>NC_138094.1:8551930-9751930 GCF_964212035.1 Myotis nattereri
TGGTGGTCTAGTTTCATTTTCTTGCATGTTTCTGTCTGATTTTCATCATTTATTGAAGAGACTGTCCTTTTTTTAATTTTATTGCGTAAAGTACTACAAAGGGTATTACATATGTGTCCTTTTTGTTTCTCCGTCCTTGACAATCCCCTGGCCTCCACTACCCCCCCCCCCTGTGTCTTATGTCTGTTGGTTATGTTTGTATGCATGCATACCAGTCCTTTAGTTGATCTCTTACCCCTTTCCCTTCTGCCCCCCAACCCTTCCCGGCCTTCTCGCTGCAGTTTGACAATCCGTTTGAGGCAGCTCTGCCTCGTATCTATTATTGTTCATAAGTTTATAATGGTCTTTATTTTCCATGAATCAGTGAGATCATGTGGTATTTTTCTTTCATTGACTGGCTTATTTCACTTAGCATAATGCTTTCCACTTCCATCCATTCTGTTGCAAATGGTGAGTTCCTTCTTTTCTACAGCAGCATAGTATTCTATCGTGTAGATGTATCACAGTTTTCTAATCTATTCATCTACTGATGGGCACTTAGGCTGTATCCACATCTTAGCTATGGTGAATTGTGCTTCTATGAACATATGGGTGCATATATCCTTTCTGATTGGTGTTTCTGGTTTCTTGGGATATATTCCTAGAAGTGGGATCACAGGGTCAAATGGCAGTTCCATTTGTAGTTTTCTGAGGAAGCTCCATACTGCCTTCCATAGTGGTTGCACCAGTCTGCAACCCACCAGCAGTGCACGACTGTTCATTTTTCTCCACATCCTCTCCAGCACTTGTCATTTGTTGATTTGTTGGTGATAGCCAATCTGACAGGTGTGAGATGGTACCTCATTGTTGTTTTGATTTGCATTTATCAGATGATTAGTGACTTTGAGCATGTTTTCATATGTCTCTTGGCTTTCTGAATGTCCTCTTTTGAAAGGTGTCTATTTAGAACCTTTGCCCATTTTTTGATTGGATTGTTTATCTTCCTTTTGTTAAGTTGTATGAGTTCCCTATAAAGTTTGGAGATTAGGCCCTTATCTGATATGACATTGGCAAATATGTTTTCCCACGCAGTGGGTTTTCTTGTTGTTTCATTGATGGTTTCTTTTGCTGTGCAGAAGCTTTTTATTTTGATGGAGTCCCATTTGTTCATTTTCCCTTTAGTTTCAAGTGCCCTAGGTGCTGTATGAGTGAAGAAATTGCTTCGGCATATGTCTGAGATTTTGTTGCCTTTGGCTTCTTCTGGAATTTTTATGGTTTCCAGTCGTACATTTAAGTCCTTTATCCATTTTGAGTTTATTTTTGTGTATGGTGTAAGTTGGTGGTCTAGTTTCATTTTCCTGCATATATCAGTCCAATTTTCCCAGCACAACTTATTGAAGAGACTATCTTGACTCCATTGTATGTTCTTGCCTCCTTTGTCATATATTAATTGAGCATATTTGTTCGAGTTGAATTCTGGGCTCTCTATTCTATTCCATTGATCTATATGTCTGTTCTTGTGCCCATACCAGGCAGTTTTGCGAACAGCGGCTTTGTAATACAGCTTAATATCTGGTATTGAGATCCCACCTACTTTGTTCTTTCTCAGGATTGCTGCAGTTATTCGGGGTCCTTTTTTTATTATGGAAGAATTTTTGGAGAGTTCGTTCTAGATCTGTAAAGTATGCCGTTGGTATTTTAATGGGAAGTGCATTGAATTTATAGATTGCTTTGGGATGTGTGGACATTTTAATGATGTTGCTTTTACCAGTCCATGAACAAGGTATGTTCTTCCATCAGTTTATGTCTTCCTCTATCTCTTTTTTCAATGTCCTGTAGTTTTGTGAGTAGAGGCCTTTTACCTCTTTACTTAAGTTTATTCCTAGGTAGCTTAATTTTTTTGGTGCGATGGTAAATGGGATTGTTTTTGTAATCTCTCTTTCTGAAAGTTGACTATTGATGTATAGAAATGCGTCAGATCTCTTGGGGTTAATTTTGTATCCTGCTACATTGCCAAATTCATGTATTAAGTCTTTTAGTTTTTTGATGGAATCTCTAGGGTTTTGTATGTATAATATCATGTCGCCTGCAAATAAGGACAGTTTTACTTCCTCTTTTCCAATTTGGTTGCCTTTTATTTCTTCTTCTTGTCTAATTGCAATGCTAATACTTCCAGTACTTTGTTGAACAGGAGTGGTGAGAGCGGGCATCCCTGTCTTGTTCCTGTTCTTAGGGGAAATGGTGTTAGTTTTTATCCATTGAGTATGATGGTGGCTGTGGGCCTGTCATATATGGCTTTTATTATGTTGAGGTATGATCCTTCTACTCCCACCTTGCTGAGAGTTTTTATCAAAAATGGGTGTTGGGTTTTGTCAAATGCTTTTACTGCATCAATTGATTGGACCATGTGTTTTTCTTCTTTCAATTTGTTTATGTGATGTATCACGTTTATTGACTTGCGGATATTGTACCATCCTTGCATCCCTGGGATAAATCCTACTTTGTCATGGTGTATGATCTTTCTGATTTACTGCTGGATCTGATTGCTAAGATTGTGTGGAGGATTTTCGCGTCTATGTTCATGAGGGTATTGGCCTTTAATTCTCTTTCATTGTGTTGTCTTTACCTGGTTTTGGTATTAGGGTGATGCTGGCTTCATAGAATGAGCTTGGAAGTGTTCCTTCCTCCTGAATTTTTTGTAGTAGTCTGAGGAGGATAGGTTTTAGTTCTTCCTTGAATGTTTGGTAAAATTCCCCTGTGAGGCCATCTGGTCCTGGGCTTTTGTTTGCTGGAAGCTTTTTGATGACTGCTTCAATTTCTTCTATAGTTATTGGCCTGTTGAGATTTTTAGATTCTTCCTGATTGAGTTTTGGAATGTTGTATTTTTCTAGGAATTTATCCATTTCCTCCAGGTTGTCTAGTTTTTTTGGAGTAGAGCTGTCCATAGTATTTTTTAACAATCATTTGTATTTCTGTGGGGTCTGTGGTTATTTTACCCCTATCGTTTCTGATTTTGTTTATTTGGGTCCTCTCTCTCTGCTTCTTGGTGAGCCTGGCTAGAGGTTTGTCAATCTTGTTTATCCTTTCGAAGAACCAGCTCTTGGTTTCATTGATTTTCTGTATTATTTTTTTGGTCTCTATGTCATTTATTTCTGTGCTAATCTTTATTATCTCCTTGCTTCTGCTCACTCTGGGTTTTTTTTTGTTGTTGTTGTTGCTCTCTTTCTAATTCTTTGAGATGTAGAGTTAGATGATTTACTACCATTTTTTCTTGTTTTTTGAGTTAGGCCTGTAGAGCTATAAACTTCCCTCTCAGAATTGATTTCTATGTGTCCCAAAGGTTTTGGATTGTTGTGTTTTCATTGTCATTAGTTTCCAGGATGTTTTTAATTTCTTCTTTGATCTCATTGAAACCCAATCAATATTTAATAACATGCTCTTCAACTTCCAAGTGTTTGAGTATTTTGGGTTGTTTTTATTGTAGTTTATTTCTAATATTACGCCATCGTGGTCTGAGAAGATGCTTGGTATGATTTCAATGTTCTTGAATTTGGGGAGACTTTGTTTGTGACCCAATATGTGGTCTATTTTTGAATGTGTCTTAAGAGCACTTGAGTAGAATGTATATTCCTTGGCTGTGGGGTGAAGCGTTCTGAAGATGTCAATTAAGTCCATCTGATTTAGTGAGTCATTTAGGATGGCTGTTTCTCTGCTGATTTTTTGCCTAGAGGATTTATCCAGTGATGTCAGTGGTGTATTAAAGTCCCCCTCTATGATTGCATTGTTGTTGATCTCTCCTTTGATATCTTCCAGGAGTTATTTTTATGTATTTGGGTGCTCCTGCATTGGGTGCATATATGTTTACCAGGGTTATATCTTCTTGATGTATTGATCCGTTTAGTATTATGAAGTGGCCTTCCTTATCTCTTGTTATGGCCTTCACTTTGAGGTCTATTTTGTCCGATATAAGTATTGCTACCCCAGCTTTCTTTTCCTTTCCATTTGCCTGAAAGATATTTTTCCATCCCTTCACTTTCAGTCTGTGTGAGTCCCTTCTTCTGAGGAGGGTCTCTTGTAGACAACAAATGTATGGGTCATGTTTTTTTTATCCATTCAGCCACTCGATGTCTTTTGGTTGGAGCATTTAGTCCATTTAAGTTTAAAGTTATTATTGAAAGGTACATGTTTGTAGCCATTTCTTTTTTGTGTGTGTGGCTGTTTTCTTTCTGAGCTTTTTGTTCCTTTTTTTACACCAGTCCCTTTAGAATTTCTTGCATTGCCGGCTTGGTGGTGATAAACTCTCGTAGCCTTTTTTTGTCTGTGAAGCTTCCTATTTCCCCTTCAATTTTGCATGATAGCCTTTGATAGAGTATTTTTGGATTCAGTCCTTTGCTTTGCATCACTTTGTAAATTTCTGTCCATTCTTTTCTGGCCTGATGTGTTTCTGTTGAGAAATCATTGGATAATCTAATGGGAGATCCCTTGTATGTAACTTTCCGTCTCTCTCTTGCAGCCTGTAAGATTCTCTCTTTGTCCTGAACAGTTGCCATGATAATTATGATGTGTCTTGTGTCGGTCTTTTCGGGTTCACCTTGTTTGGGACTCTCTGGGCTTGTGTGACTTTTTTCTTCCCCAACACAGGGCAGTTTTCTGATATTATTTCTTCCAATAGGTTTTCTAATCCTTGTTCCTCTTTCTGTTGTTCTGGCACCCCTATTATCCATATGTTGTTTCGTTTCATGTTGTCCCAATGTCACTTACGCTCTCCTCCTGTCTTTTAATTTTTTTATCCAATTGCAGTACAGTTTGGGTGTGTTTGCTTCCTTGTCTTCTAATTCACTAATTTGGTCCTCCGCTTCTCCTAGTCTACTGTTGATACTTTCAATGGAGTTTTTCATTGCAGCTATATCACTCTTCATTTCTTCTTGGGTCTTACTTAAGTTGTTGATTTTTTATCTCTTACTTCTTGATTCTTGCTTAAGTAGTTGATTTTTTCATCTGTTTTTTCTTGGTTCTTCTATATGTTTTTGATTTTTTCCTCCATTCGGTTTATGGACTCTAGGACCCTTATTCTGAATTCTTTTCCTCTCATGTTGCATGCCTCTGTATCACTTAGCTGGTTTTCTGGCGAATCCTCCTTCTCTTTCCTTTCGGGATTTCTTTGTCTACCCATGTTTGATCTGACTGACATATGTAGATGTTGAGTCATTCATGAGCTGCTCCCTGGGTCGCCGTGGCTCCTTGGGCTGTGGTTGCTCCTCGGGAGGTTGCGATAGCAGCTTTTCCTCAGTTGGCAGCTCCTCTTATGTGTGCTGTTCACAGCTTTGGTGGCTCTTCTTGCTGGTGGGGGGAGGCTTCACATACAGCTGCTGATCCTCAGAGGGTATGGTGATCAGGAGGCTGCTGCGGCTTGGATCTGCTGCGTTGATTTAAGGGCACATGATGCAACAAATCAAGCCACAATGTACCAGGCACTGAAAACAAATATATTCACAATATTAATAACCCCAAATAAAGGTGACTTCCCAAATTAAGAGAATTAGGGGATAAGGAAGAAAGAAGAGAAAAATATAAAAGAGAGAAAAGAAAAGAAAAGTAAGGAAAAAAAGGAGTTCAAAAATGAAATTGGGAAAAATGACGCGGAAAAAAGAAAAAAAAAGAGTGAAAAGAGAGAATGAAGTAGAAGAGGGGAAGAGACTATTTATATGAGGAGAAAACTCTGATAGAACCGCCACTAATCCCAACAGATTCCAGCAACAGATCACTGGAGATGAATGCAAACTACAAATAATCAATAATATCAAGAGAGGCAAGGGAAAACAGAAGCAAAAAAATAACTGGCGGGGAGCGGGGGTGGAGAGAGGGGAAAAGCCAGCAAAAGAAAAAAAAAAGGAAAAAGCAAAATAACCTCACAACCAGTCCTAAACCACACACACACACACACACACACACACACACACACACACAAACAAAAAAAAAACAAAACAACAACAAAAAAAACCCAAAATACTCAACAATCAAGCAAACAGCAACAAAACATAGAAAGATAAAAGAAGGGAAAAAATTTTGGATAGTGAAGAAAGATAAGGGATAGGTGTATAAGGATTTAGAGCAGTGGAGTGGAAATAGGATATATAATTAGGGTGAAATTTTGACAGGGGGAAAAAGAAGGAATCAGGAAAATCTAAAGCAGGAATAGGGTAAGAGAAACAGGACAACAAAAAGGGAAAAGTGGGGAAGAGGGTTTTAGCATAGAGGTAAAATTGAGGTAGGGAAAATTGATGCTATAGGAACGATGAAAATAGAATGGAGAACACTAATCCCAAAATAAAATAGAGAGACCATAAAATGTCACTTTAAAAAAATGGTAAAGTGGTAGCAGCAATAATACTGGTTAAATATAAAAATGTGGTAATTCAAAGGATAAAATCAGCTGATGGAAAAAGAAGAAAAAATTGCTTTCTTAGTTAAAAGGTGAAAAAAGAAAAAACAATTGCAGGAGTGAAGGTAATTCGGTTCTTCTACTCTTCGGTCTGGCTCGCCTTGGTCTTGCCAGTTATTCAGGAGAGTGTTGAATTTCCCTGCGATACACTGTTCCTCAGTGTTGTAAACCATAGTCCTGATTTTAAAGCAGGCCGTATTTGTGTCTCAGACTGCCTCAATTTGTGTTTAGCTGAGATTAAGGTTGTGGCTCAGCCTCTGGGTGGCAGTATTTTTGGGTTGGCCTCTGAGGCTATACAGCTTCTCTATCCAGTAGCAAGGGTTTATTTTCTCTATTGCACTTAAAACTGGTTTGGGGAGGTCAACTCCCCAGAACTGGTTCTTTAATCGTGGCCCTGGTCTATGTTATTGCTGGGACTGAAAGTCCCTCTATAGGCCAGACCCTGTTAACGCCCAGGGACTGATCAGATTATTTTAATCCTTCATCTCGTTCAGGGTCTAATCTGGGTGTGGCTGTGCTCCTTGCCTGGGGGCTAGGTGGAGGAGTCCCACACTCCGGAAAGAATGGCTGCCCGAGTCCTGGTACCAGGGGTTTCTCAGCACTAAATTCGCTGGCACCTCTCCCGGCACCCCCTTTCTCCCCAGCCTCTCCCCAGATTCCACTCATCTGCACCTTCTCCCTCTCTTCAGCACAGGTGAGTGTCCGTATCTGAAATGTCCTATGAACAGGGTTCAGTGAATATAAACAAACAAATGCTGGCCACAGAAACGGGGAAGTCTGAATTTCTGTAAGCTCCTCTCTTACCAGCACTGCATGGTCTGTTCAGCTGTTGAGGCAGCCCCCTCTAGGCTCAGTCCTCCGTAATCACAGAACCCAGATCTCAAATCCCCCTGTGCCAGGAATCCCGCGGATCTCTTTTCCCCAGTCAGGGGCTGTGCCTGTCCCAGTGCCATGCGGTCTCCCGCTTACCCTCTGGGCTCAGAGGTCTGGCAAACTTTCCTGCCCAGATCCCTGTTTCTTTTACCTTTCCAGGGGAGCTCTGCCCTTCCCTACTGCAAACCGTCTCACCAGCTGAGTAATTTCCCCAATTCGCGGTGGGTGTTATTAGTTTCAGCTGCTTACTCCATCTGCTCTGGCACAAGACCTGGGACTCGTCTGCCTATATCGCCGCCATCTTGTAGAAATCAAAGAGACTGCCTTGACTTCATTGAATGCTCTCGCCTCCTTTGTAAATTAATAATACAGCGTAATGACTTGGGTCCACTTCTGGGTTCTCTGTTCTGTTTCAGTGGTGTATATGTCTTTTCTAGTGCCAGTAGCAGGCAGTTTTGAGAATGGTGGCTTTATAATATAGCTTAATATCTGGTATTGTGAGCCTTCCATATTTTTTTGTAGTTCCCTGGATTGCTGAGGCTATTTTTACTCCATATGAATTTTTGGAGAGTTTGTTCTTTGTCTGTGAAATATTCTGTTGGTATATTAATGGAGATTACATTGAATCTATAAATTGGTTTGGGTAGTATGGACATCTTAATAATGTTAATTCTGCCAACCCATCAACACGGTATATTAGTCCACTGGTTGATATCTTTATCTCCTTTTCAATATTCTGTCATTTTCCAAGTGCAGTTCTTTTACTTCCTTAATTGAGTTTTTTCTTTAATTCCTTTATTGCAATGGTAAGTGGGATTCTTTTCTTAGTTTATCTTTTTGGGAGTTCATTCTTGGTAAATAAAAATACATATATTTATGGGTGTTAACTTTGTATCCTGATTCATGACCAAATTCATTTATTATGTGCTATTCCGGTTGGGATGACTTTTAATTCTTCATGTCTGAGCACTATGGTAGCACTTCCTGTACTATGTTGAACAGGAATGGTGAAAATTGGCATCACTGTCATGTTCCTGTTCTTTCATGGGAAATGGTTTTAGTTTTTGCCTATTGAGTATGATGTTGGCTGTGGGTTTCTCATATATGGCCTTTATCATGTTGAGTATGCTCCCTCTATTACCACATTGCTGAGACTTTTTATCAAAATTGGGGGTTGGGTTTTTTCCAATTCTTTTTCTGTGTCTATCAATATGATCACGTGATTTTTAACCTTCAGTTTGTTTATGAGTTGTATCACATTTATTGATTTGTGAATATCATACCAGCCTTGCATCCCTGGAATATATCCCACTTGATCATGTCATTTGGTCCTTTAATATAATGCTGGATGTGATTTGCTAATACTTGGTTGAGGATTTTAGTATCTGTCATCATCAGCTATATTGGCCTGTAATTCTCTTTCTTTGTAGTGTCTTTACCTTCTTTTGGAATTAGAATAATGCTGACCTCATACAAAGAGTTTGGAAGTATTCTTTCCTCTTTGATTTTCTGAAACAGTTTGAGGAGTATAGATTGTAGTTTTCTGACTGTTTGGTAGAACTCCCCTGTGAAGCTGTCCAGACCTGAGCTTTTGTTGGTTGGAAGTGTTTTGATTACTGCTTCTATTTCATCAGTTGTTACGAGCCTATTCAGGTTTCTTAATTCTTTCTGAATCAGTTTTGGTAGTTGGCATTTTTTACTGACTTCATCTATTTCATCCACTTTGTCCAGCATTTTGGCATATAGTTGTTCATAGTATTTTCTTACAATCCTTTGAATTTCTGTGGTGCTAGTGCTTACTCCTCCACTCTTGTTTCTGATTTTGCTTATTGGAATCATGTGTGTTTGTTTCTTAATGAGTCTTGCTAATGGTTTATCAATTTTGTTTATCCTTTCATAGAACCAGCTTTTGGTTTCATTGAATTTTTTTTCTCTGTTATTTTTTCTACTGTAATCTTTATTTTTTCCTTCCGCTACTTACTCTGGGCTCTTCTTGTTGGTTTCTTTCTAATTCTTCAGTTGTAGGGATAAATAGTTTATTGCTGATTTTTGTTATTTTCTGAGATAGGTCTATAGTGTTATGAATTTCCCTCTCAGGACTGCTTTTGCTGTTTCCCAGAGATATTGTGTTGTTATTTGTTCATTTTCCTTTTTTTCCAAAAAGTCTTTGATATTTTCTTGATCTCATTGTAACAAATTCATTGTTTAATAGCATGCTATTTAGCATCTAAGTGTTTAAATGTTTTTGGGTGTTTTTACGCTAGTTGATTTCTCATTTCATTCCACTGTGATCCAAGAAGATGCTTGATATGATTTAAATCTTCTTGAACTTGTAGGGACTTGTTATGTGTCCTTCCATGTGGTCTATCTTTGGGAATGACCCCTGTGCACTTGAGAAGAAAGTATATTCTGCTCTGTTGGGGTGAACGTTCTAAAATGTCAATTAAATCCATCTGATGCAGTGTGTCCTGTAGAGTCTCTGAATCATTGTCTTGTCACATGGAAGATCTATCCAGTGAAGTGATAGGAGTGATAAAAGTCTGCTACTATGACTGTCCTGTTTTCAGGCTCTCCATTAAAGTCCCCTGGAAGTCTCTTTGTTTGATTTTTGTTTGTTTGTTTCAGATGTATAAGTAATTCTTTCTGAATCAATTTTGGTAGTTCGCATTTTTTACTGACTTCATCTATTTCATCCACATTGTCCAGCATTTTGGCATATAGCTTTGAATTGGCATGTATATACTAGAGGACCGGTGCACAAAAATTTGTGCACTTGGTGGGGAAAGGGGGTCCATCAGCCGGGTGTGTGCCCCCTCGCAGTCTGGGACCCCTAAGGAAAAAATGACCTGCTGGCTTAGGCCTACTCCTGGGTGGCAGAGGGCAGGCCCAATCCCTAGGTTCAGCCCCTTGTCGGGCTCAGAGCAGGGCTGATTGGGGAGTTGGGGCGCCTTCTCCTGTCATGCACAAAGCAGGGCAGATTGGGAGGTTGCGATGCCACCCTCACTCATGCTCAGGGTAGGGCCGATTGGGGGGTTGGGACACCGCCCCCAGTCACACTCAGGACAGGGCTGATGGGGAGGTTATGGCTCTACCTCGTCACACACAGAGCAGGGCCCGAGGGGGAGGAGAGGGTTGGGGCCCAGCACCCTGTCAAACACAGAGCAGGGCTGACCAGGGGGTTGGGGCGCCTTCCCCTGTCATGAACAGAGCACAGTAGATAGGGAGGTTGAGGTCCCATCCCCTGTTACACACGGAGCCTCAGGGCGATCAGGGGTTTTGGGTGCTGCCCCCTGTCACGCTGATCCCCCTGCTTGCTGGGAGCCCTCTCAGCTCTGCTGATCCCGGTGCTGGGAGGCATATTACCCTTTTACTGTATAGGATAGAGGCCTGATGCATGGGTGGGGCTGGCTGGTTTGCCCTGAAGGGTGTCCTGGATCAGGGTGGGGGTCCCCACTGGGGTGCGTGGCCAGCCTGGGTGAGGGGCTGAGGGCTGTTTTCTGGCCGACTGAAGCTCCCAAATGCTTTTTTTTTCTTTTGTTTTTATTCTGGGCCAGCTTTAGCTCTGGCTCCAGCTCTGAGGCCTCTGCTCCTGAAAGAAGATATCTGGTTTTTTTGGGTTCTATAATCGAAACAATATAGAACTCCAGCTCTGAGATCCCGGGCTCACTGAAAGCATGTTTCTGGGGCTTTGTTTAGCTTCTATATTTGTTACAATGTTTCTTAAACTGCAAGCTCAGAGGCCGGCAAGGCAGGCTGCGAACGTTGGTGTCCTCTGTCACTGAAGCAAGCAAGCCTCATATTAGTTTCAAGCTGCCTGGCTGCCAGCCGCCATCTTGGCAGGCAGCTAATTTGCATATCTAGCTGATAGCCAAAGGGAAGAGTACTGGTCGTATGCTAATTACCATGTTTCTCTTTTATTAGATAGGAGATATACATATATTCCTATGTTGGATGAATATTTGTTTCCTAGGGTAATATTTTCTGCTGGTTGATCCCTTTGGTATCATGCAGTGACCTTTCTGTCTCTTGTGATGGCGTTTATTAAAAAGTCTATTTTGTCTGGTATGAATATTGGTACTCCAGCCTTTTTTTCTTTCCATTTGCATGGAAATTTTCCCATTCCTTCACTCCAATCCTTTGTGTGTCTTTTGTTTTCAGATGGCACTCCTGTATACAGCATATACTTGCATCATATTTTTGTATCCATTTTGATACCCTATGCCTTTTGATTAGAGCATTTACCTATTTATATTTAGAGTTATTATTGATAGGTATTTATTTCTTTCCATTATCTTTCTGTATGGCTAAGTTTCTGTCTCTGTTTCTCATTCTCATTACAGCAATCCCTTTGCATTTCTTGTAATGCTGGCTTGGTGACAATTTACACTTTTAGCCTTTTTCTGTCTATGAAGCTCTGTATTTGACTGTCTATTTTGAAGGAAAGAATTGCCGTATATAGTAATCTTGGTCTCAGATCCTCTCTTTCCATTAACTTGAGTACTTCTTGCCAATCCCTCTGGCCTGTAGAGTTTCAGATGAGATATCAGGACTCATCCTTATGGGGACGACTTCGTAGATAACAGTTTTCTTTTTAATTGCTGCCTTGAAGATTCTCTCCTTGTCTTTAATTTTTGGCATTTTAATTATGATGTGTCTGGGCACGTGTTTGGGTACTTTTTCTTTTGGGTTCTCTTTGGCTCTTGACCTTGTGTGGGATTTTTCTTTACCACGTTAGGGAAGTGTTCTGCCATTGTTTCTTCAAAGACCGTCTCTACGCTTTTCTCCCCTCCTGCCTCTTTTGGCACACTCGCTATTCTTATACTGTTATGTAAGTGGTCCTCCTGTTTGAATTATGTCATTTTATATCTAGGACTGTTCTTCTTTTCATAGTCACTATATCTTTTTTCATGCTGTTGAGCTCTTTTACCTTCATAACCCTGAAGTCAGATTCAGATAAATGTCTTCTCTGTGCTTCATCTCCCTCTATATCTGGAGAATTCTCTAGTTCTCTCATTTGGGGGTTGTTTCTTTATTTCCTCTTTCTGGCTTTCTGTGTGGGTTTGTGGTGACAAGTTAGGTAGATACTCTGTGCCTCTCAGTCTCTAGTGCAGAACATTGTTAAAGGATGTTTCTGACTAAGTAGGTCAGGCAAAGACTCAAAGCCTACAGAGACCTCCTCTGTCTATAGACTGATAGGATTCCAACTTAACTTGCTTCCAAGGCAAGGGTCCTCAGGTTATAGCAAGAGTTTGTTTCAACAGGGTGGAGCAGTTGCTTCTGTGTGGAGGTTTATTGTTATTTATAATCTCTTAAGTGTCCTCCAGGCAAGGTGTTTCCCAGTAGTGTGTGTTAATTGTCTCCCCTCCAGGAAAGGCAAATGTCTGCATGGGAAAGATTTTCTCTGCTGCATGAGGAAATGACTCCTCCCAGGAAACTTGAAGTGTCTGTCTTCTGTGCTGGAACCCTTGACTCCCCAGTTCTGGCTTTTTCCTTCACAGCTCCAGTCCACTTCACCCTCCCTTTGCCAGGGCACAAAGTGTGTGTCTCCACAGGGAAATTTGTGTGCTAGCCCTTTAAGAGTATACCTGAATTTCCAGCTGTCTCTCCCTGGCCAACAGTGCCCTGCTGCTATTCACATCCACAGGTTATATGGGTACCCTCCTTAGTTCTGGTGCTCTCTGCTAGGAGGCACAGCTTGGGGATTAGACCCAGAGTTCTCAGTGGCAGTCCTCCACAGCTGAGATATCTCTCCGAGACTTCAGTTGCTGTCTGTGGGTGTCAGGCCCGCCCCTTCAAGCCTCCTCTCCTCCTACCAGTGTCTAAGTGGCCTCCACCTTCGGTCCTCTGGTGTCAGGGTTCTCTCCTGTGAGTTTTCCATTGATTATTCAGGAAGTTGTTCTGTATTTTAGTTGGAATATCAGTTTGTTCCTGGGAGCATGTCCCTGCATCATCCATGATTCTGCCACCATTCTTTTAAATATATTTGTACTTATCTCAGAGAGGAAAGGAGAGCTTGTGAGAGTTAGAAACTTCAGTGATGAGAGCGATTCTTTGATCAGTTCCTCCTGCAAGCCCAGACTGGAGATTGAGCCCACACCCAGGCAAGTGCCCTTGACCTGAATCAAATCTGAGCCCTTCAGTCTGAAGGCCAGTGATCTGTCCACTGTTCCAAACTGGCTATGGTTCTGCCACCTTTTTCAATGTTCTTCAGAATCCCTCTGCATTGTAAAGTCCCTGCTAACATTCTTGTCCAATAGGCTTCTCTTTCATGTGGTTTCATGAACGAGTTGTGCATGAAGGCCCTAATATCATGTGAGTGCACATTCTGATCAATAGCACCATCAGGAAATGTGCATTGAGGGATGCTCAGTAGGAATATAGTAACAGAAACCTGCCATGTCTCTTGCTGTTTCTGTCTCTGTTTGGATCATGATGGAGCCCAACTAAGGCTATTGTTTCCAATAGCGTGTTAAAGGATACACCCTGGATTTCAAGCCATGTTCTTCTGAGAATACTTTGGAAAGGTGCCCTACTCTAAAATGTATTAGGCCATTTAATTATAAGGCAGATCTTTTTATAAGGATAAGGCTTTCATTTTTTAATTTTTTTTTATTCCTTAAAGTATTTCAAAGCGTATTAGAGATGTGTCCTTTTTTTTTTTTGTTTTCTCCCCTTGACCTCCCCAGCTTCCCCCCTACCCCAGTTTTTATTTCTTATTGAATTAATAGTCTAAGAATCACGAAGATATATAAAGATATACTTTGTGCTTCCAACAATCATGTACTTAATGAGGAAATATGAAGACCAAATAACGACATCTTCATCAGGAGAATATAAGTACAATAGGTCCTCATGTTACATTTAAGATCTATTTCTGCAGCACGTCATAATGATTTTTGCCGTAAGTCAGAACCCACCTAGATAAGCATCTACATCACTCACATGGAGCACACATACACAGCAGTAATGAGGTGAAACAATTAAAAAAAAATAAAATATAAAAGTAAAAAATTAAAAGTAAAATAATGATTCCTGACCTTTACTTGTGCTAAATCCTATCTAATAATAGACAAACAGGGTAACTGACAGTATCTTCCCTTAACCTCCCATTGGCTAATCAGCATGATATGCAAATTAACCACCAACAAAGATGGCGGTTAATTTGCATAAGTAGGTGCCCGATGGCTATAGGCTATTGGAGCCTGCAATCAGAGCTGAGAGGTCCCCTGCCAAGGCCTGATGCCTTGGTCAGAAGTGTTAGGCCTGGGCAAGGGCGGAGCTGGGATGGTGGGTAGCAGGGGGTAAGCCAGCGATGGTGGGGAGCAGGAGAGGAGTTGGCGTTGGTGGGAGCTGGGGGTCCACTGCCTAGGCCAAATGCCTTTGCCAGTGGCATTAGGTCTGGGCAGGGCTGGAGTCGGTAATTGCAGGGGTATTATTGGTCCCTTCCCAGGTCTAATGCCTTTGCTAGAGGCGTTAGTTTTGAGCAGGGGAGGAGCCTGTGATTGAGGGGAGCATGGGGTCTCCTGACCATGGCATTAGGCCTTGGCAGGGGTGGAGCTGACAATCCTGGGGAGTTGGGGGTCCCCTGCCCAGGCCTAATGCCCCGGCCAGAGGCATTCGCCCTGGGCAGGTTCAGAGCCAGCAATTTCCGGGAGCAGGGAGGCAGCTGGCCATGGCCGGGAGCAGGGGCAGAGCCAGTGATCATGGGGAGCAGGGTCTAAGCAGGCGATTGAGGGAGTTGGTGGTCCCCTGCCCAGAGCTAATGACTGGACCACAGGCATTAGGCCTGGGCAGGGACCAAGCCAGCAATTGGTGTGAACTCCAGAGGAAACACCTTTTCTGACTGCTCATTGGTTAAGCTCCCTCTATGCCACTGGTAATATTCTTAGTAAATTGGGTAATAAGAATCAAAATAGGTGATGTAGGGATTTTTACCCCACTCCTGGAGAAAAAAGGAAAGTCCACTGCTGGAGGGGTAGGAAATGTCATATCCTATCCTTGCTGGTTTTGCTGAGTGGATAATGCCTTGGCCTGCCCACTGCTGAGTCTTGGTTCAATTCTGGCTAAGGGCATGTACATAGGTTGCAGGCTCCTCCCTGGCCTGGCCCCAGGTCAGGGCTCATGCAGGCAGCAACCAATCAAAGTGTTCCTCTCACTTTGATGTTTCTCTCTGTCTTTCCCTTTCTCTTCCACATTCTTGAAAAATCAATGGAAACATATCCTCAGGTGAGAAGGAAGGAAGGAAGGAAGGAAGGAAGGAAGGAAGGAAGGAAGGAAGGAAGGAAGATAGAAATGTCATATCCTATGAAAGACACATCTTGACAATGCCTAAAGAAAGTTGTCATTTTTTTCATAGTAAAGGGACTGGAGTCCGTGTTGATGAAAACACCTTGGTGGCTGAGGTTGACTGGCAGTGGCTGCAACAGTGGGGTGATTGAGCTGATGTCTTCGCCTGATCAGCCCGGTCGCCGCCCACAAAGGGAGGCCAGGCTGTGGCTTAGGCCCACTCCCCAAAGGGAGCATGGAGCAGGGAGTAGGACATCCCCTGAGGGCTCCCAGTATGTGATAGGCGCCTAGCTGGGCTCAGGGGCCCCCCTCCAGTGCACAAATTTTTGTGCACCTTGCCTCTAGTAAATAATAAAAAATATAAAGCACATATGTAAATACATATAAATGATGGAAGTTTTTTTAAAATAAATACTCAGAGGATGGCACTGTAACCACAAAATGATGTACTTCGAGTCCAATGTAACCCGCCGACGGTCTGCATTTTCTCAACAGATTAAAAGTGATTAATGTGGGTTCTGATGGTGTTTTAATGAAAACAAGGGTAGGAAGGCACACTTAAAAGAGTCAGGCATTGCAAGTTCCAAATCATTGCATGCACATAGTTGTGAAGAAATCAGGTAAAAGTGACTTATTCATATTAGTAAAGAGATGTTTTAAAATCTAACATAGAGACCCTCACTATAAATTATGTTGGAAAATTGAAAGTATTGAGAGCATCAGTGTAGTTAAGAAGAATATGCCTCTGCACTTGAATATAGACAAGCAGCCTGCCCATTTCAATTTTGGATGAGCTAGTGAGCAAAGAAAATTAGTGAAAGGCTCACTTAGTGGCATTAGTGGAAAGAATTAGCACTGGAACATAGTAATATTTATGGGAATGTAATATTTCTCATATTTGAAGGAGATTAGTGCCCTTCATATAAGCCATTAAATAATACCGCTAAAGAGCAGTTAAATCTCAATGGCCATCATTACCAAAATTCAGTTTCTACCTTTAAATTATTCAGCATTAGAAGAGAACCATGCTAAATGGTTGATAAATTATGAAATGATTAGAGGCCCGGTGAATGAAATTCAAGCACCGGTGTCATCCCACAGCTTGGCCTGCGGCCTCACACAATCTGGGACCGCTTGGGAGATGTGGGACTGCCAGGTTAGGTCTGACATCTCCTGAGGGATGTAGCAGTGCACAAAACGGCAGGCAGGTGGGCAGGAGCCCAAGCTGGAGCCAGGTGCTGTGTTCCCGCTCATCCAAGCCCCACTCCACCTGCCACCACCAATTGGTAGCACTGTGGCATAGGCAGCGAAGGCTCCTGCTGCCACAGCTGCACTCTCCAGGTATGAGCCTGGCTTCTGCCTGAGCAAGGGTCCCACTCTGGGAGCTCCCTGACCACTAGGGGGAAGCTCCTGTGTTGAGCATCTGCCACCTGCTGGTCAGTGTGCATCATAGCAATGACTCATAATGGTCCCTTAGGCTTTTGGCCCAATAAAACCTTACTATTCACAGATGACATCTTGCCACTATTAGAATACTTGTGGCCCTAATTAATTAATTAATACTAAGGAAATACTAATTAATACTAAGGAATTAATTAGAAGAAATATTGTAATGCCGCTATTTGCCCTTTCTCTATAATAGAAGTGTCAACCAAATTCAGGATTGACCATGACAAATTGAAACACATGCATACCATTGGCGCCAGCAAGAGCTGCATATGTTTCGCACGTGAGCAGGTCAACCTAGAGTGACAGAGAGAGAGCGAGAGGGTGTAAACTTGCTTAATTAGACCTGCTGTCTAAGGTAGCTAAATTTTTTCCAACCCAGTGAAGCAGCGCAACTTCTCTTTCAGGTAATTGTGAGCAACACAGCAGTAAATTTCAACACAAAGCAGGTTATTATTGTAGCTCACCCAGGGAGAACAAAGAGTAAACCATTTAACTGCAGCAGTGTTTGACTATATTCTTCACAGTGAGAAAACCTGAAGTCATTTACAAGTTCCATCATTTCTTCCTTATTTTCAGTCAGGTCAAGTTTCTCAGCTTTCTAAATCTCTGTTTTCTGGCTAATGAAGAGAAAATAGGATACCACCGAGTCTAGCATCTACCTATTCCACGACTTCTGTGAGGATCAAAAGACACACGGGAAAATGCTTCACAGACATTTGGTTAGTGTAAAATATTCCCACCTGGCTCTAAACCAAGTCATGTTCCAGGACTGAAGAAACTGCAAGGAGGTGAGTTGCTGGGGAGAGGAAGCCTGGCATTGCTACATGATGTCATTACCCAGATGGACACTTAGCATATTTGCCTTTTAAAAATGTAGATTGCCAGTGCACATCATGTATACTGGCTGTGGGTCTGATGGTCACAAAGACATACAGTCAGTCACTCAGTCTTTTATATGTAGAGAGAGGCCCGGTGTACAAAAATTTGTGCACTCGAGGGGGAGGGTGGGTCCCCTCAGCCCGGCCTGTGCCCTCTCGCAGTCTGGGACCCCTCGGGAGATAACGACCTGCTAGCTTAGGCCTGCTCCCGGGTGGCAGAGGGCAGGCCCAATCCCTAGGTGCAGCCCCTGGTCGGGCTCAGAGCAGGGCTGATTGGGCTGTTGGGGCACCTTCCCCTGTCACGAACAGAGAGGGTGGATAGGGAGGTTATGGCCTCGCTCCCTGTCACACACAGAGCCTCAGGGCGATCAGGGGGTTTGGGAGCTGCCCCCTGTCACGCTGATCCCGGTGCCGGGAGGCCTCGAGGCTCAGCTGATCCCGGTGCTGAGAGGCATAGTACCCTTTTACTATATAGGATAGAAGTCTGGTGTACAGGTGGGGGCAGGCTGGTTTGCCCTGAAGGGTGTCCTGGATCATGCTTGGGGTCCCACTGGGCTGCCTGGCCTGCCTGGATGAGGGGATGATTGCTGTTTGCAGCAGGTCACACACCCGTCAGGGTGGGGGTGCCCACTGGAGTGCCTGGCCATCCTGGATGAGGGGCTGATGTCTCTTTCAGGCTGGTCAAGCCCCACCCCAGTGATACCCTAACCCCATGAAGGTTTGGCCAGCCTGGGTGAGGGGCTGAGGGCTGCTTTTAGGTTCGCCAAGACCCTGGCGATGGAAGCTCCCAGCCTCTCCTCTTTTTTGTTTTTGTCTTTGTTTTTTTTATATTCTGGGATTTATTTACCTACTATAATTGAAAATTTGTAGCCTTGAGTGTAGCTCAGAGCCAGCCAGGGCGGGCGGGAGGCTTGGCTTCCTCCATACCAGGGGTAGCCCAAGCCTCCTGCTCGCTCCAGCTCCGAGGCCACGGCCAGCTTAAAGCAGGAATCTGGGATTTATTTATCTTCTATAATTGAAAATTTGTTGCCTTGAGTGGAGCTCAGATCCAGTCATGGCACGCAGGAAACTTGGCTTCCTCCATCACTGGGGCAACCAAGCCTCCTGCTCGCTCCAGCTCCATGGTTGCCAGCTGCCTTATTGGTTGGTTTAATTTGCATATAGTCACTCTGATTGGCGTGTGGGCATGGCTTAGGTGTAGTGAAGGTACGGTCAATTTGCAAGTTTGTCCTTTACTAGTGTAGACTAGAGGCCTGGTGCACAAAAATTTGTTCACTCGGGGAGGCCCGTCAGCCCAGCTTGTACCCTCTTGCAGTCTGGGACTCCCTCGGGGGTTGTCCACCTGCTGGCTTAGCATGTCCACCTCAGCTGGAAGTCAGACATCCTTCTGGCCACCCGAGAGCCCTCAGGAATGTCCACTTGCCAGCAGGGAGAAGGCGTAAGCTGCAGTAGGACGACCTTAGCACTGCTGAGAAGGCTGGAGAGGCTCCCAACACCACCACTGCGCTGGCCCCCATCAGCCTGGCTTGTGACTGAGTAGAGCTCCCCCTGTGGGAGTGCACTGACAACCAGGGGGGCAGCTCCTGCATTGAACATCTTCTCCCTGGTTGTCAGCGTGTGTAATAGTGATCAGTCATTTCCAGTTGTTCTGCTGATAGAGTTAATTTGCCTATTACCCTTTTGTTATATAGGACAGAGGCCAGGTTTTTCCCACCAATGGTAATTTAAGAAATTAAGGAAGATATAGAGGGAGGACAAGATGTCAAAAGATAATACATTCCAGAATAACATTCTACAGTGCATTTAACCATTAGCTTATTGGAGTCTTAGAGGAAATGTAAACATTTTCATTGAAAGAGGAAATAAAGTGGTGCTTTGAATAGTTGCTTTTTCCTTAAAACATTGATCTCCATTGTGATACCCTCACGTAAGTATTTGTCATTTACAGCACCGCTGTCATGTGTGAGAGAGAATTATGCAGGCGTTCCTTGCAAAGAGAAAACCCCTTCCAGGAGAAATTACCATTTGTCTCCAAGAAATGATGATGGCACTACTAGTTATAGGTAACCGGCAACAAAACATAAGGACACCTAATATATGCTAGGTACTGTTGTTGGTGAGGTGAAATTCATCTATCATAACACTAAATATTTACCATTGACCGACTAAGTAGCATGTAGTATATTCAGAGTCCTAATTTCCATTATTTCCAACAGCAGCCAGACCTTGTCACCTTCCTGTTCCTTGTGCACAGGATTCCAGTTGTTCTAAATCCCCAACATTTCCTGATGTTTTCCTCTTCAAACATTGGAACCTACTTAGGAATAAAGTATCTCATTTTAGTTGATTGGCACTTCCCTAATGACCCATCCTTTCATGAGCTTGTTAGCTGTTTGTGTATCTTCTTTGGAGAAATGTCTCTTGAAGCCTTCTGCCCATTGGCATTTTCCTATCTGTGTAGTCAGAGTGTGTCCCTGTTCTGTATCTTAGAAGGTGATTTCAAAATACTTCTGCTTTATTTCCTTCAGTTATTCCGGCAGAGCTGATCCAGGTTCCCGAGTCAGGAAGCATTATGGCACACCATCTAGGGAGGATGCACACTGTGACCATGGCCTTTCAGGTTCTGGAGATGAGCACTCCTGTAGGAGACACAGGTGTTTAAAAGCCTTCTCTCTTTTTATCTAGTAGCACACTGCAGTTGTTAACTTGGACAAAATTAATACCATGTTTTTTTAACATAGTGATCGTGATGGCTGTGGCAGCAGTCCTGGTAGATATTATTCTGAATATCGAACTGGAGGCTCTTACAGAGGTTCATATGAGAGCTATGTTAAGTTTCCAGACGGACTGTGTGTAAGTGACAGGATTGGATTTAACAGGCCGCCTTGTGATTTACTCTAATTTTACTTCCATTTGCCACAGGGAGGACTATTTGCAGTATGGGTTTTGAATTATCTGTGAGGTCTTGTTTTCTTTTGTTAGCAGCTCATTTGGAACAGTGCAATTCTTTCAGGGGTGAAGGATCACACTCATTTATTGTCTTTATTAATGAAACAAAGTAAAACTTTTTCTTTTTCTTTTTATTTTTTTCTCACCTGAGGATATATATCATTGACCTCGGGAGAGTGGTACGGAGGGAGTGGGGCTGAGAGAACTCTACATCAATGTGAGAGAGATACTTTGTTTCGTTTCTTCATGTACAATCCCCATCCAGCGACAGGAATGGACCCTGAAAATCAGGGTCATACCCTTGACCTGGAGTCAAACCCGGTATCCTGCAGTGCAAAGGCTGGTGCTCGACACACTTAGGCACAACATCCAGGGGGTTCTTTTCACTTTTTGCTTTTGCAGAAGGAGAATTTGTCAGTGTGAAGCATAGAGATAATACGAAGGTCAGGATTTCAGCCTGTTTACAGAAAATGTGCCTTCACATATATTCATAATCAATTATTTCAGTTAAAACATTATTCTTCAGCTGTATTTTCGATAAATGTAAGCTCCCTTGCCTGCCTCAGCAATACTGACATATTTTTAGCACAGGTGTATGTATAAAAGCATAGGTTTTCCAACTATTTAAGGCTTTACTAGGGTCATGTCATACTGACTTAAAATTATTCGTTAAGATGTGAAAGTATTGTTATCTGGTCACTGACTTTCCATGAAGCTCAGGTGGAGCACCACCAACATGAGGGCCCCTCTGACTTATGGTGGAAGGAGTCGCTGGGATGATTATTACAGCCGCAGACGAGATGGATATGATGGAGGGGGAATAACAATTACTGCAACAGCCGATGGGACACCCCTGTAAGAGGTCCTGAGTGTGGTGCTGGTGGGGATCATAGGATTCACCATCTACGCAGGAGAGAGTGAATCATACAGTGCAGTAGCTAAACTATTGGGCTCCTCTGGAGGAGTCATAGGGGAAGCCCCTGTGACAAAGGAAGTAGACACTGAAATAAAAAATAATGCTAAGGTTTGGTTGACATTTAATTTGTAAAGACATTGCCTTCTTTTATTTAAGAATGACTAAAAGGAAACGGTGGGATGGGGAAGAAGCAAGAATTATCGACCTTTTATGAAATTTCTGCAGAGAATGCAAAATTTGAATTATTCAAGGTTTTTTCATAAGTGTTAATTTAATTACAATATACTTAAATGTTTAATTTGAATACTTGTTGTGTTAAAATTTTCAGAATAAAGTTTCCCACAAAATTGAATTTGTCTGACTTTACTACAAACATACAAAGCAATGTGTTTGGATGGTGAGTTATATTCATGGCCCAGATTTCCCAGGGTGTCTATGACCATACGTACATAAAGTCTCTGAAGTGAACTGTATACAAAATGAAGCACTGTGTTTCTGCTTCAGAGCATGCTGCCCTATTTTCCAGTTAGGGAGGGTACACAAATGAGGTATTCTCCTTGGAAAACCTAAATGGATAAACGGATTGAAGAACCTCTGACAAGGCTGCAAAACAAGGATTCCTCCAGCTCTGTGGCCCACACTTTGCCCCCTAAGATACTGATAAGGAGCAGGCCAATCCCAGTGGCCCCAGTAGGAAGAGGCGACCTTGGGGAAATGGGAGATGGTGGTGAGCAGCAATAGGGCAATGTGGCGTGGCAGCACAGCAGCCTAGGCCTCGGCATGAGGAGGATTCACAAACACCTGTGGAAAGGAGTATAGGAAGAACATGTCATGCCAGCCCCTGTTGAGGGGCAGGTGGAAAGGCCTGAAGGTGCTGTGGGTGGCCTAGAGGGAGAGTTCAGAGGAGGGGCTGAGGTAATCTGCTTTGACTCTGAGTGACAGTGGACATGCACACTCCCTCCTCCTGCCTAAGCCCCCCTGCCTGAGCTGGAATTGCACTCCCCTTGTTATACTGGTAGTTCTTGTCTCAGCCACACACCCTGCGGCCCTGGTGTCACAGGCTGTTTCCCTCCCAGCATCCAGGTGTCCCTGTGAGAGAAAAGCAATGGCCCAGGAACCTGGCAGCACACCGGGGGAGACCCAGGCGGCCCCTCCTCACCCGTCCTGTCCGCTCACTGGGGGCCATCGCCCACTCATAGTTCTTCAGGGGGTTGAGCCACAGGTCCTTGTTGATGATCTGGTAGGGCAAACAGACCTGGGTTAGGAGAGCACAGGGACCCGAATAGAATCCCAAGCAGCAGGCGGACACAGGAAGCTGTATGCTGGCATGGCCAGCAACATCCCACATCAGCAATCCTGCCAGATGCTGCCACACTGTGGTCAGAGAACCAGTAGAAGAATCTGGGGCTCCTGTCCTGGTGCCTGTGCATGGAGGCTTCTCATTCACAATGCTGGTACCACTGAATGGGAGAGGCACGGGACACCCTGTATCCTGCAAGAGAGGGGTCTGTGAAGCTGGGCACAGCACCTTCCAGCCGTGCCCACCACCAGCTGCTATTTTCATTGGGCTTGGAAATGCCCTGGAGAGACCCAGCATGAAGCAATGCAGATTTCTGCTAGTGCTGGATCTTGGGTTGTTTTTAACATTTTTTTCTGATGCCAGCTGCTGCTTGTTTGAGAGGTGTTAGAGAGTCTGAAGCCTGAGCCAGGCCAGGCCATGCATATGGAAAAGCTGCTACAAACAGCTTGGCTGGAGCTGCTAATTAGATGGGGTGGGGACTCAGGAAACCACTAAGGTGGAGGAAAAAGTGTGGGCCATATATATTTATTATTAAAAGTTATGCAAATGCCCCCTAGAAATAAGCAAAGTTTTACATGTCTCCCATATGATGAGAGATTACATGCATTGCCCTCTCTTCATTTTTGCATTGTCAGCTTTTATTCATTTTAAAGTGTGCCCAGGTGGTCAACAAGTGTGTACTAGCTTGGAAATAAAGTATTGAATCATTCGTTCAGAGTGCTTTGTTATTTTACTTGTAGTCTGTATTATTTTTATTACTTCTCCGGTTAAAATGCCAGAAGTAAAAATTCTCCATTTGAATTGCATTCTTTGCTTACAGCTTAAAATGATTTCATCTCTTCTATTATGAAATAGAATCATTACATAATCTATCGTATGTTTACATCACTCAGCTATTTTTACTTAAATGGGTCTATGAATATAACATTTTAAAATGTAGCATTTTCATTTTCATAAATGCTTAAATTCGCTGATGTCCCAAAGTCAAATTGGCTGTGTAAACATAACTGATGGGATAGTAACTGATGCACATAAACAACTTCAGAAGGAAAATTTGGTATTACTTTTGTAAACAAATCCCAATAAAATTTCTGCCACACAGGGGCCCTGATACAAAGTGACAGCCATAAGAGCCATTCACATATTCTGGGTCTAAAATATTCCCTTGAGATCTACGCACCTCTGCCACATCCCCAACATTCAAGATTTAGCTAATACCCTTGGTTCCCTTGATTTTTTATGAATAAAAGCGTTTTCAAGTGCCCCCACTGATTCCGCCTAAATTACCACCCTTATTTTCCTTCTCAACATTCTTGTGCATAATAGTACTTACTTTCTTTTCCTTGAATATCTTTTGTCTTTACCACAAAACTCATTGCTGAATAAAATATGGTGTTTCTCGTACTTAGCACTCAGAAGGCACACGTGTAAATATCTGTTGAAAGAAGAAATTGAGGAATAACGTCTACACAAACTACATTTTGTTGTGCTTAGAAAGTAGCAAAAAGGGAATGACCATCAATTATTCTTCATAAGTCAAATAAATGGATCTTTGAACTCAACAAAAATTATGAGGCAAATCTAATTATTAGCTACTACAAAACCCTAAATATGAACGTAGAGTATAAAGGTCAATATGTAAAGAGCACCTTCAACACACCAGAAACCAAAAGGACATTGAGCAAATTAAAAGGACAATGAGGAATCACCTCACTCCTGTCAGAATGGGTACCATCGACAAATGACAAGTGCTGGCAAGGTTGTGGAGGAAAGGGAACCCTAGCACACTGATGATGAGAAAGCAGACTGGTGCAGCCATAATGACAAACAAAATGGCATGTCCATAAAAAATTTGAAAACGGAACTCCCATATGACCCTGCCATCTCACTTCTAGGAATATATTTTAGGAAACCCAAAACACACATCATTAAGGATACATGTTCCCCTATATTCATAGCAGCATAATTTACAATTGCTAAGATTTGGAAAGCACCTAAGTGCCTATCAACAGGTGAGTGGATAAGACAAACAAACTGCTGTACATTGACACAATGGAATACTACTCAGCAGAAAAAAAGGAAGAACTCTTTCATTTCCTAAGCATGGGTGGACCTATAGAGCATTATGCTCAGGGAATAAGCAAGCCAGAACTACACAAGTATCGTGTGATCTCACTCTTATTTGGAATCTCATGAACAAAATACATTGATTTAAAAATCATGGAGGCGGAGACATGGAAGCATGGACAGGCTGTGGAAACTCACAGGGAAGGCAGGGGAGGGTGAGTGGGTGATGGCTGAGACATAACCAACCAAGGACGTGGTGTGAATGTATGCACAACCCACAGAAGCAGACAATGGGGGTGGTCAGGGCCTGGGGAAGGGAGCTGGAGTGGCCTGGAAGGGTCGCTGGGGGGAAGGAAACAGACATATGTAATACTTTCAACAATAAAGATTTTTAAAAAATAACTGCCATGAAAAACATAATGGAAAGAAAAAGGACATGTTATACGTTTTCAGGGGACAGGGGCTGTGTACACTTCAGGAGGACAGGGGCCTGATGTTAGCTCCCGGTCCATAGCTTCTCAATACCTTTGACTTGGGTAGTCACTGACATTGCAATTTTCTCAGACACCTACCCTTGTCAGCACAGAAGACAGGTGACGTTTTCTAGTTGCCATCACTGCTAAACCAGAAGCCGTGGAACTAGACCCAGAAGGTAGCAACCCTGATCGTCATGGTTCACTGGTTTGTGGATAGCTGACATGAGCTAACCTCTAGGCCAAGCTCCATGGGATTCTCATTACCCAGAGACCTGTGGGGAGTCGATAGTTCCATGCTCTGTCAGAGGTCTTCTCTGGGCATCAGAGGTGGCGTCCATCCCCTCTAAGTTCCAAGGTGTTCCTACCAAGGTGGGGAAACCATTAAGGAGAGGGTGCTGTTGACACATCTCAAAATGGACTGGGGTCTGTGCGAAGGTATATCCTTGCTTTCAAAGAAGAAAGGCTTTACCATGGGCGACACATCTTTGCCCAACATAAGCCTTTCTGGCGGACTTTAAAGGATCATGAATTGGATCAGAGGGGCCCGGGCCCTGGTCATGAGCTGGGGAGGGAGGACAGGAGTAGGAGCAGAGCATGGTGCTCGGTATTCACTATCTAAGGCCGCAAGGGGTCAGCAAGGGCCTGTAGTTGGGAAAGGTACTTTCGTTGTTATCCTTTGCTGTGTAGAGTCTCATTAGCTGCATGCTGAGCCATTCCTAAGTGGGACACAAAGAATGTTTACTGTTTATATCAATGTTGATTGTGTCAGGATAATTCCTTTTCTGGAAGTGCCAGTAAGCATCTCCCAACAGAGCAGGATCAAGAAGGGGTTGAGGGAGAATTTCCAATCTCCAGCTCTGCCCGTGGTCCCCGAGAAGGGCAGGATTTGGATCACCCTAACCCCAGCCATCCTGTGATGTTCTTGTTACCTTTGTCCCACACAGCAATGGGGGATGTCCTAGGATTCCTCTGCCTTCAGCACTGTAACTCCTGCAGTAGGAAAGTAAGGACACCCTAAGGCGGGCTTGATTCCCTCGGCTCTGTCATTGGGCTCCGTCTGTCCTGACTCAGAAACACACGGATGGGGCACAGGCAGGTTTACAGCTGTGAGTATGGGAAACACAGAGTTTATGCCTGTATTATTATTTATTAATCATGGTATTCTTTTCCACATGAACAACTGTTAAGCTACTTTTGCTCCACCCTGGATATATAAAATAGGCTCTCACATGGTTATTGATTACTGAGGCAGGAAAGTCCCAGGAGCTGCCCACTAAGCTACAGAGACAGGAAAGCTGGTGTTGCCACTCAATTTCACTACAAAGGCCTGAGAACCAGGGGAGAAGATTATGTACATTCCAGTCTGAGGGCAGGAGAAGGTGAGATGAGATGTCCCCATTCAATCCATGAGACACAGGGGGGGTCAGATCCTTCTTACCTGGCCTTTTGTTCTTCTCAGATCCTCAGCGGGTTGTTTGAGTTCAATCTCACGGGAGGGCAATGTGTCTGCTATACTGAGTCAGCCAGTGACATGTCGGTCACAGCCAGGAACACCCTCACAGATACACCCAGATATAATGTGTAATCCCAGAACCCCGTAGCCTACTCGAGATCACCATGAAATTAATCTTCACCATGAACACCTATCCTAATTGCCCTGAGAATGAGGACCTTGCTAAGATATACGCTTTCAGTGCTAAAACCAGGGAAATCCTGGAAAAATGGCAAGAATCGGTCACAGTGCAGTTTTTCCAGTGCTTCTGCCAGGCTGATTGAGACGTCCAAACAGTTCTTGGCATTGTAGATACACAGCAGAAATACATATGTGCCAGGTAGAAACTCATCGACGTATCGCAGACCCCTTGAGGGTCCTTGCAAAGAGGGCACACACACACCCGGTATCTCTTCCCTTGTGGGGTAAAAGGAGCCATTTTGGAAAGAGGCCAGGTGATAGGGAGACAGGCATTGTGAGAACTGCCTCCAGATTAGGAGTCCATTGCTCTAAGGGAGAGGACATTCTCCAAAAACAGAGTTGCAACTCCAGACCTTTACTGCTCAGCCTCCTTGGATATGGTGTCACAATGAGGTATCCCAAAAGACTGAGAGCACCTGACTCTCCTCAGTCCCTCAGCAACACAGTCCCCTTTTCTCAGTTGCTCTTCTTTCAGCAACAGGCCCAGAGAGGGACCACCCACTGAGGAGGGCCATCCTGCCAAGAGAGCCTGGGCACTCAGAATTGAAGTGGGCAACAATAGAAGAAAATCCATCTCTGGCGCTCTGCTCTGCGGTAGAGATGAAAGCACTTAAAGTGGAGATTCTCCTGAGAACGGTAAAATGGCCCCATGCATGCTCGCCCTCTTCTCCCCATGACTGCAGTTGAAGAGATGGAAAGAGTTGCATGTTCTGGGACTCTGACACACAGGTAAAGAGGAAACTGTCACTGTCCCAAAAGAATAAGCTAGAGAGGGAGGGATTTTCAATCCCCGCAACAACACAGCCCCAGTAACTAACTATTGCGCAGCCAGCTCTGGGCAGTGAACTTCCACTGGACAGAGAGGCCCTATAGCCTCAGAGGCCAGCCCCAGAACACTGCCACCCAGAGGTTGACCCACAAACTGACTCTTTGGTAAACACAAAATAAGGCAGTCTGGGAAACAAATGCGGCTTGCTTTAAAATAAGGACTGTGGTTTACAACACAGAGGAACAGTGTATCGCAGGGAAACTCAACACTCTCCTGAATACCTGGCAGGTCTAAGGCGAGCCACACTGAAGAATAGAAGAACCGAAGGACCTTTACTACTGCAATTTTTTTTTCTTTTTTCACCTTTTAACTAAGAAACCAATTTTTTTTTCTTTTCTTCTTTTTTTTCGTTTTTTTCTTTTCTTCTTTTTTTTCTTTTTCTTCTTTTTTCCATCACCTGATTTTACCCTTTTAATTACTACCTTCTTATTTTTAACCAGTATTATTACTGCTACCATTTTACAATTTTTTTTAAAGTGCCATTATATTTTCTCTTTATTTTATTTTGGGATTAGTGTTCTCCATTCTATTTTCATCGTTATATTATTGATTGTTTCTAGTTTGCATTCATCTCCAGGGAGCTGTTGCTGGAATTTGTTGGGATTAATGGCTGTTCTATAGGAGTATTCTCCTCATATAAAAAAGTCTCTTCCCCTCTTCCACTTCATTCTCTCTTTTCGCTCTTTTTTTTTTCTTTTCTTTTCTTTTCTCGCTTTTATTTTCCCCCCTCCTTTTTCCCAATTTCATTTTTGCACTCCTTTTTTTGGTCCCTACTTTTCTTTTCTTTTCTTTTTTCTCTTTTATCTTTTTCTCTTCCTTCTTCCTTATCCCCTATTTCTCTTAATTCAGGTGGTCACCTTTTTTTGGGGTTATTAATATCGTGAATATATTTGTGTATAGTGCCTGGTACGTGGTGCCTTGTTGTGTTGTATTTTGTGCCTTTAAATCAACGCAGCAGATCCAAGCAACAGCAACCTCCTGAGCACCAACACCCTCTGCTGAGGAACAGCAGCTATATGTGAAACCTCGTCCCACAAGCCAGAAGAGCCACCACAGCTGTGAACAGCACCCACCAGAGGAGCTGCTGCCAACTGAAGAGCAGCTGCTACCACAACCGCCCGAAGAGCAACCACAGACCAAGGAGTCACTGCCACCAAGGGAGCAACCACTGAACGACTCAACATATAGATATGTCAGTGAGATCAAACATGGGTAGACAAAGAAACCCCCAAATGAAAGAGAAGGAGGACTCTCCAGAAAAGCAGCTAAGTAATACAGAGGCATGCAACATGACAGAAAAAGAATTCAGAATAAGGGTCCTAGAGTGCATAAACCGGATGGAGGAAAAAATCGACAACCTCTGCAAGAAGCAAGAAGAAACAGATGAAAAAATCGATAACATATGGAAGAAGCTAGAAGAAACAGATGAAAAAATCAACAACTTAAGTAAGACCCAAGAAGAAATGAAGAGTGATATAGCTGCAATGAAAAACTCCATTGAAAGTATCAACAGTAGACTAGGAGAAGCGGAGGACCAAATTAGTGAATTAGAAGACAAGGAAGCAAACACACCCAAACTGTACTGCAATTGGATAAAAAAAATTAAAAGACAGGAGGAGAGCGTAAGTGACATTGGGACAACATGAAACGAAACAACATATGGATAATAGGGGTGCCAGAACAACAGAAAGAGGAACAAGGATTAGAAAACCTATTAGAAGAAATAATATCAGAAAACTTCCCTGAGGTGGGGAAGAAAAAAGTCACACAAGCCCAGAGAGTCCCAAACAAGGTGAACCCGAAAAGACCCACACCAAGACACATCATAATTACCATGGCAAATGTTCAGGACAAAGAGAGAATCTTACAGGCTGCAAGAGAGAGACGGAAAGTTACATACAAGGGATCTCCCATTAGATTGTCAAATGATTTCTCAACAGAAACACATCAGGCCAGAAAAGAATGGACAGAAATTTACAAAGTGATGCAAAGCAAAGGACTGAATCCAAGAATACTCTATCCAGCAAGGCTATCATTCAAACTTGAAGGGGAAATAAGAAGCTTCACAGACAAAAAAAGGCTACAAGAGTTTATCACCACCAAGCCAGCAATGCAAGGAATGCTAAAGGGACTGGTATAAAAATAAGAAATAAAAAGCAAAGAAAGAAAACAGCCACACAAAAACAGAAATGGCTACAAACAAGTACCTTTCAATAATAACTTTAAACGTAAACGGACTAAATGCTCCAAACAAAAGACATCAAGTGGCTGAATGGATAAAAAAACATGACCCATACATCTGCTGTCTACAAGAAACCCACCTCATTAGAAGGGACTCACACAGACTGAAAGTGAAAGGATGGAAAAATATCTTTCAGGCAAATGGAAAGGAAAAGAAAGCTGGGGTAGCAATACTTATATCGGACAAAATAGACCTCGAAGTGAAGGCCATAACAAGAGATAAGGAAGGCCACTTCATAATACTAAAGGGATCAATACAACAAGAAGATATAACTCTGGTAAACATATATGCACCCAATGCATGAGCACCCAAATTCATAAAAAAACTCCTGGAAGATATCAAAGGAGAGATCGACAACAATACAATCATAGTCGGGGACTTTAATACACCACTGACAACACTGGATAAATCCTCTAGACAAACAATCAGCAAAGAAACAGCAATCCTAAATGACTCACTAGATCAGATGGACTTAACAGACATCTTCAGAACACTTCACCCCAAAGCCAGGGAATATACATTCTACTCAAATGCTCATAAGACATATTCAAAAAGTAGAGCATATATTGGGTCACAAGCAAAGTATCCCCAAATTCAAGAAGATTGAAATCATAAAAAGCGTCTTCGCAGACCACGATGGCATAATATTAGAAATAAACTACAATAAAAACAACCCAAAATACTCAAACAGCTGGAAGCTGAATAGCATGCTAGTAAATATTGATTGGGTTACCAATGAAATCAAAGAAGAAATTCGAAACATCCTGGAAACTAATGACAATGAAAACACAACAATCCAAAACCTATGGGACAAAATGAAAGCAGTCCTGAGAGGGAAGCTTATAGCTCTACAGGCCTATCTCAAAAAACAAGAAAAAATGGTAGTAAATCAGCTAACTCTACATCTCAAAGAATTAGAAAGAGAGCAACAACAACAACAAAAAAACCCAGAGTGAGCAGAAGGAAGGAGATAATAAAGATTAGAGCAGAAATAAATGACATAGAGACCAAAAAAACAATACAGAAAATCAATGAAACCAGGAGCTGGTTCTTTGAAAGGATAAACAAGATTGACAAACCTCTAGCCAGACTCACCAAGAAGCAAAGAGAGAGGACCCATATAAACAAAATCAGAAACGATAGAGGCGAAATAACCACAGACCCCACAGAAATACAAATGATCATTAAAAAATACTATGGACAGCTCTACTCCAACAAACTAGACAACCTGGAGGAAATGGACAAATTCCTAGAAAAATACAACATTCCAAAACTCAATCAGGAAGAATCTAAAAATCTCAACAGGCCAATAACTATGGAAGAAATTGAAGCAGTCATCAAAAAGCTTCCAGCAAACAAAAGCCCAGGACCAGATGGCCTCACAGGGGAGTTTTACCAAACATTCAAGGAAGTACTAAAACCTATCCTCCTCAGACTACTACAAAAAATTCAAGAGGAAGGAACACTTCCAAGCTCATTCTATGAAGCCAGCATCACCCTATTACCAAAACCAGGTAAAGACAACACAATGAAAGAGAATTACAGGCCAATATCCCTCATGAACATAGATGCCAAAATCCTCAACAAAATCTTAGCAAATCGGATCCAGCATTACATCAGAAAGATCATACACCATGACCAAGTAGGATTTATCCCAGGGATGCAAGGATGGTACAATATCCGCAAATCAATAAACGTGATACATCACATAAACAAACTGAAAGAAAAAAACCACATGGTCATATCAATTGATGCAGAAAAAGCATTTGACAAAATTCAACACCCATTTTTGATAAAAGCTCTCAGCAAGGTGGGAGTAGAAGGATCATACCTCAACATAATAAAAGCCATATATGACAGGCCCACAGCCAACATCATACTCAATGGACAAAAACTAACACCGTTTCCCCTAAGAACAAGAACAAGACAGGGATGCCCCCTCTCACCACTCCTGTTCAACATAGTACTGGAAGTGTTAGCCATGCAATTCGGCAAGAAGAAGAAATAAAAGGCATTCAAATTGGAAAAGAGGAAGTAAAACTATCCTTACTTGCAGACAACATGATATTATACATACAGAACCCTAGAGACTCCATCAAAAAGCTACTAGACTTAATACATGAATTTGGCAATGTACCAGGATACAAAATTAACCCCAAGAAATCTGAGGCATTTCTATACACCAATAGTGAACTTTCAGAAAGAGAGATTATAAAAACAATCCCGTTTACCATCGCACCAAAAAAATTAAGCTACCTTGGAATAAACTTAACTAAAGAGGTAAAAGACCTCTACTCAGAAAGCTACAGGACGTTGAAAAAGATATAGAGGAAGACATAAACAGATGGAAGAACATACCGTGTTCATGGATTGGTAGAATCAACATCATTAAAATGTCCATACTACCCAAAGCAATCTATAAATTCAACGCACTTCCCATTAAAATACCAACGGCATACTTCAGAGATCTAGAACGAACTCTCCAAAAATTCATCTGGAATAAAAAAAGACCTCGAATAGCTATAGCAATCCTGAAAAAGAGCAAAGTAGGTGGGATCTCAATACCAGATATTAAGTTGTATTACAAAGCCACTGTTCTCAAAACTGCCTGGTACTGGCACAAGAATAGGCATATAGATCAATGGAATAGAATAGAGAGCCCAGGACAGAAGATGGCGGCGATATAGGCAGACGCGTCCCAGGTCGTGTCCCGGAGCAAATGGAGTCAGCAGCTGAAACTAGTAACACCCACACCGAATTGGCGAAATTGCTCAGCTGGTGAGACGGTTTGCAGCCGAGAAGAGCAGAACTCCCCAGGAAAGGTAAAAAAAAAAACAGGGATTTGGGCAGGAAAGTTTGCCAGACCTCTGAACCCAGAGAGTCGGAGGGAGACCGCGCGGCAGCCGCGTCCCTTGGGACAGGCACAGCCCCTGACGGGGGAAAGGAGAACCGCGGGATTCCTGGCGCCGCCGGGGAATTGAGAGCTCAGTGCTGTGATCACAGAGGACTGAGCCTAAAGGGGGCAGCCTGAAGAGCTGACCAGACCATGCAGTCCCGGTAAGAGAAGAAGCTTACAGAAACCAAGCCTTCCCCGTTTCCGCGGCCGGCGTTTGTTTGATTGTTTTCACTGAATCCTGTTCATGGGACATTTCGGATACAGACACTCACCTGTGCTGAAGAGAGGGAGAGTGTGCGGAGGAGTGGAATCTGGGGAGAGACTGAGGAGAGAGGGGGAGCCGGGAGAGGTGGCAGCGAATTGACACCCCCGAGCACAGGACTGGGGCAGCCATTCTCTCTGGAGAGTGAGACTCCTCCCCCCAGCCCCCAGGCAAGGAGCACAGCCACACCCAGATTCCACCCTGTACAAGATCAAGGATTAAAATAACCTGATCAGTCCCTGGGAGTTAACAGGGTCTGGCCTATAGAGGGATTTTCAATCCCAGCAACAACACAGCGCTGGTAACTATTACGCAGCCAGCTCTGGGCAGTGAACTTCCACTGGACAGAAAGGCCCTACAGCCTCAGAGGCCAACCCCAAAACACTGCCACCCAGAGGCTGACCCACAAACTGACTCTTTGCTAAACACAAAATAAGGCAGTCTGGGAAACAAAAGCGGTCTGCTTTAAAATAAGGACTGTGGTTTACAACACAGAGGAACAGTGTATCGCAGGGAAATTCAACACTCTCCTGGATACCTGGCAGGTCTAAGGCGAGCCACACTGAAGAATAGAAGAACCAAGGGACCTTCACTACTGCAATTTTTTTTTTCCACCTTTTAACTAAGAAACCAATTTTTTTTCTTTTTTTTTTCTTCTTTTTTTTTTTTTCTTCTTTTTCCATCACCTGATTTTACCCTTTTAATTACTACCTTCTTATTTTTAACCAGTATTACTACTGCTACCATTTTACCATTTTTTAAAGTGCCATTTTATTTTCTCTTTATTTTATTTTGGGATTAGTGTTCTCCATTCTAATTTCATCGTTATATTATTGGTTGTTTCTAGTTTGCATTCATCTCCAGGGAGCTGTTGCTGGAAGTTGTTGGGATTAATGGCTGTTCTATAGGAGTATTCTCCTCATATAAAAAGTCTCTTCCCCTCTTCCACTTCATTCTCTCTTTTCGCTCTTTTTTTTTTTCTTTTTTTTTCTTTTCTTTTCTCGCTTTTATTTTCCCCCCTTCTTTTTCCAAATTTCATTTTTGCACTCCTTTTTTTTTTTTGGTCCCTACTTTTCTTTTCTTTTTCTCTTTTATCTTTTTCTCTTTCTTCTTCCTTGTTCCCTAATTCTCTTAATTCGGGTGATCACCTTTATTTGGGGTTATTAATATCGTGAATATATTTGTGTATAGTGCCTGGTACGTGGTGCCTTGTTGTGTTGTATTTTGTGCCTTTAAATCAACGCAGCAGGTCCAAGCAACAGCAACCTCCTGAGCAACACACCCTCTGCCGAGGAACAGCTGCTGTACGTGAAACCTCGCCCACCAGCCAGAAGAGCCACCACAGCTGTGAACAGAACCCACCAGAGGAACTGCTGCCAACTGAAGAGCAGCTGCTACCGCAACCGCCTGAAGAGCAACCACAGATCAAGGAGTCACTGCTACCAAGGGAGCAACCACTGAACGACTCAACGTCTAGATATGTCAGTGAGATCAAACATGGGTAGACAAAGAAACCCCCAAAGGAAAGAGAAGGAGGACTCTCCAGAAAAGCAGCTAAGTAATACAGAGGCATGCAACATGACAGAAAAAGAATTCAGAATAAGGGTCCTAGAGTGCATAAACCGGATGGAGGAAAAAATCGACAACCTCTGCAAGAAGCAAGACGAAACAGATGAAAAAATCGATAACATATGGAAGAAGCTAGAAGAAACAGATGAAAAAATCAACAACTTAAGTAAGACCCAAGAAGAAATGAAGAGTGATATAGCTGCAATGAAAAACTCCATTGAAAGTATCAACAGTAGACTAGGAGAAGCGGAGGACCGAATTAGTGAATTAGAAGACAAGGAAGCAAAACACACCCAAAATGTACTGCAATTGGAGAAAAAAATTAAAAGACAGGAGGAGAGCCTAAGGGAGCTTTGGGACAACATGAAACGAAACAACATACGAATAATAGGAGTACCAGAACAACAAAAGGATGAACAAGGATTAGAAAACCTATTAGAAGAAATAATATCAGAAAACTTCCCTGAGGTGGGGAAGAAAAAAGTCACACATGCCCAGAGAGTCCCAAACAAGGTGAACCCGAAAAGACCCACACCAAGACACATCATAATTACCATGGCAAATGTTCAGGACAAAGAGAGAATCTTACAGGCTGCAAGAGAGAGACGGAAAGTTACATACAAGGGCTCTCCCATTAGATTGTCAAATGATTTCTCAACAGAAACACATCAGGCCAGAAAAGAATGGACTGAAATTTACAAAGTGATGCAAAGCAAAGGACTGAATCCAAGAATACTCTATCCAGCAAGGCTATCATTCAAACTTGAAGGGGAAATAAGAAGCTTCACAGACAAAAAAAGGCTACAAGAGTTTATCACCACCAAGCCAGCAATGCAAGGAATGCTAAAGGGACTGGTATAAAAATAAGAAATAAAAAGCAAAGAAAGAAAACAGCCACACAAAAACAGAAATGGCTACAAACAAGTACCTTTCAATAATAACTTTAAACGTAAACGGACTAAATGCTCCAAACAAAAGACATCGAGTGGCTGAATGGATAAAAAAACATGACCCATACATCTGCTGTCTACAAGAAACCCACCTCATTAGAAGGGACTCACACAGACTGAAAGTGAAAGGATGGAAAAATATCTTTCAGGCAAATGGAAAGGAAAAGAAAGCTGGGGTAGCAATACTTATATCGGACAAAATAGACCTCAAAGTGAAGGCCATAACAAGAGATAAGGAAGGCCACTTCATAATACTAAAGGGATCAATACAACAAGAAGATATAACTCTGGTAAACATATATGCACCCAATGCAGGAGCACCCAAATTCATAAAAAAACTCCTGGAAGATATCAAAGGAGAGATCGACAACAATACAATCATAGTAGGGGACTTTAATACACCACTGACAGCACTGGATAAGCCCTCTAGACAAACAATCAGCAAAGATACAGCAATCCTAAATGACTCACTAGATCAGATGGACTTAATAGACATCTTCAGAACACTCCACCCCAAAGCCAGGGAATATACATTCTACTCAAATGCTCATAAGACATATTCAAAAATAGACCATATATTGGGTCACAAGCAAAGTATCCCCAAAATCAAGAAGATTGAAATCATAAAAAGCATCTTCACAGACCATGATGGCATAATATTAGAAATAAACTACAATAAAAACAACCCAAAATACTCAAACACCTGGAAGCTGAATAGCATGCTATTAAATATTGATTGGGTTACCAATGAGATCAAAGAAGAAATTAAAAACATCCTGGAAACTAATGACAATGAAAACACAACAATCCAAAACCTATGGGACACAATGAAAGCAGTCTTGAGAGGGAAGTTTATAGCTCTACAGGCCTATCTCAAAAAACAAGAAAACATGGTAGTAAATCATCTAACTCTACAACTCAAAGAATTAGAAAGAGAGCAACAAGAAAACCCCAGAGTGAGCAGAAGGAAGGAAATAATAAAGATTAGAGCAGAAATAAATGACATAGAGACCAAAAAAACAATACAGAAAATCAATGAAACCAAGAGCTGGTTCTTTGAAAGGATAAACAAGATTGACAAACCTCTAGCCAGACTCACCAAGAAGCAAAGAGAGAGGACCCAAATAAACAAAATCAGAAACGATAGAGGCGAAATAACAACAGACCCCACAGAAATACAAATGATCATTAAAAAATACTATGGACTGCTCTACTCCAACAAACTTGACAACCTGGAGGAAATGGACAAATTCCTAGAAAAATACAACATTCCAAAACTCAATCAGGAAGAATCTAAAAATCTCAACAGGCCAATAACTATGGAAGAAATTGAAGCAGTCATCAAAAAGCTTCCATCAAACAAAAGCCCAGGACCAGACGGCTTCACAGGGGAGTTTTACCAAACATTCAAGGAAGAACTAAAACCTATCCTCCTCAGACTACTACAAAAAATTCAAGAGGAAGGAACACTTCCAAGCTCATTCTATGAAGCCAGCATCACCCTAATACCAAAACCAGGTAAAGACAACACAATGAAAGAGAACTACAGGCCAATATCCCTCATGAACATAGATGCCAAAATCCTCAACAAAATCTTAGCAAATCAGATCCAGCAGTACATCAGAAAGATCATACACCATGACCAAGTAGGATTTATCCCAGGGATGCAAGGATGGTACAATATCCGCAAATCAATAAACGTGATACATCACATAAACAAACTGAAAGAAAAAAACCACATGGTCATATCAATTGATGCAGAAAAAGCATTTGACAAAATTCAACACCCATTTTTGATAAAAACTCTCAGCAAGGTGGGAGTAGAAGGATCATACCTCAACATAATAAAAGCCATATATGACAGGCCCACAGCCAACATCATACTCAATGGGCAAAAACTAACACCATTTCCCCTAAGAACAGGAACAAGACAGGGATGCCCCCTCTCACCACTCCTGTTCAACATAGTACTGGAAGTGTTAGCCATTGCAATTCGGCAAGAAGAAGAAATAAAAGGCATCCAAATTGGAAAAGAGGAAGTAAAACTGTCCTTATTTGCAGACGACATGATATTATACATACAAAACCCCAGAGACTCCATCCAAAAGCTACTAGACTTAATACATGAATTTGGCAATGTAGCAGGATACAAAATTAACCCCAAGAAATCTGAGGCATTTCTATACACCAGTAGTGAACTTTCAGAAAGAGAGATTATAAAAGCAATCCCGTTTACCATTGCACCAAAAAAATTAAGCTACCTAGGAATCAACTTAACTAAAGAGGTAAAAGACCTCTACTCAGAAAACTACAGGACGTTGAAAAAAGATATAGAGGAAGACATAAACAGATGGAAGAACATACCGTGTTCCTGGATTGGTAGAATCAACATCATTAAAATGTCCATACTACCCAAAGCAATCTATAAATTCAACGCACTTCCCATTAAAATACCAACGGCATACTTCAGAGATCTAGAACGAACTCTCCAAATATTCATCTGGAATAAAAAAAGACCCCGAATAGCTGCAGCAATCCTGAAAAAGAACAAAGTAGGTGGGATCTCAATACCAGATATCAAGTTGTATTACAAAGCCACTGTTCTCAAAACTGCCTGGTACTGGCACAAGAATAGGCATATCGTTCAATGGAATAGAATAGAGAGCCCAGAAATCGGCCCGAACCAATATGCTCAATTAATATTTGACAAAGGAGGCAAGAACATACAATGGAGCCAAGATAGTCTCTTCAATAAATGGTGTTGGGAAAATTGGACAGATATATGCAAGAAAATGAAACTAGACCACCAACTTACACCATACACAAAAATAAACTCAAAATGGATAAAGGACTTAAATGTACGACAGGAAACCATAAAAATTCTAGAAGAATCCAAAGGCAACAAAATCTCAGACATATGCCGAAGCAATTTCTTCACTGACACAGCTCCTAGGGCACTTGAAACTAAAGAGAAAATAAACAAATGGGACTTCATCAAAATAAAAAGCTTCTGCACAGCAAAAGAAACCATCAACAAAACAACAAGAAAACCCACTGTGTGGGAAAACATATTTGCCAATGTCATATCTGATAAGGGCCTAATCTCCAAAATTTATAGGGAACTCATACAACTCAACAAAAGGAAGATAAACAATCCAATCAAAAAGTGGGCAAAGGACCTAAATAGACACCTTTCAAAAGAGGACATTCAGAAAGCCAAGAGACATATGAAAACATGCTCAAAGTCACTAATCATCCGAGAGATGCAAATCAAAACAACAATGAGGTATCATCTCACACCTGTCAGACTGGCTATCATCAACAAATCAACAAACGACAAGTGCTGGAGAGGATGTGGAGAAAAAGGATCACTTGTGCACTGCTGGTGGGAATGCAGACTGGTGCAGCCACTATGGAAGACAGTATGGAGTTTCCTTAAAAAACTGAAAATGGAACTCCCATTTGACCCTGTGATCCCACTTCTAGGAATATATCCCAAGAAACCAGAAACACCAATCAGAAAGGATATATGCACCCCTATGTTCATAGCAGCACAATTCACCATAGCTAAGATCTGGAAACAGCCTAAGTGCCCATCAGTAGATGAATGGATTAGAAAACTGTGGTACATCTACACGATGGAATACTATGCTGCTGTAAAAAGGAAGGAACTCTTACCATTTGCAACGTCATGGATGGAACTGGAGAGCATTATGCTAAGTGAAATAAGCCAGTCAATGAAGGAAAAATACCACATGATCTCACTCATTCATGGATAATAGAGACCATTATAAACTTTTGAACAATAATAGATACAGAGGCAGAGCAGCCTCAAACAGATTGTCAAACTGCAGCAGGAAGGCAGGGGAGGGTTGGGGGGCAGGAGGTAGGGGGGTAAGAGATCAACTAAAGGACTTGTATGCATGCATATAAGCATAACCAATGGACATAAGACACTGGGGGATAGGGGAGGCTAGGGGACTGTCTAGGGCGGGGTGATAAAATGGACACATATGTAATACCCTTTGTAATACTTTAAGCAATAAAAAAAAAAAAAAAGAAAAAAAAAAAGAAAAAAAAAATAAAAAAAAAATAAAAAAAAAAAAAAGAATAGAGAGCCCAGAAATCGGCCCGAACAAATATGCTCAATTAATATTTGACAAAGGAGGCAAGAACATACAATGGAGCCAAGATAGTCTCTTCAATAAATGGTGTTGGGAAAATTGGACAGATATATGCAAGAAAATGAAACTAGACCACCAACTTACACCATACACAAAAATAAACTCAAAATGGATAAAGGACTTAAATGTACGACGGGAAACCATAAAAATTCTAGAAGAATCCAAAGGCAACAAAATCTCAGACATATGCCAAAGCAATTTCTTCACAGATACAGCTCCTAGGGCACTTGAAACTAAAGAGAAAATGAACAAATGGGACTACATCAAAATAAAAAGCTTCTGCACAGCAAAAGAAACCATCAACAAAACACCGAGAAAACCCACTGTGTGGGAAAACATATTTGCCAATATCATATCTGATAAGGGCCTAATCTCCAAAATTTATAGGGAACTCATACAACTCAACAAAAGGAAGATAAACAATCCAATCAAAAAATGCACAAAGGTTCTAAATAGACACCTTTCAAAAGAGGACATTCAGAAAGCCAAGAGACATATGCAAACATGCTCAAAGTCACTAATCATCCAAGAGATGCAAATCAAAAAAACAATGAGGTACCATCTCACACCTGTCAGACTGGCTTTCATCAACAAATCAACAAACGACAAGTGCTGGAGAGGATGTGGAGAAAAAGGAACACCTGTGCACCGCAGGTGGGAATGCAGACTGGTGCAGCCAGTATGGAAGACAGTATGGAGTTTCCTTAAAAAACGGAAAATGGAACTCCCATTTGACCCTGTGATCCCACTCCTAGGAATATATCCAAGAAACCAGAAAAAACAATCAGAAAGGATATATGCACCCCTATGTTCATAGCAGCACAATTCACCGTAGCTAAGATCTGGAAACAGCCTAAATGCCCATCAGTAGATGAATGGATTAGAAAACTGTCGTACATCTACACGATGGAATACTATGCTGCTCTAAAAAGGAAGGAACTCTTACCATTTGCAACGTCATGGATGGAACTGGAGAGCATTATGCTAAGTGAAATAAGCCAGTCAATGAAGGAGAAATACCACATGATCTCACTCATTCATGGATAATAGAGACCATTATAAGCTTTTGAACAATAATAGATACAGAGGCAGAGCTTCCTTAAACAGATTGTCAAACTGCAGCGGGAAGGCCGGGGAGGGATGGGGGGCAGGAGGTAGGGGGGTAAGAGATCAACTAAAGGACTTGTATGCATGCATATAAGCATAACCAGTGGACATAAGACATTGGGGGATAGGGGAGGCTAGGGGACTGTCTAGGGCGGGGGGATAAAATGGACACATATGTAATACCCTTTGTAATACTTTAAGCAATAAATTTAAAAAAAAAATAAAAAAAAGAATAAGCTAGAGAGACAGTTTGCGTGCCATGGTGAGAGAGGCTCCTGCAATGTTTCTCCAGCCCATTGTGAATGAAGGCTGTGGAAGCATCTTCAGGGCACGAAGGGAGCCTGTGAGTACAAGACCAGTTGAGTTTCCACTGTCTCATGAGCTGGCTCCACTGTGTAAAGAGTGTCACTCCTTGTGTGTGAGCAACAGTAATGATCAGCCTCGTCCGCCAACTGCAGCCCAGGCATGGTCAGCATGGCTGTGTTGCCAGACTTGGGGTCAGAGAAGTGCTCAGGGATTCCTGAGGGCCAGTGTGACCCCATAAATCAGGAGGTTAGGGGCCATGTCAGAGGCATAAACGGTACCAGGAGACATAAATGTAACACCCAGTGCCATCACTTCTTCCAGCAAGCAGATGGTGACCTACTTTCCAGGTGTGCCAGACAAGGCACAGGACCCTGAGGGCAGACAAGGACAAAGGACCCTGAAAAGACCAAGAACACAATCTGGTGAGCCAACCTGAGAGAATGGGAATAGTTTGAGTGTTTCTTCTTACTCAGGACACACTGAGACCTGGTGACTGGATCCAACCTCGGATGTCCTTGTCTTTCCTCCTGTGGGCATCAACATGGTACTTGACTGAGGAATTGAGGACTTCCCTCATGTGACATTGGGAGGAAAGTGCGGACAGTGACTGAGGTTGTCTCGGAAAACATCCAATCGCTTGGTTACTCCAGAACCATGGACAAATCTGGACTCTTTTATTCTTTCTCAGCCATTTCCTTGACACTCTCAGTTGCAATGAGTCCTCATGCCCCCCCTTGTCCCAATCTGCATAGTGTCTGATGCTCGGGGCCCGTTATTGCCACTTCCAGAAGTAGAAATATTGGGAAGTTGAAATGTTGGGACACAGCAGACACAGGGCATACCCCTCTGTGGCAGACACAGACTCAAGAGAATCTCCTGTTAAACACCAGTGAGGACTTCATACAGGTCAGGGGTAAACCACAGCAAACTTCCTCCCCATATGAGGACAGCGGTGCCCCCTGACGGCCTAAGATGATTCAACCTGAGAGTCAGAGAAGGCAGCTGAGAGGGAGGTGGCAGACTCTGCTCTGTCTGCTTCTCTTACTCTTTCAAGTCCAATCCAGCTCAGTACCTGACCCCTCGATAACTCCTACATGCATCTGAGCCCAGTTACCTTTGTATCCCACTTCCTTTCGCATGGGCTGTCACCGGCCACAGGAGGTGGACCAGACCCTCCCCTTAGGACCATTTTGCTTGTTTCTAGGTAGTTTTGCCAGAGGGTTAGTGCTCCTGAGGTAGCTCTTTGCCTTGCCTGAGGAGACATTAGACGTTGAGTAAAATCAATTGCAGGAGGGCAAGTGGGTGAAAAGAAAATGGGATCAAGGGAAGACAGAATGACTTCCCACAACGTTGAAGGTCACAATACCCATGATGGAGAGAGCTCAGTAGGATTGATTGCACTGAGAGGAAAACACGAAGTGGGATCCTGAGTTTGAGAATCAGGGAGGTGACTTGGCAAGAAACCTAACCCCAGTTCTTCTCCCAAGAGTGTGGCAGGATCTCAAATGGGGCACACCATGTTCTTCACTGTACCCCCTACATGATCCACTGGGAATCCTCACCTCTGAGCCATGTGACTTCTGGTGGCAAAATCTGCCTCATGCACAGAGAGATGGTTGGCAGGGTGTATTCTTCTGGAAAGAGTTGGATTTGGAGAACAGACAAGTCAGAACCGAGTGGTCCTTGCCAGATTGACATGGCACTGTACTCAGGTAATGACTGGAAGTCCTATGGATCAAGATGCTCCCACAAAGCTAGGGCACAAAGTTTGTATTATTGTTCATACCACAGCACAGACATTCTGAAGAGCAAAGGGTGGTGACAACTTGGCTAAGGGAGGTCAGGCATCTGTGATGGAGCAGAGCCGTGTAAATTGGATATGTTAGGCAGTGACAATATTCTATGTGATACCATGGCTTCAGTGTCAGTGCCTAAACCTGTATGTGCTCCATTAAGTCAGTTTCCACAGTAATGTCTTTGGTGTGAGATAACAGTGAAATGGTACTAATCCCTGACCTGTTCTTAAATCCATCAGCTGGACCTGTGGACCAAGTAGACTGAATCCTCATCTCCTGGGAAAAGTGTGGGAAGCCCTAGGCACATTCCAGTTATCCTCATCCTTCCTGCAGGAAGCAGACCTCTGACCTTCATGGAGTTGCACCTCGTCCTCGTTCATTGCGCCATGTTCTGTCAGGACCACAGGGACCCAGGGCCAGTGCTGCAGGAGTAACCACACTCATTTAACACCATCCTCTACCCGTGTGCCCACATGATAACACGTGACGTAGACATGCTAAGCATGATGGCTGCCAGAGCAGGCAAAAGGACCACTTGCAAAAATAGTTAATAACCAATAGAGCTAAACAAATACATTAAAACACACTAATATTTATTCCCAAACCCATACTTTCAGGTCAAAGAAATATAATAATTTCCTTTCAGAATGCCAACTAGGGAGAAAGATGAAACATCCGGAAATAGTACATGATAAAGAGAGAGGCACCTGACACGGAGGTTCTGTGACACATGAAAGGTCATGCTCTGTGGTGCTGAGTCTCTGACTGAATCTTATGGGAGAAGAGTGATGGGTACATTGGCCATAGTGACACCTAAAGCACTTCTAATCCCTTCCATCAAAAATGACCCTTCTTCCACATCCAATAAAAATTAAACAGGTGTCCAATCGTGTTACTTGAGAAATGCAGGGACCATGTCTACCATCTGAGACCCCAAATACCCAGGGAACAGTGTGCTTCTTACTCCAGCAAGGTCTCATCAGAGAGACCCTGAGCACCCAACAGCTTGTCCTGGTTCTCCTGGTAATAGTCCCTCTTATGAAATAGTGACTACCTTCTTAAAAGGAAATGGTGGTCCACCTTTGAGGAGAAACACTAGAAGGGCCAGTGCGGGCTCCCACAGTCCTATGAACATCGAAATAACATGCAAACTATGGGCCCTGCTGTTACAGTCAGGAGCCACAACCAATCTCAAATGCCACGGTGGAGGGTCAGCAGAGCCATTACTCTCTGGTTCGTACTGGTGTCCAGCATAGCGACATTGCTCGCCCCCCGCCCCCTCACACACACACACACACACACACACACACACACACACACACACACACAAACACACACACCCTACAGACAGGCTCACCCTTCTGACCAGCTTTACACAGATGTGGGGCTGGGACTCAGGATCTTCTCCGCGTCTTCATTAGCAGGGACTCTTTCCCACTGCGCTGTGACACAACTGGAAAGGGTCTACATGGGTCACTGTTGCAGCTTGGACGATTAAAGCATGATTGTAAACAAAGCAGTACTTGGGAAAATGTCACCAAGTGACTTAAATGGAGAAAATTATAGCAAAGACTTAACTTCCAGGTAGGGTGATCATCCATGTCATTTCTAAGAGCTGACATCTGCAGGGCTGGAAGTCAGAGATGGCTTACAGCCTTTGGATCATGAGGTCACGCACCAGGGCTTGTGGTACCTTGGCCCAGCTTCCTTCAACAGTCCTGAACTTCTTGGCCTGATAGTTATGTGTACTTGTACTGTTTGATGCACTTTAACTGGGATTATCACTGGAAATGTGTTGCAGCATCACGGAAATCTTTGGGGACCCCTGAGGAATGGGGCCACCTCCCACAGATTCTGCAAGATCCAAGCAGCCATGGGCTGCTTTTAGAAGCATCCTTTAGATACCTGAGTGCAGAGGTGATTCTGAGAGGACACAGAACCTTTCACTCAAAACCCAGCCTCAAAACTTCCTAGGTTCTGGGAAGTATTGGGAGCATAAAAAGACAGAAAATCAAATTGGAAGGAGGGGAGAAAGGAAGAGAAGGAAATAAATTTTTTTCCTTTATTCTCATTCCCACTTCATTTGTGGAGAACTGAATCCAGGTGGTCTGCACAGGTATGAGAGTGTTATGCCCAGAGCTCGGGGTCCCCAATAATCCACCACCAGGAAGCCTCCTCCGATGCAAAAGCAACGAGTCTTTATTGATCAATTCTAGAATTGGCTCCCAGCCTCTATCTGGCACAGCGGTGAGGCGAGAGAGAGTGTCCCAGGAGAACAAAGGTTATATAGGGCTAGCTATTTGGGGTGGGCTTTAGGGGTGGCGTGAGTTACAGAGATTGGTCAGGGTTTTACAGCATAAGGGTCAGGAAGTGACCATCATATTCTGAAGGTTGGAGCCGTCCTCCACTGTAGCCTTATTAGGACCGTCGCTACATTTCTGGAGCTTCATTGGTCCACTCAGGTGGGTGGTTGGGAGAGTTAGGACAATACTAGCATTCTTGTGGTCACTCTCGGGGGTGGGGGGGCGCGGAGCGACTTGGGCTGAGGGCCCAGCCTTGCAAGACAAGATAGAGGAGAGAGAGAAGAGTATGGCCCTGCTTCGTCCTTGAAGAGGGAGGAGGGTGCATTTCTGCTTAGTTCTGCTTAGTTCTTTCAAGTTCCGTTCTGTCCCTTCATTCCCCCCTTGTCTTGGAACTCACGGCTCAGTCATGAGACGGACTGCATTTCTACCTCTCCCTCTGTCGCTAGAGGCCTGTATTGAGCTTGTAAGACCATTAATTTAACTACCCCTATGCGTTCCTTGAAAAATTGAACTAGCTTGTTAATAATGCAGGGGCCAAAAGTTAGCAACATTAGGAGGATTACAAGGGGCCCGGCGAGGGCAGAAATGAGAGTGGTTAACCATGGGGACCAATTAAACAGGGATTTATACCAAGACTGAGACCGCTCTTTTTCCAACTTCCGCTTCTGCAATCCTTCCCTTATGAGGGCCATAGACTCTTTAACAACACCTGAGTGGTCAACATAAAAACAACATTCCTCTCCCAAAGCTGCACATAAGCCCCCCTGCTGCAGGAATAGCAAGTCTAGTCCTCTTCTGTTTTGGAGCACTACCTCAGATAAGGAGGTGAGAGAATCCTGTAAATGGGTAATAGATTTTTCAATTCTTTCTATGTCTAGGTCAATGGCTGCTCTTAGGGCTCCATAATTCTTGTCTTGTATGACAAGTGAGGATATTCCAGTCCCTGCTCCCGCTAGTCCCAATCCCAAGAGGGCGGCCATAGTTAAGGCTGTGATGGGCTCTCTTTTATTTCTGGGATTGGCAGCGCTGAATTTGTTAAGGAACCTCTTAACAAATTCATATACCTCTTTCTCTGAATGGTATATTAACTTGGGAATTAACTGCACGAGCACGCAAAAGCCCTCCTTCTGGGAATTAAGGACCAGGGAGTGGACACAAGGAGCGATGCCACTGGAGCAGGCCCACCATGCATTCTTGGGAGGCAAAAGGTATACTGCCTCTTCAGGGATAGTCAGAGTTTCATTGCAGAGATGCAACTGCTCAGGGGGTACGTTGCCTACGCAGGCCCCCTGCCCCATTACTGCCTGGAGGGTTAGCCTTGCAACAGTTTGCTGCCACCTGCAGGAGCTGACAATCGTGGCGGTTGTATAGTTACCCTTAACCGCGATACCCTCATAATACGGTGGCTCAATGTCTAGACAGAGCCAGCAAGATTTGGTCAGGTCAGGCCTGGAGGCGTTTAAAACATAATAAGCTCCTATAACCATGCTTATAAGTGGGTCTACTTTAGGCGGGGGGGTATGACTCAGAGTCAGGTTCTTCATGGTAGGTGCGAGTAGGGTGTTAGGCAGTGATGCCGGGGCCCATGCTCCTTCAGTTGTAGATACCCGGGGAGTGGTCAGCTGAGGTTGAGGAGCTAGTACTTTGTTGGGCCCCATTCCCACAGGGGAATGATAGTGAAGGGGGGTATTTTGAACCCGGAGGGTGAACAACATCCCAGGGTCCGCCCTACGCAAAGCCCCCCTGCAAGAATAGATTCGGAATCCCCAAGTCTTTCCGGTGTCCCATCCTGTCGCCTTTCTACCCTCTTTTGTGAAGGGAATGCTCACGGGGTTGCAGTAGACACGGCCACTCTGGGGACACGGTGGAGCAGCCGGTCGCCCAACGGTGATTAGGTCACCCTTCTTGGGGGCCTTCCACCAGATGTGTCCGGTTGACACACATGACCAGGAAGCACAGAAGTAGTCTCCAGCACTTCCACAAGGGTCATTTCCCCGGGACTGAGCTTGTGAGTGTCCGGGGAAGACATAAAAATAGAGGGTTCTCCTTGGTTTTGAGTCCTCAAAAGCCTGGCGTATTGCCGCACCCAGGCAGTAATCGCTGGTGTCGAGTGGGTTGGGAAGGAGAGTTAGGAGGTCTACTCGCAGTTCAGGGAACCAGGTGTCTTTGGGATGGATTTGAGAAGTCTGATTAAGGATCACCCCTGAGTTAGTGTCTATGATCTGCCAGGTGATATTATAAGGAGTGTGAGGGCTCCCGGTGGCAGGAGTGTTCACGAGTAAAGTTACCAACATCAGGTAGGTCGAGTGCACCGCAGCTTGAGCTTGAGCGGGTTGCGCTGGTCTTGGTCGATGCTCCATTGTGTGATGAAGTCTTCCTGGATTGCAGAGGGGTCAGCTGGGCGAACGTGGGAGTGATGGACCCAAGTCGCGATGCCGTCTACCTTGAGAGCGGTGGGTGTAGTCAGCACGACGATGTAGGGGCCTTTCCAGCGTGGTTTGAGGATCTCCCGGCAGTGTCTTCTGATGAACACCCAGTCACCTGGCTTGTACTGATGAGGCGTCGGGGTGGGGCCAGCCTCGTAGATGGCGCGGGGGCACAGCCAAATGTCCTCATGCACCCTCTGCAATTCTCTTAGGAAAGAAGATATCTCCTGATTTTCAAACCCAATAAGAAGTTCAGCTTTTAGATTAGGGATGATAGGAGGGGGCCTACCAAACATGATCTCGTAAGGGGTGAGTCCCAGGGTGTAAGGAGAGTTCCTCACCTGGTAAAGGGCATATGGAAGGAGAGCCACCCAATCCCCGCCAGTCTCCATGGTTAATTTGGTAAGGGTCTCTTTTAGAGTTCTATTTATTCTTTCTACCTGCCCTGAACTCTGGGGCCTGTAAGCACAATGCAATTTCCAATCCGCCCCTATGACTTTGGCTACTGCCTGTGTTACCTGCGAAATAAAGGCTGGCCCGTTGTCGGAGCCTATCATAGCAGGAAAACCATACCTGGGTAAGATGTCTTCCAGCAGCTTCTTGGCCACCGTCTGGGCCGTCTCATGCTTAGTTGGGTATGCCTCTACCCAGCCAGAAAAGGTATCTATGAATACTAAAAGATATTTATAACTATACTTCCCTGGTTTGACTTCAGTGAAATCAACCTCCCAGTTTGCTCCTGGTTTGGTGCCTCTGAGCCTGGTTTCTTGTCCACCTGACCCAGCTCTTGCATTTGTGAGTTGGCAGGTCTTACAGGAGGTTATAATTTGATTGATTTTGGAGTCTTGTTGGTGGATCTTGATTTTGGCATGCTGAATTAAGTCCTTTAACTTCCAGGCTCCCAAGTGTGTGGACCGATGCATGCGTTCTAATACTGTGACCCCAAGCCAGTCCGGTAGTATGAGTTTCCCATCTGAGGTGTACCACCATCCTTTCACTTCCTTAGCGAGGGGGAGTTTTCTGATCTGCTGCAGCTCTTCCTGAGAGTATTTAGGCTGATCTGGTAGAACTGGGTCCCCGGGGTCTGGTAGTTGTATGGCCATTGCAGGGACCGGAGTGAAGGCCGCTGCCTTGGCTGCCTGATCAGCTTTTTGGTTACCTTTTGCTACTGGGTCATCTGCCTTCTGGTGCCCTTGACAGTGGATAATGGCTAGCTTCGTGGGACGCCATAGGGCCCCAAGCAGGTCGAGAATCTCCTGTTTGTTTTTCACTGTTCGTCCTTCTGCTGTCAACAGCCCTCTTTCCTGGTAAATCGCCCCGTGAACATGAGCCGCAGCAAATGCATAACGGCTGTCTGTGTAAATGTTGAGCCGCTTCCCCGCCCCCAGTGTCAGTGCCTTGGTGAGAGCAATGAGTTCTGCTCGCTGGGCTGATGTCCCAGGGGGCAGTGCTTCTGCCCACACAGTGTCTGTGTCGGTGACCACCACTGCACCCGCGTACCTGCATCCGTCCCGCACGAAGCTGCTTCCATCCGTGAACCAGGTGGCCTCTGCATCAGGGAGGGGCCGGTCGGTCAAGTCCTTCCGAAGTCCATGTACCTGCTCCAGGATCCCCGCACAGTCGTGCAGCGGGGCATCTAGGTCGGGGTCAGGCAGCAGGGTAGTGGGGTTGAGAGCCTCGCTGGCATGGAACCGCACTCTAGGAGGGTTGAGCAATAAGCTCTGATAGTGGGTCATGCGTGCATTGCTCATCCATCGGTAAGGAGGCTGTTTTAGGACTCCCTCAAGGGCATGGGGGGGGTTGTTATCCAGATTTCCTGTCCCAGGGTCAATTTGTCGGCATCCTTGACTAAGAGCGCGGTTGCTGCAATGATTCTTAGGCATGGTGGCCAGCCGGCAGCTACGGGGTCCAGCTTTTTGGACAAATACGCTACCGGGCGGCTCCAGGGGCCTAAAGCTGAGTTAAAACCCCTTTTGCTCTTCCCTTGCGCTCATCTACAAAGAGGCGGAAGGGTTTTGTAATGTCTGGCAGGCCCAGGGCTGGAGCAGCCAAAAGAGCTCTCTTTATCTGATTAAAGGCAATTTCCTCTGTCTCAGTCCATTCAAAGGCCTTTCCCTCTTTGGTAGCTTCATATAGGGGCCTGGCGATCTCTGCAAAACTTGGGATCCAGAGGCGGCAATAGCCAGCTGATCCTAGGAATTCCCTTACTTCCCTCCGGGTGGTGGGAATAGGGATTTTCAGGACTGTCTCCTTCCTAGCGTCCGACAACCGCCGCTGTCCGCCCTCCAGTATGTACCCCAGGTAACTCACACTTTCTTGGCATATCTGAGCTTTCTTCACAGAGGCCTGGTACCCTAAAGTCCCTAGGGTGGTCAACAAGTCTTTGGTCCCCTGCTCACAGTCCTCGGCAGTGTCTGCAGCAACCAGGATGTCATCTACATACTGCAGGAGGGTGAGACTAGGGTGTTCTCTCCTGTACTCACCGAGATCCTCGTGCAGTGCCTCGTCAAAGATGGTGGGCGAATTCTTGAACCCTTGGGGTAACCGAGTCCAGGTTAATTGTCCACTGTAGCCACCCTCTGGATCGTGCCATTCGAAGGCGAACAGGGGTTGGCTTTGAGGCGCGAGCGGCAGGCTGAAAAAAGCATCCTTCAAATCCAATACAGTGTACCACACTCTAATGGGTGTTAAAGAGCTTAGGAGAGTGTACGGGTTAGGAACGGTTGGGTGTATATCCATAACTCTTTTATTTACTTCTCGGAGGTCCTGGACTGGTCGGTAGTCATTCGTGTGGGGCTTTCTGACTGGCAGGAGGGAGGTGTTCCAGGCAGATTGGCATGGAACCAGTATCCCTAGGCTTCGCAGTCTTCGGATATGAGGCTGAATCCCCTTCCGGGCCTCCTGGGGCATTGGATACTGTTTGACTCTTATCGGACTTTCCCCTGGTTTTAACTCTACCAGGGTTGGGGCCCTGTGAGCGGCCAGTCCTATTCCCCCCCCCCCCCGGCCCCCCGTATCTGCCCAGGCGGTGGGGAATTCTTGTAGCCATCTGTCCATATTGTTCTCTCCTGGGGGCGCCCCCTGGTGGGGGCGATATTCATCCTCCAGTCTCAGAGTCAGAACCTGGATGGGATGGCCTGTGCCATCAGTGACCTGGGGCCCCCCTTGTCTGAAAGTTATTTGGGCTCCGATCTTGGTCAGCAAGTCCCATCCTAATAGGGGGTAGGGGCACTCCGGTATTACCATGAAGGAACGGGATACCCAGCCCGTTCCTAGATCTACTGTTCTTCGGGTAGTCCATGAATACTGGCTTATGCCAGTTGCCCCTTGCACCCAGGACTTCTTGCTGGCTAGCTTCCCTTGAGGTGTGCGTAGGACCGAATGTTGTGCCCCAGTGTCGACTAGGAAGTTAATAGGCGTCCCCTCCAGTCTAAGAGTTACCCTGGGCTCAGGGAAGGGGTCCGAACCCCGACTCCCCTAATCACTCAGTCTTCCCAGCTCCAAGACCTCCACCTGATCTGTCTTGTTTCCTTTTTTACCGGCCTTCTTTGTTCATTCCCGGGCCCAGTGTCCTATCTCTTTGCAGTAAGCACACTGGTTCCGTTGCAGCTTCTTCTTCCCGCCCCGGGCGGTCCCTTTACCTCCCTCTTGGTCATCGGCAAGCTGGCGAAGGTGGCGGGTCCGCTCCTCAGGGTTCTCCGTGGTGGTGGCCAGCAGAACCTTGGCCAGGTTTCGGGTCTGCTTGTCACTGGCAGCCACCATGGCACGGGCTTGCCTATCCTCAGGAGATTCTCGGTTGTTATACACCTTTTCAGCCACCTCCAACAAGTCCCGAAAACTCTTTTCCACTAATCTATCTATCCTCTGCAGTTCCTTTCTAATGTCTGTGGCTGACTGGTTTATAAAGCTCATGACCACAGCCGCCTTATTTTCAGGAGCTTCTGGATCCATGGGGGTATAGGTGCGATATGCCTCCATGATCCGTTCTAGAAAGGCAGCTGGAGATTCATCCCTTTCTTGTTGTACGTTCCCTACCTTGGCCAAATTGGTAGGCTTCCTAGCAGCCATACGAAGACCCCCCCATCAAAGTCTGACGGTAGATTTTGAGCCTCTCCTTACCTTCAGCCGTGTTGAAGTCCCATTCAGGCCTGGTTAAAGGGAAAGAGACATCTATCTGGGCCTGGTTGGTAGTTGGATTCCCATCTACGCCGGGAACCACCTTCTTCTTTTCTGCATCCTGCAAGGCAAGTATGGGTGCCGGCTCCGGAGGGCGTGGAGCCAGGAAGGGCTTGAGCCAGGAGGGAGGGTCCTCCACGAGGTCCTGCCAAGTAATAATGTAAGGGAGTTGATTGGGATGACCCCCCTTCGGCCGAGCTACGACTTCCCTGACCCGGCGAATGGTGGGGAGGTCGAACGTCCCCTCCGGCGGCCACCCGGCATTGAGAGCCGGCCACTCGATGGAACAGAAAGTTTGCCATTGACCCTTCTTCACTTCTGCACTGAGGTTGTTATCCCTTCCCTTAACCTCTTTAAAATGATCAACCATAATGCTTAAAGGAGTAGTTTGAGTCTGTCCCATAGCGTCCGTCCAGTGAGTCCACAAAATCAAACAAAAGAACACAGACACCAAACAAACAAAGACACCTAAGAACAGCCTTCCGACCCCGCAGAAGAAAAACTGAAAAGAAAAAAAAAACCAAACAGATGGGGGCTTTTACACCCCGACAGATGGAGGTGCAAGGCGTCTGTTGCTTCCTCCTGCCCGAGACCCGCCAGTGCGTCCACTTAGATCTTTATCAGGCCAGATTGCAGAAGCGAGCTCACATAAGACAGAACAGATAACACATAGACACTTACCGCGGACAGCAGACTCTGGGATTTGGGTCCCTCGTGGGTTTTTCTTGGGGATCCCGGACGCGCCCTCAAAATGTTATGCCCAGAGGTCGGGGTCCCCAATAATCCACCACCAGGGAGCCTCCTCCGATGCAAAAGCAACGAGTCTTTATTGATCAATTCTAGAATTGGCTCCCAGCCTCTATCCGGCACAGCGGTGAGGCGAGAGAGAGTGTCCCAGGAGAACAAAGGTTATATAGGGCTAGCTATTTGGGGTGGGCTTTAGGGGTGGCATGAGTTACAGAGATTGGTCAGGGTTTTACAGCATAAGGGTCAGGAAGTGACCATCATATTCTGAAGGTTGGAGCCGTCCTCCACTGTAGCCTTATTAGGACCGTCGCTACATTTCTGGAGCTTCATTGGTCCACTCAGGTGGGTGGTTGGGAGAGTTAGGACAATACCAGCATTCTTGTGGTCACTCTCGGGGGGGGAGCGGCTTGGGCTGAGGGTCCAGCCTTGCAAGACAAGATAGAGGAGAGGGAGAAGAGTATGTCCCTGCTTTGTCCTTGAAGAGGGAGTAGGGTGCATTGCTGCTTAGTTCTGCTTAGTTCTTTCAAGTTCCGTTCTGTCCCTTCAAGAGGCCAAGGGATTTAAATTGGGGATTTCCTAGAGGATTGTGGGAAACCTACCCAATAAGCACACGAGGGGCCTCCTTGAGGTTGTTACAATGAAAGGTTGAATGAGTGGTCATCTGGATGCACAAAACACAAGTAAAGACAACAAGCCAGTAACGGAGAGTTTGCTTAGGGATTGTGTGTGAGAGAGAACACTATGTGAAGAAAACAACTGTGCTCTCAATGCTATGTGAGAGGAGGAAGGACAGAGAGAGGATGAATTTTCCTCAGAGCCATGTTGCATGAGCACCTGCTCGGGGTGGTGAAGCATCTTCAGAGCAAGGAGGGAGCCTGTGAGCCCAGGGCAGGTGTTGGTCTCACGTTCCCACAAACAAGCACCACTGTGGATTGTCGAGTGAGACTCCCTCCACGTTCTGCGTGGAGTAGGGTTCGGTATCTGAAAGAGGAGCCACACAGCAAATGAGAGAAAAAGACGCGAGATAATTTTGCAATATTGGGGGACCAGGCGGCAAGTCCCGAAGGACTTCCTCCTTGGTCAGGCCGCTCCAATCTTTTATTGATCTGGAGTAGCCCTTAGGGTAAGGAGGTTTCAGTGACACACAGATCAGCAGAAAATTTCCAGGAATAGACAAAGTATCTGATTAGCCCATCAATAGATTTCTGGGAGTATCTGATTAACAATAATCAAGAAGGATCTACATAAGTATCTAAGGAATTAAGGGAACTAAGGTGGGGATGCTTCAACTATTATTACCTAAATTAACTGAGTGGTTCCTAGATTAACTGGGTGGTGCACAGCCCTGACCTTTGCTAGGACTTTCAAGCCCTGACCCTTAGTAGGACTTTCAAGGGCTACTAGCTTTTGGGGGGTCTCTGTCTAAACTCAGCTAGTGAAGACAATGAATGGACTCCGGCAGTGGGTAGTGCCATGGCTCATGTGAAGAACAACAGTACTAATCAGCCCCATCCTGCAATGGCAGCCCAGGCCTGGGCAGTGTAGCTCCTTTTCCACATTTTTATCAAGAGAATAAATAAGGGATCAGTGATGGCCATTTTTGGATTTTATAAACCAGCAGTTTAGGGCCATGCCTGGTCATTCTTTTTACTAGGAGACATGATCATAACAACTAAAATCATCGCTGTGTCTGGCACAGGTGGAGGAGACTGCCTGTTCCAGGGCCCTGGACACTGAGTGAGGCTGAGTCAGGGCAGACTGGGCCCAGGACCGTGAATACAGCAAAAGCACTCACTGGTGGGTGCAGTGCTGGGAACGTGGTGAGCCTGAAGAGGAGGCAAAGAATCAGGCCAAGGTGAACCCACGGTCCCTTCCACAGAGGCCTCACCTGGGCCCTGAGTGAGGCCGGTGAGCAGGAGCAGAGGCCAGGTCATGGTGGAGCTACACCAACAATGCTGCCTTCTGACACCCCAAGCCTGAGCCTGGCTCCACACACTTCTCTTATCCACTCCCCTGCCTCAGAGGAGGGAGGGGCCTCCATGCAAATCTGCTTCCTTCTCCTGCCTCAACACATTCCACTCCATACTGACCTGGAGTCTACATACACCTGCAACCCTGGAAAGAAGAGCTTTCCCAAGAATGAAGCTCTTGCCCTGGCTGGGTGGCTTAGTGGGTCACAGCATCATCCTGGTATGGCAAGGTTGGGTGTTTGATGCCTGGCCAGTGCACATACAGGAATTCATAATGAGTGCTTAGGAAATCAGAACAAAACCTCCACGTCGTTCTCTCTCCTCCCCTCTCTCCCTAAATTCAATCAGTAAATGCTTTCAAAACAGTCAAACTCTTTCATATACTCTAAGTAAGGTCAGACAGAGCCCAGGACAGCATGCAGTAATGGAGCCAGTCAAGGGATACCTACCTTTTCTCTTCTGGGAGTCCTGGTGTCTCCTGGATGAGCTATCCCAGGACTTCCCTTTGTGTGGTGTGGGCAAAGGTAAAGACAGCTTGACTGAGGCAGGTTCGGGCACTCCATTTCCTGGGTGTCAATGGCAGAGCTGGGGTCTCCATATTGCCCTCCACTCCTTCTTATTCCCCTTAGTGAGGATGGCTCCTCTGCATGGCTCCATCCTCTGTATTTGCAGTGGTTTTATTCTGAAGCAGAGCCCATGAATGTATTAGCTCTTTTAAGAGATGATGTATCGGGCACAACTGTTTGGGGACCTCATGGGCTCGCAGGGAAGCAGCACTTCAAACTTCATCCCAGGACAGCATAAAGCCCAGCAAGTACCTTCCCCACATCCAGGCTCTTGTGCCCCTAGGGTCCTAAGACTATACATCCCCCTGGGGTCCCAAGACTGCATTCCTCAGGGAAGGCAGCTGAGGGGGAAGGGGCAATTCCCAGATTACTTCCTTCCCATCTTCTGTCCCTTCCAGCTCAGCACCAGGTTCCTTGACCCCTTCTATTTCCCGGTGAGCCCATTGCCCTTTGTCCATCAACTTCCTCTAGACTGGAAGGTGTTGCCTGCCACACCAGGTGGCCCAGATGCTATTATCAGGGCTTATTAGTATGCCCCACCATAGACTAGGCACCATGGTGCTGCTTGTGAGGCAGCTCTTGGCTCAAGGCTGAGGACACATTACCTAAAAACACCGAATAGCAAGGTTGGATGAGAAACATGGTGCCAGGTGAAGACACACTGACCTCTCAAATTGTGAGGAGAAAAATATTGTACAAAGAAGCAAAGGCTCTGTGGGATTGAGAAGACCCAGGGGCTTAGAATAGCAGAAGTCAAGGTGAGAGATACGCTGGTTCCTTGTGGAGATTCCAGGGAGAGTCTGTTTCCTGGCTCCTCCAGTTGCTAGGTCGCCAGCATTCCATGGCTGTAGCAACATGACTCCAATCTCTGCTCTGTGGTCCCATCTCCTGCTCATCTTCTGTCCCCAACTCTGCATGCACACATTCGTAATCCACTGTATTAGTCAGGGTTCTTCAGAGCAGCAGGAGGATATGAGGACTTGGCTGGTGTGATTACAAAGACTGAGAAACCCCAAGATCTGCAAGCTGGGGGGCCCAGGAAAGCTGTTGGTCTAATTTGGCCTGAGACTAAGGACCTGAGAACCGGAGGAGCTGATGGTTTAAGATCCAGTGTGAGGACAGAGGCCTGTGAGATGGGGTGTGATGTCCCAACCCTACAGTGATTCATGAATATAGGGGTGAGTTCCTCCTTTTGTTCTAGTCAGGTTCTCAGTGCATTGATGCTGTGCACATAGGGAGGGTGATATCCTTTTAGGGTCCACCACTTCAAATGCTAATCTTCTCTTGAAACTAGCTCAGAGACACACCCAGAAATCATGTTTAGGTTGAGCTGCAGTCCTGTCCTGTGGGCTGTGAAACCAAGGCATACAATTAACAATCCCAGTCCCCATCTCAAAGCCTTCTTCCCATCTGCAAACTCCCTTTTGCCTTATTAGGTAACATTCCCAGATTCCAGGGATTAACACCAGGATATCTTTGTGGCCTCATTACCTAGGCTCTGGAACCAGCATTCCAGTCCTGCACAGTGACACACACACACACACACACACACACACACACACACACACAAACACACACACACACACTCACACATAAACACACACACACACATACACGGCTCTGAGAGGCTGTTCTCAGGATGTTTTGCACAGTGGCACATGGAGGTGTTCCAGACACAGAAGCTACCCCAAACCAACTTTTAAACAGCGTTTAAATTGACCTGGCTGTCCTTTTCTTGAAATACTTTTAATATTAATGGAAACCTGAGAGTCTGTTCCCACTGCTTAGGACTGCACACAAAGTAAGGGAAGGACCTAGAAATATCCATCAGTATAACCTTGCTCACAGTCTAGCTTCTGTAGCCTTCACTAGTGCTTCCCATTGAATTATGCCTTACCATAAACCAAAGAGGACATTTTCCTCCTACAATCAAAGACATTTTAGGACGTCGCTTATGAATTCCCACACTGGTTCCCATGTGGTTCTTTGTTTAAGGAATTCCTTCCCTCCCATCACGGGCAGGAAGATGCTTTCCGTGTGAAGCCTGGGTGACATCCATTGGCACCTCTCAACTTTCTGCCCTTTCCTTCCTTGATGTCTAAGGAGGCACTGGGCCCAGCCCCTACCTGGCATTACAGAATTGAAGGACAGGTGATCAGGGTGTGACTCCACCTGAGAGAGGAGAGGCTCCCCCTGGTCCCTGTGAGGCTCTGCTCCAGGAGGGGCAAGGAGATTCCTCAAGCTGGGACTGATGGCTATACTCTGAGTTTGGGAAAATACGGAAGAGAGAAGAACCAGGTACACAAGGCTCCAGAAGCACAAGCCCAAGTTTGTTCAGAAGTTCTTCATAGACTCCACATTCATTACACCTGTGGGTGGATGAATTTCTTCATGCTTTCATCTAGGCAAATTAGGTGAATGCAGTTAGGAGGAAGTTGCTCAACAGACAAAGCCCCATGCTATCTTTTGATAGATGGGGCAAAGGAGCCAATTGGGAAATATTTCATCAAGATGGAAAGGACACTGTGCCAAGCTTGGTACGAGGGCAGCGTGTAGGGCCTTGGGGAAGTCAGTTCTGCACAGTGCACAGGATTTGTCCCTCCAAATCTCCCCCAGCTCAGTCCTCATGAAATATTGACTGATTGTTGTGTCAAAGGAGACAGAGAGCCTAAAGGAAGTTCTCATCTGTGGTATATCTTGTGGTAAGCTTCTTTTTCAAGGGGCCACCAAACTGAAGTAGGTTCCTCGTCTCCATGATGAGAGGTGAGAGGAGTTCAGAGAGAACTCCAGCCATGGAGACAGAAATGTCCCTGGACACAGGGAAACAGGAATTCAGTGATCAGGAATCCTGGGAGCTCAGGCAGGTTTGCTCTATTTCCCCCAGTTGCTTGAGGCACTGTGGTAAGTGCCACAGATGGGATATGAAACAATGACATCAGCCCCCTTCCAGGCTGGAGCCTAGAGATGATCACAGAGGCTGGAGTGCCAAACTGGTAGCCAGAGGAATGGTCTGAGATCCCTGAAGGCTACAAACTGACAGGATCCATCAGAAGTTGAGAGGCAGTGGCCCTGCCTTATTGGGGCTAGGCCACCTCATTATAACCCGCACTCCTCCCCACCCAGTGTCACTGGCTCTTCTGGAGCTTCTGCTTCAGAGACCTGAATGCTGAGGGAGGTTGAGTCATGAAGAGAGAGTTCATGAACTTGAAAATGAAGACAAAGGCACAGGCAGATTGCAAGTCCAGGACCATGGCTCCAGTTGAGCCTCAATGAAATAACTGGTCACCCAAGAAACAAACTATGCCTGTGCAGTGATCAAGGGTGGTGAGGAGCACAGGAACCCAGCCATGCTAGAGGCTCTCAGAGTGCCTCCTGAGCCCAGAGCTGGACAGGGCAGCCTACCCCTGGGGTTATTGGTCTCAGCAGGCTGTCCTGTGTTGGCGGTGGAGGTGGGAAGGTGTTCATGCCTATTCATTCAGAGGCCTTCTCTGAGCCTGGACTGTCTTCACTGTCCCCCCTCACTTCAGACCCCTAAAGGTGGGACCTCAAAGAGTGTCCTGCCTCCTTGGGACCTGGCCAAGAGGGTGTGTCTGGTATATATGTTTAAAAATAAATCTGGGGGGGCTCCCCATGGAGACAAGGCACCTGAGCAGAGTTATTCAGGGCGAAGAGCTGAGACCACAGGACACAATAAGTGTGAGCCAAGGTTTGTTCCAAAGTTCCACAACTGTCTAAACCAGTGTTCTCAACATTCCTAATGCTGCGACCCTTTAATAAATTTCCTCATGTTGTGGTGACCCCCCACCATAAGATTATTTTCGTTGCTACTTCATAACTGTAAGTTTGCTACTGTTATGAATCGTAATGTACATATCTGATATACAGGATGTAGTTCCATTGTTCCTGACCCAAAGGTTGACAACAGCTGGTAAACAAACATTCATGATACCTGCGCATGATTCACTTTCTCATCTATGGGTGCAAATCAAATATTAGGAGCAGTTTAGGGAGCCTGGAGCCTCACCCCACACCCCCGACACACACCCCACTTGGAGGTTTGCAGAGCCCAGAGACCTCTGCTCAGCACAAAAATTAGTGAGCCCTGGACTGAGATTGGGGACACTGGGGCCCAAACAAAGGTTCCCTGCTGTGTCCCTAATTGTGGCTGCAGCTGCCACACAGCCAAACAGAGCTGCAGCATCTACCCTTGCAGTGTCTCCCCTTGACCAGTGCTTGCAACATCTCCCCTGGGACCAGTTTCACCAACAGCAGTCCCTCCCCACCCCTGGAAACAAGGTACTCAGCCTTGTAGTACGTCCTGTGCTGCACATAGCAGATGGTCAGGGCCTCCCTGTCCAGTACGGTAGCCACCAACCCCATGTGATGATTAAGCCCTTGAAATATATGCAGTGCACTTGAGGAGCTGAGTTTTTATTTTAATCTATCAAGGTAACATATATTTTGGTTATTGTTTAGAACACCTTGAGTGTGTCAATGAATCTATTTTATCAAATGCTAGGGAATGCAAATACAGACTCAGCATTCCTGATTTAAAAAGATACAATTTAGCACTCAATTCTTAGTGAGATGGCCTGTGAGAGACATCAAACTAAGAAGACTTTGTGCAAAACTTGAAGGTAAAATACCTCATTAACATTTTTTTCCTTTTTTTTTGTTGCTTAAAGTATTACAAAGAGTATTACATATGTCTAATTTTTTCCCCCCACCCTTGACAATCCCCTGGCCACCTCTACCCCCCAGTTTCTTATTTCCATTGGTTTTGCTTGTATGCATGCATACAAGTCCTTTATTTGTGGCTGGTTGGTTCTTCTAGGCCAGGCGAATAGACAAATTAACACACAGAGATTAACAGGAGAACATCAGGGGTTAGTACATGTGCAAGAAGGTTTCACATAGAATTGACGTAGCCATAAAATTACAAACACATTGAAGCAACATTGGGTATATGACATTTTTAAAGTTTTTAAAGCAAGTTTTTTATTGATATCAGAGAGGAAGGAGTGGGAAAGAGAGGTAGGAACATTAACGATGAGAGAGAATCATTGATCCTCAGCCTTCCTTGGGCACCACCCTGGGGATCCAGCCTGAAAACTGTCATGTGCCCTGATAGGAAAATGAATGCTGATGCCTGGCTCATAGGTCCATGCTCAACCACTGAGCCAGGCCGATTGGACTATGTAGTATATATTTTGAACAAAGGAGAAAGGGGGGAAGTTATTTTTCAGAAGTGAGAATGGGCAATTTGCAGGTAGTTGAGGAAGAACAGAACGCACGTGTCAGGAAATTTAAGAAACCATGAGACACGGGTTATCTAGCCAACTGACACCAGTCTGAACCCTCTTAGCCAACGGTTAAGAAATAAAGGAAACCAAGTTTCTGCCACCCTGAAGCTTCTTTTGGGGATATTGATTTTCAGCTGTTTATTAAGTAGCCAAAGTGTCAGAGAGCACCTTTGGGCACCCCAGCACCCTCCTGGCCAAAAGAGAGAGAGGGAGAGACCTTCTTCAGACGGTTGTTGCCTTTGCCTGATTGGAGTGAAACATGGTAAACAAGAGGGCTTCAGCAGATGTCTATTAGCTAGATACCCCTCCTCCCCTGTCACCATCAATCAGGAGTGTGGGAGCGGTTCCCAGACATTGTTGGTCCCAGGAGGCAGGGTTATAAATTCCAGTGTCTGCTGTGTCCAGTGCTGGAATTGGTGGCATTTCAGCTCACCCAGCACACCTCGTAGGCCCACAGCTGGACAGGGCAGAGGCTGGGTCCAGGATGGCTGGGCCCAGGGCCTGGATAAGAGGGGGAAATGCAGAGGAGAAGAGGGGGATGACTCAGGTGAACCTGGAGGGGAGGGAGAGGCGTCAGTGCAGGCACCCACATGAACTTGCCTTGGGAACGGTCACGTGTGTCCTGAGGAGAAAGAAGGAAGTAGAGCCCAGGCCATGGGGGAGACCCCGCCAGGACAAATAATTGCCAAATGCATCTAGGAAAGAGGTGGGAGAGCTAGGCTGAATATCTAGTTCCAATCTACACTAATAAAAGAGAAACATGGTAATTGGCGTATGACCGCTACCCTTCCCATTTGCTAATCAGCGAGATATGCAAATTAACTGGCAGCCAACATGGCCGCCGGCAGCCAGGCAGTTGATGGGAACAGGGAGGCTTGCTTGCCCCAGCATGAGGATGCAAAGGTTCCCCATCTGCAGCTGGGGGGCTCTGAGCTCCTGAAGCAACAACTCCAAAAGATACAATGTTTTAATTATAGAGGCTAAAGGATGGCGGTTAATTTGCATACTCAGGCTGCAAGCTGCGCGAAGCCATACAGCCCTGAAGCAGCAGGGCAGAGAGGCCTCAGGGCCCCGGGAACAGTGGAGCAGACAGGCCTCCTGGCCGGGGATAAGTGGAGCCAAGAGGCGTCAGGACCCCGGGATCAGCGGAGCTGAGAGGCCTCAGGACCCCGGGATCAGCGGAGCCCCGAGGCCCCAGGACCCGGGGATCAGCGGAGCTGAGAGGCCTCAGGACCCGGGGATCAGCAGAGCCGAAAGGCCTCAGGACCCGGGGATCAGTGGAGCTGAGAGGCCTCAGGACCCGGGGATAAGTGGAGCTGAGAGGCCTCAGGACCCGGGGATCAGCGGAGCCGAGAGGCCTCCCGACACCAGCATCAGCGGAACCGAGAGGCCTCCCGGCCCAGGGATCAGCGGAGCCGAGAGGTCTCAGGACCCCGGGATCAGCGGAGCAAGAGGCTTCAGGACCCGGGGATCAGTGGAGCCGAGAGGCCTCCCTGTACAGGTTATCAGTGGAGGTGAGAGGCCTCCCTGCGCCTGGGATTAGCAGAGCCAATAGGCCTCCCTGTCCAGGTTATCAGCTGAGCTGATAGACCTACCGGCCCCTGGGATTAGCTGAGCTGAGAGGCCTCCCTGTCCAGGTTATCAGCGGAGCTGAGAGGTCTCCCGGCCCCTGGGATCAGCGGAGCCACGAGGCCTCAGGACCCCAGGATCAGCGGAGCGAGAGGGGTCCTGGCCCCGGGGTCAGCGGAGCAAGGAGACCTCCCGGCACGGGGATCAGCGTGACAGGGGGAGCGACCAAACCCCTGATCACCCTGCAGCTCTGTGCATGACAGGGGGCGGCGCCCCAACTCCCCAATAGGCCCTGCTCTGTGCATGACAGGAGGCGGCACCCCAACTCCCCAGTCGGCCCTGCTCTGAGCCTGACCAGGGGCTGCACCTAGGGATTGGGCCTGCCCTCTGCCACCCGGGAGCAGGCCTAAGCCAGCAGGTCATTATCTCCCGAGGGGTCCCAGACTGCAGGAGGGCACAGGCCGGACTGAGGGATCCCCCTCAACCCTAAGTGCACAAATTTTTGTGCACCGGGCCTCTAGTATAAAATAATAGAGTTGGTTCTTGTTTGTTTGTTTGTTTGTTTCTGCTTTTTATCTGCTCTGCTCTAGGTGACAATCCCAGATCCACTGGGGCTGAGAGCAGTCGCCTCATTTGTCCACATTCTTCCATCTATGTAGCTGGAAACCTTAAACTCTGCTAGTTCATAGGCATGGGGAACATCTGGAGGAATGGCAGGGTAGGGACACAAAAGAAGCCAGCCTCACCACCCTGCTGTAACGCTCCGCCCCCACGACCTCCCCACAGCCTATGGTGAAGAGATGCAGGCTCACCTGCATGACAGGGACACAGTGTCCTCTGCCCACTCTCCCTCTCAGATAAGGTCTCACAGTTTGCAGAGTCTGAATATTCCCCAAGTCTGAGTGAGGAAGAGAAAGGCAGCACAATGTGTCTGAGGCTGCCTGTCACCACTTGAGCCAAGTTAAGCAGAGAGAGGGTTGAACCACACAATGAGCGTTTATCCAAGGATGCGGTCAGTATGGGGAGAGCAGTCGCTCACCCTGGAAATTCGGCTCTCAGCCTCTTGGGGAGAAGATAGCTACCTGTAGCTGCCAGCTGCAAGTGTCACATGCAAAGGGGAGGGGAGGGCCTACTATCTGCCCTTCAGGAGCTCAAAGGCTGACCACAAGGTGGCTAATCTTCCAAGACTTTAAGAACAGCTCAGCCCCTTCATGGGATGAGATTGGAATGGTCAGGCTTCCTGAGGAAGACCCCAGGAGGGGGGCAGGGTGCGGCAAAGCTGCCAAATCAAAGCCTGTCCTGTGTCTGGTCTCTTCGCAAAATGCAGTTCTTTTCTGAGTAATGGGCCATGGAGGCAGCCTGTTTTCAGTAGAGCCTGTTTCATCCTCCAGTGTCCCAGGGCCTCGTATTTATAGTTTGTAAGTAATGATTAAACAACTGCGGCTCTATTCTTATTACAAGCCCTTCCTCACTAAGAGAAGCTGATTTCCAAGGACGCCCAGGAGATGCCTCAGGCCAGCTTGGGTGACAGGGCTGGGCCTCAGCTTTGCTCTTCCCCTCTCCCTCTCTCCTCACAAGCCTGGCTTTTGTCTCCTAAAGAGACTATGGAAAAGCAGGCAGCAAACCCTGCCAGACTGAGCATGCCAGGCCCCCTGTGTCCCCTGGAGGCACCACCTGAGAGGAGAAACCTGGGTTAAGGTTCAGCTAAGGGGCAGCTCTGCCAGAGCCTGAGCACCAGGCTGTGGCTGGTGCCTCCCCACCTCTCCTCACCTTTGTTGGCCTTCTCCTCCTCAGGAGCCTCCTGCCCACTCCTTCTGCTTTCAGGCCCAGGTGTGACTTTGCCAAAGGGATTTGTTGGTGAGAGGAGAACCCCTTCCTGAGGGGGGAGGAAGGCAGGGAGGCTGCCATCACCTGAAGGCTTAGGGGAGGTGAGCAGAGCAAAGGCTGGATTCCAGGCTTGTCAAAGAGCTCTGATGACCCAAACCCCAGGGGTAGACTGAGGAGGGCACGTGTGGAGAGAGACAATGTAATTGCATCTGGCCAGCTCTCCTCTGCCCCGGGGGTTACTAAAATGTCCCCATCCAGACAGTAGGGACAGTGGGCTAGCCCAGGGCAGGGCGCTCTTTTCTAGACAGAGGGCTGCGGTGGGGTGGGAGTGGGGCGCCAAGCCTGGCCCAGGGAACAAGGTAGGTAAGTGGCAGCCACAACCACAGTGGGAAAGGGGTCCCCAGAAACACAGACCAGGGGTGGCGAGTGGGAGGTAAGCTGGGGGTCGCGGCCACCTGTTTCTCCCTCCACTTCCGCGACCGCCCCCACCCTCATGCCTGGAAGCACAGGGTCCCCCTGACAGTCCCAAACCCTCTGCCACCCCTTGCAGCCTGGTGGGTGTGGCACAGGCGCCCCTGTCCCCACCTTCTCTGGGCCTGTTCAAACACGCCACCCCTCCTGCCCCCTGATCTTGGTTTGTTCCTGATCTCGTGATCCCGCGAGATTTCGCCCTGGCAGGAACCAGGGCGCAGTCCCAGGAAGCTTGCCAGGCGCAGCCCCCCACCTCTTCCTTCCCGCCAGCCTCCCTGCCGTACAGGAGTCCATGTGGTGAGGAGCACGGCCTGTGGAAAAGGTAAGCGCACACTCTGGGTTCTTGCTGTCTCCAGGGATGAACATGCTGTCTCCAGGGGTGAACTTGCTCTAGTCACTGGCAACGCGCAGCCCCTCCCCAGTCGGCTTTTTCCATCTGGAAATGAGTTCCCACCTGGTTGGAGTGAATGCCTGAGGTCCAAACCTGGCTCGCTGGCGTGAGGCCTTCAGCTTGCTGCGCAGGAGTGGGAGCTCGCTGAGGGGACTTACACACAACAATTCATGGAACTCTGGCGTCGGCCTTTATTGTGTGACCTCAGCTGGCCGAGTTTGCAGTTGACCAAGGGGGCCCCCACAGGCCCCGGCGCCAACTTCCCGGGGATCTGGGTCCTCAAGTCTGTGGGCTCTCAGGCCAGCCCAGCCCTGCTCAGGGCGTGGGGGACAGAGAGGGGGCCGAAAAGAGGCTGCTGGACGGTCGGAAGTGTCCGGGAGGGAGAGGTCGCTTTCCGCAGAGCACCAGGGCCGTCACTCATCATTGTCCTCTGGTTCAGCTGGTGAGAAAGCGGTGGTCAGGCTGGGAGATAAGAGGTGACTTCCACTGAGAGCGGCAGAGCCCTCTCCTGGTGTGAGTGTGCGGGTGCCTGAGTGTGCGTGAGTGTGAGTGTGTGAATTCTCACCTGATGATATGTTCCTGGGTTCCTTTTCATTCCTATTACTGATTAAGGTATTACATATGTGTTCTTATCCCCCACTGCCCCCACACCCCCACCCCACCCCGCAAGCATGCCCTCACGCTCACCCCCTGGTGTCTGCGTCCATTGGCTAGGCTTATAGGCATGCATACAAGTCCTTTGGTTGATCTCTCCCCCTTAGCCCCACCCTCCCCTACCTTCCCTCTGAGGGTGATGGTCTGATCCATGCTTCTCTGTCTCTGGATCTGTTTTTGTTCATTGGTTTATGTTGTTCATTATAATCCACAGATGAGTGAGGTCATGTGATATTTCTCTTTCTCGGACTCACTGACTGACTAGCTTTGCTTAGCATAATGCTGTCCAGCTCCATCCATGCTGTTGCAGATGGTCAGTGCCCCTTCCTTTTTTGTGGCAGCATACTATGCCAGTGTGTAGATGTACCACGGCTTTTTAACCCACTCATCTGCTGACCAGCACTTAGGCTGTTTCCAAACCTTAGCTATTGTAAATTGTGCTGCAGTGAACATAGAGGTACATGTATCCTTTCAGATTGGTAATTCTAGGTTCCTGGGATATATTCCCAGAAGTGGGATCACTGGGTCAAATGGGAGTTCCGTTTTTAGTTTTTTGAGGAAACTCCATACTCTTCTCCATAGTGGCTGCACCAGTCTGCATTCACACCAGCAGTGAAGGAGGGTTCCTTTTTCTCCCCATCCTCACCAGCACTCGCCCTTTGTTGATTTGTTGGTGATAGCCATTCTGACAGCTGTGAGGTAGTACCTCCTTGTCCTTTTGATTTGCATCTCTTGGGTGATCAGTGACTCTGAGCATGTTTTAATGTGTCTCTTGGCCTTCCTTTTGTCCTCTCTGGAAAAGTATCTATTTAGGTCCGTTGCCCATTTTTGTGATTGGGTTGTTTATCTTCCTTTTGTTAAGTTGTATGAGTTCCCTCTAAATGTTGGAGATGAAACCCTTATCAGAGAGAACATTGGCAAATATGTTCTCCCATGCAGTGGGCTTTGTTGTTGTCTTGTTGATGGTTTCTTTTGCTATGAAGAAGCCTTTTATTTTGATGTCGTCCCATTTGTTTGCTTTAACTTTATTTTCCATTGCCCCAGGAGCTGCGTTGGTGAAGAGATTGCTTCAGCATATATCTGAGACTCTGCTGCCTATGGATTCCTCTATATATTTTTCTGGTTTCCAGCTTTCTGTTTAAGTCATTATCCATTTTGACCTTATTATTGTGCATGGTGAAAGTTGGTGGCCTAGTTTCATTTTCTGCATGTGTCTGACCAAATTTCCCAGCACCATTTATTGAAGAGACTGTCTTAACTCCATTGTATGTTTTGGCCTCCTTTGTCAAATATTAATTGAGCTTATTGGTTTGGATTGGTTTCTGGGTTCTCTGTTTTATTGCATTGGCCTATATGTCTATTCTTGTGCCAGTGTCAGGCAGTTTTGAGAACAGTGGCTTTGTAAAACAGCTTGATATCTGGTACTGAGATCCCTCCTACTTTGTTCTTCTTTCTCAGGATCGCTGCAGCTCTTTGGGGTTTGTTTGTTTTTTAAATATATTTTATTGATTTTTTACAGAGAGTAAAGGAGAGGGATAGAGAGTTAGAAACATCAATGAGAGAGAAACATAGATCAGCCTCCTCCTGCACACCCCCTACTTGATATGTGCCCCCAACCAAGGTACATGCCCTTGATCGGAATCGAACCAGGCACCTTTCAGTCCAGAGGCCGACGCTCTATCCACTGAGCCAAACCTGTTTGGGCTCAGGGTCTTTTTTTCATTACAGATGGATTTTTGGAGAGTTCATTCTAGGTCTGTGAAATATGCTGTTGGTGTTTTAATGCGGAGTGCATTGAACGTATAGATTGCTTTGGGTAGTATAGCCATTTTAATTAGGTAGTTTCTACCAATCCATGAACAAGGTATGTACTTCCATCTGTTTATGTCTTCCTCTATCTCTTTTTTCAACATCTTCTAGTTTTCTGAGTGTAGGTCTTTTACCTCCTTAGCAAAATTTATTCCTAGGTGTCTTAATTTTTTTGGTGGGATGATACATAGGATCCTTTTTTCAATCTCCTTTTCTGTAAGTTCACTATTGGTGTGTAAAAATGCTTTATATTTCTTGGCGTTAATTTTGTAGTCTGCTACATTGCCAAATTCATTTACTAAGTTTATTAAATTTTTGAAGGAGTGTTTGTGGTTTTCTATGTACAGTATCATGTCATCTGAAAATAATGACAATTTACTTCTTCTTTTCCAATTTGGGAACCATTTATTTCTTTTTCTTGTGTGCTCTCACTGACTAGGACTTCCAGTACTGTGTTGAACAGGCATGATGAAAATGGGCGTCCCTGTCTTGTTCCTGTCCTAGAGGGAAATGGTTTTTGTTTTGCACTTTGAGTATGTTGTTGGCTGTATGTTTGTCATATAAGGCTTTTATTATGTGGAAGGATGATTCTGCTATTCCTACTTTGCTGAGTGTTTTTATCAGAAAAGGCTGTTGCACTTGGTCACATGCCTTTTCTGCACCAATTGATATGATTGTGTGGTTTTTCTCCCTCAAATAGTTTATGTGATGTTTCACGTTCATTGATTTGCTGATTTTGTACCATCCTTGCATCCCTGGAATAAATCCCACTTGGTCATGGTGTATGATCTTTCTAATGCAATGCTGAATCCAGTTTGCTGAATTTAGTTGAGGATTGCAGCATTAATGTTCATCTGGAATATTGGCCTGTAAGTCACTTTCTTTGTAGTGTCTTTTTCTGGCTATGCGATTATGGTAATGCTGGCTTCTTAAAAAGAGCTTGGAAGTATGCCATCCTCTTGAAATATTTGAAATAGTGTGAGAAAGTTTGGTTTTCCTTCTTCTTTGAATGTTTGGTAAAACTCCCCTGTGAAGCCATCTGGTCCAGAGCTTTTGTTTTTTGGAAGCTTTTTGATTACTGTGTCAATTTTATCAGTATTTATCGGTCTGTTCAGGATTTTTGCTTCTTCCTGATTGAGTTTAGAAAGCTTGTCTTTTTGTAGGAATGTGTCCATTTTATTGAGCTTGTCCAGTTTGTTGTAGTAGAGTTGTTCATTGTAATTTTTTACAATTCTTTGTATATCTGTGGGGTCGTTTGTTACATCACATCTCTCATTTCTGTTTTTGTTTATTTGGGTGCTCTCTCTTAATTTCTTGCTGAGCCTGACTAGAAGTTCATCAATGTTGTTTATTCTTTCCAAGAACCAGCTCTTGGTTTCATTGATCTTTTGTATTATTTTTTTTTTTCATCCCTACGTCATTTATTTCTGTTCTGACCTTACCTTTATTATCTCTTTCTTTTTGTGTGCTGTGGGCTTTTTTCTCTAATGGAGAGGCACTCTGAAGCCCAGGACAAAACAGCTTTTATTTACTTGAATACACATTTGTCCTTTAGCAAAGCAAACAGGCATATCAATGGTAAAGTTTGGTAAACAATAGAAGAATTTTCATGTTAGGAGGTTGCCTTCAGCCATTTTTCCCACAACAGGGTAACAAAATGCTGATTTTCTGCCATGCTGAACATCAAAGTCCATTCGCCTTCTGTGGGACTTCTCCCATTGATATGTTAACTACTTTTGGTCTTTACCCCATCATTTCCCCCTTTTTGTTTTCTTAAGTAATTTAGAAAGGTGTATGCCATCTTCTGGGCTCAGATTCTTTTAAGACTTGTGATTCTGCTTCTTCAGACTGGAAGAAAACATAGAAGAACAAGAAAGAGAGACAACATTGGTTATTCTAAAAAGCAAATGTAAGGAGATTCAATGAAAAGGATTGAGCTCTTTCATGTCCTTTTAAATATCGTTTTCAGGTATTTAAGGAATTTGTCCATAGTAGGCTTCTTTTTGGGCTATCAGTTCTTTATGGGTCCCTTTCCAGTCACTGTTCCCTTGTGACATGACAGCAATGATGTTCGAGTTCTGGATGGTGGGCAAACGGTGAGAAATGACAATGCAGGTCTGACCTCTTTTGGCTTTGTCAAGAGCCACCGGCACATAGGCACAGCTGATGACTGCTAGCGTGGCAAGGCGTGGTCACCATCCCCCATCTCTAGATGTTTCTCCTCTGTCTCCTCAGCATGTTGTTTGGGGCACTGCTATCTGTAGTTGGAGTACTCTGGTCAGTTCCTCTCTCAGATTCATGTTGCAGGAATCCACACAGGCTTGGAGGAGTTTTCTGGAAATACACAAGCATATCCTTGACCAAAGATTAATAAAGGGACCCTTCCTTAAACCAGACTCGGTACCTTTCCATTTAACCAGACCATTTTGCTTTGGCTTATTCTGACACCAGTGTAATTCTATGGGTGTCTTGCCATCAGCATTACAAGGGTAAAATTTAAAGTAATTAAGGCTTGGTGTGGTCTACTTACAAGAGATGTCTTCACTATTCCACCACTTTTGTTTTCCAAGTTGGGATTTTAGAGCCCTTGTAGTAGATGTAACATGCAAGGAGGGCATTTCTTCATAATCTGTTTTGCCGGCTGTACAATATTTTGGCAGGCTGATGTAAAAGCTTGTGAAATTCTGTGACTTGTTTACTAAAATAACTAACTGACAGGCATATTCATTTCCTTTTGTTAAAGGACCAGGACTTGTTCAAATAGTATAGAAAGGCTTCGGTCACTGAGCCATTGAAATTGAGTAGTTGCAGTTCTGTTTACCAAGCCAGCAGCATAAGCAGATAAAGAGAGAATATGAAGAGGCTTTTGGAAATCCTGCAAGTCAGCCTTGGTCGTTTCTAATTCGATTCTTTGCACAGAAGTATGACTGGTCTGCATGACTTGGTCTGAATTCATTGCAGTATAAGCAGCTTTACCATGGGATGAACTATCAGTAAAAACAGTGACTTCTCCAGGAATAGGTTTCTGCCTATTCCAACTATGTTCCCCTGAATATTCTTTTATTTCCATTTGCTAATTTAAATCAGTCTAAAACAAGGCTTATTTCCTATCTTCCTTTCTCATTGGGTGGGGACAGTGAATGACACTAATTGGATTTCTGCTATCAGTCTTTGAGTATATTGACATAATATTTTTTTTAGGAAAGCATAATGCAAATTGTTTTCTTTTTGAGGCCTGATACATTTATTTTTATATGCAGTTTTCTAGACATTTGAAGGGAATCTCCTTCCGTTTCTTCTTCCAGAGAAATTTCTAGGGCACAGTTATGGAGTTTCTTTTAAAAGCCTTTTTCTTTCTTTTAAATAGTGCTACAAACTTGGTTTCTTTTCGGAAATACCAATTGGAGAGAGATATGCTGGCCAATGCTGTAATGCATACAGATTAAGTAAAACTATCTTTTTACTTATCGTGTCTTATTAATGGTGAGATTTAATGCTTGAATGAGTTTTTTTGTGGGTTTTTTTTTTAAGATATTTTTATTGATTTTTAACAGAGAGGAAGGGAGAGCGATAGAGAGTTAGAAACATCAATGAGAGAGAAACATCAATCAGCTGCCTCCTGCACAGTCCCCACTGGGTATGTCCCCGCAACCAAGGTACATGCCCTTGACAGTCTTCTTTTTTTGCTCTGGTGAGACTTCTTCTCCAGATGTCCCACATTGGTCGCCAGAATGTTGCAACCTTTTGCTGCAATGATTCAGGATCTGGGAAAGGAGCTGCACAAAATGAATACACTAGACAACAACTATAAATTTAGAAGGCATTGGGGAGCCAGGCGGAGACCTTTTTCTCTTGGGGAGAGGCTCTCTGAAATGCAGCACCCATCAGCTTTCATTTACTTGGCTGTAGGTTTCTCATATATGCCCTTTAGCAAAGAAGACAGGCATATCAGTAGTAAAGTTTAATCATCAGGTTAGCAAGATTGCCTTCAGCCATTTTGCCAACAGCCGTGTAATATAATGCTGATTTTCAGCCCTGCTGAATATCAAAGTTCATGTCAAAGTTCATTAGCCCTCCATACATAAATAAACACACACACACACACACACACACACACACACATATACATACACACACACACATACTACTGTTGGTCTTTGCCTCAAGCACTTTACTCTGAGGTTTGACAGTGTGATCAATGCTTCTTTGTGTCTGGATGTCTTGTTGTTCATCAGCTAATGTTGTTCATTATATTCCACAAATGAGTGAGATAATGTGATATTTATCGTCCTCTGACTGGCTTAATTTGCTTAGTGTAATGCTCTCCAAGTCCATCCATGCTGTTTCAAATTATAAGAGTTCATTCTTTGTTACAGCAGTAGAGTATTCCATTGTATAGATGTTCCACAGTTTATTCATCCGTGCATCTGCTAATGGGCATTTAGACTGTTTCCAAATCTTAGCTATTGTAAATTGGGCTGGTATGAACATACAGTTGCATATATCTTTCCTGATTGGCCTTTCTCATTTCTTGGGATATATACCTAGAAGAGAGAACACTGGGTCAAAGGGGAGCTCCATTTTTAATTTTTTAAGAAATCTCTATATGGTTTTCCAAAGTGGTTGCAGCAGTCTGCATTTCCACCAGCAGTGCACAAGGGTTGCTTTTTCTCTGCATCCTCACCAGCACTTGTGGTTTGTTGATTTTTTTCTGACAGCTATTCTGACAGGTGTGGATGGTACCTCATTGACATTTTGATTTGCATCTCTTGGACTGTTCGTGCCTTTGAGCATTTTTCGTATGTCTCTTGGCCTTTTATAGGTCTCCTTTTAAAAAGTGTTAATTTAGGTCCTTTGCCCATGTTTTGATTGGATTGTTTATCTTCCTATTGTTAATTTTTTGAGTTCCCTGAAAACTTTGGAGATTCAACACTTATCCGAGATACCATTGGCAAATATGTTCTCCCTATGCAGTGGGCTTTCTGGTTGTTTTCTTCAGGATTTTGTTTGCTGTGCAGGTTTTTATTTTGACGTAGTCCACTTGTTTATTTTCCCCTCTGTGTGCATTGCCTTTGGAGCTGTATCAATAAAGATACTGCGAAGACATATCTGATATATTGCTACATAGGCAATCTTATAAGTTTTTTTTTATAGATTCTCATCTGATGTTTAAGTAGATCCATTCTGAGTTCATTTTTGTGAATGGTGTAAGTTGGAGGTCTAGTTTCATTATTTTGCATGTATCTTTCTAATTTTCCTAACATTTATTGAAGAGACTGTCTTGACTCCATTGTATGCTCTTTCCTCCTTTGTAAATTAATAATAGAGCCTAATGACTTGGGTCCACTTCTGGGTTCTCTGTTCTGTTTCAGTGGAGTATATGTCTTTTCTAGTGCCAGTAGCAGGCAGTTTTGAGAATGGTGGCTTTATAATATAGCTTAATATCTGGTATTGTGAGCCCGCCAACTTTTTTCTTCTTCCTGAGGATTGCTCAGACTATTTTTACTCCATTTGAATTTTTTCGAGGATTTTTTTGTGTCTGTGAAATATTCTGTTGGTATATTAATGGAGATTACAATAAATCTATAGATTGCTTTGGGTAGTATGGACATGTTAATGAAGTTAAGGCTACCAACCCATCAACATGGTATATGAATCCATTGGTTGATATCTTTATCTCCATTTCAATGTCCTGTAGTTTTCCAAGTGCAGTTCTTTTACTTTCTTTATGAATCAATAAAAATGTACAGTTTTTAATTATAAACCTTGTTTTCTATCAAAATTACTTCTTGCGTGAATTGTGGGACACCCTTTACTTAGGCGACTCCGGTGAAAGGGCCATTTGACCCACAAAGGGGTCACAACCCACAGGTTGAGAACCGCTATTCTAAAATGTCAATTAAATCTAATGGATCCAGTGTGTCCTTTAGAGGCTCTGCATCCTTGTTATTTTTTCATATGGAAGATCTATCCAGTGATGTCAGAGGGGTGATAAAAGTCCCTTACTGTGACTATCCTTTTGTCACACTCTCTGTTAAAGTCTTCTAGAATTTTTGTTTGTTTTGATTTTTTGTTTATTTGTTTGTTTGAGATATATATATTGAGGTGCTCCTATGTTGGCTGAATATATGATTACTAGGGTTATATCGTCTTGTTGGTTGGTCCCTTTAGTATCATGTAGTGACCTTTATGTTTCTTGTGATGGCCTTTATTTTAAAGTCTATTTTTTCTGTTATGCGTATTGTTACTTCGGCCTTTTTTTTCTTTTCCATTTGCATGGAAATTTTTCCCATTCCTTCACTCTCATCCTGTGTGTGTCTTTTGTTTTGAGATGGTGCTCCTGTAGACAGCATATACTTGCATCATGTTTCTGTATCCATTTGGCTCCACTACACCTTTAGATTGGAGCATTGACCTATTTACATTTAGGGTTATTATTCATAGGTATTTATTTATTTCTTTCCATTTCGTTTCTGTGTGGCTAAGTTTCTGTCTCTGTTTCTCCTTCTCATTACAGCAATCTCTGTAGCATTTCTTGTAAAGCTGGCTTGGAGATGATGTACTCCTTCAGCCTTTTTCTGTCTAGGAAGCTCTGTATTTGACCGTCTATTTTGAATGAAAGAATTGCCAGATATAGTAATCTTGGTCTCAGATCCTTGCTTTCCATTAACTTGAGTACTTCATGCCATCTTCTTCTGGCCTGTAGAGTTTCTGATGAGAGATCAGGAGTCAGCCTAATGGGAACTCCTTCATAGCTAACAGTTTTCTTTTATCTTACTGCCTTGAAGATTCTCTCTTTGTCTTTAATTTTTGGCATTTTAATTATGATGTGTCTGATCACGGGTTTGTTAGGGTACTTCTTCTTTGGGATTCTCTTTGGCTCTTGATCTTGTGTGGGATTTTCCTTTACCAGGTTAGGTAAGTGTTCTGCCATTGTTTCTTCAAAGACCTTCTCTATGCCTTTCTCCCCTCCTGCCTCTTTTGGCACACTGGCTATTCTAATACTGTTATGTAAGTGGCCCTCCTGTTTGTTTGTTTGTTTGTTTTAAATTTTAATTTTTCTGTCTTTTTTTTATTGGGTGATATTTTTAACTCTGTTCTAAATCAGTGATTGGATCCTCAGCGTTCCCTAATATCTGCCTATTCCTTCTAATGTGTTCTTTATTTGTATTATGTCATTTTATATCTTCTTTTCGTAGTCACTATATCTTTTTATATGCTGTTGAGCTCTTTTACCTTCATAACTCTGAAGTCAGATTCAGATAAATGTCTTCTCTGTGCTTCATCTCTCTCAATATCTGGAGAATTCTCCAGTTCTCTCATTAGAGGATTGTTTATTTATTTCCTCTTTCTGGCTTTCTGTGTGGGTTTGTGGTGACAAGTTAGGTAGACCTGTCTGCCTATCAGTCTCTAGTGCAGAATATTGTTAAAGGATGTTTCTGACTAAGTAGGTCAGGCAAAGACTCAAAGCCTCCAGAGACCTCCTCTGTCTATAGACTGATAGGATTCCAACTTAACTTGCCTCCAAGGCAATGGTCCTCAGGTTATAGCAAGTGTTTGTTTCAACAGGGTGGGGCAGTTGCTTCTGTGTGTAGGTTTATTGTTATTTATAATCTCTTAAGTGTCCTCAGGGCAAGGTGTTTCCCAGTAGTGTGTGTTAATTGCCTCTTTTCCAGGAAAGGCAAATGTCTGCATGGGAAAGATTTTCTCTGCTGCCTGAGGAAATGACTCCTCCCAGGAAACTTGAAGTGTCTGTCTTCTGTGCTGGAACCCTTGACTCCGCAGTTCTGGCTTTTTCCTTCACAGCTCCAGTCCACTTCACCCTCCCTTTGCCAGGGCACAAGCTGTGTGGCTCCACAGGGAAATTTGTGCGCTGGCTCTTTAAGAGGATACCTGAATTTCTAGCTGTCTCTCCCTGGCAGACAGTGCCCTGCTGCTATTCACATCCACAGGTTATATGGGTACCCTCCTCAGTTCTGGTGCTCTCTGCTAGGAGGCCCAGCTTGGGGATTAGACCCAGAGTTCTCAGTGGCAGTCCTCCACAGCTGAGATATCTCTCCGAGACTTCAGTTGCTGTCTGTGGGTGTCAGGCCCGCCCCTTCAAGCCTCCTCTCCTCCTACCAGTGTCTAAGTGGCCTCCACCTTCAGTCCTCTGGTTTCAGGGTTCTCTCCTGTGAGTTTTCCATTGATTATTCAGGAAGTTGTTCTGTATTTTAGTTGGAATATCAGTTTGTTCCTGGGAGCATGTCCCTGTAGCATCCACTTATTCTGCCACCATTCTTTTAAATATATTTTTATTTATCTCAGAGAGAAACAGAGAGCAAGTGAGAGTTAGAAACATCAGTCATGAGAGCGATTCATTGAGCAGCTCCCTCCTGCAAGCCCCAGACTGGAGATTGAGCCCACACTCAGGCAAGTGCCCTTGACCTGAATCGAAACTGGGGCCCTTCAGTATGAAGGTCGGTGATCTGTCCACTGTTCCCAACTGGCTAGGGTTCTGCCACCTTTTTCAATCTTCTTCAGAATCCCTCTGCATTGTAAAGTCCCTGCTAACATTCTTGTCCAATACGCTCCTTTTCATGTGGTTTCAGGATGGAGTTGTGCATGAAGGCCCTAATGTCCTGTGAGTGCACATTCTGATCAATAGCACCGTCAGGAAATGTGCACTGAGGCATGCTCAGTAGGCGTATAGTAACAGAAACCTGCCATGTATCTTACTGTTTCTGTTTCTGTTTGGATCATGATGGAGCTCAACTAAGGCTCTTGTTTCAAGTAGGGGTAGGCAGGATATACTCTTCATTTCAACCCATGTTCTTCTGAGAAAATTTGGTAGTCATGCCCTACTCTAATATGTATTAGGCCATTCAATTATAAGGCCAGATCTTTTTGTAAGGACAAGGCATTTATTTTTATTGAGTGAAAATTCTAATTAACACATTAATATATAAAGATATAATTTGTACTTCCAACAATCATATACGTATTGAAGAAATATGGAGACCAAATAACTACATCTTAATCAATAGGATACAAGTACAGTAGTTCCTCGCGTTACATTGTTGACGCGTTCCTGCAGTGGGATGTAATGCAATATTCGCGGAAGTCAGAACCCACCTACATAAGCACATATGTCACTCACATGGAGCACACATACACAGCAGTAATGGTGTGCAACAGTAAAAAAAAAATTAGAAGAAAGATAACAATTGCTGACCTTTCTTGTGGTAAATGAATAATAAGAAAATATAAAGCACATATGTACATACGTAGAAATATCAAACTTTTTTTTTTAATAAATAAATGGGGAATGGCAACGTAACCACAAAACTTATGTACTTCGAGACCAACGTAACCCAAGGAATGTCTGAATTATCACAACAGGCTGAAAAGTGATCAGTGTGGTTTCAGATGGCCTGTTTTTAATGAAAAGTAGGGTGTAAAGGGACACTTGAAAGAGTCAGGCATTGAAAGTTGCTAAATCAGAGCGTGCACATAGTTGTGAAGAAATAAGTTAAAAGTGACTTATTCATATTAGTAAAGAGATGTTTTAAAGTCTAACATAGAGACCCTCACTATAAATTATGTTGGAAAATTGAAAGTATTGATAGCATCAGTGTAGTTAAGAAGAATATGCCTCTGCACTTGAATATAGACAAGCAGCCTTCCCATTTCAATTTTGGATGAGCTAGTGAGCAAAGAAAATTAGTGAAAGGCTCCCTTAGGGGCATTAGTGGAAAGAATTAGCACTGAAACATAGTACTGTTTGTGGGACATGAAATATTTCTCATATTTTGAGGGAGATTAGTGCCCTTCATATAAGCCATTAAATAATACCGCTAAAGAGCAGTAAAATCTCAATGGCCATCATTACCAAAATTCAGGTTATACCTTTAAATTATTCAGCATTAGAAGAGAACCATGCTAAATTGGTGATAAATAATAAAATGACTAGAAGCCCGGTGAACGAAATTCAAGCACCGGTGGCGTCCCACAGCCTGGTCTGCACCCTCACGCAATCTGGGACCCCTTGGGAGATGTGGGACTGCCAGGTTAGGTCTGACACCTCCTGAGGGATGTAGCAGTGCACGAAACGGCAGACAGCTGGGCAGGAGCCCAAGCTGGAGCCAGGTGCTCTGTTCCCGCTCATCCAAGCCCCACTCCACCTGCCACCACTGCTTCTTAGCCTTGTCACATAGGCACATAGGCAGCAGAGGCTCTTGCTGTCACAGCTGCACTTTCCAGCCATTAGCCCGCCTTCTGGCTGAGTGATGCTCTCGCTGTGGGAGAGCCTTGACCACCTGGGGGAAGCTCCTGTGTTGAGCGTCTGCGTCCAGGTGGTCGGTGTGCATAGTACCAACCACTCATAATGTCGCTTACACTTTTATATATATAGATATGTGTGACCAATTTGGCATGTCCTGGCCCAATAGAATATTAGTAGTCACAGATGATATCTTGCCACTATTAGAATACCAGTGGCCAGGTGCATGGATTTGTGCCCATTGAAAGGAGATTAATTAGAAGAAATATTTTAGTACTGCTATTTGCCCTTTCTCTATAATAGCAGTGTCAACCAAATTCTGATTGACAATGAAGATTTGAAACACATGCATGCAATTGGCGCCAGCAAGAGCTTCAAACGTATGGCACATGCAGGAGTCACCTTAGCAATATAAGTGTGTGTGTGTGTGTGTGTGTGTGTGTGTGTGTGTCTTTAGATAGATAGAGAATAAACTTGCTTAATTAGACCTGCTTTCTGATTTAGCTCAACTTTTTCCAACCCATTGAATCCCCTTAACTTCTCTTCCAGGTAATTGTCAGCAACACAGCAGTAAATGTCAACACAAAGCACATTATTATTGTAGTTCATGCGGGGAGAACAACGGGTAAAATATTTCACTGCAGCAGTTTTTGACTTCATTCAGCACAGTGAGAAAACCTGAAGTCATTTTCAAGTTCCACCATTTCTTCCTTCTTTTCAGTCAGGTCAAGATTCTAAGCTTTCAAAATCTCCGTTTTCTGGCTAATGAAGAGATAAGAGGATACCTCCGAGTTACCATCTACCTACACCAGAGCTTTGAGTGAGGGGCGGGGTTGCGCAGGGTGACACCCACTGCCCCATCCGTGATTGGAGGAGGCTTTTGAGGAGCCCAACCAGAAACAGCAGGCTGGGCCTGGCTAGGTGCCTTCTGTACCACATGTTCACATGACCAGCGCCTGTGCATGAGCCCAGTGTGCACCCAGTCAGCACACCAGGGCCTGGTTGCATGCACCAGTGAGCAAGCACCTTGCCTGGACTCAGCAGGCTCTGCACCACCTGCTCCTTCACAGCACCAGTCTCAGAGCCAGGGGGCATCCAGAGTCAGGCTGTGTTGGGAGCCTGAGGGGCTCCTGGGGGCAGCGCGCTTCCTCTCAGTTCCACTAGGGGGCCTTCAGCTGCAGGGCGCCTGAGGATTCACAGGGCTCCCCAGGGCCATTGCACTAGGAAGGACAGGGCAAGCAGGATGATCCAGGAGGCTTTCAGCTTCACCTCGGTGCAGGGAAGTGGTGATACCCAGGACACAAGGGCACGGGAGGTTCAGAGGGCAGCTTTGGGGCTGGAGTGGGAGGACTTCATGCAGGTGGGGGAGGCTGAGACCCTGGAGCTGAGGTTGGACACAGGCCAGGATGTTGGGCTTGATCTTGAGTGCGGGAGAGGGGAGGACTGGGTGGCTGCAGAGCAGTGTGTGCAGGGAGAGGAGAGTGAGGTGCAGCAGGGAACCCAGAGTGAGGAGCAAGGGGAAGACAAGGAAGGCCTGGGGGAGGTGTTCCAGGCACAGGCTCAGTTTATCCTGTGGACAGAGGGCCTTCTGCAGGTGGTGCCATGGCAGGCCAAGTGGGCAGGTGAGGAGGTTTTCCCAGATCTGCAGGTGGGGAGGCAGGAGGAGGTGGTGAGTGAAGAGCTGAGGCTGGAGGCACAGGATCCAGGTGACCCGCAAGGGAGTGACCACCAGGAGGAGGGGTGGATGGAGGAGCAAATAATTGCAGGGGAGCAGTTTGTCCTGCAGGGGGAGGGGAAGTGCACCATGGAGGCAGTGGAACAGGTGGGAGAGGTGGAGCCTCAGTCCAAGGCCAAAGCAAAGCCAGAAGAAGAGGAGCCAGTGCAGCAGGAGCAGGCCCAGTCAGGGCCCAGGGGCCAAGTTAACCTGGTCCCCTCTGGAGGTGCTCCAGGCCCTTCAATTGGAGATGGAGCCCATGAACATACAAGCCATCAGGGCCTTCTCTCGGCTCAGGTGCAGGACTCGGCAGAGGCTCAAGCCCTATTTCAAACGGAGAAGCCTCAATATCCGGCGCATCCCTGGGTTCTGGCTCACAGCTGTATCCTTGAGGGTAGAGGAGCAGGATCACAAGGAGCATGGGACAGTGCAGGAGAACCGTGTAAGCGGGGATGGTTCCCATAGAAAAGAACATTGAGGACAAGCTAGGGGCAGTGCGCCCCGGTCTGGCCCAGGATCCTGGAGACACCCTCTGTCTTGTACAGGCAACATGGAAGCATTACCAGGGGGTCCAGGGGCAGAGCTCCAAGGCAGAGGCACGCATACACCAGGGGCTGATGCCAACAGACAGGGCTGTGTTGCACGGGCTCTTCTGGGACTAACTAATGCTGCCTTACAGGCCGTCTCTATGTCCAGTTCCTCAGTCAGAAGCAAGAATGTGTGATGTGTAACCTGTCAAGCCCTCAGCACAAAGCAGTCCGGTGGGCATCAGGGTCTGTCAGGAAACAGAGTGGTGCTGTGCCCCTTTCTGCCGTTTATGTGGAAAGAGTGGCCTTAAGGGAAGGAGAGGCCAGGCCAGGCTGCTCTTTCTAGCTGGTCCATTCCCAGCTCCCAGGTTGCAGGCTCCTTGACCCAAAGCAGTTTGTCAACCACCCAGAGTTGTCGGCCATGATCAGCGTCCAAGATAAAAATATGCTCGGCCATGTGATTGATTTGAAGGTAAGTGCACCTGCTCCAAGGAGTAGTGGAGAGCAGGTGGGGAAATGGCCTGTCCCTGAAAACAGCTACAGGCGGCAGCACTGGGCTGCGATTTCACTCCCTGGATCCACTTTCCTTCTGCAGGTGAGGGAAGTCAGGCATCCCTGGGGTTGCTGCACCATTAGCCTGTACTTCCGCAGCAACCCCTACTTCCGCAACCATGTGATTGTGAAGGAGTATCTCATCACCCTCACAGGTAAGAGGAGGCTCCCTGCATGGGCTGCAGCTGGTGGTGGGCAGGGATGGAAGGTGATGTACCCAGCTTCACATACCCCTCTCCTGCAGGATACAGGTTGTCCCGTGCCACTCCCATTCAGTGGTACCAGCATTGTGAACGAGAAGTCTACAGCCACAGGCTCCAGGACAGCAGCGCCAGCTTCTTCTACTGGTTCTCTGACCATAGTGTGACAGCATCTGGCAGGATTGCTGAGGTGGGATGTCACTGGCCATGCCAGCATGCAGCTTCCTGTGTCCGCCTGCTGCTTGGGTTTCTATTCGGGTCCCTGTGTTCTCCTGACCAAGCTCTGTTTGCCCTAACAGATCATCAGCAAGGACCTGTGGCTCAATCCCCTGAAGTACTATGAGAGGATGATGGCCCTGAGTGAGTGGACAGGATGGGTGAGGAGGGGCTGCCGGGGCTCTCCCCTGGTGTGCTGCCAGGTTCCTGGGCCAGTATTTTTCTCTCACAGGGACACCTGGATGCTGGGAGGGATACAGCCTGTGACACCAGGGCCGCAGGGTGTGTGCCTGAGACAGGAACTACCAGTACAACAAGGGCAGTGCAATTTCAGCTCAGGCAGGGGGGCTTAGGCAGGAGGAGGGAGTGTGCATGTCCACTGTCACTCAGAGTCAAAGCAGATTACCTCAGCCCCTCCTCTGAACTCTCCCTCTAGGCCACCCACAGCACCTTCAGGCCTTTCCACCTGCCCCTCAACAGGGGCTGGCATGACATGTTCTTCCTATACTCCTTTCCACAGGTGTCTGCGGATCTTCCTCATGCCGAGGCCTAGGCTGCTGTGCTGCCACGCCACATTGCCCTGTTGCTGCTCACTACCATCTCCCATTTCCCCAAGGTCTCCTCTTCCTCCTGGGGCCAGTGGGATCGGCCTGCTCCTTATCAGTATCTTAGGGGGCAAAGTGTGGGCCACAGAGCTGGAGGAATCCTTGTTTTGCAGCCTTGTCAGAGGTTCTTCAATCCTTTTATCCATTTAGGTTTTCCAAGGAGAATACCTCATTTGTTTACCCTTCCTACCTGGAAAACAGGGCCACATTCCATGACGAAATAACACACTGCTTCATTTTGTATGCAGTTCACTTCAAAGACTTCATGCACATATGGTCATAGACACCCTGGGAAATTTAGGGCCATGAATATAACTCACCATCCAAACAGACTGCTTTTCTGTGTTTGTAGTAAAATCAGTCAAGAAATCCCATGTTGGAGAACACGTTCTTCTGAAAATTTTTTGTAATGTTAGTGTTTAAGGTTTTACCAAAAGTAATATATATGTCTCTTTCTTTTTTTCTACTGACCTTCCCTCCGGCTTCCTCTATCTCTAGTCTCTTGTTCTTGTCACCCACTCCCAGTGTCTTGCCTCTGTTGGTCTGTTGGTTGTGCTTATATTCTGAATATGTTAACAATACAATATGTAAAATTTAAACATTTAAGTATATTGTAATTTAAATCAGCACTTAGGAAGCAACCTTGTACAATTCAAACCTTGCCTCCAATCCTGAAACTTCATAATGGTACCTACAATTCTTGATGCTTCCCCCAAACCTACCATTTGCTTTTTGTCATTCTTAAATAACAGAAGCCAAATTGCTTACAATAAAATATTGTCTGTACCTTATCATTTTTATTTTCAGTGTCTAATTCTTCTGTCACAGGGGCTTCCCCTCTGACTCCCCAAGTGCCCAATCAGGTGAGCTACTGTACTGCATGATTCACTCTCTCTTGCATACATGGTGTATCCTGTGATCGCCGCCAGCACCACACTCAGGACCTCTTACAGGGGTGTCCCATCGGCTGTTGCAGTAATTGCCGTGTCCCCATCATACCCATCTCCTGTGTGGCTGTAATAATCATCACAGGAACTGGGCCACCATAAGTCAGAAGGGGCCTTCGTGGTGGTGGTGCCCAGTTTTTTATTGGAATGTTGATCTTCCTTTTGTTTAGTGGATGAGTTCAGTATGAATTTTGGAGAATAGGTCCTTATCTGATATAACATTGGCAAATATCTTCTCCCAGGCAGTGGACTTCCTTGTTTTGTTGTTGTTGTTGTTGTTGTTGTTGTTGTTGTTGTTGTATTTGTTGGCCGCTTCTTCTCTGCAGAAGTGTTTTAATTTGACGTCGTCCCATTTGTTTCTTTTCTCCTCAGTTTCCATTGCCCTAGGAGCTGTATCAGTAAAGGTATTGCTGAGACAGATGCCTGATATTTTGCTTCTTCTAAGATTTTCATGGTTACCCACTTACTTTTAAGTCCTTTATTCATTCCCAATTTATACTTGTATATGGTGTAAGTTGGTGGTCTAGACTAATTTTTTTTGCATGTATCTGTGCTATAAGTCCAACACCAATTATTATTATGTTTTTATTTTGGCTTTGTAATATCTTCAATGAAACAAAATAAAATTTCCTCTATGATAATTGAGTCATACTTTCTCTAAATCTGGCCTTTAAAAAAATCCCCTGGGGCACAGTCCCATCCGTTCTTTGATTTTCCTTCCACTGATCGCAAACCTCGGCTGTAGTCTGCGTCCTTTCAAAGGACAAAAGCAGACCCGGAGGCCTCAGAGCTGCCCGCAGCACCCTCCTGCCCGTGGCACCCTCCTGCCCGCGGGAGGTGCAGCGCCCATCCCCATCTGGACCTTGGCTGCCAGGGAGAGTCAAAGCCTGAGAATCAAAGTGGCAGCATGTCATCGCCTTCACCGGCCTGTCTCCAGCAGCACAAAACCAGTCCTCCCTGCCAGTGCTCTGGGGACCGGCCCTCAGGGCGATGTGGTGGCGCTGTCCCCTGGCAGCCAAGTGTCCCAGGCTTGTCTTTGGGGATCTCTGTGTCCATGGTATAAATGCGAGTGAGATCAGACACAATGTTATCAATGATTGGTTTGGTAAGGTCTCCACTAAACACCTGCCACCATGGCTTCTCGGCCATGGCCTCAGCGGGCACCTGGACCCCATAGACCTGCAGGGCCAGGTGGAGCACCGCCACCGCTATGTGCTGAGCCTGGAACCGGAAGCACAGCCCCCCGCGGTAGCTGTCCCGCAGCAGGGCCCAGGCAGTGACGGAGATGGGGGTCCGTTGCCAGCTGTAAGGATTCAGCCAGTTCTTGAGAGAAATCAGGTAGTGGAGCAGGTACCTGTGTGGGTGCTGAAAGGAGACTTGGAAGCGCAGTACCCGCAGCACAAGGAGCTCGCACTGCACAATGCTGTCCTGGATCACCCAGACTACGGAGTCCATCTCCAAGGGCTCGCTGCCTGGATGGAAGTACCTGTTGGACACGTTGATGATGTCACGGGTTCGCAGGGGCTGTTCTTCCACTTTGCCAGCCAAGTAAAGGGCAGACATGGCGACCAAGTAGGGGTCATAGGCGTCCAGGTTGATCTCGCAGAAGAACTTATGGTAAATGGCACAGGCGGTGGCGAGGGGAATGGACTGCATCCCTAGCTTGACACCTGCCTCCATGATGAACCTTGTCACGCGGAAGTGCACCCTCGCCTGGGGTTCGGGCCACCCCTTGGCGCCTGGCGCCGCGTCCTCCTCTCTGCAGCTTTCCAGGCTAAGGTCCTCCATGGGGCCCTGCTGGGAGGCCCCAGACCCCGCGGGAAGGGCAAGAGTCTCCAGTGCAGTGCCTGTGCCAGCAGAGTCCTAGCCCAGTGCGCAGCCGCCCCACCGCGCCCCGCCCCACCGCGCCCTGCCCCGCCCCGCGCCGCCCCACCTACCCAGCCCTGCCTAGGCCTGACTGCCATCCAGGTTCCACCACCAATTATTGAAGAGACTGTATGACTGCATTCTATGCTTTTGCCTCCCTTTGTCAAATATTAATTGAGCATAATGGTTAGGGTCGACTTCTATGTTCTCTGTTCTGTCCCATTGGTCTTTATGTCTGTTTTAGTTCCAGTAAGAGGCAGTTCTGAGAATGGTGGCTTGTAGTATAGCTTGATATCTGGTATTGTGATCCCTCCAAATTTGTTCTTCTTTGTCCAGATTGCTGTAACTATTTGGGGTCTTTTCTTAAATTCATAGGAATTTTTGGAAACTTTCTTCTAGGTCTGTGAGATACGCCATTGACATTTTAATGGTTAATACATTAAAACTGTACATTGCTTTGGGTACTATGAACATTTTAATGATGTTGATTGTACCAAACCATGAATATGGTATGTTCTTCTATTTGCTTTAGTCTTCCTCTATCACTTTTTTTCAATTTCCTGTAGTTTTCCAAGAACAGGTTTTTACCTCCTTAGTTAATTTTATTCCTAGGTTTCTTAAATTTTTGTTGCACTGCTAAATGGCATTTTTGTTTGTCTGTTTCTATTTCTGAGTTCATTATCCGTGTATCAAAAAGCCATAGAATTCTGGGTGTTAATTTTGTACCCTGCTACATTGCCAAATTCATTTATTAAATCTCCTAGTTTTTTTGGTGGAGTCTTTAGGTATTTCTATGGACAATACCATGCCATCTGTGAATTATGACAGTTTTACTTCCTCTTTTCCACTTAGCATGCCTTGTTTGACTTCTTCTTGTCTGACTGCATTGCCTAGCACTACCAGTACTCTGTCGAACAGAAGTGGTGAGAGTGGGCATCCCTGTCTTGTTCCTCTTCTTAGAGTAATTGTTTTTGCCCATTGAGTATGATGTTGTCTGTAGTTTTGTCACATAAGGCTTTTTTAATGTTGAGGTATGATCCCTCTATGCCCAGTTTGCTTCGAGTTTTTATCAAAATTGGGTGTTGGATTTTGTCAAATGCTTTTCCTGCACCAATGGATATGAATCTCTCTCCATTTGTTTATGTGATGCATCACACTTATTGATTTCTGGATGTTGACTCATCCTACTTCCCCAGAATATATCCGCTTTGGCATGGTGTATGCTCATTTCAATGTAATGTTGCATCGCATTTGTTAGAGTTCTGTTGAGGATTGTAACATCTATGGTCATCAGAGATATATTGGCCTGCATTTTTCTTTCTTTGTGTTTTCTCTATCTGGCTTTGGGATTAGAGTAATGCTGGCTTCATAGGAAGTGTTGGGAAATGGTACTTCCTTTGAATTTTATGGAATAGTCTGAGGAAGAAGGTTTTAGTTTTTCTTTGAACACTTGGTAAAAGTCCCTGTGAAGCCGTCTCGCCCAGGCTTTTGTTTGCTGCAAGTTATTTTTGTGACTGCTTGAATTTCCTGAGTAGTTATTGGCGTGGTCCTATGTTTTATTCTTCCTAACTGAGTTTAGGAAGATTGTATTTTTCTAGGAATATGTCCATTTCTTCAGGGTTGATCAGTTTGTTGGAGTAGAGTTGTCCATAGTATTTATTTACAATCCTTTTTATATCTGTGGGGTCTTTTGCTATTTTGCCTCTTTCATTTCTGATTTTGTTTACTGGGGTCCTGTTGGTGAGCCTAGCTAGAGCTTAGTCAATCTGGTTTATCCTTTCAAAGAAATAGCTCATGTCTTTATTAATCTTTTGTGCGGTTTTTGTCTCTATGTCATTTATTTCTGCTGTGATCTTCATTATTCCTTCCTGCTGCTCAGTTTGGGCTTTGCTTGTTGCTCTGTCTACCTTTTTAAGTTGTGCGGGTTTGATAATTTGTGAACTGTTTTTCTTGTTCTTTGAGTTAGGCCTGTAATGCTATGAAGCTCCCTCTAAGGACTACTTTCAGTGTGTCCCATAGATTTTGGACTTTTATTTTTAATTTTCATTTACTTCCAGGATGATTTTAATTTCTTCTTTAATCTCTTTGGTAACCCAGTTATCTATCTTTGTACATAAAAGCCCTGTGACCGGAATGGCAGAATGACCAGAATAGCTGGTGGCTATGACTTGCATTGCGGCAGCCAAGCAGTCTTATCTGGGCCCCAATCGGCCATATCCCTGACCAACCTTGCTTCCCATCGGCCCCCAATCCCCCATTCGGGGCAGGACTGATAAGAAAACCACTCACAGCCTTTCCCCTGGTCAGCCCCACCCCCTATATGCGCTAACGCCCAGATTGGAGGCATGGCCTTCTGGTTAACCGCCAATGGCCACTAACCGCTGCAGGCCTGGCCCCATGTGCCCCCATCTGGGGAGGCCAACCAGACTGCTTCCATACAGGAATTCATACCCTGGGCCTCCATTTATTTAATAAAAGACTATTTAGCCTCCAAGTATTTGAATTTTGTTATATCTTATTGTAGTTTATTAGCAATATAAGAGGCCCAGTGAACGAACTTTGTACACTTGTCGGAGTCCCTCACCCTCTGGCAGCCTGGGAGACCTCAGGGGATGTCCGAATGATGTCTTAGGCTTAGTCCCAGTTGCCAAACATGCTTAGCGCCTCTGTGGAGGTGGGAGAGATTCCTGCCACTGCTGCTCCACTGGCCAGTCGTCAGCACAGGATCCAGCTGAATGGCGCTGCCCTGTGGGAGCTCACTGATCCCCAAGGGCAGCTCTTGCATTGAGAGTCTACTCCCTGGGTGTCAGAGCACATCATAGCAATCGGTCTTATCTCTTTTTTATGACCTTTACTTTGAGATTTCTTTTTTCTCTCTTTTCTAAATTGTTTTATTGCTTAAAGTATTACAAAGGGTATTACATATGTCTCCTCTTTCTTCCCCTCCCTGACTATCCCCTGGCCTCCCCTAACTCCCAGTGTCTTATGTCCATTGGTTATGCTTATATGCATGCATAGAAGTCTTTCGGGTGATCTCTTACTCTCCCCGCCTGCCCCCCAACCCTCCCCGGCCTTCCCGCTGTAGTTTGACAGTCTGTTCGAAGCTGCTCTGCCTCTGTATCTATTTTTGTTCATAAGTTTATAATGGTCTTTATTATCCATAAATGAGTGAGATCATGTGGTATTTTTCCTTCATTGACTGGCTTATTTCACTTAGCATAATGCTCTCCAGTTCCATCCATGCTGCTGCAAATGGCAAGAATTCCTTCTTTTTTACAACAGCATAGTATTCCATCATGTAGATATACCACCGTTTTCTAATCCATTCATCTGCTGATGGGCACTTAGACTGTTTCCAGGTCTTAGCTATGGTGAACTGTGCTGCTATGAACATAGGGGTGCTTATACCCTTTCTGGGCTCAGAGGTGTGGCAAACTTTCCTGCCCAGATCCCTGGTTTTTACCTTACCAGAGGAACTCTGCCCTTCCTGGCTGTAAACTGTCTGACCACCTGAGTGTACTTTGCCAATTCCGGGTGGGTGTTATTAGTTTCAGCTGCTCACTCCATTTGCTCCAGGATGTGCCCTGGGACGTGTATGCCTATTCCATCGCCATCTTGGCTTCTTGAGATTTATTTCTTCAAATATAATTATTGATCCCCTAGTTTTTTCCCCTTCTTTGCCTGAAAAGTATTTCTCTCCTTCCACTTTCAGTCCATGTGAGTCCTTATTCTGAGGTGGGTCTCTCATAGACAGCATATATATGGGTCTTGTTTTATTATAATTTTGGCCATTATATATCTTTTGAATGGAGTGTTTAGTCCATTTAGGTTTAAGGTTATTTTGATAGGTACTGATATGTTGCCACTTTTTTCTTTATGCCTCTGTTTCTTCTGTCTCTTCTATTCCTTCTTTTTACAACAGTCCCTTCAGCATTTCTTGCATTGATGGTTTAGTAGTGAAACACTCCCTTAGATTTTTTTTTTTCTGTAAAGACACTGAATTCCCCTATAGTCTTGAATGATTGCCTTGCTGGATAAGTATTCCTGGATTTGGTTCCTTGTTTTGCATCACTTTGTATATTTCCTTTCATTCCCTTCTGGCCTGATGTGTTTCTGTTAAAAATCATTTGATAATCTAACAGGAGAGCCTTTGTAGGTGACTCTCTGTCTCTCTCTTGCAGCCTTTAAGGTTCTGTTTGTGTCATTATTGTTTGCCATTATAATTACAATGTGTCTTGGTATAGGTCTTATTGGTTTCATCTTTTTTGGGACTGTCTGTGCTTGTGTGACTTTTTCTTCCCAAGATCAGGAAGGTTTTGTGATTATTTCTTCTAATAGGTTTCCTAATCCTTGTTCCTCATCTTGTCCTTCTGACACCCTTATTATACACATGTTATTTGTTTCATGTTATCCCCAATCTCCCTTAGGATATCCACATGCTTTCTATTTTTTCTCTCAAGTTGCTGTTCAGATTGTGTTGTTCCAGGTGTGTTACTCTGCCCTGTCTCCTAAATCGCTGATTCAATCCTTTGCTACTTCTAGTCTACTATTGAAACCTTCCATCGTATTTTTTATTGTAGCTATTATCAATTTTTTTCATTTGTCCTTGATTCTTATGTAAGTTGTGGATTTCCCATGCATCTGGTGTATGAACTTTATGACCCTTATTCTGAATTCATTTCGAACATATTGTATGTCTCCATTTAATTGAGTTCCTCTTCTGGCAATTCCTCCTTTTCTGTCCTTTGGGTGTTGTTTGTTTGTCTCCCCATTTTAGCTATCATGTCAGAACCCAGGTGCCAGGGTGTGATGGGCCAATGGCCACAGAGTGGATCCGCAATTCAATTGTACACTCCAAGACTCACAGGAGGCAATGGCACTGGTGGGGGGCTGGAGTCCCGGTGTCTGTGGGTCTGCAGCTGCCGTAAAAAGGTCTTTGGCCAGAGTGGCTCTCAGGTGATGTGTGAGGCCCATCTGGGTAGAGGTGAGGCTGGGTTCTTAGTCATAGAAGCTCTCCCCTTCAAGATGGTTTGTTTTCTTAGAACCATATTTAACATCAAACTGTGCAGTAACATAAAAATACTAAAGATTGTGCAAAGAGCCGATTAAAAATAGAATGGAGAAACAAATCAGAACTATGTATACAGAGTTGCATTCATACTGGACATTGTTTTCTGTCATTTTTACTGAAGAAATAGTAAAAGTAAGAAACCTGAGAAGCGGTAGAGGAGGAATAAAGTACCTAATCATTTTGAATGAATGATTGTTTGTTTTAAAAAATAAATAGTTTATGTAAGCCGGGTGCACTGGAAAACATGAAATAGATGTGTCAAAACATAAATGAAGTAACAGACACATTCTAAAAAGTAATCCACATTGCCCAGTCAGTATTGCTCAATGGTTGAGGATAGAATTGTGAACCAAGATGTCTCATCACCTATATCGGGTGAGGACACATGCCCAGGGTGCTGGCTGGTTTGCCAGTAGGAGCCATTTAAGGAAGCCGCTGATCAAAATATTTCTCTTTCATCTATGTTTCCATCTCTCTATCCCTCTCTCCAGATAACCAAGAATAAGCCTACTAAAAAACAAGAATGGAATTTATGTGCTTTCCCCTGGAATGTGAGACATTTTCGTCCTTATTACTAGGGGTCTTTGGAGGACTTTTATTAACCAACATACATTTTAGTCCTTATTACTAGGGGTCTTTGGAGGAATTTTATTAACCAAAATATATGTTTCTGTGTTGAATACTTCAATAGAATATTGTTAATAATGAAGTGTTTCATAAACTTACCATGAAAAAGGACTCTGTCATTTTTGAAGGAAACACTTGGTTTGGGAGAAGAATTTGAGGTAGATCTTGATTTTAGTTGCAATAATAAGTAGGTTTCAAACAGTTGCTCATTTGTTCAGGTTAAATGTTATGTAGTGTTGATATTATGTGTACTCATTTTAGTCTGTGGGTGGAAAAACAACTAAAGTAGACTACACCAAGAAACCATCTTTTCAAAGTGGGGGTGGGCAGAGGGCACCACTTCCATCAAGAAATAGAGGTGATGTGAGAAGTCTGAGAAGTGAAAGAGAGGAAGTAAGAGAAGCAAAAGGACATCCCTCAGGTGTAAAACACTTAGGTAATGTTTCAAAATCTAGGGATGGTAGGAGATCTGACTTAGGTAAACACATAATACAATATGCAAATGAGGTGTCATAGACTTGTGTACCTGAAGCCTATGTGATCATATTAACTTCCATAAATTCAATAAAGAGTGCCTATGTGATCATATTAACTTCCATAAATTCAATAACTTTAAATTCATAAAGTTACTGTCAGTAACTCAAATGTTTTTAAAAAATTAAAAAAAGATATGAGCATGAAACCATTATTTATGTGAAAACAGTAACATTGAATGAAGAGATACACCTCAATTTCATTCATATCATTCAAAGCAAAAGAAATGATACCGTTCATTAGATTGAGAATGTATACTGATGATCAAGATGATTTGTAATTGCTAAAGAGGTATAGCACTTCTAATAATGAATGCAATATGTAATGTGTAAAACACTCTTAATGACCTTACAGGGATACGATTTAAACCTCAAGCTAAATTCAGTCTATTTTAGCATTACTGTTTGTCTCTAGTCACTTCAACTGTTCTCTGAAGAACTCAATTCTATTGATCTTATGTTAGAATGTTACACTTTGGGAACAGGAAGTCATGTAGGTTTAAAGTGAAGATTCATACTTATTGAACTACTAAGAATTTGTTCTGAAAGTACCCTTCTTTCATCTCAAAAAAGGACATCAGTTCACCTTGGAAAATTCCCACTGAAATAAAAGTTGGTCTAACTATATAAACGTCAAGGACACACACTTCATTATTTAGAATTGGATTTGAAATACTAGTTTTGAGTATAGGAATGTGCAACCCTGTACTGTGTAAAATAATAATCTTTATTATTAATTTGATAAGATGATCTTGTACTTAGGTTTGATGTAGAAAACTTTCCATTTGGAAACTACATAAGAGAAATGTCTATGGTATTAAATAGATTCACAAAGGGGTCTCTGACTCAGGAAAAGGCTAAAAACCAATGATTCACCAAGTTTATTGGTCTTTCTTTCCTTCTTTCTTTCTTGTATATGAGGAATATGAAACATGAATAAACATGTTGACGAGCTATTTTCAGGGAGTTGTCTTTTAATTAATTTATCTATTTACTTATTTGACTGACTATGAAAGGAAAGTGTATTCATTTCAATATATCTGTAGGAGGAAAAGTTGGTTTCATATTAACCAGTTTTCCTAATTTCAAAGATTTAGTGTCCATTTGTGATAATTAGGTGTGTGACATTTCAGGGAAAATTTCCTAAAATGTTATTGCAGGGTTTGTGCAAGATGAAGGTGAATGTTCCTGTTTTTACCATCTGGGTGATACTGAGAAGAGTTTGCCAGTTCATATTTGGCCACATATGAGGATGCTCATAGTTCTTCTTTCCCATGACGAATTACAGAATTGGAAGATAAGCCTCTTTCCTATTTGAAAATGAAAACAGTGATTGTTAATTATGTATTATTCAACATGTTTTCTTTAAATACTATTAAAATAGAGTGTAGTATTCTGATCAAAGAGTTATTTTATAAATGAACTGTAGGAATTATATGATAACATTTGTGAAATAACACTTTTTTGTAATGCATCATGTTTTGACTTTTTATATTTTAATTTTTAATTATGACATTGCATGTTTTAAAAGCTTTTATTGAGATGAAATTAGTTTGATGACTAGTTGAGACTGTTTTCTTGTATCTTTTAAATAACTTCTTTCACTTAGTATATCTGGATTCTCTGCATTCAAATTCTGGTGTGTGTGTGTGTGTGTGTGTGTGTGTGTGTGTGTGTGTGTGTTAGTTTTGTTTTATTGGCACGTATATATAATTCTGCTTCAGTTCTTTCTCAGTTATCCAAACTGATTTTCAATAACTCTGAGCACTGTACTGAAGACATGTGAAGATAGAATTTTATCATTTTGTGCTAACCAGCATGCTTATGACCATGATCCTGTTTAGTAAATATTTATACACAATAACCAGACTTGACCATTTAACAAATGTTGACCCTACTCAAGTAGAATGATGTTATTTATGACACAGAGGATGGCAGACATACAATTAATCTTCACAGAAGTGGCTGCAGGGTGGATTCCCTTCCGCTGAAAAGAACTCCATCTTCAAGAAGTTGGGATCCTCCACCTACAAGACCTGCCCATTCTGATCCAAGGCAAAGCATTACTGGGATGGGAAGTCAAGGTAAATGGTACAGTCTCTCATGGATTAGAGTAATGAGCTGTTTTAAAAGGAATGCTACACTTTAATTTCTGGAAGCCTTGTGGAAAGTGAGTAGTGGATGGGCATCTGTACTCAACACTATCTTATTGTTTCATTGTTAGGAATAATTCTTCATCTTCTGATTAGTGAGGTAATAAGTAGATAACACCAGAGTGAAGAACGCAATCCTTTTAATCCATGTTGATACAGTGTCCCTCTTTTTTATATTTACTTTTTTAATATTTTAAGAAAAATGGTTTTAGTGTCATAATGTTACATTCAATAAATGTTAATATTTCTAGAAAAACTATTTTAAATGTAATAATTTTACATGCAATAAGCATTAATATTCCAAGAAAAACAATTTTAAATATAATAATACTGGAGACCCAGTGTACAATTCATGCATGGGTGGTTTCCGGCCTGCACACCCCAATCGCCAGGTTGGCCAAGGGGAGGGGATACAGGTGTTTGGCCGGCTGGCTCCACCCAGATCGAGTGGGGGATCAGATGGGGGAAGATGAAGGCCAGGGGAAGGGGCTGTGGGCAGATTACTGGCTGGCGGGTCCTCAATCATTGAGGGGGTGGAGGGGGGCCGTGGACAGAACAGTGTGGGGCTGCCTGCAGGGTGCAGCCTGGGATGCTAGCCAGACTGTCCCACCCCATGGTGGATCTCCTGGTCAAACTCCTGTTTGAAGGGACAATTTGCATATTAGTCTGTTATAATATAGTGTTACATGCAATAAACATTAATATGTTAAGGAAAAAATATTAAATATAATATTACCAAAACAGTGCAAACCTATTTTATCACAAAGGTTGTAGGAATTATTAAATATATGAAAATAATAGGATTCCTTTTATTATATTATAAAACATATATTTTTTACTCTGGCTCTATTTTATTCATCTGTTTATTCTTTGATTGTTTGAAATATTTTTTATTGATTTCAGTGAGAAAGGGAGAGGGAGAGAGATTGCAACATCAATGATGCGTGAGAATCATTGATTCTCTGCCACCTGCATGCCTCACACTGGGGACAAAGCCCACAACCCAGGCATGTGTCTTTGGCCAGAATCAAACCTGGGACCCTTCAGTCTGGAGGCCAATAGTCTATCCACAGTGCCTAACCAGCTAGGGCTATTTTTTCTGTATTGATTAAGTTATTACATATGTGTCCTTATCCCCCATTTGTCCCTCCTACCTCCTCCTCATGTCATCACCCCCACTGGTGTCAGTGTCCATTAGTCAGGCTCATATGCATGCCTCAAGTCCTTTAGTTGATCTCTCTAACTCCACCTTCCACTACCTTCCCTGCAGCAACCTTTTGCAGCAAAGATTCAGGAACTGCAAAAGTGTATGAACTGAAATGAATACACTAGACAACAATTACATATTTAGAAGGCGTGGGGGAGCCAGGTGAAGGCATTTCTCTCTAGTAACGAGGCTCTCTGAAACCCAGGACCCATCAGTTTTTATTTACTTTAATACACATTTGCCCTTTAGCAAAGCATACAGGCATATCGATGGTAAAGTTTGGTAAACAATAAAAGTATTATCATGGTAGGAGGTTGCTTACAGCCATTTTGCCAACAGCAGGGTAGCAAAATGCTGATTTTCTGCCATGCTGAATATGAAAGTCCATTCGCCTGCTGTAGGATTCTCGCTTTGATATGTTCACTACTGTTGGTCTTTGCTGGGCCGACATTTCCCCCTTTTTGCTTTCTTAATTAGTTTAGAAAGGTGTCTGCCATTAGCTGGGCTCAGATCCTTTTAAGACTTTTCATTCTGCATCTTCAGACTGGAAGCAAACATAGAAGAACAAGAAAGAAAGACAATAGCGGTTACTCTAAAAAGGAAACGTAGGGAGATTCGACGACAAGGATTGAGTTCTTTCATGTCCTTCTAAATATTATTGTCAGGTATTTAAGGAATTCATTCATAGCAGGCTTCTTTTGGGGCCATTAGTTTTTTATGGATCCCTTTCCCAGTCACAGTTAGCTTGTGACATGACAGCAATGATGTTCGAGTTCTGGATGGTGGACAAATGGTGAGAAATGACAATGTAGGTCTGAATTTTTTTGGCTTTGTCATGGGCAACCTGCACCAATGCACCGATGATGAGTGCTAGCATGGCAAGGCGTCTTCACCATCCCCCATCTCTGGATGGTTCTCCTCTGACTCCTCAGCGTTATGCTTGGGGCCTCTGCTATCTGTGGTTGCAGTAGTCTGGTCAGTTCCTCCCTCTGATTCATGTTGCAGGAACCATCCAGGCTTAGAGGAGTTTTATGGAAACACACAAGTATATCCTCGACCAGAGGTTAATAAAGGGACCCTTCTATAAACCAGACTCGGTATCTTTCCATTTAACCAGACCATTTTGGTTTGGCTTATTCTGACACCAGTGTAATTCTATGGGTGTCTTGCCATCAGCATTACAAGGAAAAATTTTAAAGTAATTAAGGCTTGGTGTAGTCTACTTACAGGAGATTTCTTCACTGTTCCCCCACTTTTGTTTTTCAAGTTGGGATTTAGAGGCCCTTGTAGCAGATATAACATGCAAGGGGGACATTTCTTGATAATCTGTTTTGCCTGCTGTACAATATTTTGGCAGGCTGATGTAAAAGTTGATGAGATTCTGTGGCCTGTTTAATAAAATAACTAATTGATAGGCCTAGGCATTTCCTTTTGTTAAAGGACCAGGACTTGTTGAAATAGTATAGATAGGCATCGGTCACAGACATTTAAATTGAGTAGTTGCAGTTCTGTTTACCAAGCCAGCAGCATAGGCAGATCAGAGATAATATGAATAGGCTTTTGGAAATCCTGCAAGTCAGCCTTGATCGTTTCTAATTCGATTCTTTGCACAGAAGTATGACTGGTCTGAATGACTTGGTCTGAATTCTTTGCATTATAAGCAGCTTTACCATGAGATGAACTATCAGTAAAAACAGTGACTGCTCCAGGAATAGGTTTCTGCCTATTCCAACTAAGTTCCCCTGAATATTCTTTTATTTTCATTTGCTAATTTAAATCAGTCAAAAATAAGGCTTATTTCCTAACTTTGTCATTGGCTGGGGACAGTAAATGACACTAATAGGGTTTTTGCTATCAGTCTTTGAGTATATTGACATAAGCGTTGTTTACGGAGGCAAAATGCAAATGGTTTACTTTTCTTTATGAGGCCTAATACATTTATTTTTAATTACAGTTTTCTAGATCTTTGAAGGGAATCTGCTCCTGTTTTTTCTCCCAGAGTAATTTCTAGGCCACATTTAGGGAGTTTCTTTTAAAAACATTTTTTTTTCTTTTAAATAGAGCTACAAACTTGGTTCCTTTTAAGAAATACCAATAAGAGGTATGTTGGCCAATTGTGCAATGCATACAGATTAAGTCAAAGTAACTCCTTTTTTTCTATGGTGTCTTATTAATGGTGAGATTTAATGTTCCAATAATAACTTTTTGTTTTCCTTGTAAATAGTAGCAGAAGAGATTTAAAAATTTCTCCTTTTTTTGAGCTTAAAATTTACTTTTGAACGGCATTCTTTTGGTTATTGCATAGGTACAGAAATTTTACTCTGGACTGTGTTAGAACCAATTCCTAATAAAATATCTGCTTCTCGTATAACTGAGTTTATATGAGACCATGATTATATTGTAAAAAGCTAATTTATTTAGTGACTAAAGTACGCATCTTTATTGAGAAAGCAAAGTAAGTAAACTTATACATTTGACCTATGAAGTCCAGATGTTGCACTACCCCCGGGCCTAGCTAAAGATCTGGCTGTCAGGTCTCCCATCTTAAAATTCTGCTGCTGAATAATCTGATTTTGCTTAAGAAGTATTCAGCAACTTTGTCATGCCCTCCCTTAGAGGGTGAAACTTTTTTAACATTTAAAATACATGCATGTAAAGAGAACACAGCTATTAATTTTTATTTGATGAAGCTTCAAGTGATTTCAAGTATATTAGATCGGGGTAATTTGGTTTGAAAATATTTCTTTTCCTAAAATATTTCTTTTAAGAAGAGAGTAAACCCTTGAATTATTCCAGGGCACTTGAAAAGTTTCAAAGCTATCTCTTGGTTAAAGTCTTGAAATTTAACATGGAAAGACTATCACAAATATGTGTAACCCAAACATTACATTATACGTTTGTTGTAATTATGCTAAAATAGATCAATAAAATTTAAACTGGTTTTTTTATTAAAAATTTGGTTCAGACCATAGAATTAATCCTCTTTTTTAATCAGTCCAATAAAATATTATATCCTAGGTTGACATTTTACCACACATAGTACACATAAGGACTACAATATACTTTGTACTACTAAGTTTTTCCAGAGAAATCACATGAAATATTTTTCTTGATAATGAATTTCTAAACTTTATGCATTGTATCATTACGAGCACATAATTTCTCCCAATTTAATTTGAACTTTTAACTCTTGGAAGCCTTAAATTTTAGGTGGTAAGTTAAATACTTAGCATTTCTTAGTTTAGTAATACCTTCACATTTTTAGGGATATATTTCCAATAAAATTAACAAAGACTTATTTAATTAATAGATTCAAATCTGTCCTTTGTTTTTTCATTCGAGTCAAACTCAAATAAATATTGCAAAATTTTGTTATTTCAAAACCTTTAGAGTTTTAATAAGTTTTTTTACTTAATGTAAGCAACTCCAATTTTTTAAGTTACCAAAGACTTTGGAAAAGTATGTTTAGACATATGAGGTTGCCAAAGAAGTAGGGGGAGAAAGGAAGAAGGCCTGTAGCCATTGGAATTTTAAAACCACCACATTTTTCCTTCAGAGATAACATCTAAGAGTGCTTTTCCAGGTTCTCTGCTTTTACAGGGAGAAGATCCACTGGCCCTTTCCTCCAACAGAGAGTGCAGTCCGCCCTCTCCTCAGGGACTGCACCCTCACCATCAATATATTTATTTATAACTATGGGCCCGGTGCACGAAATTCATGCACTGGGGCGAGGGGGGATAGTGTCTCTCAGCCCAGCCTGCCCCCTCTCACTTACTGGGAGCCCTCAGACGTTGACCCCCATCACCCTCCAATCACAGGATCGGCCCCTTGCCCAGGCCTGACACCTCCGCCAGAGGTGTCAGGCTTGGACAAGGGACCCACATCTCCCCCCGATCACTGGCTCTGGCCCCCGCCCAGGCCTGAGGCCTCTGGCCAGGAATTATGCCTGGGCAGGGGACCCCCATCTCCCTCTGATCGCTTGCTCCACCCCCCGCCCAAGCCTGACGCCTCTGACCCAGGCTTCAGGCCTAGGCAAGGGAACCCTCATATCCCCCCAATCACTGGATCCACCCCCCATCCAGGCCTGATGCCTCTGGCCCAGGCAACAGGCCTCGGCAGAGGGCCCCCAGCCCCCTCCAATTGCTGGCTCCATCCCCTGCCCAGGCCTGATGCCTCGGCCAGAGGAGTTGACCCTCATCACCCTCTGATCACCAATCACCAGATCGGCCCCTTGCCCAGGCCTGAGGCCTCTGGCTGAGGCATTAGGTCTGGGCAGGTGATCCCCATCTCCCCACGATTGCAGGCTCTGCCCCTGCCCAGGATAACGCCTCTGGCCAAGGCATCCGGCCTGGGCAGTGGGTACCCGCAGCGGCAGCGGCAGCGGCCCCGTGATCGCGGGCTCTGCTTTAGGCCCAGGCAAGGGACCCCTAGCTGCTGGGACTACCGGCTTTGCCCGTGCCCAACTCCCATCACTGGCTCCAACCCTACTTCCCGCTATCACTGGCCAGGGTGGCAAAGGTGCCCAATTCTCCGACCATGGATGGGGTGCAGGGCTCTTAGCTCCCCCCTGGGTTTCCGATCCCTGTCAGCGACAGGGGGCTTCTTCATGCTTTCCCTTTCGCCTCCCTGCATTGTGCCTACATATGCAAATTAACCGCCATCTTTGGTGGCGGTTCACTGCCATCTTAGTTGGCAGTTAATTTGCATATCGCCCTGATTAGACAATGAAACGGTAGCGGTTATCACCATCTAAGGGCATTTCACTTTGGCAAATTTTGCAGCAGAGAAAACTTACTGGCTTTCATTGGCTTTAATATTAACCTTGGAATATGGACCATTATTATTTAAGAACTGCCCCTTCTTAAGGAAACACTAATCTTATTGCTTAAACACAGCCTGTATATTTTCCTTGTGTCATTTTCACCATCTTATAAAGAAAAACAGTCTTGGGTTTGTACTATAGCATCTATGAAGAGATGGGGGTCAGTCCAAGAGGCACCCAAAATCGGGTGGGGTGCGACTTCTCTTAACCTAGTGTTTTTCTCTTCATGGGTACAGAAATCCCAGAGATATCCCTTAAATTGTGAGGAATGTCTCATCTATCCAAATTTCAAATGACAGTCTGGGAAATAAAATGAGACTTTTAATAACACTCTCGAGAGTGGGCATACATTTTACAGGATCACCAAAAGACTAGTAATTAATGGGTTGGGAGGTGTTTTAGATATTTAGTAATGGCCTGTCCATCTACTGTTTCTTTTCTTATTAAATTAAATTGAAGGCATGCTTAATAGACTAACAATAAACAACCAAAACAGATTAATAATAATCAACTGACATGCGCTCATAACATAGAGACAAGGCTTAATGAATCAGAGTAGTTTTCATCGATCTTATTCTGCTCTTCATGGCATTGGCTGTCCTCTCAAGTTATTTTACCTAAAATCTGCCTGTCCCAAGGTGTCATATGGTAATTTTCAGACAAAGCATTAAAGGGTCCTTTTGTAAAATGACTGTTAACCCCGTTTTCTCTAGCTGCTGTGCCTTTCCACACTAGAGGTGGAGGACCCAGGGCTTAGGTATTACAGACTTTTGATCCCCAATACGAATTAGGCATAATGCAGTGCGAACAAGAGCACACATAGTTCAAGATGGCAATGTTACATTTTTCCTTTAGCCTGATCTCAGAGAGTACCTTTTGATATTTTAATTTCTTTATCCTTGAGCATACAAGTAAACGTTTACAATTATTTATTTATTTATTTATTTATTTATTTATTTATTTATTTTGCTTTATAATCAAACTTTCGCTCATTATAGCCTGGCAGAAAAGAAAGATTTTCCGCCCACTTTATGTTTCACAATTTCCAAAGCTGGCATGGGCTTTGTGCACAGAGAATTTTCCCCACCTTTTCAGTGCACTTCTCAGCTTTCTGGTGAAATGTCTTCATTTTTCACTCTGGTGAAATTTCCTCTCCAGATGCCCCACATTGGGCGCCAGAATGCTGCAACCTTTTGCAGCAAGGATTCAGGATCTGGAAAAGGAGCTGAACACAAATGAATACACTAGACAACAAATAGAAATTTAAAAGACATGGGGGAGCCAGGCTGAGACCTTTCTTTCTAGCCGAGAAGCTCTCTCAAACCCTGCACTCACCAGCTTTCATTGACTTGGCTTTAGGTTTCTCATATATGCCCTTTAGCAAAGCAAACAGGCATGTCAGCAGTCAAGTATGCTAAACATTAAAAGGGTTATCAGGTTAGGAGATTTCCTTCAGCCATTTTGCCAACTGAAGGGTAATATAATGCTGATTTTCAGCCTTGCTGAATATCAAAGTTCATTAGCCCTCTATGATATATATATATATATATATATATATATATATATATATATATATACACACATATACATACATACATACATACATATATACATATCTATATATATATATACACACACCCACATGTACATATACATATATATACGTATGTATGTATATGTGTGTGTGCATATCCTACCTAATAAAAGAGAAACATGGTAATTGGCGTACGACTGCTACCCTTCCCATTAGCTAATCAGGGTGATATGCAAATTAACTTCCAGCCAAGATGGCTGCCGGCAGCCAGGCAGATTAAACTGAACATGAGGCTTGCTTGCTTCCATGCCAGAGGACTACAACATTCCCCGCCTGCCTTGCAGCCTCTGAGCTTGCAGTTTAAGAAACATTGTAACATATAGAAGCTAAACAAAACCCCAGAAACCAGCTTTCAGCCGGCTGGGATCTCAGAGCTGGAGTTGATGCAGAGTTTTGATTATAGAACCCAAACAAACCAGACACCTGCTTTCTAGAGTGGAGGCCTAAGAGCTGGAGCCTCAGAGCTAAAAGTGGCTCAGAATAAAAAAAAAAAAAAAAAAGAAGGAGCAGTTGGGAGCTTCAGTCCCAGCCTGAAAACAGCCCTCAGCCCCTCACTCAGACTGGCCAGGCACCCCAGTGGGGACCCCCACCCTGAAGGGTGTGTGTCCAGCTGCAAACAGCCATCATCCCCTCATCCAGACTGGCCTGGCACCCCAGTGGGGACCGCCACCCTGATCCAGGACACCCTTCAGGGCAAACCAGCCAGCCCCCACCAGTGCACCAGGCCTCTATTCTATATAGTAAAAGGGTAATATGCCTCCCAGCACTGGGATCAGCAGAGCCTCGAGGCCTCCCGGCACCGGGATCAGTGTGACAGGGGGCAGCGCCCAAACCCCCTGATCGCCCTGAGGCTCTGTGTGGACAGGGGGCGGGGCCTCAACCTTCCTATCGGCCCTACTCTGTGAGTGACAGGGGGGAGCCCCAACCCACCTGATGGACCCTGCTCTGTGCTTGACAAGGGGCAGCACCCCAATCCCCTGTTGGCCCTGCTCTGTGCATGACAAGGGGTGGCGCCGCTACCTCCCCATCGACCATGCCTTGAGTGTGCCTGAGGGTGGCATTGCAACTTCCTGATCCACCCTGCTCTGTGCATGACAGCGGGCGGCGCCGCAACTGCCTAATCGGCCCTGCTCTGAACCCGACCAAGGGCTGCACCTAGGGATTAGGCCTGCCATCTGCCACCCAGGAGCAGGCCTAAGCCAGCAGGTCATTATGTCCTGAGAGGTCGCAGACTGCGAGAGGGCACAGGCTGGCATGAGAGAACCCCTCTCCCCACTGAGTGCACAAATTTTTGTGCACCGGGCCTCTAGTATATGTGTGTGTGTGTGTGTGTGTGTGTGTGTGTGTGTGTGTCTGCCTATGTGTGTGTGTGTGTGTGTCTGTGTGTATATATGAGGCCCAGTGCACAAAAATTTGTGCACTGGTTGGGGGGTTGTCCCTCAGCCCCACTTGTCCCCTCTCACAGTCTGGGATCCCTCAGGAGATAATGACATGCCCTCTTTGGCTTGCTCCTGCCTGGCAGAGGGCAGGCCCAATTCCTATGTGCAGCCCGTGGTTGTGATTAGAGCAGGGCTGATTGGGTGTTGGGTGCTGCCCCTGTCATGCACAGAGCAGGGCGGATTGGGAGGTTGGGATGCCATCCCCAGTCAGGCTCAGGGTAGGGCTGATTGGAAGGTTGGGGCACCACCCCCTGTCACACTCAAGGCAGGGTTGATGGGGAGGTTGCAGCAACACCTGCTGTCACGCACAGAGCAGGGCCCATCAGGGGGTTTGGGGCTCCGTACCCTGTCACACACAGAGCACGGCCAATCAGGGTGTTGGGGTGCTCCCCGCTGTCATGCATAGAGTAGGGCAGATAGGGGAGTTGGGGCACTGTCCCTGTCACACACAGAGCAGGGCGAATCGGGGAGTTGGGGCGCTGTCCCCTGTCACACTCAGGGCAGGGCCAAGGAGGAGGTTGTGGCTCCACCCCGACACAAACAGAGCAGGGCCCATGGGGTGGTTGGGGCGCAGCACCCTGTCCTACACAGAGCCGCAGGGTGATCAGTGGGTTTGGGCGCTGCCCCCTGTCATGCTGCTCCAGGGGCCAGGAGGCCTGGAGGTTCCACTGATCCTAGTGCTGGGAGCCCTTGAAGCTCCGCTTGACACAGGGGTAGTGAGGTCTCGCTGCTCCACTGATCCTGGTGCTGGGAGGCCTCGCAGCTGTGCTTGACACAGGGGCAGTGAGCATTTGCTGCTCTGCTGATCCTGGTGCTAGCAGGCTCTGCTGATCCCGGTGCCAGGAGGCCTCGTGGCTCCGCTGATCCCAGGTTCCGGAGGCCTCATGGCTCTGCTGATCCTGGTGCTGGGAGGCATATTACCCTCTTACTATATAGGATATAGGCCTGGTGCACAGGTGGGGGCCGGCTGGATTGCCCTGAAGGGTGTCCTGGATCAGGGTGGGGGTCCCGCTTGGGTGCCTGGCCAGCCTGGATGAGGGGATGATAGCTGTTTGCAGCTGGTCACACAGCCTTTATGGTCAGGGTCCCCACTGGGGTGCCTGGCCAGTCTGGGTGAGGGGCTGAGGGCTCTTTTCAGCAGGTGGGTGACTGAAGCTCCCAACCTCTCCTTTTTTTAATTTTTTTTTTATTCTGGGATTTATTTATCTTCTATGGCTGTCACTGGAACTGAGGGCTGGCTTTAGCTCTGAGGGTCAGCCCCAGCTCTGAGGCCTCGGCTGCTGAAAGCAGGTATCTGTGTTTGTTTGGGTTCTGTTATCGAAACTCTGTTGCAACTCCAGATCTGCTGGCTGGCTGAAAGCATGGGGTTTGTTTAGTGTCTATAATTGCAACATAGTTGCTTAGAGTACAAGCTCACTTTCCAGCAGTGGCAGGCAGGGAACCATGGCTTCCTCCTTCACTGGAGCAAGATAGCCTCCTGTTCGCTGCAGCTGCCTGGCTGCTTTTTCTCTGCATCCTCTCCAGCACTTGCGGTTTTTTATTTTTTATTTTTTTCTGACAGCTATTCTGACTGGTGGATTGGTACTTCTCTCATTTTGATTCACATCTCTTGGACTGTTATTGCCTTTGAGCATTTTTCCCTATGTCTCTTGGCCTTATGTAGGCCCCCTTTCAAAAAATGTCCATTTAAGTCCTTTGCCCATGTTTTGATTGGATTGTTTATCTTCCTATTGTTAATTTGTGTGAGTTCCCTGTCAACTTTGGAATTCAACACTTATCAGAGATACCATTGGCAAGTATGTTCTCCTATGCAGTGGGCTTTCTTGTTGTTTTGTTCAGGATTTAGTTTGCCGTGCAGAAGATTTTTATTTTGATGTGGACCATTTGTTTAATTTCTCCTTTGTGTGCATTGCCCTCAGAGCTGTGTCAGTAAAGAGATGCCAAGACATATGTCTGATAATTTGCTGCCTGTGCAGTCTTCTGAGATTTCTTCATATAGATTCCCAACTAACGTTCAAGTCCTTTATCCACTTTGAGTTTATTTTTGTGTATGGTGAAAGGTGGTGGTCTAGTTTCATTTTCTTGCATGTTTCTGTCTGATTTTCATCATTTATTGAAGAGACTGTCTTTTTTTAATTTTATTGCGTAAAGTATTACAAAGAGTATTACATATGTGTCCTTTTTGTTTCTCCGTCCTTGACAATCCCCTGGCCTCCACTACCCCCCCCCCCGTGTCTTATGTCTGTTGGTTATGTTTGTATGCATGCATACCAGTCCTTTAGTTGATCTCTTACCCCTTTCCCTTCTGCCCCCCAACCCTTCCCTGCCTTCCCGCTGCAGTTTGACAATCAGTTTGAGGCAGCTCTGCCTCGTATCTATTATTGTTCATAAGTTTATAATGGTCTTTATTTTCCATGAATCAGTGAGATCATGTGGTATTTTTCTTTCATTGACTGGCTTATTTCACTTGGCATAATGCTTTCCACTTCCATCCATTCTGTTGCAAATGGTGAGTTCCTTCTTTTCTACAGCAGCATAGTATTCCATCGTGTAGATGTATCACAGTTTTCTAATCTATTCATCTACTGATGGGCACTTAGGCTGTATCCAGATCTTAGCTATGGTGAATTGTGCTTCTATGAACATATGGGTGCATATATCCTTTCTGATTGGTGTTTCTGGTTTCTTGGGATATATTCCTAGAAGTGGGATCACAGGGTCAAATGGCAGTTCCATTTGTAGTTTTCTGAGGAAGCTCCATACTGCCTTCCATAGTGGTTGCAACAGTCTGCAACCCACCAGCAGTGCACGACTGTTCATTTTTCTCCACCTCCTCTCCAGCACTTGTCATTTGTTGATTTGTTGGTGATAGCCAATCTGACAGGTGTGAGATGGTACCTCATTGTTGTTTTGATTTGCATTTATCAGATGATTAGTGACTTTGAGCGTGTTTTCATATGTCTCTTGGCTTTCTGAATGTCCTCTTTTGAAAGGTGTCTATTTAGAACCTTTGCCCATTTTTTGATTGGATTGTTTATCTTCCTTTTGTTAAGTTGTATGAGTTCCCTATAAAGTTTGGAGATTAGGCCCTTATCTGATATGACATTGGCAAATATGTTTTCCCACGCAGTGGGTTTTCTTGTTGTTTCATTGATGGTTTCTTTTGCTGTGCCGAAGCTTTTTATTTTGATGTAGTCCCATTTGTTCATTTTCCCTTTAGTTTCAAGTGCCCTAGGTGCTGTATGAGTGAAGAAATTGCTTCGGCATATGTCTGAGATTTTGTTGCCTTTGAATTCTTCTGGAATTTTTATGGTTTCCCGTCGTACATTTAAGTCCTTTATCCATTTTGAGTTTATATTTGTGTATGGTGTAAGTTGGTGGTCTAGTTTCATTTTCCTGCATATGTCAGTCCAATTTTCCCAGCACCATTTATTGAAGAGACTATCTTGACTCCATTGTATGTTCTTGCCTCCTTTGTCAAATATTAATTGAGCATATTTGTTCAGGTCGAATTCTGGGCTCTCTATTCTATTCCATTGATCTATATGTCTGTTCTTGTGCCCATACCAGGCAGTTTTGAGAACAGCGGCTTGGTAATACAGCTTGATATGTGGTATTGATACCCACCTACTTTGTTCTTTCTCAGGATTGCTGCAGTTATTTGGGGTCTTTTTTTTTATTATGGATGAATTTTTGGAGAGTTCGTTCTAGATCTGTGAAGTATGCTGTTGGTATTTTAATGGGAAGTGCATTGAATTTATAGATTGCTTTGGGATGTGTGGACATTTTAATGATGTTGCTTCTACCAGTCCATGAACAAGGTATGTTCTTCCATCAGTTTATGTCTTCCTCTATCTCTTTTTTCAATGTCCTGTAGTTTTGTGAGTAGAGGCCTTTTACCTCTTTACTTAAGTTTATTCCTAGGTAGCTTAATTTTTTTGGTGCAATGGTAAATGGGATTGGTTTTGTAATCTCTCATTCTGAAAGTTGACTATTGATATATCGAAATGCCTCAGATTTCTTGGGTTTAATTTTGTATCCTGCTACATTGCCAAATTCATGTATTAAGTCTAGAAATTTTTGATGGAGTCTCTAGGGTTTTGTATGTATAATATCATGTCGCCTGCAAATAAGGACAGTTTTACTTCCTCTTTTCCAATTTGGTTGCCTTTTATTTCTTCTTCTTGTCTAATTGCAATGGCTAATACTTCCAGTACTTTGTTGAACAGAAGTGGTGAGAGCGGGCATCCCTGTCTTGTTCCTGTTCTTAGGGGAAATGGTGTTAGTTTTTGTCCATTGAGTATGATGGTGGCTGTGGGCCTGTCATATATGGCTTTTATTATGTTGAGGTATGATCCTTCTACTCCCACCTTGCTGAGAGTTTTTATCAAAAATGGGTGTTGGGTTTTGTCAAATGCTTTTTCTGCATCAATTGATTGGACCATGTGTTTTTCTTCTTTCAATTTGTTTATGTGATGTATCACGTTTATTGACTTGCGGATATTGTACCATCCTTGCATCCCTGGGATAAATCCTACTTGGTCATGGTGTATGATCTTTCTGATGTACTGCTGGATCCGATTGCTAAGATTGTGTTGAGGATTTTCGCGTCTATGTTCATGAGGGTATTGGCCTTTAATTCTCTTTCATTGTGTTGTCTTTACCTGGTTTTGGTATTAGGGTGATGCTGGCTTCATAGAATGAGCTTGGAAGTGTTCCTTCCTCCTGATTTTTTTGTAGTAGTCTGAGGAGGATAGGTTTTAGTACTTCCTTGAATGTTTGGTAAAATTCCCCTGTGAGGCCATCTGGTCCTGGGCTTTTGTTTGCTGGAAGCTTTTTGATGACTGCTTCAATTTCTTCCATAGTTATTGGCCTGTTGAGATTTTTAGATTCTTCCTGATTGAGTTTTGGAATGTTGTATTTTTCTAGGAATTTATCTATTTCCTCCAGGTTGTCTAGTTTTTTGGAGTAGAGCTGTCCACAGTATTTTTTAACAATCATTTGTATTTCTGTGGGGTCTGTGGTTATTTTACCCCTATCGTTTCTGATTTTGTTTATTTGGGTCCTATCTCTCTGCTTCTTGGTGAGTCTGGCTAGAGGTTTGTCAATCTTGTTTATCCTTTCGAAGAACCAGCTCTTGGTTTCATTGATTTTCTGTATTATTTTTTTGGTCTCTATGTCATTTATTTCTGTGCGAATCTTTATTATCTCCTTCCTTCTGCTCACTCTGGGTTTTTTTGTTGTTGTTGTTGTTGCTCTCTTTCTAATTCTTTGAGATGTAAGTTAGATGATTTACTACCATTTTTTCTTGTTTTTTGAGATAGGCATGTAGAGCTATAAACTTCCCTCTCAGGATTGCTTTCTATGTGTCCCATAGGTTTTGGATTGTAGTGTTTTCATTTTCATTAGTTTCCAGGATGTTTTTAATTTCTTCTTTGATCTCATTGAAACCCAATCAATATTTAATAACATGCTCTTCAGCTTCCAAGTGTTTGAGTATTTGGGGTTATTTTTTATTGTAGTTTATTTCTAATATTACGCCATCGTGGTCTGAGAAGATGCTTGGTATGATTTCAATCTTCTTGAATTTGGGGAGACTTTGTTTGTGACCCTATATGTGGTCTATTTTTGAATGTGTCTTAAGAGCACTTGAGTAGAATGTATATTCCTTGGCTGTGGGGTGAAGCGTTCTGAAGATGTCAATTAAGTCCATCTGATTTAGTGAGTCATTTAGGATGGCTGTTTCTCTGCTGATTTTTTGCGTAGAGGATTTATCCAGTGATGTCAGTGGTGTATTAAAGTCCCCCTCTATGATTGCATTGTTGTCGATCTCTCCTTTGATATCTTCCAGGAGTTATTTTTATGTATTTGTGTGCTCCTGCATTGGGTGCATATATGTTTACCAGGGTTATATCTTCTTGATGTATTGATCCGTTTAGTATTATGAAGTGGCCTTCCTTATCTCTTGTTATGGCCTTCACTTTGAGGTCTATTTTGTCCGATATAAGTATTGCTACCCCAGCTTTCTTTTCCTTTCCATTTGCCTGAAAGATATTTTTCCATCCCTTCACTTTCAGTCTGTGTGAGTCCCTTCTTCTGAGGAGGGTCTCTTGTAGACAACAAATGTATGGGTCATGTTTTTTTTATCCATTCAGCCACTCGATGTCTTTTGGTTGGAGCATTTAGTCCATTTAAGTTTAAAGTTATTATTGAAAGGTACATGTTTGTAGCCATTTCTTTTTTGTGTATGTGGCTGTTTTCTTTCTGAGCTTTTTGTTCCTTTTTTTACACCAGTCCCTTTAGAATTTCTTGCATTGCCGGCTTGGTAGTGATAAACTCTCGTAGCCTTTTTTTGTCTGTGAAGCTTCCTATTTCCCCTTCAATTTTGCATGATAGCCTTTGATAGAGTATTTTTGGATTCAGTCCTTTGCTTTGCATCACTTTGTAAATTTCTGTCCATTCTTTTCTGGCCTGATGTGTTTCTGTTGAGAAATCATTTGACAATCTAATGGGAGATCCCTTGTATGTAACTTTCCGTCTCTCTCTTGCAGCCTGTAAGATTCTCTCTTTGTCCTGAACAGTTGCCATGATAATTATGATGTGTCTTGGTGTGGGTCTTTTCGGGTTCACCTTGTTTGGGACTCTCTGGGCTTGTGTGACTTTTTTCTTCCCCAACACAGGGCAGTTTTCTGATATTATTTCTTCCAATAGGTTTTCTAATCCTTGTTCCTCTTTCTGTTGTTCTGGCACCCCTATTATCCATATGTTGTTTCGTTTCATGTTGTCCCAATGTCACTTACGCTCTCCTCCTGTCTTTTAATTTTTTTATCCAATTGCAGTACAGTTTGGGTGTGTTTGCTTCCTTGTCTTCTAATTCACTAATTTGGTCCTCCGCTTCTCCTAGTCTACTGTTGATACTTTCAATGGAGTTTTTCATTGCAGCTATATCACTCTTCATTTCTTCTTGGGTCTTACTTAAGTTGTTGATTTTTTATCTCTTACTTCTTGATTCTTGCTTAAGTAGTTGATTTTTTCATCTGTTTTTTCTTGGTTCTTCTATATGTTTTTGATTTTTTCCTCCATTCGGTTTATGGACTCTAGGACCCTTATTCTGAATTCTTTTCCTCTCATGTTGCATGCCTCTGTATCACTTAGCTGGTTTTCTGGCGAATCCTCCTTCTCTTTCCTTTCGGGATTTCTTTGTCTACCCATGTTTGATCTGACTGACATATCTAGACGTTGAGTCATTCATGAGCTGCTCCCTGGGTGGCAGTGGCTCCTTGGGCTGTGGTTGCTCCTTGGGCGGTTGCGATAGCAGCTTTTCCTCAGTTGGCAGCTCCTCTTATGTGTGCTGTTCACAGCTTTGGTGGCTCTTCTTGCTGGTGGGGGGAGGCTTCACATACAGCTGCTGATCCTCAGAGGGTATGGTGATCAGGAGGCTGCTGCGGCTTGGATCTGCTGCGCTGATTTAAGGGCACATAATGCAACAAATCAAGCCACAACGTACCAGGAACTAAAGACAAATATATTCACAATATTAATAACCCCAAATAAAGGTGACTGCCCAAATTAAGAGGATTAGGGGATAAGGAAGAAAGAAGAGAAAAATATAAAAGAGAGAAAAGAAAAGAAAAGTAAGAAAAAAAAAGAGTTCAAAAATGAAATTGGGAAAAATGACGAGGAAAAAAGAAAAAAAAAGACTGAAAAGAGAGAACGAAGTAGAAGAGGGGAAGAGACTATTTATATGAGGAGAAAACTCTGAAAGAACCGCCACTAATCCCAACAGATTCCAGGAACAGATCACTGGAGATGAATGCAAACTACAAATAATCAATAATATCAAGAGAGCCAAGGGAAAACGTAAGCACAAAAATAACTGGAGGGGAGTGGGGGTGGAGAGAGGGGAAAAGCCAGCAAAAGAAAAAAAAGGAAAAAGCAAACAACCTCACAACCAGTCCTAAACCACACACACACACACACACACACACACACACACACACACACACAAACAAAAAAAAAAACACCAAAAAAAACAAAATACTCAACAATCAAGCAAACAGCAACAAAACATAGAAAGATAAAAGAAGGGAAAAAATTTTGGATAGTGAAGAAAGATAAGGGATAGGTGTATAAGGATTTAGAGCAGTGGAGTGGAAATAGGATATATAATTAGGGTGAAATTTTGACAGGGGGAAAAAGAAGGAATCAGGAAAATCTAAAGCAGGAATAGGGTAAGGGAAACAGGACAACAAAAAGGGAAAAGTGGGGAAGAGGGTTATAGCATAGAGGTAAAATTGAGGTAGGGAAAATTGATGCTATAGGAACGATGAAAATAGAATGGAGAAAACTAATCCCAAAATAAAATAGAGAGACAATAAAATGTCACTTTAAAAAAATGGTAAAGTGGTAGCAGCAATAATACTGGTTAAACATAAAAATGTGGTAATTAAAAGGATAAAATCAGCTGATGGAAAAAGAAGAAAAAAATTGCTTTCTTAGTTAAAAGGTGAAAAAAGAAAAAAAAATTGCAGTAGTGAAGGTAATTCAGTTCTTCTACTCTTCAGTCTGGCTCGCCTTGGTCTTGCCAGTTATTCAGGGGAGTGTTGAATTTCCCTGCAATACACTGTTCCTCCGTGTTGTAAACCATAGTCCTGATTTTAAAGCAGGCCGTATTTGTGTCCCAGACTGCCTTAATTTGTGTTTAGCTGAGATTAAGGTTGTGGCTCAGCCTCTGGGTGGCAGTATTTTTGGGTTGGCCTCTGAGGCTATACAGCTTCTCTATCCAGTAGCAAGGGTTTATTTTCTCTATTGCACTTAAAACTGGTTTGGGGAGGTCAACTCCCCAGAACTGGTTCTTTAATCGTGGCCCTGGTCTATGTTATTGCTGGGACTGAAAGTCCCTCTATAGGCCAGACCCTGTTAACGCCCAGGGACTGATCAGATTATTTTAATCCTTCATCTCGTTCAGGGTCTAATCTGGGTGTGGCTGTGCTCCTTGCCTGGGGGCTAGGTGGAGGAGTCCCACACTCCGGAAAGAATGGCTGCCCTAGTCCTGGTACCAGGGGTGTCTCAGCACTATATTCGCTGGCACCTCTCCCGGCGCCCCCTTTCTCCCCAGCCTCTCCCCAGATTCCACTCATCTGCACCTTCTCCCTCTCTTCAGCACAGGTGAGTGTCTGTATCTGAAATGTCCTATGAACAGGGTTCAGTGAAAATAAACGAACAAATGCTGGCCACAGAAATGAGGAAGTCTGAATTTCTGTAAGCTCCTCTCTTACCAGCACTGCATGGTCTGTTCAGCTGTTGAGGCAGCCCCCTCTAGGCTCAGTCCTCCGTAATCACAGAACCCAGATCTCAAATCCCCCTGTGCCAGGAATCCCGCGGATCTCTTTTCCCCAGTCAGGGGCTGTGCCTGTCCCAGTGCCATGAGGTCTCCCTCTGACCCTCTGGGCTCAGAGGTCTGGCAAACTTTCCTGCCCAGATCCCTGTTTCTTTTACCTTTCCAGGGGAGCTCTGCCCTTCCCTACTGCAAACCGTCTCACCAGCTGAGTAATTTCCCCAATTCGCGGTGGGTGTTATTAGTTTCAGCTGCTTACTCCATCTGCTCTGGCACAAGACCTGGGTCGCGTCTGCCTATATCGCTGCCATCTTGTAGAAAATCAAAGAGACTGTCTTGACTCCATTGAATGCTCTCGCCTCCTTTGTAAATTAATAATACAGTGTAATGACTTGGGTCCACTTCTGGGTTCTCTGTTCTGTTTCAGTGGTGTATATGTCTTTTCTAGTGCCAGTAGCAGGCAGTTTTGAGAATGGTGGCTTTATAATATAGCTTAATATCTGGTATTGTGAGCCTTCCATATTTTTTTGTAGTTCCCGGGATTGCTGAGGCTATTTTTACTCCATATGAATTTTTGGAGGGTTTGTTCTTTGTCTGTGAAATATTCTGTTGGTATATTAATGGAGATTACATTGAATCTATAAATTGCTTTGGGTAGTATGGACATCTTAATAATGTTAATTCTACCAACCCATCAACACGGTATATTAATCCACTGGTTGATATCTTTATCTCCTTTTCAATATTCTGTCATTTTCCAAGTGCAGTTCTTTTACTTCCTTAATTGAGTTCTTTTACTTCCTTAATTGAGTTTTTTCCTTAATTCCTTTATTGCAATGGTAAGTGGGATTCTTTTCTTAGTTTATCTTTTTGGGAGTTCATTCTTGGTAAATAAAAATACATATATTTATGGGTGTTAATTTTGTATCCTGATTCATGACCAAATTCATTTATTATGTGCTTTTCCGGTTGGGATGACTTTTTTTTCTTCATGTCTGAGCACTATGGTAGCACTTCCTGTACTATGTTGAACAGGAATGGTGAAAATTGGCATCACTGTCATGTTCCTGTTCTTTCATGGGAAATGGTTTTAGTTTTTGCCTATTGAGTATGATGTTGGCTGTGGGTTTCTCATATATGGCCTTTATCATGTTGAGTATGCTCCCTCTATTACCACATTGCTGAGACTTTTTATCAAAATTGGGGGTTGGGTTTTTTCCAATTCTTTTTCTGTGTCTATCAATATGATCACGTGATTTTTAACCTTCAGTTTGTTTATGAGTTGTATCACATTTATTGATTTGTGAATATCATACCAGCCTTGCATCCCTGGAATATATCCCACTTGATCATGTCATTTGGTCCTTTAATATAATGCTGGATGTGATTTGCTAATACTTGGTTGAGGATTTTAGTATCTGTCATCATCAGCTATAGTGGTCTGTAATTCTCTTTCTTTGTAGTGTCTTTACCTTCTTTTGGAATTAGAATAATGCTGACCTCATACAAAGAGTTTGGAAGTATTCTTTCCTCTTTGATTTTCTGAAACAGTTTGAGGAGTATAGATTGTAGTTTTCTGACTGTTTGGTAGAACTCCCCTGTGAAGCTGTCCAGACCTGAGCTTTTGTTGGTTGGAAGTGTTTTGATTACTGCTTCTATTTCATCAGTTGTTATGAGCCTATTGAGGTTTCTTAATTCTTTCTGAATCAGTTTTGGTAGTTTGCATTTTTTACTGACTTCATCTATTTCATCCACATTGTCCAGCATTTTGGCATATAGTTGTTCATAGTATTTTCTTACAATCCTTTGAATTTCTGTGGTGCCAGTGCTTACTCCTCCACTCTTGTTTCTGATTTTACTTATTGGAATCATGTGTGTTTGTTTCTTCATGAGTCTTGCTAATGGTTTATCAATTTTGTTTATCCTTTCATGGAACCAGCTTTTGGTTTCATTGAATTTTTTTTCTCTGTTATTTTTTCTACTGTAATCTTTATTTTTTCCTTCCACTACTTACTCTGGGCTCTTCTTGTTGGTTTCTTTCTAATTCTTCAGTTGTAGGGATAAATAGTTTATTGCTGATTTTTGTTATTTTCTGAGATAGGTCTATAGTGCTATGAAGTTCCCTCTCAGGAGTGCTTTTGCTGTATCCCAGAGATATTGTGTTGTTATTTGTTCATTTTCCTTTTTTTCCAAAAAGTCTTTGATATTTTCTTGATCTCATTGTAACAAATTCATTGTTTAATAGCATGCTATTTAGCCTGTAAGTGTTTAAAAGTTTTTGGGTGTTTTTACGCTAGTTGATTTCTCATTTCATTCCACTGTGATCCAAGAACATGCTTGATATGATTTAAATCTTCTTGAACTTGTAGGGACTTGTTATGTGTCCTACCATGTGGTCTATCTTTGGGAATGACCCCTGTGCACTTGAGAAGAAAGTATATTCTGCTCTGTTGGGGTGAACGTTCTAAAATGTCAATTAAATCCATCTGATGCAGTGTGTCCTTTAGAGTCTCTGAATCATTGTCTTGTCACATGGAAGATCTATCCAGTGAAGTGATAGGAGTGATAAAAGTCTGCTACTATGACTGTCCTTTTTTCAGGCTCTCCATTAAAGTCCCCTGGAAGTCTCTTTGTTTGATTTTTGTTTGTTTGTTTCAGATGTATAAGTAATTCTTTCTGAATCAATTTTGGTAGTTCGCATTTTTTACTGACTTCATCTATTTCATCCACATTGTCCAGCATTTTGGCATATAGCTTTGAATTGGCATGTATATACTAGAGGACCGGTGCACAAAAATTTGTGCACTTGGTGGGGAAAGGAGGGTCCATCAGCTGGGTCTGTGCCCCCTCGCAGTCTGGGACCCCTCAGGAGAAAACGACCTGCTGGCTTAGGCCTACTCCTGGGTGGCAGAGGGCAGGCCCAATCCCTAGGTTCAGCCCCTTGTCGGGCTCAGAGCAGGGCTGATTGGGGAGTTGGGGCGCCTTCTCCTGTCATGCACAAAGCAGGGCAGATTGGGAGGTTGCGATGCCACCCTCACTCATGCTCAGGGTAGGGCCGATTGGGGGGTTGGGCCACCGCCCCCAGTCACACTCAGGGCAGGGCTGATGGGGAGGTTATGGCTCTACCCCGTCACACACAGAGCAGGGCCCGAGGGGGAGGAGAGGGTTGGGGCCCAGCACCCTGTCAAACACAGAGCAGGGCTGATCAGGGGTTTGAGGCGCCGCATCCTGTCACACACAGAGCCGCAGGGTGATCAGGGGGTTGGGGAGCTCCTCCCATCAGGCACCGAGCAGGACTGACCAGGAGGTTGCGGCGCCTTCCCCTGTCATGAACAGAGCACAGCGGATAGGGAGGTTGAGGTCCCATCCTCTGTTACACATGGAGCCTCAGGGCGATCAGGGGTTTTGGGTGCTGCCCCCTGTCACGCTGATCCCCCTGCGTGCCGGGAGCCCTCTCAGCTCTGCTGATCCCGGTGCTGGGAAGCATATTACCCTTTTACTGTATAGGATAGAGGCCTGATGCATGGGTGGGGCTGGCTGGTTTGCCCTGAAGGGTGTCCTGGATCAGGGTGGGGGTCCCCACTGGGGTGCGTGGCCAGCCTGTGTGAGGGGCTGAGGGCTGTTTTCTGGCCTACTGAAGCTCCCAAATGCTTTTTTTTTTCTTTTGTTTTTATTCTGGGCCAGCTTTAGCTCTGGCTCCAGCTCTGAGGCCTCTGCTGCTGAAAGAAGGTATCTGGTTTGTTTGGGTTCTATAATCGAAACAATATAGAACTCCAGCTCTGAGATCCCGGGCTCACTGAAAGCATGTTTCTGGGGCTTTGTTTAGCTTCTATATTTGTTTCAATGTTTCTTAAACTGCAAGCTCAGAGGCCGGCAAGGCAGGCTAGGAACGTTGGTGTCCTCTGTCACTGAAGTAAGCAAGCCTCATGTTAGTTTCAAGCTGCCTGGCTGCCGGCCGCCATCTTGGCAGGCAGCTAATTTGCATATCTCGCTGATAGCCAAAGGGAAGAGTACTGGTCGTATGCTAATTACCATGTTTCTCTTTTATTAGATAGGAGATATACATATATTCCTATGTTGGATGAATATTTGTTTCCTAGGGTAATATTTTCTGCTGGTTGATCCCTTTGGTATCATGCAGTGACCTTTCTGTCTCTTGTGATGGCCTTTATTAAAATGTCTATTTTGTCTGATATGAATATTGGTACTCCAGCCTTTTTTTCTTTCCATTTGCATGGAAATTTTCCCATTCCTTCACTCCAATCCTTTGTGTGTCTTTTGTTTTCAGATGGCACTCCTGTATACAGCATATACTTGCATCATATTTTTGTATCCATTTTGATACCCTATGCCTTTTGATTGGAGCATTTACCTATTTATATTTAGAGTTATTATTGATAGGTATTTATTTCTTTCCATTATCTTTCTGTATGGCTAAATTTCTGTCTCTGTTTCTCATTCTCATTACAGCAATCCCTTTGCATTTCTTGTAATGCTGGCTTGGTGACAATTTACACTTTTAGCCTTTTTCTGTCTATGAAGCTCTGTATTTGACTGTCTATTTTGAAGGAAAGAATTGCCGTATATAGTAATCTTGGTCTCAGATCCTCTCTTTCCATTAACTAGAGTACTTCTTGCCAATCCCTCTGGCCTGTAGAGTTTCAGATGAGATATCAGGACTCATCCTTATGGGGACGACTTCGTAGCTAACAGTTTTCTTTTTAATTGCTGCCTTGAAGATTCTCTCCTTGTCTTTAATTTTTGGCATTTTAATTATGATGTGTCTGGGCACGTGTTTGGGTACTTTTTCTTTTGAGTTCTCTTTGGCTCTTGACCTTGTGTGGGATTTTTCTTTACCACGTTAGGGAAGTGTTCTGCCATTGTTTCTTCAAAGACCGTCTCTACGCTTTTCTCCCCTCCTGCCTCTTTTGGCACACTCGCTATTCTAATACTGTTATGTAAGTGGTCCTCCTGTTTGAATTATGTCATTTTATATCTAGGACTGTTCTTCTTTTCATAGTCACTATATCTTTTTTCATGCTGTTGAGCTCTTTTACCTTCATAACCCTGAAGTCAGATTCAGATAAATGTCTTCTCTGTGCTTCATCTCTCTCAATATCTGGAGAATTCTCTAGTTCTCTCATTTGGGGGTTGTTTATTTATTTCCTCTTTCTGGCTTTCTGTGTGGGTTTGTGGTGACAAGTTAGGTAGATTCTCTGTGCCTCTCAGTCTCTAGTGCAGAACATTGTTAAAGGATGTTTCTGACTAATTAGATCAGGCAAAGACTCAAAGCCTCCAGAGACCTCCTCTGTCTATAGACTGATAGGATTCCAACTTAACTTGCTTCCAAGGCAATGGTCCTCAGGTTATAGCAAGAGTTTGTTTCAACAGGGTGGGGCAGTTGCTTCTGTGTGTAGGTTTATTGTTATTTATAATCTCTTAAGTGTCCTCAGGGCAAGGTGTTTCCCAGTAGTGTGTGTTAATTGTCACTCCTCCAGGAAAGGCAAATGTCTGCGTGGGAAAGATTTTCTCTGCTGCCTGAGGAAATGACTCCTCCCAGGAAACTTGAAGTGTCTGTCTTCTGTGCTGGAACCCTTGACTCCGCAGTTCTGGCTTTTTCCTTCACAGCTCCAGTCCACTTCACCCTCCCTTTGCCAGGGCACAAGGTGTGTGGCTCCACAGGGAAATTTGTGTGCTGGCCCTTTAAGAGTATACCTGAATTTCTAGCTGTCTCTCCCTGGCAGACAGTGCCCTGCTGCTATTCACATCCACAGGTTATATGGGTACCCTCCTCAGTTCTGGTGCTCTCTGCTAGGAGGCCCAGCTTGGGGATTAGACCCAGAGTTCTCAGTGGCAGTCCTCCACAGCTGAGATATCTCTCCGAGACTTCAGTTGCTGTCTGTGGGTGTCAGGCCCGCCCCTTCAAGCCTCCTCTCCTCCTACCAGTGTCTAAGTGGCCTCCACCTTCGGTCTTCTGGTTTCAGGGTTCTCTCCTGTGAGTTTTCCATTGATTATTCAGGAAGTTGTTCTGTATTTTAGTTGGAATATCAGTTTTTTCCTGGGAGCATGTCCCTGCATCATCCATGATTCTGCCACCATTCTTTTAAATATATTTGTACTTATCTCAGAGAGGAAAGGAGAGCAAGTGAGAGTTAGAAACTTCAGTGATGAGAGCGATTCTTTGATCAGTTCCTCCTGCAAGCCCAAGACTGGAGATTGAGCCCACACCCAGGCAAGTGCCCTTGACCTGAATCAAATCTGAGCCCTTCAGTCTGAAGGCCAGTGATCTGTCCACTGTTCCAAACTGGCTATGGTTCTGCCACCTTTTTCAATGTTCTTCAGAATCCCTCTGCATTGTAAAGTCCCTGCTAACATTCTTGTCCAATAGGCTTCTCTTTCATGTGGCTTCATGACGGAGTTGTGCATGAAGGCCCTAATGTCCTGTGAGTGCACATTCTGATCAATAGCACCATCAGGAAATGTGCATTGAGGGATGCTCAGTAGGAATATAGTAACAGAAACCTGCCATGTCTCTTGCTGTTTCTGTCTCTGTTTGGATCATGATGGAGCCCAACTAAGGCTCTTGTTTCCAATAGGGTGTTAAAGGATACACCCCGGATTTCAAGCCATGTTCTTCTGAGAATACTTTGGAAAGGTGCCCTACTCTAAAATGTATTAGGCCATTTAATTATAAGGCCAGATCTTTTTATAAGGATAAGGCTTTCATTTTTTAATTTTTTTTTTATTCCTTAAAGTATTTCAAAGGGTAAAGAGATGTGTCCATTTTTTTTTGTTTTCTCCCCTTGACCTTCCCAGCTTCCCCCCCCAACCCCAGTTTTTATTTCTTATTGAATTAATAGTCTAAGAATCACATAGATATATAAAGATATACTTTGTGCTTCCAACAATCATGTACTTAATGAGGAAATATGAAGACCAAATAACGACATCTTCATCAGGAGAATGTAAGTACAATAGGTCCTCATGTTACAATTAAGATCTATTCCTGCAGCACGTCATAATGGTTTTTGCCGTAAGTCAGAACCCACCTAGATAAGCATCTACATCACTCACATGGAGCACACATACACAGCAGTAATGAGGTGAAACAAAAAAAAAATATATAAAAGTAAAAAATTAAAAGTAAAATAATGATTCCTGACCTTTACTTGTGCTAAATCCTATCTAATAATAGACAAACAGGGTAACTGACAGTATCTTCCCTTAACCTCCCATTGGCTAATCAGCATGATATGCAAATTAACCACCAACAAAGATGGCGGTTAATTGGCATAAGTAGGTGCCCAATGGCTATAGGCTATTGGAGCCTGCAATCAGAGCTGAGAGGTCCCCTGCCAAGGCCTGATGCCTTGGTCAGAAGTGTTAGGCCTGGGCAAGGGCGGAGCTGGGATTGTGGGTAGCAGGGGGTAAGCCAGCGATGGTGGGGAGCAGGAGAGGGGTTGGCGATGGTGGGAGCTGGGGGTCCTCTGCCCAGGCCTAATGCCTTTGCCAGAGGCATTAGGCCTGGGCAGGGCTGGAGCCGGTAATTGCAGGGGTATTATTGGTCCCTTCCCAAGTCTAATGCCTTTGCTAGAGGCGTTAGTTTTGAGCAGGGGAGGAGCCTGTGATTGAGGGGAGCATGGGGTCTCCTGCCCATGGCATTAGGCCTTGGCAGGGGTGGAGCTGACAATCCTGGGGAGTTGGGGGTCCCCTGCCCAGGCCTAATGCCCCGGCCAGAGGCATTCGCCCTGTGCAGGTGCAGAGCCAGCAATTTCGGGGAGCAGGGAGGCAGCTGGCCATGGCCGGGAGCAGGGGCAGAGCCAGTGATCATGGGGAGCAGGGTCTGAGCAGGCGATTGAGGGAGTTGGTGGTCCCCTGCCCAGAGCTAATGACTGGACCACAGGCATTAGGCCTGGGCAGGGACCAAGCCGGCAATTGGTGTGAACTCCAGAGGAAACACCTTTTCTGACTGCTCATTGGTTAAGCTCCCTCTATGCCACTGGTAATATTCTTAGTAAATTGGGTAATAAGAATCAAAATAGGTGATGTAGGGATTTTTACCCCACTCCTGGAGAAAAAAGGAAAGTCCACTGCTGGAGGGGTAGGAAATGTCATATCCTATCCTTGCTGGTTTTGCTGAGTGGATAATGCCTTGGCCTGCCCACTGCTGAGTCTTGGTTCAATTCTGGCTAAGGGCATGTACATAGGTTGCAGGCTCCTCCCTGGCCTGGGCCCAGGTCAGGGCTCATGCAGGCGGCAACCAATCAAAGTGTTCCTCTCACTTTGATGTTTCTCTCTGTCTTTCCCTTTCTCTTCCACATTCTTGAAAAATCAATGGAAACATATTCTCAGGTGAGAAGGAAGGAAGGAAGGAAGGAAGGAAGGAAGGAAGGAAGGAAGGAAGGAAAAAAAGGAAAAAAGAAAGAAATGTCATATCCTATGAAAGACACATCTTGAGAATGCCTAAAAAAAGTTGTCATTTTTTTCATAGTAAAGGGACTGGAGTCCGTGTTGATGAAAACACCTTGGTGGCTGAGGTTGACTGGCAGTGGCTGCAACAGCGGGGTGATTGAGCTGATATCTTTGCCTGATAAGCCCGGTCGGCGCCCACAAAGGGAGGCCAGGCTGTGGCTTAGGCCCACTTCCCAAAGGGAGCATGGAGCAGGGAGTAGGACATCCCCTGAGGGCTCCCAGTATGTGATAGGGGCCAAGCTGGGCTCAGGGGCCCCACTCCAGTGCACAAATTTTTGTGCACCTTGCCTCTAGTAAATAATAAAAAACATAAAGCACATATGTAAATACATATAAATGATGGAAGTTTTTTTAAAATAAATACTCAGAGGATGGCACTGTAACCACAAAATGATGTACTTCGAGTCCAATGTAACCCGAGGATGGTCTGCATTTTCTTAACAGACTGAAAAGGGATTAATGTGGGTTCTGATGGTGTTTTAATGAAAACAAGGGTGGGAAGGCACACTTAAAAGAGTCAGGCATTGCAAGTTCCAAATCATTGCATGCACACAGTTGTGAAGAAATCAGGTAAAAGTGACTTATTCATATTAGTAAAGAGATGTTTTAAAATCTAACATAGAGACCCTCACTATAAATTATGTTGGAAAAATGAAAGTATTGAGAGCATCAGTGTAGTTAAGAAGAATATGCCTCTGCACTTGAATATAGACAAGCAGCCTCCCATTTCAATTTTGGATGAGCTAGTGAGCAAAGAAAATTAGTGAAAGGCTCACTTAGTGGCATTAGTGGAAAGAATTAGCACTGGAACATAGTAATATTTATGGGAATGTAATATTTCTCATATTTGAAGGAGATTAGTGCCCTTCATATAAGCCATTAAATAATACCGCTAAAGAGCAGTTAAATCTCAATGGCCATCATTACCAAAATTCAGTTCCTACCTTTAAATTATTCAGCATTAGAAGAGAACCATGCTAAATGGGTGATAAATTATGAAATGATTAGAGGCCCGGTGAATGAAATTCAAGCACCGGTGTCATCCCACAGCTTGGCCTGCGGCCTCACACAATCTGGGACCCCTTGGGAGATGTGGGACTGCCAGGTTAGGTCTGACATTTCCTGAGGGATGTAGCAGTGCACAAAACGGCGGGCAGATGGGCAGGAGCCCAAGCTGGAGCCAGGTGCTGTGTTCCTGCTCATCCAAGCCCCACTCCACCTGCCACCACCAATTGGTAGCACTGTGGCATAGGCAGCGAAGGCACCTCCTGCCACAGCTGCACTCTCCAGGTGTGAGCCTGGCTTCTGCCTGAGCAAGGGTCCCACTCTGGGAGCTCCCTGACCACCAGGGGGAAGCTCCTGTGTTGAGCATCTGCCACCTGCTGGCCAGTGTGCATCATAGCAACGACTCATAATGGTCCCTTAGGCTTTTGGCCCAATAAAACCTTACTATTCACAGATGACATCTTGCCACTATTAGAATACTTGTGGCCCTAATTAATTAATTAATACTAAGGAAATACTAATTAATACTAAGGAATTAATTAGAAGAAATATTGTAATGCCGCTATTTGCCCTTTCTCTATAATAGAAGTGTCAACCAAATTCAGGATTGACAATGACAAATTGAAACACATGCATACCATTGGCGCCAGCAAGAGCTGCATATGTTTCACACGTGGGCAGGTCAACCTAGAGTGACAGAGAGAGAGCGAGAGGGTGTAAACTTGCTTAATTAGACCTGCTGTCTAAGGTAGCTAAATTTTTTCCAACCCAGTGAAGCAGCGCAACTTCTCTTTCAGGTAATTGTGAGCAACACAGCAGTAAATTTCAACACAAGCAGGTTATTATTGTAGCTCACCCAGGGAGAACAAAGAGTAAACCATTTAACTGCAGCAGTGTTTGACTATATTCTTCACAGTGAGAAAACCTGAAGTCATTTACAAGTTCCATCATTTCTTCCTTATTTTCAGTCAGGTCAAGTTTCTCAGCTTTCTAAATCTCTGTTTTCTGGCTAATGAAGAGAAAATAGGATACCACCGAGTCTACCATCTACCTATTCCACGACTTCTGTGAGGATCAAAAGACACACGGGAAAATGCTTCACAGACATTTGGTTAGTGTAAAATATTCCCACCTGGCTCTAAACCAAGTCATGTTCCAGGACTGAAGAAACTGCAAGGAGGTGAGTTGCTGGGGAGAGGAAGCCTGGCATTGCTACATGATGTCATTACCCAGATGGACACTTAGCATATTTGCCTTTTAAAAATGTAGATTGCCAGTGCACATCATGTATACTGGCTGTGGGTCTGATGGTCACAAAGACATACAGTCAGTCACTCAGTCTTTTATATGTAGAGAGAGGCCCGGTGTACAAAAATTTGTGCACTCGAGGGGGAAGGTGGGTCCCCTCAGCCCGGCCTGTGCCCTCTCGCAGTCTGGGACCCCTCGGGAGATAACGACCTGCTGGCTAAGGCCTGCTCCCGGGTGGCAGAGGGCAGGCCCAATCCCTAGGTGCAGCCCCTGGTCGGGCTCAGAGCAGGGCTGATTGGGCTGTTGGGGCACCTTCCCCTGTCACGAAGAGAGAGGGCGGATAGGGAGGTTATGGCCCCGACCCCTGTCACACACAGAGCCTCAGGGCGATCAGGGGGTTTGGGCGCTTCCCCCTGTCACGCTGATCCCGGTGCCGGGAGGCCTCGAGGCTCAGCTGATCCCGGTGCTGAGAGGCATAGTACCCTTTTACTATATAGGATAGAAGTCTGGTGCACGGGTGGGGGCCGGCTGGTTTGCCCTGAAGGGTGTCCTGGATCAGGGTTGGGGTCCCCACTGGGCTGCCTGGCCTGCCTGGATGAGGGGATGATTGCTGTTTGCAGCAGGTCACACACCCGTCAGGGTGGGGGTGCCCACTGGAGTGCCTGGCCATCCTGGATGAGGGGCTGATGGCTCTTTCAGGCTGGTCAAGCCCCACCCCAGTGATACCCTAACCCCATGAAGGTTTGGCCAGCCTGGGTGAGGGGCTGAGGGCTGCTTTTAGGTTGGCCAAGACCCTGGCGATGGAAGCTCCCAGCCTCTCCTCTTTTTTGTTTTTGTCTTTGTTTTTTTATATTCTGGGATTTATTTACCTAGTATAATTGAAAATTTTTAGCCTTGAGTATAGCTCAGAGCCAGCCAGGGCGGGCGGGAGGCTTGGCTTCCTCCATACCAGGGGCAGCCCAAGCCTCCTGCTCGCTCCAGCTCCGAGGACACGGCCAGCTTAAAGCAGGAATCTAGGATTAATTTATCTTCTATAATTGAAAATTTGTTGCCTTGAGTGGAGCTCAGATCCAGTCATGGCAAGCAGGAAGCTTGGCTTCCTCCATCACTGGGGCAACCAAGCCTCCTGCTCGCTCCAGCTCCATGGCTGCCAGCTGCCTTATTGGTTGGTTTAATTTGCATATAGTCACTCTGATTGGCGTGTTGGCATGGCTTAGGTGTAGTGAAGGTATGGTCAATTTGCAAGTTTGTCCTTTACTAGTGTAGACTAGAGGCCTGGTGCACAAAAATTTGTTCACTCGGGGAGGCCCGTCAGCCCAGCTTGTACCCTCTTGCAGTCTGGGACTCCCTCGGGGGTTGTCCACCTGCTGGCTTAGCATGTCCACCTCAGCTGGAAGTCAGACATCCTTCTGGCCACCCGAGAGCCCTCAGGAATGTCCACTTGCCAGCAGGGAGAAGGCGTAAGCTGCAGTAGGACGACCTTAGCACTGCTGAGAAGGCTGGAGAGGCTCCCAACACCACCACTGCGCTGGCCCCCAACAGCCTGGCTTGTGACTGAGTAGAGCTCCCCCTGTAGGAGTGCACTGACAACCAGGGGGGCAGCTCCTGCATTGAACATCTTCTCCCTGGTGGTCAGCGTGTGTAATAGTGATCAGTCATTTCCAGTTGTTCTGCTGATAGAGTTAATTTTCCTATTACCCTTTTGTTATATAGGACAGAGGCCTGGTGCACCAGTAGGGGCTGGCTAGTTTGCCCTGAAGGGTGTCCCGGATCAGGGTGAGGATCCTGCTGGTATGCCTGGCCAGCCGGGGTGAGGGGCTGAGGGCTGTTTTTAACCCCCTGGTGACCCAAGCTCCCAGACTCTCCTTTTTTTAGTTTTTGGGGGATTTATTGTTTTTTTGGGGGTAGTTTATAATTGAAACTTTGTAGCCTTTATTGAAGCCCAGGGCCAGTCAGGACTGGTGGGAAGCTTTGCTTTCCTCATCGCCAGGGGATACCCAAGCCTCCTATTTGCTCCAGCTCTGTGGCCACCGCCATCTTACTTGGATTCATTTGTATAGTTCCTCCCGATTGGCTGGTGGGCGTGTCTTGTGGGTGTAGCAGGGTGATGGAATGATGGTTGATTTGCATCTTTCTGTTTTCTTAGTGTAGACTAGAGGCCTGGTGCACAATATTTTTGCACTCTGAGGGGGTTGCTCAGCCTGGCCTGTGCTCTCTTGTGGTCTGGGACACCTCGAGGAATGTCCACCTGCTGGCTTAGGCTCACTCCCCAGGAGACTGGGCCTAAGCTAGCAGTCAGACATCCTTCTGGCAGCCCGGGATGTCCACTTGCCAGTGTGGAGTAGGCCTAAGCCGCAGTCGGACATCCTTAGTGCTGCTGAGGAGGCAGGAGAGGCTCCAACCACCATCGCTGTGCTGGCAGCCATCAGCCAGGCTTGTGGCTGAGCAGCACGCCCCCTGTTGGAGCACAGTGACCACTTGGGGCAGCTCCTTCATTGAGCGTCTGCCCTCTGGTGGTCAGTATGCGTCGTAGGGACCAGTCATTCCCAGTTGTTCTGCTGTTAGGGTCAATTTGCATATTACCCTTTTAGTATATAGGATAGAGGCCTGGTGCATGGGTGGGTGCTGTCTGGTATGCCCTGAAGGTTGTCCCGGATCAACCTTGGGGTCCCGCTGGCATGCCTGGCCAGCCTGGGTGAGGGGCTGAAAGCCATGTTCAGGCTGGCCACGCCCCCCGGCTTCCCAAGCTCCCAGACTCTTCTTGAGTGGAAACCAGCGCTGGCTGGAAGCAGATATTGGGGATTTATTTATCTTCTATTAGTGAAACTTTGTAGCCTTGAGCAGAGCCCACGGCCAGCCAGGGCAGATGGGAAGCTTGGCTTGCTCCATCGCCTGGGGAAACCCAAGCCTCCTCCTTGCTCCAGCTCTGTGGCTGCTGTCATCTTTGTGACAGAGTGATGGTTAATTTGCATATTGTTTTTTTATTAGATAGGATATATAGATATACCCAAGTGCACAACAAGAGCACAAGGCTTATCCTCTGTCCAAAATGTTTTTGAAAGTACACCACGAAATGTTCTTAGATAAGTGAGGAAGTTGATTTTGAAATTGCATGTGCATTACTTGGCATATTATGGACTTCCGGGAGCAATGGAAAGTGTTTTCACCGAGAAGCTAATAATTCAATACTTGCATAATGAAGGAATTATTAGTTCATAAGTGAAAGTGCATGGTGAGTGAGTGTAGCAGGACGATTAAGAATCTTTTAGTAATGTCAACAAGAGATTGTGAGAAAGACAGTGCAAAGTAGAGAAGGAGAAAAATTGACAAATGCGTGTCAAGATATAGGAAGGCACTGATAAATATGTATGTGGACATCATGGAAATTGCTTGCACTTTGTTCAGGAGTGGACAGGTTTTTCCCACCGATGGTAATTTAAGAAATTAAGGAAGATATAGAGGGAGGACAAGATGTCAAAAGATAATACATTCCAGAATAACATTCTACAGTGCATTTAACCATGAGCTTATTGGAGTCTTAGAGGAAATGTAAACATTTTCATTGAAAGAGGAAATAAAGTGGCGCTTTGAATAGTTGCTTTTTTCTTAAAACATTGATCTCCATTGTGATACCCTCAGGTAAGTATTTGTCATTTACAGCACCGCTGTCATGTGTGAGAGAGAATTATGCAGGCGTTCCTTGCAAAGAGAAAACCCCTTCCAGGAGAAATTACCATTTGTCTCCAAGAAATGATGATGGCACTACTAGTTATAGGTAACCGGCAACAAAACATAAGGACACCTAATATATGCTAGGTACTGTTGTTGGTGAGGTGAAATTCATCTATCATAACACTAAATATTTACCATTGACCGACTAAGTAGCATGTAGTATATTCAGAGTCCTAATTTCCATTATTTCCAACAGCAGCCAGACCTTGTCACCTTCCTGTTCCTTGTGCACAGGATTCCAGTTGTTCTAAATCCCCAACATTTCCTGATGTTTTCCTCTTCAAACATTGGAACCTACTTAGGAATAAAGTATCTCATTTTAGTTGATTGGCACTTCCCTAATGACCCATCCTTTCATGAGCTTGTTAGCTGTTTGTCTATCTTCTTTGGAGAAATGTCTCTTGAAGCCTTCTGCCCATTGGCATTTTCCTATCTGTGTAGTCAGAGTGTGTCCCTGTTCTGTATCTTAGAAGGTGATTTCAAAATACTTCTGCTTTATTTCCTTCAGTTATTCCGGCAGAGCTGATCCAGGTTCCCGAGTCAGGAAGCATTATGGCGCACCATCTAGGGAGGATGCACACTGTGACCATGGCCTTTCAGGTTCTGGAGATGAGCACTCCTGTAGGAGACACAGGTGTTTAAAAGCCTTCTCTCTTTTTATCTAGTAGCACACTGCAGTTGTTAACTTGGACAAAATTAATACCGTGTTTTTTTAACGTAGTGATTGTGATGGCTGTGGCAGCAGTCCTGGTAGATATTATTCTGAATATCGAACTGGAGGCTCTTACAGAGGTTCCTATGAGAGCTATGGTAAGTGTCCAGACAGACTGTGTGTAAGTGACAGGATTGGATTTAACAGGCCGCCTTGTGATTTACTCTAATTTTACTTCCATTTGCCACAGGGAGGACTATATGCAGTATGGGTTTTGTATTATCTGTGAGGTCTTGTTTTCTTTTGTTAGCAGCTCAATTGGAACAGTGCAATTCTTTCTGGGGTGAAGGATCACACTCATTTATTGTCTTTATTAATGAAACAAAGTACAACTTTTTCTTTTTCTTTTTATTTTTTTCTCACCTGAGGATATATATCATTGACCTCGGGAGAGTGGTACGGAGGGAGTGGGGCTAGTGGGGCTGAGAGAACTCTACATCAATGTGAGAGAGATACTTTGTTTCGTTTCTTCATGTACAATCCCCATCCAGCGACAGGAATGGACCCTGAAAATCAGGGTCATGCCCTTGACCTGGAGTCAAACCCGGTATCCTGCAGTGCAAAGGCTGGTGCTCGACACACTTAGGCACAACATCCAGGGGGTTCTTTTCACTTTTTTCTTTTTCAGAAGGAGAATTTGACAGTGTGAAGCATAGAGATAATACGAAGGTCAGGATTTCAGCCTGTTTCCAGAAAATGTGCCTTCACATATATTCATAATCAATTATTTCAGTTAAAACATTATTCTTCAGCTGTATTTTCGATAAATGTAAGCTCCCTTGCCTGCCTCAGCAATACTGACATATTTTTAGCACAGGTGTATGTATAAAAGCATAGGTTTTCCAACTATTTAAGGCTTTACTAGGGTCATGTCATACTGACTTAAACTTATTCGTTAAGATGTGAAAGTGTTGTTATCTGGTCACTGACTTTCCAGGAAGCTCAGGTGGAGCACCACCAACATGAGGGCCCCTCTGACTTACGGTGGAAGGAGTCGCTGGGATGATTATTACAGCCGCAGACGAGATGGATATGATGGAGGGGGAATAACAATTACTGCAACAGCCGATGGGACACCCCTGTAAGAGGTCCTGAGCGTGGTGCTGGCAGGGATCATAGGATTCACCATCTACGCAGGAGAGAGTGAATCATACAGTGCAGTAGCTAAACTATTGGGCTCCTCTGGAGGAGTCATAGGGGAAGCCCCTGTGACAAAGGAAGTAGACACTGAAATAAAAAATAATGCTAAGGTTTGGTTGACATTTAATTTGTAAAGATATTGCCTTCTTTTATTTAAGAATGACTAAAAGCAAATGGTGGGATGGGCAAGAAGCAAGAATTATCGACCCTTTATGAAATTTCTGCAGAGAATGCAAAATTTGAATTATTCAAGGTTTTTTCATAAGTGTTTATTTAATTACAATATACTTAAATGTTTAATTTGAATACTTGTTGTGTTAAAATTTTCAGAATAAAGTTTCCCACAAAATTGAATTTGTCTGACTTTACTACAAACATACAAAGCAATGTGCTTGGATGGTGAGTTATATTCATGGCCCAGATTTCCCAGGGTGTCTATGACCATACGTACATAAAGTCTTTGAAGTGAACTGCATACAAAATGAAGCACTGTGTTTCTGCTTCAGGGCATGCTGCCCTGTTTTCCAGTTAGGGAGGGTACACAAAAGAGGTATTCTCCTTGGAAAACCTAAATGGATAAACGGATTGAAGAACCTCTGACAAGGCTGCAAAACAAGGATTCCTCCAGCTCTGTGGCCCACACTTTTTCCCCTAAGATACTGATAACGAGCAGGCCGATCCCAGTGGCCCCAGGAGGAAGAGGAGACCTTGGGGAAATAGGAGATGGTGGTGAGCAGCAATAGGGCAATGTAGCGTGGCAGCACAGCAGCCTAGGCCTTGGCATGAGGAGGATTTGCAGACACCTGTGGAAAGGAGTATAGGAAGAACATGTCATGGCAGCCCCTGTTGAGGGGCAGGTGGCAAGGCCTGAAGGTGCTGTGGGCGGCCTAGAGGGAGAGTTCAGAGGAGTGGCTCAAGGAATCTGCTTTGACTCTGAGTGACAGTGGACATGCACACTCCCTCCTCCTGCCTAAGCCCCCCTGCCTGAGCTGGAATTGCACTCCCCTTGTTATACTGGTAGTTCCTGTCTCAGCCACACACCCTGCGGCCCTGGTGTCACAGGCTGTTTCCCTCCCAGCATCCAGGTGTCCTTGTGAGAGAAAAGCAATGGCCCAGGAACCTGGCAGCACACCGGGGGAGACCCAGGCGGCCCCTCCTCACCCGTCCTGTCCGCTCACTGGGGGCCATCGCCCAGCCATAGTTCTTCAGGGCATTGAGCCACAGGTCCTTGTTGATGATCTGGTAGGGCAAACAGACCTGGGTTAGGAGAGCACAGGGACCCGAATAGAATCCCAAGCAGCAGGCGGACACAGGAAGCTGTATGCTGGCATGGCCAGCAACATCCCACCTCAGCAATCCTGCCAGATGCTGCCACACTGTGGTCAGAGAACCAGTAGAAGAAGCTGGGGCTCCTGTCCTGGTGCCTGTGCATGGAGGCTTCTCATTCACAATGCTGGTACCACTGAATGGGAGAGGCACGGGACACCCTGTATCCTGCAAGAGAGGGGTCTGTGAAGCTGGGCACAGCACCTTCCAACCGTGCCCACCACCAGCTGCTATTTTTATTGGGCTTGGAAATTCCCTGGAGAGACCCAGCATGAAGCAATGCAGATTTCTGCTAGTGCTGGATCTTGGGTTGTTTTTAACATTTTTTTCTGATGCCAGCTGCTGCTTGTTTGAGAGGTGTTAGAGAGTCTGAAGCCTGAGCCAGGCCAGGCCATGCATATGGAAAAGCTGCTACAAACAGCTTGGCTGGAGCTGCTAATTAGATGGGGTGCAGACTCAGGAAACCACTAAGGTGGAGGAAAAAGTGTGGGCCATATATATTGATTATTAAAAGTTATGCAAATGCCCCCTAGAAATAAGCAAAGTTTTACATGTCTCCCATATGATGAGAGATTGCATGCATTGCCCTCTCTTCATTTTTGCATTGTCAGCTTTTATTCATTTTAAAGTGTGCCCAGGTGGTCAACAAGTGTGTACTAGCTTGGAAATAAAGTATTGAATCATTCGTTCAGAGTGCTTTGTTATTTTACTTGTAGTCTGTATTATTTTTATTACTTCTCCGGTTAAAATGCCAGAAGTAAAAATTCTCCATTTGAATTGCATTCTTTGCTTACAGCTTAAAATGATTTCATCTCTTCTATTATGAAATAGAATCATTACATAATCTATCGTATGTTTACATCACTCAGCTATTTTTACTTAAATGGGTCTATGAATATAACATTTTAAAATGTAGCATTTTCATTTTCATAAATGCTTAAATTCGCTGATGTCCCAAAGTCAAATTGGCTGTGTAAACATAACTGATGGGATAGTAACTGATGCACATAAACAACTTCAGAAGGAAAATTTGGTATTACTTTTGTAAACAAATCCCAATAAAATTTCTGCCACACAGGGGCCCTGATACAAAGTGACAGCCATAAGAGCCATTCACATATTCTGGGTCTAAAATATTCCCTCGAGATCTACGCACCTCTGCCACATCCCCAACATTCAAGATTTAGCTAATACCCTTGGTTCCCTTGATTTTTTATGAATAAAAGCGTTTTCAAGTGCCCCCACTGATTCCGCCTAAATTACCACCCTTATTTTCCTTCTCAACATTCTTGTGCATAATAGTACTTACTTTCTTTTCCTTGAATATCTGTTGTCTTTACCACAAAACTCATTGCTGAATAAAATATGGTGTTTCTCGTACTTAGCACTCAGAAGGCACACATGTAAATATCTGTTGAAAGAAGAAATTGAGGAATAACGTCTACACAAACTACATTTTGTTGTGCTTAGAAAGTAGCAAAAAGGGAATGACCATCAATTATTCTTCATAAGTCAAATAAATGGATCTTTGAACTCAACAAAAATTATGAGGCAAATCTAATTATTAGCTACTACAAAACCCTAAATATGAATGTAGGGTATAAAGGTCAATATGTAAAGAGCACCTTCAACACACCAGAAACCCAAAGGACATTGAGCAAATTAAAAGGACAATGAGGAATCACCTCACTCCTGTCAGAATGGGTACCATCGACAAATGACAAGTGCTGGCAAGGTTGTGGAGGAAAGGGAACCCTAGCACACTGATGATGGGAAAGCAGACTGGTGCAGCCATAATGACAAACAAAATGGCATGTCCATAAAAAAATTGAAAACGGAACTCCCATATGACCCTGCCATCTCACTTCTAGGAATATATTTTAGGAAACCCAAAACACACATCATTAAGGATACATGTTCCCCTATATTCATAGCAGCATAATTTACAATTGCTAAGATTTGGAAAGCACCTAAGTGCCTATCAACAGGTGAGTGGATAAGACAAACAAACTGCTGTACATTGACACAATGGAATACTACTCAGCAGAAAAAAAGGAAGAACTCTTTCATTTGCTAAGCATGGGTGGACCTATAGAGCATTATGCTCAGGGAATAAGCAAGCCAGAACTACACAAGTATCGTGTGATCTCACTCTTATTTGGAATCTCATGAACAAAATACATTGATTTAAAAATCATGGAGGCGGAGACATGGAAGCATGGACAGGCTGTGGAAACTCACAGGGAAGGCAGGGGAGGGTGAGTGGGTGATGGCTGAGACATAACCAACCAAGGACCTTGTGTGAATGTATGCACAACCCACAGAAGCAGACAATGGGGGTGGTCAGGGCCTGGGGAAGGGAGCTGGAGTGGCCTGGAAGGGTCGCTGGTGGGAAGGAAACAGACATATGTAATACTTTCAACAATAAAGATTTTTAAAAAATAACTGCCATGAAAAAAATAATGGAAAGAAAAAGGACATGTTATACGTTTTCAGGGGACAGGGGCTGTGTACACTTCAGGAGGACAGGGGCCTGATGTTAGCTCCCGGTCCATAGCTTCTCAATACCTTTGACTTGGGTAGTCACTGACATTGCAATTTTCTCAGACACCTACCCTTGTCAGCACAGAAGACAGGTGACGTTTTCTAGTTGCCATCACTGCTAAACCAGAAGCCGTGGAACTAGACCCAGAAGGTAGCAACCCTGATCGTCATGGTTCACTGGTTTGTGGATAGCTGACATGAGCTAACCTCTAGGCCAAGCTCCATGGGATTCTCATTACCCAGAGACCTGTGGGGAGTCGATAGTTCCATGCTCTGTCAGAGGTCTTCTCTGGGCATCAGAGGTGGCTTCCATCCCCTCTCAGTTCCAAGGTGTTGCTACCAAGGTGGGGAAACCATTAAGGAGAGGGTGCTGTTGACACATCTCAAAATGGACTGGGGTCTGTGCGAAGGTATATCCTTGCTTTCAAAGAAGAAAGGCTTTACCATGGGCGACACATCTTTGCCCAACATAAGCCTTTCTGGCGGACTTTAAAGGATCATGAATTGGATCAGAGGGGCCCGGGCCCTGGTCATGAGCTGGGGAGGGAGGACAGGAGTAAGAGCAGAGCATGGTGCTCCGTATTCACTATCTAAGGCCACAAGGGGTCAGCAAGGGCCTGTAGTTGGGAAAGGTACTTTCGTTGTTATCCTTTGCTGTGTAGAGTCTCATTAGCTGCATGCTGAGCCATTCCTAAGTGGGACACAAAGAATGTTTACTGTTTATATCAATGTTGATTGTGTCAGGATAATTCCTTTTCTGGAAGTGCCAGTAAGCATCTCCCAACAGAGCGGGATCAAGAAGGGGTTGAGGGAGAATTTCCAATCTCCAGCTCTGCCCGTGGTCCCCGAGAAGGGCAGGATTTGGATCGCCCTAACCCCAGCCATCCTGTGATGTTCTTGTTACCTTTGTCCCACACAGCAATGGGGGATGTCCTAGGATTCCTCTGCCTTCAGCACTGTAACTCCTGCAGTAGGAAAGTAAGGACACCCTAAGGCGGGCTTGATTCCCTCGGCTCTGTCATTGGGCTCCGTCTGTCCTGACTCAGAAACACACGGATGGGGCACAGGCAGGTTTACAGCTGTGAGTATGGGAAACACAGAGTTTATGCCTGTATTATTATTTATTAATCATGGTATTCTTTTCCACATGAACAACTGTTAAGCTACTTTTGCTCCACCCTGGATATATAAAATAGGCTCTCACATGGTTATTGATTACTGAGGCAGGAAAGTCCCAGGAGCTGCCCACTAAGCTACAGAGACAGGAAAGCTGGTGTTGCCACTCAATTTCACTACAAAGGCCTGAGAACCAGGGGAGAAGATTATGTAAATTTCAGTCTGAGGGCAGGAGAAGGTGAGATGAGATGTCCCCATTCAATCCATGAGACACAGGGGGGGTCAGATCCTTCTTACCTGGCCTTTTGTTCTTCTCAGATCCTCAGTGGGTTGTTTGAGCTCAATCTCACGGGAGGGCAATGTGTCTGCTAAACTGAGTCAGCCAGTGACATGTCCATCACAGCCAGGAACACCCTCACAGATACACCCAGAAATAATGTGTAATCCCAGAACCCCGTAGCCCTCTCGAGATCACCATGAAATTAATCTTCACCATGAACACCTATCCTAATTGCCCTGAGAATGAGGACCTTGCTAAGATATACGCTTTCAGTGCTAAAACCGGGGAAATCCTGGAAAAATGGCAAGAATCGGTCACAGTGCAGTTTTTTCAGTGCTTCTGCCAGGCTGATTGAGACATGCAAACAGTTCTTGGCATTGTATATACACAGCAGACATACATATGTGCCAGGTAGAAACTCATCGACGTATCGCAGACCCCTTGAGGGTCCTTGCAAAGAGGGCACACACACACCCTGTATCTCTTCCCTTGTGGGGAAAAAGGAGCCATTTTGAAAAGAGGCCAGGTGATAGGGAGACAGGCATTGTGAGAACCGCCTCCAGATTAGGAGTCCATTGCTCTAAGGGAGAGGACATTCTCCGTAAAACAGAGTTGCATCTCCAGACCTTTACTGCTCAGTCTCCTTGGATATGGTGTCACAATGAGATATCCCAAAAGACTGAGAGCACCTGACTCTCCTCAGTCCCTCAGCAACACAGTCCCCTTTTCTCAGTTGCTCTTCTTTCAGCAACGGGCCCAGAGAGGGACCACCCACTGAGGAGGGCCATCCTGCCAAGAGAGCCTGGGCACTCAGAATTGAAGTGGGCAACAGTAGAAGAAAATCCATCTCTGGCACTCTGCTCTGCGGTAGAGATGAAAGCACTTAAAGTGGAGATTCTCCTGAGAGCGGTAAAATGGCCCCATGCATGCTCGCCCTCTTCTCCCCATGACTGCAGTTGAAGAGGTGGAAAGAGTTGCATGTTCTGGGACTCTGACACACAGGTAAAGAGGAAACCGTCACTGTCCCAAAAGAATAAGCTAGAGAGACGGTTTGCGTGCCATGGTGAGAGAGGCTCCTGCAATGTTTCTCCAGCCCATTGTGAATGAAGGCTGTGGAAGCATCTTCAGGGCACGAAGGGATCCTGTGAGCACAGGGCCAGTTGAGTTCCCACTGTCCCATGAGCTGGCTCCACTGTGTAAAGAGTGTCACTCCTTGTGTGTGAGCAACAGTAATGATCAGCCTCGTCCTCCAACTGCAGCCCAGGCATGGTCAGCATGGCTGTGTTGCCAGACTTGGGGCCAGAGAAGTGCTCAGGGATTCCTGAGGGCCAGTGTGACCCCATAAATCAGGAGGTTAGGGGCCATGTCAGAGACATAAACGGTACCAGGTCACATAACCCAGTGCCATCACTTCTTCCAGCAAGCAGATGGTGACCTACTTTCCAGGTGTGCCAGACAAGGCACAGGACCCTGAGGGCAGACAAGGACACAGGACCCTGAAAAGACCACGAACACAATCTGGCGAGCCAACCTGAGAGAATGGGAATAGTTTGAGTGTTTCTTCTTACTCAGGACACACTGAGACCTGGTGACTGGATCCAACCTCTGATGTCCTTGTCTTTTCTCCTGTGGGCATCAACATGGTACTTGACTGAGGAATTGAGGACTTCCCTAATGTGACATTGGGAGGAAAGAGCGGACAGTGACTGAGGTTGTCTCGGAAAACATCCAATCGCTTGGTTACTCCAGAACCATGGACAAATCTGGACTCTTTTATTCTTTCTCAGCCATTTCCTTGACACTCTCAGTTGCAATGAGTCCTCATGCCCCCCTTGTCCCAATCTGCACAGTGTCTGATGCTCGGGGCCCGTTATTGCCACTTCCAGAAGTAGAAATATTGGGAAGTTGAAATGTTGGGACACAGCAGACACAGGGCATACCCCTCTGTGGCAGACACAGACTCAAGAGAATCTCCTGTTAAACACCAGTGAGGACTTCATACAGGTCAGGGGTAAACCACAGCAAACTTCCTCCCCATATGAGGACAGCGGTGCCCCCTGATGGCCTAAGATGATTCACCCTGAGAGTCAGAGAAGGCAGCTGAGAGGGAAGTGGCAGACTCTGCTCTGTCTGCTTCTCTTACTCTTTCAAGTCCAATCCAGCTCAGTACCTGGCCCCTCGATAACTCCTACATGCATCTGAGCCCAGTTACCTTTGTATCCCACTTCCTTTCGCATGGGCTGTCACCGGCCACAGGAGGTGGACCAGACCCTCCCCTTAGGACCATTTTGCTTGTTTCTAGGTAGTTTTGGCAGAGGGTTGGTGCTCCTGAGGTAGCTCTTTGCCTTGCCTGAGGAGACATTAGACGTTGAGTAAAATCAATTGCAGGAGGGCAAGTGGGTGAAAAGAAAATGGGATCAAGGGAAGACAGAATGACTTCCCACAACGTTGAAGGTCACAATACCCATGATGGAGAGAGCTCAGTAGGATTGATTGCAGTGAGAGGAAAACACGAAGTGGGATCCTGAGTTTGAGATTCAGGGAGGTGACTTGGCAAGAAACCTAACCCCAGGTCTTCTCCCAAGAGTGTGGCAGGATCTCAAATGGGGCACACCATGTTCTTCACTGTACCCCCTACATGATCCACTGGGAATCCTCACCTCTGAGCCATGTGACTTCTGGTGGCAAAATCTGCCTCATGCACAGAGAGATGGTTGGCGGGGTGTATTCTTCTGGAAAGAGTTGGATTTGGAGAACAGACAAGTCAGAACCGAGTGGTCCTTGCCAGATTGACATGGCACTGTACTCAGGTAATGACTGGAAGTCCTATGGATCAAGATGCTCCCACAAAGCTAGGGCACAAAGTTTGTATTATTGTTCATACCACAGCACAGACATTCTGAAGAGCAAAGGGTGGTGACAACTTGGCTAAGGGAGGTCAGACATCTGTGATGGAGCAGAGCCGTGTAAATTGGATATGTTAGGCAGTGACAATATTCTATGTGATACCATGGCTTCAGTGTCAGTGCCTAAACCTGTATGTGCTCCATTAAGTCAGTTTCCACAGTAATGTCTTTGGTGTGAGATAACAGTGAAATGGTACTAATCCCTGACCTGTTCTTAAATCCATCAGCTGGACCTGTGGACCAAGTAGACTGAATCCTCATCTACTGGGAAAAGTGTGGGAAGCCCTAGGCACATTCCAGTTATCCTCATCCTTCCTGCAGGAAGCAGACCTCTGACCTTCATGGAGTTGCACCTTGTCCTCGTTCATTGCGCCTTGTTCTGTCAGGACCACAGGGACCCAGGGCCAGTGCTTCAGGAGTAACCACTCTCATTTAACACCATCCTCTACCCGTGTGCCCACATGATAACACGTGACGTAGACATGCTAAGCATGATGGCTGCCAGAGCAGGCAAAAGGACCACTTGCAAAAATAGTTAATAACCAATAGAGCTAAACAAATACATTTAAACACACTAATATTTATTCCCAAACCCATACTTTCAGGTCAAAGAGATATAATAATTTCCGTTCAGAATGCCAACTAGGGAGAAAGATGAAACATCCGGAAATAGTACATGATAAAGAGAGAGGCACCTGACACGGAGGTTCTGTGACACATGAAAGGTCATGCTCTGTGGTGCTGAGTCTCTGACTGAATCTTATGGGAGAAGAGTGATGGGTACATTGGCCATAGTGACACCTAAAGCACTTCTAATCCCTTCCATCAAAAATGACCCTTCTTCCACATCCAATAAAAATTAAACAGGTGTCCAATCGTGTTACTTGAGAAATGCAGGGACCATGTCTACCATCTGAAACCCCAAATACCCAGGAAACAGTGTGCTTCTTACTCCAGCAAGGTCTTATCAGAGAGACCCTGAGCACCCAACAGCTTGTCCTGGTTCTCCTGGTAATAGTCCCTCTTATGAAATAGTGACTACCTTCTTAAAAGGAAATGGTGGTCCACCTTTGAGGAGAAACACTAGAAGGGCCAGTGGGGGCTCCCACAGTCGTATGAACATCGAAATAACATGCAAACTATGGACCCTGCTGTTACAGTCAGGAGCCACAACCAATCTCAAATGCCACGGTGGAGGGTCAGCAGAGCCATTACTCTCTGGTTCGTACTGGTGTCCAGCATAGCTACATTGCTCGCCCCCCGCCCCCTCACACACACACACACACATGGACACACACACACACACACACACACAAACACACACACCCTATAGGCAGGCTCACCCCTCTGACCAGCTTTACACAGATGTGGGGCTGGGACTCAGGATCTTCTCCGCGTCTTCATTAGCAGGGACCCTTTCCCACTGCGCTGTGACACAACTGGAGAGGGTCTACATGGGTCACTGTTGCAGCTTGGACGATTAAAGCATGATGGTAAACAAAGCAGTACTTGGGAAAATGTCACCAAGTGACTTAAATGGAGAAAATTATAGCAAAGACTTAACTTCCAGGTAGGGTGATCATCCATGTCATTTCTAAGAGCTGACATCTGCAGGGCTGGTAGTCAGAGATGGCTTACAGCCTTTGGATCATGAGGTCACACACCAGGGCTTGTGGCACCTTGGCCCAGCTTCCTTCAACAGTCCTGAACTTCTTGGCCTGATAGTTATGTGTACTTGTACTGTTTGATGCACTTTAACTGGGATTATCACTGGAAATGTGTTGCAGCATCACGGAAATCTTTGGGGACCCCTGAGGAATGGGGCCACCTCCCACAGATTCTGCAAGATCCAAGCAGCCATGGGCTGCTTTTAGAAGCATCCTTTAGATACCTGAGTGCAGAGGTGATTCTGAGAGGACACAGAACCTTTCACTCAAAACCCAGCCTCAAAACTTCCTAGGTTCTGGGAAGTACTGGGAGCATAAAAAGACAGAAAATCAAATTGGAAGGAGGGGAGAAAGGAAGAGAAGGAAATAATTTTTTTTCCTTTATTCTCATTCCCACTTCATTTGTGGAGAACTGAATCCAGGTGGTCTGCACAGGTATGAGAGTGTTATGCCCAGAGCTCGGGGTCCCCAATAATCCACCACCAGGAAGCCTCCTCCGATGCAAAAGCAACGAGTCTTTATTGATCAATTCTAGAATTGGCTCCCAGCCTCTATCCGGCACAGCGGTGAGGCGAGAGAGAGTGTCCCAGGAGAACAAAGGTTATATAGGGCTAGCTATTTGGGGTGGGCTTTAGGGGTGGCGTGAGTTACAGAGATTGGTCAGGGTTTTACAGCATAAGGGTCAGGAAGTGACCATCATATTCTGAAGGTTGGAGCCGTCCTCCACTGTAGCCTTATTAGGACCGTCGCTACATTTCTGGAGCTTCATTGGTCCACTCAGGTGGGTGGTTGGGAGAGTTAGGACAATACCAGCATTCTTGTGGTCACTCTCGGGGGGGGGGGGGGTGGAGCGGCTTGGGCTGAGGGCCCAGCCTTGCAAGACAAGATAGAGGAGATGGAGAAGAGTATGTCCCTGCTTCGTCCTTGAAGAGGGAGGAGGGTGCATTTCTGCTTAGTTCTGCTTAGTTCTTTCAAGTTCCGTTCTGTCCCTTCATTCCCCCCTTGTCTTGGAACTCACGGCTCAGTCATGAGACGGACTGCATTTCTACCTCTCCCTCTGTCGCTAGAGGCCGGTATTGAGCTTGTAAGACCATTAATTGAACTACCCCTATGCATTCCTTGACAAATTGAACTATCTTGTTAATAATGCAGGGGCCAAAAGTTAGCAACATTAGGAGGATTACAAGGGGCCCGGCGAGGGCAGAAATGAGAGTGGTTAACCATGGGGACCAATTAAACAGGGATTTATACCAAGACTGAGACCGCTCTTTTTCCAACTTCCGCTTCTGCAATCCTTCCCTTATGAGGGCCATAGACTCTTTAACAACACCTGAGTGGTCAACATAAAAACAACATTCCTCTCCCAAAGCTGCACATAAGCCCCCCTGCTGCAGGAATAGCAAGTCTAGTCCTCTTCTGTTTTGAAGCACTACCTCAGATAAGGAGGTGAGAGAATCCTGTAAATGGGTAATAGATTTTTCAATTCTTTCTATGTCTAGGTCAATGGCTGCTCTTAGGGCTCCATAATTCTTGTCTTGTATGACAAGTGAGGATATTCCAGTCCCTGCTCCCGCTAGTCCCAATCCCAAGAGGGCGGCCATAGTTAAGGCTGTGATGGGCTCTCTTTTATTTCCGGGATTGGCAGCGCTGAATTTGTTAAGGAACCTCTTAACAAATTCATATACCTCTTTCTCTGAATGGTATATTAACTTGGGAATTAACTGCACGAGCACGCAAAAGCCCTCCTTCTGGGAATTAAGGACCAGGGAGTGGACACAAGGAGCGAGGCCACTGGAGCAGGCCCACCATGCATTCTTGGGAGGCAAAAGGTATACTGCCTCTTCAGGGATAGTCAGAGTTTCGTTGCAGAGATGCAACTGCTCAGGGGGTACGTTGCCTACGCAGGCCCCCTGCCCCATTACTGCCTGGAGGGTTAGCCTTGCAACAGTTTGCTGCCACCTGCAGGAGCTGACAATCGTGGCGGTTGTATAGTTACCCTTAACCGCGATACCCTCATAATACGGTGGCTCAATGTCTAGACAGAGCCAGCAAGATTTGGTCAGGTCAGGCCTGGAGGCGTTTAAAACATAATAAGCTCCTATAACCATGCTTATAAGTGGGTCTACTTTAGGCGGGGGGGTATGACTCAGAGTCAGGTTCTTCATGGTAGGTGCGAGTAGGGTGTTAGGCAGTGATGCCGGGGCCCATGCTCCTTCAGTTGTAGATACCCGGGGAGTGGTCAGCTGAGGTTGAGGAGCTAGTACTTTGTTGGGCCCCATTCCCACAGGGGAATGATAGTGAAGGGGGGTATTTTGAACCCGGAGGGTGAACAACATCCCAGGGTCCGCCCTACGCAAAGCCCCCCTGCAAGAATAGATTCGGAATCCCCAAGTCTTTCCGGTGTCCCATCCTGTAGCCTTTCTACCCTCTTTTGTGAAGGAAATGCTCACGGGGTTGCAGTAGACACGGCCACTCTGGGGACACGGTGGAGCAGCCGGTCGCCCAACGGTGATTAGGTCACCCTTCTTGGGGGCCTTCCACCAGATGTGTCCGGTTGACACACATGACCAGGAAGCACAGAAGTAGTCTCCAGCACTTCCACAAGGGTCATTTCCCCGGGACTGAGCTTGTGAGTGTCCGGGGAAGACATAAAAATAGAGGGTTCTCCTTGGTTTTGAGTCCTCAAAAGCCTGGCGTATTGCCGCACCCAGGCAGTAATCGCTGGTGTCGAGTGGGTTGGGAAGGAGAGTTAGGAGGTCTACTCGCAGTTCAGGGAACCAGGTGTCTTTGGGATGGATTTGAGAAGTCTGATTAAGGATCACCCCTGAGTTAGTGTCTATGATCTGCCAGGTGATATTATAAGGAGTGTGAGGGCTCCCGGTGGCAGGAGTGTTCACGAGTAAAGTTACCAACATCAGGTAGGTCGAGTGCACCGCAGCTTGAGCTTGAGCGGGTTGCGCTGGTCTTGGTCGATGCTCCATTGTGTGATGAAGTCTTCCTGGATTGCAGAGGGGTCAGCTGGGCGAACGTGGGAGTGATGGACCCAAGTCGCGATGCCGTCTACCTTGAGAGCGGTGGGTGTAGTCAGCACGACGATGTAGGGGCCTTTCCAGCGTGGTTTGAGGATCTCCCGGCAGTGTCTTCTGATGAACACCCAGTCACCTGGCTTGTACTGATGAGGCGTCGGGGTGGGGCCAGCCTCGTAGATGGCGCGGAGGCACAGCCAAATGTCCTCATGCACCCTCTGCAATTCTCTTAGGAAAGAAGATATCTCCTGATTTTCAAACCCAATAAGAAGTTCAGCTTTTAGATTAGGGATGATAGGAGGGGGCCTACCAAACATGATCTCGTAAGGGGTGAGTCCCAGGGTGTAAGGAGAGTTCCTCACCTGGTAAAGGGCATATGGAAGGAGAGCCACCCAATCCCCGCCAGTCTCCATGGTTAATTTGGTAAGGGTCTCTTTTAGAGTTCTATTTATTCTTTCTACCTGCCCTGAACTCTGGGGCCTGTAAGCACAATGCAATTTCCAATCCGCCCCTATGACTTTGGCTACTGCCTGTGTTACCTGCGAAATAAAGGCTGGCCCGTTGTCGGAGCCTATCATAGCAGGAAAACCATACCTGGGTAAGATGTCTTCCAGCAGCTTCTTGGCCACCGTCTGGGCCGTCTCATGCTTAGTTGGGTATGCCTCTACCCAGCCAGAAAAGGTATCTATGAATACTAAAAGATATTTATAACTATACTTCCCTGGTTTGACTTCAGTGAAATCAACCTCCCAGTTTGCTCCTGGTTTGGTGCCTCTGAGCCTGGTTTCTTGTCCACCTGACCCAGCTCTTGCATTTGTGAGTTGGCAGGTCTTACAGGAGGTTATAATTTGATTGATTTTGGAGTCTTGTTGGTGGATCTTGATTTTGGCATGCTGAATTAAGTCCTTTAACTTCCAGGCTCCCAAGTGTGTGGACCGATGCATGCGTTCTAATACTGTGACCCCAAGCCAGTCCGGTAGTATGAGTTTCCCATCTGAGGTGTACCACCATCCTTTCACTTCCTTAGCGAGGGGGAGTTTTCTGATCTGCTGCAGCTCTTCCTGAGAGTATTTAGGCTGATCTGGTAGAACTGGGTCCCCGGGGTCTGGTAGTTGTATGGCCATTGCAGGGACCGGAGTGAAGGCCGCTGCCTTGGCTGCCTGATCAGCTTTTTGGTTACCTTTTGCTACTGGGTCATCTGCCTTCTGGTGCCCTTGACAGTGGATAATGGCTAGCTTCGTGGGACGCCATAGGGCCCCAAGCAGGTCGAGAATCTCCTGTTTGTTTTTCACTGTTCGTCCTTCTGCTGTCAACAGCCCTCTTTCCTGGTAAATCGCCCCGTGAACATGAGCCGCAGCAAATGCATAACGGCTGTCTGTGTAAATGTTGAGCCGCTTCCCCGCCCCCAGTGTCAGTGCCTTGGTGAGAGCAATGAGTTCTGCTCGCTGGGCTGATGTCCCAGGGGGCAGTGCTTCTGCCCACACAGTGTCTGTGTCGGTGACCACCACTGCACCCGCGTACCTGCATCCGTCCCGCACGAAGCTGCTTCCATCCGTGAACCAGGTGGCCTCTGCATCAGGGAGGGGCCGGTCGGTCAAGTCCTTCCGAAGTCCATGTACCTGCTCCAGGATCCCCGCACAGTCGTGCAGCGGGGCATCTAGGTCGGGGTCAGGCAGCAGGGTAGTGGGGTTGAGAGCCTCGCTGGCATGGAACCGCACTCTAGGAGGGTTGAGCAATAAGCTCTGATAGTGGGTCATGCGTGCATTGCTCATCCATCGGTAAGGAGGCTGTTTTAGGACTCCCTCAAGGGCATGGGGGGGGTTGTTATCCAGATTTCCTGTCCCAGGGTCAATTTGTCGGCATCCTTGACTAAGAGCGCGGTTGCTGCAATGATTCTTAGGCATGGTGGCCAGCCGGCAGCTACGGGGTCCAGCTTTTTGGACAAATACGCTACCGGGCGGCTCCAGGGGCCTAAAGCTGAGTTAAAACCCCTTTTGCTCTTCCCTTGCGCTCATCTACAAAGAGGCGGAAGGGTTTTGTAATGTCTGGCAGGCCTAGGGCTGGAGCAGCCAAAAGAGCTCTCTTTATCTGATTAAAGGCAATTTCCTCTGTCTCAGTCCATTCAAAGGCCTTTCCCTCTTTGGTAGCTTCATATAGGGGCCTGGCGATCTCTGCAAAACTTGGGATCCAGAGGCGGCAATAGCCAGCTGATCCTAGGAATTCCCTTACTTCCCTCCGGGTGGTGGGAATAGGGATTTTCAGGACTGTCTCCTTCCTAGCGTCCGACAACCGCCGCTGTCCGCCCTCCAGTATGTACCCCAGGTAACTCACACTTTCTTGGCATATCTGAGCTTTCTTCACAGAGGCCTGGTACCCTAAAGTCCCTAGGGTGGTCAACAAGTCTTTGGTCCCCTGCTCACAGTCCTCGGCAGTGTCTGCAGCAACCAGGATGTCATCTACATACTGCAGGAGGGTGAGACTAGGGTGTTCTCTCCTGTACTCACCGAGATCCTCGTGCAGTGCCTCGTCAAAGATGGTGGGCGAATTCTTGAACCCTTGGGGTAACCGAGTCCAGGTTAATTGTCCACTGTAGCCACCCTCTGGATCGTGCCATTCGAAGGCGAACAGGGGTTGGCTTTGAGGCGCGAGCGGCAGGCTGAAAAAAGCATCCTTCAAATCCAATACAGTGTACCACACTCTAATGGGTGTTAAAGAGCTTAGGAGAGTGTACGGGTTAGGAACGGTTGGGTGTATATCCATAACTCTTTTATTTACTTCTCGGAGGTCCTGGACTGGTTGGTAGTCATTCGTGTGGGGCTTTCTGACTGGCAGGAGGGAGGTGTTCCAGGCAGATTGGCATGGAACCAGTATCCCTAGGCTTCGCAGTCTTCGGATATGAGGCTGAATCCCCTTCCGGGCCTCCTGGGGCATTGGATACTGTTTGACTCTTATCGGACTTTCCCCTGGTTTTAACTCTACCAGGGTTGGGGCCCTGTGAGCGGCCAGTCCTATTCCCCCCCCCCCCGGCCCCCCGTATCTGCCCAGGCGGTGGGGAATTCTTGTAGCCATCTGTCCATATTGTTCTCTCCTGGGGGCGCCCCCTGGTGGGGGCGATATTCATCCTCCAGTCTCAGAGTCAGAACCTGGATGGGATGGCCTTTGCCATCAGTGACCTGGGGCCCCCCTTGTCTGAAAGTTATTTGGGCTCCGATCTTGGTCAGCAAGTCCCATCCTAATAGGGGGTAGGGGCACTCCGGTATTACCATGAAGGAACGGGATACCCAGCCCGTTCCTAGATCTACTGTTCTTCGGGTAGTCCATGAATACTGGCTTATGCCAGTTGCCCCTTGCACCCAGGACTTCTTGCTGGCTAGCTTCCCTTGAGGTGTGCGTAGGACCGAATGTTGTGCCCCAGTGTCGACTAGGAAGTTAATAGGCGTCCCCTCCAGTCTAAGAGTTACCCTGGGCTCAGGGAAGGGGTCCGAACCCCGACTCCCCTAATCACTCAGTCTTCCCAGCTCCAAGACCTCCACCTGATCTGTCTTGTTTCCTTTTTTACCGGCCTTCTTTGTTCATTCCCGGGCCCAGTGTCCTATCTCTTTGCAGTAAGCACACTGGTTCCGTTGCAGCTTCTTCTTCCCGCCCCGGGCGGTCCCTTTACCTCCCTCTTGGTCATCGGCAAGCTGGCGAAGGTGGCGGGTCCGCTCCTCAGGGTTCTCCGTGGTGGTGGCCAGCAGAACCTTGGCCAGGTTTCGGGTCTGCTTGTCACTGGCAGCCACCATGGCACGGGCTTGCCTATCCTCAGGAGATTCTCGGTTGTTATACACCTTTTCAGCCACCTCCAACAAGTCCCGAAAACTCTTTTCCACTAATCTATCTATCCTCTGCAGTTCCTTTCTAATGTCTGTGGCTGACTGGTTTATAAAGCTCATGACCACAGCCGCCTTATTTTCAGGAGCTTCTGGATCCATGGGGGTATAGGTGCGATATGCCTCCATGATCCGTTCTAGAAAGGCAGCTGGAGATTCATCCCTTTCCTGTTGTACGTTCCCTACCTTGGCCAAATTGGTAGGCTTCCTAGCAGCCATACGAAGACCCCCCCATCAAAGTCTGACGGTAGATTTTGAGCCTCTCCTTACCTTCAGCCGTGTTGAAGTCCCATTCAGGCCTGGTTAAAGGGAAAGAGACATCTATCTGGGCCTGGTTGGTAGTTGGATTCCCATCTACGCCGGGAACCACCTTCTTCTTTTCTGCATCCTGCAAGGCAAGTATGGGTGCCGGCTCCGGAGGGCGTGGAGCCAGGAAGGGCTTGAGCCAGGAGGGAGGGTCCTCCACGAGGTCCTGCCAAGTAATAATGTAAGGGAGTTGATTGGGATGACCCCCCTTCGGCCGAGCTACGACTTCCCTGACCCGGCGAATGGTGGGGAGGTCGAACGTCCCCTCCGGCGGCCACCCGGCATTGAGAGCCGGCCACTCGATGGAACAGAAAGTTTGCCATTGACCCTTCTTCACTTCTGCACTGAGGTTGTTATCCCTTCCCTTAACCTCTTTAAAATGATCAACCATAATGCTTAAAGGAGTAGTTTGAGTCTGTCCCATAGCGTCCGTCCAGTGAGTCCACAAAATCAAACAAAAGAACACAGACACCAAACAAACAAAGACACCTAAGAACAGCCTTCCGACCCCGCAGAAGAAAAACTGAAAAGAAAAAAAAAACCAAACAGATGGGGGCTTTTACACCCCGACAGATGGAGGTGCAAGGCGTCTGTTGCTTCCTCCTGCCCGAGACCCGCCAGTGCGTCCACTTAGATCTTTATCAGGCCAGATTGCAGAAGCGAGCTCACATAAGACAGAACAGATAACACATAGACACTTACCGCGGACAGCAGACTCTGGGATTTGGGTCCCTCGTGGGTTTTTCTTGGGAATCCCGGACGCGCCCTCAAAATGTTATGCCCAGAGCTCGGGGTCCCCAATAATCCACCACCAGGGAGCCTCCTCCGATGCAAAAGCAACGAGTCTTTATTGATCAATTCTAGAATTGGCTCCCAGCCTCTATCCGGCACAGCGGTGAGGCGAGAGAGAGTGTCCCAGGAGAACAAAGGTTATATAGGGCTAGCTATTTGGGGTGGGCTTTAGGGGTGGCATGAGTTACAGAGATTGGTCAGGGTTTTACAGCATAAGGGTCAGGAAGTGACCATCATATTCTGAAGGTTGGAGCCGTCCTCCACTGTAGCCTTATTAGGACCGTCGCTACATTTCTGGAGCTTCATTGGTCCACTCAGGTGGGTGGTTGGGAGAGTTAGGACAATACCAGCATTCTTGTGGTCACTCTTGGGGGGGGAGCGGCTTGGGCTGAGGGTCCAGCCTTGCAAGACAAGATAGAGGAGAGGGAGAAGAGTATGTCCCTGCTTTGTCCTTGAAGAGGGAGTAGGGTGCATTGCTGCTTAGTTCTGCTTAGTTCTTTCAAGTTCCGTTCTGTCCCTTCAAGAGGCCAAGGGATTTAAATTGGGGATTTCCTAGAGGATTGTGGGAAACCTACCCAATAAGCACACGAGGGGCCTCCTTGAGGTTGTTACAATGAAAGGTTGAATGAGTGGTCATCTGGATGCACAAAACACAAGTAAAGACAACAAGCCAGTAACGGAGAGTTTGCTTAGGGATTGTGTGTGAGAGAGAACACTATGTGAAGAAAACAACTGTGCTCTCAATGCTATGTGAGAGGAGGAAGGACAGAGAGAGGATGAATTTTCCTCAGAGCCATGTTGCATGAGCACCTGCTCGGGGTGGTGAAGCATCTTCAGAGCAAGGAGGGAGCCTGTGAGCCCAGGGCAGGTGTTGGTCTCACGTTCCCACAAACAAGCACCACTGTGGATTGTCGAGTGAGACTCCCTCCACGTTCTGCGTGGAGTAGGGTTCGGTATCTGAAAGAGGAGCCACACAGCAAATGAGAGAAAAAGACGCGAGATAATTTTGCAATATTGGGGGACCAGGCGGCAAGTCCCGAAGGACTTCCTCCTTGGTCAGGCCGCTCCAATCTTTTATTGATCTGGAGTAGCCCTTAGGGTAAGGAGGTTTCAGTGACACACAGATCAGCAGAAAATTTCCAGGAATAGACAAAGTATCTGATTAGCCCATCAATAGATTTCTGGGAGTATCTGATTAACAATAATCAAGAAGGATCTACATAAGTATCTAAGGAATTAAGGGAACTAAGGTGGGGATGCTTCAACTATTATTACCTAAATTAACTGAGTGGTTCCTAGATTAACTGGGTGGTGCACAGCCCTGACCTTTGCTAGGACTTTCAAGCCCTGACCCTTAGTAGGACTTTCAAGGGCTACTAGCTTTTGGGGGGTCTCTGTCTAAACTCAGCTAGTGAAGACAATGAATGGACTCCGGCAGTGGGTAGTGCCATGGCTCATGTGAAGAACAACAGTACTAATTAGCCCCATCCTGCAATGGCAGCCCAGGCCTGGGCAGTGTAGCTCCTTTTCCACATTTTTATCAAGAGAATAAATAAGGGATCAGTGATGGCCATTTTTGGATTTTATAAACCAGCAGTTTAGGGCCATGCCTGGCCATTCTTTTTACTAGGAGACATGATCATAACAACTAAAATCATCGCTGTGTCTGGCACAGGTGGAGGAGACTGCCTGTTCCAGGGCCCTGGACACTGAGTGAGGCTGAGTCAGGGCAGACTGGGCCCAGGACCGTGAATACAGCAAAAGCACTCACTGGTGGGTGCAGTGCTGGGAACGTGGTGAGCCTGAAGAGGAGGCAAAGAATCAGGCCAAGGTGAACCCACGGTCCCTTTCACAGAGGCCTCACCTGGGCCCTGAGTGAGGCCGGTGAGCAGGAGCAGAGGCCAGGTCATGGTGGAGCTACACCAACAATGCTGCCTTCTGACACCCCAAGCCTGAGCCTGGCTCCACACACTTCTCTTATCCACTCCCCTGCCTCAGAGGAGGGAGGGGCCTCCATGCAAATCTGCTTCCTTCTCCTGCCTCAACACATTCCACTCCATACTGACCTGGAGTCTACATACACCTGCAACCCTGGAAAGAAGAGCTTTCCCAAGAATGAAGCTCTTGCCCTGGCTGGGTGGCTTAGTGGGTCACAGCATCATCCTGGTATGGCAAGGTTGGGTGTTTGATGCCTGGCCAGTGCACATACAGGAATTCATAATGAGTGCTTAGGAAATCAGAACAAAACCTCCACGTCGTTCTCTCTCCTCCCCTCTCTCCCTAAATTCAATCAGTAAATGCTTTCAAAACAGTCAAACTCTTTCATATACTCTAAGTAAGGTCAGACAGAGCCCAGGACAGCATGCAGTAATGGAGCCAGTCAAGGGATACCTACCTTTTCTCTTCTGGGAGTCCTGGTGTCTCCTGGATGAGCTATCCCAGGACTTCCCTTTGTGTGGTGTGGGCAAAGGTAAAGACAGCTTGACTGAGGCAGGTTCGGGCACTCCATTTCCTGGGTGTCAATGGCAGAGCTGGGGTCTCCATATTGCCCTCCACTCCTTCTTATTCCCCTTAGTGAGGATGGCTCCTCTGCATGGCTCCATCCTCTGTATTTGCAGTGGTTTTATTCTGAAGCAGAGCCCATGAATGTATTAGCTCTTTTAAGAGATGATGTATCGGGCACAACTGTTTGGGGACCTCATGGGCTCGCAGGGAAGCAGCACTTCAAACTTCATCCCAGGACAGCATAAAGCCCAGCAAGTACCTTCCCCACATCCAGGCTCTTGTGCCCCTAGGGTCCTAAGACTATACATCCCCCTGGGGTCCCAAGACTGCATTCCTCAGGGAAGGCAGCTGAGGGGGAAGGGGCAATTCCCAGATTACTTCCTTCCCATCTTCTGTCCCTTCCAGCTCAGCACCAGGTTCCTTGACCCCTTCTATTTCCCGGTGAGCCCATTGCCCTTTGTCCATCAACTTCCTCTAGACTGGAAGGTGTTGCCTGCCACACCAGGTGGCCCAGATGCTATTATCAGGGCTTATTAGTATGCCCCACCATAGACTAGGCACCATGGTGCTGCTTGTGAGGCAGCTCTTGGCTCAAGGCTGAGGACACATTACCTAAAAACACCGAATAGCAAGGTTGGATGAGAAACATGGTGCCAGGTGAAGACACACTGACCTCTCAAATTGTGAGGAGAAAAATATTGTACAAAGAAGCAAAGGCTCTGTGGGATTGAGAAGACCCAGGGGCTTAGAATAGCAGAAGTCAAGGTGAGAGATACGCTGGTTCCTTGTGGAGATTCCAGGGAGAGTCTGTTTCCTGGCTCCTCCAGTTGCTAGGTCGCCAGCATTCCATGGCTGTAGCAACATGACTCCAATCTCTGCTCTGTGGTCCCATCTCCTGCTCATCTTCTGTCCCCAACTCTGCATGCACACATTCGTAATCCACTGTATTAGTCAGGGTTCTTCAGAGCAGCAGGAGGATATGAGGACTTGGCTGGTGTGATTACAAAGACTGAGAAACCCCAAGATCTGCAAGCTGGGGGGCCCAGGAAAGCTGTTGGTCTAATTTGGCCTGAGACTAAGGACCTGAGAACCGGAGGAGCTGATGGTTTAAGATCCAGTGTGAGGACAGAGGCCTGTGAGATGGGGTGTGATGTCCCAACCCTACAGTGATTCATGAATATAGGGGTGAGTTCCTCCTTTTGTTCTAGTCAGGTTCTCAGTGCATTGATGCTGTGCACATAGGGAGGGTGATATCCTTTTAGGGTCCACCACTTCAAATGCTAATCTTCTCTTGAAACTAGCTCAGAGACACACCCAGAAATCATGTTTAGGTTGAGCTGCAGTCCTGTCCTGTGGGCTGTGAAACCAAGGCATACAATTAACAATCCCAGTCCCCATCTCAAAGCCTTCTTCCCATCTGCAAACTCCCTTTTGCCTTATTAGGTAACATTCCCAGATTCCAGGGATTAACACCAGGATATCTTTGTGGCCTCATTACCTAGGCTCTGGAACCAGCATTCCAGTCCTGCACAGTGACACACACACACACACACACACACACACACACACACACAAACACACACACACACAAACACACACACACACACTCACACATAAACACACACACACACATACACGGCTCTGAGAGGCTGTTCTCAGGATGTTTTGCACAGTGGCACATGGAGGTGTTCCAGACACAGAAGCTACCCCAAACCAACTTTTAAACAGCGTTTAAATTGACCTGGCTGTCCTTTTCTTGAAATACTTTTAATATTAATGGAAACCTGAGAGTCTGTTCCCACTGCTTAGGACTGCACACAAAGTAAGGGAAGGACCTAGAAATATCCATCAGTATAACCTTGCTCACAGTCTAGCTTCTGTAGCCTTCACTAGTGCTTCCCATTGAATTATGCCTTACCATAAACCAAAGAGGACATTTTCCTCCTACAATCAAAGACATTTTAGGACGTCGCTTATGAATTCCCACACTGGTTCCCATGTGGTTCTTTGTTTAAGGAATTCCTTCCCGCCCATCACGGGCAGGAAGATGCTCTCCTTGTGGAGCCTGGGTGACATCCATTGGCACCTCTCAACTTTCTTTCCTTGTCTTCCTTGATGTCTAAGGAGGTACTGTGCCCAGCACCTACCTGGCATTACAGAATTGAAGGACAGGTGATCAGGGTGTGACTCCACCTGAGAGAGGAGAGGCTCCCCCTGGTCCCTGTGAGGCTCTGCTCCAGGAGGGGCAAGGAGATTCCTCAAGCTGGGACTGATGGCTATACTCTGAGTTTGGGAAAATACTGAAGGGAGAAGAACCGGGTACACAAGGCTCCAGAAGCAAAAGCCCAAGTTTGTTCAGAAGTTCCTCATAGACTCCACATTCATGACACCTGTGGGTGGATGAATTTCTTCATGCTTTCATCTAGGCAAATTGGGTGAATGCAGTTAGGAAGAAGTTGCTCACCAGACAAAGCCCCATGCTATCTTTTGATAGATGGGGCAAAGGAGCCAATTGGGAAATATTTCATCAAGATGGAAAGGACACTGTGCCAAGCTTGGTACGAGGACAGCGGGTAGGGCCTTGGGGAAGTCAGTTTTGTACAGTGCACAGGATTTGTCCCTCCAACTCTCCCCCAGCTCAGTCCTCGTGAAATATTGACTGATTGTTGTGTCAAAGAGACAGAGAGCCTAAAGGAAGTTCTCATCTGTGGTGTCTCTTGTGGTACGCTTCTTTTTCAAGGGGCCACCAAACTGGAGTAGGTTCCTCGTGTCCATGAGGAGAGGTGAGAGGAGTTCAGAGAGAACTCCAGCCATGGAGACATAAATGTCCCTGAACACAGGGAAACAGGAATTCAGTGAGCAGGGATCCTGGGAGCTCAGCCAGGTTTGCTCTCATTTCCCCCAGTTGCTTGAGGCACTGTGGTAAGTGCCAGAGATGGGATATAAAACAATGACATCAGCTCCCTTCCAGGCTGGAGCCAAGAGATGATCACAGAGGCTGGAGTGCCAAACCAGTAGCCAGGGGAATGGTCTGAGATCCCTGAAGGCTACAAACTGACAGGATCCATCAGGAGTTGAGAGGCAGTGCCCTTGCCTTATTGGTGCTAGGCCACCTCATTATAACCCGCACTCCTCCCCACCCAGTGTCACTGGCTCTTCTGGAGCTTCTGCTTCAGAGACCTGAATGCTGAGGGAGGTTGAGTCATGAAGAGAGAGTTCATGAACTTGAAAATGAAGACAAAGGCACAGGCAGATTGCAAGTCCAGGACCATGGCTCCAGTTGAGCCTCAATGAAATAACTGGTCACCCAAGAAACAAACTATGCCTGTGCAGTGATCAAGGGTGGTGAGGAGCACAGGAACCCAGCCATGCTAGAGGCTCTCAGAGTGCCTCCTGAGCCCAGAGCTGGACAGGGCAGCCTACCCCTGGGGTTATTGGTCTCAGCAGGCTGTCCTGTGTTGGGGGTGGAGGTGGGAAGGTGTTCATGCCTATTCATTCAGAGGCCTTCTCTGAGCCTGGACTGTCTTCACTGTCCCCCCTCACTTCAGACCCCTAAAGGTGGGACCTCAAAGAGTGTCCTGCCTCCTTGGGACCTGGCCAAGAGGGTGTGTCTGGTATATATGTTTAAAAATAAATCTGGGGGGGCTCCCCATGGAGACAAGGCACCTGAGCAGAGTTATTCAGGGCGAAGAGCTGAGACCACAGGACACAATAAGTGTGAGCCAAGGTTTGTTCCAAAGTTCCACAACTGTCTAAACCAGTGTTCTCAACATTCCTAATGCTGCGACCCTTTAATAAATTTCCTCATGTTGTGGTGACCCCCCACCATAAGATTATTTTCGTTGCTACTTCATAACTGTAAGTTTGCTACTGTTATGAATCGTAATGTACATATCTGATATACAGGATGTAGTTCCATTGTTCCTGACCCAAAGGTTGACAACAGCTGGTAAACAAACATTCATGATACCTGCGCATGATTCACTTTCTCATCTATGGGTGCAAATCAAATATTAGGAGCAGTTTAGGGAGCCTGGAGCCTCACCCCACACCCCCGACACACACCCCACTTGGAGGTTTGCAGAGCCCAGAGACCTCTGCTCAGCACAAAAATTAGTGAGCCCTGGACTGAGATTGGGGACACTGGGGCCCAAACAAAGGTTCCCTGCTGTGTCCCTAATTGTGGCTGCAGCTGCCACACAGCCAAACAGAGCTGCAGCATCTACCCTTGCAGTGTCTCCCCTTGACCAGTGCTTGCAACATCTCCCCTGGGACCAGTTTCACCAACAGCAGTCCCTCCCCACCCCTGGAAACAAGGTACTCAGCCTTGTAGTACGTCCTGTGCTGCACATAGCAGATGGTCAGGGCCTCCCTGTCCAGTACGGTAGCCACCAACCCCATGTGATGATTAAGCCCTTGAAATATATGCAGTGCACTTGAGGAGCTGAGTTTTTATTTTAATCTATCAAGGTAACATATATTTTGGTTATTGTTTAGAACACCTTGAGTGTGTCAATGAATCTATTTTATCAAATGCTAGGGAATGCAAATACAGACTCAGCATTCCTGATTTAAAAAGATACAATTTAGCACTCAATCCTTAGTGAGATGGCCTGTGAGAGACATCAAACTAAGAAGACTTTGTGCAAAACTTGAAGGTAAAATACCTCATTAACATTTTTTTCCTTTTTTTTTGTTGCTTAAAGTATTACAAAGAGTATTACATATGTCTAATTTTTTTCCCCCACCCTTGACAATCCCCTGGCCACCTCTACCCCCCAGTTTCTTATTTCCATTGGTTATGCTTGTATGCATGCATACAAGTCCTTTATTTGTGGCTGGTTGGTTCTTCTAGGCCAGGCGAATAGACAAATTAACACACAGAGATTAACAGGAGAACATCAGGGGTTAGTACATGTGCAAGAAGGTTTCACATAGAATTGACGTAGCCATAAAATTACAAACACATTGAAGCAACATTGGGTATATGACATTTTTAAAGTTTTTAAAGCAAGTTTTTTATTGATATCAGAGAGGAAGGAGTGGGAAAGAGAGGTAGGAACATTAACGATGAGAGAGAATCATTGATCCTCAGCCTTCCTTGGGCACCACCCTGGGGATCCAGCCTGAAAACTGTCATGTGCCCTGATAGGAAAATGAATGCTGATGCCTGGCTCATAGGTCCATGCTCAACCACTGAGCCAGGCCGATTGGACTATGTAGTATATATTTTGAACAAAGGAGAACGGGGGGACGTTATTTTTCAGAAGTGAGAATGGGCAATTTGCAGGTAGTTGAGGAAGAACAGAACACACGTGTCAGGAAATTTAAGAAACCATGAGACACGGGTTATCTAGCCAACTGACACCAGTCTGAACCCTCTTAGCCAACGGTTAAGAAATAAAGGAAACCAAGTTTCTGCCACCCTGAAGCTTCTTTTGGGGATATTGATTTTCAGCTGTTTATTAAGTAGCCAAAGTGTCAGAGAGCACCTTTGGGCACCCCAGCACCCTCCTGGCCAAAAGAGAGAGAGGGAGAGACCTTCTTCAGACGGTTGTTGCCTTTGCCTGATTGGAGTGAAACATGGTAAACAAGAGGGCTTCAGCACATGTCTATTAGCTAGATACCACTCCTCCCCTGTCACCATCAATCAGGAGTGTGGGAGCGGTTCCCAGACATTGTTGGTCCCAGGAGGCAGGGTTATAAATTCCAGTGTCTGCTGTGTCCAGTGCTGGAATTGGTGGCATTTCAGCTCACCCAGCACACCTCGTAGGCCCACAGCTGGACAGGGCAGAGGCTGGGTCCAGGATGGCTGGGCCCAGGGCCTGGATAAGAGGGGGAAATGCAGAGGAGAAGAGGGGGATGACTCAGGTGAACCTGGAGGGGAGGGAGAGGCGTCAGTGCAGGCACCCACATGAACTTGCCTTGGGAACGGTCACGTGTGTCCTGAGGAGAAAGAAGGAAGTAGAGCCCAGGCCATGGGGGAGACCCCGCCAGGACAAATAATTGCCAAATGCATCTAGGAAAGAGGTGGGAGAGCTAGGCTGAATATCTAGTTCCAATCTACACTAATAAAAGAGAAACATGGTAATTGGCGTATGACCGCTACCCTTCCCATTTGCTAATCAGCGAGATATGCAAATTAACTGGCAGCCAACATGGCCGCCGGCAGCCAGGCAGTTGATGGGAACAGGGAGGCTTGCTTGCCCCAGCATGAGGATGCAAAGGTTCCCCATCTGCAGCTGGGGGGCTCTGAGCTCCTGAAGCAACAACTCCAAAAGATACAATGTTTTAATTATAGAGGCTAAAGGATGGCGGTTAATTTGCATACTCAGGCTGCAAGCTGCGCGAAGCCATACAGCCCTGAAGCAGCAGGGCAGAGAGGCCTCAGGGCCCCGGGAACAGTGGAGCAGACAGGCCTCCTGGCCGGGGATAAGTGGAGCCAAGAGGCGTCAGGACCCCGGGATCAGCGGAGCTGAGAGGCCTCAGGACCCCGGGATCAGCGGAGCCCCGAGGCCCCAGGACCCGGGGATCAGCGGAGCTGAGAGGCCTCAGGACCCGGGGATCAGCAGAGCCGAAAGGCCTCAGGACCCGGGGATCAGTGGAGCTGAGAGGCCTCAGGACCCGGGGATAAGTGGAGCTGAGAGGCCTCAGGACCCGGGGATCAGCGGAGCCGAGAGGCCTCCCGACACCAGGATCAGCGGAACCGAGAGGCCTCCCGGCCCAGGGATCAGCGGAGCCGAGAGGTCTCAGGACCCCGGGATCAGCGGAGCAAGAGGCTTCAGGACCCGGGGATCAGTGGAGCCGAGAGGCCTCCCTGTACAGGTTATCAGTGGAGGTGAGAGGCCTCCCTGCGCCTGGGATTAGCAGAGCCAATAGGCCTCCCTGTCCAGGTTATCAGCTGAGCTGATAGACCTACCGGCCCCTGGGATTAGCTGAGCTGAGAGGCCTCCCTGTCCAGGTTATCAGCGGAGCTGAGAGGCCTCCCGGCCCCTGGGATCAGCGGAGCCACGAGGCCTCAGGACCCCAGGATCAGCGGAGCGAGAGGGGTCCTGGCCCCGGGGTCAGCGGAGCAAGGAGACCTCCCGGCACGGGGATCAGCGTGACAGGGGGAGCGACCAAACCCCTGATCACCCTGCAGCTCTGTGCATGACAGGGGGCGGCGCCCCAACTCCCCAATAGGCCCTGCTCTGTGCATGACAGGAGGCGGCACCCCAACTCCCCAGTCGGCCCTGCTCTGAGCCTGACCAGGGGCTGCACCTAGGGATTGGGCCTGCCCTCTGCCACCCGGGAGCAGGCCTAAGCCAGCAGGTCATTATCTCCCGAGGGGTCCCAGACTGCAGGAGGGCACAGGCCGGACTGAGGGATCCCCCTCAACCCTAAGTGCACAAATTTTTGTGCACCGGGCCTCTAGTATAAAATAATAGAGTTGGTTCTTGTTTGTTTGTTTGTTTGTTTCTGCTTTTTATCTGCTCTGCTCTAGGTGACAATCCCAGATCCACTGGGGCTGAGAGCAGTCGCCTCATTTGTCCACATTCTTCCATCTATGTAGCTGGAAACCTTAAACTCTGCTAGTTCATAGGCATGGGGAACATCTGGAGGAATGGCAGGGTAGGGACACAAAAGAAGCCAGCCTCACCACCCTGCTGTAACGCTCCGCCCCCACGACCTCCCCACAGCCTATGGTGAAGAGATGCAGGCTCACCTGCATGACAGGGACACAGTGTCCTCTGCCCACTCTCCCTCTCAGATAAGGTCTCACAGTTTGCAGAGTCTGAATATTCCCCAAGTCTGAGTGAGGAAGAGAAAGGCAGCACAATGTGTCTGAGGCTGCCTGTCACCACTTGAGCCAAGTTAAGCAGAGAGAGGGTTGAACCACACAATGAGCGTTTATCCAAGGATGCGGTCAGTATGGGGAGAGCAGTCGCTCACCCTGGAAATTCGGCTCTCAGCCTCTTGGGGAGAAGATAGCTACCTGTAGCTGCCAGCTGCAAGTGTCACATGCAAAGGGGAGGGGAGGGCCTACTATCTGCCCTTCAGGAGCTCAAAGGCTGACCACAAGGTGGCTAATCTTCCAAGACTTTAAGAACAGCTCAGCCCCTTCATGGGATGAGATTGGAATGGTCAGGCTTCCTGAGGAAGACCCCAGGAGGGGGACAGGGTGCGGCAAAGCTGCCAAATCAAAGCCTGTCCTGTGTCTGGTCTCTTCGCAAAATGCAGTTCTTTTCTGAGTAATGGGCCATGGAGGCAGCCTGTTTTCAGTAGAGCCTGTTTCATCCTCCAGTGTCCCAGGGCCTCGTATTTATAGTTTGTAAGTAATGATTAAACAACTGCGGCTCTATTCTTATTACAAGCCCTTCCTCACTAAGAGAAGCTGATTTCCAAGGACGCCCAGGAGATGCCTCAGGCCAGCTTGGGTGACAGGGCTGGGCCTCAGCTTTGCTCTTCCCCTCTCCCTCTCTCCTCACAAGCCTGGCTTTTGTCTCCTAAAGAGACTATGGAAAAGCAGGCAGCAAACCCTGCCAGACTGAGCATGCCAGGCCCCCTGTGCCCCCTGGAGGCACCACCTGAGAGGAGAAACCTGGGTTAAGGTTCAGCTAAGGGGCAGCTCTGCCAGAGCCTGAGCACCAGGCTGTGGCTGGTGCCTCCCCACCTCTCCTCACCTTTGTTGGCCTTCTCCTCCTCAGGAGCCTCCTGCCCACTCCTTCTGCTTTCAGGCCCAGGTGTGACTTTGCCAAAGGGATTTGTTGGTGAGAGGAGAACCCCTTCCTGAGGGGGGAGGAAGGCAGGGAGGCTGCCATCACCTGAAGGCTTAGGGGAGGTGAGCAGAGCAAAGGCTGGATTCCAGGCTTGTCAAAGAGCTCTGATGACCCAAACCCCAGGGGTAGACTGAGGAGGGCACGTGTGGAGAGAGACAATGTAATTGCATCTGGCCAGCTCTCCTCTGCCCCGGGGGTTACTAAAATGTCCCCATCCAGACAGTAGGGACAGTGGGCTAGCCCAGGGCAGGGCGCTCTTTTCTAGACAGAGGGCTGCGGTGGGGTGGGAGTGGGGCGCCAAGCCTGGCCCAGGGAACAAGGTAGGTAAGTGGCAGCCACAACCACAGTGGGAAAGGGGTCCCCAGAAACACAGACCAGGGGTGGCGAGTGGGAGGTAAGCTGGGGGTCGCGGCCACCTGTTTCTCCCTCCACTTCCGCGACCGTCCCCACCCTCATGCCTGGAAGCACAGGGTCCCCCTGACAGTCCCAAACCCTCTGCCACCCCTTGCAGCCTGGTGGGTGTGGCACAGGCGCCCCTGTCCCCACCTTCTCTGGGCCTGTTCAAACACGCCACCCCTCCTGCCCCCTGATCTTGGTTTGTTCCTGATCTCGTGATCCCGCGAGATTTCGCCCTGGCAGGAACCAGGGCGCAGTCCCAGGAAGCTTGCCAGGCGCAGCCCCCCACCTCTTCCTTCCCGCCAGCCTCCCTGCTGTACAGGAGTCCATGTGGTGAGGAGCACGGCCTGTGGAAAAGGTAAGCGCACACTCTGGGTTCTTGCTGTCTCCAGGGATGAACATGCTGTCTCCAGGGGTGAACTTGCTCTAGTCACTGGCAACGCGCAGCCCCTCCCCAGTCGGCTTTTTCCATCTGGAAATGAGTTCCCACCTGGTTGGAGTGAATGCCTGAGGTCCAAACCTGGCTCGCTGGCGTGAGGCCTTCAGCTTGCTGCGCAGGAGTGGGAGCTCGCTGAGGGGACTTACACACAACAATTCATGGAACTCTGGCGTCGGCCTTTATTGTGTGACCTCAGCTGGCCGAGTTTGCAGTTGACCAAGGGGGCCCCCACAGGCCCCGGCGCCAACTCCCCGGGGATCTGGGTCCTCAAGTCTGTGGGCTCTCAGGCCAGCCCAGCCCTGCTCAGGGCGTGGGGGACAGAGAGGGGGCCGAAAAGAGGCTGCTGGACGGTCGGAAGTGTCCGGGAGGGAGAGGTCGCTTTCCGCAGAGCACCAGGGCCGTCACTCATCATTGTCCTCTGGTTCAGCTGGTGAGAAAGCGCTGGTCAGGCTTGGAGATAAGAGGTGACTTCCACTGAGAGCGGCAGAGCCCTCTCCTGGTGTGAGTGTGCGGGTGCCTGAGTGTGCGTGAGTGTGAGTGTGTGAATTCTCACCTGATGATATGTTCCTGGGTTCCTTTTCATTCCTATTACTGATTAAGGTATTACATATGTGTTCTTATCCCCCACTGCCCCCACACCCCCACCCCACCCCGCAAGCATGCCCTCACGCTCACCCCCTGGTGTCTGCGTCCATTGGCTAGGCTTATAGGCATGCATACAAGTCCTTTGGTTGATCTCTCCCCCTTAGCCCCACCCTCCCCTACCTTCCCTCTGAGGGTGATGGTCTGATCCATGCTTCTCTGTCTCTGGATCTGTTTTTGTTCATTGGTTTATGTTGTTCATTATAATCCACAGATGAGTGAGGTCATGTGATATTTCTCTTTCTCGGACTCACTGACTGACTAGCTTTGCTTAGCATAATGCTGTCCAGCTCCATCCATGCTGTTGCAGATGGTCAGTGCCCCTTCCTTTTTTGTGGCAGCATACTATGCCAGTGTGTAGATGTACCACGGCTTTTTAACCCACTCATCTGCTGACCAGCACTTAGGCTGTTTCCAAACCTTAGCTATTGTAAATTGTGCTGCAGTGAACATAGAGGTACATGTATCCTTTCAGATTGGTAATTCTAGGTTCCTGGGATATATTCCCAGAAGTGGGATCACTGGGTCAAATGGGAGTTCCGTTTTTAGTTTTTTGAGGAAACTCCATACTCTTCTCCATAGTGGCTGCACCAGTCTGCATTCACACCAGCAGTGAAGGAGGGTTCCTTTTTCTCCCCATCCTCACCAGCACTCGCCCTTTGTTGATTTGTTGGTGATAGCCATTCTGACAGCTGTGAGGTAGTACCTCCTTGTCCTTTTGATTTGCATCTCTTGGGTGATCAGTGACTCTGAGCATGTTTTAATGTGTCTCTTGGCCTTCCTTTTGTCCTCTCTGGAAAAGTATCTATTTAGGTCCGTTGCCCATTTTTGTGATTGGGTTGTTTATCTTCCTTTTGTTAAGTTGTATGAGTTCCCTGTAAATGTTGGAGATGAAACCCTTATCAGAGAGAACATTGGCAAATATGTTCTCCCATGCAGTGGGCTTTGTTGTTGTCTTGTTGATGGTTTCTTTTGCTATGAAGAAGCCTTTTATTTTGATGTCGTCCCATTTGTTTACTTTAACTTTATTTTCCATTCCCCCAGGAGCTGCGTTGGTGAAGAGATTGCTTCAGCATATATCTGAGACTCTGCTGCCTATGGATTCCTCTATATATTTTTCTGGTTTCCAGCTTTCTGTTTAAGTCATTATCCATTTTGACCTTATTATTGTGCATGGTGAAAGTTGGTGGCCTAGTTTCATTTTCTGCATGTGTCTGACCAAATTTCCCAGCACCATTTATTGAAGAGACTGTCTTAACTCCATTGTATGTTTTGGCCTCCTTTGTCAAATATTAATTGAGCTTATTGGTTTGGATTGGTTTCTGGGTTCTCTGTTTTATTGCATTGGCCTATATGTCTATTCTTGTGCCAGTGTCAGGCAGTTTTGAGAACAGTGGCTTTGTAAAACAGCTTGATATCTGGTACTGAGATCCCTCCTACTTTGTTCTTCTTTCTCAGGATCGCTGCAGCTCTTTGGGGTTTGTTTGTTTTTTAAATATATTTTATTGATTTTTTACAGAGAGTAAAGGAGAGGGATAGAGAGTTAGAAACATCAATGAGAGAGAAACATAGATCAGCCTCCTCCTGCACACCCCCTACTTGATATGTGCCCCCAACCAAGGTACATGCCCTTGATCGGAATCGAACCAGGCACCTTTCAGTCCAGAGGCCGACGCTCTATCCACTGAGCCAAACCTGTTTGGGCTCAGGGTCTTTTTTTCATTACAGATGGATTTTTGGAGAGTTCATTCTAGGTCTGTGAAATATGCTGTTGGTGTTTTAATGCGGAGTGCATTGAACGTATAGATTGCTTTGGGTAGTATAGCCATTTTAATTAGGTAGTTTCTACCAATCCATGAACAAGGTATGTCCTTCCATCTGTTTATGTCTTCCTCTATCTCTTTTTTCAACATCTTCTAGTTTTCTGAGTGTAGGTCTTTTACCTCCTTAGCAAAATTTATTCCTAGGTGTCTTAATTTTTTTGGTGGGATGATACATAGGATCCTTTTTTCAATCTCCTTTTCTGTAAGTTCACTATTGGTGTGTAAAAATGCTTTATATTTCTTGGCGTTAATTTTGTAGTCTGCTACATTGCCAAATTCATTTACTAAGTTTATTAAATTTTTGAAGGAGTGTTTGTGGTTTTCTATGTACAGTATCATGTCATCTGAAAATAATGACAATTTACTTCTTCTTTTCCAATTTGGGAACCATTTATTTCTTTTTCTTGTGTGCTCTCACTGACTAGGACTTCCAGTACTGTGTTGAACAGGCATGATGAAAATGGGCGTCCCTGTCTTGTTCCTGTCCTAGAGGGAAATGGTTTTTGTTTTGCACTTTGAGTATGTTGTTGGCTGTATGTTTGTCATATAAGGCTTTTATTATGTGGAAGGATGATTCTGCTATTCCTACTTTGCTGAGTGTTTTTATCAGAAAAGGCTGTTGCACTTGGTCACATGCCTTTTCTGCACCAATTGATATGATTGTGTGGTTTTTCTCCCTCAAATAGTTTATGTGATGTTTCACGTTCATTGATTTGCTGATTTTGTACCATCCTTGCATCCCTGGAATAAATCCCACTTGGTCATGGTGTATGATCTTTCTAATGCAATGCTGAATCCAGTTTGCTGAATTTAGTTGAGGATTGCAGCATTAATGTTCATCTGGAATATTGGCCTGTAAGTCACTTTCTTTGTAGTGTCTTTTTCTGGCTATGCGATTATGGTAATGCTGGCTTCTTAAAAAGAGCTTGGAAGTATGCCATCCTCTTGAAATATTTGAAATAGTGTGAGAAAGTTTGGTTTTCCTTCTTCTTTGAATGTTTGGTAAAACTCCCCTGTGAAGCCATCTGGTCCAGAGCTTTTGTTTTTTGGAAGCTTTTTGATTACTGTGTCAATTTTATCAGTATTTATCGGTCTGTTCAGGATTTTTGCTTCTTCCTGATTGAGTTTAGAAAGCTTGTCTTTTTGTAGGAATGTGTCCATTTTATTGAGCTTGTCCAGTTTGTTGTAGTAGAGTTGTTCATTGTAATTTTTTACAATTCTTTGTATATCTGTGGGGTCGTTTGTTACATCACATCTCTCATTTCTGTTTTTGTTTATTTGGGTGCTCTCTCTTAATTTCTTGCTGAGCCTGACTAGAAGTTCATCAATGTTGTTTATTCTTTCCAAGAACCAGCTCTTGGTTTCATTGATCTTTTGTATTATTTTTTTTTTCATCCCTACGTCATTTATTTCTGTTCTGACCTTACCTTTATTATCTCTTTCTTTTTGTGTACTGTGGGCTTTTTTCTCTAATGGAGAGGCACTCTGAAGCCCAGGACAAAACAGCTTTTATTTACTTGAATACACATTTGTCCTTTAGCAAAGCAAACAGGCATATCAATGGTAAAGTTTGGTAAACAATAGAAGAATTTTCATGTTAGGAGGTTGCCTTCAGCCATTTTTCCCACAACAGGGTAACAAAATGCTGATTTTCTGCCATGCTGAACATCAAAGTCCATTCGCCTTCTGTGGGACTTCTCCCATTGATATGTTAACTACTTTTGGTCTTTACCCCATCATTTCCCCCTTTTTGTTTTCTTAAGTAATTTAGAAAGGTGTATGCCATCTTCTGGGCTCAGATTCTTTTAAGACTTGTGATTCTGCTTCTTCAGACTGGAAGAAAACATAGAAGAACAAGAAAGAGAGACAACATTGGTTATTCTAAAAAGCAAATGTAAGGAGATTCAATGAAAAGGATTGAGCTCTTTCATGTCCTTTTAAATATCGTTTTCAGGTATTTAAGGAATTTGTCCATAGTAGGCTTCTTTTTGGGCTATCAGTTCTTTATGGGTCCCTTTCCAGTCACTGTTCCCTTGTGACATGACAGCAATGATGTTCGAGTTCTGGATGGTGGGCAAACGGTGAGAAATGACAATGCAGGTCTGACCTCTTTTGGCTTTGTCAAGAGCCACCGGCACATAGGCACAGCTGATGACTGCTAGCGTGGCAAGGCGTGGTCACCATCCCCCATCTCTAGATGTTTCTCCTCTGTCTCCTCAGCATGTTGTTTGGGGCACTGCTATCTGTAGTTGGAGTACTCTGGTCAGTTCCTCTCTCAGATTCATGTTGCAGGAATCCACACAGGCTTGGAGGAGTTTTCTGGAAATACACAAGCATATCCTTGACCAAAGATTAATAAAGGGACCCTTCCTTAAACCAGACTCGGTACCTTTCCATTTAACCAGACCATTTTGCTTTGGCTTATTCTGACACCAGTGTAATTCTATGGGTGTCTTGCCATCAGCATTACAAGGGTAAAATTTAAAGTAATTAAGGCTTGGTGTGGTCTACTTACAAGAGATGTCTTCACTATTCCACCACTTTTGTTTTCCAAGTTGGGATTTTAGAGCCCTTGTAGTAGATGTAACATGCAAGGAGGGCATTTCTTCATAATCTGTTTTGCCGGCTGTACAATATTTTGGCAGGCTGATGTAAAAGCTTGTGAAATTCTGTGACTTGTTTACTAAAATAACTAACTGACAGGCATATTCATTTCCTTTTGTTAAAGGACCAGGACTTGTTCAAATAGTATAGAAAGGCTTCGGTCACTGAGCCATTGAAATTGAGTAGTTGCAGTTCTGTTTACCAAGCCAGCAGCATAAGCAGATAAAGAGAGAATATGAAGAGGCTTTTGGAAATCCTGCAAGTCAGCCTTGGTCGTTTCTAATTCGATTCTTTGCACAGAAGTATGACTGGTCTGCATGACTTGGTCTGAATTCATTGCAGTATAAGCAGCTTTACCATGGGATGAACTATCAGTAAAAACAGTGACTTCTCCAGGAATAGGTTTCTGCCTATTCCAACTATGTTCCCCTGAATATTCTTTTATTTCCATTTGCTAATTTAAATCAGTCTAAAACAAGGCTTATTTCCTATCTTCCTTTCTCATTGGGTGGGGACAGTGAATGACACTAATTGGATTTCTGCTATCAGTCTTTGAGTATATTGACATAATATTTTTTTTAGGAAAGCATAATGCAAATTGTTTTCTTTTTGAGGCCTGATACATTTATTTTTATATGCAGTTTTCTAGACATTTGAAGGGAATCTCCTTCCGTTTCTTCTTCCAGAGAAATTTCTAGGGCACAGTTATGGAGTTTCTTTTAAAAGCCTTTTTCTTTCTTTTAAATAGTGCTACAAACTTGGTTTCTTTTCGGAAATACCAATTGGAGAGAGATATGCTGGCCAATGCTGTAATGCATACAGATTAAGTAAAACTATCTTTTTACTTATCGTGTCTTATTAATGGTGAGATTTAATGCTTGAATGAGTTTTTTTGTGGGTTTTTTTTTTAAGATATTTTTATTGATTTTTAACAGAGAGGAAGGGAGAGCGATAGAGAGTTAGAAACATCAATGAGAGAGAAACATCAATCAGCTGCCTCCTGCACAGTCCCCACTGGGTATGTCCCCGCAACCAAGGTACATGCCCTTGACAGTCTTCTTTTTTTGCTCTGGTGAGACTTCTTCTCCAGATGTCCCACATTGGTCGCCAGAATGTTGCAACCTTTTGCTGCAATGATTCAGGATCTGAGAAAGGAGCTGCACAAAATGAATACACTAGACAACAACTATAAATTTAGAAGGCATTGGGGAGCCAGGCGGAGACCTTTTTCTCTTGGGGAGAGGCTCTCTGAAATGCAGCACCCATCAGCTTTCATTTACTTGGCTGTAGGTTTCTCATATATGCCCTTTAGCAAAGAAGACAGGCATATCAGTAGTAAAGTTTAATCATCAGGTTAGCAAGATTGCCTTCAGCCATTTTGCCAACAGCCGTGTAATATAATGCTGATTTTCAGCCCTGCTGAATATCAAAGTTCATGTCAAAGTTCATTAGCCCTCCATACATAAATAAACACACACACACACACACACACACACACACACATATACATACACACACACACATACTACTGTTGGTCTTTGCCTCAAGCACTTTACTCTGAGGTTTGACAGTGTGATCAATGCTTCTTTGTGTCTGGATGTCTTGTTGTTCATCAGCTAATGTTGTTCATTATATTCCACAAATGAGTGAGATAATGTGATATTTATCGTCCTCTGACTGGCTTAATTTGCTTAGTGTAATGCTCTCCAAGTCCATCCATGCTGTTTCAAATTATAAGAGTTCATTCTTTGTTACAGCAGTAGAGTATTCCATTGTATAGATGTTCCACAGTTTATTCATCCGTGCATCTGCTAATGGGCATTTAGACTGTTTCCAAATCTTAGCTATTGTAAATTGGGCTGGTATGAACATACAGTTGCATATATCTTTCCTGATTGGCCTTTCTCATTTCTTGGGATATATACCTAGAAGAGAGAACACTGGGTCAAAGGGGAGCTCCATTTTTAATTTTTTAAGAAATCTCTATATGGTTTTCCAAAGTGGTTGCAGCAGTCTGCATTTCCACCAGCAGTGCACAAGGGTTGCTTTTTCTCTGCATCCTCACCAGCACTTGTGGTTTGTTGATTTTTTTCTGACAGCTATTCTGACAGGTGTGGATGGTACCTCATTGACATTTTGATTTGCATCTCTTGGACTGTTCGTGCCTTTGAGCATTTTTCGTATGTCTCTTGGCCTTTTATAGGTCTCCTTTTAAAAAGTGTTAATTTAGGTCCTTTGCCCATGTTTTGATTGGATTGTTTATCTTCCTATTGTTAATTTTTTGAGTTCCCTGAAAACTTTGGAGATTCAACACTTATCCGAGATACCATTGGCAAATATGTTCTCCCTATGCAGTGGGCTTTCTGGTTGTTTTCTTCAGGATTTTGTTTGCTGTGCAGGTTTTTATTTTGACGTAGTCCACTTGTTTATTTTCCCCTCTGTGTGCATTGCCTTTGGAGCTGTATCAATAAAGATACTGCGAAGACATATCTGATATATTGCTACATAGGCAATCTTATAAGTTTTTTTTTATAGATTCTCATCTGATGTTTAAGTAGATCCATTCTGAGTTCATTTTTGTGAATGGTGTAAGTTGGAGGTCTAGTTTCATTATTTTGCATGTATCTTTCTAATTTTCCTAACATTTATTGAAGAGACTGTCTTGACTCCATTGTATGCTCTTTCCTCCTTTGTAAATTAATAATAGAGCCTAATGACTTGGGTCCACTTCTGGGTTCTCTGTTCTGTTTCAGTGGAGTATATGTCTTTTCTAGTGCCAGTAGCAGGCAGTTTTGAGAATGGTGGCTTTATAATATAGCTTAATATCTGGTATTGTGAGCCCGCCAACTTTTTTCTTCTTCCTGAGGATTGCTCAGACTATTTTTACTCCATTTGAATTTTTTCGAGGATTTTTTTGTGTCTGTGAAATATTCTGTTGGTATATTAATGGAGATTACAATAAATCTATAGATTGCTTTGGGTAGTATGGACATGTTAATGAAGTTAAGGCTACCAACCCATCAACATGGTATATGAATCCATTGGTTGATATCTTTATCTCCATTTCAATGTCCTGTAGTTTTCCAAGTGCAGTTCTTTTACTTTCTTTATGAATCAATAAAAATGTACAGTTTTTAATTATAAACCTTGTTTTCTATCAAAATTACTTCTTGCGTGAATTGTGGGACACCCTTTACTTAGGCGACTCCGGTGAAAGGGCCATTTGACCCACAAAGGGGTCACAACCCACAGGTTGAGAACCGCTATTCTAAAATGTCAATTAAATCTAATGGATCCAGTGTGTCCTTTAGAGGCTCTGCATCCTTGTTATTTTTTCATATGGAAGATCTATCCAGTGATGTCAGAGGGGTGATAAAAGTCCCTTACTGTGACTATCCTTTTGTCACACTCTCTGTTAAAGTCTTCTAGAATTTTTGTTTGTTTTGATTTTTTGTTTATTTGTTTGTTTGAGATATATATATTGAGGTGCTCCTATGTTGGCTGAATATATGATTACTAGGGTTATATCGTCTTGTTGGTTGGTCCCTTTAGTATCATGTAGTGACCTTTATGTTTCTTGTGATGGCCTTTATTTTAAAGTCTATTTTTTCTGTTATGCGTATTGTTACTTCGGCCTTTTTTTTCTTTTCCATTTGCATGGAAATTTTTCCCATTCCTTCACTCTCATCCTGTGTGTGTCTTTTGTTTTGAGATGGTGCTCCTGTAGACAGCATATACTTGCATCATGTTTCTGTATCCATTTGGCTCCACTACACCTTTAGATTGGAGCATTGACCTATTTACATTTAGGGTTATTATTCATAGGTATTTATTTATTTCTTTCCATTTCGTTTCTGTGTGGCTAAGTTTCTGTCTCTGTTTCTCCTTCTCATTACAGCAATCTCTGTAGCATTTCTTGTAAAGCTGGCTTGGAGATGATGTACTCCTTCAGCCTTTTTCTGTCTAGGAAGCTCTGTATTTGACCGTCTATTTTGAATGAAAGAATTGCCAGATATAGTAATCTTGGTCTCAGATCCTTGCTTTCCATTAACTTGAGTACTTCATGCCATCTTCTTCTGGCCTGTAGAGTTTCTGATGAGAGATCAGGAGTCAGCCTAATGGGAACTCCTTCATAGCTAACAGTTTTCTTTTATCTTACTGCCTTGAAGATTCTCTCTTTGTCTTTAATTTTTGGCATTTTAATTATGATGTGTCTGATCACGGGTTTGTTAGGGTACTTCTTCTTTGGGATTCTCTTTGGCTCTTGATCTTGTGTGGGATTTTCCTTTACCAGGTTAGGTAAGTGTTCTGCCATTGTTTCTTCAAAGACCTTCTCTATGCCTTTCTCCCCTCCTGCCTCTTTTGGCACACTGGCTATTCTAATACTGTTATGTAAGTGGCCCTCCTGTTTGTTTGTTTGTTTGTTTTAAATTTTAATTTTTCTGTCTTTTTTTTATTGGGTGATATTTTTAACTCTGTTCTAAATCAGTGATTGGATCCTCAGCGTTCCCTAATATCTGCCTATTCCTTCTAATGTGTTCTTTATTTGTATTATGTCATTTTATATCTTCTTTTCGTAGTCACTATATCTTTTTATATGCTGTTGAGCTCTTTTACCTTCATAACTCTGAAGTCAGATTCAGATAAATGTCTTCTCTGTGCTTCATCTCTCTCAATATCTGGAGAATTCTCCAGTTCTCTCATTAGAGGATTGTTTATTTATTTCCTCTTTCTGGCTTTCTGTGTGGGTTTGTGGTGACAAGTTAGGTAGACCTGTCTGCCTATCAGTCTCTAGTGCAGAATATTGTTAAAGGATGTTTCTGACTAAGTAGGTCAGGCAAAGACTCAAAGCCTCCAGAGACCTCCTCTGTCTATAGACTGATAGGATTCCAACTTAACTTGCCTCCAAGGCAATGGTCCTCAGGTTATAGCAAGTGTTTGTTTCAACAGGGTGGGGCAGTTGCTTCTGTGTGTAGGTTTATTGTTATTTATAATCTCTTAAGTGTCCTCAGGGCAAGGTGTTTCCCAGTAGTGTGTGTTAATTGCCTCTTTTCCAGGAAAGGCAAATGTCTGCATGGGAAAGATTTTCTCTGCTGCCTGAGGAAATGACTCCTCCCAGGAAACTTGAAGTGTCTGTCTTCTGTGCTGGAACCCTTGACTCCGCAGTTCTGGCTTTTTCCTTCACAGCTCCAGTCCACTTCACCCTCCCTTTGCCAGGGCACAAGCTGTGTGGCTCCACAGGGAAATTTGTGCGCTGGCTCTTTAAGAGGATACCTGAATTTCTAGCTGTCTCTCCCTGGCAGACAGTGCCCTGCTGCTATTCACATCCACAGGTTATATGGGTACCCTCCTCAGTTCTGGTGCTCTCTGCTAGGAGGCCCAGCTTGGGGATTAGACCCAGAGTTCTCAGTGGCAGTCCTCCACAGCTGAGATATCTCTCCGAGACTTCAGTTGCTGTCTGTGGGTGTCAGGCCCGCCCCTTCAAGCCTCCTCTCCTCCTACCAGTGTCTAAGTGGCCTCCACCTTCAGTCCTCTGGTTTCAGGGTTCTCTCCTGTGAGTTTTCCATTGATTATTCAGGAAGTTGTTCTGTATTTTAGTTGGAATATCAGTTTGTTCCTGGGAGCATGTCCCTGTAGCATCCACTTATTCTGCCACCATTCTTTTAAATATATTTTTATTTATCTCAGAGAGAAACAGAGAGCAAGTGAGAGTTAGAAACATCAGTCATGAGAGCGATTCATTGAGCAGCTCCCTCCTGCAAGCCCCAGACTGGAGATTGAGCCCACACTCAGGCAAGTGCCCTTGACCTGAATCGAAACTGGGGCCCTTCAGTATGAAGGTCGGTGATCTGTCCACTGTTCCCAACTGGCTAGGGTTCTGCCACCTTTTTCAATCTTCTTCAGAATCCCTCTGCATTGTAAAGTCCCTGCTAACATTCTTGTCCAATACGCTCCTTTTCATGTGGTTTCAGGATGGAGTTGTGCATGAAGGCCCTAATGTCCTGTGAGTGCACATTCTGATCAATAGCACCGTCAGGAAATGTGCACTGAGGCATGCTCAGTAGGCGTATAGTAACAGAAACCTGCCATGTATCTTACTGTTTCTGTTTCTGTTTGGATCATGATGGAGCTCAACTAAGGCTCTTGTTTCAAGTAGGGGTAGGCAGGATATACTCTTCATTTCAACCCATGTTCTTCTGAGAAAATTTGGTAGTCATGCCCTACTCTAATATGTATTAGGCCATTCAATTATAAGGCCAGATCTTTTTGTAAGGACAAGGCATTTATTTTTATTGAGTGAAAATTCTAATTAACACATTAATATATAAAGATATAATTTGTACTTCCAACAATCATATACGTATTGAAGAAATATGGAGACCAAATAACTACATCTTAATCAATAGGATACAAGTACAGTAGTTCCTCGCGTTACATTGTTGACGCGTTCCTGCAGTGGGATGTAATGCAATATTCGCGGAAGTCAGAACCCACCTACATAAGCACATATGTCACTCACATGGAGCACACATACACAGCAGTAATGGTGTGCAACAGTAAAAAAAAAATTAGAAGAAAGATAACAATTGCTGACCTTTCTTGTGGTAAATGAATAATAAGAAAATATAAAGCACATATGTACATACGTAGAAATATCAAACTTTTTTTTTTAATAAATAAATGGGGAATGGCAACGTAACCACAAAACTTATGTACTTCGAGACCAACGTAACCCAAGGAATGTCTGAATTATCACAACAGGCTGAAAAGTGATCAGTGTGGTTTCAGATGGCCTGTTTTTAATGAAAAGTAGGGTGTAAAGGGACACTTGAAAGAGTCAGGCATTGAAAGTTGCTAAATCAGAGCGTGCACATAGTTGTGAAGAAATAAGTTAAAAGTGACTTATTCATATTAGTAAAGAGATGTTTTAAAGTCTAACATAGAGACCCTCACTATAAATTATGTTGGAAAATTGAAAGTATTGATAGCATCAGTGTAGTTAAGAAGAATATGCCTCTGCACTTGAATATAGACAAGCAGCCTTCCCATTTCAATTTTGGATGAGCTAGTGAGCAAAGAAAATTAGTGAAAGGCTCCCTTAGGGGCATTAGTGGAAAGAATTAGCACTGAAACATAGTACTGTTTGTGGGACATGAAATATTTCTCATATTTTGAGGGAGATTAGTGCCCTTCATATAAGCCATTAAATAATACCGCTAAAGAGCAGTAAAATCTCAATGGCCATCATTACCAAAATTCAGGTTATACCTTTAAATTATTCAGCATTAGAAGAGAACCATGCTAAATTGGTGATAAATAATAAAATGACTAGAAGCCCGGTGAACGAAATTCAAGCACCGGTGGCGTCCCACAGCCTGGTCTGCACCCTCACGCAATCTGGGACCCCTTGGGAGATGTGGGACTGCCAGGTTAGGTCTGACACCTCCTGAGGGATGTAGCAGTGCACGAAACGGCAGACAGCTGGGCAGGAGCCCAAGCTGGAGCCAGGTGCTCTGTTCCCGCTCATCCAAGCCCCACTCCACCTGCCACCACTGCTTCTTAGCCTTGTCACATAGGCACATAGGCAGCAGAGGCTCTTGCTGTCACAGCTGCACTTTCCAGCCATTAGCCCGCCTTCTGGCTGAGTGATGCTCTCGCTGTGGGAGAGCCTTGACCACCTGGGGGAAGCTCCTGTGTTGAGCGTCTGCGTCCAGGTGGTCGGTGTGCATAGTACCAACCACTCATAATGTCGCTTACACTTTTATATATATAGATATGTGTGACCAATTTGGCATGTCCTGGCCCAATAGAATATTAGTAGTCACAGATGATATCTTGCCACTATTAGAATACCAGTGGCCAGGTGCATGGATTTGTGCCCATTGAAAGGAGATTAATTAGAAGAAATATTTTAGTACTGCTATTTGCCCTTTCTCTATAATAGCAGTGTCAACCAAATTCTGATTGACAATGAAGATTTGAAACACATGCATGCAATTGGCGCCAGCAAGAGCTTCAAACGTATGGCACATGCAGGAGTCACCTTAGCAATATAAGTGTGTGTGTGTGTGTGTGTGTGTGTGTGTGTGTGTGTGTGTCTTTAGATAGATAGAGAATAAACTTCCTTAATTAGACCTGCTTTCTGATTTAGCTCAACTTTTTCCAACCCATTGAATCCCCTTAACTTCTCTTCCAGGTAATTGTCAGCAACACAGCAGTAAATGTCAACACAAAGCACATTATTATTGTAGTTCATGCGGGGAGAACAACGGGTAAAATATTTCACTGCAGCAGTTTTTGACTTCATTCAGCACAGTGAGAAAACCTGAAGTCATTTTCAAGTTCCACCATTTCTTCCTTCTTTTCAGTCAGGTCAAGATTCTAAGCTTTCAAAATCTCCGTTTTCTGGCTAATGAAGAGATAAGAGGATACCTCCGAGTTACCATCTACCTACACCAGAGCTTTGAGTGAGGGGCGGGGTTGCGCAGGGTGACACCCACTGCCCCATCCGTGATTGGAGGAGGCTTTTGAGGAGCCCAACCAGAAACAGCAGGCTGGGCCTGGCTAGGTGCCTTCTGTACCACATGTTCACATGACCAGCGCCTGTGCATGAGCCCAGTGTGCACCCAGTCAGCACACCAGGGCCTGGTTGCATGCACCAGTGAGCAAGCACCTTGCCTGGACTCAGCAGGCTCTGCACCACCTGCTCCTTCACAGCACCAGTCTCAGAGCCAGGGGGCATCCAGAGTCAGGCTGTGTTGGGAGCCTGAGGGGCTCCTGGGGGCAGCGCGCTTCCTCTCAGTTCCACTAGGGGGCCTTCAGCTGCAGGGCGCCTGAGGATTCACAGGGCTCCCCAGGGCCATTGCACTAGGAAGGACAGGGCAAGCAGGATGATCCAGGAGGCTTTCAGCTTCACCTCGGTGCAGGGAAGTGGTGATACCCAGGACACAAGGGCACGGGAGGTTCAGAGGGCAGCTTTGGGGCTGGAGTGGGAGGACTTCATGCAGGTGGGGGAGGCTGAGACCCTGGAGCTGAGGTTGGACACAGGCCAGGATGTTGGGCTTGATCTTGAGTGCGGGAGAGGGGAGGACTGGGTGGCTGCAGAGCAGTGTGTGCAGGGAGAGGAGAGTGAGGTGCAGCAGGGAACCCAGAGTGAGGAGCAAGGGGAAGACAAGGAAGGCCTGGGGGAGGTGTTCCAGGCACAGGCTCAGTTTATCCTGTGGACAGAGGGCCTTCTGCAGGTGGTGCCATGGCAGGCCAAGTGGGCAGGTGAGGAGGTTTTCCCAGATCTGCAGGTGGGGAGGCAGGAGGAGGTGGTGAGTGAAGAGCTGAGGCTGGAGGCACAGGATCCAGGTGACCCGCAAGGGAGTGACCACCAGGAGGAGGGGTGGATGGAGGAGCAAATAATTGCAGGGGAGCAGTTTGTCCTGCAGGGGGAGGGGAAGTGCACCATGGAGGCAGTGGAACAGGTGGGAGAGGTGGAGCCTCAGTCCAAGGCCAAAGCAAAGCCAGAAGAAGAGGAGCCAGTGCAGCAGGAGCAGGCCCAGTCAGGGCCCAGGGGCCAAGTTAACCTGGTCCCCTCTGGAGGTGCTCCAGGCCCTTCAATTGGAGATGGAGCCCATGAACATACAAGCCATCAGGGCCTTCTCTCGGCTCAGGTGCAGGACTCGGCAGAGGCTCAAGCCCTATTTCAAACGGAGAAGCCTCAATATCCGGCGCATCCCTGGGTTCTGGCTCACAGCTGTATCCTTGAGGGTAGAGGAGCAGGATCACAAGGAGCATGGGACAGTGCAGGAGAACCGTGTAAGCGGGGATGGTTCCCATAGAAAAGAACATTGAGGACAAGCTAGGGGCAGTGCGCCCCGGTCTGGCCCAGGATCCTGGAGACACCCTCTGTCTTGTACAGGCAACATGGAAGCATTACCAGGGGGTCCAGGGGCAGAGCTCCAAGGCAGAGGCACGCATACACCAGGGGCTGATGCCAACAGACAGGGCTGTGTTGCACGGGCTCTTCTGGGACTAACTAATGCTGCCTTACAGGCCGTCTCTATGTCCAGTTCCTCAGTCAGAAGCAAGAATGTGTGATGTGTAACCTGTCAAGCCCTCAGCACAAAGCAGTCCGGTGGGCATCAGGGTCTGTCAGGAAACAGAGTGGTGCTGTGCCCCTTTCTGCCGTTTATGTGGAAAGAGTGGCCTTAAGGGAAGGAGAGGCCAGGCCAGGCTGCTCTTTCTAGCTGGTCCATTCCCAGCTCCCAGGTTGCAGGCTCCTTGACCCAAAGCAGTTTGTCAACCACCCAGAGTTGTCGGCCATGATCAGCGTCCAAGATAAAAATATGCTCGGCCATGTGATTGATTTGAAGGTAAGTGCACCTGCTCCAAGGAGTAGTGGAGAGCAGGTGGGGAAATGGCCTGTCCCTGAAAACAGCTACAGGCGGCAGCACTGGGCTGCGATTTCACTCCCTGGATCCACTTTCCTTCTGCAGGTGAGGGAAGTCAGGCATCCCTGGGGTTGCTGCACCATTAGCCTGTACTTCCGCAGCAACCCCTACTTCCGCAACCATGTGATTGTGAAGGAGTATCTCATCACCCTCACAGGTAAGAGGAGGCTCCCTGCATGGGCTGCAGCTGGTGGTGGGCAGGGATGGAAGGTGATGTACCCAGCTTCACATACCCCTCTCCTGCAGGATACAGGTTGTCCCGTGCCACTCCCATTCAGTGGTACCAGCATTGTGAACGAGAAGTCTACAGCCACAGGCTCCAGGACAGCAGCGCCAGCTTCTTCTACTGGTTCTCTGACCATAGTGTGACAGCATCTGGCAGGATTGCTGAGGTGGGATGTCACTGGCCATGCCAGCATGCAGCTTCCTGTGTCCGCCTGCTGCTTGGGTTTCTATTCGGGTCCCTGTGTTCTCCTGACCAAGCTCTGTTTGCCCTAACAGATCATCAGCAAGGACCTGTGGCTCAATCCCCTGAAGTACTATGAGAGGATGATGGCCCTGAGTGAGTGGACAGGATGGGTGAGGAGGGGCTGCCGGGGCTCTCCCCTGGTGTGCTGCCAGGTTCCTGGGCCAGTATTTTTCTCTCACAGGGACACCTGGATGCTGGGAGGGATACAGCCTGTGACACCAGGGCCGCAGGGTGTGTGCCTGAGACAGGAACTACCAGTACAACAAGGGCAGTGCAATTTCAGCTCAGGCAGGGGGGCTTAGGCAGGAGGAGGGAGTGTGCATGTCCACTGTCACTCAGAGTCAAAGCAGATTACCTCAGCCCCTCCTCTGAACTCTCCCTCTAGGCCACCCACAGCACCTTCAGGCCTTTCCACCTGCCCCTCAACAGGGGCTGGCATGACATGTTCTTCCTATACTCCTTTCCACAGGTGTCTGCGGATCTTCCTCATGCCGAGGCCTAGGCTGCTGTGCTGCCACGCCACATTGCCCTGTTGCTGCTCACTACCATCTCCCATTTCCCCAAGGTCTCCTCTTCCTCCTGGGGCCAGTGGGATCGGCCTGCTCCTTATCAGTATCTTAGGGGGCAAAGTGTGGGCCACAGAGCTGGAGGAATCCTTGTTTTGCAGCCTTGTCAGAGGTTCTTCAATCCTTTTATCCATTTAGGTTTTCCAAGGAGAATACCTCATTTGTTTACCCTTCCTACCTGGAAAACAGGGCCACATGCCATGACGAAATAACACACTGCTTCATTTTGTATGCAGTTCACTTCAAAGACTTCATGCACATATGGTCATAGACACCCTGGGAAATTTAGGGCCATGAATATAACTCACCATCCAAACAGACTGCTTTTCTGTGTTTGTAGTAAAATCAGTCAAGAAATCCCATGTTGGAGAACACGTTCTTCTGAAAATTTTTTGTAATGTTAGTGTTTAAGGTTTTACCAAAAGTAATATATATGTCTCTTTCTTTTTTTCTACTGACCTTCCCTCCGGCTTCCTCTATCTCTAGTCTCTTGTTCTTGTCACCCACTCCCAGTGTCTTGCCTCTGTTGGTCTGTTGGTTGTGCTTATATTCTGAATATGTTAACAATACAATATGTAAAATTTAAACATTTAAGTATATTGTAATTTAAATCAGCACTTAGGAAGCAACCTTGTACAATTCAAACCTTGCCTCCAATCCTGAAACTTCATAATGGTACCTACAATTCTTGATGCTTCCCCCAAACCTACCATTTGCTTTTTGTCATTCTTAAATAACAGAAGCCAAATTGCTTACAATAAAATATTGTCTGTACCTTATCATTTTTATTTTCAGTGTCTAATTCTTCTGTCACAGGGGCTTCCCCTCTGACTCCCCAAGTGCCCAATCAGGTGAGCTACTGTACTGCATGATTCACTCTCTCTTGCATACATGGTGTATCCTGTGATCGCCGCCAGCACCACACTCAGGACCTCTTACAGGGGTGTCCCATCGGCTGTTGCAGTAATTGCCGTGTCCCCATCATACCCATCTCCTGTGTGGCTGTAATAATCATCACAGGAACTGGGCCACCATAAGTCAGAAGGGGCCTTCGTGGTGGTGGTGCCCAGTTTTTTATTGGAATGTTGATCTTCCTTTTGTTTAGTGGATGAGTTCAGTATGAATTTTGGAGAATAGGTCCTTATCTGATATAACATTGGCAAATATCTTCTCCCAGGCAGTGGACTTCCTTGTTTTGTTGTTGTTGTTGTTGTTGTTGTTGTTGTTGTTGTATTTGTTGGCCGCTTCTTCTCTGCAGAAGTGTTTTAATTTGACGTCGTCCCATTTGTTTCTTTTCTCCTCAGTTTCCATTGCCCTAGGAGCTGTATCAGTAAAGGTATTGCTGAGACAGATGCCTGATATTTTGCTTCTTCTAAGATTTTCATGGTTACCCACTTACTTTTAAGTCCTTTATTCATTCCCAATTTATACTTGTATATGGTGTAAGTTGGTGGTCTAGACTAATTTTTTTTGCATGTATCTGTGCTATAAGTCCAACACCAATTATTATTATGTTTTTATTTTGGCTTTGTAATATCTTCAATGAAACAAAATAAAATTTCCTCTATGATAATTGAGTCATACTTTCTCTAAATCTGGCCTTTAAAAAAATCCCCTGGGGCACAGTCCCATCCGTTCTTTGATTTTCCTTCCACTGATCGCAAACCTCGGCTGTAGTCTGCGTCCTTTCAAAGGACAAAAGCAGACCCGGAGGCCTCAGAGCTGCCCGCAGCACCCTCCTGCCCGTGGCACCCTCCTGCCCGCGGGAGGTGCAGCGCCCATCCCCATCTGGACCTTGGCTGCCAGGGAGAGTCAAAGCCTGAGAATCAAAGTGGCAGCATGTCATCGCCTTCACCGGCCTGTCTCCAGCAGCACAAAACCAGTCCTCCCTGCCAGTGCTCTGGGGACCGGCCCTCAGGGCGATGTGGTGGCGCTGTCCCCTGGCAGCCAAGTGTCCCAGGCTTGTCTTTGGGGATCTCTGTGTCCATGGTATAAATGCGAGTGAGATCAGACACAATGTTATCAATGATTGGCTTGGTAAGGTCTCCACTAAACACCTGCCACCATGGCTTCTCGGCCATGGCCTCAGCGGGCACCTGGACCCCATAGACCTGCAGGGCCAGGTGGAGCACCGCCACCGCTATGTGCTGAGCCTGGAACCGGAAGCACAGCCCCCCGCGGTAGCTGTCCCGCAGCAGGGCCCAGGCAGTGACGGAGAAGGGGGTCCGTTGCCAGCTGTAAGGATTCAGCCAGTTCTTGAGAGAAATCAGGTAGTGGAGCAGGTACCTGTGTGGGTGCTGAAAGGAGACTTGGAAGCGCAGTACCCGCAGCACAAGGAGCTCGCACTGCACAATGCTGTCCTGGATCACCCAGACTAGGGAGTCCATTTCCAAGGGCTCGCTGCCTGGGTGGAAGTACCTGTTGGACACGTTGATGATGTCACGGGTTCGCAGGGGCTGTTCTTCCACTTTGCCAGCCAAGTAAAGGGCAGACATGGCGACCAAGTAGGGGTCATAGGCGTCCAGGTTGATCTCGCAGAAGAACTTATGGTAAATGGCACAGGCGGTGGCGAGGGGAATGGACTGCATCCCTAGCTTGACACCTGCCTCCATGATGAACCTTGTCACGCGGAAGTGCACCCTCGCCTGGGGTTCGGGCCACCCCTTGGCGCCTGGCGCCGCGTCCTCCTCTCTGCAGCTTTCCAGGCTAAGGTCCTCCATGGGGCCCTGCTGGGAGGCCCCAGACCCCGCGGGAAGGGCAAGAGTCTCCAGTGCAGTGCCTGTGCCAGCAGAGTCCTAGCCCAGTGCGCAGCCGCCCCACCGCGCCCCGCCCCACCGCGCCCTGCCCCGCCCCGCGCCGCCCCACCTACCCAGCCCTGCCTAGGCCTGACTGCCATCCAGGTTCCACCACCAATTATTGAAGAGACTGTATGACTGCATTCTATGCTTTTGCCTCCCTTTGTCAAATATTAATTGAGCATAATGGTTAGGGTCGACTTCTATGTTCTCTGTTCTGTCCCATTGGTCTTTATGTCTGTTTTAGTTCCAGTAAGAGGCAGTTCTGAGAATGGTGGCTTGTAGTATAGCTTGATATCTGGTATTGTGATCCCTCCAAATTTGTTCTTCTTTGTCCAGATTGCTGTAACTATTTGGGGTCTTTTCTTAAATTCATAGGAATTTTTGGAAACTTTCTTCTAGGTCTGTGAGATACGCCATTGACATTTTAATGGTTAATACATTAAAACTGTACATTGCTTTGGGTACTATGAACATTTTAATGATGTTGATTGTACCAAACCATGAATATGGTATGTTCTTCTATTTGCTTTAGTCTTCCTCTATCACTTTTTTTCAATTTCCTGTAGTTTTCCAAGAACAGGTTTTTACCTCCTTAGTTAATTTTATTCCTAGGTTTCTTAAATTTTTGTTGCACTGCTAAATGGCATTTTTGTTTGTCTGTTTCTATTTCTGAGTTCATTATCCGTGTATCAAAAAGCCATAGAATTCTGGGTGTTAATTTTGTACCCTGCTACATTGCCAAATTCATTTATTAAATCTCCTAGTTTTTTTGGTGGAGTCTTTAGGTATTTCTATGGACAATACCATGCCATCTGTGAATTATGACAGTTTTACTTCCTCTTTTCCACTTAGCATGCCTTGTTTGACTTCTTCTTGTCTGACTGCATTGCCTAGCACTACCAGTACTCTGTCGAACAGAAGTGGTGAGAGTGGGCATCCCTGTCTTGTTCCTCTTCTTAGAGTAATTGTTTTTGCCCATTGAGTATGATGTTGTCTGTAGTTTTGTCACATAAGGCTTTTTTAATGTTGAGGTATGATCCCTCTATGCCCAGTTTGCTTCGAGTTTTTATCAAAATTGGGTGTTGGATTTTGTCAAATGCTTTTCCTGCACCAATGGATATGAATCTCTCTCCATTTGTTTATGTGATGCATCACACTTATTGATTTCTGGATGTTGACTCATCCTACTTCCCCAGAATATATCCGCTTTGGCATGGTGTATGCTCATTTCAATGTAATGTTGCATCGCATTTGTTAGAGTTCTGTTGAGGATTGTAACATCTATGGTCATCAGAGATATATTGGCCTGCATTTTTCTTTCTTTGTGTTTTCTCTATCTGGCTTTGGGATTAGAGTAATGCTGGCTTCATAGGAAGTGTTGGGAAATGGTACTTCCTTTGAATTTTATGGAATAGTCTGAGGAAGAAGGTTTTAGTTTTTCTTTGAACACTTGGTAAAAGTCCCTGTGAAGCCGTCTCGCCCAGGCTTTTGTTTGCTGCAAGTTATTTTTGTGACTGCTTGAATTTCCTGAGTAGTTATTGGCGTGGTCCTATGTTTTATTCTTCCTAACTGAGTTTAGGAAGATTGTATTTTTCTAGGAATATGTCCATTTCTTCAGGGTTGATCAGTTTGTTGGAGTAGAGTTGTCCATAGTATTTATTTACAATCCTTTTTATATCTGTGGGGTCTTTTGCTATTTTGCCTCTTTCATTTCTGATTTTGTTTACTGGGGTCCTGTTGGTGAGCCTAGCTAGAGCTTAGTCAATCTGGTTTATCCTTTCAAAGAAATAGCTCATGTCTTTATTAATCTTTTGTGCGGTTTTTGTCTCTATGTCATTTATTTCTGCTGTGATCTTCATTATTCCTTCCTGCTGCTCAGTTTGGGCTTTGCTTGTTGCTCTGTCTACCTTTTTAAGTTGTGCGGGTTTGATAATTTGTGAACTGTTTTTCTTGTTCTTTGAGTTAGGCCTGTAATGCTATGAAGCTCCCTCTAAGGACTACTTTCAGTGTGTCCCATAGATTTTGGACTTTTATTTTTAATTTTCATTTACTTCCAGGATGATTTTAATTTCTTCTTTAATCTCTTTGGTAACCCAGTTATCTATCTTTGTACATAAAAGCCCTGTGACCGGAATGGCAGAATGACCAGAATAGCTGGTGGCTATGACTTGCATTGCGGCAGCCAAGCAGTCTTATCTGGGCCCCAATCGGCCATATCCCTGACCAACCTTGCTTCCCATCGGCCCCCAATCCCCCATTCGGGGCAGGACTGATAAGAAAACCACTCACAGCCTTTCCCCTGGTCAGCCCCACCCCCTATATGCGCTAACGCCCAGATTGGAGGCATGGCCTTCTGGTTAACCGCCAATGGCCACTAACCGCTGCAGGCCTGGCCCCATGTGCCCCCATCTGGGGAGGCCAACCAGACTGCTTCCATACAGGAATTCATACCCTGGGCCTCCATTTATTTAATAAAAGACTATTTAGCCTCCAAGTATTTGAATTTTGTTATATCTTATTGTAGTTTATTAGCAATATAAGAGGCCCAGTGAACGAACTTTGTACACTTGGCGGAGTCCCTCACCCTCTGGCAGCCTGGGAGACCTCAGGGGATGTCCGAATGATGTCTTAGGCTTAGTCCCAGTTGCCAAACATGCTTAGCGCCTCTGTGGAGGTGGGAGAGATTCCTGCCACTGCTGCTCCACTGGCCAGTCGTCAGCACAGGATCCAGCTGAATGGCGCTGCCCTGTGGGAGCTCACTGATCCCCAAGGGCAGCTCTTGCATTGAGAGTCTACTCCCTGGGTGTCAGAGCACATCATAGCAATCGGTCTTATCTCTTTTTTATGACCTTTACTTTGAGATTTCTTTTTTCTCTCTTTTCTAAATTGTTTTATTGCTTAAAGTATTACAAAGGGTATTACATATGTCTCCTCTTTCTTCCCCTCCCTGACTATCCCCTGGCCTCCCCTAACTCCCAGTGTCTTATGTCCATTGGTTATGCTTATATGCATGCATAGAAGTCTTTCGGGTGATCTCTTACTCTCCCCGCCTGCCCCCCAACCCTCCCCGGCCTTCCCGCTGTAGTTTGACAGTCTGTTCGAAGCTGCTCTGCCTCTGTATCTATTTTTGTTCATAAGTTTATAATGGTCTTTATTATCCATAAATGAGTGAGATCATGTGGTATTTTTCCTTCATTGACTGGCTTATTTCACTTAGCATAATGCTCTCCAGTTCCATCCATGCTGCTGCAAATGGCAAGAATTCCTTCTTTTTTACAACAGCATAGTATTCCATCATGTAGATATACCACCGTTTTCTAATCCATTCATCTGCTGATGGGCACTTAGACTGTTTCCAGGTCTTAGCTATGGTGAACTGTGCTGCTATGAACATAGGGGTGCTTATACCCTTTCTGGGCTCAGAGGTGTGGCAAACTTTCCTGCCCAGATCCCTGGTTTTTACCTTACCAGAGGAACTCTGCCCTTCCTGGCTGTAAACTGTCTGACCACCTGAGTGTACTTTGCCAATTCCGGGTGGGTGTTATTAGTTTCAGCTGCTCACTCCATTTGCTCCAGGATGTGCCCTGGGACGTGTATGCCTATTCCATCGCCATCTTGGCTTCTTGAGATTTATTTCTTCAAATATAATTATTGATCCCCTAGTTTTTTCCCCTTCTTTGCCTGAAAAGTATTTCTCTCCTTCCACTTTCAGTCCATGTGAGTCCTTATTCTGAGGTGGGTCTCTCATAGACAGCATATATATGGGTCTTGTTTTATTATAATTTTGGCCATTATATATCTTTTGAATGGAGTGTTTAGTCCATTTAGGTTTAAGGTTATTTTGATAGGTACTGATATGTTGCCACTTTTTTCTTTATGCCTCTGTTTCTTCTGTCTCTTCTATTCCTTCTTTTTACAACAGTCCCTTCAGCATTTCTTGCATTGATGGTTTAGTAGTGAAACACTCCCTTAGATTTTTTTTTTTCTGTAAAGACACTGAATTCCCCTATAGTCTTGAATGATTGCCTTGCTGGATAAGTATTCCTGGATTTGGTTCCTTGTTTTGCATCACTTTGTATATTTCCTTTCATTCCCTTCTGGCCTGATGTGTTTCTGTTAAAAATCATTTGATAATCTAACAGGAGAGCCTTTGTAGGTGACTCTCTGTCTCTCTCTTGCAGCCTTTAAGGTTCTGTTTGTGTCATTATTGTTTGCCATTATAATTACAATGTGTCTTGGTATAGGTCTTATTGGTTTCATCTTTTTTGGGACTGTCTGTGCTTGTGTGACTTTTTCTTCCCAAGATCAGGAAGGTTTTGTGATTATTTCTTCTAATAGGTTTCCTAATCCTTGTTCCTCATCTTGTCCTTCTGACACCCTTATTATACACATGTTATTTGTTTCATGTTATCCCCAATCTCCCTTAGGATATCCACATGCTTTCTATTTTTTCTCTCAAGTTGCTGTTCAGATTGTGTTGTTCCAGGTGTGTTACTCTGCCCTTTCTCCTAAATCGCTGATTCAATCCTTTGCTACTTCTAGTCTACTATTGAAACCTTCCATCGTATTTTTTATTGTAGCTATTATCAATGTTTTTCATTTGTCCTTGATTCTTATGTAAGTTGTGGATTTCCCATGCATCTGGTGTATCAACTTTATGACCCTTATTCTGAATTCCTTTTCGAACATATTGTATGTCTCCATTTAATTGAGTTCCTCTTCTGGCAATTCCTCCTTTTCTGTCCTTTGGGTGTTGTTTGTTTGTCTCCCCATTTTAGCTATCATGTCAGAACCCAGGTGCCAGGGTGTGATGGGCCAATGGCCACAGAGTGGATCCGCAATTCAATTGTACACTCCAAGACTCACAGGAGGCAATGGCACTGGTGGGGGGCTGGAGTCCCGGTGTCCGTGGGTCTGCAGCTGCCGTAAAAAGGTCTTTGGCCAGAGTGGCTCTCAGGTGATGTGTGAGGCCCATCTGGGTAGAGGTGAGGCTGGGTTCTTAGTCATAGAAGCTCTCCCCTTCAAGATGGTTTGTTTTCTTAGAACCATATTTAACATCAAACTGTGCAGTAACATAAAAATACTAAAGATTGTGCAAAGAGCCGATTAAAAATAGAATGGAGAAACAAATCAGAACTATGTATACAGAGTTGCATTCATACTGGACATTGTTTTCTGTCATTTTTACTGAAGAAATAGTAAAAGTAAGAAACCTGAGAAGCGGTAGAGGAGGAATAAAGTACCTAATCATTTTGAATGAATGATTGTTTGTTTTAAAAAATAAATAGTTTATGTAAGCCGGGTGCACTGGAAAACATGAAATAGATGTGTCAAAACATAAATGAAGTAACAGACACATTCTAAAAAGTAATCCACATTGCCCAGTCAGTATTGCTCAATGGTTGAGGATAGAATTGTGAACCAAGATGTCTCATCACCTATATCGGGTGAGGACACATGCCCAGGGTGCTGGCTGGTTTGCCAGTAGGAGCCATTTAAGGAAGCCGCTGATCAAAATATTTCTCTTTCATCTATGTTTCCATCTCTCTATCCCTCTCTCCAGATAACCAAGAATAAGCCTACTAAAAAACAAGAATGGAATTTATGTGCTTTCCCCTGGAATGTGAGACATTTTCGTCCTTATTACTAGGGGTCTTTGGAGGACTTTTATTAACCAACATACATTTTAGTCCTTATTACTAGGGGTCTTTGGAGGAATTTTATTAACCAAAATATATGTTTCTGTGTTGAATACTTCAATAGAATATTGTTAATAATGAAGTGTTTCATAAACTTACCATGAAAAAGGACTCTGTCATTTTTGAAGGAAACACTTGGTTTGGGAGAAGAATTTGAGGTAGATCTTGATTTTAGTTGCAATAATAAGTAGGTTTCAAACAGTTGCTCATTTGTTCAGGTTAAATGTTATGTAGTGTTGATATTATGTGTACTCATTTTAGTCTGTGGGTGGAAAAACAACTAAAGTAGACTACACCAAGAAACCATCTTTTCAAAGTGGGGGTGGGCAGAGGGCACCACTTCCATCAAGAAATAGAGGTGATGTGAGAAGTCTGAGAAGTGAAAGAGAGGAAGTAAGAGAAGCAAAAGGACATCCCTCAGGTGTAAAACACTTAGGTAATGTTTCAAAATCTAGGGATGGTAGGAGATCTGACTTAGGTAAACACATAATACAATATGCAAATGAGGTGTCATAGACTTGTGTACCTGAAGCCTATGTGATCATATTAACTTCCATAAATTCAATAAAGAGTGCCTATGTGATCATATTAACTTCCATAAATTCAATAACTTTAAATTCATAAAGTTACTGTCAGTAACTCAAATGTTTTTAAAAAATTAAAAAAAGATATGAGCATGAAACCATTATTTATGTGAAAACAGTAACATTGAATGAAGAGATACACCTCAATTTCATTCATATCATTCAAAGCAAAAGAAATGATACCGTTCATTAGATTGAGAATGTATACTGATGATCAAGATGATTTGTAATTGCTAAAGAGGTATAGCACTTCTAATAATGAATGCAATATGTAATGTGTAAAACACTCTTAATGACCTTACAGGGATACGATTTAAACCTCAAGCTAAATTCAGTCTATTTTAGCATTACTGTTTGTCTCTAGTCACTTCAACTGTTCTCTGAAGAACTCAATTCTATTGATCTTATGTTAGAATGTTACACTTTGGGAACAGGAAGTCATGTAGGTTTAAAGTGAAGATTCATACTTATTGAACTACTAAGAATTTGTTCTGAAAGTACCCTTCTTTCATCTCAAAAAAGGACATCAGTTCACCTTGGAAAATTCCCACTGAAATAAAAGTTGGTCTAACTATATAAACGTCAAGGACACACACTTCATTATTTAGAATTGGATTTGAAATACTAGTTTTGAGTATAGGAATGTGCAACCCTGTACTGTGTAAAATAATAATCTTTATTATTAATTTGATAAGATGATCTTGTACTTAGGTTTGATGTAGAAAACTTTCCATTTGGAAACTACATAAGAGAAATGTCTATGGTATTAAATAGATTCACAAAGGGGTCTCTGACTCAGGAAAAGGCTAAAAACCAATGATTCACCAAGTTTATTGGTCTTTCTTTCCTTCTTTCTTTCTTGTATATGAGGAATATGAAACATGAATAAACATGTTGACGAGCTATTTTCAGGGAGTTGTCTTTTAATTAATTTATCTATTTACTTATTTGACTGACTATGAAAGGAAAGTGTATTCATTTCAATATATCTGTAGGAGGAAAAGTTGGTTTCATATTAACCAGTTTTCCTAATTTCAAAGATTTAGTGTCCATTTGTGATAATTAGGTGTGTGACATTTCAGGGAAAATTTCCTAAAATGTTATTGCAGGGTTTGTGCAAGATGAAGGTGAATGTTCCTGTTTTTACCATCTGGGTGATACTGAGAAGAGTTTGCCAGTTCATATTTGGCCACATATGAGGATGCTCATAGTTCTTCTTTCCCATGACGAATTACAGAATTGGAAGATAAGCCTCTTTCCTATTTGAAAATGAAAACAGTGATTGTTAATTATGTATTATTCAACATGTTTTCTTTAAATACTATTAAAATAGAGTGTAGTATTCTGATCAAAGAGTTATTTTATAAATGAACTGTAGGAATTATATGATAACATTTGTGAAATAACACTTTTTTGTAATGCATCATGTTTTGACTTTTTATATTTTAATTTTTAATTATGACATTGCATGTTTTAAAAGCTTTTATTGAGATGAAATTAGTTTGATGACTAGTTGAGACTGTTTTCTTGTATCTTTTAAATAACTTCTTTCACTTAGTATATCTGGATTCTCTGCATTCAAATTCTGGTGTGTGTGTGTGTGTGTGTGTGTGTGTGTGTGTGTGTTTAGTTTTGTTTTATTGGCACGTATATATAATTCTGCTTCAGTTCTTTCTCAGTTATCCAAACTGATTTTCAATAACTCTGAGCACTGTACTGAAGACATGTGAAGATAGAATTTTATCATTTTGTGCTAACCAGCATGCTTATGACCATGATCCTGTTTAGTAAATATTTATACACAATATCCAGACTTGACCATTTAACAAATGTTGACCCTACTCAAGTAGAATGATGTTATTTATGACACAGAGGATGGCAGACATACAATTAATCTTCACAGAAGTGGCTGCAGGGTGGATTCCCTTCCGCTGAAAAGAACTCCATCTTCAAGAAGTTGGGATCCTCCACCTACAAGACCTGCCCATTCTGATCCAAGGCAAAGCATTACTGGGATGGGAAGTCAAGGTAAATGGTACAGTCTCTCATGGATTAGAGTAATGAGCTGTTTTAAAAGGAATGCTACACTTTAATTTCTGGAAGCCTTGTGGAAAGTGAGTAGTGGATGGGCATCTGTACTCAACACTATCTTATTGTTTCATTGTTAGGAATAATTCTTCATCTTCTGATTAGTGAGGTAATAAGTAGATAACACCAGAGTGAAGAACGCAATCCTTTTAATCCATGTTGATACAGTGTCCCTCTTTTTTATATTTACTTTTTTAATATTTTAAGAAAAATGGTTTTAGTGTCATAATGTTACATTCAATAAATGTTAATATTTCTAGAAAAACTATTTTAAATGTAATAATTTTACATGCAATAAGCATTAATATTCCAAGAAAAACAATTTTAAATATAATAATACTGGAGACCCAGTGTACAATTCATGCATGGGTGGTTTCCGGCCTGCACACCCCAATCGCCAGGTTGGCCAAGGGGAGGGGATACAGGTGTTTGGCCGGCTGGCTCCACCCAGATCGAGTGGGGGATCAGATGGGGGAAGATGAAGGCCAGGGGAAGGGGCTGTGGGCAGATTACTGGCTGGCGGGTCCTCAATCATTGAGGGGGTGGAGGGGGGCCGTGGACAGAACAGTGTGGGGCTGCCTGCAGGGTGCAGCCTGGGATGCTAGCCAGACTGTCCCACCCCATGGTGGATCTCCTGGTCAAACTCCTGTTTGAAGGGACAATTTGCATATTAGTCTGTTATAATATAGTGTTACATGCAATAAACATTAATATGTTAAGGAAAAAATATTAAATATAATATTACCAAAACAGTGCAAACCTATTTTATCACAAAGGTTGTAGGAATTATTAAATATATGAAAATAATAGGATTCCTTTTATTATATTATAAAACATATATTTTTTACTCTGGCTCTATTTTATTCATCTGTTTATTCTTTGATTGTTTGAAATATTTTTTATTGATTTCAGTGAGAAAGGGAGAGGGAGAGAGATTGCAACATCAATGATGCGTGAGAATCATTGATTCTCTGCCACCTGCATGCCTCACACTGGGGACAAAGCCCACAACCCAGGCATGTGTCTTTGGCCAGAATCAAACCTGGGACCCTTCAGTCTGGAGGCCAATAGTCTATCCACAGTGCCTAACCAGCTAGGGCTATTTTTTCTGTATTGATTAAGTTATTACATATGTGTCCTTATCCCCCATTTGTCCCTCCTACCTCCTCCTCATGTCATCACCCCCACTGGTGTCAGTGTCCATTAGTCAGGCTCATATGCATGCCTCAAGTCCTTTAGTTGATCTCTCTAACTCCACCTTCCACTACCTTCCCTGCAGCAACCTTTTGCAGCAAAGATTCAGGAACTGCAAAAGTGTATGAACTGAAATGAATACACTAGACAACAATTACATATTTAGAAGGCGTGGGGGAGCCAGGTGAAGGCATTTCTCTCTAGTAACGAGGCTCTCTGAAACCCAGGACCCATCAGTTTTTATTTACTTTAATACACATTTGCCCTTTAGCAAAGCATACAGGCATATCGATGGTAAAGTTTGGTAAACAATAAAAGTATTATCATGGTAGGAGGTTGCTTACAGCCATTTTGCCAACAGCAGGGTAGCAAAATGCTGATTTTCTGCCATGCTGAATATGAAAGTCCATTCGCCTGCTGTAGGATTCTCGCTTTGATATGTTCACTACTGTTGGTCTTTGCTGGGCCGACATTTCCCCCTTTTTGCTTTCTTAATTAGTTTAGAAAGGTGTCTGCCATTAGCTGGGCTCAGATCCTTTTAAGACTTTTCATTCTGCATCTTCAGACTGGAAGCAAACATAGAAGAACAAGAAAGAAAGACAATAGCGGTTACTCTAAAAAGGAAACGTAGGGAGATTCGACGACAAGGATTGAGTTCTTTCATGTCCTTCTAAATATTATTGTCAGGTATTTAAGGAATTCATTCATAGCAGGCTTCTTTTGGGGCCATTAGTTTTTTATGGATCCCTTTCCCAGTCACAGTTAGCTTGTGACATGACAGCAATGATGTTCGAGTTCTGGATGGTGGACAAATGGTGAGAAATGACAATGTAGGTCTGAATTTTTTTGGCTTTGTCATGGGCAACCTGCACCAATGCACCGATGATGAGTGCTAGCATGGCAAGGCGTCTTCACCATCCCCTATCTCTGGATGGTTCTCCTCTGACTCCTCAGTGTTATGCTTGGGGCCTCTGCTATCTGTGGTTGCAGTAGTCTGGTCAGTTCCTCCCTCAGATTCATGTTGCAGGAACCATCCAGGCTTAGAGGAGTTTTATGGAAACACACAAGTATATCCTCGACCAGAGGTTAATAAAGGGACCCTTCTATAAACCAGACTCGGTATCTTTCCATTTAACCAGACCATTTTGGTTTGGCTTATTCTGACACCAGTGTAATTCTATGGGTGTCTTGCCATCAGCATTACAAGGAAAAATTTTAAAGTAATTAAGGCTTGGTGTAGTCTACTTACAGGAGATTTCTTCACTGTTCCCCCACTTTTGTTTTTCAAGTTGGGATTTAGAGGCCCTTGTAGCAGATATAACATGCAAGGGGGACATTTCTTGATAATCTGTTTTGCCTGCTGTACAATATTTTGGCAGGCTGATGTAAAAGTTGATGAGATTCTGTGGCCTGTTTAATAAAATAACTAATTGATAGGCCTAGGCATTTCCTTTTGTTAAAGGACCAGGACTTGTTGAAATAGTATAGATAGGCATCGGTCACAGACATTTAAATTGAGTAGTTGCAGTTCTGTTTACCAAGCCAGCAGCATAGGCAGATCAGAGATAATATGAATAGGCTTTTGGAAATCCTGCAAGTCAGCCTTGATCGTTTCTAATTCGATTCTTTGCACAGAAGTATGACTGGTCTGAATGACTTGGTCTGAATTCTTTGCATTATAAGCAGCTTTACCATGAGATGAACTATCAGTAAAAACAGTGACTGCTCCAGGAATAGGTTTCTGCCTATTCCAACTAAGTTCCCCTGAATATTCTTTTATTTTCATTTGCTAATTTAAATCAGTCAAAAATAAGGCTTATTTCCTAACTTTGTCATTGGCTGGGGACAGTAAATGACACTAATAGGGTTTTTGCTATCAGTCTTTGAGTATATTGACATAAGCGTTGTTTACGGAGGCAAAATGCAAATGGTTTACTTTTCTTTATGAGGCCTAATACATTTATTTTTAATTACAGTTTTCTAGATCTTTGAAGGGAATCTGCTCCTGTTTTTTCTCCCAGAGTAATTTCTAGGCCACATTTAGGGAGTTTCTTTTAAAAACATTTTTTTTTCTTTTAAATAGAGCTACAAACTTGGTTCCTTTTAAGAAATACCAATAAGAGGTATGTTGGCCAATTGTGCAATGCATACAGATTAAGTCAAAGTAACTCCTTTTTTTCTATGGTGTCTTATTAATGGTGAGATTTAATGTTCCAATAATAACTTTTTGTTTTCCTTGTAAATAGTAGCAGAAGAGATTTAAAAATTTCTCCTTTTTTTGAGCTTAAAATTTACTTTTGAACGGCATTCTTTTGGTTATTGCATAGGTACAGAAATTTTACTCTGGACTGTGTTAGAACCAATTCCTAATAAAATATCTGCTTCTCGTATAACTGAGTTTATATGAGACCATGATTATATTGTAAAAAGCTAATTTATTTAGTGACTAAAGTACGCATCTTTATTGAGAAAGCAAAGTAAGTAAACTTATACATTTGACCTATGAAGTCCAGATGTTGCACTACCCCCGGGCCTAGCTAAAGATCTGGCTGTCAGGTCTCCCATCTTAAAATTCTGCTGCTGAATAATCTGATTTTGCTTAAGAAGTATTCAGCAACTTTGTCATGCCCTCCCTTAGAGGGTGAAACTTTTTTAACATTTAAAATACATGCATGTAAAGAGAACACAGCTATTAATTTTTATTTGATGAAGCTTCAAGTGATTTCAAGTATATTAGATCGGGGTAATTTGGTTTGAAAATATTTCTTTTCCTAAAATATTTCTTTTAAGAAGAGAGTAAACCCTTGAATTATTCCAGGGCACTTGAAAAGTTTCAAAGCTATCTCTTGGTTAAAGTCTTGAAATTTAACATGGAAAGACTATCACAAATATGTGTAACCCAAACATTACATTATACGTTTGTTGTAATTATGCTAAAATAGATCAATAAAATTTAAACTGGTTTTTTTATTAAAAATTTGGTTCAGACCATAGAATTAATCCTCTTTTTTAATCAGTCCAATAAAATATTATATCCTAGGTTGACATTTTACCACACATAGTACACATAAGGACTACAATATACTTTGTACTACTAAGTTTTTCCAGAGAAATCACATGAAATATTTTTCTTGATAATGAATTTCTAAACTTTATGCATTGTATCATTACGAGCACATAATTTCTCCCAATTTAATTTGAACTTTTAACTCTTGGAAGCCTTAAATTTTAGGTGCTAAGTTAAATACTTAGCATTTCTTAGTTTAGTAATACCTTCACATTTTTAGGGATATATTTCCAATAAAATTAACAAAGACTTATTTAATTAATAGATTCAAATCTGTCCTTTGTTTTTTCATTCGAGTCAAACTCAAATAAATATTGCAAAATTTTGTTATTTCAAAACCTTTAGAGTTTTAATAAGTTTTTTTACTTAATGTAAGCAACTCCAATTTTTTAAGTTACCAAAGACTTTGGAAAAGTATGTTTAGACATATGAGGTTGCCAAAGAAGTAGGGGGAGAAAGGAAGAAGGCCTGTAGCCATTGGAATTTTAAAACCACCACATTTTTCCTTCAGAGATAACATCTAAGAGTGCTTTTCCAGGTTCTCTGCTTTTACAGGGAGAAGATCCACTGGCCCTTTCCTCCAACAGAGAGTGCAGTCCGCCCTCTCCTCAGGGACTGCACCCTCACCATCAATATATTTATTTATAACTATGGGCCCGGTGCACGAAATTCATGCACTGGGGCGAGGGGGGATAGTGTCTCTCAGCCCAGCCTGCCCCCTCTCACTTACTGGGAGCCCTCAGACGTTGACCCCCATCACCCTCCAATCACAGGATCGGCCCCTTGCCCAGGCCTGACACCTCCGCCAGAGGTGTCAGGCTTGGACAAGGGACCCACATCTCCCCCCGATCACTGGCTCTGGCCCCCGCCCAGGCCTGAGGCCTCTGGCCAGGAATTATGCCTGGGCAGGGGACCCCCATCTCCCTCTGATCGCTTGCTCCACCCCCCACCCAAGCCTGACGCCTCTGACCCAGGCTTCAGGCCTAGGCAAGGGAACCCTCATATCCCCCCAATCACTGGATCCACCCCCCATCCAGGCCTGATGCCTCTGGCCCAGGCAACAGGCCTCGGCAGAGGGCCCCCAGCCCCCTCCAATTGCTGGCTCCATCCCCTGCCCAGGCCTGATGCCTCGGCCAGAGGAGTTGACCCTCATCACCCTCTGATCACCAATCACCAGATCGGCCCCTTGCCCAGGCCTGAGGCCTCTGGCTGAGGCATTAGGTCTGGGCAGGTGATCCCCATCTCCCCACGATTGCAGGCTCTGCCCCTGCCCAGGATAACGCCTCTGGCCAAGGCATCCGGCCTGGGCAGTGGGTACCCGCAGCGGCAGCGGCAGCGGCCCCGTGATCGCGGGCTCTGCTTTAGGCCCAGGCAAGGGACCCCTAGCTGCTGGGACTACCGGCTTTGCCCGTGCCCAACTCCCATCACTGGCTCCAACCCTACTTCCCGCTATCACTGGCCAGGGTGGCAAAGGTGCCCAATTCTCCGACCATGGATGGGGTGCAGGGCTCTTAGCTCCCCCCTGGGTTTCCGATCCCTGTCAGCGACAGGGGGCTTCTTCATGCTTTCCCTTTCGCCTCCCTGCATTGTGCCTACATATGCAAATTAACCGCCATCTTTGGTGGCGGTTCACTGCCATCTTAGTTGGCAGTTAATTTGCATATCGCCCTGATTAGACAATGAAACGGTAGCGGTTATCACCATCTAAGGGCATTTCACTTTGGCAAATTTTGCAGCAGAGAAAACTTACTGGCTTTCATTGGCTTTAATATTAACCTTGGAATATGGACCATTATTATTTAAGAACTGCCCCTTCTTAAGGAAACACTAATCTTATTGCTTAAACACAGCCTGTATATTTTCCTTGTGTCATTTTCACCATCTTATAAAGAAAAACAGTCTTGGGTTTGTACTATAGCATCTATGAAGAGATGGGGGTCAGTCCAAGAGGCACCCAAAATCGGGTGGGGTGCGACTTCTCTTAACCTAGTGTTTTTCTCTTCATGGGTACAGAAATCCCAGAGATATCCCTTAAATTGTGAGGAATGTCTCATCTATCCAAATTTCAAATGACAGTCTGGGAAATAAAATGAGACTTTTAATAACACTCTCGAGAGTGGGCATACATTTTACAGGATCACCAAAAGACTAGTAATTAATGGGTTGGGAGGTGTTTTAGATATTTAGTAATGGCCTGTCCATCTACTGTTTCTTTTCTTATTAAATTAAATTGAAGGCATGCTTAATAGACTAACAATAAACAACCAAAACAGATTAATAATAATCAACTGACATGCGCTCATAACATAGAGACAAGGCTTAATGAATCAGAGTAGTTTTCATCGATCTTATTCTGCTCTTCATGGCATTGGCTGTCCTCTCAAGTTATTTTACCTAAAATCTGCCTGTCCCAAGGTGTCATATGGTAATTTTCAGACAAAGCATTAAAGGGTCCTTTTGTAAAATGACTGTTAACCCCGTTTTCTCTAGCTGCTGTGCCTTTCCACACTAGAGGTGGAGGACCCAGGGCTTAGGTATTACAGACTTTTGATCCCCAATACGAATTAGGCATAATGCAGTGCGAACAAGAGCACACATAGTTCAAGATGGCAATGTTACATTTTTCCTTTAGCCTGATCTCAGAGAGTACCTTTTGATATTTTAATTTCTTTATCCTTGAGCATACAAGTAAACGTTTACAATTATTTATTTATTTATTTATTTATTTATTTATTTATTTTGCTTTATAATCAAACTTTCGCTCATTATAGCCTGGCAGAAAAGAAAGATTTTCCGCCCACTTTATGTTTCACAATTTCCAAAGCTGGCATGGGCTTTGTGCACAGAGAATTTTCCCCACCTTTTCAGTGCACTTCTCAGCTTTCTGGTGAAATGTCTTCATTTTTCACTCTGGTGAAATTTCCTCTCCAGATGCCCCACATTGGGCGCCAGAATGCTGCAACCTTTTGCAGCAAGGATTCAGGATCTGGAAAAGGAGCTGAACACAAATGAATACACTAGACAACAAATAGAAATTTAGAAGACATGGGGGAGCCAGGCTGAGACCTTTCTTTCTAGCCGAGAAGCTCTCTCAAACCCTGCACTCACCAGCTTTCATTGACTTGGCTTTAGGTTTCTCATATATGCCCTTTAGCAAAGCAAACAGGCATGTCAGCAGTCAAGTATGCTAAACATTAAAAGGGTTATCAGGTTAGGAGATTTCCTTCAGCCATTTTGCCAACTGAAGGGTAATATAATGCTGATTTTCAGCCTTGCTGAATATCAAAGTTCATTAGCCCTCTATGATATATATATATATATATATATATATATAAATATATATATATATATATATATATATATATATATATACACATATACATACATACATACATACATATATACATATCTATATATATATATACACACACCCACATGTACATATACATATATATACGTATGTATGTATATGTGTGTGTGCATATCCTACCTAATAAAAGAGAAACATGGTAATTGGCGTACGACTGCTACCCTTCCCATTAGCTAATCAGGGTGATATGCAAATTAACTTCCAGCCAAGATGGCTGCCGGCAGCCAGGCAGATTAAACTGAACATGAGGCTTGCTTGCTTCCATGCCAGAGGACTGCAACATTCCCCGCCTGCCTTGCAGCCTCTGAGCTTGCAGTTTAAGAAACATTGTAACATATAGAAGCTAAACAAAACCCCAGAAACCAGCTTTCAGCCGGCTGGGATCTCAGAGCTGGAGTTGATGCAGAGTTTTGATTATAGAACCCAAACAAACCAGACACCTGCTTTCTAGAGTGGAGGCCTAAGAGCTGGAGCCTCAGAGCTAAAAGTGGCTCAGAATAAAAAAAAAAAAAAAAAAAGAAGGAGCAGTTGGGAGCTTCAGTCCCAGCCTGAAAACAGCCCTCAGCCCCTCACTCAGACTGGCCAGGCACCCCAGTGGGGACCCCCACCCTGAAGGGTGTGTGACCAGCTGCAAACAGCCATCATCCCCTCATCCAGACTGGCCTGGCACCCCAGTGGGGACCGCCACCCTGATCCAGGACACCCTTCAGGGCAAACCAGCCAGCCCCCACCAGTGCACCAGGCCTCTATTCTATATAGTAAAATGGTAATATGCCTCCCAGCACTGGGATCAGCAGAGCCTCGAGGCCTCCCGGCACCGGGATCAGTGTGACAGGGGGCAGCGCCCAAACCCCCTGATCGCCCTGAGGCTCTGTGTGGACAGGGGGCGGGGCCTCAACCTTCCTATCGGCCCTACTCTGTGAGTGACAGGGGGGAGCCCCAACCCACCTGATGGACCCTGCTCTGTGCTTGACAAGGGGCAGCACCCCAATCCCCTGTTGGCCCTGCTCTGTGCATGACAAGGGGTGGCGCCGCTACCTCCCCATCGACCATGCCTTGAGTGTGCCTGAGGGTGGCATTGCAACTTCCTGATCCACCCTGCTCTGTGCATGACAGCGGGCGGCGCCGCAACTGCCTAATCGGCCCTGCTCTGAACCCGACCAAGGGCTGCACCTAGGGATTAGGCCTGCCATCTGCCACCCAGGAGCAGGCCTAAGCCAGCAGGTCATTATGTCCTGAGAGGTCGCAGACTGCGAGAGGGCACAGGCTGGCATGAGAGAACCCCTCTCCCCACTGAGTGCACAAATTTTTGTGCACCGGGCCTCTAGTATATGTGTGTGTGTGTGTGTGTGTGTGTGTGTGTGTGTGTGTGTGTGTCTGCCTATGTGTGTGTGTGTGTGTGTGTCTGTGTGTATATATGAGGCCCAGTGCACAAAAATTTGTGCACTGGTTGGGGGGTTGTCCCTCAGCCCCACTTGTCCCCTCTCACAGTCTGGGATCCCTCAGGAGATAATGACATGCCCTCTTTGGCTTGCTCCTGCCTGGCAGAGGGCAGGCCCAATTCCTATGTGCAGCCCGTGGTTGTGATTAGAGCAGGGCTGATTGGGTGTTGGGTGCTGCCCCTGTCATGCACAGAGCAGGGCGGATTGGGAGGTTGGGATGCCATCCCCAGTCAGGCTCAGGGTAGGGCTGATTGGAAGGTTGGGGCACCACCCCCTGTCACACTCAAGGCAGGGTTGATGGGGAGGTTGCAGCAACACCTGCTGTCACGCACAGAGCAGGGCCCATCAGGGGGTTTGGGGCTCCGTACCCTGTCACACACATAGCACGGCCAATCAGGGTGTTGGGGTGCTCCCCGCTGTCATGCATAGAGTAGGGCAGATAGGGGAGTTGGGGCACTGTCCCTGTCACACACAGAGCAGGGCGAATCGGGGAGTTGGGGCGCCGTCCCCTGTCACACTCAGGGCAGGGCCAAGGAGGAGGTTGTGGCTCCACCCCGACACAAACAGAGCAGGGCCCATGGGGTGGTTGGGGCGCAGCACCCTGTCCTACACAGAGCCGCAGGGTGATCAGTGGGTTTGGGCGCTGCCCCCTGTCATGCTGCTCCAGGGGCCAGGAGGCCTGGAGGTTCCACTGATCCTAGTGCTGGGAGCCCTTGAAGCTCCGCTTGACACAGGGGTAGTGAGGTCTCGCTGCTCCACTGATCCTGGTGCTGGGAGGCCTCGCAGCTGTGCTTGACACAGGGGCAGTGAGCATTTGCTGCTCTGCTGATCCTGGTGCTAGCAGGCTCTGCTGATCCCGGTGCCAGGAGGCCTCGTGGCTCCGCTGATCCCGGGTTCCGGAGGCCTCATGGCTCTGCTGATCCTGGTGCTGGGAGGCATATTACCCTCTTACTATATAGGATATAGGCCTGGTGCACAGGTGGGGGCCGGCTGGATTGCCCTGAAGGGTGTCCTGGATCAGGGTGGGGGTTCCGCTTGGCTGCCTGGCCAGCCTGGATGAGGGGATGATAGCTGTTTGCAGCTGGTCACACAGCCTTTATGGTCAGGGTCCCCACTGGGGTGCCTGGCCAGTCTGGGTGAGGGGCTGAGGGCTCTTTTCAGCAGGTGGGTGACTGAAGCTCCCAACCTCTCCTTTTTTTAATTTTTTTTTTATTCTGGGATTTATTTATCTTCTATGGCTGTCACTGGAACTGAGGGCTGGCTTTAGCTCTGAGGGTCAGCCCCAGCTCTGAGGCCTTGGCTGCTGAAAGCAGGTATCTGTGTTCGTTTGGGTTCTGTTATCGAAACTCTGTTGCAACTCCAGATCTGCTGGCTGGCTGAAAGCATGGGGTTTGTTTAGTGTCTATAATTGCAACATAGTTGCTTAGAGTACAAGCTCACTTTCCAGCAGTGGCAGGCAGGGAACCATGGCTTCCTCCTTCACTGGAGCAAGATAGCCTCCTGTTCGCTGCAGCTGCCTGGCTGCTTTTTCTCTGCATCCTCTCCAGCACTTGCGGTTTTTTATTTTTTATTTTTTTCTGACAGCTATTCTGACTGGTGGATTGGTACTTCTCTCATTTTGATTCACATCTCTTGGACTGTTATTGCCTTTGAGCATTTTTCCCTATGTCTCTTGGCCTTATGTAGGCCCCCTTTCAAAAAATGTCCATTTAAGTCCTTTGCCCATGTTTTGATTGGATTGTTTATCTTCCTATTGTTAATTTGTGTGAGTTCCCTGTCAACTTTGGAATTCAACACTTATCAGAGATACCATTGGCAAGTATGTTCTCCTATGCAGTGGGCTTTCTTGTTGTTTTGTTCAGGATTTAGTTTGCCGTGCAGAAGATTTTTATTTTGATGTGGACCATTTGTTTAATTTCTCCTTTGTGTGCATTGCCCTCAGAGCTGTGTCAGTAAAGAGATGCCAAGACATATGTCTGATAATTTGCTGCCTGTGCAGTCTTCTGAGATTTCTTCATATAGATTCCCAACTAACGTTCAAGTCCTTTATCCACTTTGAGTTTATTTTTGTGTATGGTGAAAGGTGGTGGTCTAGTTTCATTTTCTTGCATGTTTCTGTCTGATTTTCATCATTTATTGAAGAGACTGTCTTTTTTTTAATTTTATTGCGTAAAGTATTACAAAGAGTATTACATATGTGTCCTTTTTGTTTCTCCGTCCTTGACAATCCCCTGGCCTCCACTACCCCCCCCCCCTGTGTCTTATGTCTGTTGGTTATGTTTGTATGCATGCATACCAGTCCTTTAGTTGATCTCTTACCCCTTTCCCTTCTGCCCCCCAACCCTTCCCTGCCTTCCCGCTGCAGTTTGACAATCAGTTTGAGGCAGCTCTGCCTCGTATCTATTATTGTTCATAAGTTTATAATGGTCTTTATTTTCCATGAATCAGTGAGATCATGTGGTATTTTTCTTTCATTGACTGGCTTATTTCACTTGGCATAATGCTTTCCACTTCCATCCATTCTGTTGCAAATGGTGAGTTCCTTCTTTTCTACAGCAGCATAGTATTCCATCGTGTAGATGTATCACAGTTTTCTAATCTATTCATCTACTGATGGGCACTTAGGCTGTATCCAGATCTTAGCTATGGTGAATTGTGCTTCTATGAACATATGGGTGCATATATCCTTTCTGATTGGTGTTTCTGGTTTCTTGGGATATATTCCTAGAAGTGGGATCACAGGGTCAAATGGCAGTTCCATTTGTAGTTTTCTGAGGAAGCTCCATACTGCCTTCCATAGTGGTTGCACCAGTCTGCAACCCACCAGCAGTGCACGACTGTTCATTTTTCTCCACCTCCTCTCCAGCACTTGTCATTTGTTGATTTGTTGGTGATAGCCAATCTGACAGGTGTGAGATGGTACCTCATTGTTGTTTTGATTTGCATTTATCAGATGATTAGTGACTTTGAGCGTGTTTTCATATGTCTCTTGGCTTTCTGAATGTCCTCTTTTGAAAGGTGTCTATTTAGAACCTTTGTGCATTTTTTGATTGGATTGTTTATCTTCCTTTTGTTAAGTTGTATGAGTTCCCTATAAAGTTTGGAGATTAGGCCCTTATCTGATATGACATTGGCAAATATGTTTTCCCACGCAGTGGGTTTTCTTGTTGTTTCATTGATGGTTTCTTTTGCTGTGCCGAAGCTTTTTATTTTGATGTAGTCCCATTTGTTCATTTTCCCTTTAGTTTCAAGTGCCCTAGGTGCTGTATGAGTGAAGAAATTGCTTCGGCATATGTCTGAGATTTTGTTGCCTTTGGATTCTTCTGGAATTTTTATGGTTTCCCGTCGTACATTTAAGTCCTTTATCCATTTTGAGTTTATTTTTGTGTATGGTGTAAGTTGGTGGTCTAGTTTCATTTTCCTGAATATACTAGTCCAATTTTCCCAGCACCATTTATTGAAGAGACTATCTTGACTCCATTGTATGTTCTTGCCTCCTTTGTCAAATATTAATTGAGCATATTTGTTCAGGTCGAATTCTGGGCTCTCTATTCTATTCCATTGATCTATATGTCTGTTCTTGTGCCCATACCAGGCAGTTTTGAGAACAGCGGCTTGGTAATACAGCTTGATATGTGGTATTGATACCCACCTACTTTGTTCTTTCTCAGGATTGCTGCAGTTATTCGGGGTCTTTTTTTTATTATTATGAATGAATTTTTGGAGAGTTCGTTCTAGATCTGTGAAGTATGCTGTTGGTATTTTAATGGGAAGTGCATTGAATTTATAGATTGCTTTGGGATGTGTGGACATTTTAATGATGTTGCTTCTACCAGTCCATGAACAAGGTATGTTCTTCCATCAGTTTATGTCTTCCTCTATCTCTTTTTTCAATGTCCTGTAGTTTTGTGAGTAGAGGCCTTTTACCTCTTTACTTAAGTTTATTCCTAGGTAGCTTAATTTTTTTGGTGCAATGGTAAATGGGATTGGTTTTGTAATCTCTCTTTCTGAAAGTTGACTATTGATATATCGAAATGCCACAGATTTCTTGGGGTTAATTTTGTATCCTGCTACATTGCCAAATTCATGTATTAAGTCTAGAAATTTTTGATGGAGTCTCTAGGGTTTTGTATGTATAATATCATGTCGCCTGCAAATAAGGACAGTTTTACTTCCTCTTTTCCAATTTGGTTGCCTTTTATTTCTTCTTCTTGTCTAATTGCAATGGCTAATACTTCCAGTACTTTGTTGAACAGAAGTGGTGAGAGCGGGCATCCCTGTCTTGTTCCTGTTCTTAGGGGAAATGGTGTTAGTTTTTGTCCATTGAGTATGATGTTGGCTGTGGGCCTGTCATATATGGCTTTTATTATGTTGAGGTATGATCCTTCTACTCCCACCTTGCTGAGAGTTTTTATCAAAAATGGGTGTTGGGTTTTGTCAAATGCTTTTTCTGCATCAATTGATTGGACCATGTGTTTTTCTTCTTTCAATTTGTTTATGTGATGTATCACGTTTATTGACTTGCGGATATTGTACCATCCTTGCATCCCTGGGATAAATCCTACTTGGTCATGTTGTATGATCTTTCTGATGTACTGCTGGATCCGATTGCTAAGATTGTGTTGAGGATTTTCGCGTCTATGTTCATGAGGGTATTGGCCTTTAATTCTCTTTCATTGTGTTGTCTTTACCTGGTTTTGGTATTAGGGTGATGCTGGCTTCATAGAATGAGCTTGGAAGTGTTCCTTCCTCCTGATTTTTTTGTAGTAGTCTGAGGAGGATAGGTTTTAGTACTTCCTTGAATGTTTGGTAAAATTCCCCTGTGAGGCCATCTGGTCCTGGGCTTTTGTTTGCTGGAAGCTTTTTGATGACTGCTTCAATTTCTTCCATAGTTATTGGCCTGTTGAGATTTTTAGATTCTTCCTGATTGAGTTTTGGAATGTTGTATTTTTCTAGGAATTTATCCATTTCCTCCAGGTTGTCTAGTTTTTTGGAGTAGAGCTGTCCACAGTATTTTTTAACAATCATTTGTATTTCTGTGGGGTCTGTGGTTATTTTACCCCTATCGTTTCTGATTTTGTTTATTTGGGTCCTATCTCTCTGCTTCTTGGTGAGTCTGGCTAGAGGTTTGTCAATCTTGTTTATCCTTTCAAAGAACCAGCTCTTGGTTTCATTGATTTTCTGTATTATTTTTTTGGTCTCTATGTCATTTATTTCTGTGCGAATCTTTATTATCTCCTTCCTTCTGCTCACTCTGGGTTTTTTTTTTGTTGTTGTTGTTGCTCTCTTTCTAATTCTTTGAGATGTAAGTTAGATGATTTACTACCATTTTTTCTTGTTTTTTGAGATAGGCATGTAGAGCTATAAACTTCCCTCTCAGGATTGCTTTCTATGTGTCCCATAGGTTTTGGATTGTAGTGTTTTCATTGTCATTAGTTTCCAGGATGTTTTTAATTTCTTCTTTGATCTCATTGAAACCCAATCAATATTTAATAACATGCTCTTCAGCTTCCAAGTGTTTGAGTATTTGGGGTTATTTTTTATTGTAGTTTATTTCTAATATTACGCCATCGTGGTCTGAGAAGATGCTTGGTATGATTTCAATCTTCTTGAATTTGGGGAGACTTTGTTTGTGACCCTATATGTGGTCTATTTTTGAATGTGTCTTAAGAGCACTTGAGTAGAATGTATATTCCTTGGCTGTGGGGTGAAGCGTTCTGAAGATGTCAATTAAGTCCATCTGATTTAGTGAGTCATTTAGGATGGCTGTTTCTCTGCTGATTTTTTGCGTAGAGGATTTATCCAGTGATGTCAGTGGTGTATTAAAGTCCCCCTCTATGATTGCATTGTTGTCGATCTCTCCTTTGATATCTTCCAGGAGTTATTTTTATGTATTTGTGTGCTCCTGCATTGGGTGCATATATGTTTACCAGGGTTATATCTTCTTGATGTATTGATCCGTTTAGTATTATGAAGTGGCCTTCCTTATCTCTTGTTATGGCCTTCACTTTGAGGTCTATTTTGTCCGATATAAGTATTGCTACCCCAGCTTTCTTTTCCTTTTCATTTGCCTGAAAGATATTTTTCCATCCCTTCACTTTCAGTCTGTGTGAGTCCCTTCTTCTGAGGAGGGTCTCTTGTAGACAACAAATGTGTGGGTCATGTTTTTTTTATCCATTCAGCCACTCGATGTCTTTTGGTTGGAGCATTTAGTCCATTTAAGTTTAAAGTTATTATTGAAAGGTACATGTTTGTAGCCATTTCTTTTTTGTGTGTGTGGCTGTTTTCTTTCTGAGCTTTTTGTTCCTTTTTTTACACCAGTCCCTTTAGAATTTCTTGCATTGCCGGCTTGGTGGTGATAAACTCTCGTAGCCTTTTTTTGTCTGTGAAGCTTCCTATTTCCCCTTCAATTTTGCATGATAGCCTTTGATAGAGTATTTTTGGATTCAGTCCTTTGCTTTGCATCACTTTGTAAATTTCTGTCCATTCTTTTCTGGCCTGATGTGTTTCTGTTGAGAAATCATTGGATAATCTAATGGGAGATCCCTTGTATGTAACTTTCCGTCTCTCTCTTGCAGCCTGTAAGATTCTCTCTTTGTCCTGAACAGTTGCCATGATAATTATGATGTGTCTTGGTGTGGGTCTTTTCGGGTTCACCTTGTTTGGGACTCTCTGGGCTTGTGTGACTTTTTTCTTCCCCAACACAGGGCAGTTTTCTGATATTATTTCTTCCAATAGGTTTTCTAATCCTTGTTCCTCTTTCTGTTGTTCTGGCACCCCTATTATCCACATGTTGTTTCGTTTCATGTTGTCCCAATGTCACTTACGCTCTCCTCCTGTCTTTTAATTTTTTTATCCAATTGCAGTACAGTTTGGGTGTGTTTGCTTCCTTGTCTTCTAATTCACTAATTTGGTCCTCCGCTTCTCCTAGTCTACTGTTGATACTTTCAATGGAGTTTTTCATTGCAGCTATATCACTCTTCATTTCTTCTTGGGCCTTACTTAAGTTGTTGATTTTTTATCTCTTACTTCTTGATTCTTGCTTAAGTAGTTGATTTTTTCATCTGTTTTTTCTTGGTTCTTCTATATGTTTTTGATTTTTTCCTCCATTCGGTTTATGGACTCTAGGACCCTTATTCTGAATTCTTTTCCTCTCATGTTGCATGCCTCTGTATCACTTAGCTGGTTTTCTGGCGAATCCTCCTTCTCTTTCCTTTCGGGATTTCTTTGTCTACCCATGTTTGATCTGACTGACATATCTAGACGTTGAGTCATTCATGAGCTGCTCCCTGGGTGGCAGTGGCTCCTTGGGCTGTGGTTGCTCCTTGGGCGGTTGCGATAGCAGCTTTTCCTCAGTTGGCAGCTCCTCTTATGTGTGCTGTTCACAGCTTTGGTGGCTCTTTTTGCTGGTGGGGGGAGGCTTCACATACAGCTGCTGATCCTCAGAGGGTATGGTGATCAGGAGGCTGCTGCGGCTTGGATCTGCTGCGCTGATTTAAGGGCACATAATGCAACAAATCAAGCCACAACGTACCAGGCACTAAAGACAAATATATTCACAATATTAATAACCCCAAATAAAGGTGACTGCCCAAATTAAGAGGATTAGGGGATAAGGAAGAAAGAAGAGAAAAATATAAAAGAGAGAAAAGAAAAGAAAAGTAAGAAAAAAAAGGAGTTCAAAAATGAAATTGGGAAAATGACGAGGAAAAAAGAAAAAAAAAGACTGAAAAGAGAGAACGAAGTAGAAGAGGGGAAGAGACTATTTATATGAGGAGAAAACTCTGAAAGAACCGCCACTAATCCCAACAGATTCCAGGAACAGATCACTGGAGATGAATGCAAACTACAAATAATCAATAATATCAAGAGAGCCAAGGGAAAACGTAAGCACAAAAATAACTGGAGGGGAGTGGGGGTGGAGAGAGGGGAAAAGCCAGCAAAAGAAAAAAAAGGAAAAAGCAAACAACCTCACAACCAGTCCTAAACCACACACACACACACACACACACACACACACACACACACACAAACAAACAAAAAAAACACCAAAAAAAACAAAATACTCAACAATCAAGCAAACAGCAACAAAACATAGAAAGATAAAAGAAGGGAAAAAATTTTGGATAGTGAAGAAAGATAAGGGATAGGTGTATAAGGATTTAGAGCAGTGGAGTGGAAATAGGATATATAATTAGGGTGAAATTTTGACAGGGGGAAAAAGAAGGAATCAGGAAAATCTAAAGCAGGAATAGGGTAAGGGAAACAGGACAACAAAAAGGGAAAAGTGGGGAAGAGGGTTTTAGCATAGAGGTAAAATTGAGGTAGGGAAAATTGATGCTATAGGAACGATGAAAATAGAATGGAGAACACTACTCCCAAAATAAAATAGAGAGACAATAAAATGTCACTTTAAAAAAATGGTAAAGTGGTAGCAGCAATAATACTGGTTAAACATAAAAATGTGGTAATTAAAAGGATAAAATCAGCTGATGGAAAAAGAAGAAAAAAATTGCTTTCTTAGTTAAAAGGTGAAAAAAGAAAAAAAAATTGCAGTAGTGAAGGTAATTCGGTTCTTCTACTCTTCAGTCTGGCTCGCCTTGGTCTTGCCAGTTATTCAGGGGAGTGTTGAATTTCCCTGCAATACACTGTTCCTCAGTGTTGTAAACCATAGTCCTGATTTTAAAGCAGGCCGTATTTGTGTCCCAGACTGCCTTAATTTGTGTTTAGCTGAGATTAAGGTTGTGGCTCAGCCTCTGGGTGGCAGTATTTTTGGGTTGGCCTCTGAGGCTATACAGCTTCTCTATCCAGTAGCAAGGGTTTATTTTCTCTATTGCACTTAAAACCGGTTTGGGGAGGTCAACTCCCCAGAACTGGTTCTTTAATCGTGGCCCTGGTCTATGTTATTGCTGGGACTGAAAGTCCCTCTATAGGCCAGACCCTGTTAATGCCCAGGGACTGATCAGATTATTTTAATCCTTCATCTCGTTCAGGGTCTAATCTGGGTGTGGCTGTGCTCCTTGCCTGGGGGCTAGGTGGAGGAGTCCCACACTCCGGAAAGAATGGCTGCCCTAGTCCTGGCCCAGGGGTGTCTCAGCACTATATTCGCTGGCACCTCTCCCGGCGCCCCCTTTCTCCCCAGCCTCTCCCCAGATTCCACTCATCTGCACCTTCTCCCTCTCTTCAGCACAGGTGAGTGTCTGTATCTGAAATGTCCTATGAACAGGGTTCAGTGAAAATAAACGAACAAATGCTGGCCACAGAAATGAGGAAGTCTGAATTTCTGTAAGCTCCTCTCTTACCAGCACTGCATGGTCTGTTCAGCTGTTGAGGCAGCCCCCTCTAGGCTCAGTCCTCCGTAATCACAGAACCCAGATCTCAAATCCCCCTGTGCCAGGAATCCCGCGGATCTCTTTTCCCCAGTCAGGGGCTGTGCCTGTCCCAGTGCCATGCGGTCTCCCTCTGACCCTCTGGGCTCAGAGGTCTGGCAAACTTTCCTGCCCAGATCCCTGGTTCTTTTACCTTTCCAGGGGAGCTCTGCCCTTCCCTACTGCAAACCGTCTCACCAGCTGAGTAATTTCCCCAATTCGCGGTGGGTGTTATTAGTTTCAGCTGCTTACTCCATCTGCTCTGGCACAAGACCTGGGTCGCGTCTGCCTATATCGCTGCCATCTTGTAGAAAATCAAAGAGACTGTCTTGACTCCATTGAATGCTCTCGCCTCCTTTGTAAATTAATAATACAGTGTAATGACTTGGGTCCACTTCTGGGTTCTCTGTTCTGTTTCAGTGGTGTATATGTCTTTTCTAGTGCCAGTAGCAGGCAGTTTTGAGAATGGTGGCTTTATAATATAGCTTAATATCTGGTATTGTGAGCCTTCCATATTTTTTTTGTAGTTCCCGGGATTGCTGAGGCTATTTTTACTCCATATGAATTTTTGGAGGGTTTGTTCTTTGTCTGTGAAATATTCTGTTGGTATATTAATGGAGATTACATTGAATCTATAAATTGCTTTGGGTAGTATGGACATCTTAATAATGTTAATTCTACCAACCCATCAACACGGTATATTAATCCACTGGTTGATATCTTTATCTCCTTTTCAATATTCTGTCATTTTCCAAGTGCAGTTCTTTTACTTCCTTAATTGAGTTCTTTTACTTCCTTAATTGAGTTTTTTCCTTAATTCCTTTATTGCAATGGTAAGTGGGATTCTTTTCTTAGTTTATGTTTTTGGGAGTTCATTCTTGGTAAATAAAAATACATATATTTATGGGTGTTAATTTTGTATCCTGATTCATGACCAAATTCATTTATTATGTGCTTTTCCGGTTGGGATGACTTTTATTTCTTCATGTCTGAGCACTATGGTAGCACTTCCTGTACTATGTTGAACAGGAATGGTGAAAATTGGCATCACTGTCATGTTCCTGTTCTTTCATGGGAAATGGTTTTAGTTTTTGCCTATTGAGTATGATGTTGGCTGTGGGTTTCTCATATATGGCCTTTATCATGTTGAGTATGCTCCCTCTATTACCACATTGCTGAGACTTTTTATCAAAATTGGGGGTTGGGTTTTTTCCAATTCTTTTTCTGTGTCTATCAATATGATCACGTGATTTTTAACCTTCAGTTTGTTTATGAGTTGTATCACATTTATTGATTTGTGAATATCATACCAGCCTTGCATCCCTGGAATATATCCCACTTGATCATGTCATTTGGTCCTTTAATATAATGCTGGATGTGATTTGCTAATACTTGGTTGAGGATTTTAGTATCTGTCATCATCAGCTATATTGGCCTGTAATTCTCTTTCTTTGTAGTGTCTTTACCTTCTTTTGGAATTAGAATAATGCTGACCTCATACAAAGAGTTTGGAAGTATTCTTTCCTCTTTGATTTTCTGAAACAGTTTGAGGAGTATAGATTGTAGTTTTCTGACTGTTTGGTAGAACTCCCCTGTGAAGCTGTCCAGACCTGAGCTTTTGTTGGTTGGAAGTGTTTTGATTACTTCTTCTATTTCATCAGTTGTTATGAGCCTATTGAGTTTTCTTAATTCTTTCTGAATCAGTTTTGGTAGTTTGCATTTTTTACTGACTTCATCTATTTCATCCACATTGTCCAGCATTTTGGCATATAGTTGTTCATAGTATTTTCTTACAATCCTTTGAATTTCTGTGGTGCCAGTGCTTACTCCTCCACTCTTGTTTCTGATTTTACTTATTGGAATCATGCGTGTTTGTTTCTTCATGAGTCTTGCTAATGGTTTATCAATTTTGTTTATCCTTTCATGGAACCAGCTTTTGGTTTCATTGAATTTTTTTTCTCTGTTATTTTTTCTACTGTAATCTTTATTTTTTCCTTCCGCTACTTACTCTGGGCTCTTCTTGTTGGTTTCTTTCTAATTCTTCAGTTGTAGGGATAAATAGTTTATTGCTGATTTTTGTTATTTTCTGAGATAGGTCTATAGTGCTATGAAGTTCCCTCTCAGGACTGCTTTTGCTGTTTCCCAGAGATATTGTGTTGTTATTTGTTCATTTTCCTCTTTTTCCAAAAAGTCTTTGATATTTTCTTGATCTCATTGTACCAAATTCATTGTTTAATAGCATGCTATTTAGCCTCTAAGTGTTTAAAAGTTTTTGGGTGTTTTTACGCTAGTTGATTTCTCATTTCATTCCACTGTGATCCAAGAACATGCTTGATATGATTTAAATCTTCTTGAACTTGTAGGGACTTGTTATGTGTCCTACCATGTGGTCTATCTTTGGGAATGACCCCTGTGCACTTGAGAAGAAAGTATATTCTGCTCTGTTGGGGTGAACGTTCTAAAATGTCAATTAAATCCATCTGATGCAGTGTGTCCTTTAGAGTCTCTGAATCATTGTCTTGTCACACGGAAGATCTATCCAGTGAAGTGATAGGAGTGATAAAAGTCTGCTACTATGACTGTCCTGTTTTCAGGCTCTCCATTAAAGTCCCCTGGAAGTCTCTTTGTTTGATTTTTGTTTGTTTGTTTCAGATGTATAAGTAATTCTTTCTGAATCAATTTTGGTAGTTCGCATTTTTTACTGACTTCATCTATTTCATCCACATTGTCCAGCATTTTGGCATATAGCTTTGAATTGGCATGTATATACTAGAGGACCGGTGCACAAAAATTTGTGCACTTGGTGGGGAAAGGAGGGTCCATCAGCTGGGTCTGTGCCCCCTCGCAGTCTGGGACCCCTCAGGAGAAAACGACCTGCTGGCTTAGGCCTACTCCTGGGTGGCAGAGGGCAGGCCCAATCCCTAGGTTCAGCCCCTTGTCGGGCTCAGAGCAGGGCTGATTGGGGAGTTGGGGCGCCTTCTCCTGTCATGCACAAAGCAGGGCAGATTGGGAGGTTGCGATGCCACCCTCACTCATGCTCAGGGTAGGGCCGATTGGGGGGTTGGGCCACCGCCCCCAGTCACACTCAGGGCAGGGCTGATGGGGAGGTTATGGCTCTACCCCGTCACACACAGAGCAGGGCCCGAGGGGGAGGAGAGGGTTGGGGCCCAGCACCCTGTCAAACACAGAGCAGGGCTTATCAGGGGTTTGAGGTGCCGCATCCTGTCACACACAGAGCCGCAGGGCGATCAGGCGGTTGGGGAGCTCCTCCCATCAGGCACCGAGCAGGGCTGACCAGGAGGTTGTGGCGCCTTCCCCTGTCATGAACAGAGCACAGCGGATAGGGAGGTTGAGGTCCCATCCCCTGTTACACATGGAGCCTCAGGGCGATCAGGGGTTTTGGGTGCTGCCCCCTGTCACGCTGATCCCCCTGCGTGCCGGGAGCCCTCTCAGCTCTGCTGATCCCGGTGCTGGGAGGCATATTACCCTTTTACTGTATAGGATAGAGGCCTGATGCATGGGTGGGGCTGGCTGGTTTGCCCTGAAGGGTGTCCTGGATCAGGGTGGGGGTCCCCACTGGGGTGCGTGGCCAGCCTGTGTGAGGGGCTGAGGGCTGTTTTCTGGCCTACTGAAGCTCCCAAATGCTTTTTTTTTTCTTTTGTTTTTATTCTGGGCCAGCTTTAGCTCTGGCTCCAGCTCTGAGGCCTCTGCTGCTGAAGGAAGGTATCTGGTTTGTTTGGGTTCTATAATCGAAACAATATAGAACTCCAGCTCTGAGATCCCGGGCTCACTGAAAGCATGTTTCTGGGGCTTTGTTTAGCTTCTATATTTGTTACAATGTTTCTTAAACTGCAAGCTCAGAGGCCGGCAAGGCAGGCTGGGAACGTTGGTGTCCTCTGTCACTGAAGCAAGCAAGCCTCATGTTAGTTTCAAGCTGCCTGGCTGCCGGCCGCCATCTTGGCAGGCAGCTAATTTGCATATCTCGCTGATAGCCAAAGGGAAGAGTACTGGTCGTATGCTAATTACCATGTTTCTCTTTTATTAGATAGGAGATATACATATATTCCTATGTTGGATGAATATTTGTTTCCTAGGGTAATATTTTCTGCTGGTTGATCCCTTTGGTATCATGCAGTGACCTTTCTGTCTCTTGTGATGTCCTTTATTAAAATGTCTATTTTGTCTGATATGAATATTGGTACTCCAGCCTTTTTTTCTTTCCATTTGCATGGAAATTTTCCCATTCCTTCACTCCAATCCTTTGTGTGTCTTTTGTTTTCAGATGGCACTCCTGTATACAGCATATACTTGCATCATATTTTTGTATCCATTTTGATACCCTATGCCTTTTGATTGGAGCATTTACCTATTTATATTTAGAGTTATTATTGATAGGTATTTATTTCTTTCCATTATCTTTCTGTATGGCTAAGTTTCTGTCTCTGTTTCTCATTCTCATTACAGCAATCCCTTTGCATTTCTTGTAATGCTGGCTTGGTGAGAATTTACACTTTTAGCCTTTTTCTGTCTATGAAGCTCTGTATTTGACTGTCTATTTTGAAGGAAAGAATTGCCGTATATAGTAATCTTGGTCTCAGATCCTCTCTTTCCATTAACTAGAGTACTTCATGCCAATCCCTCTGGCCTGTAGAGTTTCAGATGAGATATCAGGACTCATCCTTATGGGGACGACTTCGTAGCTAACAGTTTTCTTTTTAATTGCTGCCTTGAAGATTCTCTCCTTGTCTTTAATTTTTGGCATTTTAATTATGATGTGTCTGGGCACGTGTTTGGGTACTTTTTCTATTGGGTTCTCTTTGGCTTTTGACCTTGTGTGGGATTTTTCTTTACCACGTTAGGGAAGTCTTCTGCCATTGTTTCTTCAAAGACCGTCTCTACGCTTTTCTCCCCTCCTGCCTCTTTTGGCACACTCGCTATTCTAATACTGTTATGTAAGTGGTCCTCCTGTTTGTATTATGTCATTTTATAACTAGGACTGTTCTTCTTTTCATAGTCACTATATCTTTTTTCATGCTGTTGAGCTCTTTTACCTTCATAACCCTGAAGTCAGATTCAGATAAATGTCTTCTCTGTGCTTCATCTCTCTCAACATCTGGAGAATTCTCTAGTTCTCTCATTTGGGGGTTGTTTCTTTATTTCCTCTTTCTGGCTTTCTGTGTGGGTTTGTGGTGACAAGTTAGGTAGATCCTCTGTGCCTCTCAGTCTCTAGTGCAGAACATTGTTAAAGGATGTTTCTGACTAATTAGATCAGGCAAAGACTCAAAGCCTCCAGAGACCTCCTCTGTCTATAGACTGATAGGATTCCAACTTAACTTGCTTCCAAGGCAATGGTCCTCAGGTTATAGCAAGAGTTTGTTTCAACAGGGTGGGGCAGTTGCTTCTGTGTGGAGGTTTATTGTTATTTATAATCTCTTAAGTGTCCTCCGGGCAAGGTGTTTCCCAGTAGTGTGTGTTAATTGTCACTCCTCCAGGAAAGGCAAATGTCTGCGTGGGAAAGATTTTCTCTGCTGCCTGAGGAAATGACTCCTCCCAGGAAACTTGAAGTGTCTGTCTTCTGTGCTGGAACCCTTGACTCCCCAGTTCTGGCTTTTTCCCTCACAGCTCCAGTCCACTTCACCCTCCCTTTGCCAGGGCACAAGCTGTGTGGCTCCACAGGGAAATTTGTGCGCTGGCTCTTTAAGAGTATACCTGAATTTCTAGCTGTCTCTCCCTGGCAGACAGTGCCCTGCTGCTATTCACATCCACAGGTTATATGGGTACCCTCCTCAGTTCTGGTGCTCTCTGCTAGGAGGCCCAGCTTGGGGATTAGACCCAGAGTTCTCAGTGGCAGTCCTCCACAGCTGAGATATCTCTCCGAGACTTCAGTTGCTGTCTGTGGGTGTCAGGCCCGCCCCTTCAAGCCTCCTCTCCTCCTACCAGTGTCTAAGTGGCCTCCACCTTCGGTCTTCTGGTTTCAGGGTTCTCTCCTGTGAGTTTTCCATTGATTATTCAGGAAGTTGTTCTGTATTTTAGTTGGAATATCAGTTTTTTCCTGGGAGCATGTCCCTGCATCATCCATGATTCTGCCACCATTCTTTTAAATATATTTGTACTTATCTCAGAGAGGAAAGGAGAGCAAGTGAGAGTTAGAAACTTCAGTGATGAGAGCGATTCTTTGATCAGTTCCTCCTGCAAGCCCAAGACTGGAGATTGAGCCCACACCCAGGCAAGTGCCCTTGACCTGAATCAAATCTGAGCCCTTCAGTCTGAAGGCCAGTGATCTGTCCACTGTTCCAAACTGGCTATGGTTCTGCCACCTTTTTCAATGTTCTTCAGAATCCCTCTGCATTGTAAAGTCCCTGCTAACATTCTTGTCCAATAGGCTTCTCTTTCATGTGGCTTCATGACGGAGTTGTGCATGAAGGCCCTAATGTCCTGTGAGTGCACATTCTGATCAATAGCACCATCAGGAAATGTGCATTGAGGGATGCTCAGTAGGAATATAGTAACAGAAACCTGCCATGTCTCTTGCTGTTTCTGTCTCTGTTTGGATCATGATGGAGCCCAAATAAGGCTCTTGTTTCCAATAGGGTGTTAAAGGATACACCCTGGATTTCAAGCCATGTTCTTCTGAGAATACTTTGGAAAGGTGCCCTACTCTAAAATGTATTAGGCCATTTAATTATAAGGCCAGATCTTTTTATAAGAATAAGGCTTTCATTTTTAATTTTTTTTTATTCCTTAAAGTATTTCAAAGCGTATTAGAGATGTGTCCATTTTTTTTTGTTTTCTCCCCTTGACCTTCCCAGCTTCCCCCCCCCACCCCAGTTTTTATTTCTTATTGAATTAATAGTCTAAGAATCACATAGATATATAAAGATATACTTTGTGCTTCCAACAATCATGTACTTAATGAGGAAATATGAAGACCAAATAACGACATCTTCATCAGGAGAATACAAGTACAATAGGTCCTGATGTTACAATTAAGATCTATTCCTGCAGCACGTCATAATGGTTTTTGCCGTAAGTCAGAACCCACCTAGATAAGCATCTACATCACTCACATGGAGCACACATACACAGCAGTAATGAGGTGAAACAATTAAAAAAAAATAAAATATAAAAGTAAAAAATTAAAAGTAAAATAATGATTCCTGACCTTTACTTGTGCTAAATCCTATCTAATAATAGAAAAACAGGGTAACTGACAGTATCTTCCCTTAACCTCCCATTGGCTAATCAGCATGATATGCAAATTAACCACCAACAAAGATGGCGGTTAATTTGCATAAGTAGGTGCCCAATGGCTATAGGCTATTGGAGCCTGCAATCAGAGCTGAGAGGTCCACTGCCAAGGCCTGATGTCTTGGTCAGAAGTGTTAGGCCTGGGCAAGGGCGGAGCTGGGATTGTGGGTAGCAGGGGGTAAGCCAGCGATGGTGGGGAGCAGGAGAGGGGTTGGCGATGGTGGGAGCTGGGGGTCCTCTGCCCAGGCCTAATGCCTTTGCCAGAGGCATTAGGCCTGGGCAGGGCTGGAGCCGGTAATTGCAGGGGTACTATTGGTGCCTTCCCAGGTCTAATGCCTTTGCTAGAGGCGTTAGTTTTGAGCAGGGGAGGAGCCTGTGATTGAGGGGAGCATGGGGTCTCCTGCCCATGGCATTAGGCCTTGGCAGGGGTGGAGCTGACAATCCTGGGGAGTTGGGGGTCCCCTGCCCAGGCCTAATGCCCCGGCCAGAGGCATTCGCCCTGTGCAGGTGCAGAGCCAGCAATTTCGGGGAGCAGGGAGGCAGCTGGCCATGGCCGGGAGCAGGGGCAGAGCCAGTGATCATGGGGAGCAGGGTCTGAGCAGGCGATTGAGGGAGTTGGTGGTCCCCTGCCCAGAGCTAATGACTGGACCACAGGCATTAGGCCTGGGCAGGGACCAAGCCGGCAATTGGTGTGAACTCCAGAGGAAACACCTTTTCTGACTGCTCATTGGTTAAGCTCCCTCTATGCCACTGGTAATATTCTTAGTAAATTGGGTAATAAGAATCAAAATAGGTGATGTAGGGATTTTTACCCCACTCCTGGAGAAAAAAGGAAAGTCCACTGCTGGAGGGGTAGGAAATGTCATATCCTATCCTTGCTGGTTTTGCTGAGTGGATAATGCCTTGGCCTGCCCACTGCTGAGTCTTGGTTCAATTCTGGCTAAGGGCATGTACATAGGTTGCAGGCTCCTCCTTGGCCTGGGCCCAGGTCAGGGCTCATGCAGGTGGCAACCAATCAAAGTGTTCCTCTCACTTTGATGTTTCTCTCTGTCTTTCCCTTTCTCTTCCACATTCTTGAAAAATCAATGGAAACATATTCTCAGGTGAGAAGGAAGGAAGGAAGGAAGGAAGGAAGGAAGGAAGGAAGGAAGAAAAGGAAGAAAGAAAGAAATGTCATATCCTATGAAAGACACATCTTGAGAATGCCTAAAAAAAGTTGTCATTTTTTTCATAGTAAAGGGACTGGAGTCCGTGTTGATGAAAACACCTTGGTGGCTGAGGTTGACTGGCAGTGGCTGCAACAGCGGGGTGATTGAGCTGATATCTTTGCCTGATATGCCCGGTCGGCGCCCACAAAGGGAGTCCAGGCTGTGGCTTAGGCCCACTCCCCAAAGGGAGCATGGAGCAGGGAGTAGGACATCCCCTGAGGGCTCCCAGTATGTGATAGGGGCCAAGCTGGGCTCAGGGGCCCCACTCCAGTGCACAAATTTTTGTGCACCTTGCCTCTAGTAAATAATATAAAACATAAAGCACATATGTAAATACATATAAATGATGGAAGTTTTTTTAAAATAAATACTCAGAGGATGGCACTGTAACCACAAAATGATGTACTTCGAGTCCAATGTAACCCGAGGATGGTCTGCATTTTCTTAACAGACTGAAAAGTGATTAATGTGGGTTCTGATGGTGTTTTAATGAAAACAACGGTTGGGAAGGCACACTTAAAAGAGTCAGGCATTGCAAGTTCCAAATTATTGCATGCACACAGTTGTGAAGAAATCAGGTAAAAGTGACTTATTCATATTAGTAAAGAGATGTTTTAAAATCTAACATAGAGACCCTCACTATAAATTATGTTGGAAAAATGAAAGTATTGAGAGCATCAGTGTAGTTAAGAAGAATATGCCTCTGCACTTGAATATAGACAAGCAGCCTCCCATTTCAATTTTGGATGAGCTAGTGAGCAAAGAAAATTAGTGAAAGGCTCACTTAGTGGCATTAGTGGAAAGAATTAGCACTGGAACATAGTAATATTTATGGGAATGTAATATTTCTCATATTTGAAGGAGATTAGTGCCCTTCATATAAGCCATTAAATAATACCGCTAAAGAGCAGTTAAATCTCAATGGCCATCATTACCAAAATTCAGTTCCTACCTTTAAATTATTCAGCATTAGAAGAGAACCATGCTAAATGGGTGATAAATTATGAAATGATTAGAGGCCCGGTGAATGAAATTCAAGCACCGGTGTCATCCCACAGCTTGGCCTGCGGCCTCACACAATCTGGGACCCCTTGGGAGATGTGGGACTGCCAGGTTAGGTCTGACATCTCCTGAGGGATGTAGCAGTGCACAAAACGGCGGGCAGGTGGGCAGGAGCCCAAGCTGGAGCCAGGTGCTGTGTTCCTGCTCATCCAAGCCCCACTCCACCTGCCACCACCAATTGGTAGCACTGTGGCATAGGCAGCGAAGGCACCTCCTGCCACAGCTGCACTCTCCAGGTGTGAGCCTGGCTTCTGCCTGAGCAAGGGTCCCACTCTGGGAGCTCCCTGACCACCATGGGGAAGCTCCTGTGTTGAGCATCTGCCACCTGCTGGCCAGTGTGCATCATAGCAACGACTCATAATGGTCCCTTAGGCTTTTGGCCCAATAAAACCTTACTATTCACAGATGACATCTTGCCACTATTAGAATACTTGTGGCCCTAATTAATTAATTAATACTAAGGAAATACTAATTAATACTAAGGAATTAATTAGAAGAAATATTGTAATGCCGCTATTTGCCCTTTCTCTATAATAGAAGTGTCAACCAAATTCAGGATTGACCATGACAAATTGAAACACATGCATACCATTGGCGCCAGCAAGAGCTGCATATGTTTCGCACGTGGGCAGGTCAACCTAGAGTGACAGAGAGAGAGCGAGAGGGTGTAAACTTGCTTAATTAGACCTGCTGTCTAAGGTAGCTAAATTTTTTCCAACCCAGTGAAGCAGCGCAACTTCTCTTTCAGGTAATTGTGAGCAACACAGCAGTAAATTTCAACACAAGCAGGTTATTATTGTAGCTCACCCAGGGAGAACAAAGAGTAAACCATTTAACTGCAGCAGTGTTTGACTATATTCTTCACAGTGAGAAAACCTGAAGTCATTTACAAGTTCCATCATTTCTTCCTTATTTTCAGTCAGGTCAAGTTTCTCAGCTTTCTAAATCTCTGTTTTCTGGCTAATGAAGAGAAAATAGGATACCACCGAGTCTACCATCTACCTATTCCACGACTTCTGTGAGGATCAAAAGACACACGGGAAAATGCTTCACAGACATTTGGTTAGTGTAAAATATTCCCACCTGGCTCTAAACCAAGTCATGTTCCAGGACTGAAGAAACTGCAAGGAGGTGAGTTGCTGGGGAGAGGAAGCCTGGCATTGCTACATGATGTCATTACCCAGATGGACACTTAGCATATTTGCCTTTTATAAATGTAGATTGCCAGTGCACATCATGTATACTGGCTGTGGGTCTGATGGTCACAAAGACATACAGTCAGTCACTCAGTCTTTTATATGTAGAGAGAGGCCCGGTGTACAAAAATTTGTGCACTCGAGGGGGAGGGTGGGTCCCCTCAGCCCGGCCTGTGCCCTCTCGCAGTCTGGGACCCCTCGGGAGATAACGACCTGCTGGCTAAGGCCTGCTCCCGGGTGGCAGAGGGCAGGCCCAATCCCTAGGTGCAGCCCCTGGTCGGGCTCAGAGCAGGGCTGATTGGGCTGTTGGGGCACCTTCCTCTGTCACGAAGAGAGAGGGCGGATAGGGAGGTTATGGCCCCGACCCCTGTCACACACAGAGCCTCAGGGCGATCAGGGGGTTTGGGCGCTTCCCCCTGTCACGCTGATCCCGGTGCCGGGAGGCCTCGAGGCTCAGCTGATCCCGGTGCTGAGAGGCATAGTACCCTTTTACTATATAGGATAGAAGTCTGGTGCACGGGTGGGGGCCGGCTGGTTTGCCCTGAAGGGTGTCCTGGATCAGGGTTGGGGTCCCCACTGGGCTGCCTGGCCTGCCTGGATGAGGGGATGATTGCTGTTTGCAGGAGGTCACACACCCGTCAGGGTGGGGGTGCCCACTGGAGTGCCTGGCCATCCTGGATGAGGGGCTGATGGCTCTTTCAGGCTGGTCAAGCCCCACCCCAGTGATACCCTAACCCCATGAAGGTTTGGCCAGCCTGGGTGAGGGGCTGAGGGCTGCTTTTAGGTTGGCCAAGACCCTGGCGATGGAAGCTCCCAGCCTCTCCTCTTTTTTGTTTTTGTCTTTGTTTTTTTATATTCTGGGATTTATTTACCTAGTATAATTGAAAATTTGTAGCCTTGAGTATAGCTCAGAGCCAGCCAGGGCGGGCGGGAGGCTTGGCTTCCTCCATACCAGGGGCAGCCCAAGCCTCGTGCTCGCTCCAGCTCCGAGGCCACGTCCAGCTTAAAGCAGGAATCTAGGATTAATTTATCTTCTATAATTGAAAATTTGTTGCCTTGAGTGGAGCTCAGATCCAGTCATGGCAAGCAGGAAGCTTGGCTTCCTCCATCACTGGGGCAACCAAGCCTCCTGCTCGCTCCAGCTCCATGGCTGCCAGCTGCCTTATTGGTTGGTTTAATTTGCATATAGTCACTCTGATTGGCGTGTGGGCATGGCTTAGGTGTAGTGAAGGTACGGTCAATTTGCAAGTTTGTCCTTTACTAGTGTAGACTAGAGGCCTGGTGCACAAAAATTTGTTCACTCGGGGAGGCCCGTCAGCCCAGCTTGTACCCTCTTGCAGTCTGGGACTCCCTCGGGGGTTGTCCACCTGCTGGCTTAGCATGTCCACCTCAGCTGGAAGTCAGACATCCTTCTGGCCACCCGAGAGCCCTCAGGAATGTCCACTTGCCAGCAGGGAGAAGGCGTAAGCTGCAGTAGGACGACCTTAGCACTGCTGAGAAGGCTGGAGAGGCTCCCAACACCACCACTGCGCTGGCCCCCATCAGCCTGGCTTGTGACTGAGTAGAGCTCCCCCTGTAGGAGTGCACTGACAACCAGGGGGGCAGCTCCTGCATTGAACATCTTCTCCCTGGTGGTCAGCGTGTGTAATAGTGATCAGTCATTTCCAGTTGTTCTGCTGATAGTGTTAATTTGCCTATTACCCTTTTGTTATATAGGACAGAGGCCTGGTGCACCAGTAGGGGCTAGGGAGTTTGCCCTGAAGGGTGTCCCGGATCAGGGTGAGGATCCTGCTGGTATGCCTGGCCAGCCGGGGTGAGGGGCTGAGGGCTGTTTTTAACCCCCTGGTGACCCAAGCTCCCAGACTCTCCTTTTTTTAGTTTTTGGGGGATTTATTGTTTTTTTGGGGGTAGTTTATAATTGAAACTTTGTAGCCTTTATCGGAGCCCAGGGCCAGTCAGGGCTGGTGGGAAGCTTTTCTTTCCTCATCTCCAGGGGATACCCAAGCCTCCTATTTGCTCCAGCTCTGTGGCCACCGCCATCTTACTTGGATTCATTTGTATAGTTCCTCCCGATTGGCTGGTGGGCGTGTCTTGTGGGTGTAGCAGGGTGATGGAATGATGGTTGATTTGCATCTTTCTGTTTTCTTAGTGTAGACTAGAGGCCTGGTGCACAATATTTTTGCACTCTGAGGGGGTTGCTCAGCCTGGCCTGTGCTCTCTTGTGGTCTGGGACACCTCGAGGAATGTCCACCTGCTGGCTTAGGCTCACTCCCCAGGAGACTGGGCCTAAGCTAGCAGTCAGACATCCTTCTGGCAGCCCGGGATGTCCACTTGCCAGTGTGGAGTAGGCCTAAGCCGCAGTCGGACATCCTTAGTGCTGCTGAGGAGGCAGGAGAGGCTCCAACCACCATCGCTGTGCTGGCAGCCATCAGCCAGGCTTGTGGCTGAGCAGCACGCCCCCTGTTGGAGCACAGTGACCACTGGGGGCAGCTCCTTCATTGAGCGTCTGCCCTCTGGTGGTCAGTATGTGTCGTAGGGACCAGTCATTCCCAGTTGTTCTGCTGTTAGGGTCAATTTGCATATTACCCTTTTAGTATATAGGATAGAGGCCTGGTGCATGGGTGGGTGCTGTCTGGTATGCCCTGAAGGTTGTCCCGGATCAACCTTGGGGTCCCGCTGGCATGCCTGGCCAGCCTGGGTGAGGGGCTGAAAGCCATGTTCAGGCTGGCCACGCCCCCCGGCTTCCCAAGCTCCCAGACTCTTCTTGAGTGGAAACCAGCGCTGGCTGGAAGCAGATATTGGGGATTTATTTATCTTCTATTAGTGAAACTTTGTAGCCTTGAGCAGAGCCCACGGCCAGCCAGGGCAGATGGGAAGCTTGGCTTGCTCCATCGCCTGGGGAAACCCAAGCCTCCTCCTTGCTCCAGCTCTGTGGCTGCTGTCATCTTTGTGACAGAGTGATGGTTAATTTGCATATTGTTTTTTTATTAGATAGGATATATAGATATACCCAAGTGCACAACAAGAGCACAAGGCTTATCCTCTGTCCAAAATGTTTTTGAAAGTACACCACGAAATGTTCTTAGATAAGTGAGGAAGTTGATTTTGAAATTGCATGTGCATTACTTGGCATATTATGGACTTCCGGGAGCAATGGAAAGTGTTTTCACCGAGAAGCTAATAATTCAATACTTGCATAATGAAGGAATTATTAGTTCATAAGTGAAAGTGCATGGTGAGTGAGTGTAGCAGGACGATTAAGAATCTTTTAGTAATGTCAACAAGAGATTGTGAGAAAGACAGTGCAAAGTAGAGAAGGAGAAAAATTGACAAATGCGTGTCAAGATATAGGAAGGCACTGATAAATATGTATGTGGACATCATGGAAATTGCTTGCACTTTGTTCAGGAGTGGACAGGTTTTTCCCACCGATGGTAATTTAAGAAATTAAGGAAGATATAGAGGGAGGACAAGATGTCAAAAGATAATACATTCCAGAATAACATTCTACAGTGCATTTAACCATGAGCTTATTGGAGTCTTAGAGGAAATGTAAACATTTTCATTGAAAGAGGAAATAAAGTGGCGCTTTGAATAGTTGCTTTTTCCTTAAAACATTGATCTCCATTGTGATACCCTCAGGTAAGTATTTGTCATTTACAGCACCGCTGTCATGTGTGAGAGAGAATTATGCAGGCGTTCCTTGCAAAGAGAAAACCCCTTCCAGGAGAAATTACCATTTGTCTCCAAGAAATGATGATGGCACTACTAGTTATAGGTAACCGGCAACAAAACATAAGGACACCTAATATATGCTAGGTACTGTTGTTGGTGAGGTGAAATTCATCTATCATAACACTAAATATTTACCATTGACCGACTAAGTAGCATGTAGTATATTCAGAGTCCTAATTTCCATTATTTCCAACAGCAGCCAGACCTTGTCACCTTCCTGTTCCTTGTGCACAGGATTCCAGTTGTTCTAAATCCCCAACATTTCCTGATGTTTTCCTCTTCAAACATTGGAACCTACTTAGGAATAAAGTATCTCATTTTAGTTGATTGGCACTTCCCTAATGACCCATCCTTTCATGAGCTTGTTAGCTGTTTGTCTATCTTCTTTGGAGAAATGTCTCTTGAAGCCTTCTGCCCATTGGCATTTTCCTATCTGTGTAGTCAGAGTGTGTCCCTGTTCTGTATCTTAGAAGGTGATTTCAAAATACTTCTGCTTTATTTCCTTCAGTTATTCCGGCAGAGCTGATCCAGGTTCCCGAGTCAGGAAGCATTATGGCGCACCATCTAGGGAGGATGCACACTGTGACCATGGCCTTTCAGGTTCTGGAGATGAGCACTCCTGTAGGAGACACAGGTGTTTAAAAGCCTTCTCTCTTTTTATCTAGTAGCACACTGCAGTTGTTAACTTGGACAAAATTAATACCGTGTTTTTTTAACGTAGTGATCTTGATGGCTGTGGCAGCAGTCCTGGTAGATATTATTCTGAATATCGAACTGGAGGCTCTTACAGAGGTTCCTATGAGAGCTATGGTAAGTGTCCAGACAGACTGTGTGTAAGTGACAGGATTGGATTTAACAGGCCGCCTTGTGATTTACTCTAATTTTACTTCCATTTGCCACAGGGAGGACTATATGCAGTATGGGTTTTGTATTATCTGGGAGGTCTTGTTTTCTTTTGTTAGCAGCTCAATTGGAACAGTGCAATTCTTTCTGGGGTGAAGGGTCACACTCATTTATTGTCTTTATTAATGAAACAAAGTACAACTTTTTCTTTTTCTTTTTATTTTTTTTCTCACCTGAGGATATATATCATTGACCTTGGGAGAGTGGTACGGAGGGAGTGGGGCTGAGAGAACTCTACATCAATGTGAGAGAGATACTTTGTTTCGTTTCTTCATGTACAATCCCCATCCAGCGACAGGAATGGACCCTGAAAATCAGGGTCATGCCCTTGACCTGGAGTCAAACCCGGTATCCTGCAGTGCAAAGGCTGGTGCTCGACACACTTAGGCACAACATCCAGGGGGCTCTTTTCACTTTTTTCTTTTTCAGAAGGAGAATTTGACAGTGTGAAGCATAGAGATAATACGAAGGTCAGGATTTCAGCCTGTTTCCAGAAAATGTGCCTTCACATATATTCATAATCAATTATTTCAGTTAAAACATTATTCTTCAGCTGTATTTTAGATAAATGTAAGCTCCCTTGCCTGCCTCAGCAATACTGACATATTTTTAGCACAGGTGTATGTATAAAAGCATAGGTTTTCCAACTATTTAAGGCTTTACTAGGGTCATGTCATACTGACTTAAACTTATTCGTTAAGATGTGAAAGTGTTGTTATCTGGTCACTGACTTTCCAGGAAGCTCAGGTGGAGCACCACCAACATGAGGGCCCCTCTGACTTACGGTGGAAGGAGTCGCTGGGATGATTATTACAGCCGCAGACGAGATGGATATGATGGAGGGGGAATAACAATTACTGCAACAGCCGATGGGACACCCCTGTAAGAGGTCCTGAGCGTGGTGCTGGCGGGGATCATAGGATTCACCATCTACGCAGGAGAGAGTGAATCATACAGTGCAGTAGCTAAACTATTGGGCTCCTCTGGAGGAGTCATAGGGGAAGCCCCTGTGACAAAGGAAGTAGACACTGAAATAAAAAATAATGCTAAGGTTCGGTTGACATTTAATTTGTAAAGATATTGCCTTCTTTTATTTAAGAATGACTAAAAGCAAACGGTGGGATGGGGAAGAAGCAAGAATTATCGACCTTTTATGAAATTTCTGCAGAGAATGCAAAATTTGAATTATTCAAGGTTTTTTCATAAGTGTTAATTTAATTACAACATACTTAAATGTTTAATTTGAATACTTGTTGTGTTAAAATTTTCAGAATAAAGTTTCCCACAAAATTGAATTTGACTGACTTTACTACAAACATACAAAGCAATGTGCTTGGATGGTGAGTTATATTCATGGCCCAGATTTCCCAGGGTGTCTATGACCATACGTACATAAAGTCTTTGAAGTGAACTGCATACAAAATGAAGCACTGTGTTTCTGCTTCAGGGCATGCTGCCCTGTTTTCCAGTTAGGGAGGGTACACAAATGAGGTATTCTCCTTGGAAAACCTAAATGGATAAACGGATTGAAGAACCTCTGACAAGGCTGCAAAACAAGGATTCCTCCAGCTCTGTGGCCCACACTTTTCTCCCTAAGATACTGATAACGAGCAGGCCGATCCCAGTGGCCCCAGGAGGAAGAGGAGACCATGGGGAAATAGGAGATGGTGGTGAGCAGCAATAGGGCAATGTGGCGTGGCAGCACAGCAGCCTAGGCCTCGGCATGAGGAGGATTTGCAGACACCTGTGGAAAGGAGTATAGGAAGAACATGTCATGGCAGCCCCTGTTGAGGGGCAGGTGGCAAGGCCTGAAGGTGCTGTGGGCGGCCTAGAGGGAGAGTTCAGAGGAGTGGCTCAAGGAATCTGCTTTGACTCTGAGTGACAGTGGACATGCACACTCCCTCCTCCTGCCTAAGCCCCCCTGCCTGAGCTGGAATTGCACTGCCCTTGTTGTACTGGTAGTTCCTGTCTCAGGCACACACCCTGCGGCCCTGGTGTCACAGGCTGTTTCCCTCCCAGCATCCAGGTGTCCCTGTGAGAGAAAAGCAATGGCCCAGGAACCTGGCAGCACACCGGGGGAGACCCAGGCGGCCCCTCCTCACCCGTCCTGTCCGCTCACTGGGGGCCATCGCCCAGCCATAGTTCTTCAGGGCATTGAGCCACAGGTCCTTGTTGATGATCTGGTAGGGCAAACAGACCTGGGTTAGGAGAGCACAGGGACCCGAATAGAATCCCAAGCAGCAGGCGGACACAGGAAGCTGTATGCTGGCATGGCCAGCAACATCCCACCTCAGCAATCCTGCCAGATGCTGCCACACTGTGGTCAGAGAACCAGTAGAAGAAGCTGGGGCTCCTGTCCTGGTGCCTGTGCATGGAGGCTTCTCATTCACAATGCTGGTACCACTGAATGGGAGAGGCACGGGACACCCTGTATCCTGAAAGAGAGGGGTCTGTGAAGCTGGGCACAGCACCTTCCAACCGTGCCCACCACCAGCTGCTATTTTTATTGGGCTTGGAAATGCCCTGGAGAGACCCAGCATGAAGCAATGCAGATTTCTGCTAGTGCTGGATCTTGGGTTGTTTTTAACATTTTTTTCTGATGCCAGCTGCTGCTTGTTTGAGAGGTGTTAGAGAGTCTGAAGCCTGAGCCAGGCCAGGCCATGCATATGGAAAAGCTGCTACAAACAGCTTGGCTGGAGCTGCTAATTAGATGGGGTGCGGACTCAGGAAACCACTAAGGTGGAGGAAAAAGTGTGGGCCATATATATTGATTATTAAAAGTTATGCAAATGCCCCCTAGAAATAAGCAAAGTTTTACATGTCTCCCATATGATGAGAGATTGCATGCATTGCCCTCTCTTCATTTTTGCATTGTCAGCTTTTATTCATTTTAAAGTGTGCCCAGGTGGTCAACAAGTGTGTACTAGCTTGGAAATAAAGTATTGAATCATTCGTTCAGAGTGCTTTGTTATTTTACTTGTAGTCTGTATTATTTTTATTACTTCTCCGGTTAAAATGCCAGAAGTAAAAATTCTCCATTTGAATTGCATTCTTTGCTTACAGCTTAAAATGATTTCATCTCTTCTATTATGAAATAGAATCATTACATAATCTATCGTATGTTTACATCACTCAGCTATTTTTACTGAAATGGGTCTATGAATATAACATTTTAAAATGTAGCATTTTCATTTTCATAAATGCTTAAATTCGCTGATGTCCCAAAGTCAAATTGGCTGTGTAAACATAACTGATGGGATAGTAACTGATGCACATAAACAACTTCAGAAGGAAAATTTGGTATTACTTTTGTAAACAAATCCCAATAAAATTTCTGCCACACAGGGGCCCTGATACAAAGTGACAGCCATAAGAGCCATTCACATATTCTGGGTCTAAAATATTCCCTCGAGATCTACGCACCTCTGCCACATCCCCAACATTCAAGATTTAGCTAATACCCTTGGTTCCCTTGATTTTTTATGAATAAAAGCGTTTTCAAGTGCCCCCACTGATTCCGCCTAAATTACCACCCTTATTTTCCTTCTCAACATTCTTGTGCATAATAGTACTTACTTTCTTTTCCTTGAATATCTGTTGTCTTTACCACAAAACTCATTGCTGAATAAAATATGGTGTTTCTCGTACTTAGCACTCAGAAGGCACACATGTAAATATCTGTTGAAAGAAGAAATTGAGGAATAACGTCTACACAAACTACATTTTGTTGTGCTTAGAAAGTAGCAAAAAGGGAATGACCATCAATTATTCTTCATAAGTCAAATAAATGGATCTTTGAACTCAACAAAAATTATGAGGCAAATCTAATTATTAGCTACTACAAAACCCTAAATATGAACGTAGGGTATAAAGGTCAATATGTAAAGAGCACCTTCAACACACCAGAAACCCAAAGGACATTGAGCAAATTAAAAGGACAATGAGGAATCACCTCACTCCTGTCAGAATGGGTACCATCGACAAATGACAAGTGCTGGCAAGGTTGTGGAGGAAAGGGAACCCTAGCACACTGATGATGGGAAAGCAGACTGGTGCAGCCATAATGACAAACAAAATGGCATGTCCATAAAAAAATTGAAAACGGAACTCCCATATGACCCTGCCATCTCACTTCTAGGAATACATTTTAGGAAACCCAAAACACACATCATTAAGGATACATGTTCCCCTATATTCATAGCAGCATAATTTACAATTGCTAAGATTTGGAAAGCACCTAAGTGCCTATCAACAGGTGAGTGGATAAGACAAAGAAACTGCTGTACATTGACACAATGGAATACTACTCAGCAGAAAAAAAGGAAGAACTCTTTCATTTGCTAAGCATGGGTGGACCTATAGAGCATTATGCTCAGGGAATAAGCAAGCCAGAACTACACAAGTATCGTGTGATCTCACTCTTATTTGGAATCTCATGAACAAAATACATTGATTTAAAAATCATGGAGGCGGAGACATGGAAGCATGGACAGGCTGTGGAAACTCACAGGGAAGGCAGGGGAGGGTGAGTGGGTGATGGCTGAGACATAACCAACCAAGGACCTTGTGTGAATGTATGCACAACCCACAGAAGCAGACAATGGGGGTGGTCAGGGCCTGGGGAAGGGAGCTGGAGTGGCCTGGAAGGGTCGCTGGTGGGAAGGAAACAGACATATGTAATACTTTCAACAATAAAGATTTTTAAAAAATAACTGCCATGAAAAAAATAATGGAAAGAAAAAGGACATGTTATACGTTTTCAGGGGACAGGGGCTGTGTACACTTCAGGAGGACAGGGGCCTGATGTTAGCTCCCGGTCCATAGCTTCTCAATACCTTTGACTTGGGTAGTCACTGACATTGCAATTTTCTCAGACACCTACCCTTGTCAGCACAGAAGACAGGTGACGTTTTCTAGTTGCCATCACTGCTAAACCAGAAGCCGTGGAACTAGACCCAGAAGGTAGCAACCCTGATCGTCATGGTTCACTGGTTTGTGGATAGCTGACATGAGCTAACCTCTAGGCCAAGCTCCATGGGATTCTCATTACCCAGAGACCTGTGGGGAGTCGATAGTTCCATGCTCTGTCAGAGGTCTTCTCTGGGCATCAGAGGTGGCTTCCATCCCCTCTCAGTTCCAAGGTGTTGCTACCAAGGTGGGGAAACCATTAAGGAGAGGGTGCTGTTGACACATCTCAAAATGGACTGGGGTCTGTGCGAAGGTATATCCTTGCTTTCAAAGAAGAAAGGCTTTACCATGGGCGACACATCTTTGCCCAACATAAGCCTTTCTGGCGGACTTTAAAGGATCATGAATTGGATCAGAGGGGCCCGGGCCCTGGTCATGAGCTGGGGAGGGAGGACAGGAGTAGGAGCAGAGCATGGTGCTCCGTATTCACTATCTAAGGCCGCAAGGGGTCAGCAAGGGCCTGTAGTTGGGAAAGGTACTTTCGTTGTTATCCTTTGCTGTGTAGAGTCTCATTAGCTGCATGCTGAGCCATTCCTAAGTGGGACACAAAGAATGTTTACTGTTTATATCAATGTTGATTGTGTCAGGATAATTCCTTTTCTGGAAGTGCCAGTAAGCATCTCCCAACAGAGCGGGATCAAGAAGGGGTTGAGGGAGAATTTCCAATCTCCAGCTCTGCCCGTGGTCCCCGAGAAGGGCAGGATTTGGATCGCCCTAACCCCAGCCATCCTGTGATGTTCTTGTTACCTTTGTCCCACACAGCAACGGGGGATGTCCTAGGATTCCTCTGCCTTCAGCACTGTAACTCCTGCAGTAGGAAAGTAAGGACACCCTAAGGCGGGCTTGATTCCCTCGGCTCTGTCATTGGGCTCCGTCTGTCCTGACTCAGAAACACACGGATGGGGCACAGGCAGGTTTACAGCTGTGAGTATGGGAAACACAGAGTTTATGCCTGTATTATTATTTATTAATCATGGTATTCTTTTCCACATGAACAACTGTTAAGCTACTTTTGCTCCACCCTGGATATATAAAATAGGCTCTCACATGGTTATTGATTACTGAGGCAGGAAAGTCCCAGGAGCTGCCCACTAAGCTACAGAGACAGGAAAGCTGGTGTTGCCACTCAATTTCACTACAAAGGCCTGAGAACCAGGGGAGAAGATTATGTAAATTTCAGTCTGAGGGCAGGAGAAGGTGAGATGAGATGTCCCCATTCAATCCATGAGACACAGGGGGGGTCAGATCCTTCTTACCTGGCCTTTTGTTCTTCTCAGATCCTCAGCGGGTTGTTTGAGCTCAATCTCACGGGAGGGCAATGTGTCTGCTAAACTGAGTCAGCCAGTGACATGTCCATCACAGCCAGGAACACCCTCACAGATACACCCAGAAATAATGTGTAATCCCAGAACCCCGTAGCCCTCTCGAGATCACCATGAAATTAATCTTCACCATGAACACCTATCCTAATTGCCCTGAGAATGAGGACCTTGCTAAGATATACGCTTTCAGTGCTAAAACCGGGGAAATCCTGGAAAAATGGCAAGAATCGGTCACAGTGCAGTTTTTTCAGTGCTTCTGCCAGGCTGATTGAGACATGCAAACAGTTCTTGGCATTGTATATACACAGCAGACATACATATGTGCCAGGTAGAAACTCATCGACGTATCGCAGACCCCTTGAGGGTCCTTGCAAAGAGGGCACACACACACCCGGTATCTCTTCCCTTGTGGGGAAAAAGGAGCCATTTTGAAAAGAGGCCAGGTGATAGGGAGACAGGCATTGTGAGAACCGCCTCCAGATTAGGAGTCCATTGCTCTAAGGGAGAGGACATTCTCCGTAAAACAGAGTTGCATCTCCAGACCTTTACTGCTCAGTCTCCTTGGATATGGTGTCACAATGAGATATCCCAAAAGACTGAGAGCACCTGACTCTCCTCAGTCCCTCAGCAACACAGTCCCCTTTTCTCAGTTGCTCTTCTTTCAGCAACGGGCCCAGAGAGGGACCACCCACTGAGGAGGGCCATCCTGCCAAGAGAGCCTGGGCACTCAGAATTGAAGTGGGCAACAGTAGAAGAAAATCCATCTCTGGCACTCTGCTCTGCGGTAGAGATGAAAGCACTTAAAGTGGAGATTCTCCTGAGAGCGGTAAAATGGCCCCATGCATGCTCGCCCTCTTCTCCCCATGACTGCAGTTGAAGAGGTGGAAAGAGTTGCATGTTCTGGGACTCTGACACACAGGTAAAGAGGAAACCGTCACTGTCCCAAAAGAATAAGCTAGAGAGACGGTTTGCGTGCCATGGTGAGAGAGGCTCCTGCAATGTTTCTGCAGCCCATTGTGAATGAAGGCTGTGGAAGCATCTTCAGGGCACGAAGGGAGCCTGTGAGCACAGGGCCAGTTGAGTTCCCACTGTCCCATGAGCTGGCTCCACTGTGTAAAGAGTGTCACTCCTTGTGTGTGAGCAACAGTAATGATCAGACTTGTCCTCCAACTGCAGCCCAGGCATGGTCAGCATGGCTGTGTTGCCAGACTTGGGGCCAGAGAAGTGCTCAGGGATTCCTGAGGGCCAGTGTGACCCCATAAATCAGGAGGTTAGGGGCCATGTCAGAGACATAAACGGTACCAGGTCACATAACCCAGTGCCATCACTTCTTCCAGCAAGCAGATGGTGACCTACTTTCCAGGTGTGCCTGACAAGGCACAGGACCCTGAGGGCAGACAAGGACACAGGACCCTGAAAAGACCACGAACACAATCTGGCGAGCCAACCTGAGAGAATGGGAATAGTTTGAGTGTTTCTTCTTACTCAGGACACACTGAGACCTGGTGACTGGATCCAACCTCGGATGTCCTTGTCTTTTCTCCTGTGGGCATCAACATGGTACTTGACTGAGGAATTGAGGACTTCCCTCATGTGACATTGGGAGGAAAGAGCGGACAGTGACTGAGGTTGTCTCGGAAAACATCCAATCGCTTGGTTACTCCAGAACCATGGACAAATCTGGACTCTTTTATTCTTTCTCAGCCATTTCCTTGACACTCTCAGTTGCAATGAGTCCTCATGCCCCCCTTGTCCCAATCTGCACAGTGTCTGATGCTCGGGGCCCGTTATTGCCACTTCCAGAAGTAGAAATATTGGGAAGTTGAAATGTTGGGACACAGCAGACACAGGGCATACCCCTCTGTGGCAGACACAGACTCAAGAGAATCTCCTGTGAGGACTTCATACAGGTCAGGGGTAAACCACAGCAAACTTCCTCCCCATATGAGGACAGCGGTGCCCCCTGACGGCCTAAGATGATTCACCCTGAGAGTCAGAGAAGGCAGCTGAGAGGGAGGTGGCAGACTCTGCTCTGTCTGCTTCTCTTACTCTTTCAAGTCCAATCTAGCTCAGTACCTGGCCCCTCGATAACTCCTACATGCATCTGAGCCCAGTTACCTTTGTATCCCACTTCCTTTCGCATGGGCTGTCACCGGCCACAGGAGGTGGACCAGACCCTCCCCTTAGGACCATTTTGCTTGTTTCTAGGTAGTTTTGGCAGAGGGTTAGTGCTCCTGAGGTAGCTCTTTGCCTTGCCTGAGGAGACATTAGACGTTGAGTAAAATCAATTGCAGGAGGGCAAGTGGGTGAAAAGAAAATGGGATCAAGGGAAGACAGAATGACTTCCCACAACGTTGAAGGTCACAATACCCATGATGGAGAGAGCTCAGTAGGATTGATTGCAGTGAGAGGAAAACACGAAGTGGGATCCTGAGTTTGAGATCCAGGGAGGTGACTTGGCAAGAAACCTAACCCCAGGTCTTCTCCCAAGAGTGTGGCAGGATCTCAAATGGGGCACACCATGTTCTTCACTGTACCCCCTACATGATCCACTGGGAATCCTCACCTCTGAGCCATGTGACTTCTGGTGGCAAAATCTGCCTCATGCACAGAGAGATGGTTGGCGGGGTGTATTCTTCTGGAAAGAGTTGGATTTGGAGAACAGACAAGTCAGAACCGAGTGGTCCTTGCCAGATTGACATGGCACTGTACTCAGGTAATGACTGGAAGTCCTATGGATCAAGATGCTCCCACAAAGCTAGGGCACAAAGTTTGTATTATTGTTCATACCACAGCACAGACATTCTGAAGAGCAAAGGGTGGTGACAACTTGGCTAAGGGAGGTCAGACATCTGTGATGGAGCAGAGCCGTGTAAATTGGATATGTTAGGCAGTGACAATATTCTATGTGATACCATGGCTTCAGTGTCAGTGCCTAAACCTGTATGTGCTCCATTAAGTCAGTTTCCACAGTAATGTCTTTGGTGTGAGATAACAGTGAAATGGTACTAATCCCTGACCTGTTCTTAAATCCATCAGCTGGACCTGTGGACCAAGTAGACTGAATCCTCATCTCCTGGGAAAAGTGTGGGAAGCCCTAGGCACATTCCAGTTATCCTCATCCTTCCTGCAGGAAGCAGACCTCTGACCTTCATGGAGTTGCACCTTGTCCTCGTTCATTGCGCCTTGTTCTGTCAGGACCAGAGGGACCCAGGGCCAGTGCTTCAGGAGTAACCACTCTCATTTAACACCATCCTCTACCCGTGTGCCCACATGATAACACGTGACGTAGACATGCTAAGCATGATGGCTGCCAGAGCAGGCAAAAGGACCACTTGCAAAAATAGTTAATAACCAATAGAGCTAAACAAATACATTTAAACACACTAATATTTATTCCCAAACCCATACTTTCAGGTCAAAGAGATATAATAATTTCCGTTCAGAATGCCAACTAGGGAGAAAGATGAAACATCCGGAAATAGTACATGATAAAGAGAGAGGCACCTGACACGGAGGTTCTGTGACACATGAAAGGTCATGCTCTGTGGTGCTGAGTCTCTGACTGAATCTTATGGGAGAAGAGTGATGGGTACATTGGCCATAGTGACACCTAAAGCACTTCTAATCCCTTCCATCAAAAATGACCCTTCTTCCACATTCAATAAAAATTAAACAGGTGTCCAATCGTGTTACTTGAGAAATGCAGGGACCATGTCTACCATCTGAGACCCCAAATACCCAGGGAACAGTGTGCTTCTTACTCCAGCAAGGTCTCATCAGAGAGACCCTGAGCACCCAACAGCTTGTCCTGGTTCTCCTGGTAATAGTCCCTCTTATGAAATAGTGACTACCTTCTTAAAAGGAAATGGTGGTCCAACTTTGAGGAGAAACACTAGAAGGGCCAGTGGGGGCTCCCACAGTCGTATGAACATCGAAATAACATGCAAACTATGGACCCTGCTGTTACAGTCAGGAGCCACAACCAATCTCAAATGCCACGGTGGAGGGTCAGCAGAGCCATTACTCTCTGGTTCGTACTGGTGTCCAGCATAGCTACATTGCTCGCCCCCCGCCCCCTCACACACACACACACACGCACACACACACACACACACACACAAACACACACACCCTATAGGCAGGCTCACCCCTCTGACCAGCTTTACACAGATGTGGGGCTGGGACTCAGGATCTTCTCCGCGTCTTCATTAGCAGGGACCCTTTCCCACTGCGCTGTGACACAACTGGAGAGGGTCTACATGGGTCACTGTTGCAGCTTGGACGATTAAAGCATGATGGTAAACAAAGCAGTACTTGGGAAAATGTCACCAAGTGACTTAAATGGAGAAAATTATAGCAAAGACTTAACTTCCAGGTAGGGTGATCATCCATGTCATTTCTAAGAGCTGACATCTGCAGGGCTGGTAGTCAGAGATGGCTTACAGCCTTTGGATCATGAGGTCACACACCAGGGCTTGTGGTACCTTGGCTCAGCTTCCTTCAACAGTCCTGAACTTCTTGGCCTGATAGTTATGTGTACTTGTACTGTTTGATGCACTTTAACTGGGATTATCACTGGAAATGTGTTGCAGCATCACGGAAATCTTTGGGGACCCCTGAGGAATGGGGCCACCTTCCACAGATTCTGCAAGATCCAAGCAGCCATGGGCTGCTTTTAGAAGCATCCTTTAGATACCTGAGTGCAGAGGTGATTCTGAGAGGACACAGAACCTTTCACTCAAAACCCAGCCTCAAAACTTCCTAGGTTCTGGGAAGTACTGGGAGCATAAAAAGACAGAAAATCAAATTGGAAGGAGGGGAGAAAGGAAGAGAAGGAAATAAATTTTTTTCCTTTATTCTCATTCCCACTTCATTTGTGGAGAACTGAATCCAGGTGGTCTGCACAGGTATGAGAGTGTTATGCCCAGAGCTCGGGGTCCCCAATAATCCACCACCAGGAAGCCTCCTCCGATGCAAAAGCAACGAGTCTTTATTGATCAATTCTAGAATTGGCTCCCAGCCTCTATCCGGCACAGCGGTGAGGCGAGAGAGAGTGTCCCAGGAGAACAAAGGTTATATAGGGCTAGCTATTTGGGGTGGGCTTTAGGGGTGGCATGAGTTACAGAGATTGGTCAGGGTTTTACAGCATAAGGGTCAGGAAGTGACCATCATATTCTGAAGGTTGGAGCCGTCCTCCACTGTAGCCTTATTAGGACCGTCGCTACATTTCTGGAGCTTCATTGGTCCACTCAGGTGGGTGGTTGGGAGAGTTAGGACAATACCAGCATTCTTGTGGTCACTCTCGGGGGGGGGGGGGGGGTGGTGGAGCGGCTTGGGCTGAGGGCCCAGCCTTGCAAGACAAGATAGAGGAGAGGGAGAAGAGTATGTCCCTGCTTCGTCCTTGAAGAGGGAGGAGGGTGCATTTCTGCTTAGTTCTGCTTAGTTCTTTCAAGTTCCGTTCTGTCCCTTCATTCCCCCCTTGTCTTGGAACTCACGGCTCAGTCATGAGACGGACTGCATTTCTACCTCTCCCTCTGTCGCTAGAGGCCGGTATTGAGCTTGTAAGACCATTAATTGAACTACCCCTATGCATTCCTTGACAAATTGAACTATCTTGTTAATAATGCAGGGGCCAAAAGTTAGCAACATTAGGAGGATTACAAGGGGCCCGGCGAGGGCAGAAATGAGAGTGGTTAACCATGGGGACCAATTAAACAGGGATTTATACCAAGACTGAGACCGCTCTTTTTCCAACTTCCGCTTCTGCAATCCTTCCCTTATGAGGGCCATAGACTCTTTAACAACACCTGAGTGGTCAACATAAAAACAACATTCCTCTCCCAAAGCTGCACATAAGCCCCCCTGCTGCAGGAATAGCAAGTCTAGTCCTCTTCTGTTTTGGAGCACTACCTCAGATAAGGAGGTGAGAGAATCCTGTAAATGGGTAATAGATTTTTCAATTCTTTCTATGTCTAGGTCAATGGCTGCTCTTAGGGCTCCATAATTCTTGTCTTGTATGACAAGTGAGGATATTCCAGTCCCTGCTCCCGCTAGTCCCAATCCCAAGAGGGCGGCCATAGTTAAGGCTGTGATGGGCTCTCTTTTATTTCGGGGATTGGCAGCGCTGAATTTGTTAAGGAACCTCTTAACAAATTCATATACCTCTTTCTCTGAATGGTATATTAACTTGGGAATTAACTGCACGAGCACGCAAAAGCCCTCCTTCTGGGAATTAAGGACCAGGGAGTGGACACAAGGAGCGAGGCCACTGGAGCAGGCCCACCATGCATTCTTGGGAGGCAAAAGGTATACTGCCTCTTCAGGGATAGTCAGAGTTTCGTTGCAGAGATGCAACTGCTCAGGGGGTACGTTGCCTACGCAGGCCCCCTGCCCCATTACTGCCTGGAGGGTTAGCCTTGCAACAGTTTGCTGCCACCTGCAGGAGCTGACAATCGTGGCGGTTGTATAGTTACCCTTAACCGCGATACCCTCATAATACGGTGGCTCAATGTCTAGACAGAGCCAGCAAGATTTGGTCAGGTCAGGCCTGGAGGCGTTTAAAACATAATAAGCTCCTATAACCATGCTTATAAGTGGGTCTACTTTAGGCGGGGGGGTATGACTCAGAGTCAGGTTCTTCATGGTAGGTGCGAGTAGGGTGTTAGGCAGTGATGCCGGGGCCCATGCTCCTTCAGTTGTAGATACCCGGGGAGTGGTCAGCTGAGGTTGAGGAGCTAGTACTTTGTTGGGCCCCATTCCCACAGGGGAATGATAGTGAAGGGGGGTATTTTGAACCCGGAGGGTGAACAACATCCCAGGGTCCGCCCTACGCAAAGCCCCCCTGCAAGAATAGATTCGGAATCCCCAAGTCTTTCCGGTGTCCCATCCTGTAGCCTTTCTACCCTCTTTTGTGAAGGAAATGCTCACGGGGTTGCAGTAGACACGGCCACTCTGGGGACACGGTGGAGCAGCCGGTCGCCCAACGGTGATTAGGTCACCCTTCTTGGGGGCCTTCCACCAGATGTGTCCGGTTGACACACATGACCAGGAAGCACAGAAGTAGTCTCCAGCACTTCCACAAGGGTCATTTCCCCGGGACTGAGCTTGTGAGTGTCCGGGGAAGACATAAAAATAGAGGGTTCTCCTTGGTTTTGAGTCCTCAAAAGCCTGGCGTATTGCCGCACCCAGGCAGTAATCGCTGGTGTCGAGTGGGTTGGGAAGGAGAGTTAGGAGGTCTACTCGCAGTTCAGGGAACCAGGTGTCTTTGGGATGGATTTGAGAAGTCTGATTAAGGATCACCCCTGAGTTAGTGTCTATGATCTGCCAGGTGATATTATAAGGAGTGTGAGGGCTCCCGGTGGCAGGAGTGTTCACGAGTAAAGTTACCAACATCAGGTAGGTCGAGTGCACCGCAGCTTGAGCTTGAGCGGGTTGCGCTGGTCTTGGTCGATGCTCCATTGTGTGATGAAGTCTTCCTGGATTGCAGAGGGGTCAGCTGGGCGAACGTGGGAGTGATGGACCCAAGTCGCGATGCCGTCTACCTTGAGAGCGGTGGGTGTAGTCAGCACGACGATGTAGGGGCCTTTCCAGCGTGGTTTGAGGATCTCCCGGCAGTGTCTTCTGATGAACACCCAGTCACCTGGCTTGTACTGATGAGGCGTCGGGGTGGGGCCAGCCTCGTAGATGGCGCGGAGGCACAGCCAAATGTCCTCATGCACCCTCTGCAATTCTCTTAGGAAAGAAGATATCTCCTGATTTTCAAACCCAATAAGAAGTTCAGCTTTTAGATTAGGGATGATAGGAGGGGGCCTACCAAACATGATCTCGTAAGGGGTGAGTCCCAGGGTGTAAGGAGAGTTCCTCACCTGGTAAAGGGCATATGGAAGGAGAGCCACCCAATCCCCGCCAGTCTCCATGGTTAATTTGGTAAGGGTCTCTTTTAGAGTTCTATTTATTCTTTCTACCTGCCCTGAACTCTGGGGCCTGTAAGCACAATGCAATTTCCAATCCGCCCCTATGACTTTGGCTACTGCCTGTGTTACCTGCGAAATAAAGGCTGGCCCGTTGTCGGAGCCTATCATAGCAGGAAAACCATACCTGGGTAAGATGTCTTCCAGCAGCTTCTTGGCCACCGTCTGGGCCGTCTCATGCTTAGTTGGGTATGCCTCTACCCAGCCAGAAAAGGTATCTATGAATACTAAAAGATATTTATAACTATACTTCCCTCGTTTGACTTCAGTGAAATCAACCTCCCAGTTTGCTCCTGGTTTGGTGCCTCTGAGCCTGGTTCCTTGTCCACCTGACCCAGCTCTTGCATTTGTGAGTTGGCAGGTCTTACAGGAGGTTATAATTTGATTGATTTTGGAGTCTTGTTGGTGGATCTTGATTTTGGCATGCTGAATTAAGTCCTTTAACTTCCAGGCTCCCAAGTGGGTGGACCGATGCATGCGTTCTAATACTGTGACCCCAAGCCAGTCCGGTAGTATGAGTTTCCCATCTGAGGTGTACCACCATCCTTTCACTTCCTTAGCGAGGGGGAGTTTTCTGATCTGCTGCAGCTCTTCCTGAGAGTATTTAGGCTGATCTGGTAGAACTGGGTCCCCGGGGTCTGGTAGTTGTATGGCCATTGCAGGGACCGGAGTGAAGGCCGCTGCCTTGGCTGCCTGATCAGCTTTTTGGTTACCTTTTGCTACTGGGTCATCTGCCTTCTGGTGCCCTTGACAGTGGATAATGGCTAGCTTCGTGGGACGCCATAGGGCCCCAAGCAGGTCGAGAATCTCCTGTTTGTTTTTCACTGTTCGTCCTTCTGCTGTCAACAGCCCTCTTTCCTGGTAAATCGCCCCGTGAACATGAGCCGCAGCAAATGCATAACGGCTGTCTGTGTAAATGTTGAGCCGCTTCCCCGCCCCCAGTGTCAGTGCCTTGGTGAGAGCAATGAGTTCTGCTCGCTGGGCTGATGTCCCAGGGGGCAGTGCTTCTGCCCACACAGTGTCTGTGTCGGTGACCACCGCTGCACCCACGTACCTGCATCCGTCCCGCACGAAGCTGCTTCCATCCGTGAACCAGGTGGCCTCTGCATCAGGGAGGGGCCGGTCGGTCAAGTCCTTCCGAAGTCCATGTACCTGCTCCAGGATCCCCGCACAGTCGTGCAGCGGGGCATCTAGGTCGGGGTCAGGAAGCAGGGTAGTGGGGTTGAGAGCCTCGCTGGGATGGAACCGCACTCTAGGAGGGTTGAGCAATAAGCTCTGATAGTGGGTCATGCGTGCATTGCTCATCCATCGGTCAGGAGGCTGTTTTAGGACTCCCTCAATGGCATGGGGGGTTGTTATCCAGATTTCCAGTCCCAGGGTCAATTTGTCGGCATCCTTGACTAAGAGCGCGGTTGCTGCAATGATTCTTAGGCACGGTGGCCAGCCGGCGGCTACGGGGTCCAGCTTTTTGGACAAATACGCTACTGGCTGGCTCCAGGGGCCTAAAGCCTGAGTTAAAACCCCTTTTGCTCTTCCCTTGCGCTCATCTACAAAGAGGCGGAAGGGTTTTGTAATGTCTGGCAGGCCCAGGGCTGGAGCAGCCAAAAGAGCTCTCTTTATCTGATTAAAGGCAATTTCCTCTGTCTCAGTCCATTCAAAGGCCTTTCCCTCTTTGGTAGCTTCATATAGGGGCCTGGCGATCTCTGCAAAACTTGGGATCCAGAGGCGGCAATAGCCAGCTGATCCTAGGAATTCCCTTACTTCCCTCCGGGTGGTGGGAATAGGGATTTTCAGGACTGTCTCCTTACTAGCGTCCGACAACCGCCGCTGTCCGCCCTCCAGTATGTACCCCAGGTAACTCACCCTTTCTTGGCATATCTGAGCTTTCTTCGCAGAGGCCCGGTACCCTAAGGTCCCTAGGGTGGTCAACAAGTCTTTGGTCCCCTGCTCACAGTCCTCGGCAGTGTCTGCAGCAACCAGGATGTCATCTACATACTGCAGGAGGGTGAGACTAGGGTGTTCTCTCCTGTACTCACCGAGATCCTCGTGCAGTGCCTCGTCAAAGATGGTGGGCGAATTCTTGAACCCTTGGGGTAACCGCGTCCAGGTTAATTGTCCACTGTAGCCGCCCTCTGGATCGTGCCATTCGAAGGCGAACAGGGGTTGGCTTTGAGGCGCGAGCGGCAGGCTGAAAAAAGCATCCTTCAAATCCAATACAGTGTACCACACTCTAGTGGGTGTTAAAGAGGTTAGGAGAGTGTACGGGTTAGGAACGGTTGGGTGTATATCCATACTCTTTTATTTACTTCTCGGAGGTCCTGGACTGGTCGGTAGTCATTCGTGTGGGGCTTTCTGACTGGCAGGAGGGGGGTGTTCCAGGCAGATTGGCATGGAACCAGTATCCCTAGGCTTCGCAGTCTTCGGATATGAGGCTGAATCCCCTTCCGGGCCTCCTGGGGCATTGGATACTGTTTGACTCTTATCGGACTTTCCCCTGGTTTTAACTCTACCAGGGTTGCGGCTCTGTGAGCGGCCAGTCCTACTCCCCCCGTCTCTGCCCAGGCGGTGGGGAATTCTTGTAGCCATCTGTCCATATTGTTCTCTCCTGGGGGCGCCCCCTGGTGGAGGCGATATTCATCCTCCAGTCTCAGAGTCAGAACCTGGATGGGATGGCCTTTGCCATCAGTGACCTGGGGCCCCCCTTGTCTGAAAGTTATTTGGGCTCCGATCTTGGTCAGCAAGTCCCATCCTAATAGGGGGTAGGGGCACTCCGGTATTACCATGAAGGAATGGGATACCCGGCCCGTTCCTAGATCTACTGTTCTTCGGGTAGTCCATGAATACTGGCTTATGCCAGTTGCCCCTTGCACCCAGGACTTCTTGCTGGCTAGCTTCCCTTGAGGTGTGCGTAGGACCAAATGTTGTGCCCCAGTGTCGACAAGGAAGTTAATAGGCGTCCCCTCCAGTCTAAGAGTTACCCTGGGCTCGGGGAGGGGGTCCGAACCCCGACTGCCCTAATCACTCAGTCCTCCCAGCTCCAAGACCTCCACCTGATCTATCTTGTTTCCTTTTTTACCGGCCTTCTTTGTTCATTCCCGGGCCCAGTGTCCTATCTCTTTGCAGTAAGCACACTGGTTCCGTTGCAGCTTCTTCTTCCCGCCCCGGGCGGTTCCTTTACCTCCCTCTTGGTCATCGGCAAGCTGGCGAAGGTGGCGGGTCCGCTCCTCAGGGTTCTCCGTGGTGGTGGCCAGCAGAACCTTGGCCAGGTTTCGGGTCTGCTTGTCACTGGCAGCCACCATGGCACGGGCTTGCCTATCCTCAGGAGATTCTCGGTTGTTATACACCTTTTCAGCCACCTCCAACAAGTCCCGAAAACTCTTTTCCACTAATCTATCTATCCTCTGCAGTTCCTTTCTAATGTCTGTGGCTGACTGGTTTATAAAGCTCATGACCACAGCCGCCTTATTTTCAGGAGCTTCTGGATCCATGGGGGTATAGGTGCGATATGCCTCCATGATCCGTTCTAGAAAGGCAGCTGGAGATTCATCCCTTTCCTGTTGTACGTTCCCTACCTTGGCCAAATTGGTAGGCTTCCTAGCAGCCATACGAAGACCCCCCCATCAAAGTCTGACGGTAGATTTTGAGCCTCTCCTTACCTTCAGCCGTGTTGAAGTCCCATTCAGGCCTGGTTAAAGGGAAAGAGACATCTATCTGGGCCTGGTTGGTAGTTGGATTCCCATCTACGCCGGGAACCACCTTCTTCTTTTCTGCATCCTGCAAGGCAAGTATGGGTGCCGGCTCCGGAGGGCGTGGAGCCAGGAAGGGCTTGAGCCAGGAGGGAGGGTCCTCCACGAGGTCCTGCCAAGTAATAATGTAAGGGAGTTGATTGGGATGACCCCCCTTCGGCCGAGCTACGACTTCCCTGACCCGGCGAATGGTGGGGAGGTCGAACGTCCCCTCCGGCGGCCACCCGGCATTGAGAGCCGGCCACTCGATGGAACAGAAAGTTTGCCATTGACCCTTCTTCACTTCTGCACTGAGGTTGTTATCCCTTCCCTTAACCTCTTTAAAATGATCAACCATAATGCTTAAAGGAGTAGTTTGAGTCTGTCCCATAGCGTCCGTCCAGTGAGTCCACAAAATCAAACAAAAGAACACAGACACCAAACAAACAAAGACACCTAAGAACAGCCTTCCGACCCCGCAGAAGAAAAACTGAAAAGAAAAAAAAAACCAAACAGATGGGGGCTTTTACACCCCGACAGATGGAGGTGCAAGGCGTCTGTTGCTTCCTCCTGCCCGAGACCCGCCAGTGCGTCCACTTAGATCTTTATCAGGCCAGATTGCAGAAGCGAGCTCACATAAGACAGAACAGATAACACATAGACACTTACCGCGGACAGCAGACTCTGGGATTTGGGTCCCTCGTGGGTTTTTCTTGGGGATCCCGGACGCGCCCTCAAAATGTTATGCCCAGAGCTCGGGGTCCCCAATAATCCACCACCAGGGAGCCTCCTCCGATGCAAAAGCAACGAGTCTTTATTGATCAATTCTAGAATTGGCTCCCAGCCTCTATCCGGCACAGCGGTGAGGCGAGAGAGAGTGTCCCAGGAGAACAAAGGTTATATAGGGCTAGCTATTTGGGGTGGGCTTTAGGGGTGGCGTGAGTTACAGAGATTGGTCAGGGTTTTACAGCATAAGGGTCAGGAAGTGACCATCATATTCTGAAGGTTGGAGCCGTCCTCCACTGTAGCCTTATTAGGACCGTCGCTACATTTCTGGAGCTTCATTGGTCCACTCAGGTGGGTGGTTGGGAGAGTTAGGACAATACCAGCATTCTTGTGGTCACTCTCGGGGGGGGGGGGGTGGAGCGGCTTGGGCTGAGGGCCCAGCCTTGCAAGACAAGATAGAGGAGAGGGAGAAGAGTATGTCCCTGCTTCGTCCTTGAAGAGGGAGTAGGGTGCATTGCTGCTTAGTTCTGCTTAGTTCTTTCAAGTTCCGTTCTGTCCCTTCAAGAGGCCAAGGGATTTAAATTGGGGATTTCCTAGAGGATTGTGGGAAACCTACCCAATAAGCACACGAGGGGCCTCCTTGAGGTTGTTACAATGAAAGGTTGAATGAGTGGTCATCTGGATGCACAAAACACAAGTAAAGACAACAAGCCAGTAACGGAGAGTTTGCTTAGGGATTGTGTGTGAGAGAGAACACTATGTGAAGAAAACAACTGTGCTCTCAATGCTATGTGAGAGGAGGAAGGACAGAGAGAGGATGAATTTTCCTCAGAGCCATGTTGCATGAGCCCCTGCTCGGGGTGGGGAAGCATCTTCAGAGCAAGGAGGGAGCCTGTGAGCCCAGGGCAGGTGTTCGTCTCACGTTCCCACAAACAAGCACCACTGTGGATTGTCGAGTGAGACTCCCTCCACGTTCTGCGTGGAGTAGGGTTCGGTATCTGAAAGAGGAGCCACACAGCAAATGAGAGAAAAAGACGCGAGATAATTTTGCAATATTGGGGGACCAGGCGGCAAGTCCCGAAGGACTTCCTCCTTGGTCAGGCCGCTCCAATCTTTTATTGATCTGGAGTAGCCCTTAGGGTAAGGAGGTTTCAGTGACACACAGATCAGCAGAAAATTTCCAGGAATAGACAAAGTATCTGAGTAGCCCATCAATAGATTTCTGGGAGTATCTGATTAACAATAATCAAGAAGGATCTACATAAGTATCTAAGGAATTAAGGGAACTAAGGTGGGGATGCTTCAACTATTATTACCTAAATTAACTGAGTGGTTCCTAGATTAACTGGGTGGTGCACAGCCCTGACCTTTGCTAGGACTTTCAAGCCCTGACCCTTAGTAGGACTTTCAAGGGCTACTAGCTTTTGGGGGGTCTCTGTCTAAACTCAGCTAGTGAAGACAATGAATGGACTCCGGCAGTGGGTAGTGCCATGGCTCATGTGAAGAACAACAGTACTAATCAGCCCCATCCTGCAATGGCAGCCCAGGCCTGGGCAGTGTAGCTCTTTTTCCACATTTTTATCAAGAGAATAAATAAGGGATCAGTGATGGCCATTTTTGGATTTTATAAACCAGCAGTTTAGGGCCATGCCTGCTCATTCTTTTTACTAGGAGACATGATCATAACAACTAAAATCATCGCTGTGTCTGGCACAGGTGGAGGAGACTGCCTGTCCCAGGGCCCTGGACACTGAGTGAGGCTGAGTCAGGGCAGACTGGGCCCAGGACCCTGAAAACAGCAAAAGCACTCACTGGTGGGTGCAGTGCTGGGAACCTGGTGAGCCTGAAGAGGAGGCAAAGAATCAGGCCAAGGTGAACCCACGGTCCCTTCCATGGAGGCCTCACCTGGGCCCTGAGTGAGGCCGGTGAGCAGGAGCAGAGGCCAGGTCATGGTGGAGCTACACCAACAATGCTGCCTTCTGACACCCCAAGCCTGAGCCTGGCTCCACACACTTCTCTTATCCACTCCCCTGCCTCAGAGGAGGGAGGGGCCTCCATGCAAATCTGCTTCCTTCACCTGCCTCAACACATTCCACTCCATACTGACCTGGAGTCTACATACACCTGCAACCCTGGAAAGAAGAGCTTTCCCAAGAATGAAGCTCTTGCCCTGGCTGGGTGGCTTAGTGGGTCACAGCATCATCCTGGTATGGCAAGGTTGGGTGTTTGATGCCTGGCCAGTGCACATACAGGAATTCATAATGAGTGCTTAGGAAATCAGAACAAAACCTCCACGTCCTTCTCTCTCCTCCCCTCTCTCCCTAAATTCAATCAGTAAATGCTTTCAAAACAGTCAAACTCTTTCATATACTCTAAGTAAGGTCAGACAGAGCCCAGGACAGCATGCAGTAATGGAGCCAGTCAAGGGATACCTACCTTTTCTCTTTGGGGAGTCCTGGTGTCTCCTGGATGAGCTATCCTAGGACTTCCCTTTGTTTGGTGGGGGCAAAGGTAAAGACAGCTTGACTGAGACAGGTTCGGGCACTCCATTTCCTGGGTGTCAATGGCAGAGCTGGGGACTGCATATTGCCCTCCACTCCTTCTTATTCCCCTTAGTGAGGATGGCTCCTCTGCATGGCTCCATCCTCTGTCTTTGCAGTGGTTTTATTCTGAAGCAGAGCCCTTGAATGTATTAGCTCTTTTAAGAGATGATGTATCGGGCACAACAGTTTGGGGACCTCATGGGCTCGCAGGGAAGCAGCACTTCAAACTTCATCCCAGGACAGCATAAAGCCCAGCAAGTACCTTCCCCACATCCAGGCTCTTGTGCCCCTAGGGTCCTAAGACTATACATCCCCCTGGGGTCCCAAGACTGCATTCCTCAGGGAAGGCAGCTGAGGGGGAAGGGGCAATTCCCAGATTACTTCCTTCCCATCTTCTGTCCCTTCCAGCTCAGCACCAGGTTCCTTGACCCCTTCTATTTCCCGGTGAGCCCATTGCCCTTTGTCCATCAACTTCCTCTAGACTGGAAGGTGATGCCTGCCACACCAGGTGGCCCAGATGCTATTATCAGGGCTTATTAGTATGTCCCACCATAGACTAGGCACCATGGTGCTGCTTGTGAGGCAGCTCTTGGCTCAAGGCTGAGGACACATTACCTAAAAACACCGAATAGCAAGGTTGGATGAGAAACATGGTGCCAGGTGAAGACACACTGACCTCTCAAATTGTGAGGAGAAAAATATTGTACAAAGAAGCAAAGGCTCTGTGGGATTGAGAAGACCCAGGGGCTTAGAATAGCAGAAGTCAAGGTGAGAGATACGCTGGTTCCTTGTGGAGATTCCAGGGAGAGTCTGTTTCCTGGCTCCTCCAGTTGCTAGGTCGCCAGCATTCCATGGCTGTAGCAACATGACTCCAATCTCTGCTCTGTGGTCCCATCTCCTGCTCATCTTCTGTCCCCAACTCTGCATGCACACATTCGTAATCCACTGTATTAGTCAGGGTTCTTCAGAGCAGCAGGAGGATATGAGGACTTGGCTGGTGTGATTACAAAGACTGAGAAACCCCAAGATCTGCAAGCTGGGGGGCCCAGGAAAGCTGTTGGTCTAATTTGGCCTGAGACTAAGGACCTGAGAACAGGAGGAGCTGATGGTTTAAGATCCAGTGTGAGGACAGAGGCCTGTGAGATGGGGTGTGATGTCCCAACCCTACAGTGATTCATGAGTATAGGGGTGAGTTCCTCCTTTTGTTCTAGTCAGGTTCTCAGTGCATTGATGCTGTGCACATAGGGAGGGTGATATCCTTTTAGGGTCCACCACTTCAAATGCTAATCTTCTCTTGAAACTAGCTCAGAGACACACCCAGAAATCATGTTTAGGTTGAGCTGCTGTCCTGTCCTGTGGGCTGTGAAACCAAGGCATACAATTAACAATCCCAGTCCCCATCTCAAAGCCTTCTTCCCATCTGCAAACTCCCTTTTGCCTTATTAGGTAACATTCCCAGATTCCAGGGATTAACACCAGGATATCTTTGTGGCCTCATTACCTAGGCTCTGGAACCAGCATTCCAGTCCTGCACAGTGACACACACACACACACACACACACACACACACACAAACACACACACACACATACACGGCTCTGAGAGGCTGTTCTCAGGATGTTTTGCACAGTAGCACATGGAGGTGTTCCAGACACAGGAGCTACCCCAAACCAACTTTTAAACAGCGTTTAAATTGACCTGGCTGTCCTTTTCTTGAAATACTTTTAATATTAATGGAAACCTGAGAGTCTGTTCCCACTGCTTAGGACTGCACAGAAAGTAAGGGAAGGACCTAGAAATATCCATCAGTATAACCTTGCTCACAGTCTAGCTTCTGTAGCCTTCACTAGTGCTTCCCATTGAATTATGCCTTACCATAAACCAAAGAGGACATTTTCCTCCTACAATCAAAGACATTTTAGGACGTCGCTTATGAATTCCCACACTGGTTCCCATGTGGTTCTTTGTTTAAGGAATTCCTTCCCTCCCATCACGGGCAGGAAGATGCTTTCCCTGTGGAGCCTGGGTGACATCCATTGGCACCTCTCAACTTTCTGCCCTTTCCTTCCTTGATGTCTAAGGAGGCACTGGGCCCAGCCCCTACCTGGCATTACAGAATTGAAGGACAGGTGATCAGGGTGTGACTCCACCTGAGAGAGGAGAGGCTCCCCCTGGTCCCTGTGAGGCTCTGCTCCAGGAGGGGCAAGGAGATTCCTCAAGCTGGGACTGATGGCTATACTCTGAGTTTGGGAAAATACGGAAGGGAGAAGAACCGGGTACACAAGGCTCCAGAAGCACAAGCCCAAGTTTGTTCAGAAGTTCCTCATAGACTCCACATTCATGACACCTGTGGGTGGATGATTTTCTTCATGCTTTCATCCTGGCAAATTAGGTGAATGCAGTTAGGAGGAAGTTGCTCAACAGACAAAGCCCCATGCTATCTTTTGATAGATGGGGCAAAGGAGCCAATTGGGAAATATTTCATCAAGATGGAAAGGACACTGTGCCAAGCTTGGTACGAGGGCAGCGGGTAGGGCCTTGGGGAAGTCAGTTCTGTACAGTTCACAGGATTTGTCCCTCCAACTCTCCCCCAGCTCAGTCCTCATGAAATATTGACTGATTGTTGTGTCAAAGGAGACAGAGAGCCTAAAGGAAGTTCTCATCTGTGGTGTCTCTTGTGGTACGCTTCTTTTTCAAGGGGCCACCAAACTGGAGTAGGTTCCTCGTGTCCATGATGAGAGGTGAGAGGAGTTCAGAGAGAACTCCAGCCATGGAGACATAAATGTCCCTGGACACAGGGAAACAGGAATTCAGTGAGCAGGAATCCTGGGAGCTCAGGCAGGTTTGCTCTCATTTCCCCCAGTTGCTTGAGGCACTGTGGTAAGTGCCACAGATGGGATATTAAACAATGACATCAGCCCCCTTCCAAGCTGGAGCCTAGAGATGATCACAGGGGCTGGAGTGCCGAACCAGTAGCCAGAGGAATGGTCTGAGATCCCTGAAGGCTACAAACTGACAGGATCCATCAGAGGTTGAGAGGCAGTGGCCCTGCCTTATTGGTGCTAGGCCACCTCATTATAACCCGCACTCCTCCCCACCCAGTGTCACTGGCTCTTCTGGAGCTTCTGCTTCAGAGACCTGAATGCTGAGGGAGGTTGAGTCATGAAGAGAGAGTTCATGAACTTGAAAATGAAGACAAAGGCACAGGCAGATTGCAAGTCCAGGACCATGGCTCCAGTTGAGCCTCAATGAAATAACTGGTCACCCAAGAAACAAACTATGCCTGTGCAGTGATCAAGGGTGGTGAGGAGCACAGGAGCCCAGCCATGCTAGAGGCTCTCAGAGTGCCTCCTGAGCCCAGAGCTGGACAGGGCAGCCTACCCCTGGGGTTATTGGTCTCAGCAGGGTGTCCTGTGTTGGGGGTGGAGGTGGGAAGGTGTTCATGCCTATTCATTCAGAGGCCTTCTCTGAGCCTGGACTGTCTTCACTGTCCCCCCTCACTTCAGACCCCTAAAGGTGGGACCTCAAAGAGTGTCCTGCCTCCTTGGGACCTGGCCAAGAGGGTGTGTCTGGTATATATGTTTAAAAATAAATCTGGGAGGGGCTCCCCATGGAGACAAGGCCCCTGAGCAGAGTTATTCAGGGCGAAGAGCTGAGACCACAGGACCCAATAAGTGTGAGCCAAGGTTTGTTCCAAAGTTCCACAACTGTCTAAACCAGTGTTCTCAACATTCCTAATGCTGCGACCCTTTAATAAATTTCCTCATGTTGTGGTGACCCCCCACCATAAGATTATTTTCGTTGCTACTTCATAACTGTAAGTTTGCTACTGTTATGAATCGTAATGTACATATCTGATATGCAGGATGTAGTTCCATTGTTCCTGACCGAGAGGTTGACAACAGCTGGTAAACAAACATTCATGATACCTGCGCATGATTCACTTTCTCATCTATGGGTGCAAATCAAATATAAGGAGCAGTTTAGGGAGCCCGGAGCCTCACCCCACACCCCCCACACACACCCCACTTGGAGGTTTGCAGAGCCCAGAGACCTCTGCTCAGCACAAAACTTAGTGAGCCCTGGACTGAGGTTGGGGACACTGGGGCCCAAACAAAGGTTCCCTGCTGTGTCCCTAATTGTGGCTGCAGCTGCCACACAGGCAAACAGAGCTGCAGCATCTACCCTTGCAGTGTCTCCCCTTGACCAGTGCTTGCAACATCTCCCCTGGGACCAGTTTCACCAACAGCAGTCCCTCCCCACCCCTGGAAACAAGGTACTCAGCCTTGTAGTACCTGCTGTGCTGCACATAGCAGATGGTCAGGGCCTCCCTGTCCAGTACGGTAGCCACCAACCCCATGTGATGATTAAGCCCTTGAAATATATGCAGTGCACTTGAGGAGCTGAGTTTTTATTTTAATCTATCAAGGTAACATATACTTTGGTTATTGTTTAGAACACCTTGAGTGTGTCAATGAATCTATTTTATCAAATGTTAGGGAATGCAAATACAGACTCAGCATTCCTGATTTAAAAAGATACAATTTAGCACTCAATCCTTAGTGAGATGGCCTGTGAGAGACATCAAACTAAGAAGACTTTGTGCAAAACTTGAAGGTAAAATACCTCAATAACATTTTTTCCTTTTTTTTTTGTTGCTTAAAGTATTACAAAGAGTATTACATATATCTAATTTTTTCCCCCCACCCTTGACAATCCCCTGGCCTCCCCTACCCCCCAGTGTCTTATGTCCATTGGTTTTGCTTGTATGCATGCATACAAGTCCTTTATTTGTGGCTGCTTGGTTCTTCTAGGCCAGGCGAATAGACAAATTAACACACAGAGATAAACAGGAGAACATCAGGGGTTAGTACATGTGCAAGAAGGTTTCACATAGAATTGACGTAGCCATAAAATTACAAACACATTGAAGCAACATTGGGTATATGACATTTTTAAAGTTTTTAAAGCAAGTTTTTTATTGATATCAGAGAGGAAGGAGTGGGAAAGAGAGGTAGGAACATTAACTATGAGAGAGAATCATTGATCCTCAGCCTTCCGTGGGCACCACCCTGGGGATCCAGCCTGAAAACTGTCATGTGCCCTGATAGGAAAATGAATGCTGATGCCTGGCTCATAGGTCCATGCTCAACTACTGAGCCAGGCCGATTGGACTATGTAGTATATATTTTGAACAAAGGAGAACGGGGGGACGTTATTTTTCAGAAGTGAGAATGGGCAATTTGCAGGTAGTTGAGGAAGAACAGAACACACGTGTCAGGAAAATTAAGAAACCATGAGACACGGGTTATCTAGCCAACTGACACCAGTCTGAACCCTCTTAGCCAACGGTTAAGAAATAAAGGAAACCAAGTTTCTGCCACCCTGAAGCTTCTTTTGGGGATATTGATTTTCAGCTGTTTATTAAGTAGCCAAAGTGTCAGAGAGCACCTTTGGGCACCCCAGCACCCTCCTGGCCAAAAGAGAGAGAGGGAGAGACCTTCTTCAGAAGGTTGTTGCCTTTGCCTGATTGGAGTGAAACATGGTAAACAAGAGGGCTTCAGCACATGTCTATTAGCTAGATACCCCTCCTCCCCTGTCACCATCAATCAGGAGTGTGGGAGCCGTTCCCAGACATTGTTGGTCCCAGGAGGCAGGGTTATAAATTCCAGTGGCTGCTGTGTCCAGTACTGGAATTGGTGGCAGTTCAGCTCACCCAGCACACCTCGTAGGCCCACAGCTGGACAGGGCAGAGGCTGGGTCCAGGATGGCTGGGCCCAGGGCCTGGAGAAGAGGGGGAAATGCAGAGGAGAAGAGGGGGATGACTCAGGTGAACCTGGAGGGGAGGGAGAGGCGTCAGTGCAGGCACCCACATGAACTTGCCTTGGGAACGGTCACATGTGTCCTGAGGAGAAAGAAGGGAGTAGAGCCCAGGCCATGGGGGAGACCCCGCCAGGACAAATAATTGCCAAATGCATCTAGGAAAGAGGTGGGAGAGCTAGGCTGAATATGTAGTTCCAATCTACACTAATAAAAGAGAAACATGGTAATTGGCGTACGACCGCTACCCTTCCCATTTGCTAATCAGCGAGGTATGCAAATTAACTGGCAGCCAACATGGCCGCCGGCAGCCAGGCAGTTGATGCGAACAGGGAGGCTTGCTTGCCCCAGCATGAGGATGCGAAGGTTCCCCATCTGCAGCTGGGGGGCTCTGAGCTCCTGAAGCAACAACTCCAAAAGATACAATGTTTTAATTATAGAGGCTAAAGGATGGCGGTTAATTTGCCTACTCAGGCTGCAAGCTGAGCGAAGCCATACAGCCCTGAAGCGGCAGGGCAGAGAGGCCACAGGGCCCTGGGAACAGTGGAGCAGACAGGCCTCCTGGCCGGGGATAAGTGGAGCCAAGAGGAATCAGGAACCCGGGATCAGCGGAGCTGAGAGGCCTCAGGACCCCGGGATGAGCGGAGTCCCGAGGCCTCAGGACCCGGGGATCAGCGGAGCCAAGAGGACTCAGGACCCAGGGATCAGCGGAGCCGAGAGGCCTCCTGGCACCAGGATCAGCGGAGCCGATAGGCCTCCGGCCCAGGGATCAGCGGAGCCGAGAGGTCTCAGGACACCAGGATCAGCAGAGCAAGAGGCTTCAGGACCCGGGGATCAGTGGAGCCGAGAGGCCTCCCTGTACAGGTTATCAGTGGAGGTGAGAGGCGTCCTTGCCCCTGGGATTAGCAGAGCCAATAGGCCTCCCTGTCCAGGTTATCAGCTGAGCTGATAGACCTACCGGCCCCTGGGATTAGCTGAGCTGAGAGGCCTCCCTGTCCAGGTTATCAGCGGAGCCAAGAGGCCTCCCTATCCAGGTTATCAGCAGAGCTGAGAGGCCTCCCAGCCCCTGGGATCAGCGGAGCCGTGAGGCCTCAGGACCCCGGGATCAGCGGAGCGAGAGGGGTCCTGGCCCCGGGGTCAGTGGAGCAAGGAGACCTCCCAGCACCGGGATCAGCGTGACAGGGGGAGTGACCAAACCCCTGATCGCCCTGCAGCTCTGTGCATGACAGGGGGCGGCGCACCAACTCCCCAATAGGCCCTGCTCTGTGCATGACAGGAGGCGGCACCCCAACTCCCCAGTCGGCCCTGCTCTGAGCCTGACCAGGGGCTGCACCTAGGGATTGGGCCTGCCCTCTGCCACCCGGGAGCAGGCCTAAGACAGCAGGTCATTATCGCCCGAGGGGTCCCAGACTGCAAGAGGGCACAGGCCGGACTGAGGGATCCCCCTCACCCCTAAGTGAACAAATTTTTGTGCACCGGGCCTCTAGTATAAAATAATAGAGTTGGTTCTTGTTTGTTTGTTTGTTTGTTTCTGCTTTTTATCTGCTCTGCTCTAGGTGACAATCCCAGATCCACTGGGGCTGAGAGCAGTCGCCTCATTTGTCCACATTCCTCCATCTATGTAGCTGGAAACCTTAAACTCTGCTCGTTCATAGGCATGGGGAACGTCTGGAGGAATGGCAGGGTAGGGACACACAAGAAGCCAGCCTCACCACCCTGCTGTTACGCTCTGCCCCCACGACCTCCCCACAGCCTATGGTGAAGAGATGCAGGGTCACCTGCATGACAGGGACACAGTGTCCTCTGCCCACTCTCCCTCTCAGATAAGGTCTCACAGTTTGCAGAGTCTGAATATTCCCCAAGTCTGAGTGGGGAAGAGAAAGGCAGCACAATGTGTCTGAGGCTGCCTGTCACTCCTTGAGCCAAGTTAAGCAGAGAGAGGGTTGAACCACACAATGAGTATTTATCCAAGGATGCGGTCAGTATGGGGAGAGCAGTCGCTCACCCTGGAAATTCGGCTCTCAGCCTCTTGGGGAGAAGATAGCTACCTGTAGCTGCCAGCTGCAAGTGTCACATGCAAAGGGGAGGGGAGGGCCTACTATCTGCCCTTCAGGAGCTCAAAGGCTGACCAAAAGGTGGCTAATCTTCCAAGACTTTAGGAACAGCTCAGCCCTTTCCTGGGATGAGATTGGAATGGTCAGCCCTCCTGAGGAAGACCCCAGGAGGGGGTCAGGGTGCAGAACAGCTGCCAAATCAAAGCAGGTCCTGTGCCTGGTCTCTTCCCAAAATGCAATTCTTTTCTGAGTAATGGGCCATGGAGGCAGCCTATGTTTTCAGTAGAGCCTGTTTCATCCTCCAGTGTCGCAGGGCCTCGTATTTATAGTTTGTAAGTAATGATTAAACAACTGCGGCTCTATTCTTATTACAAGCCCTTCCTCACTAAGAGAAGCTGATTTCCAAGGACACCCAGGAGATGCCTCAGGACAGCTTGGATGACAGGGCTGGGCCTCAGCTTTGCTCTTACCCTATCCCTCTCTCCTCACAAGCCTGACTTTTGTCTCCTAAAGAGACTATGGAAAAGCAGGCAGCAAAACCTGCCAGACTGAGCATGCCAGGCCCCCTGTGTGCCCTGGAGGCGTCACCTGAGAGGAGAAACCTGGGTTAAGGTTCAGCTAAGGGGCAGCTCTGCCAGAGCCTGAGCACCAGGCTGTGGCTGGTGCCTCCCCACCTCTCCTCAGCTTTGTTGGCCTGCTCCTCCTCAGGAGCCCCCTGCCCACTCGTCTGCTTTCAGGCCCAGGTGTGACTTTGCCAAAGGGATTTGTTGGTGAGAGGAGAACCCCTTCCTGAGGGGGCAGGAATGCAGGGAGGCTGCCATCACCTGAAGGCTTAGGGGAGGTGAGCAGAGCAAAGGCTGGATTCGGGGCTTGTCAAAGAGCTCTGATGACCCAAACCCCAGGGGTAGACTGAGGAGGGCACCTGTGGAGAGAGACAATGTAATTGCATCTGGCCAGCTCTCCTCTGCCCCGGGGGTTACTAAAATGTCCCCATCCAGACAGTAGGGACAGTGGGCTAGCCCAGGGCAGGGCGCTCTTTTCTAGACAGAGGGCTGCGGTGGGGTGGGAGTGGGGCGCCAAGCCTGGCCCAGGGAACAAGGTAGGTAAGTGGCAGCCACAACCACAGAGGGGAAAGGGGTCCCCAGAAACACAGACCAGGGGTGGCGAGTGGGAGGTTAGCTGGGGGTCGCGGCCTCCTGTTTCTTCCTCCACTTCCGCGACCGCCCCCACCCTCATGCCTGGAAGCACAGGGTCCCCCTGACAGTCCCCCACCCTCTGCCACCCCTTGCAGCCTGGTGGGTGTGGCACAGGCGCCCCTGTCCCACCTTCTCTGGGCCTGTTAAAACACGCCCCCCCTTCTGCCCCCTGTTCTTGGTTTGTTCCTGATCTAGTGATCCCGCGAGATTTCGCCCTGGCAGGAACCAGGGCACAGTCCCAGGAAGCTTGCCAGGCGCAGCCCCCCACCTCTTCCTTCCCACCAGCCTCCCTGCTGTACAGGAGTCCATGTGGTGAGGAGCACGGCCTGTGGAAAAGGTAAGAGCACACTCTGGGTTCTTGCTGTCTCCGGGGGTGAACTTGCTGTCTCCAGGGGTGAACTTGCTCTAGTCACTGGCAACCCGCAGCCCCGCCCCAGTCGGCTTTTTCCATCTGGAAATGAGTTCCCACCTGGTTGGAGTGAAGGCCTGAGGTCCAAACCTGGCTCGCTGGCGTGAGGCCTTCAGCTTGCTGCGCCAGAGTGGGAGCTCGCTGAGGGGACTTACACGCAACAATTCATGGAACTCTGGCGTCGGCCTTTATTGGGTGACCTCAGCTGGCCGAGTTTGCAGTTGACCAAGGGGACCCCCACAGGCCCCGGCGCCAACTCCCCCGGGATCTGGGTCCTCAAGTCTGTGGGCTCTCAGGCCAGCCCAGCCCTGCTCAGGGCGTGGGGACAGAGAGGGCGCACAAAAGTGGCTGCTGGACGGTGGGAAGTGTCCGGGAGGGAGAGGTCGCTTTCCGCAGAGCACCAGGGCCATCACTCATCATTGTCCTCTGGTTCAGCTGGTGAGAAAACGCTGGTCAGGCTGGGACATAAGAGGTGACTTCCACTGAGAGCTGCAGAGCCCTCTCCTGGTGTGAGTGTGCGGGTGCCTGAGTGTGCGTGAGTGTGAGTGTGTGAATTCTCACCTAATGATATGTTCCTGGGTTCCTTTTCATTCCTATTACTGATTAAGGTATTACATATGTGTTCTTATCCCCCACTACCTCCACACCCCCACCCCCACCCCGCAAGCATGCCCTCACGCTCACCCCCTGGTGTCTGCTTCCATTGGCTAGGCTTATAGGCATGCATACAAGTCCTTTGGTTGATCTCTCCCCCTTAGCCCCACCCTCCCCTACCTTCCCTCTGAGGGTGATGGTCTGATCCATGCTTCTCTGTCTCTGGATCTGTTTTTGTTCATTGGTTTATGTTGTTCATTATAATCCACAGATGAGTGAGGTCATGTGATATTTCTCTTTCTCGGACTGACTGACTGACTAGCTTTGCTTAGCATAATGCTGTCCAGCTCCATCCATGCTGTTGCAAATGGTCAGTGCCCCTTCCTTTTTTGTGGCAGTGTACTATGCAGTGTGTAGATGTACCACGGCTTTTTAACCCACTCATCTGCTGACCAGCACTTAGGCTGTTTCCAAATCTTAGCTATTGTAAATTGTGCTGCAGTGAACATAGAGGTACATGTATCCTTTCAGATTGGTAATTCTAGGTTCCTGGGATATATTCCTAGAAGTGGGATCACTGGGTCAAATGGGAGTTCCGTTTTTAGTTTTTTGAGGAAACTCCATACTCTTCTCCATAGTGGCTGCACCAGTCTGCATTCACACCAGCAGTGAAGGAGGGTTCCTTTTTCTCCCCATCCTCACCAGCACTCGCCCTTTGTTGATATGTTGGTGATAGCCATTCTGACAGCTGTGAAGTAGTACCTCCTTGTCCTTTTGATTTGCATCTCTTGGGTGATCAGTGACTCTGAGCATGTTTTCATGTGTCTCTTGGCCTTCCTTTTGTCCTCTCTAGAAAAGTATCTATTTAGGTCCGTTGCCCATTTTTGTGATTGGGTTGTTTATCTTCCTTTTGTTAAGTTGTATGAGTTCCCTGTAAATGTTGGAGATGAAACCCTTATCAGAGAGAACATTGGCAAATATGTTCTCCCATGCAGTGGGCTTTGTTGTTGTCTTGTTGATGGTTTCTTTTGCTATGAAGAAGCCTTTTATTTTGATGTCGTCCCATTTGTTTGCTTTAACTTTATTTTCCATTACCCCAGGAGCTGCGTTGGTGAAGAGATTGCTTCAGCATATATCTGAGATTCTGCTGCCTATGGATTCCTCTATATATTTTTCTGGTTTCCAGCTTTCTGTTTAAGTCATTATCCATTTTGACCTTATTATTGTGCATGGTGTAAGTTGGTGGCCTAGTTTCATTTTCTGCATGTGTCTGACCAAATTTCCCAGCACCATTTATTGAAGAGACTGTCTTAACTCCATTGTATGTTTTGGCCTCCTTTGTCAAATATTAATTCAGCTTATTGGTTTGGATTGGTTTCTGGGTTCTCTGTTTTATTGCATTGGCCTATATGTCTATTCTTGTGCCAGTGTCAGGCAGTTTTGAGAACAGTGGCTTTGTAAAACAGCTTGATATCTGGTACTGAGATACCTCCTACTTTGTTCTTTTTTCTCAGGATCGCTGCAGCTATTTGGGGTTTGTTTGTTTTTTAAATATATTTTATTGATTTTTTACAGAGAGTAAAGGAGAGGGATAGAGAGTTAGAAACATCAATGAGAGAGAAACATAGATCAGCCTCCTCCTGCACACCCCCTACTTGATATGTGCCCCCAACCAAGGTACATGCCCTTGATCGGAATCGAACCAGGCACCTTTCAGTCTGGAGGCCGACGCTCTATCCACTGAGCCAAACCTGTTTGGGCTCAGGGTCTTTTTTTTCATTACAGATGGATTTTTGGAGAGTTCATTCTAGGTCTGTGAAATATGCTGTTGGTGTTTTAATGCGGATTGCATTGAAGGTATAGATTGCTTTGGGTAGTATAGCCATTTTAATGAGGTTGTTTCTACCAATCCATGAACAAGGTATGTCGTTCCATCTGTTTATGTCTTCCTCTATCTCTTTTTTCAACATCTTCTTTTCTGAGTGTAGGTCTTTTACGTCCTTAGCTAAATTTATTCCTAGGTGTCTTAATTTTTTTGGTGGGATGATACATAGGATTCTTTTTTCAATCTTCTTTTCTGTAAGTTCACTATTGGTGTGTAAAAATGCCATATATTTCTTGGCGTTAATTTTGCAGTCTGCTACATTGCCAAATTCATTTACTAAGTTTATTAAATTTTTGAAGGAGTGTTTGTGGTTTTCTATGTACAGTATCACGTCATCTGCAAATAATGACAATTTACTTCTTCTTTTCCAATTTGGGAACCATTTATTTCTTTTTCTTGTGTGATCGCACTGACTAGGACTTCCAGTACTGTGTTGAACAGGCGTGATGAAAGTGGGCGTCCCTGTCTTGTTCCTGTCCTAGAGGGAAATGGTTTTTGTTTTGCACTTTGAGTATGTTGTTGGCTGTATGTTTGTCATATAAGGCTTTTATTATGTGGAAGGATGATTCTGCTATTCCTACTTCGCTGAGTGTTTTTATCAGAAAAGGCTGTTGCACTTGGTCACATGCCTTTTCTGCACCAATTGATATGATTGTGTGGTTTTTCTCCCTCAAATAGTTTATGTGATGTTTCATGTTCATTGATTTGCAGATTTTGTACCATCCTTGCATCCCTGGAATAAATCCCACTTGGTCATGGTGTATGATCTTTCTAATGCAATGCTGAATCCAGTTTGCTGAATTTAGTTGAGGATTGCAGCATTAATGTTCATCTGGAATATTGGCCTGTAAGTCACTTTCTTTGTAGTGTCTTTTTCTGGCTTTGCGATTATGGTAATGCTGGCTTCTTAAAAAGAGCTTGGAAGTATGCCGTCCTCTTGAAGTATTTGAAATAGTGTGAGAAAGTTTGGTTTTCCTTCTTCTTTGAATGTTTGGTAAAACTCCCCTGTGAAGCCATCTGGTCTAGAGCTTTTGTTTTTTGGAAGCTTTTTGATTACTGTGTCAATTTTATCAGTATTTATCGGTCTGTTCAGGATTTTTGCTTCTACCTGATTGAGTTTTGAAAGCTTGTCTTTTTGTAGGAATGTGTCCATTTTATTGATCTTGTCCAGTTTGTTGTAGTAGAGTTGTTCATTGTAATTTTTTATAATCCTTTGTATATCTGTGGGGTCGTTTGTTACTTCACCTCTCTCATTTCTGTTTTTGTTTATTTGGGTGCTCTCTCTTAGTTTCTTGCTGAGCCTGACTAGAGGTTCATCAATGTTTTTTATTCTTTCCAAGAACCAGCTCTTGGTTTCATTGATCTTTTGTATTATTTTTTTTTTCATCCCTACGTCATTTATTTCTGTTCTGACCTTACCTTTATTATCTCTTTCTTTTTGTGTACTGTGGGCTTTTTTCTCTAATGGAGAGGCACTCTGAAGCCCAGGACAAAACAGCTTTTATTTACTTGAATACACATTTGTCCTTTAGCAAAGCAAACAGGCATATCAATGGTAAAGTTTGGTAAACAATAGAAGAATTTTCATGTTAGGAGGTTGCCTTCAGCCATTTTTCCCACAACAGGATAACAAAATGCTGATTTTCTGCCATGCTGAACATCAAAGTCCATTCGCCTTCTGTGGGACTTCTCCCATTGATATGTTAACTACTTTTGGTCTTCACCCCACAATTTCCCCCTTTTTGTTTTCTTAATTAATTTAGAAAGGTGTATGCCATCTTCTGGGCTCAGATTCTTTTAAGACTTGTGATTCTGCTTCTTCAGACTGGAAGAAAACATAGAAGAACAAGAAAGAGAGACAATATTGGTTATTCTAAAAAGCAAATGTAAGGAGATTCAATGAAAAGGATTGAGTTCTTTCATGTCCTTTTAAATATCGTTTTCAGGTATTTAAGGAATTTGTCCATAGTAGGCTTCTTTTTGGGCTATCAGTTCTTTATGGGTCCCTTTCCAGTCACTGTTCCCTTGTGACATGACAGCAATGATGTTCGAGTTTTGGATGGTGGGCAAACGGTGAGAAATGACAATGCAGGTCTGACCTCTTTGGGCTTTGTCAAGAGCCACCGGCACCTAGGCACAGCTGATGACTGCTAGCGTGGCAAGGCGTGGTCACCATCCCCCATCTCTAGATGTTTCTCCTCTGTCTCCTCAGCATGTTGCTTGGGGCACTGCTATCTGTGGTTGGAGTAGTCTGGTCAGTTCCTCTCTCAGATTCATGTTGCAGGAATCCACACAGGCTTGGAGGAGTTTTCTGGAAATACACAAGCATATCCTTGACCAAAGATTAATAAAGGGACCCTTCCTTAAACCAGACTCGGTACCTTTCCATTTAACCAGACCATTTTGCTTTGGCTTATTCTGACACCAGTGTAATTCTATGGGTGTCTTGCCATCAGCATTACAAGGGTAAAATTTAAAGTAATTAAGGCTTGGTGTGATCTACTTACAAGAGATGTCTTCACTATTCCGCCACTTTTGTTTTCCAAGTTGGGATTTTAGAGCCCTTGTAGTAGATGTAACATGCAAGGAGGGCATTTCTTCATAATCTGTTTTGCCGGCTGTACAATATTTTGGCAGGCTGATGTAAAAGCTTGTGAAATTCTGTGACTTGTTTAATAAAATAACTAACTGACAGGCATATTCATTTCCTTTTGTTAAAGGACCAGGACTTGTTCAAATAGTATAGAAAGGCTTTGGTCGCTGAGCCATTTAAATTGAGTAGTTGCAGTTCTGTTTACCAAGCCAGCAGCATAAGCAGATAAAGAGAGAATATGAAGAGGCTTTTGGAAATCCTGCGAGTCAGCCTTGGTCATTTCTAATTCAATTCTTTGCACAGAAGTATGACTGGTCTGCATGACTTGGTCTGAATTCATTGCAGTATAAGCAGCTTTACCATGAGATGAACTATCAGTAAAAACAGTGACTTCTCCAGGAATAGGTTTCTGCCTATTCCAACTATGTTCCCCTGAATATTCTTTTATTTCCATTTGCTAATTTAAATCAGTCTAAAACAAGGCTTATTTCCTATCTTCCTTTCTCATTGGGTGGGGACAGTGAATGACAGTAATTGGATTTCTGCTATCAGTCTTTGAGTATATTGACATAATATTTTTTTTAGGAAAGCATAATGCAAATTGTTTTCTTTTTGAGGCCTGATACATTTATTTTTATATGCAGTTTTCTAGATATTTGAAGGGAATCTCCTTCCGTTTCTTCTTCCAGAGAAATTTCTAGGCCACAGTTATGGAGTTTCTTTTAAAAGCCTTTTTCTTTCTTTTAAATAGTGCTACAAACTTGGTTTCTTTTCGGAAATACCAATTGGAGAGAGATATGCTGGCCAATGCTGTAATGCATACAGATTAAATAAAACTATCTTTTTACTTATCGTGTCTTATTTTTTTTTTTTTTAAATATATTTTATTGATTTTTGACAGAGAGGAAGGGAGAGGGATAGAGAGTTAGAAACATCGATGAGAGAGAAACATCGATCAGCTGCCTCCTGCACGCCCCCTACTGGGGATGTGCCCGCAACCAAGGTACATGCCCTTGACCGGAATCGAACCCGGGACCCCTCAGTCCGCAGGCCGACGCTCTATCCACTGAGCCAAACCGGTGCTGGCCTTATCGTGTCTTATTAATGGTGAGATTTAATGCTTGAATGAGTTTTTTTGTGTTTTTTTTTTTAAGATATTTTTATTGATTTTTAACAGAGAGGAAGGGAGAGCGATAGAGAGTTAGAAACATCAATGAGGGAGAAACATCAATCAGCTGCCTCCTGCACAGTCCCCACTGGGTATGTCCCCGCATCCAAGGTACATGCCCTTGACAGTCTTCTTTTTTTGCTCTGGTGAGACTTCTTCTCCAGATGTCCCACATTGGGCGCCAGAATGTTGCAACCTTTTGCTGCAATGATTCAGGATCTGGGAAAGGAGCTGCACACAAATGAATACATTAGACAACAAATATAAATTTAGAAGGCATTGGGGAGCCAGGCGGAGACCTTTTTCTCTTGGGGAGAGGCTCTCTGAAATGCAGCACCCATCAGCTTTCATTTACTTGGCTGTAGGTTTCTCACATATGCCCTTTAGCAAAGCAGACAGGCATATCAGTAGTAAAGTTTAATCATCAGGTTAGCAAGATTGCCTTCAGCCATTTTGCCAACAGCCGTGTAATATAATGCTGATTTTCAGCCCTGCTGAATATCAAAGTTCATGTCAAAGTTCATTAGCCCTCCATACATACACACACACACACACACACACACACACACACACACACACATATACATACACACACACATATACACACACACATACTACTGTTGGTCTTTGCCTCAAGCACTTTACTCTGAGGTTTGACAGTGTGATCAATGCTTCTTTGTGTCTGGATGTCTTGTTCATCAGCTAATGTTGTTCATTATATTCCACAAATGAGTGAGATAATGTGATATTTATCGTCCTCTGACTGGCTTAATTTGCTTAGTGTAATGCTCTCCAAGTCCATCCATGCTGTTTCAAATTATAAGAGTTCATTCTTTGTTACAGCAGTAGAGTATTCCATTGTATAGATGTTCCACAGTTTACTCATCCGTGCATCTGCTAATGGGCATTTAGACAGTTTCCAAATCTTAGCTATTGTAAATTGGGCTGGTATGAACATACAGTTGCATATATCTTTCCTGATTGGCCTTTCTCATTTCTTGGGATATATACCTAGAAGAGAGAACACTGGGTCAAAGGGCAGCTCCATTTTTAATTTTTTAAGAAATCTCTGTATGGTTTTCCCCAGTGGTTGCAGCAGTCTGCATTCCCACCGGCAGTGCACAAGGGTTGCTTTTTCTCTGCATCCTAACCAGCACTTGTGGTTTGTTGATTTTTCTCTGACAGCTATTCTGACAGGTGTGGATGGTACCTCATTGTCATTTTGATTTGCATCTCTTGGACTGTTCGTGCCTTTGAGCATTTTTCGTATGTCTCTTGGCCTTTTATAGGTCTCCTTTTAAAAAGTGTTAATTTAGGTCCTTTGCCCATGTTTTGATTGGATTGTTTATCTTCCTATTGTTAATTTTTTGAGTTCCCTGAAAACTTTGGAGATTCAACACTTATCCGAGATACCATTGGCAAATATGTTCTCCCTATGCAGTGGGCTTTCTGGTTGTTTTCTTCAGGATTTTGTTTGCTGTGCAGGTTTTTATTTTAACGTAGTCCACTTGTTTATTTTCCCCTCTGTGTGCATTGCCTTTGGAGCTGTATCAATAAAGATACTGCGAAGAAATATCTGATATATTGCTACATAGGCAATCTTATAAGTTTTTTTTCTTTTTATAGATTCTCATCTGATGTTTAAGTAGATCCATTCTGAGTTTATTTTTGTGAATGGTGTAAGGTGGAGGTCTAGTTTCATTATTTTGCATGTATCTTTCTAATTTTCCTAACATTTATTGAAGAGACTGTCTTGACTCCATTGTATGCTCTTACCTCCTTTGTAAATTAATAATAGAGCTTAATGACTTGGGTCCACTTCTGGGTTCTCTGTTCTGTTTCAGTGGAGTATATGTCTTTTCTAGTGCCAGTAGCAGGCAGTTTTGAGAATGGTGGCTTTATAATATAGCTTAATATCTGGTATTGTGAGCCCGCCAACTTTTTTCTTCTTCCTCAGACTATTTTTACACCATTTGAATTTTTTCAAGGATTTTTTTGTGTCTGTGCAATATTCTGTTGGTATATTAATGGAGATAACAATGAATCTATAGATTGCTTTGGGTGGTATGGACATGTTAATGAAGTTAAGTCTACCAACCCATCAACATGGTATATGAATCCATTGGTTGATATCTTTATCTCCATTTCAATGTCCTGTAGTTTTCCAAGTGCAGTTCTTTTACTTTCTTTATGAATCAATAAAAATGTACAGTTTTTAATTGTAAACCTTGTTTTCTATCAAAATTACTTCTTGCGTGAATTGTGGGACACCCTTTACTTAGGCGACTCCTGTGAAAGGGCCATTTGACCCACAAAGGGGTCGCAACCCACAGGTTGAGAACCGCTATTCTAAAATGTCACGTAAATCTAATAGATCCAGTGTGTCCTTTAGAGGCTCTGCATCCTTGTTATTTTTTCATATGGAAGATCTATCCAGTGATGTCAGAGGGGTGATAAAAGTCCCTTACTGTGACTGTCCTTTTGTCACACTCTCTGTTAAAGTCTTCTAGAATTTTTGTTTGTTTTGATTTTTTGTTTATTTGTTTGTTTGAGATATATATATTGAGGTGCTCCTATGTTGGCTGAATATATGATTACTAGGGTTATATTGTCTTGTTGGTTGGTCCCTTTAGTATCATGCAGTGACCTTTATCTCTTGGGATGGCCTTTATTTTAAAGTCTTTTTTTTCTGATATGCGTATTGTTACTTCGACCTTTTTTTTCCTTTTCCATTTGCATGGAAATTTTTCCCATTCCTTCACTCTCATCCTGTGTGTGTCTTTTGTTTTGAGATGGTGCTCCTGTAGACAGCATATACTTGCATCATGTTTCTGTATCCATTTTGCTCCACTACACCTTTAGATTGGAGCATTGACCTATTTACATTTAGGGTTATTATTCATAGGTATTTATTTCTTTCCATTTTGTTTCTGTGTGGCTAAGTTTCTGTCTCTGTTTCTCCTTCTCATTACAGCAATCTCTGTAGCATTTCTTGTAAAGCTGGCTTGGAGATGATGTACTCCTTCAGCCTTTTTCTGTCTAGGAAGCTCTGTATTTGACCGTCTATTTTGAATGAAAGAATTGCCAGATATAGTAATCTTGGTCTCAGATCCTTGCTTTCCATTAACTTGAGTACTTCATGCCATCTTCTTCTGGCCTGTAGAGTTTCTGATGAGAGATCAGGAGTCAGCCTTATGGGAACTCCTTCATAGCTAACAGTTTTCTTTTGTCTTGCTGCCTTGAAGATTCTGTCTTTGTCTTTAATTTTTGGCATTTTAATTATGATGTGTCTGGTCACGTGTTTGTTTGGGTACTTCTTCTTTGGGGTTCTCTTTGGCTCTTGATCTTGTGTGGGATTTTCCTTTACCAGGTTAGGTAAGTGTTCTGCCATTGTTTCTTCAAAGACCTTCTCTATGCCTTTCTCCCCTCCTGCCTCTTTTGGCACACTGGCTATTCTAATACTGTGATGTAAGTGGTCCTGATATTTGTTTGTTTGTTTGTTTGTTTTAAATCTTAATTTTTCTGCCTTTTTTTTATTGGGTGATATTTTTAACTCTGTTCTATATCAGTGATTGGATCCTCAGCTATCCCTAATATCTGCCTATTCCTTCTATGTGTTCTTTATTTGTATTATGTCATTTTATATCTAGGACTGTTCTTCTTTTCGTAGTCACTATATCTTTTTTCATGCTGTTGAGCTCTTTTACCTTCATAACTCTGAAGTCAGATTCAGATAAATGTCTTCTGTGTGCTTCAATTCTCTCAATATCTGGAGAATTCTCCAGTTCTCTCATTTGAGGATTTTTTATTTAATTTCTCTTTCTGGCTTTCTGTGTGGGTTTGTGGTGACAAGTTAGGCAGACCTGTCTGCCTATCAGTCTCTAGTGCAGAAAATAGTTAAAGGATGTTTCTGACTAATTAGGTCAGGCAAAGACTCAAAGCCTCCAGAGACCTCCTCTGTCTATAGACTGATAGGATTCCAACTTAACTTGCCTCCAAGGCAATGGTCCTCAGGTTATAGAAAGAGTTTGTTTCAACAGGGTTGGACAGTTGCCTCTGCGTGGAGGTTAATTGTTATTTATAATCTCTTAAGTGTCCTCAGGGCAAGGTGTTTCCCAGTAGCATGTGTTAATTGTCTCCCCTCCAGGAAAGGTAAATGTCTGCATGGGAAAGATTTTCTCTGCTGCATGAGGAAATGACTCCTCCAAGGAAACTTGAAGTGTCTGTCTTCTGTGCTGGAACCCTTGACTCCCCACTTCTGGCTTTTTCCCTCACAGCTCCAGTCCACTTCACCCTCCCTTTGCCAGGGCACAAGGTGTGTGGCTCCACAGGGAAATTTGTGCGCTGGCCCTTTAAGAGGATACCTGAATTTCCAGCTGTCTCTCACTGGCAGACAGTGTCCTGCTGCTATTCACATCCACAGGTTATATGGGTACCCTCCTCAGTTCTGTGCTCTCTGCTAGGAGGCGTAGCTTGGAGATTAGACCCAGAGTTCTCAGTGGCAGTCCTCCATAGTTGAGATATCTCTCCGAGACTTCAGTTGCTGTCTGTGGGTGTCAGGCCCGCCCCTTCAAGCCTCCTCTCCTCGTACCAGTGTCTACGGGGCCTCCACCTTCGGTCCTAGGTGTCAGGGTTCTCTCCTGTGAGTTTTCCATTGATTATTCCGGAAGTTGTTCTGTATTTTAGTTGGAATATCAGTTTGTTCCTGGGAGCATGTCCCTGTAGCATCCACTTATTCTGCCACCATGCTTTTACATATATTTTTATTTATCTCAGAGAGAAACAGAGAGCATGTGAGAGTTAGAAACATCAGTGATGAGAGCGATTCTTTGATCAGCTCCCTCCTGCAAGCCTCAGACTCGAGATTGATCCCACACTCAGGCAAGTGCCCTTGACCTGAATCGAAACTGGGGCCTTTCAGTATGAAGGTCGTTGATCTTCCACTGTTCCCAACTGGCTAGGGTTCTGCCACCTTTTACAATCTTCTTCGGAATCCCTCTGCATTGTAAAGTCCCTGCTAACATTCTTGTCCAATACGCTCCTTTTCATGTGGTTTCAGGATGGAGTTGTGCATGAAGGCCCTAATGTCCTGTGAGTGCACATTCTGATCAGTAGCACCATCAGGAAATATGCACTGAGGCATGCTCAATAGGCATATAGTAACAGAAACCTGCCATGTATCTTACTGTTTGTTTCTGTTTGGATCATGATGGAGCTCAACTAAGGCTCTTGTTTCAAGTAGGGGTAGGCAGGATATACTCTTCATTTCAACCCGTGTTCTTCTGAGAAACTTTGGTAGTCGTGCCCTACTCTAATATGTATTAGGCCATTCAATTATAAGGCCAGATCTTTTTGTAAGGACAAGGCATTTATTTTTATTGAGTGAAAATTCTAATTAACACATTAATATATAAAGATATAATTTGTACTTCCAACAACCATATATGTATTGAAGAAATATGGAGACCAAATAACTACATCTTAATCAACAGGATACAAGTCCAGTAGTTCCTCACGTTACATTGTTGACACGTTCCTGCAGTGGGATGTAATGCAATATTCGCGTAAGTCAGAACCCACCTACATAAGCACGTATGTCACTCACATGGAAACACATACACAGCAGTAATGGCGTGCAACAGTTAAAAAATAATTAAAAGAAAGATAACAATTGCTGACCTTTCTTGTGGTAAATGAATAATAAGAAAACATAAAGCACATATGTACATACGTAGAAATGCTCAAACTTTTTTTTTTTAATAAATAAATGGGGAATGGCAACGTAACCACAAAACTTATGTACCTCGAGTCCAACGTAACCCAAGGAATGTCTGAATTATCACAACAGGCTGAAAAGTGATCAGTGTGGATTCAGATGGCCTGTTTTTAATGAAAAGAAGGGTGTAAAGGGACACTTGAAAGAGTCAGACACTGAAAGTTGCTACATCAGAGCGTGCACATAGTTGTGAAGAAATAAGGTAAAAGTGACTTATTCATATTAGTAAAGAGATGTTTTAAAGTCTAACATAGAGACCCTCACTATAAATTATGTTGGAAAATTGAAAGTATTGATAGCATCAGTGTAGTTAAGAAGAATATGCCTCTGCACTTGAATATAGACAAGCAGCCTTCCCATTTCAATTTTGGATGAGCTAGTGAGCAAAGAAAATTAGTGAAAGGCTCACTTAGGGGCATTAGTGGAAAGAATTAGCACTGAAGCATAGTACTGTTTGTGGGACATGTAATAGTTCTCATATTTTGAGGGTGATTAGTGCCCTTCATATAAGCCATTAAATAATACCGCTAAAGAGCAGTAAAATCTGAATGGCCATCATTACCAAAATTCAGGTTATACCTTTAAATTATTCAGCATTAGAAGAGAACCATGCTAAATCGGTGATAAATAATAAAATGACTAGAAGCCCGGTGAATGAAATTCAAGCACCAGTGGCGTCCCACAACCTGGTCTGCACCCTGACACAATCTGGGACCCCTTGGGAGATGTGGGACTGCCAGGTTAGGTCTGACACCTCCTGAGGGATGTAGCAGTGCACGAAACGGCAGGCAGGTGGGCAGGAGCCCAAGCTGGAGTCAGGTGCTCTGTTCCCGCTCATCCAAGCCCCACTCCACCTGCCACCACTGCTTCGTAGCCTTGTCACATAGGCAGCAGAGGCTCTTGCTGTCACAGCTGCACTTTCCAGCCTTTAGCCCGCCTTCTGGCTGAGTGATGCTCTCGCTGTGGGAGAGCCTTGACCACCTGGGGGAAGCTCCTGTGTTGAGCATCTGTGTCCTGGTGGTCGGTGTGCATCGTACCAACCACTCATAATGTCGCTTACGCTATTATATATATAGATATGTGTGACCAATTTGGCATGTCCTGGCCCAATAGAATATTAGTATTTACGGATGATATCTTGCCACTATTAGAATACCAGTGGCCAGGTGCATGGATTTGTGCACATTGAAAGGAGATTAATTAGAAGAAATATTTTAGTACTGCTATTTGCCCTTTCTCTATAATAGCAGTGTCAACCAAATTCAGATTGACAATGCCGATTTGAAACACATGCATGCAATTGGCGCCAGCAAGAGGTTCAAAATTATGGCACATGCACGAGTCACCTTAGCCATATAAATATGTGTGTGTGTGTGTGTGTGTGTGTGTGTGTGTGTGTGTGTGTCTTTAGATAGATAGAGAATAAACTTGCTTAATTAGACCTGCTTTCTGATTTAGCTCAACTTTTTCCAACCCATTGAATCCCCTTAACTTCTCTTCCAGGTAATTGTCAGCAACACAGCAGTAAATGTCAACACAAAGCACAATATTATTGTAGTTCATGCGGGGAGAACAACGGGTAAAATATTTAACTGCAGCAGTTTTTGACTTCATTCAGCACAGTGAGAAAACCTGAAGTCATTTTCAAGTTCCACCATTTCTTCCTTCTTTTCAGTCAGGTCAAGATTCTAAGCTTTCAAAATCTCCATTTTCTGGCTAATGAAGAGATAATAGGATACCTCCGAGTTACCATCTACCTACAGCAGAACTTTGAGTGTGGGGCGGGGTTGCGCAGGGTGACACCCACTGCCCTGTCCGTGATTGGAGGAGGCTTTTGAGGAGCCCAACCAGAAACAGCAGGCTGGGCCTGGCCAGGTGCCTTCTGTACCACATGTTCACATGGCCAGCGCCTGTGCATGAGCCCAGTGTGCACCCAGTCAGCACACCAGGGCCTGGTTGCATACAACAGTGAGCAAGCACCTTGCCTGGACTCAGCAGGCTCTGCACCACCTGCTCCTTCACAGCACCAGTCTCAGAGCCAGGGGGCATCCAGAGTCAGGCTGTGTTGGGAGACTGAGGGGCTCCCGGGGGCAGCGTGCTTCCTCTCAGTTCCACTGGGGGGCCTTCAGCTGCAGGGCGCCTGAGGATTCACAGGGCTCCCCAGGGCCATTGCACCAGGAAGGACAGGGCAAGCAGGATGATCCAGGAGGCTTTTAGCTTCACCTCGGTGCAGGGAAGTGGTGATACCCAGGACACAAGGGCACAGGAAGTTCAGAGGGCAGCTTTGGGGCTGGAGTGGGAGGACTTCATGCAGGTGGGGGAGGCTGAGACCCTGGAGCTGAGGTTGGACACAGGCCAGGATGTTGGGATTGATCTTGAGTGCGGGAGAGGGGAGGACTGGGTGGCTGCAGAGCAGTGTGTGCAGGGAGAGGAGAGTGAGGTGCAGCAGGGAACCCAGAGTGAGGAGCAAGGGGAAGACAAGGAGGGCCTGGGGGAGGAGTTCCAGGCACAGGCTCAGTTTATCCTGTGGACCGAGGGCCTTCTGCAGGTGGTGCCATGGCAGGCCAAGTGGGCAGGGGAGGAGGTTTTCCCAGATCTGCAGGTGGGGAGGCAGGAGGAGGTGGTGAGTGAAGAGCTGAGGCTGGAGGCACAGGCTCCAGGTGACCTGCAAGGGAGTAACCACCAGGAGGAGGGGTGGATGGAGGAGCAATTAATTGCAGGGGAGCAGTTTGTCCTGCAGGGGGAGGGGAAGTGCACCATGGAGGCAGTGGAACAGGTGGGAGAGGTGGAGCCTCAGTCCAAGGCCAAAGCAAAGCCAGAAGAAGAGGAGCCAGTGCAGCAGGAGCAGGCCCAGTCAGGGCCCGGGGCCAAGTTAACCTGGTCCCCTCTGGAGGTGCTCCAGGCCCTTCAATTGGAGATGGAGCCCATGAACGAGCAAGCCAGCAGGGCCTTCTCTCGGCTCAGGTGCAGGACTCAGCAGAGGCTCAAGCCCTATTTCAAACGGAGAAGCCTCAATATCCGGCGCATCCCTGGGTTCTGGCTCACAGCTGTATCCTTGAGGGTAGAGGAGCAGGATCACAAGGAGCATGGGACAGTGCAGGAGAACGGTGTAAGCGGGGATGGTTCCCATAGAAAAGAACATTGAGGACAAGCTAGGGGCAGTGCATCCCGGTCTGGCCCAGGATCCTGGAGACACCCTCTGTCTTGTACAGGAACCATAGAAGCATTACCAGGGGGTTCAGGGGCAGAGCTCCAAGGCAGAGGCACGCATACACCAGGGGCTGATGCCCACAGACAGGGCTGTGTTGCACGGGCTGTTCTGGGACTAACTAATGCTGCCTTACAGGCCGTCTCTATGTCCAATTCCTCAGTCAGAAGCAGGAATATGTGATGTGTAGCCTGTCAAGCCCTCAGCACAAAACAATCTGGTGGGCATCAGGGTCTGTCAGGAAACAGAGTGGTGCTGTGCCCCTTCCTGCCCTTGATGGAGAAGGAGTGGCCTTAAGGGAAGGAGAGGCCAGGCCAGGCTGCTCTTTCTAGCTGGTCCATGCCCAGCTCCCAGGTTGCAGGCTCCTTGACCCAAAGCAGTTTGTCAACCACCCAGAGTTGTCGGCCATGATCAGCGTCCAAGATGAAAATATGCTCGGCCATGTGATTGATTTGAAGGTAAGTGCACCTGGTCCAAGGAGTAGTGGAGGGCAGGTGGGGAAATGGCCTGTCCCTGAAAACAGCTACAGGCGGCAGCACTGGGCTGCGATTTCACTCCCTGGATCCATTTCCTTCTGCAGGTGAGGGAAGTCAGGCATCCCTGTGGTTGCTGCACCATTAGCCTGTACTTCCGCAGCAACCCCTACTTCTGCAACCATGTGATTGTGAAGGAGTATCTCATCACCCTCACAGGTAAGAGGAGGCTCCCTGCATGGGCTGCAGCTGGTGGTGGGCAGGGATGGAAGGCGATGTACCCTGCTTCACATACCCCTCTCCTGCAGGATACAGGGTGTCCTGTGCCACTCCCATTCAGTGGTACCAGCATTGTGAACGAGAAGTCTACAGCCACAGGCTCCAGGACAGCAGCGCCAGCTTCTTCTACTGGTTCTCTGACCACAGTGTGACAACATCTGACAGGATTGCTGAGGTGGGATGTCACTGGCCATGCCAGATTCCTGTGTCCGCCTGCTGCTTGGGTTTCTATTTGGGTCCCTGTGTTCTCCTGACCAAGCTCTGTTTGCCCTACCAGATCATCACCAAGGACCTGTGGCTCAATCCCCTGAAGTACTATGAGAGGACGATGGCCCATAGTGAGCGGACAGGACGGGTGAGGAGGGGCTGCCTGGGCTCTCCCCTGGTGTGCTGCCAGGTTCCTGGGCCATTATTTTTCTCTCACAGGGACACCTGGATGCTGGGAGGGAAACAGCCTGTAACACCAGGGCCGCAGGGTGTGTGCCTTTGACAGGAACTACCAGTACAACAAGGGCAGTGCAATTCCAGCTCAGGCAGGGGGGCTTAGGCAGGAGGAGGGAGTGTGCATGTGCACTGTCACTCATAGTCAAAGCAGATTACCTCAGCCCCTCCTCTGAACTCTCCCTCTAGGCCACCCACAGCACCTTCAGGCCTTTCCACCTGCCCCTCAACAGGGGCTGGCATGACATGTTCTTCCTATACTCCTTTCCACAGGTGTCTGTGAATCTTCCTCATGCTGAGGCCTAGGCTGCTGTGCTGCCACGCCACATTGCCCTATTGCTGCTCACCACCATCTCCTATTTCCCCAGGGTCTCCACTTCCTCCTGGGGCCACTGGGATCGGCCTGCTCCTGATCAGTATCTTAGGGGGCAAAGTGTGGGCCACAGAGCTGGAGGAATCCTTGTTTTGCAGCCTTGTCAGAGGTTCTTCAATCCTTTTATCCATTTAGGTTTTCCAAGGAGAATACCTCATTTGTTTACCCTCCCTAACTGGAAAACAGGGCAGCATGCCATGACAAAATAACACAGTGCTTCATTTTGTATGCAGTTCACTTCAAAGACTTTATGCACATATGGTCATAGACACCCTGGGAAAGTTAGGGCCATGAATATAACTCACCATCCAAACAGACTGCTTTTCTGTGTTTGTAGTAAAATCAGACAAGAAATCCCATGTTGCAGAACACTTTCTTCTGAAAATTTTTTGCAATGTTAGTGTTTAAGGTTTTACAAAAAGTAATATATATGTCTCTTTCTTTTTTTCTACTTACCTTCCCTCCAGCTTCCTCTATCTCTAGTCTCTTGTTCTTGTCACCCACTCCCAGTGTCTTGCCTCTGTTGGTCTGTTGGTTGTGCTTATATTCTGAATATGTTAACAATACAATATGTAAAATTTAAACATTTAAGTATATTGTAATTTAAATCAGCACTTAGGAAGCAACCTTGTACAATTCAAACCTTGCCTCCAATCCTGAAACTTCATAATGGTACCTACAATTCTTGATGCTTCCCCCAAACCTACCATTTGCTTTTTGTCATTCTTAAATAACAGAAGCCAAATTGCTTACAATAAAATATTGTCTGTACCTTATCATTTTTATTTTCAGTGTCTAATTCTTCTGTCACAATTCTTCTGTCACAGGGGCTTCCCCTCTGACTCCCCGAGTGCCCAATCAGGTGAGCTACTGTACTGCATGATTCACTCTCTCTTGTGTACATGGTGTATCCTGTGATCGCTGCCAGCACCACACTCAGGACCTCTTACAGGGGTGTCCCATCGGCTGTTGCAGTAATTGCCATGCCCCCATCATACCCATCTCCTGTGTGGCTGTAATAATCATCACAGGAACTGGGCCACCATAAGTCACAAGGGGCCTTCGTGGTGGTGGTGCCCAGTTTTTTATTGGAATGTTGATCTTCCTTTTGTTTAGTGGATGAGTTCAGTATGAATTTTGGAGAATAGGTCCTTATCTGATATAACATTGGCAAATATCTTCTCCCAGGCAGTGGACTTCCTTGTTTTGTTGTTGTTGTTGTTGTTGTATTTGTTGGCCGCTTCTTCTCTGCAGAAGTGTTTTAATTTGACGTCGTCCCATTTGTTTCTTTTCTCCTCAGTTTCCATTGCCCTAGGAGCTGTATCAGTAAAGGTATTGCTGAGACAGATGCCTGATATTTTGCTTCTTCTAAGATTTTCATGGTTACCCACTTACGTTTAAGTCCTTTATTCATTCCCAATTTATACTTATGTATGGTGTAAGTTGGTGTAGACTAATTTTTTTGCATGTATCTGTGCTATAAGTCCAACACCAATTATTATTATGTTTTTATTTTGGCTTTGTAATATCTTCAATGAAACAAAATAAAATTTCCTCTATGTTAATTGAGCCATACTTTCTCTAAATCTGGCCTTTAAAAAAATCCCCTGGGGCACAGTCCCATCCGTTCTTTGATTTTCCTTCCACTGATCCCAAACCTCGGCTGTAGTCTGCGTTCTTTCAAAGGACAAAAGCAGACCCGGAGGCCTCAGAGCTGCCCGCAGCACCCTCCTGCCCACGGCACCCTCCTGCCCACGGGAGGTGCAGTGCCCATCCCCATCTGGACCTTGGCTGCCAGGGAGAGTCAAAGCCTGAGAATCAAAGTGGCAGCATGTCATCGCCTTCACCTGCCGGAAGGCGGTCCATCCTTGCTGCTTGACACAGTCGCTGCAGGAAAGAAATATCTGCACAGCATATGTTTCAAGGGACCTGGCGTATATAGCATACTGTTCTTAATATGTTTGCTCCCCTTAGCGCTGTGTGTTTTAACCAAGGTCACCTCTCCTAGAAAGGTTGTTTCCCCAGGTAGGAACTTTTCCCTGAAGTCAGGGAGGGGATGCCTCTCCTAGAAAGGTTGCTTCCCCAGGTAGGAATTTTTCCCTGAAGTTAGGGAGGGGATGAAACTCCTTAACTAAGTGCCAGGAGGGTAGTTAATAACTACAAACAATCATGCTTAAGCTACATAATCTTTACTCCCTGGAATGGAGATAAGAAACACCCTAACCTTTGTAATAGAAATTGATAGGATTAAAATCAACTGGGATAAATACTGATGTAACAAGACAATAAACAGCAGAACCTCTCTGGAGATCGAGGCCAGAACTTGCCTGAAGATCCTGGCTAGGCTGCTGATCAACTGAACACTGTCTCCGTGTCATTCCTTCTTCGCCGACTCCGTCTAACGCCTTTGGGAACCCCTGGACCTGCTGGGTTGGACCCCGGCATTCACTGGCCTGTCTCCAGCAGCACAAAACCAGTCCTCCCTGCCAGTGCTCTGGGGACCGGCCCTCAGGGCGATGTGGTGGCACTGTCCCCTGGCAGCCGAGTGTCCCAGGCTTGTCTTTGGGGATCTCTGTGTCCATGGTATAAATGCAAGTGAGATCAAACACAATGTTATCAATGATTGGCTTGGTAAGGTCGCCACTAAACACTTGCCACCATGGCTTCTCGGCCATGGCCTCGGCGGGCACCTGGACCCCACAGACCTGCAGGGCCAGGTGGAGCACCAGCACCGCTATGTGCTGAGCCTGGAACCAGAAGCACAGCCCCCCGCGGTAGCTGTCCCGCAGCAGGGCCCAGGCAGTGACGGAGATGGGGGTCCTTTGCCAGCTGTAAGGATTCAGCCAGTTCTTGAGAGAAATCAGGTAGTGGAGCAGGTACCTGTGTGGGTGCTGAAAGGAGACTTGGAAGCGCAGTACCCGCAGCACAAGGAGCTCGCACTGCACAATGCTGTCCCGGATCACCCAGACTAGGGAGTCCATCTCCAAGGGCTCGCTGCCTGGGTTGAAGTAACTGTTGGACACGTTGATGATGTCACGGGTTCGCAGGGGCTGTTCTTCCACTTTGCCAGCCACGTAAAGGGCAGACATGGTGACCAAGTAGGGGTCATAGGCGTCCAGGTTGATCTCGCAGAAGAACTTATGGTAAATGGCACAGGCGGTGGCGAGGGGAATGGACTGCATCCCTAGCTTGACACCTGCCTCCATGATGAACCTTGTCACGCGGAAGTGCACCCTCGCCTGGGGTTCGGGCCACCCCTTGGCGCCTGGCGCCGCGTCCTCCTCTCTGCAGCTGTCCAGGCTAAGGTCCTCCATGGGGCCCTGCTGGGAGGCCCCAGACCCCGCGGGAAGGGCAAGAGTCTCCAGTGCAGTGCCTGTGCCAGCAGAGTCCTAGCCCAGTGTGCAGCCGCCCCGCCATGCCCCGCCCCGCCCCGCGCCGCCCCACCTACCCAACCCTGCCTAGGCCTCACTGCCATCCAGGTTCCAACACCAATTATTGAAGAGACTGTATGACTCCATTCTATGCTTTTGCCTCCTTTGTCAAATATTAATTGAGCATAATGGTTAGGGTCGACTTCTATGTTCTCTGTTCTGTCCCATTGGTCTTTATGTCTGTTTTAGTTCCAGTAAGAGGCAGTTCTGAGAATGGTGGCTTGTAGTATACCTTGATATCTGGTACTGTGATCCCTCCAAATTTGTTCTTCTTTGTCCAGATTGCTGTAACTATTTGGGGTCTTTTCTTAAATTCATAGGAATTTTTGGAAACTTTCTTCTAGGTCTGTGAGATACGCCATTGACATTTTAATGGTTAATACATTAAAACTGTACATTGCTTTGGGTACTATGAACATTTTAATGATGTTGATTGTACCAAACCATGAATATGGTATGTTCTTCTATTTGCTTTAGTCTTCCTCTATCACTTTTTTTTCAATTTCCTGTAGTTTTCCAAGAACAGGTTTTTACCTCCTTAGTTTATTCCTAGGTTTCTTAAATTTTTGTTGCACTGCTAAATGGCATTTTTGTTTGTTTGTTTCTATTTCTGAGTTCATTATCCGTGTATCAAAAAGCCATAGAATTCTGGGTGTTAATTTTGTACCCTGCTACATTGCCAAATTCATTTATTAAATCTCCTAGTTTTTTTAGTGGAGTCTTTAGGTATTTCTATGGACAATACCATTCCATCTGCGAATTATGACAGTTTTACTTCCTCTTTTCCACTTAGCATGCCTTGTTTGACTTCTTGTCTGACTGCATTGCCTAGCACTACCAGTACTCTGTCGAACAGAAGTGGTGAGAGTGGGCATCCCTGTCTTGTTCCTCTTCTTAGAGTAATTGCTTTTGCCCATTGAGTATGATGTTGTCTGTAGTTTTGGCACATAAGGCTTTTTTTAATGTTGAGGTATGATCCCTCTATGCCCAGTTTGCTTAGAGTTTTTATCAAAATTGGGTGTTGGATTTTGTCAAATGCTTTTCCTGCACCAATGGATATGAATCTCTCTCCATTTGTTTATGTGATGCATCACACTTATTGATTTCTGGATGTTGACTCATCCTACTTCCCCAGAATATATCCGCTTTGGCATGGTGTATGCTCATTTCAATGTAATGTTGCATCGCATTTGTTAGAGTTCTGTTGAGGATTGTAACATCTATGGTCATCAGAGATATATTGGCCTGCATTTTTCTTTCTTTGTGTTTTCTCTATCTGGCTTTGGGATTAGAGTAATGCTGGCTTCATAGGAAGTGTTGGGAAATGGCACTTCCTTTGAGTTTTATGGAATAGTCTGAGGAAGAAGGTTTTAGTTTTTCTTTGAACACTTGGTAAAAGTCCCTGTGAAGCCGTCTCGCCCAGGCTTTTGTTTGCTGCAAGTTATTTTTGTGACTGCTTGAATTTCCTGAGTAGTTATTGGCGTGGTCCTATGTTTTATTCTTCCTAATTGAGTTTAGGAAGATTGTATTTTTCTAGGAATATGTCCATTTCTTCAGGGTTGATCAGTTTGTTGGAGTAGAGTTGTCCATAGTATTTATTTACAATCCTTTTTATATCTGTGGGGTCTTTTGCTATTTTGCCTCTTTCATTTCTGATTTTGTTTACTGGGGTCCTGTTGGTGAGCCTAGCTAGAGCTTAGTCAATCTGGTTTATCCTTTCAAAGAAATAGCTCATGTCTTTATTAATCTTTTGTGCGGTTTTTGGTCTCTATGTCATTTATTTCTGCTGTGATCTTCATTATTTCCTTCCTGCTGCTGAGTTTGGGCTTTGCTTGTTGCTCTCTCTAACTTTTTAAGTTGTGCGGGTTAGATAATTTGTTAACTGTTTTTCTTGTTCTTTGAGTTAGGCCTGTAATGCTATGAAGTTCCCTCTAAGGACTACTTTCAGTGTGTCCCATAGATTTTGGACTTTTATTTTTAATTTTCATGTACTTCCAGGATGATTTTAATTTCTTCTTTAATCTCTTCGGTAACCCAGTTATCTATCTTTGTACATAAAAGCCCTGTGACCGGAATGGCAGAATGACCAGAATAGCTGGTGGCTATGACTTGCATTGCGGCAGCCAAGCAGTCTTATCTGGGCCCCAATCGGCCATATCCCTGACCAGCCTTGCTTCCCATCTGCCCCCAATCCTCCATTCGGGGCAGGACTGATAAGAAAACCACTCACAGCCTTTCCCCTGGTCAGCCACACCCCCTATATGCGCTAACGCCCAGATTGGAGGCATGGCCTTCTGGTTAACCGCCAATGGCCACTAACTGCTTCAGGCCTGGCCCCATGTGCCCCCATCTGGGGAGGCCAACCAGACTGCTTCCATACAGGAATTCATACCCTGGGCCTCCATTTATTTAATAAAAGACTATTTAGCCTCCAAGTATTTGAATTTTGTTATATCTTATTGTAGTTTATTAGCAATATAAGAGCCCCAGTGAACGAACTTTGTACACTTTGCGGAGTCCCTCACCCTCTGGCAGCCTGGGAGACCTCAGGGGATGTCTGAATGATGGCTTAGGCTTAATCCCAGTTGCCAAACATGCTTAGCGCCTCTGTGGAGGTGGGAGAGATTCCTGCCACTGCTGCTCCACTGGCCAGTCGTCAGCACAGGATCCAGCTGAATGGCGCTGCCCTGTGGGAGCTCACTGATCCCCAAGGGCAGCTCTTGCATTGAGAGTCTACTCCCTTGGGTGGTAGAACACATCATAGCAATCAGTCTTATCTCTTTTTTATGACCTTTACTTTGAGATTTCTTTTTTCTCTCTTTTCTAAATTGTTTTATTGCTTAAAGTATTACAAAGGGTATTACATATGTCTCCTCTTTCTACCCCGCCCAGGCATTCCCCTGGCCTCCCCTAACTCCCAGTGTCTTATGTCCATTGGTTATGCTTATATGCATGCATACAAGTCTTTCGGGTGATCACTTACTCTCCCCGCCTACCCCCCAACACTCCCCTGCCTTCCCGCTGTAGTTTGACAGTCTGTTCGAAGCTGCTCTGCCTCTGTATCTATTTTTGTTCATAAGTTTATAATGGTCTTTATTATCCATAAATGAGTGAGATCATGTGGTATTTTTCCTTCATTGACTGGCTTATTTCACTTAGCATAATGCTCTTCAGTTCCATCCATGCTGCTGCAAATGGCAAGAATTCCTTCTTTTTTAAAACAGCATAGTATTCCATCATATAGATGTACCACTGTTTTCTAATCCATTCATCTGCTGATGAGCACTTAGACTGTTTCCAGATCTTAGCTCTGGTGAATTGTGCTGCTATGAACATAGGGGTGCTTATATCCTTTCTGGGCTCAGAGGTGTGGCAAACTTTCCTGCCCAGATCCCTGGTTTTTACCTTACCAGAGGAACCCTGCCCTTCCTGGCTGCAAACTGTCTCACCACCTGAGTGTACTTTGCCAATTCCGGGTGGGTGTTATTAGTTTCAGCTGCTCACTCCATTTGCTCCAGGACGTGCCCTGGGACATGTATGCCTATTCCATCACCGTCTTGGCTTCTTGAGATTTATATCTTCAAATATAATTATTGATCCCCTAGTTTTTTTCCCCTTCTTTGCCTGAAAAGTATTTCTCTCCTTCCACTTTCAGTCCATGTGAGTCCCTTATTCTGAGGTGGGTCTCTCATAGACAGCATATATATGGGTCTTGTTTTATTATAATTTTGGCCATTATATATCTTTTGAATGGAGTGTTTAGTCCATTTAGGTTTAAGGTTATTTTGATAGGTACTGATATGTTGCCACTTTTTTCTTCATGTCTGTGTTTCTTCTGTCTCTTCTATTCCTTCTTTTTACAACAGTCCCTTCAGCATTCCTTGCATTGATGGTTTAGTAGTGAAACACTCCCTTAGATTTTTTTTTTTTTCTGTAAAGACACTGAATTCCCCTATAGTCTTGAATGATTGCCTTGCTGGATAAGTATTCCTGGATTTGGTCCCTTGTTTTGCATCACTTTGTATATTTCCTTTCATTCCCTTCTGGCCTGATGTGTTTCTGTTAAAAATCATTTGATAATCTAACAGGAGAGCCTTTGTAGGTGACTCTCTGTCTCCCTCTTGCAGCCTTTAAAGTTCTGTTTGTGTCATTATTGTTTGCCATTATAATTACCATGTGTCTTGGTATAGGTCTTATTGGTTTCATCTTGTTTGGGACTGTCTGTGCTTGTGTGACTTTTTCTTCCCAAGATCAGGAAGGTTTTGTGATTATTTCTTCTAATAGGTTTCCTAATCCTTGTTCCTCATCTTGTCCTTCTGACACCCTTATTATACACATGTTATTTGTTTCATGTTATCCCCAATCTCCCTTAGGATATCCACCTGCTTTCTATTTTTTCTCTCAAGTTGCTGTTCAGATTGTGTTGTTCAGGGTGTGTTACTCTGCCCTGTCTCCTAAATCGCTGATTCAATTCTTTGCTACTTCTAGTCTACTATAGAAACCTTCCATCGTATATTTTATTGTAGCTATTATCAATGTTTTTCATTTTTCCTTGATTCTTATGTAAGTTGTGGATTTCCCATGCATCTGGTGTATCAACTTTATGACCCTTATTCTGAATTCCTTTTCGAAAATATTGTATGTCTCTATTTAATTGAGTTCCTCTTCTGGCAATTCCTCCTTTTCTGTCCTTTGGGTGTTGTTTGTTTGTCTCCCCATTTTAGCTATCATGTCAGAACCCAGGTGCCAGGGTGTGATGGGCCAATGGCCACAGAGTGGATCCGCAATTCAATTGTACACTCCAAGACTCACAGGAGGCAATGGCAGTGGTGGGGGGCTGGAGTCCCGGTGTCCGTGGGTCTGCTGCTGCCGTAAAAAGGTCTTTGGCCAGAGTGGCTCTCAGGTGATGTGTGAGGCCCATCTGGGTAGAGGTGAGGCTGGGTTCCTAGTCATAGCAGCTCTCCCCTTCAAGATGGTTTGTTTTCTTAGAACCATATTTAACATCAAACAGTGCAGTAACATAAAAATACTAAAGATTGTGCAAAGAGCCGATTAAAAATAGAATGGAGAAACAAATCAGAACTATGTATACAGAGTTGCATTCATACTGGACATTGTTTTCTGTCATTTTTACTGAAGAAATAGTAAAACTAAGAAACCTGAGAAGCGGTAGAGGAGGAATAAAGTACCTAATCATTTTGAATGAACGATTGTTTGTTTTAAAAAATAAATAGTTTATGTAAGCCGGGTGCACTGGAAAACATGAAATAGATGTGTCAAAACATAAATGAAGTAACAGACACATTCTAAAAAGTAATCCACATTGCCCAGTCAGTATTGCTCAATGGTTGAGGATAGAATTGTGAACCAAGATGTCTCATCATCTATATCGGGTGAGGACACATGCCCAGGGTGCTGGCTGGTTTGCCAGTAGGAGCCATTTAAGGAAGCCGCTGATCAAAATATTTCTCTTTCATCTATGTTTCCATCTCTCTATCCCTCTCTCCAGATAACCAAGAATAAGCCTACTAAAAAACAAGAATGGAATTTATGTGCTTTCCCCTGGAATGTGAGACGTTTTCGTCCTTATTACTAGGGGTCTTTGGAGGACTTTTATTAACCAACATACATTTTAGTCCTTATTACTAGGGGTCTTTGGAGGAATTTTATTAACCAACATATATGGTTCTGTGTTGAATACTTCAATGGAATATTGTTAATAATGAAGTGTTTCATAAACTTACCATGAAAAAGGACTCTGTCATTTTTGAAGGAAACACTTGGTTTGGGAGAAGAATTTGAGGTAGATCTTGATTTTAGTTGCAATAATAAGTAGGTTTCAAACAGTTGCTCATTTGTTCAGGTTAAATGTCATGTAGTGTTGATATTATGTGTACTCATTTTAGTCTGTGGGTGGAAAAACAACTAAAGTAGACTACACCAAGAAACCATCTTTTCAAAGTGGGGGTGGCTAGGGGGCACCACTTCCATCAAGAAATAGAGGTGATGTGAGAAGTCTGAGAAGTGGAAGAGGAGGAAGTAAGAGAAGCAAAAGGACCCTCAGGTGGAAAACACTTAGGTAATGTTTCAAAATCTAGGGATGGTAGGAGATCTGAGGTAGGTAAACACATAATACAATATGCAAATGAGGTATCATAGACTTGTGTACCTGAAGCCTATGAGATCATATTAACTTCCATAAATTCAGTAACTTTAAATTCATAAAGTTACTGTCAGTAACTCAAATGTTTTTAAAAAATTAAAAAAAGATATGAGCATGAAACCATTATTTATGTGAAAACAGTAACATTGAATGAAGAGATACACCTCAATTTCATTCATATCATTCAGAGCAAAAGAAATGATACCTTTCATTAGATTGAGAATGTATACTGATGATCAAGATGATTTGTAATTGCTAAAGAGGTATCGCACTTCTAATAGTGAATGCAATATGTAATGTGTGAAACACTCCTAATGACCTTACACGGATAGGATTTAAACCTCAAGCTAAATTCAGTCTATTTTAGCATTACTGTTTGCCTCTAGTCACTTCAACAGTTCTCTGAAGAACTTAATTCTATTGATCATATTTTAGAATGTTACACTTTGGGAACAGGAAGTCATGTAGGTTTAAAGTGAAGATTCATACTTATTGAACTACTAAGAATTTGTTCTGAAAGTACCCTTCTTTCGTCTCAAAAAAGGACATCAGTTCACCTTGGAAAATTCCCACTGAAATAAAAGTTGGTCTAACTATATAAACGTCAAGGACACACACTTCATTATTTAGAATTGGATTTGAAATACTAGTTTTGAGTATAGGAATGTGCAACCCTGTACTGTGTAAAGTAATAATCTCTATTATTAAATTGATAAGATGATCTTGTACTTAGGTTTGATGTAGAAAACTTTCCATTTGGAAACTACATAAGAGAAATGTCTATGGTATTAAATAGATTCACAAAGGGGACTCTGACTCAGGAAAAGGCTAAAAACCAATGATTCACCAAGTTTATTGGTCTTTCTTTCCTTCTTTCTTTCTTGTATATGAGGAATATGAAACATGAATAAAAATGTTGACGAGCTATTTTCAGGGAGTTGTCTTTTAATTAATTTATCTAATTACTTATTTGACTGACAATGAAAGGAAAGTATATTCATTTCAACATATCTGTAGGAGGAAAAGTTGGTTTCATATTAACCAGTTTTCCAAATTTCAAAGATTTAGTGTCCATTTGTGATAATTAGGTGTGTGACATTTCACGGGAAATTTCCTAGTGTTATTGCAGGGTTTGTGCAAGATGAAGGTGAATGTTCCTGTTTTTACCATCTGGGTGATACTGAGAAGAGTTTGGCAGTTCATATTTGGCCACATATGAGGATGCTCATAGTTCTTCTTTCCCATGACGAATTACAGAATTGGAAGATAAGCCTCTTTTCTATTTGAAAATGAAAACAGTGATTGTTAATTATGTATGATTCAACATGTTTTCTTTAAATGCTATTAAAATAGAGTGTAGTATTCTGATCAAAGAGTTATTTTATAAATGAACTGTAGGAATTATGTGATAACATTCGTGAAATAACACTTTTTTGTAATGCATCATGTTTTGACTTTTTATATTTTAATTTTTAACTATGACATTACATGTTTTAAAAGCTTTTATTGAGATGAAATTAGTTTGAAGACTAGTTGAGACTGTTTTCTTGTATTTTTAAATAACTTCTTTCACTTAGTATATCTGGATTCTCTGCATTCAAATTCTGGTGTGTGTGTGTGTGTGTGTGTGTGTGTGTGTGTGTGTGTTTTGTTTTGTTTTATTGGCATGTATATATAATTCTGCTTCAGTTCTTTCTCAGTTATCCAAACTGATTTTCAATAACTCTGAGCACTGTACTGAAGACATGTGAAGATAGAATTTTATCATTTTGTGCTAACCAGCATGCTTATGACCATGATCCTGTTTAGTAAATATTTATACACAATAACCAGACTTGACCATTGAACAAATGTTGACCCTACTCACGTAGAATGATGTTATTTATGACACAGAGGATGGCGGACATACAATTAATCTTCACAGAAGTGGCTGCAGGGTGGATTCCCTTCCACTGAAAAGAACTCCATCTTCAAGAGGTTGGGATCCTCCACCTAAAAGACCTGCCCATTCTGATCCAAGGCAAAGCATTACTGGGATGGGATTTCAAGGTAAATGGTTCAGTCTCTCATGGATTAGAGTAATGAGCTGTTTTAAAAGGAATGCTACACTTTAATTTCTGGAAGCCATGTGGAATGTTAGTAGTGGATGGGCATCTGTACTGAACACTATCTTATTGTTTCATTGTTAGGAATAATTCTTCATCTTCTGATTAGTGAGGTAATAAGTAGATAACACCAGAGTGAAGAATGCATTCCTTTTAATCCATGTTGATACAGTGTCCCTCTTTTTTATATTTACTTTTTTAATATTTTAAGAAAAATGGTTTTAGTGTCGTAATGTTACATTGAAGAAATGTTAATATTTCCAGGAAAACTATTTTAAATGTAATAATTTTACATGCAATAAGCATTAATATTCCAAGAAAAACAATTTTAAATATAATAATACTGGAGACCCAGTGTACAATTCATGCATGGGTGGTGTCCGGCCTGCACACCCCAATCGCCAGGTTGGCCAGGGGGAGGGGATACAGGTGTTTGGCCGGCTGGCTCCACCCAGATCGAGTGGGGGATCAGATGGGGGAAGATGAAGGCCAGGGGAAGGGGCTGTGGGCAGATTACTGGCTGGCGCGTCCTCGATCATTGCGGGGGTGGAAGGGGGCCGTGGACAGAACAGTGTGGGGCTGCCTGCAGGGTGCAGCCCTGGATGCTAGCCAGTCTGTCCCACCCCATGGTGGATCTCCTGGTCAAACTCCTGTTTGAAGGGACAATTTGCATATTAGTCTGTTATAATAAAGTGTTACATGCAATAAACATTAATATGTTAAGGAAAAAATATTAAATATAATATTACCAAAACAGTGCAAACCTATTTTATCACAAAAGTTGTAGGAATTATTAAATATATGAAAATAATAGGATTCCTTTTATTATATTCTAAAACATATATTTTTTACTCTGGCTCTATTTTATTCATCTGTTTATTCTTTTATGTTTTGAAATATTTTTTATTGATTTCACTGAGAAAGGGAGAGGGAGAGAGATAGCAACATCAATGATGCGTGAGAATCATTGATTCTCTGCCACCTGCATTCCTCACACTGGGGACCAAGCCCACAACCCAGGCATGTGTCTTTGGCCGGAATAGAACCTGGCACCCTTCAGTCTGGAGGCCAATCATCTATCCACAGTGCCTAACCAGCTAGGGCTATTTTTTTCTTTATTGATTAAGGTATTACATATGTGTCCTTATCCCCCATTTGTCCCTCCTACCTCCTCCTCATGTCATCACCCCCACTGGTGTCAGTGTCCATTAGTCAGGCTTATATGCATGCCTCAAGTCCTTTAGTTGATCTCTCTAACCCCACCTTCCCCTACCTTCCCTGCAGCAACCTTTTGCAGCAAAGATTCAGGAACTGCAAAAGTGTATGAACTGAAATGAATACACTATACGACAATTACATATTTAGAAGGCGTGGGGGAGCCAGGTGAAGGCATTTCTCTCTAGTAAAGAGGCTCTCTGAAACCCAGGACCCATCAGTTTTTATTTACTTTAATACACATTTGCCCTTTAGCAAAGCATACAGGCATATCGATGGTAAAGTTTGGTAAACAATAAAAGTATTATCATGGTAGGAGGTTGCTTACAGCCATTTTGCCAACAGCAGGGTAGCAAAATGCTCATTTTCCGCCATGCTGAATATCAAAGTCCATTCGCCTGCTGTAGGATTCTCGCATTGATATGTTCACTACTGTTGGTCTTTGATGGGCTGACATTTCCCCCTTTTTGCTTTCTTAATTAGTTTAGAAAGGTGTCTGCCATTAGCTGGGCTCAGATCCTTTTAAAACTTTTCATTCTGCATCTTCAGACTGGAAGCAAACATAGAAGAACAAGAAAGAAAGACAATAGCGGTTACTCTAAAAAGGAAACGTAGGGAGATTCGACGACAAGGATTGAGTTCTTTCATGTCCTTCTAAATATTATTGTCAGGTATTTAAGGAATTCATTCATAGCAGGCTTCTTTTGGGGCCATTTGTTTTTTATGGATCCCTTTCCCAGTCACTGTTAGCTTGTGACATGACAGCAATGATGTTCGAGTTCTGGATGGTGGACAAATGGTGAGAAATGACAATGTAGGTCTGAATTTTTTTGGCTTTGTCATGGGCAACCTGCACCAATGCACCGATGATGAGTGCTAGCATGGCAAGGCGTCTTCACCATCCCCTATCTCTGGATGTTTCTCCTCTGACTCCTCAGCGTTTTGCTTGGGGCCTCTGCTATCTGTGGTTGCAGTACTCTGGTCAGTTCCTCCCTCAGGTTCATGTTGCAGGAACCATCCAGGCTTGGAGGAGTTTTATGGAAACACACAAGTATATCCTCGACCAAAGGTTAATAAAGGGACCCTTCTATAAACCAGACTCGGTATCTTTCCATTTAACCAGACTATTTCGGTTTGGCTTATTCTGACACCAGTGTAATTCTATGGGTGTCTTGCCATCAGCATTACAAGGGAAAATTTTAAAGTAATTAAGGCTTGGTGTAGTCTACTTACAGGAGATTTCTTCACTATTCCCCCACTTTTGTTTTTCAAGTTGGGATTTAGAGGCCCTTGTAGCAGATATAACATGCAAGGGGGACATTTCTTGATAATCTGTTATGTCTGCTGTACAATATTTTGGCAGGCTGATGTAAAAGTTGATGAGATTCTGTGGCCTGTTTAATAAAATAACTAATTGATAGGCCTATGCATTTCCTTTTGTTAAAGGACCTGGACTTGTTCAAATAGTATAGATAGGCATCGGTCACAGACATTTAAATTGAGTAGTTGCAGTTCTGTTTACCAGGCCAGCAGCATAGGCAGATCAGAGATAATATGAAGAGGCTTTTGGAAATCCTGCAAGTCAGCCTTGATCGTTTGTAATTCGATTCTTTGCACAGAAGTATGACTGGTTTGAATGACTTGGTCTGAATTCTTTGCATTATAAGCAGCTTTACCATGAGATGAACTATCAGTAAAAACAGTGACTGCTCCAGGAATAGGTTTCTGCCTATTCAACTAAGTTCCCCTGAATATTCTTTTTTTTTTCATTTGCTAATTTAAATCAGTCAAAAATAAGGCTTATTTCCTAACTTTGTCATTGGGTGGGGACAGTAAATGACACTAATAGGGTTTTTGCTATCAGTCTTTGAGTATATTGACATAAGCGTTGTTTACGGAGGCAAAATGCAAATGGTTTACTTTTCTTTATGAGGCCTAATACATTTATTTTTAATTCCAGTTTTCTAGATCTTTGAAGGTAATCTGCTCCTGTTTTTTCTCCCAGAGTAATTTCTAGGCCACATTTAGAGAGTTTCTTTTAAAAACATTTTTTTTTCTTTTAAATATAACTTGGTTCCTTTTCAGAAATACCAATAAGAGGTATGCTGGCCAATTGTGCAATGCATAAAGATTAAGTATAAGTAATTCCCTTTTTTCTATGGTGTCTTATTAATGGTGAGATTTAATGCTCCAATAATAACTTTTTGTTTTCCTTGTAAATAGTAGCAGAAGAGATTTAAAAATTTCTCCTTTTTATTGAGCTTAAAATTTACTTTTAAACAGCATTCTTTTGGCTAGTGCTCATTTGTAAAGGTACAGAAATTTTACTCTGGACTGTGTTAGAACCAATTGCTAATAAAATATCTGCTTCTCGTATAACTGAGTTTATATGAGACCATGATTATATTGTAAAAAGCTAATTAATTTAGTGACTAAAGTACGCATCTTTATTGAGAAAGCAAAGTAAGTAAACTTATACATTTGACCTATGAAGTCCAGATGTTGCACTACCCCCTGGCCTGTCTAAAGATCTGGCTGTCAGGGCTCCCATCTTAAAATTCTGCTGCTGAATAATCTGATGTTGCTTAAGAAGTATTCAGCAACTTTGTCCTGCCCTCCCTTAGAGGGTGAAACTTTTATCACATTTAAAATACGTGCATGTAAAGAGAACACAGTTATTAATTTTTATTTGATGAAGCTTCAAGTGATTTCAAGTATATTAGATCGGCATAATTTGGTTTGAAAATATTTCTTTTCCTAAAATATTTCTTTTAAGAAGAGTAAACCCTTGAATTATTCCAGGGCACTTGACAAGTGTCAAAGCTACCTCTTCATTAAAGTGTTGAAATTTAACATGGAAAGACTATCACAAATATGTGTAACCCAAACATTACATTATATATTTGTTGTAATTACTCTAAAATAGATCAATAAAATTTAAACTGGTTTTATATTAAAAATTTGGTTCAGACCATAGAATTAATCCTCTTTTTTAATCAGTCCAATAAAATAGTATATCCTAGGTTGAAATTTTACCACACATAGTACACATAAGGACTACAATATATTTTGTGCTACTAAGTTTTTCCAGAGAAATCACAAGAATTATTTTTCTTGATAATGAATTTCTAAACTTTATGCATTGTATCATTACGAGCATATAGTTTCTCCCAATTTAATTTGAACTTTTAACTATTGGAAGCCTTAAATTTTAGGTGGTAAGTTAAATTCTTAGCATTTCTTAGTTTAGTAATACCTTCACATTTTTATGGATATATTTCCAATAAAATTAACAAAGACTTATTTAATTAATAGATTCAAATCTGTCCTTTGTTTTTTCATTCGAGTCAAATTCAAATAAATATTTCAAAATTTTGTTATTTCAAAACATTTAGAGTTTTAATAAGTTTTATTACTTAATGTAAGCAACTCCAATTTTTTAAGTTACCAAAGACTTTAGAAAAGTATGTTTAGACGTATGAGGTTGCCAAAGAAGTAGGGGGAGAAAGGAAGAAGGCCTGTAGCCATTGGAATTTTAAAACCACCACATTTTTCCTTCAGAGATAACATCTGAGAGTGCTTTTCCAGGTTCTCTGCTTTTACAGGGAGAAGATCCACTGGCCCTTTCCTCCAACAGAGAGTGCAGTCCGCCCTCTCCTCAGGGACTGCACCCTCACCATCAATATATTTATTTATAACTATGGGCCCGGTGCACGAAATTCATGCACTGGGGGGAGGGGGGGAGAGTGTCTCTCAGCCCAGCCTGCCCCCTCTCACATACTGGGAGCCCTCAGACGTTGACCCCCATTACCCTCCAATCGCAGGATCGGCCCCTTGCCCAGGCCTGACACCTACGCCAGAGGTGTCAGCGGAGGTGTCAGGCTTGGACAGGAGACCCACATCTCCCCCCATCACTGGCTCTGACCCCCGCCCATGCCTGATGCCTCTGGCCCAGGAATCATGCCTGGGCAGGGGACCCTCATCTCCCTCTGATCGCTTGCTCCACCCCGCGCCCAACCCTAACGCCTCTGACCCAGGCTTCAGGCCTAGGCAAGGGGAACCTCATATCCCCCCCATCACCGGCTCCACCTCCCTCCCAGGCCTGATGCATCAGGCCTGGGCAGAGGACCCCCAGCCCCCTACAATTGCTGCCCCCCCCCTGCCCAGGCCTGATGCCTCGGACAGAGGAGTTGACCCTCATCACCCTCTGATCACCAATCACCAGATCGGCCCCTTGCCCAGGCCTGAGGCCTTTGGCCGAGGTGTCAGGCCTGGGCAGGGGACGCCCAGCTCCCCACAGTTGCAGGTGGCTCTGCCCCTGCTCAGACCTAACACCTTTAGCCAAAGGCAGTAGGCCTGGGCAGGGGACCCCCAGCTCCCTACGATCTCCCGCTCTGCCCCTGCCCAGGCCTAATACCTCTGGCCGGGGCATTAGGCCTGGGCAGGGGACCCCGAGCTCCCCACGATCTCCCGCTCTGCCCCTACCCAGGCCTAACGCCTCTGGCTGAGGCATTAGGCCTGGGAAGGGCATCCCCAGCTACCCACCATTACAGGCTCTGCCCCTGCCCAGGCCTAACGCCTCTGGCCGAGGCATCTGGCCTGGGCAGCGGTGACCAGCAGCGGCAGTGGCCCCGTGATCGCAGGCACTGCTTTAGGCCCAGGCAAGGGACCCCTAGCTCCTGGGACTGCCAACTTCGCCCGTGCCCAGCTCCCCTCACCGGCTCCAACCCTACTTCCCGCTATCACTGGCCAGGGTGGCAAAGGTGCCCAATTCTCCGACCATGGCTTGCGGGCAGGGCTCTTAGCTCCCCCCTGGGTTTCTGATCACTGTCAGTGGCAGGGGGCTTCTTCCTGCTTTCCCTTTTGCCTCCCTCCATTGTGCCTACATATGCAAATTAATCGCCATCTTTGATGGCGGTTCACTGTCATCTTAGTTGGCAGTTAATTTGTATATCGCCCTGATTAGACAATGAAACGGTAGCGGTCGGATGCCAATTTCCATTTTTATCTTTTGTTAGATTAGATTATTACTGAAAAGATTTGTCACAAAGCCTTCATTTTAGTTATATCTATCTATTTAACTTTTAACAATTTTGAAATTCCAAAAGCCAGTTATCACCATCTAAGGGCGTTTCACTTTGGCAAATTTTGCAGCAGAGAAAACTTACTGGGTTTTCATTGGCTTTAATGTTATCCTTGGAATATGGTCCATTATTATTTAAGAACTGCCCCTTCTTATGGAAACACTAATCTTATTGCTTAAACACAGCCTGTATATTTTCCTTGTGTCATTTTCACCATCTTATAAAGAAAAACAGTCTTGGGTTTGTACTATAGCATCTGTGAAGAGATGGGGGTCAGTCCAAGAGGCCACCCAAAATTGGGTGGTGTGTGACTTCTCTTAAGCTAGTGTTTTTCTCTTCATGGATACAGAAATCCCAGAGATATCCCTTAAATTGTGAGGAATGTCTCATCTATCCAAATTTCAAATGACGGTCTGGGAAATAAAATGAGACTTTTAATAACACTCTCGAGAGTGGGCATACATTTTACAGGATCACCAAAAGACTAGTAATTAATGGGTTGGGAGGTGTTTTAGATATTTAGTAATGGCCTGTCCATCTACTGTTTCTTTTCTTATTAAATTAAATTGAAGGCATGCTGAAAAGACTAACAATAAATAACCAAAACAGATTAATAATAATCAACTGACATGCGCCCATAACATAGAGACAAGGCTTTATGAATCAGAGTAGTTTTCATGTATCTTATCCTATTGTGCTCTTCATGACATTGGCTGTCCTCTAAAGTTATTTTACCTAAAATCTGCCTGTCCCAAGGTGTCATATGGTAATATTCAGACAAAGCATTAAAGAGTCCTTTTGTAAAATGAATGTTAACCCCGTTTTCTCTAGATGCTGTGCCTTTCCACACTAGAGGTGGAGGACCCAGGGCTTAGGTATTACACACTTTTGATCCCCAATATGAATTAGGCATAATGCAGTGTGAACAAGAGTCCACATAGTTCAAGATGGCAATGTTACTTTTTTTCCTTGAGCCTGATTTCAGAGAGTACCTTTTGGTATTTTAATTTCTTTATCCTTGATCATACAAGTAAATGTTTACAATTATTTATTTAATTTTTTGCTTTATAATCAAACTTTCCCTCATTATAGCCTGGCAGAAATGAAAGATTTTCCGCCCACTTTATGTTTCACAATTTCCAAAGCTGGCATGGGCTTTGTGCACAGAGAATTTTCCCCACCTTTTCAGTGCACTTCTCAGCTTTCTGGTGAAATGTCTTCATTTTTCACTCTGGTGAAATTTCCTCTCCAGATGCCCCACATTGGGCGCCAGAATGCTGCAACCTTTTGCAGCAAGGATTCAGGATCTGGAAAAGGAGCTGAACACAAATGAATACACTAGACAACAAATAGAAATTTAGAAGACATGGGGGAGCCAGGCAGAGACCTTTCTTTCTAGCAGAGAAGCTCTCTGAAACCCAGCACCCATCAGCTTTTATTGACTTGGCTTTAGGTTTCTCATATATGCCCTTTAGCAAAGCAAACAGGCATGTCAGCAGTCAAGTATGCTAAACATTAAAAGGGTTATCAGGTTAGGAGATTTCCTTCAGCCATTTTGCCAACTGCAGGGTAATATAATGCTGATTCCCATCCTTGCTGAATATCAAAGTTCATTAGCCCTCTCTGAGAGATACATATAGATATGTATATCTATATCTATATATCTATATCTATATCTATATCTATATCTATATCTATATCTATATCTATATATACACACATATACATATACATATATATATGTATGTATATGTATATGTGTGTGTGCATATCCTATCTAATAAAAGAGAAACATGGTAATTGGCGTACGACTGCTACCCTTCCCATTAGCTAATCAGGGTGATATGCAAATTAACTGCCAGCCAAGAATGCGGCCGGCAGCCAGGCAGCTTAAACTGAACATGAGGCTTGCTTGCTTCCGTGCCAGAGGACTGCAACATTCCCCGCCTGCCTTGCCGGCCTCTGAGCTTGCAGTTTAAGAAACATTGTAACATATAGAAGCTAAACAAAACCCCAGAAACCAGCTTTCAGCCGGCTGGGATCTCAGAGCTGGAGTTGATGCAGAGTTTCGATTATAGAACCCAAACAAACCAGACACCTGCTTTCAAGAGCGGAGGCCTAAGAGCTGGAGCCTCAGAGCTAAAAGTGGCTCAGAATAAAAAAAAAACAAAAACAAAAAAAAAGGAGCAGTTGGGAGCTTCAGTCCCAGCCTGAAAACAGCCCTCAGCCCCTCACCCAGACTGGCCAGGCACCACAGTGGAGACCCCCACCCTGAAGGGTGTGTTACCAGCTGCAAACAGCCATCATCCCCTCATCCAGACTGGCCTGGCACCCCAGTGGGGACCGCAACCCTGATCCAGGACACCCTTCAGGGCAAACCAGCCAGCCCCCACCAGTGCACCAGGCCTCTATTCTATATAGTAAAAGGGTAATATGCCTCCCAGCACTGGGATCAGCAGAGCCAAGAGGCCTCCGGGCACCCGGATCAGTGTGACAGGGGGCAGCGCCCAAACCCCCTGATCTCCCTGAGGCTCTCTGTGTGACAGGGGGCGGGGCCTCAACCTCACTATCCACCCTAGTCTGTTCCTGACAGGGTAAGGTGCCCCACCCCCTTATCGGCCCTGCTCTGTGCCTGATAGGGGAGGCTCCCCAACACCCTGATCTTCCCTTATCTGTGTGTGAAGGGTCGGTGTCCCAACTCCCCTATCGGCTCTACTCTGTGAGTGACAGGGGGGAGCCCCTCAACCCCTTGATGGGCCCTGCTCTGTGCGTGATAGGGGGAAGCTCCCCAACCCCCTGTTCGGCCCTGCTCTGTGCGTGACAGGGTATGGAGCCCCAACCCACCTGATGGACCCTGCTCTGTGCTTGACAGGGGGTGGCGCCACAACCACCCCATCGACCATGCCTTGAGTGTGACTGAGTGTCGCATTGCAACTTCCTGATCCACCCTACTCTGTGAGTGACAGGGGGCAGCCTGGCCAGTCTGGGTGAGGGGCTGAGAGCTCGTCTCAGGCAGGTGGGTGACTGAAGCTCCCAACCTCTCCTTTTTTTAATTTTTTTATTCTGGGATTTATTTATCTTCTATGGCTGTCACTGGAACTGAGGGCTGGCTTTAGCTCTTAGGCTCAGCTCCAGCTCTGAGGCCTCGGCTGCTGAAAGCAGGTATCTGTGTTTGTTTGGGTTCTGTTATCGAAACTCTGTTGCAACTCCAGATCTGCTGGCTGGCTGAAAGCATGGGTTTGTTTAGTGTCTATAATTGCAACATAGTTGCTTAGAGTGCAAGCTCACTTTCCAGCAGTGGCAGGCAGGGAACCATGGCTTCCTCCTTCACTGGAGCAAGATAGCCTCCTGTTCGCTGCAGCTGCCTGGCTGCTTTTTCTCTGCATCCTCTCCAGCACTTGTGGTTTTTTATTTTTTATTTTTTTCTGACAGCTACTCTGACAGTAGTGGATTGGTACTTCTCTCATTTTGATTCACATCTCTTGGACTGTTATTGCCTTTGAGCATTTTTTCCTATGTCTCTTGGCCTTATGTAGGCCCGCTTTCAAAAAATGTCCATTTAAGTCCTTTGCCCATGTTTTGATTGGATTGTTTATCTTCCTATTGTTAATTTGTGTGAGTTCCCTGTCAACTTTGGAATTCAACACTTATCAGAGATACCATTGGCAAGTATGTTCTCCTATGCAGTGGGCTTTCTTGTTGTTTTGTTCAGGATATAGTTTGCCGTGCAGAAGATTTTTATTTTGATGTGGACCATTTGTTTAATTTCTCCTTTGTGTTCATTGCCCTCAGAGCTGTGTCAGTAAAGAGATGCCAAGACATATGTCTGATAATTTGCTGCCTGTGCAGTCTTCTGATATTTCTTCATATAGATTCCCAACTAACGTTCAAGTCCTTTATCCACTTGGAGTTTATTTTTGTGTATGGTGTAAGGTGGTGGTCTAGTTTCATTTTCTTGCATGTGTCTGTCTGATTTTCATCATTTATTGAAGAGACTGTCTTTTTTTTAATTTTATTGCGTAAAGTATTACAAAGAGTATTACATATGTGTCCTTTTTGTTTCTTTGTCCTTGGCAATCCACTGGCCTCCCCTACCCCCCTGTGTCTTATGTCCGTTGGTTATGTTTGTATGCATGCATACCAGTCCTTTGGTTGATCTCTTACCCCTTTCCCTTCTGCCCCCCAACCCTTCCCTGCCTTCCCGCTGCAGTTTGACAATCAGTTTGAGGCAGCTCTGCCTCTGTATCTATTATTGTTCATAAGTTTATAATGGTCTTTATTTTCCATGAATCAGTGAGATCATGTGGTATTTTTCTTTCATTGACTGGCTTATTTCACTTATCATAATGCTTTCCACTTCCAACCATTCTGTTGCAAATGGTGAGTTCCTTCTTTTCTACAGCAGCATAGTATTCCATCGTGTAGATGTATCACAGTTTTCTAATCTATTCATCTACTGATGGGCACCTAGGCTGTATCCAGATCTTAGCTATGGTGAATTGTGCTTCTATGAACATATGGGTGCATATATCCTTTCTGATTGGTGTTTCTGGTTTCTTGGGATATATTCCTAGAAGTGGGATCACAGTGTCAAATGGCAGTTCCATTTGTAGTTTTTTGGGGAATCTCCATACTGCCTTCCGTAGTGGTTGCACCAGTCTGCAACCCACCAGCAGTGCACGACTGTTCATTTTTCTCCACCTCCTCTCCATCACTTGTCGTTTGTTGATTTGTTGGTGATAGCCAAACTGACAGGTGTGAGATGGTACCTCATTGTTGTTTTGATTTGCATTTATCAGATGATTAGTGACTTTGAGCATGTTTTCATATGTCTCTTGACTTTCTGAATGTCCTCTTTTGAAAGGTGTCTATTTAGATCCTTTGCGCATTTTTTGATTGGATTGTTTATCTTCCTTTTGTTAAGTTGTATGAGTTCCCTATAAAGTTTGGAGATTAGGCCCTTATCTGATATGACATTGGCAAATATGTTTTCCCACGCAGTGGGTTTTCTTGTTGTTTCATTGATGGTTTCTTTTGCTGTGCAGAAGCTTTTTATTTTGATGGAGTCCCATTTGTTCATTTTCTCTTTAGTTTCAAGTGCCCTAGTTGCTGTATCAGTGAAGAAATTACTTTGGCATATACCTGAGATTTTGTTGCCTTTGGATTCTTCTGGAATTTTTATGGTTTCCTGTCGTACATTTAAGCCCTTTATCCATTTTGAGTTTATATTTGTGTATGGTGTAAGTTGGTGGTCTAGTTTCATTTTCCTGCATATATCAGTCCAATTTTCCCTGCACCATTTATTGAAGAGACTATCTTGACTCCATTGTATGTTCTTGCCTACTTTGTCAAATATTAATTGAGCATATTCGTTCGGGTCGAATTCTGGGCTCTCTATTCTATTCCATTGATCTATATGTCTGTTCTTGTGCCAGTACCAGGCAGTTTTGAGAACAGCGGCTTGGTAATACAGCTTGATATCTGGTATTGAGATCCCAACTACTTTGTTCTTTCTCAGGATTGCTGCAGTTATTCGGGGTCTTTTTTTATTATGGATGAATTTTTGGAGAGTTCGTTCTAGATCTGTGAAGTATGCCGTTGGTATTTTAATGGGAAGTGCATTGAATTTATAGATTGCTTTGGGTTTTGTGGATATCTTAATGATGTTGCTTCTACCAGTCCATGAACAAGGTATGTTCTTCCATCAGTTTATGTCTTCCTCTATCTCTTTTTTCAATGTCCTGTAGTTTTGTGAGTAGAGGCCTTTTACCTCTTGACTTAAGTTTATTCCTAGGTATCTTAATTTTTTTGGTGCGATGGTAAATGGGATTGTTTTTGTAATCTCTCTTTCTGAAAGTTGACTATTGATGTATCGAAATGCCTCAGATTTCTTGGGGTTAATATTGTATCCTGCTACATTGCCAAATTCATGTATTAAGTCTAGAAGTTTTTTGATGGAGTCTCTAGGGTTTTATATGTATAATATCATGTCGCCTGCAAATGACAGTTTTACTTCCTCTTTTTCAATTTGGTTTCCTTTTATTCCTTCTTCTTGTCTAATTGCAATGGCTAATACTTCCAGTACTATGTTGAACAGGAGTGGTGAGAGCTGGCATCCCTGTCTTGTTCCTGTTCTTAGGGGAAATGGTGTTAGTTTTTGTCCATTGAGTATAATGTTGGCTGTTTGCCTGTCATATATGGCTTTTATTATGGTGAGGTATGATCCTTCTACTCCCACCTTGCTGAAAGTTTTTATCAAAAATGGGTGTTGGGTTTTGTCAAATGCTTTTTCTGCATCAATTGATTGGACCATGTGTTTTTCTTCTTTCAATTTGTTTATGTGATGTATCACGTTTATTGACTTGCGGATACTCTGCCATCCTTGCATCCCTGGGATAAATCCTACTTGGTCATGGTGTATGATCTTTCTGATGTACTGCTGGATCCGATTTGCTAACATTGTATTGAGGATTTTTGCGTCTATGTTCATGAGGGATATTGGCCTTTAATTCTCTTTCATTGTGTTGTCTTTACCTGGTTTTGGTATTAGGGTGATGCTGGCTTCATAGAATGAGCTTGGAAGTGTTCCTTCCTCCTGAATTTTTTGTAGTAGTCTGAGGAGGATAGGTTTTAGTTCTTCCTTGAATGTTTAGTAAAATTCCCCTGTGAGGCCATCTGGTCCTGGGCTTTTGTTTGCTGGAAGCTTTTTGATGACTGCTTCAATTTCTTCCATAGTTATTGGCCTGTTGAGATTTTTAGATTCTTCCTGATTGAGTTTTGGAATGTTGTATTTTTCTAGGAATTTATCCATTTCCTCCAGGTTGTCTAGTTTGTAGGAGTAGAGCTGTCCACAGTATTTTTTAACAATCATTTGTATTTCTGTGGTGTCTGTGGTTATTTTGCCCCTATCGTTTCTGATTTTGTTTATTTGGGTCCTCTCTCTTTGCTTCTTGGTGAGCCTGGCTAGAGGTTTGTCAATCTTGTTTAACCTTTCGAAGAACCAGCTCTTGGTTTCATTGATTTTCTGTATTATTTTTTTGGTCTCTATGTCATTTATTTCTGCGCTAATCTTTATTATCTCCTTGCTTCTGCTAACTCTGTTTTTTTTTTGTTGTTGTTGTTGCTCTCTTTCTAATTCTTTGAGTTGTAGAGTTACATGATTTACTACCATTTTTTCTTGTTTTTTTGAGATAGGCCTGTAGAGCTATAAACTTCCCTCTCAGGATTGCTTTCTATGTGTCCCATAGGTTTTGGATTGTTGTGTTTTCATTGTCATTATTTTCCAGGATGTTTTTAATTTCTTCTTTGATCTCATTGGTAACCCAATCAATATTTAATTACGTGCTCTTCAGCTTTCAAGTGTTTGAGTATTTTGGGTTGTTTTTATTGTAGTTTATTTCTAATATTATGCCATCGTGGTCTGAGAAGATGCTTGGTATGATTTCAATCTTCTTGAATTTGGGGAGACTTTGTTTGTGACCCAATATGTGGTCTATTTTTGAATGTGTCTTAAGAGCACTTGAGTAGAATGTATATTCCTTGGCTGTGGGGTGAAGCATTCTGAAGATGTCAATTAAGTCCATCTGATTAAGTGAGTCATTTAGGATTGCTGTTTCTTTGCTGATTGTTTGTCTAGAGGATTTATCCAGTGATGTCAGTGGTGTATTAAAGTCCCCCTCTATGATTGTATTGTTGTCAATCTCTCCTTTGATATATTCCAGGAGTTTTTTTGTTTGTTTGTTTGTTTGTTTTTTGTATTTGGGTGCTCCTGCATTGGGTGCATATATGTTTACCAGGGTTATATCTTCTTGATGTATTGTTCCGTTTGGTATTATGAAGTGGCCTTCTTTATCTCTTGTTATGGCCTTCACTTTGAGGTCTATTTTGTCCGATATAAGTATTGCTACCCCAGCTTTCTTTTCCTTTCCATTTGCCTGAAAGATAATTTTCCATCCCTTCACTTTCAGTCTGTGTGAGTCCCTTCTTCTGAGGAGGGTCTCTTGTAGACAACAAATGTATGGATCATTTTTTTTTTTTTTTATCCATTCAGCCACTCGATGTCTCTTGCTTGGAGCATTTAGTCCATTTAAGTTTAAAGTTATTATTGAAAGGTACTTGTTTGTAGCCATTTCTTTTTTTGTGTGTGGCTGTTTTCTTTCTGAGCTTTTTGTTCCTTTTTTTACACCAGTCCCTTTAGAATTTCTAGCATTGCCGGCTTGGTGGTGATAAACTCTCGTAGCCTTTTTTTGTCTGTGAAGCTTCCTATTTCCCCTTCAATTTTGCATGATAGCCTGGCTGGATAGAGTATTTTTGGATTCAGTCCTTTGCTTTGCATCACTTGGTAAATTTCCGTCCATTCTTTTCTTGCCTGATGTGTTTCTGTTGAGAAATCATTGGATAATCTAATGGGAGATCCCTTGTATGTAACTTTCCATCTATCTCTTGCAGCCTGTAAGATTCTCTCTTTGCCCTGAACAGTTGCCATGATAATTATGATGTGTCTTGTGTCGGTCTTTTCGGGTTCACCTTGTTTGGTACTCTCTGGGCTTGTGTGACTTTTTTCTTCTCCACCGCAGGAAAGTTTTCTGATATTATTTCTTCCAATAGGTTTTCTAATCCTTGTTCCTCTTTCTGTTGTTCTGGCACCCCTATTATCCATATGGTGTTTCGTTTCATGTTGTCCCAAAGCTCACTTACGCTCTCCTCCTGTCTTTTAATTTTTTTCTCCAATTGCAGTACAGTTTGGGTGTGTTTGCTTCCTTGTCTTCTAATTCACTAATTCGGTCCTCTGCTTCTCCTAGTCTACTGTTGATACTTTCAATGGTGTTTTTTATTGCAGCTATATCACTCTTCATTTCTTCTTGGGTCTTACTTAAGTTGTTGATTTTTTCATCTCTTACTTCTTGATTCTTGCTTAAGTAGTTGATTTTTTCATCTGTGTTTTCTTGGTTCATCTATATGTTTTTCATTTTTTCCTCCATCCGGTTTATGCACTCTAGGACCCTTATTCTGAATTCTTTTCTTCTCATGTTGCATGCCTCTGTATCACTTAGCTGGTTTTCTGGCGAATCCTCCTTCTCTTTCCTTTGGGGGTTTCTTTGTATACCCATGTTTGTTCTCACTGACATATCTAGACGTTGAGTCATTCATGAGCTGCTCCCTGGGTGGCAGTGGCTCCTTGGGCTGCGGTTGCTCCTCGGGCGGTTGCGGTAGCAGCTTTTCCTCAGTTGGCAGCTCCTCTTATGTGTGCTGTTCACAGCTTTGGTGACTCTTCTTGCTGGTGGGGGGAGGCTTCACATACAGCTGCTGATCCTCAGAGGGTATAGTGATCAGGAGGCTGCTGCGGCTTGGATCTGCTGCGTTGATTTAAGGGCACATAATGCAACATGTCAAGGCACAATGTAACAGGCACTGAAAACAAATATATTCACAATATTAATAACCCCAAATAAAGGAGACTGCCCAAATTAAGAGGATTAGGGGATAAGGAAGAAAGAAGAGAAAAAGATAAAAGAGAAACAAGAAAAGAAAAGTAAGAATAAAAAAAGGAGTTCAAAAATGAAATTGGGAAAAAGGACGGGGAAAAAAGAAAAAAAAGATTGAAAAGAGAGAACGAAGTAGAAGAGGGGAAGAGACTATTTACATGAGTAGAAAACTCTGATAGAACCGCCACTAATCCCACCAGATTCCAGCAACAGATCACTGGAGATGAATGCAAACTACAAATAATCAATAATATCAAGAGAGGCAAGGGAAAACTGAAGCACAAAAATAACTGTCGTAGAGCGGGGGTGTAGAGAGGGGAAAAGCCAGCAACAGAAAAATAAAAGGAAAAAGCAAAACAACCTCACAACCAGTCCTAAACCACACACACACACAAACACACACACACACACAAACAAACAAACAAACAAACAAACAAAAAAACACCCAAAATACTCAACAATCAAGCAAACAGCACTAAACATAGAAAGATAACAGAAGGGAAAAAATTTTGGATAGTGAAGAAAGATAAGGGATAGGTGTATAAGGATTTAGAGCAGTGGAGTGGAAATAGGATATATAATTAGGGTGAAATTTTGACAGGGGGAAAAAGAAGGAATCAGGAAATCTAAAGCAGGAATAGGGTAAGAGACACAGGACAACAAAAAGGGAAAAGTGGGGAAGAGGGTTTTAGCACAGAGGTAAAATTGAGGTAGGGAAAATTGATGCTATAGGAACGATGAAAATAGAATGGAGAACACTAATCCCAAAATAAAATAGAGAGACAATAAAATGTCACTTTAAAAAAATCGCCGAAACCGGTTTGGCTCGGTGGATGGAGCGTCGGCTTGCGGACTGAGAGGTCCCAGGTTCGATTCCGGTCAGGGGCATGTACCTGGGTTGCGGGCACATCCCCCAGTGGGAGATGTGCAGGAGGCAGCTGATCGATGTTCCTCTCTCATCGATGTTTCTAACTCTCTATCTCTCTCCCTTCCTCTCTGTGAAAAATCAATAAAATATATATAAAAAAAATAAAAATAAAAAAATAAAAAAAAATAAAAAAATGGTAAAGTGGTAGCAGCAATAATACTGGTTAAACATAAAAATGTGGTAATTAAAAGGATAAAATCAGCTGATGGAAAAAGAAGAAAAAATTGCTTTCTTAGTTAAAAGGTGAAAAAAGAAAAAAAAAATTGCAGTAGTGAAGGTAATTTGGTTCTTCTCCCTTCTCCTCTTCAGTCTGGCTCGCCTTGGTCTTGCCAGTTATTCAGGAGAGTGTTGAATTTCCCTGCGATACACTGTTCCTCAGTATTGTAAACCATAGTCCTGATTTTAAAGCAGGCCGTATTTTTGTCCCAGACTGCCTTAATTTGTGTTTAGCTGAGATTAAGGTTGTGGCTCAGCCTCTGGGTGGCAGTATTTTTGGGTTGGCCTCTGAGGCTATACAGCTTCTCTATCCAGTAGCAAGGGTTTATTTTCTCTATTGCACTTAAAACTGGTTTGGGGAAGTCAACTCCCCAGAACCGGTTCTTTAATCGTGGCCCTGGTCTATGTTATTGCTGGGACTGAAAGTCCCTCTATAGGCCAGACCCTGTTAACGCCCAGGGACTGATCAGATTATTTTAATCCTTCATCTCGTTCAGGGTCTAATCTGGGTTTGGCGGTGCTCCTTGCCTGGGGGCTAGGTGGAGGAGTCCCACACTCCGGAAAGAATGGCTGCCCGAGTCCTGGTCCCAGGGGTGTCTCAGCACTAAATTCGCTGGCACCTCTCCCGGCGCCCCCTTTCTCCCCAGCCTCTCCCCAGATTCCACTCATCTGCACCTTCTCCCTCTCTTCAGCACAGGTGAGTGTCTGTATCTGAAATGTCCTATGAACAGGGTTTAGTGAAAATAAACAAACAAATGCTGGCCACAGAAACGGGGAAGTCTGAATTTCTGTAAGCTCCTCTCTTACCAGCACTGCATGGTCTGTTCAGCTGTTGAGGCAGCCCCCTCTAGGCTCAGTCCTCCGTAATCACAGAACCCAGATCTCAAATCCCCCTGTGCCAGGAATCCCGCGGATCTCTTTTCCCCAGTCAGGGGCTGTGCCTGTCCCAGTGCCATGCGGTCTCCCTCTGACCCTCTGGGCTCAGAGGTCTGGCAAACTTTCCTGCCCAGATCCCTGGTTCTTTTACCTTTCCAGAGGAGCTCTGCCCTTCCCTACTGCAAACCGTCTCACCAGCTGAGTAATTTCGCCAATTCGCGGTGGGTGTTATTAGTTTCAGCTGCTTACTCCATCTGCTCTGGCACAAGACCTGGGACGCGTCTGCCTATATCGCCGCCATCTTGTAGAAATCAAAGAGACTGTCTTGACTCCATTGAATGCTCTCGCCTCCTTTGTAAATTAATAATACAGCGTAATGACTTGGGTCCACTTCTGGGTTCTCTGTTCTGTTTCAGTGGTATATATGTCTTTTCTAGTGCCAGTAGCAGGCAGTTTTGAGAATGGTGGCTTTATAGTATAGCTTAATATCTGGTATTGTGAGCCTTCCATATTTTTTTGTAGTTCCCTTGATTGCTGAGGCTATTTTTACTCCATATGAATTTTTGGAGAGTTTGTTCTTTGTCTGTGAAATATTCTGTTGGTATATTAATGGAGATTACATTGAATCTATAAATTGCTTTGGGTAGTATGGACATCTTAATAATGTTAATTCTGCCAACCCATCAACACGGTATGTTAGTCCACTGGTTGATATCTTTATCTCCTTTTCAATATTCTGTCATTTTCCAAGTGCAGTTCTTTTACTTCCTTAATTGAGTTTTTTCTTTAATTCCTTTATTGCAATGGTAAGTGGGATTCTTTTCTTAGTTTATCTTTTTGGGAGTTCATTCTTGGTAAATAAAAATACATATATTTATGGGTGTTAATTTTGTATCCTGATTCATGACCAAATTCATTTATTATGTGCTTTTCCGGTTGGGATGACTTTTATTTCTTCATGTCCGAGCACTATGGTAGCACTTCCTGTAATATGTTGAACAGGAATGGTGAAAATTGGCATCACTGTCATGTTCCTGTTCTTTCATGGGAAATGGTTTTAGTTTTTGCCTATTGAGTATGATGTTGGCTGTGGGTTTCTCATATATGGCCTTTATCATGTTGAGTATGCTCCCTCTATTACCACATTGCTGAGACTTTTTATCAAAATTGGGGGTTGGGTTTTTTCCAATTCTTTTTCTGTGTCTATCAATATGATCACGTGATTTTTAACCTTCAGTTTGTTTATGAGTTGTATCACATTTATTGATTTGTGAATATCATACCAGCCTTGCATCCCTGGAATATATCCCACTTGATCATGTCATTTGGTCCTTTAATATAATGCTGGATGTGATTTGCTAATACTTGGTTGAGGATTTTAGTATCTGTCATCATCAGCTATAGTGGCCTGTAATTCTCTTTCTTTGTAGTGTCTTTACCTTCTTTTGGAATTAGAATAATGCTGACCTCATACAAAGAGTTTGGAAGTATTCTTTCCTCTTTGATTTTCTGAAACAGTTTGAGGAGTATAGATTGTAGTTTTCTGACTGTTTGGTAGAACTCCCCTGTGAAGCTGTCCAGACCTGAGCTTTTGTTGGTTGGAAGTGTTTTGATTACTGCTTCTATTTCATCAGTTGTTATGAGCCTATTGAGGTTTCTTAATTCTTTCTGAATCAGTTTTGGTAGTTTGCATTTTTTACTGACTTCATCTATTTCATCCACATTGTCCAGCATTTTGGCATATAGTTGTTCATAGTATTTTCTTACAATCCTTTGAATTTTTGTGGTGCCAGTGCTTACTCCTCCACTCTTGTTTCTGATTTTACTTATTGGAATCATGTGTGTTTGTTTCTTCATGAGTCTTGCTAATGGTTTATCAATTTTGTTTATCCTTTCATGGAACCAGCTTTTGGTTTCATTGAATTTTTTTTCTCTGTTATTTTTTCTACTGTAATCTTTATTTTTTCCTTCCGCTACTTACTCTGGGCTCCTCTTGTTGGTTTCTTTCTAATTATTCAGTTGTAGGGATAAATAGTTTATTGCTGATTTTTGTTATTTTCTGAGATAGGTCTATAGTGCTATGAAGTTCCCTCTCAGGACTGCTTTTGCTGTTTCCCAGAGATATTGTGTTGTTATTTGTTCATTTTCCTTTTTTTCCAAAAAGTCTTTGATATTTTCTTGATCTCATTGTAACAAATTCATTGTTTAATAGCATGCTATTTAGCCTCTAAGTGTTTAAATGTTTTTGGGTGTTTTTACGCTAGTTGATTTCTCATTTCATTCCACTGAGATCCAAGAAGATGCTTTATATGATTTAAATCTTCTTGAACTTGTAGGGACTTGTTATGTGTCCTACCATGTGGTCTATCTTTGGGAATGACCCCTGTGCACTTGAGAAGAAAGTATATTCTGCTCTGTTGGGGTGAACGTTCTAAAATGTCAATTAAATCCATCTGATGCAGTGTGTCCTTTAGAGTCTCTGAATCATTGTCTTGTCACATGGAAGATCTATCCAGTGAAGTGATAGGAGTGATAAAAGTCTGCTACTATGACTGTCCTGTTTTCAGGCTCTCCATTAAAGTCCCCTGGAAGTCTCTTTGTTTGATTTTTGTTTGTTTGTTTCAGATGTATAAGTAATTCTTTCTGAATCAATTTTGGTAGTTCGCATTTTTTACTGACTTCATCTATTTCATCCACATTGTCCAGCATTTTGGCATATAGCTTTGAATTGGCATGTATATACTAGAGGACCGGTGCACAAAAATTTGTGCACTTGGTGGGGAAAGGGGGGTCCATCAGCCGGGTCTGTGCCCCCTCGCAGTCTGGGACCCCTCAGGAGAAAACGACCTGCTGGCTTAGGCCTACTCCTGGGTGGCAGAGGGCAGGCCCAATCCCTAGGTTCAGCCCCTTGTCGGGCTCAGAGCAGGGCTGATTGGGGAGTTGGGGCGCCTTCTCCTGTCATGCACAAAGCAGGGCAGATTGGGAGGTTGTGATGCCACCCTCACTCATGCTCAGGGTAGGGCCGATTGGGGGGTTGGGACACCGCCCCCAGTCACACTCAGGGCAGGGCTGATGGGGAGGTTATGGCTCTACCCCATCACACACAGAGCAGGGCCCAAGGGGGAGGAGAGGGTTGGGGCCCAGCACCCTGTCAAACACAGAGCAGGGCTGATCAGGGGTTTGAGGCGCCGCACCCTGTCACACACAGAGCCGCATGGCGATCAGGGGGTTGGGGAGCTCCCCCCATCGGCACCAAGCAGGGCTGACCAGGGGGTTGGGGCGCCTTCCCCTGTCAAGAACAGAGCACAGCGGATAGGGAGGTTGAGGTCCCATCCCCTGTTACACATGGTGCCTCAGGGCGATCAGGGGTTTTGGGCGCTGCCCCCTGTCACCCTGATCCCCGTGCGTGCCAGGAGCCCTCTCAGCTCTGCTGATCCCGGTGCTGGGAGGCATATTACCCTTTTACTGTATAGGATAGAGACCTGATGCATGGGTGGGGCTGGCTGGTTTGCCCTGAAGGGTGTCCTGGATCAGGGTGGGGGTCCCCACTGGGGTGCCTGGCCAGCCTGGGTGCGGGACTGAGGGCTGTTTTCTGGCCGACTGAAGCTCCCAAATGCTTTTTTTTTCTTTTTTTTATTCTGGGCCAGCTTTAGCTCTGGCTCCAGCTCTGAGGCCTCTGCTGCTGAAAGAAGGTATCTGGTTTTTTTGGGTTCTATAATCGAAACAATATAGAACTCCAGCTCTGAGATCCTGGGCTCACTGAAAGCACGTTTCTGGGGCTTTGTTTAGCTTCTATATTTGTTACAATGTTTCTTAAACTGCAAGCTCAGAGGCCGGCAAGGCAGGCTGGGAACGTTGGTGTCCTCTGTCACTGAAGCAAGCAAGCCTCATGTTAGTTTCAAGCTGCCTGGCTGCTGGCCGCTATCTTGGCAGGCAGCTAATTTGCATATCTTGCTGATAGCCAAAGGGAAGGGTACCGGTCATATGCTAATTACCATGTTTCTCTTTTATTAGATAGGAGATATACATATATTCCTATGTTGGATGAATATTTGTTTCCTAGGGTAATATTTTCTGCTGGTTGATCCCTTTGGTATCATGCAGTGACCTTTCTGTCTCTTGTGATGGCCTTTATTAAAAAGTCTATTTTGTCTGATATGAATATTGGTACTCCAGCCTTTTTTTCTTTCCATTTGCATGGAAATTTTCCCATTCCTTCACTCCAATCCTTTGTGTGTCTTTTGTTTTCAGATGGCACTCCTGTATACAGCATATACTTGCATCATATTTTTGTATCCATTTTGATACCCTATGCCTTTTGATTGGAGCATTTACCTATTTATATTTAGAGTTATTATTGATAGGTATTTATTTCTTTCCATTATCTTTCTGTATGGCTAAGTTTCTGTCTCTGTTTCTCATTCTCATTACAGCAATCCCTTTGCATTTCTTGTAATGCTGGCTTGGTGACAATTTACTCTTTTAGCCTTTTTCTGTCTATGAAGCTCTGTATTTGACTGTCTATTTTGAAGGAAAGAATTGCTGTATATAGTAATCTTGGTCTCAGATCCTCTCTTTCCATTAACTTGAGTACTTCATGCCAATCCCTCTGGCCTGTAGAGTTTCAGATGAGATATCAGGACTCATCCTTATGGGGACGACTTCGTAGCTAACAGTTTTCTTTTTAATTGCTGCCTTGAAGATTCTCTCCTTGTCTTTAATTTTTGGCATTTTAATTATGATGTGTCTGGGCACGTGTTTGGGTACTTCTTCTTTTGGGTTCTCTTTGGCTCTTGACCTTGTGTGGGATCTTTCTTTACCACGTTAGGAAAGTGTTCTGCCATTGTTTCTTCAAAGACCGTCTCTAGGCTTTTCTCCCCTCCTGCCTCTTTTGGCACACTCGCTATTCTAATACTGTTATGTAAATGGTCCTCCTGTTTGTATTATGTCATTTTATATCTAGGACTCTTCTTCTTTTCATAGTCACTATATCTTTTTTCATGCTGTTGAGCTCTTTTACCTTCATAACTCTGAAGTCAGATTCAGATAAATGTCTTCTCTGTGCTTCATCTCCCTCTATATCTGGAGAATTCTCTAGTTCTCTCATTTGGGGGTTGTTTATTTATTTCCTCTTTCTGGCTTTCTGTGTGGGTTTGAGGTGACAAGTTAGGTAGATCCTCTGTGCCTCTCAGTCTCTAGTGCAGAATATTGTTAAAGGATGTTTCTGACTAAGTAGGTCAGGCAAAGACTCAAAGCCTCCAGAGACCTCCTCTGTCTATAGACTGATAGGATTCCAACTTAACTTGCTTCCAAGGCAATGGTCCTCAGGTTATAGCAAGAGTTTGTTTCAACAGGGTGGGGCAGTTGCCTCTGCGTGGAGGTTTATTTTTATTTATAATCTCTTAAGTGTCCTCCAGGCAAGGTGTTTCCCAGTAGTGTGTGTTAATTGTCACTCCTCCAGGAAAGGCAAATGTCTGCATGGGAAAGATTTTCTCTGCTGCATGAGGAAATGACTCCTCCCAGGAAACTTGAAGTGTCTGTCTTCTGTGCTGGAACCCTTGACTCCCCAGTTCTGGCTTTTTCCCTCACAGCTCCAGTCCACTTCCCCCTCCCTTTGCCAGGGCACAAGGTGTGTGGCTCCACAAGGAAATTTGTGCGCTGGCCCTTTAAGAGGATACCTGAATTTCTAGCTGTCTCTCCCTGGCAGACAGTGCCCTGCTGCTATTCACATCCACAGGTTATATGGGTACCCTCCTCAGTTCTGGTGCTCTCTGCTAGGAGGCGCAGCTTGGGGATTAGACCCAGAGTTCTCAGTGGCAGTCCTCCACAGCTGAGATATCTCTCCGAGATTTCAGTTGCTTTCTGTGGGTGTCAGGCCCGCCCCTTCAAGCCTCCTCTCCTCCTACCAGTGTCTAAGTGGTCTCCAGGTTCGGTCCTTGGGTGTCAGGGTTCTCTCCTGTGAGTTTCCCATTGATTATTCAGGAAGTTGTTCTGTATTTTAGTTGGAATATCAGTTTGTTCCTGGGAGCATGTCCCTGCATCATCAATGATTCTGCCACCATTCTTTTAAATATATTTGTACTTATCTCAGAGAGGAAAGGAGAGCTTGTGAGAGTTAGAAACATCAGTGATGAGAGCGATTCTTTGATCAGTTCCTCCTGCAAGCCCCAGGCAGGAGATTGAGCCCACACCCAGGCAAGTGCCCTTGACCTGAATCAAATCTGGGCCCTTCAGGCTGAAGGCCAGTGATCTGTCCACTGTTCCAAACTAGCTAGGGTTCTCCACCTTTTTCAATCTTCTTCAGAATCCCTCTGCATTGTAAAGTCCCTGCTAACATTCTTGTCCAATAGGCTTCTCTTTCATGTGGTTTCAGGATGGAGTTGTGCATGAAGGCCCTAATGTCCTGTGAGTGCACATTCTGATCAACAGCACCATCAGGAAATGTGCATTGAGGCATGCTCAGTAGGCATATAGTAACAGAAACCTGCCATGTCTCTTACTGTTTCTGTTTCTGTTTGGATCATGATGGAGCCCAACTAAGGCTCTTGTTTCCAATAGAGTGTTAAAGGATACACCCTGGATTTCAAGCCATGTTCTTCTGAGAATACTTTGGAAATGGTGCCCTACTCTAAAATGTATTAGGCCATTCAATTATAAGGCCAGATCTTTTTATAAGGATGAGGCATTTATTTTTATTGAATGAAAATTCTAAGAAACACATAAATATATAAAGATATAATTTGTACTTCCAACAATCATATATGTATTGAAGAAATATGGAGACTAAATAACTACATCTTAATCAATAGGATAGAAGTACAGTAGTTCCTCGCGTTACATTGTTGACACGTTCCTGCAGTGGGATGTAATGCAATATTCCCGTAAGTCAGAACCCACCTACATAAGCACGTATGTCATTCACATGGAGCACACATACACAGCAGTAATGGCGTGAAACAGTAAAAAAAAAAAAGGAAAATTAAAAGTAAGATAACAATTCCTGACCTTTACTTGTGGTAAATGAATAATAAGAAAACATAAAGCACATATGTACATAGGTAGAAATGATCAAACTTTTTTTTAATAAATAAATGGGGAATGGCTATGTAACCACAAAACTTATGTACTTCGAGTCCAACGTAACCCAAGGAATGTCTGCATTATCACAACAGGCAGAAAAGTGATCAGTGTGGATTCAGATGGTCTGTTTTTAATGAAAAGAAGGGTGGAAAGTTACACTTGAAAGAGTCAGTTATTGAAAGTTGCTAAATCAGAGTGTGCACATAGTTGTGAAGAAATAAGGTAAAAGTGACTTATTCATATTAGTAAAGAGATGTTTTCAAGTCTAACATAGAGACCCTCACTATAAATTATGTTGGAAAATTGAAAGTATTGATAGCATCAGTGTAGTTAAGAAGAATATGCCTCTGCACTTGAATATAGACAAGCAGACTGCCCATTTCAATTTTGGATGAGCTAGTGAGCAAAGAAAATTAGTGAAAGGCTCATTTAGGAGCATTAGTGGAAAGAATTAGCACTGAAACATAGTACTTTTTGTGGGAGATGTAATAGTTCTTATATTTTGAAGGAGATTAGTGCCCTTCCTATAAGCCATTAAATAATACCGCTAAAGAGCAGTAAAATCTCAATGGCCATTATTACCAAAATTCAGGTTATACCTTTAAATTATTCAGCATTAGAAGAGAACTGTGCTAAATCGGTGATAAATAATAAAATGACTAGAGGCCCAGTGAATGAAATTTGAGCACTGGTGGTGTCCCACAGCCTGGCCTGCGCCCTTGCGCAATCTGGGACACCTTGGGAGATGTGGGACAGCCAGTTCAGGTCTGACACCTCCTGAGGGATGTAGCAGTGCACGAAATGGCAGGCAGCCTGGCAGGAGCCCAAGCTGGAGCCAGGTGCTCTGTTCCCGCTCATCCAAGCCCCACTCCACCTGCCACCACTGCTTCGTAGCCTTGTCACATAGGCAGCAGAGGCTCTTGCTGTCACAGCTGCACTTTCCAGCCATTAGCCCGCCTTCTGGCTGAGTGATGCTCTCGCTGTGGGAGAGCCTTGACCACCTGGGGGAAGCTCCTGTGTTGAGCGTCTGCGTCCTGGTGGTCGGTGTGCATTGTACCAACCACTCATAATGTCGCTTACGCTTTTATATATATAGATATGTGTGACCAATTTGGCATGTCCTGGCCCAATAGTATATTAGTATTCACGGATGATATCTTGCCACTATTAGAATACCAGTGGCCAAGTGCGTGGATTTGTGCACATTGAAAGGAAATTAATTAGAAGAAATATTTTAATACTGCTATTTTCCCTTTCTGTATAATAGCAGTGTCAACCAAATTCAGATTGACAAGGATGATTTGAAACACATGCATGCAATTGGCGCCAGCAAGAGCTTCATATGTATGGCACATGCACGAGTCACCTTAGCCATATAAATATGTGTGTGTGTGTGTGTGTGTGTGTGTATTTAGATAGATAGATAGAGAATAAACTTGCTTAACTAGACCTGCTTTCTGATTTAGCTCAACTTTTTCCAACCCATTGAATCACCTTAACTTCTCTTCCAGGTAATTGACAGCAACACAGCAGTAAATATCAACAGAAAGCACATTATTATTGTAGTTCATGTGGGGAGAACAACAGGTAAAATATTTAACTGCAGCAGTGTTTGACTTTATTCTGCACAGTGAGATAACCTGAAGTCATTTTCAAGTTCCACCATTTCTTCCTTCTTTTCAGTCAGGTCAAGATTCTAAGCTTTCAAAATCTCCGTTTTCTGGCTAATGAAGAGAAAATAGGATACCTCCGAGTCTACCATCTAAGTACACCAGAGCTTTGAGTGAGGGACGGGGCTGTGCAGGGTGACACCCACAGCCCTGTCCGTGATTGGAGAAGGCTTTTGAGGAGCCCACCCAGAAACAGCAGGCTGGGCCTGGCCAGGTGCCTTCTGTACCACATGCTCCTTCACAGCACCAGTCTCAGAGCCAGGGGGCATCCAGAGTCAGGCTGTGTTGGGAGACTGAGGGGCTCCTGGGGGCAGCGCACTTCCCCTCAGTTCCACTAGGGGGCCTTCAGCTGCAGGGCGCCTGAGGACTCACAGTGCACCCCAGGGCCTTTGCACCAGGAAGGACAGGGCAAGCAGGATGGCCCAGAAGGCTTTTAGCTTCACCTCAGTGCAGGAAATTGTTGATACCCAGGACACAAGGGCACAGGAGGTTCAGAGGGCAGCTTTGGGGCTGGAGTGGGAGAACTTCATGCAAGTCGGGGAGGCTGAGACCCTGGAGCTGAGTTTGGACACAGGCCAGGATATTGGGCTTGATCTTGAGTGCGGGAGAGGGGAGGACTGGGTGGCTGCAGAGCAGTGTGTGCAGGGAGAGGAGAGTGAGGTGCAGCAGGGAACCCAGAGTGAGGAGCAAGGGGAAGACAAGGAGGGCCTGTAGGAGGAGTTCCAGGCACAGGCTCAGTTTATCCTGTGGACAGAGGGCCTTCTGCAGGTGGTGCCATGGCAGGCCAAGTGGGCAGGTGAGGAGGTTTTCCCAGATCTGCAGGTGGGGAGGCAGGAGGAGGTGGTGAGTGAAGAGCTGAGGCTGGAGGCACAGGATCAAGGTGACCCACAAGGGAGTGACCACCAGGAGGAGGGGTGGATGGAGGAGCAATTAATTGCAGGGGAGCAGTTTGTCCTGCAGGGGGAGGGGAAGTGCACCATGGAGGCAGTGGAACAGGTGGGAGAGGTGGAGCCTCAGTCCAAGGCCAAAGCAAAGCCAGAAGAAGAGGAGCCAGTGCAGCAGGAGCAGGCCCAGTCAGGGCCCGGGGCCAAGTCACCTGGTCCCCTCTGGAGGTGCTCCTGGCCGTCCAATTGGAGATGGAGCCCATGAATGAGCAAGCCAGCAGGGCCTTCTCTCGGCTCAGGTGCAGGACTCGGCAGAGGCTCAAGCCCTATTTCAAACCGAGAAGCCTCAATATCCGGCGCATCCCTGGGTTCTGGCTCACAGCTGTATCCTTGAGGGTAGAGGAGCAGGATCACAAGGAGCATGGGACAGTGCAGGAGAACGTTGTAAGCGGGGTTGATTCCCCTAGAAAAGAACATTGAGGACAAGCTAGGGGCAGTGCGCCCCGGTCTGGCCCAGGATCCTGGAGACACCCTCTGTCTTGTACAGGCACCATAGAAGCATTACCAGGGGGTCCAGGGGCAGAGCTCCAAGGCAGAGGCACGCATACACCAGGGGCTGATGCCCACAGACAGGGCTGTGTTGCACAGGCTGTTCTGGGACTAACTAATGCTGCCTTACAGGCCGTCTCTATGTCCAGTTCCTCAGTCAGAAGCAGGAATGTGTGATGTGTAACCTGTCAAGCCCCCAGCACAAAGCAGTCCGGTGGGCATCAGGGTCTGTCAGGAAACAGAGTGGTGCTGTGCCCCTTTCTTCCGTTTATGTGGAAGGAGTGGCCTTAAGGGAAGGAGAGGCCAGGCCAGGCTGCTCTTTCCAGCTGGTCCATGCCCAGCTCCCAGGTTGCAGGCTCCTTGACCCAAAGCAGTTTGTCAACCACCCAGAGTTGTCGGCCATGATCAGCGTCCAAGATGAAAATATGCTCGGCCAAATGATCGATTTGAAGGTAAGTACACCGGCTCCACAGAATGGTGGAGAGCAGGTGGGGAAATAGCCTGTCCCTGAAAACAGCTACATGCGGGAGCACAGGGCTGCGATTTCACTCCCTGGATCCACTTTCCTTCTGCAGGTGAGGGAAGTCAGGCATCCCTGGGGTTGCTGCACCATTAGCCTGTACTTCCGCAGCAACCCCTACTTCTGCAACCATGTGATTGTGAAGGAGTATCTCATCACCCTCACAGGTAAGAGGAGGCTTCCTGCATGGGCTGCAGCTGGTGGTGGGCAGGGATGGAAGGCGATGTGCCCAGCTTCACATACCCATCTCCTGCAGGATACAGGTTGTCCCGTGCCACTCCCATTCAGTGGTACCAGCATTGTGAACGAGAAGTCTACAGCCACAGGCTCCAGGACAGCAGCGCCAGCTTCTTCCACTGGTTCTCTGACCACAGTGTAGCAGCGTCTGGCAGGATTGCTGAGGTGGGATGTCACTGGCCATGCCAGCATACAGCTTCCTGTGCCTGCCTGCTGCTTGCGTTTCTGTTTGGGTCCCTGTGCTCTCCTGACGAAGCTCTGTTTGCTCTACCAGATCATCAGCAAGGACCTGTGGCTCAATCCCCTGAAGTATTATGAGAGGACGATGGCCCCCAGTGAGCGGACAGGATGGGTGAGGAGGGGCTGCCTGGGCTCTCCCCTGGTGTGCTGCCAGGTTCCTGGGCCATTACTTCTCGCTCACGGGGACACCTGAATGCTGGGAGGGAAACAGCCTGTAACACCAGGCCCCTAGGGTATGTGCCTGAGACAGGAACTACCAGTACAACAAGGCCAGTGCAATTCCAGCTCAGGCAGGGGGGCTTAGGCAGGAGGAGGGAGTGTGCATGTCCACTGTAACTCAGAGTCAAAGCAGATTCCTTGAGCCACTCCTCTGAACTCTCCCTCTAGGCTGCTCACAGCACCTTCAGGCCTTGCCACCTACCTCTCAACAGGGGCTGGCATGACATGTTCTTCCTATACTCCTTTCCACAGGTGTCTGTGAATCTTCCTCATGCTGAGGCCTAGGCTGCTGTGCTGCCACGCCACATTGCCCTGTTGCTGCTCACCACCATCTCCTATTTCCCAAGGTCTCCTCTTCCTCCTGGGGCCCGTGGGATCGGCCTGCTCCTTATCAGTATCTTAGGGGGCAAAGTGTGGGCCACAGAGCTGGAGGAATCCTTGTTTTGCAGCCTTGTCAGAGGTTCTTCAATCCGTTTATCCATTTTGGTTTTCCAAGGAGAATACCTCATTTGTTTACCCTCCCTAACTGGAAAACAGGGCAGCATGCCATGACGAAATAACACACTGCTTCATTTTGTATGCAGTTCACTTCAAAGACTTCATGCACATATGGTCATAGACACCCTGGGAAATTTAGGGCCATGAATATAACTCACCATCCAAACAGATTGCTTTTATGTGTTTGTAGTAAAATCAGACAAGAAGTCCCATGTTGTAGAACACTTTCTTCTGAAAATTTTTGGTAATGTTAGTGTTTAAGGTTTTACAAAGGTAATATATGTGTCTCTTTCTTTTTTTCTACTGACCTCCCCCGGGCTTCCTCTATCCCTAGTCTCTTGTTCTTGTCGCCCACTCCCAGTGTCTTCCCTCTGTTGGGCTTTTGCTTGTGCTCATATTCTGAATATTTTAACAATACAATATGTAAAAGTTAAATATTTAAGTATATTGTAATTTAAATCAGCACTTATGAAACAACCTTGAATAATTCAAACCTTGCCTCTAATCCTGAAATTTCATAAGGGTACCTACAATTCTTGATGCCTCCCTCAAACCTACCATTTGCTTTTTGTCATTCTTAAATAACAGAAGCCAAATTCTTTACAATAAAATGTTGTCTGTACCTGATCATTTTTAATTTCAGTGTCTAATTCTTCTGTCACAGGGGCTTCCCCTCTGACTCCCTGAGTGCCCAATCAGATGAGCTACTATACTGCATGATTCACTCTCTGTTGCGTACATGGTGTATCCTGTGATCACCGCCAGCACCACACTCAGGACCTGTCACAGGGGTGTCCCATCGGCTGTTGCAGTAATTGCCGTGCCCCCATCATACCCATCTCCTGTGTGGCTGTAATAATCATCAAAGGGACTGGACCACCATAAGTCAGAGGGGGCCCTCGTGCTGGTGGTGCTCCAACTGAGCCTTCTGTAAAGTCAGGGACCAAATAACAATACTTGAACCTCTTTATGTATAATTTTATGTCAGTATGACATGACACTAGTAAAGTCTTAACTATTTTGAACACCTATGCTTTTATCTGCCTGAGCTAAAAAGGTATCAATGAGGCTGAGGTAGACAAGGGAGCTTACATTTATTTAAAATACAGCTGAAGAATAATGTTTTAACTTAAATAATAGATTATGAATGAATATGAAGGCACATTCTCTGGAAATGGGCTGAAATTCTGACCTTCATATTATTTCTATGGTTCACGCTGTCCAATGCTCCTTCTGATTAAAAGTGTTAAATTATCTCTTGGCTGCTGTGCCTAAGTCGGTTGAGCACCAGCCTTGGCACTGCGGGATCCCAGATTTCATTCCAGGTCAAGGGAATGTTCCTGGCTTGTAGTTAACCAATGGATGGTTCCTTCCCTCTCCCTCTCATTTCCTCCCCCCTTCCTCTCCCTCTCCTTCTCCCTTGCCCTCTCCCTCTCCCTTGCCCTCTCCCTCTCCCCCTCCTCCCTCCTCCTCCCATTTTCCCTCTCCCTCTCCCCCTCCCCTTCCCCTCCCACTGCCCCTCCCCTTCCCCCCTCATGTTGAAATAGGTCAACAGTGGAAAAGTTCCTGTAATGTGGATTAGCAAAAACAAAACACACAGATACATCATGCCGCTTAAATATAATAAAACCACCATTGAAAAATTCTCCAGGCACCTAAAAGTGACAGAAAATCCCAATGCACCAATGTCTCAGGGGAAAAGAGATTGAGAGGCTGCAGGGCCACAACACAGGTGTAGAGCTGAGAAGTGGCTTGAAAGGGGCTGGAGACCCAGCTTCCTGCCTGAGGAGGTCCTTATGGTACAGAGCCCCAGTTTTAGTTTTCAGAGTGGTGGTGTTGACTTTAATAAAGGGAGATCTGCTCACTGCTTCTGCAATAACAAGGAGGCCCCCAGCTTTCTACTGTTCCTCTGCTCCTTGCTCATCCCTCCCGCAGGCATGATGGTCATCTTTCATATTCACCATGCCAGGCCCTTCCCTGCCCCAGACTGAGGGTCAAAGTATGTAGCAACAGGAACTGACATTGCAGCACCACCCTGCCAGGAGCTTCAGAGCAACAGCCCCCCTGAGACTGGGAAAACACCATGCCCTGGGATGTCTTGGAGGCTTGGGCCCAGTGGCCTCCTCTCACCACCACATGCAGGTGGCTGTGATATTCCTCCTGTGGGCCCTCTGCTTGTGCTTAAGCTCCGAAGGTACTGGGAAGCGGATGTCCTCTGTTCCAGACAGGGATTCTGCCAGGACATGGCTGTTGGTAGGGGATCCTCTGCTGAAAGGCACACCCTCATCTTGTCCATGAGTGCTGTTCCTGTGTGAGGTAGAACGTCTGGGGGTACAAGATGTATCAAAAGAGATTTTATTCTGGACACCTGGGTGCTGGTGGGTTGAGACAGAGAAAGTCATCAGTCATGAGAGCAGAGAGAGAGAGTTTTTATTTATTTTGCTGGCTGCAAGCCGCTCTGCTGACATGAGGGTCTGGTCTGTCCTTGGGTCCTCCCATGCCAGGTGTCTTCTGGTTATCTGGGCTATGCTGTGCTCAAGGCTGCAAGCTTCTGCAAGATATCTGCTAAGCAAAATAAGGTTTTCTCTCCCCTGTTTTATTCTCTTTAACCCTTTCTACAGCCCCTGGGAGGGGAAAAGTAGACGGTCTAAAATGGAGGACTGTGATGCCCGGGTGAAAAGGGAAACTCACAGCACCCACAAAGTGGCTCAGGATTACTAATCTTAACAACTGACGAGGGAGAGGTAGACGAGGCATGATAGAGGATGGCAGGTGGGTGATGCATGGTGGTTGGCACCCAGGACAGATAATGGGTGAAGAGATGATGTATGCAAGACAGTGAATGGATGGGTGCTAAGAGATGATATACACACAGACATATGTTTAGTCTTTTAATAAAATTCTAGCACTGTGGTTCAAGTAATAGTATTTCCAGGTTTCCATCTTCTTGTTTTTAAAGTTTGATAATGCCATATGAGCCATGATTATTTAGCCATCACTATCCTTTTCTTTTCTTTTTTTTTTCACAAAAGTGCTGGACTGTGGGGTTGGAAGGATGTTGAAATGTCCGTTTTGTGTAGCAAAATAGTACATTAAGCTTTGTTACTTAGGATATGCATACAAATGGAATCGGGCTTTAAGCCTTCAAAGCACTTTGTAATTTAGAACAGCCTGTGCACCCCAGACATATAATATCAGCAGAAATCAGGTCACTGTTGGTAAGAAGCTATTACAATTGATGCTAACATTTCCATAGCATTAAAAAGGGTCTTGAAAATATGGTATGTGTAGTCCCTTTACCCTCAAGTTGGTATACCTTTTTAAAAAAGTATTTGTATTGATTTCATAGAGCAAGGGAGAGGGAGAGAGAAAAAAAAACATGAATGATGAGAGAGAATCACTGAACGGCTGCCATCTCCTTGTCCCCCACTGGGGATTGAGCAAGGGGCTTGGGCTTGTTCTTTGACCAGGAATAGGACAGTGACCTCCAGGCTCACAATTGGATGGTCAACCATCACAGAGTCACAGCAGGCGGGCTAGGTATTTAGTTCTTCAAGACAGGAACTGATGTGAGTTAGGACATTGGGTGTGCCATAACTAATTGACCTTCCCGCCCCTAACTAACTTTTCTCTGGTTAATTATTTTTGAATCATGCAACAAGACTGATTTTTGTAAAATATATATATATATCCTGATTTATTTTAAAGTAGTGGATAAGAGTTCCTTTCAATGAGTCTTTAATGTACTAGTGAGGGAAATAGTCTTATTTCTTTTTAATCTTAAAGTCTAGCCAATGTAAGTGTGTCCCATATCCTTCAAAGTTGTCGGTGCTCGTTGCACAAGTATTCCTTAATATTACCCTGAAAGTCACACCATTTGGGCATCGTTTGGTGTGGGAAACTGATATAGGGTTAAGCCTTGGACTGACCTGCTGGCAAAGTCACAAGCAAGTCCTAGCTTAGAGGGCACAGTCCTCTTAGCATAATTAGGCTTGACCTTATAACACTCCCTAGATCTTATCTGGGAATCTAATGGGCTGAGGAAGTGAAAGAAGTATAACCACGGTGTGAACAAGTGAAACTCACATGAAAAGTGTAATTTTGGTAACCACTACCTTGTTTACCTCTCACTATAAAAAGTTTGGTGAGGCCTGAGCACAGTGGAAGTCCTTCCTCTTGAGTTGGACTCGCTCGCCTGGTCCCCCAATATTCCCAAATTATCTCGTGTCTTTTCTTTTTCATTTGTTGTGTGGCTCCTCTTCCAGACCCGAACCCTGAACCATGCAGGACGTGGAGGGTAACACTTACGATAGTTTGGGGTACATATTTTCTTTGGTTCTGTTATATTTTGAGATATTTCCAACATATTATACCATTACTTTAAGCTACGTTCTTTTGGATTTATTAAGAATCACTTTTCCCTGGGACAAGGTAACATATGCAGATTTCTATGTCAATAATCAAGTTTGTGCTTTGGCTACACTTTTGATCTTTATTTTTAAGTTAATTTGTGTGTATACTCGTTATACCATATATTAAGTTGTTGATCTTCAATGACTTTTAGTACATAACTCACTTATGTCCCTGTCCTTTATTTGGAGAGCCTGTTTTATGATACATTGAAGGGGGTCGGTACATATTGACCCTTTTACTTTACCTTTATCTTTTAGGGTTTGTCAACAGCCAAGAGTGGGATTTGCCTCATGATTTGTCTTGAGTTCAGAAGTCCATTTATTTGATTTATGAACAATGGTTGATGTTGTTTCCCTAGTTTCTAAGCAGAAGAAATGTAGTTTGTGTAGATATTATTTCTAAGTGTCTTCTTTCAAGTGATGTTTTGTAGCCTACACAATGATTCTGAATAAGACAAAATCCCTACTTATTGGACACTCATTTTCTATGGTAAAAATAACAAACATGCAAGGAAATGTAAATAAGTACAATCATGCACAAAAAAGATAAGAGGAAAAATATAGGGGGTAATTATTTTTAGAAGTGGTATTGGTAGGAGATAGTGTTTCTATTCATAAAATTAAGGGGATCAAGGGATGTTTGTTGAATCTCAAATGTCAGGAAGTAGGCCATGGTGTATAAATATGTGGAAAACTTTTTGGAACCAGAAAACTCAAGTGATTCCTTAAGGTGGGAACTGTGTCCAGTGGCTGTTTAGTTTGTGTCGCTGCCCATCAGTGCCAGGCATCTTGGTGGAATATGTGACTTCAGATTTGTTTCCAAAAAATAGGTCCAGACATCCAAACAGTTTATGTGGAGCAATTACAATGACCTGAGCTATGTTTACTCAAGTTACATTGATTTGGCTAAAAGATCAACCATCATGAAGTTATTGGGAGATTGAGGAATTTTAGTATGTTAGCCAAGTACTATAGTTAAAGGTATATTTCTAGGAACTCATCTTTTTATATTCTTTATTGTTTCAAGTATTACATATAGCATTATATATGTCTCCTTCTCCCCACATTGTGCTCTCCCTGGCCACTCCCACCCTCATCACATGCCCTCGCCTCCCTAGTGTCTGTGTCCCTTGGTTATGGTTATTTGCCTGCATACAAGTCCTTTGGTTGATTTCTTACCTCCCCTAGCCTCCTGCCTTCCCATACTTCTGTGTCTCTGGATCTATTTCTGTTGATCAGTTTCTGTTGTTCATTATATTCCACAAATGAGTGAGGTAATGCAATATTTTTTCTTTCTCTGCCTAGATTATTCCACTTACCATAATGCTGTCCATGTCCTTCCATGCTTTTTGGAAAGGGAAGAGTTCTTTCCTTTTTACAGCAGTGTAGTATTCTGTTGTGTAGATGTACCCCACCATTTTTAATCCATTTATCAGCTGATGGGCACATAGTCTGTTTCCGAATCTTAGCTATTCTAAATTGTGCTGCTATGAACATATGGGTGCATATATGCTTTCTGATTGGTGTTTCTAATTTCTTGGGAAAGACTCCTAGTAGTGGGAGTACTGGATCAAATGGCAGTCGCTTTTTAATTTTTTGAGGAAACTCCGTACTGTTCTCCACAGTGGCTTTGCCAGACTGCATTCCCACGAGCAGTGCACATGGGTTCCTTTTACTCCACATCTTCCTCAGCCCTTGTCGTTTGTTGATTTGTTGATGATAGCCATTCTTACCAGTGTGAGATGGTATCTCATTGTTATTTTGATTTGCATCTCTAGGAAGAATAAGGATTTTTAGCATGTTTTCTTATGTCTCTTGGCCTTCTGTATGTGCACTTTTCAAAAGTATCTATTTAAGTCCATTTTTTGATTGCATTGTTTATCTTGCTTTTTTTTTAGATGGCTGAGTTCCCTATAAATTTTGGAGATTAGGCCTTTATTGGATATAACATAGGAAAATATGTTCTCCCAAGCCATGGGCTTTCTTGTTTTGGTTTGTTTGGGTTTTTTATTTTTGGTTTTTGTGTGTGTGTGTTTTTTGTGTTTGTGTGTTGCTGATGGTTTCTTTTTCTCTGCAGAAGATTTTTATTTTGATGTCGTCCCATTTGTTTCTTTTCTCCATATTTTCTATTACCCTAGGAGTTATATTGGTAAAGAGCTTCTTGAAATATGTCTCATATTTTTCTGCCTATGGATTCTTCCAAGATTTTTATGTTTTCCCTCTTACAATTAAGTCCTTTGTCCATTTTGTGTTTATTTTCCTCTATGGTGTGAGGCGGTGGTCTCGTTTCATTATTTTGCATGTATCTATCCAATTTCTCCAACCTCCTGTATTGAAAAGACAGTCTTGACTCCACTGTATGCTCTTGCCTCCTTTGTCAAATATTAATTGGGCATAAAGGCTCAGGTCTATTTCTATGATCTCAGGTGTGTTCCATTGGTCTACTAGTACACGTCTATTCTTGTGCCAGTTCCAGCGAGCTTGAGAACAGTGGCTTTGAAATATAACTTGACATCGCAATTGTGAACGGCCAACATTGTTCTTCTTTCTTAAGATTACTGGGACTATTGCGGGTCTTTTTATTTTTTATTGAATACGAATTTCTGGAGACTTTCTTCTAGGTCTGAGAAATATGTCATTGGTATTTTAATTGGGATTACAGTAAATCTGTAGAATGCTTTGGGTAGCGTGGCCATTTTAATGAGATTTAATCTACTATTACATGAACTTGGTATATTCTTCATTTGTTTATGTCTTCCTCTACCTCTTTTTTCAATGTCCTATAGTTTTCAGTGTACAGATCTTTTACTTATTTAGTTAAGTTTATTCCTAGGTATCTTCATTTTTTTGTTGCAATTGTAAATGGGATTGTTGTTTTTGTTTGTTTGTTTCTTTTTCTGTGAATTCTTTATTGGTGTATCAAAAAGCCATAGATTTCTGGGTGTTAATTTTGTATTCTGCTACATTACCTAATTCATTTATTAAATGAAGAACTTGTTTTATGGAACACTGAAGGAGTTCAATACATATTGATCCTTTTACTTTGCATTTATCTTTTAGGATTTGTCGACAGCCAAGATATGGATTTGTATCATGATTTTTCTGTCTTTTTTTTTGATAGAGCAAATTACTTGATCTTTCTTTCTTTTTCCCAATGATTCTTTTTTTAATTTTTTTATTGCTTAAAGTATTACAAAGAGTATTACATATGTGTCCTTCCCCCCCGCACCGACCTGCCTTTGACAATCCCCTGACCTCCCCTAATCTCCAGTGTCTTATGTCTATTCGTTATGCTTATATGCATGCATACAAGTCCTTCGGTTGATCTCTTACCTCCCTCCCTCCTGCCCCCAACCCTCCCCGGCTTTCAAGCTGCAGTTTGACAATCTGTTTGAGGCAGCTCTGCCTCTGTCTCTATTATTGTTCAAAAGTTTATAATGGTCTCTATTATCCATGAATGAGTGAGATCATGTGGTATTTTTCCTTCATTGATGGGCTTATTTCACTTAGCATAATGCTCTCCAGTTCCATCTCATGATTTTTCTTGAGTTCAGAAGTCCATTTATTTGATTTATGAAGAATGGTTGATGTTGTTTCTCAAGTGCTAAGCAGTAGAAATTGTAGTTTGTGTACACAATATTCCTAAGTGTCTTCTTTCAAGTGATATTTAGTAGCCTACACACTATGCTGCATAATGACTATGAATAAGACAAAATCCCCATTTATTGGGCAGTTATCCTCTACCAGAGGCCTAGTGCTCAAATTTGTGCATGGGTGCAGTCTGGCCGGCCCGTCCCTGAACCAGTCCTTTGGTCATCCCTCAATTTGGTCATGCCACAAGCAGCCTGATTGATATGGTAGCACTTCCAGTACTCACTCAAACAGGAGTGGTGACAGTGGGTATCCCTGTCTTGTTCCTGTTCTTGGGTGACTTGGTTTTTTTTTGGCCTGTTGAGTATGGTGTTGGCTGTATGTTTGTCATATAAGGCTTGTATTATGTTGAGATATGATCCCTCCAGTCCCAGTTTGCTGAGACTTTTTACCAAAAAGTGTGTTGGGTTTTGTCAAATTCTTTTTCTTCATCAATTTATATGATTATCTTATTTTTATCTCTCGATTTTTTTTTATTTTTCTCTCTCAATTTGATGTATAATGTGTATTGATTTGAGGATGTTGCACCATCATTTCATGCCCAGAATAAATCCATGTGCTCATGGTGTATGATCTTTCTGATGTAATGCTGGTTCTGATTTGCTAGGATTTTGTTGAGGATTTTAGAATCTATGTTCATCAGAGATACATTGGCTTGTAATTCTCTTTCTTTGCAGTATCTACATGTGCTTTGGGATTAGGGTAATGCTGGCTTCTAGAAATTGCTTGGAATTGTTCCTTCCTCTTGAAGTTTTTTGAAAAGTGTGAGGAGGATATGTTTTAGTTTGAATGCTTTGTAAAACCTCCTGTGAAGCTGTCTGGCCCAAGGCTTTGGTTGCTGGAAGTTTTTCAATGACTGCTTCAATTACCTTCTGTTTATCCATCTATTCAGACTTTTTTATTCTTCTTGATTGAGTTTCAGAAGGTTGTACTTTTCTAGGAATACATCCACTTGTTCTAGGTGACCAGTTTGTTGGAATAGTATTTTTACAACCCTTTTTATTTCTTTGGGGTCAGTTGTTATTTTGCCTCTTTCATTTCTGATTGTTGTTTGGGTCCTCTGTGCTTCCTGGTAAGCCTGGAAGAAGTTCATCAATCTTATTTATCCTTTCAAAGAACCAGCTGTTGATTTTATTGATATTTTCTAGTGATTTTTTTGTTTGTTTGTTTTTTTTGTTTTTGGTTTCTATGTTATTTCATTCTGCTGTGATTTTTACCATTTCCTTCCTTCTGCTCAGTCTGGGCTTTTCTTGTTGCTCTCTTTCTAATTCTTTAAGTTGTAGAGTTAGATAATTTATTACCAGTTATTTTTTGTATTTGTTTTTTTGTGTCTGTAATGCTATGAACTTCTCTCTCAGAACTGCTTTCAGTATATACCATTGAATTTGAATTGTTGTGTTTTCATTGTCATTTCTTTCCAGGATGTTTTTCATTTCTTTTTTGATGTTTTTGATAACACAAACATTGTTTAATAACGTATTATTTAGCCTGCAAGTATTTGAATTTTTGTTAATTTTTATTGTAGGTTATATCTAATATTAGAATCCCGGTGCACAAAATTCTTCCATGAGGGGTGGTGGTGTTCCTTCAGACCAGCTTATACCCTCTACAATCCGGGACTGCTGGCTCCTAACTGCTGAAGTGCCTGTCTGCCTGCCTGGTCACCTCTAACTGCCCCCCCACCCCCGCCCCTACAGCCTGATTGACCCTCACTGCCTCTACTTGCTATTCTAATCACCCCTAACTGCCCTACCAGCTGGCCTGGTCTCCCCTAACTGCCCTGTGGTCGACCAGGTCACCTCCAACTGCCCCCTACCTACTAGCCTGGTCGCTGACAACTGTCCCTTAACCAGCCTAGTCACCTTTCACTGCCCCCCCCCCCACACACACACTACTGGCATAATCGCCCCCAACTAAGTGCCTGCCAGACTGGACACCCCTAACTAAGCCCCTGCCAGTATGGTCAACCCTAACTCTCTCCCTGCCAGTTTGGTCACCTTTTACTGCCCCATCACCCGCTGGCCTTGGCACATTCAACTGCTCCCCTACTGGGCTGGTTTCATTCTACCGTCCCACTTGTCTGCCTGGTTGCCCCTCATATACCCCCTCATAGGCCTGGTTGCCCGACACAACTTGCTGTTCAGTTGTTTGGTTTTCCCTCACCAAGACGCAACTGGCCTGGTCGCCCCATGTAGCCTGCTGTCCAGTCGTTTGGTAATGGCTCATTAACCCCCCCACCAGTCTGGTCTCCCCATGTAGCCTGCTTGTTCAGTCATTTGGTTGTCCCTCACTAAACCCCCTGACAGCCAGGTCATAGGCAGCCATCTTGTCAGGGCGTGAGGAATAATTTGCATATTACCTCTTTATTATATAGTAGTATGCCTTTGTAATCAGAGAAGATGCTTGATATGACTTCCATCTTGTTTAATTTGAAGAGACTTTGCTTGTGTCTCAAGTGGTCTATCTTTGAAAATCTCCCATGAACATTTAAGTAGAATGTATATTCTGTATCTTTGGGGTGAACTATTCTGAAGATGTCGATTAAGTCTGTCTGATCTAGTGAGTTGTTTAGGATTGTTGTCCCCTGTGATGGCCTTCATGTTAAAGTCTGTTTTGTCAATATGTTTATTTCTAGTCTATCTTTTCTTTTCTTTTCCATTTGCATGCAAAATTCACTCTCATTCTGTGTGAGTCTTTTGTTTTGAGGTGGGTCTCTTGATGACAACATATCGTTCAGTCATATTTTTGAATCCATTCTGCAACCCAACGCCTTTTGTTTGGAGCATTTAGTCCATTTACTTTAAGGGTTATTATTGATAGATACTGATTTATTGCCATTTTAATTCTGTATGCCTAGGTTTCCCTCTCATTTCTTCTTCTCATTACAGCAGTCCCTTTAGGATTTCTTGTAATTCTGGCTTTGTGGTGTTGTATTCTTGAGCCATTCTTTGTCTGGGAAGCTCTTTATTTAAACATCTATTTTGAATGACGGCCTTATTGGATATAGTAATCTTGGTCTCAGATCCTTGATTCCATTACCTTAAGTACTTCATGTCATTCCCTTCTGGCCTGTAGAGTTTCTGATGAGAAACCAGGTGTCAGCCCTCATTGGAACTTTATTGTAGGAAACACATTTCTTTTCTCTTGCTGCCTTGACAATTATCTCTTTTTCTTTAATTTTTGGCACTTTAATTATTATGCATCTGGAATGGGCCTGTTTGAGTTCTTCTTGTTTGTGGTTCTCTGTGGTTCCTGCACTTGTGTGACATTTTCCTTTAAGAAGTTAGGGAAGTGTTCTGCCATTGTTTCTTCAAACACCTTCTCTATGCCTTTCTCCCTTTCTGCCTCTTTGGACACACCCACTACTCTAATATTGTTACATTTCCGGTAGTCTCACGGTTCCTTTAACCTGTCCTCTTGTTTATTAATTGTTTTTTTTTTCTGGTTTTCCTAATTGAGTGATATTTTCTCTCTGACTAACAATTCACTGATTTGATCCTCAGCTTCCCAAATATGATGTGTATTTCTTCCAGTGTGTTCTTTACTAGTGTTATGTCATATTTTTTATCTAGAACTTTTCTTTTTTCATAGCTACTATATTTTTTTTCATGCTATTGAGCATTTTTACCATGATTGCTCTGAACTCTGATTCAGATAAATTTCTTATCTCTACTTCATTTTTCTCTTCTGAGAATTCTCTAGTTCTTTCATTTTGGTGTTTTTTGTTTGTTTGCTACTTTTGGCTTTCTGTTTGAGTTTGTGATGATGAGTTATGTAGATCCTCTATCAGTGGTTCTTAATCTTCTGGCCCTTCCTCATGTTGTGACCCAATCATTAAATTATTTTCGTTGCTACTTCATAACTGTAATGTTGCTACTGGTATGAATCGTAATGTAAATATCTGATATGCAGATTGGTCTTAGGCAACCCCTGTGAAAGTGTCGTCCGACCGCCAAAGGGGTCTCGACCCACAGGTTGAGAACCGCTGCTCTACACCTCTCAGCCTGTCATGCAGGACAGTGTTACAGGCTGTTTCTGACTAATTAGGTCAGGCAAAGACTCAAAGCCTCAGGAGACCACCTCTGGCTACACACTTATAGGCTTCTGACTTGAATTGCCCCTGTAGGCAGTCATCCTCAGGCAACAGATTTTTTTCAACATGGTGGGGCAGTGGCTTCTACTGGAGACCAATTGTCATTCTTAATCTCTTAAGTTGCCTCAGAGCAAAGTTTTTTACAATCGGGTGTGTCAACTGTCCTATTCCGAGACAGGCAAATGTCTGTGTGGGAAAGATGTCCTCCTCTGCATGAGGGAATGACTCCTCCCAGGAGTCATGGGTGTCTATCTTCTGAGCTGTATCCGCTGAGTCCCTAGTCCTGGCTTCTTCCCTCACAGCTCCAGTGCACTTCAACCTCCCTTTGCCAGAGCACAGGGAAATTTGTGTGTTGGCCCTTTAGGAGGATGCCTTGGTATCCATCAGTCTCTCCATGTTTGATAGCTGGGGGCAAGAAGGGCAGCGTGGTTGGGAGGTGGGAGGACAGTTGAGGGTGAGCAGGCCAGTAGGCAGAGTGGTTAGTGGAGATCAGGCAGGCAGGCGGGCAGGCAGGCAGGCGAGCTGTTAGGAGGCAGTGGTGCTGGATTTCAAGAGGGATATGTGACTTCTGGATTGGCTCAATTCATAAACTGGCAGTCAGACATCCCCCAAGGGGTCCCAGATTAGAGACAGTGCAGGCCAGGTTGAGGGACACACCCTCCTGTGAACTAATTTCATGCACCGGGCCACTGGTATATCCATAAAGATATATTTTGTGATTCCAAGAATCATATGCTTGTTGAGGAAATATGACAACCAAATTAACGCATCTTAATAAATACAATATAAGTATTTTGTCAACAGGCTGAAAAGTGATATGTGTGGGTTCATAAGGTCTGTTTTTAATAAAAAATGAGGGTGGAAAGGCACACTTGAAAGAGTCAGGCATTGCCAGTTGCTAAATCACAGAGTGCACATAGTTGTGAAAAAATAAGGCAAACGTGACTCATTCATATCAGTACAAAGATGTCTTAAAGTGTAACATAGAGTCTCTCACTATTAATTATGTTGGAAAGTTGAAACCATTGAGGGAATCAGTGTAGTTAAGAACAATATGCCTCTGCAGTTGAATATACACAAACAGCCTATCCATTTAAATTGTGGATGTGCTAGTGAGCGCATAAATTAAAGGGTCATTTGTGGACATTTTGGATAAGAATTAGTACTGAAACATGGTAATATTTATGGGAAATGTAATATTTCTCATATTTTGAAGGAGATCTGGGGCTCTTCACATGAGCTGTTAAATGCTCGTAGTACAGCTAAAGGCAGTAAAATTTATATTGCCATCATTACCAAAACTAAGTTTATACATTTAAAGTAGTCAGCAGTAGGAGAGAGCCATGCTAAATTGGTGATAAATTAGAAAATTGTATGTGTAATGAATTTGGCATGTACTGGCCCAATAAAATATTACTATGCACAGGTGATATCTTGCCAGTATTAGAATAGATGCAAGTGCACAACTAGCACATGTGGCTTTTCCTGAGTCCAAAATGTAGTTGAAAGCGTAGCATAAAAGTTCTAAGGTAAGTGAGACAGTCAATTTTGAAAGTAAATGGATATAACTTGCCTCTATATTGTGGGCATCCAGGAGCAATGAAAGTGTTTTAACCTAAATGCTAATAATTCAATACTTGCATACCGAAATAACTATTAGTTCTTAGGGGAACGTGCATGAAGAAGTGAGTGTAACGGGAAAATTAGGAAGTTTTTAGTAATGTCGAAAAGAGATTGTGAGCAACAGAGCAAAGTAGAGAAGGAGAAAAGTCGATAGAGGCTTGTCAAGCTATAGGTAGGCACTGATAAATATGTATGTGGACATCATGGAATTCCTTGCACTTTGTTCAGAATTGGAAAGGTTTTTCCCACCAATGGTCATTTAAGAAATTAAGGAAGATGTACAGGGAGGACAAGATGTCAGAAGATAATACATTCCAGAGTAACATATCACAGCACATACAAGCATGAGCCTAAATAGAGTCTAAGAGTAAATTTAAACATTGTTGTGGAAAGAGGAAATAAAGTGTTGTTTTGAATTATTGTTTTCCCATAAAACATTGCTCTCCAATGTGATATCCTCACATAAATATTTGTCATTTACAGGAACGCTGTCACGTGGGAGAGGAAGTTATGCAGGCGTTCCTTGCAAAGAGACAATCCCTTCCAGGAGAAATTACCATATATCTCCAAGAGATGATGATTGCACTACTAGTTATAGGTAATGGGCAATAAAGCGTAAGACACCTAAACTATACTATACACTGTTTGTTGTTGAGGTGAATTTCATCTATCATAACACTAAATATTTACCATTGACCAACTAAGTAGCATGTAGTATATTCAGAGTCTTATGTCACAACTGTATCTGAGTATGTCCAAAACATCTTTATCACTCATACATAAAAGCTCTCCAGGTAAAGCAGTCGCTACCATTCTCTTCCTCAGTCCAGCTTCTATGAAAAACCAACCAGGGTTCTGTCTGTATTGATTCACCTGTTTTCCACAGATCATAGTATCAGAATGATACAGGATAGGACATTTTGTGCCTGGCTTGTGTCCATTACCATAAATGTGTCCAAGGGTCATCCATATGGCAGTAATCAGTTCACCGCCACTTTTATGGCTGGTTAAATATTCCCTTGCAGCTCTAGTGAGTGCACACAGCTCGTTTACCACTTCAACCGTTGGGGTCCTTTCCACCAGAGGACTGATGTGAGCATTTTGGACTAGTATTTCATAGAAGTCTCCAGTTATTGTGGGTGCAAAATTTAGAGTGGAATTTCGGAGTCATATTGCAATTCAGTGTTAAATGTTTGTTGTAGGAGTTTCCATTATTTTCCACAGCAGCCACGCCTTGTCCCCTTTCTGTTCCTTGTGTACAGGATTCCAGTGGCTCTAAATTCCCAACAAGCCCTAGTATTTTCCTCTTCAAACATTGGGACCTACTTAGGAATAAAGTGGTATCTCACGTAGGTTTTGGTTGGCATTTCCCTAACTATCCATTATTTTGATGCTCTTTCCATGAGCTTGTTAGCTGTTTGTGTATCGTGTTTGGAGAAATGACTCTTGAAGCCTTCTGTCCATTTGCCTTTTCCTATTTTTACAGAGGTTCATATGACAGCTGTGGTATGTGTCCAGATATACTGCGTGTAAGTGACAGGATTGGAATTAACAGGCCATCTTGTGTTTAACTGGAATTTTACTTTTATTTGCCCCAGGGAGTACTATATGCAGTATGTGTTTTGTATTATCTTGGAAGTCTTGTATTCTTTTCTTAGTAGCTCATTTGGAACAGTCCAAATCTTTCAGGAGTGAAGGATCATACTCATTTATTTTCCTTATTAAAGAAATGAAGTGCAACATTTTCTTTTTTGTTGTTTCTCACCTGAGGATATATCTCTGCTGATCTTGGGAGAGTGGACGGAGGGAGTGGGGCTGAGAGAGAGCTACATCAATGTGAGAGAGATACTTTGATTGGTTTCCCCATGCATAATCCCCAACCAGGGCCAGGGATGGACCCTGCAAACCAGGCTCATGCCCTTAACCTGGAATCAAACCAGGGATCCTGCAATGCCAAGACCGGTGCGCGACCCACTTAGGCACACCAGCCAGGGGTGTATTGTATAATTTTTTAATCAGAAAGAGCTTTTGACAGCATGAAGCATAATAGGAAGGTCAGAATTCCAGCCCGTTTTCAGAAAATGTGCCTTCATATATATTCATAGTCAATTATTTCAGTCAAAACATTATTCTTCAGCTGTATTTTAAATAATTGTAAGCTCCCTTGTCTACCTCAGCTTTACTGACATATTTTTAGCGCAGATGTATAAAAGCATAGGTTTGCCAACTATTTAAGACTTTACTAGGTTCATGTCATACTGACATAAAATTATTCGTTAAGATGTTTAAGTATTGTTATTTGGTCACTGACATTACAGGATGCACAGGTGGTGCACCACCAACCCAAGGGCCTCCTCTGACTTATGGTGGAAGGAGTCACTGGGATGATTATTACAGCCTCACAGGAGATGGGTATGATGGGGGGGGGGGTGTGCATAACAATTACTGCAACAGCCGATGGGACACCTCTTTAAGAGGCCGTGAGTGTGATGCTGGTGGGGATCATAGGATTCACCATCTATGCAAGAGAGTGTGAATCATGCAGTGCAGTAGCTCAGCTTATTGAGATTCTCAAGGGCTGCCAAGAGGGAAGTCCCTGTGACAGATGAAATAGAAATTGAACTTAAAAATAATGCTATGTTATGGAAGGCATTTATTTGAAAAGAAATTGCCTTCTGTTATTTAAGAATGAATAGAAGCAAATGGTGGGTTTGGGGAAGAAACAAGAATTTTAGATCCCTTTGTGAAACTTCTGCATAGAATGCAAAGTTTGAATTCTTCAAGGTTGTTTTATAAGTGTTGATTTTAATAACTATATACTTTAATGTTTAAATTGAATATCTGTATTGTTAAAATATTCAGAATAAAGTTTTCCACTAAATGGGATTTCTTGTCTCATTTTACTACAAACACATAAAAGCAATGTGTTTGGATGGTGAGGTGAATTCTAGGCCCTAAATTTCCCAAGGTGTCTTTGGCCACAAGTGCATGAAGTCTTTGAAGTGAACTGCATACAAAATGAAGCGTTGTGTTACTTCTTCATGGCATGCTGCCCTGTTTCCAGTTGTCCGGGGGAGGTAATCAAATGACGTATTCTTGGAAAACCTAACTGGAAAAAAGAATTGAGGCACCTCCAACAAGGCTGTAAAGCAATTGTTCACCTCCTTCCTGTGGCATTTTGTATGTCCTCAATCTTTAAAGGAATAGTATATGTAGGAAGAAAAATTACATATGGAATAATATAAATGTTTGAACAAATCTAAATGTAAGCATCCTTTGGCTTATTGAAATGCCATCAGCACCTTTCTGAAGTGGGAATAACAAGACTGAAACAGAATTTGCCACTTAACAAGCTTTCCTGAATATACCTCTGAATTAAATAAACAAAAGTGCCCGTCGATTGAGATATGTATTTTTCTATAGAACTGCTCATGCACTTCCTCTTCAACTTTTTGACATTTAATATATGCTCTCCACACATCGAGTTATCTTGAAGCCTCAGTATTTTTATGAGTGAATGTCAACAAATGTCCCAACTGGGAAAATTTTTAAAAACTCACCTGTTGGACTGTTGAGTGTATAGTTATCAACAAGCTTTCCAACTTCAATTTTAAAAATCTCCCCCAAAATGTTTTGTTTCTTAGTTATTTTTACTGGAATACTGAATGGGAAATTAATTTTGGAAGCTGGAACCTCAACTGTTGAAGGACTTTAATGTCTATCCTGTTAGACTTGGGGATGGTAGTGGGACAAACCCTGGTCGGTATGGCTCAGTGAGCCCCTTTTTCATTGCCAGCTGGAATGCTGCTGGATTGGTGAAATACCTAATAAAGCCATTTGGATGCCAAATTTACTCAGCTTAATTTTACCACTGTAGGTTTGTACTGATAACGTACTATGGTGTAGAGAAATACTAGACAAACAATACAAAACTTCACATCATGAAATAGATCACTTTATATACAATCCCATGGGGAAGTGGACTAGAAAGGAAGATTAAAGGGGAAGAAGGAACAGCATAAAAATCCTGACCATGACAAAAGGCTACTTCTTGTATTTCTAAACAGATATTCTGGGTATCAAAACCTTAAGCTATGTACATACTTTTAGACATATTTATTGTCATTGATTTCACAGAGGAAGGGAAAGGGAGAAAGAGTTAGAACCATCAATGGTGAGAGAGAATCCTTGATTGGCTGCTTCCTATAAGACACCTACTGGGCTAAGAGCCCAAAACGGGGACATGTCCCAGTCTGGGAATTGAATACTGACCTCCTGGTTCACGTGTCAAAACTCATCCACTGAGCCAAGCAGGCCAGGTTTTGGCTCTTCTTTATTCAGAGTCTTCCCTTTGACATTCGTGTGCTCAAGCTGCCCTGTATCCAGCCTACCTGACTGCTGTGCAGATTGGTGGACTCTGGGGTACATTCTAGTAGTAAGGAACCTACTATGTGTGCCTTACTCTCCGTGCTTGTTTTCTAATGCCCTAGAGACTCTGCCCATAGGGCCTTCATGTACATGATCTCTGTGCACCAGCAGTCACCTCCTATCCAGGTCTCTTCTCTGCCCATCTTCATAGATGCAGTCTTTATCTAAGGTTTCTAAGCATCATTGCGTTGATACTATGCTTTTCTGAATATTTTGATGGAAAAGTCCAGATTCCAATATAGAATTTTTCTGGATTTCTCAGTTGTGGTCTCGAGAACAAATAAAGCGTCAAGTGCAGGACACTTGGTTTTAGAGGCAACATGCAGCAATGAGTTTTCTTTTGTTGTGTCTTAATATGGTGGGTTTTTAAAATTGATTCTTTAGAGAGAGGTGAATGGAGAGAGACAGGCACAGAAGCATGCATTCATGTGAGAGGGAAACAATGTTGGATGCCTGGGGACTTAACCTGCAACCTGGACATGTGCCCTGGCCAGAAATCAAATGGCTAAACTTTCTGGTGCACAGGACAATGCCCAGACACACTGGCCAGGGTGCACTGACTTTTATTTTCTTCCTTATCTTGCATCTGGTGGTTAATAAATACCATCAATGCTAATAACAGTGGGCAATTCCAGAGGAGGACATGCTGACAAGAGCTTTACATAAGTTGGCCCCACAGGTGAATCTCCCCACAAGGCAATGGGCATGATCTCTATGTGTGGAGGAATTAACACCCTGACCACAGGATGTTTTGCCTTTGCCCTTCCTCCCTCAGAACCTGCCAATTTTTATGATTTTCCTCAAATGCCAGAGGTTCTGATTCCCATCATGGACACTACTCCCTGTCAAGGTGGGGATGGGAAGAAAAGATGCATGTCAGACAGAGGGACAGGGAGAGGGAGAGGGAGAGAGAATAATAGAGAGGAAGAGAAAGAGAGCGTTTGCTGTAAGAGATATACATTTTCTGACCCATGTTCTCTTATACCCTTTTATGGGGGGTGGGGAGCTCACCGACGGTTACAGAGACTTTGGCATTTTCTCTTCCTACTAAAAGAAGCAGATTGTGCCTGGCCAGTGTGGCTCAGTAGGCCTATGAACCAAGAGGACTTAGTTCAATTCTCAGTTGGAGCAGGGGCTGGAGTTTACGCCTGGATCTCCAGGTGGATGTGCAGGAGAAAGCCAACCAATGATTTTGTCTCATTATTGATGTTTTATCCATCTCTCCCTCTCCCTTCCTCTCTGAAAACAATAAGAATTGTACTAACAAACAGAAAAATGTGCTTATATGCTGATGGGCCCAAGCTAGAAGAGTGGAAGGTAGAAGAAAAAGAAAGGAATGGCAATAAAAAGAGAACGAAGGGCCAGGTGCTGTATGTGACAAGCTAGGAAGCTGCTGACACCCAGCAGAGAGCAGCAAGCACATGAGTGGCTGGCACTGAATGAGAGGCAGTCGAAGGAGAAAAACCAGGACTGACTTCCTCACATTTAGGGAGACATACAGGCAAATGGAGCCGTGCCCCGGGCCTGGATGTGTGGCCTTCTCCCTAGGTGGTCCTCTGGCAGGCGACTCAGTGAGCAAACTGAGACAGCCTAGGGCCAGAATGAGGTGGCAGGTGGGCAGGGAGCCTGTTCCATGCTGAGCAGCTAACTGTCCATTGACTGTGGGATCCAACAGCACACTAGGACATCTCCCTTTCACTTGGTTGTATTGCCCCTCAGGGTGGCCCTCCATACCCCCATCTCCCCGGTGTGACCTTCACCTGTGTCCACTTAAGTGCTCTCCGGGAACTGGCTTGACGTTGTCCACTCTTTAGAACCGGGGTCTGTCACTGGCTCAGAGATGCTTTACCACCTCCTTGATTGATGGGAAGGAGGATCATGAGGGGAAAGTCTTCGAACATTAGACCATCCTCTACAAAAGGATGTCGTATTCTTAGGACAGGACACAGAACAAAGCAGAGGTTTATGCCAGCTTAGTATTTTGCTGAAAAGAATGTAAATGTGTTTACAGGCCACAGGAACTTGAATTCAAGAAGGGGATGTATCCAGGGGAATGACAGGCCTGGACTTGTGAGGCCAGTGGTCTGGGTCCCTGGCAGGCTGATATCCCTTTCAGTACTAGGGGCCTGACTGGTGCACAGGGAAGCCCTACCATGGAGCGGCCACAGGCCAGCGATGGAGGCTCCCAGTGGGGAGGAGTTTTAGTCCAGGGACTGGACTAGTTACCTGTGATGGCCCCAGAGTAGTTGTACCACAGTGGTGCTCACTGGAAGCCACTTTTTCCAATCCCTGTGGACGCACCTTGTGTGCGCTGACCCACTGAACAGTCACAGAGGTGAGTGAGTAGGTACCGGTGCACCAGAAAGAACCACCAAACCAGAAAGTATAAATGGTGATGTGATCTCCTGGGACCAACCTCAACCAGCCTAGTGTCTGCGCATCACGATGCTCATGCCTTCTTACTTGGCCAGTAACTGCAGGTGGGAGAGTTGGGTTAACATGTCATGGAGGACACCAGATGGTTAACATCCAGTTCTCTTTATTACTGACATTTATTCACAACCATTCAAGCAAAGGTAATCCCCGCATCTACCACCCAAACCTCAGTCTCTCCCCCTGAGAGATTCAGGTGGATATTTCTAACTCCTTAGGACAAATCTCCCCAAAGAAACCATTGAATCCCCTGTCAGCATTTCCCCCCACCCTGAGTATTTGTCTGAAACTGGCTGCTGTGTTCCTGTACGGTATACTTATGTCCGGGTTTCAGTGCCCAAGGGCCCAGAGTAAAGCCTATGAGATGTACACCCAGCTGGACACTCAAGCAACAGGATCACAGAATGGGAGTTGGGTCAAGGAAAGTACTACAGCCACAGTGAGGACAGGGGTAAGCGCAGAGCCAGACCATGCTGGGCCGCCCCAACTCCTGCAGCATATGCTTCAGCACGGCATGCATCTGGGCAAGTCGGCCCAGGTTGATGGTGCCGCTCCTTTCCTCGTAACTCTCCAGGGGGGCCGCATAAATCACGCAATTCAGCTTGCTCAGCCCAACAATGTGGCGAAGCAGGTCCTCCAGGACGATCATGGAGATGGGGTTTTCACAGAAACTTAGGGTTGTGAGCTGGGAACAGTGGCTCAGGGCTGGCAGGATGTCCAGGAACTGGGCATCCATGATCCCACACTTATCCAAGTCCAGGTCCTGGAGAGTGGGGGAGGCTCTCTCTAAAAGAAATCGGAGTGACCCAGAACTGATATTGGTCAGGTTGAGCCCACTGAAACTCAGGCCTTTCAGCTGGCTGACATTCAGTTGCTGGGATAGATGTCTCAAGTCTCTTTCGAAAAGCAGGCAGTTAGTGATGGACAGGGTCGCCAAGGGGGTCCTCAGGCACCTGGGGAGACATAGAACAGTTACATGTGGGGGATGGACCTGGTGGGCAGAGGCAGGTGAGGATGATGCAGGCCTTCAGGGTAAAGAGGCCCATGTCACCAAAGCCTAGAGTGTTCCGGATGATGATCAAACCCAGGATGTTGCACAGTGAAAAGTGACATTCAAGTCAGAGCAAATTTGAGTGGAATCTTTCCCCATCTGTTATCTGCTCCATGATGGATTCAACTGGATGAAACCTCACACACTCCATTTACTCATCCGTCAAGTGGAGCACATCATACAGCCAAGCCCAAACACACAGGTGTTCTGAACATAAAGGTGGGAGGTAAAGATGGGAGGAGCTCAGAAAGGAGCCTGACCCAGGGTCTGAAGCAGGAGGCAACCAGTGCATTTTAGTATTGGAGACATGTCCTGAAATGCCTGCAACTCGGGCTTCCTTCCAGCCACACCCTAGACCCCTGTCACCATCATCTCTTAGCCCAATGAGGCCTCTGGCAGTTGTGCAGAAAGGGCTAACCTGGGCACAGTCAGGCAACATCAAACGAGAGCTGACACCCTCCAGGAACTTAGATCACTGCACTGTTTACAAACCACCTATCCAATTTCGTAATGACTCCCTCAGGAACCCTGCATTTACCACGCATTCTGTTTGCAAGAGCCTATGGCAACCCTTGGCAGACAGGTGAATGATGCAGGTTTGGAGTGAAAGGCTGCCATGGCCAAATCTCTAAGTGCGGAACTTAACCCCTGAAACCTCACCTCTGATTGGCTTTCCCCTTGTCATTGCAATCGTCACTTGGTTCTATTGCATCATCTTCCCTTCCACACCACTTACAAGGATGCCCAAAGCTACCATCCCCTGGCCTGAAGCCTCCATTACGCCAAATCCTAGCAAGGAGTCCCTTTAGTAGCCTCTGTCCTAGTGCATATGTCCTACCTTTGTCTGGGGGGTTATGTGACAACATGCAAGGTGACAGAGCGGTGAACAAGACACTGACTGTGTGGCCCGTCTAGTGGCTCAGGCACTCTAGCACTGCTGAGGGACTGCACACAGGAGAGCCCATCACTGTGCACTGAAATGGAAAGGGACTCGATCTGGTCGTCAGGGAAAGCTCGCCACCCCTCACCTGAGGATCTCGTCCAGGCGGCCTCTGAGGATGGAGACATCATCCAAATTGAGCTCCTGGAGGTGGGGCAGGCTGAAGAACTGAGAGGTGACCAGGCTAACACACTGCTCCTCCTCCTCCAAGGTGGTGTGAGAAGACGTGAAGACATGGGAGAGACGGAACCGGCGCAGATTGCCCATCTGGCCCAGGTAAGGAGCGAACTTCCTCAGGGTGGACAGCTTCCAGGTACAGTTTACCTCCAAATCCTGGACAGAGTCCAGCTGCACCATATCCAGGATGTTAGTGTTTTGCTTCGACATCGCAAAAACCTTCAGCTTCTTACAGCAAAGGTGCAGCAAACCTCTCCTCTCGCTGATTTTCTTAATCAGGTAGCTGAGGGACTCATCAAGGACACCTTTCTTGAGGCAAAGGTCTACTAACAGCTCCACGGGGGCCAAGGGTGGACTTGGCCTGGCTGTTAAGCTGCGCACTTTCCTCCTCTTCCTCATGGGCTGCGGGGCCTCAGGCTCCAGCAGTGAGCACAGATGGGCTCTGGTTCCGGCCCACACAATCCAGAACTCCTGATGAACTCTCTTCTGTAAATTAAGCACCTGCAGTTTCCATCTCCTGTGGAGAAAATAGGAGTTATGCTGGGGTGCATTATGATAACAAGGAATAAGACCATGAGTCTAGGAATCTGGGCAGCTGGGCCAGACACCTGACTGGACTTTTGACTCAATGTCCCAGAATCACCTGCTCCTGGTGCTACTGGGATCCTTCATGGTCCCCATTCCTGGTACATTTAGGTGCCACCAGGAAGGAGTGGGCTCATGTCCCTTCGGTCACCCTCGGCATTTTCACCAGCCGTATATATCCGAAGCCTGTTCCCACAATGACCCCAGCAGTGGCTCCAAGGCCTGCCTCAGTTCTCCCTTTGGCCCTGCACACTCCCGGATCCCAGCTGTAACTGCTCAGATCCCCAGGGTGCTACCAGGCAACTGAATCCCCCATACCTGTGTCGAGTGTCCTGGGCAAGCAGGACATCGAGTCCCTCGAGCACAGCCTGCAAGATATCCTGGTAAGGCTGCCGATGGTTCATCAGGGCCCCCAGAGGGAGGCAGGGGAAGGGCCAAGCCTGCACCATGGCCTTCAGGACTCTGCTGTGCTTCCCAGCGAAGGCTGCCATGAACAGAGGTGGGAAGAGCTCCATAGGAAGCCACTCCAGAGCAGCGATGGCTGAGGCTTCATCCCGCAGCAGGCTCTGACATGCCAGTTCCAGGAGTCTGCGTGGAGCTGGGAGGCTCATCCCCATGAAGCTGCTATGAAAGAGATCATGGGAGACAGTCAGGAGCAAGGCATCTTGTCAGGCTGAGCATGAGCAAACCCGGCCCTTCTCCCTTCAGAGGGACCAGCTGAGGGCCAAAGGCACTCCTCCAGCAACAACTGGAGCGCCCCCCAAATTACCCCAACCCCGTTTTCTGCTTAGAATCTCAAAGCCACTCAGCCCTGCCTCTCCTCTGCCACTGGCAGGACAAGAACCAGGCACCAAGGAGGGGTGAGATGACAACTGGACACCTCCCGCATCTACCCACTGGCTAGCTGGAATTCTGCTGTGCAGTGAGTACTGGGACACCATAGAGAGGATTCCACCCTTTACAGAAAAAAAGTTTCTGAGGATCACTGAAGGACTGAAAACGCCTGGAGTAGGGAGCAGCCCGTGGCCCAGGACTGCCTCTTGCTAATTTCCAGGAAATAAAACAGATGTGGAAGATTAAGGAACACCCACACAATGGGTACCATTGAGGCTTTTGACGCATTTTAAATGAGGAATATAAAAGCAGCACAAACGTTTCCTGAAGCAAGGGGGAGCTGGAGGTGAGAAAAATAACGATTAATTCCAACATGTACATTTTACTGTGTGTCCCTTCTCTGAATATTAGAATGACCACTTTATCCATGACAACAGATGGCTCACATGTCACCACTAAGGCTCCTCTCAATGAGAGGCTGCAAGCCCTGGTCAGTGTTGCTCAGTGCCTTGAGCCTCCTCCCGTGCCCGCCAAAGGTCTCTTGAGGGCTCCATTCCTAACCCCTGTAGGGGGTGGGCAGGAGCCAGCTGATGGATGTTTCTCACATCAATGTTTCTCTCTCTCTCTCCGCCCACTCCCTTCCTCTCTTTCTAAACATCAATTGGCTGTTATGAAAGACTTTCATTAAGACCTGTTTTCACACAGACAGCCCAGCCGCTAAAAACTACAAAAAGGATTTTGCCACTTTGGCCTACAATAGGTTCCTTAGCAATACTTGACTTTCAGACACAGCAAAAACTTACCCTATGAACCTCTATGAATGGCAAATACCAAAACAGAAATCAAAACATTTTAGAATAAGGCAAACCTGCATCCAGAGGCAAAGGCAAAGTCTGCTCATTTGTATGGAAGAAAGGACAAATCTCTGGGTTCTTGGCCTACAGGTCATTGGGGACCGCCTTAGGCTCCTGACTCACCAGAGCAGCATGGTGCAGGGAGCCCTGTGCTCAGAGCTGGACATTGACTCTCACGCTCTAGATTCTGTTTCCTCCTCTGCCTCCTCAGAAGCCATTATGCCCCGTCTGACCACACCTTCCTTCTGAGGTCCTAGCTGAAATGGCTACTTCCACCTGAGAGCAAAACCTTAGCCCTGGATCTCCAGGCATTTAATCCTGATGGGGTTTTGCACTCTCCACACCTCCAACTGAACCCTAGGTCCATTCATGAAAGGAAAAGAAAAGGAAACCAGCCTGGAAGTAGACTTGATGTGGGTGTTGGTGCCACATCAAAATTCCCTAATGTTCCCGTTAACACACCTTTAGGGAGACAGTGTATCATCTGAAGAGCGAAAGGATTTCAATGCAACTGTATTGAGTACCAAACAGCCCCTGAGACTTGATGTTACCTACAATTGCAAATCCCGTACCCATTCAAAGGGGAACAGAGGGACAGCTGGTCTTCCAGATTTTGAGGAGCAAGCCTTCCCTAGAGGAGGTCAGGCCAAAATCACATCTAGGGATTGATCAGGAGAAGGGAGGGGCTGCACGTTTGGAATGAGACAAAGGGAATTACCCAGGACAAGGTGAACATTGGGGAAACTCAAAGACACTGACTGCATCAACTTGAGAACTTAAAAGGCTAGTGGTGAAGTAGGAAACTGGGTGGATCCCTTAAACCCAAGCTGACGGGGCGTATAGGCAGGAGATTCTGTCACCCTTCCTCTGTGGAGGTAAAGGGCGTTTCCTCTCAGAAGAACCAGATCAGCTCAGCAACCTGGCTTGAGAAAATTAAATGTGAAAATGTGGGTTGTGGTGAGGCCAGAGGAGGGGTGTGGCAGCTGAACCTGGGATGTGACTTATACAATTCTGAAAGCCACTGAGGGCTGAGAGTCGTGGCTCTTTGGAATCTTGGAGGCACAGTAAAAAATAAATGTGGGGCAAAATACCTGTGTATCCTTACCAAGGAGCTACTACAAAGGGCATTCATTTTAGCTCAGGAATCCTATTCTACATCCCAACCTTTCACAGGCAACAGGTTATTCCCAGCCAAATTCCAGGGCCCGGGGCCCTAAACATGACTGCCAAAGTCTGTATAAATAACTAATGTTTTCTCAACCCCAGGGAACAATCCATGCAAATTTGGCTTCAGAAAGCTCCTTCTGGGCCCAGGCCTACAACTCTCACTCAGATTGTGAGGGAAAATGTCCTCTCTCAGGATTAAGCACAGTGCACTGATACACCTTCCCCTTCAGAAGATTTGAAGCTGTACTTGGCATGTAAGGATCTGCCATAGTTTGGGATATCCCCATGCTGTACTGAGTCACACATTGGATCTTTTGAAATCCAGGGAGACACAGACAGAGAGAGAGCCAGAGGGCGGGGGGAGCGGGGGGGGAGGCAAGAGAGAGAGAGACAGAGGCAGAGAGGAGCAACTTTTCTGTAGGCTCTTCTGTACCCCCTGCATTGTGATGCCCAAACAACTTTCATATTCCAGGCAGAGGGACCACGTGACAGATTACCACAGTGGTGTTGACCTGAAAATTCCAGACTGGCTGATGAGGTTTCTGGAAGTGGTTCAAACTGTAATGAGGTCAGCAGTTGAGTCTAGACTTGGTATCATGGGCTTAAAGCCGGAGTGGTGCCACCTGGGGTGAGATTTTCTCTTTAACACAAACATTACATGCACCAGGCAGAAACTGGAAAATTGGAGGAGCCCAAGCTCAGGCAGCTTCTATGAGATTCCAGTGTCCAGGAGATACAAGGAGGCAGGAGGGACCACTTAGAATGACCTAGAAACAAAGTGTGAGCGAACATGCCTTCTTCATGAGCAAGAAATACTCCTCTATCCACCACCCCCCCCCCATACGGAGCCTGCTTTCCCAGGGCATGTGCTGTGGCACTGGGGGCAGGAGAACTTCATGCCCAGTATTGGACAGGCTCCGCCGACTCCCAGCACCCACACATGAATTTGGGGGATGTTTTCACCACATCCTGGTCACCTGCCACCTGCTCTCATCATGGCACTCACTTATGTACAGGACACAGTAGCCTCTGAGCCCATGAGAAGGGCCATCCTGTGCAACCGCCTTCTCCAGTCAAAAAATTGCTACTGTGATCCCAGGTCATCTGCCCTTGTGACCTCTTTTTAAGAAAGGGGGTCCTTAGAATGTGCTCCAAGTCTGGGACCCTCTTTATGCATCCCTGGAATGTCAGTCAGCCCATCAGGAACCTGATGCTGGGGACACCCACTGACAACAGAAATCAGGAGTTCTCCCCAATTCTTCTGAGCTGTTTTGGAGAACGTGACAAGCTACAGTGTACAGAAGGAAAATCAACATCCCAGCTGCCTTTCTGGATCCAAAGAGGCACCAAAGAGGCAGGACGATGCCCTTCCTGGGTTCCACAGCAAGCCCTGCCTCTGTGGGCCTTCAGAGGCCCTGGGGACCAGTCCTCATGCATGGGCCTTCCCATCGTCCAATCTCTTCACCCAGCCTTTGAGCAGATACCCTTCCAGCTGGCTTCTTTCCCTCTGCAGTCAGACCTCTTCCTACACTGACCTATTTTGTCCTCTGTGCCTTTTTCAAACTCACAAGTCTCTGCTGGCACTACCTGACCTGCCTGTGCCCAACAATACCTGGTTTCACTTCAGACCCAATGACATCTAGACCTAAACAAAGGATTGCCTCTCTTTCTTGCTCCCCAAGGAGAGCATGCCTCACATCCAGGACATGCCTGGGTCTAGCCATTGAATGCCAAGGACGTTGTAGGAGGGCTGGCAGGAGGCACTGGCACAGAGTGGACATGTTCTCAGGGATGTCCACGGGTCGGCCGATCCTCGCCCACCAAAGACAGACTCCTCTCCTCTCTCTCTTCAATACATGATTTACTCAAGAACAGTCACTGAGTGCCTAAGGTGCATTCACTGCTATTCCGGGTGACCTGCAGGGACACTTCATGAGAATGTCACGGTCTTCCTCAGAGTATCTCTGAGGCACGAACCCTCACTTGTCTGAGTAGAGAAATGAAAAAACAAAACAACTGGGCGGGAAAATGTGTAAATCACAGGCTGGTCTTGCTTTGCCCTGTAGAGCATGCCTCACAGAATGGTACCTCCAGGTATAACCTGCCCAGCAATCCTAATAACCATAGGAAAAGTTGTCATTTTTCAATGGCCATTACAAATTTTTATCACAACATTAAAAGCTCTGTTAGAAACATACCATACATGCAAATAAATAAAGTTTTAAAATCACTACTTAGCACCCTGTGATTTTAAATATTTGAGAATTAAAAACTGACATGCGCTTTGCAAACTATTTCCTGAGTAGTTTAAACATGGCTTGCGGGTCTTCTGCTCATACAACTTTCCACACAGAGTGAGAGTCTTTTCCATGCCCTGGTCAACTGTCACATTCTTTCTAGGTTTGGATAAGCTTCCAAGGTCCCATTCCTTCCTGCTGCCTACGTGGGCACATGTCTCTGGGAGAGTTCCTTTAGTGTGAAGCTCTTTGGCCTCATGGCTTACCCTGGGACCTCTCCATCCTTTTTTTTGGTCACAACCATGTCGCTCATTTACACTTCTCTGGGAGCTGGCCGTTGTGAACCAGAAGCTGGGTTCTGAGTCACAATGATGAGTAAAAGTAATTCCTCATGTTTGGCAGAATTTAAGAAACTATGGAAGCATTTCACTTTCCAAGTCTCATTACTTCTCTCTCCAGACAAGGGACCTTGGCCGGGGCCATCAACTGACTACCTTCTCCATGTGCAGTAACTGAGGCCTGAATCAGTCGCCTGCACTCGTATCTCTGAGTGAGTCATGGGACGGTGACAAAAGAACAAGGCCCTGGTTCCTGATGTACGGCTACCATGGCCATCACCTGGGCCAGCCTGATGGGAGTATGCCTAGAGAAGTCACCAGTGAATGGGAACATGCCACTCTCTGTGTGGCAGCGGTGGACACAATCAGGGTCATGGGCAGAGAGCAGGAGTACCCATTTAGGTGACAATCACCTGCCACAATCCAGGTGCTCAGCAGGTCTGTGCTCAGCCATGGTGTAGGGACCCAGTCAGGTCTTCAGGAGGATAGGGTAGGTGATGGTTTGATATTCTCAGGGAGAACTAGGAATGACCTGAGAGTATGTAAATTTACTGATGAGGTGCCACCCACAAGATCTGGGTAGCAGTTGTGCATGGAGCCCCCTCCAACAACTGAGGTAGAGGGAAAGAAAGGGGTGGGGGACCCAGCTCAGCGCTGGGGCCACAGGAGGCATAGCTCCAGAGTGTCTCCCTCTTGGCCTGAGCTCCGCTATGCCCCGCCGCCTCATCCTCTGCACAGGTGGATCATACTAAGGAGGGCACCTTCCGGCAGCCCAGGGCTGACAATTCTCCGAGCCCAAACTACTCTGGAGTCATGGCCTTGATCTCTCCTCTCAGGGTCCTGCGACCAGTATGTCCTTAAATAGCCACTCTCAATGTGGCTGAGACACTAGTAACACGAGGGGTTACCACCAGGTGACCTTAGTACCAGCAGCATCTGTGTGAGGCCTGATACTCCCAATGCATGAGGGCGAGGTCTCTCCATCCCCATTCTGTAGCTCCCAGGCCTCCCTGACCTCCTTGGGCTGTAGCCAGGGGACAGGTGGTGCACTACTGTTACTTTGTTTCAAGAACCATCCCTTACCCTCAGTGGTGCAAGCTCAGTGGAAGAGACCAAAACTTACCTGTCACCAAACACCAGTTAAGTCAGTCTGTGGGCTCTCATGCCAGCCCTGCTCCGAACAGAGTTGCTGAACAAGGGGTCCCTAACACACTACAACTTCTTGTCTCACGCTCGCTCTCTTTTACCCCATGAAAACACAGGAGAACAAATGAGTTTTGGGGGACATGACCTGATAATACAACGGCTGCTCCTGTTTCTGCTCCCCCAGGAGGAGCCTGAGGATGCAGATCCCACCTCTTTCCCTAATGATGAGAATGGAAGAGGTTCAGGGCTTCTCTAGACACTCAAGGAGGCTCCCGTAACCAGCACACCTGAAGATGTCTTCCTTCCATGCTAGTTCAGCTCAGAATGGCCTCACGCCCTCCAGTACTTGGTTGCCCTGGTGGTCCATGGTCTCAGCCACCTGTGTCAACCCAGGTCAGAGTAAGAACCAAATGGTCCCCAAATAAGGAAACACCATGTTAACGCATGTACGTAGGAAGCCATGGGCTCCTGGGGAAATCTTCTAGAACACCGTGGAGGAATCTGAAAACTGGAGATGTGCCCTGGCTGGTTGGGCATCGTCCTACTAGTGGAAGGGCACAGGGTCGGGGCACGTACAGGAGTCAACAGTATTTCTCTCCTGTCTCTCCCCCACTCCTCTCTCTCTGTCAAATGGATGAAAAGAAAAGAAACCCAGATTACTTGAGAAGGTGGCAGCTGGCAGGACAGAGGGGAAAAAGGTGATGTGAGTGAAAGGGGAAAGGAGAGTGTGTGGATGTGTGTGTGTGTGTGTGTGTGTGTGTGCGTGTGTGTGTTTGTGTGTCTGTGTGTGAGTCAGGGACAGTTAAATATGGCAGGAGTATCAGAGCCTGGCAGAACCAGTTCTCCTGGACAGGGAGCACCTACCACCTCTGTGGACATTCCACACCATCCGGAAGTGAGGAGCAGCCTCTTGTAGGAACTCATAAACACCACTGCCAACACAGGCCTTAAACACTGCCCGCAACCCGGCAGCCATGCCAGCCCAAATCCTGCTGCCCCACCCAAAGACCAGTAGACCCTAGGACCTCCACCTCCAAAGGTACTGGCCTCCCATAACAATATGTGAGACATCGCCCCACCCCAGCAGCAGATATCTGGACACCACAGTTGCGCTTTGCCTGAGCGCAGGCCTTCTGAGCCCACCCTCCACAGGCCTCTTCTGGGTGCTGCTGAGAGCACCTGCTGGGCACACTCTTAGCCAAACAAGGGCGCACTGCTCCAGCAGTAGAAATTCTAAATTCCCTCTCCCTGGATACCTGCCCACAGACACCTCAGTCGTGCGGCTTCAGAGCCAGGGCCTTTCAGTTTGCGTCAGTGCGCCGCACTGACAAATGTACCTCAGTTGCCCCTGTTAGCCGCCACTGGACGTGCATATCCAACCACGGACACCGCAGCAAAAACTGAGTCTTCCCACCCAACAGCTGGAGAACTCTGGACACCACAGTTGCACCTTTCCAGTGTCCAGGCCTCCTGAGCCCAACCACCCCAACAGACATTTCCTGGGTGACTCTGTGAGCCCCTGCTGGGCACACACAATTTCAACCAAGACCACAAGGCAGCAAAAACTGGGATATACCCCTTCCTATAGCTGACTTCTGGACACCGCAGTTGCGTCTTTTCAGCACACAGGGCTACTGAGACTGCTGCCCCTAACGGCAGCTCCTGATGCCACTTTGAGCCCCAGCTGGGCGTGCTCATATCCAAACAAGGCTGCACAGCCCCAGCAGTAGAAATGTGGACTTCCCCCATCCCGACTGCCAAACACCATACACCATGGTCGCATGGTTTTAGCACGCAGGCCCCCTGAGGCCACTGCACCAGCAGGTAACTCTCAGGGCCTCTGTGACCTGCCACTGAGCACACTAGTATCCAACCAAGTGCTGAATGGCCCAGCAGAAGATAGTCGGACTTCCTCCTTTCCATCTGCAGACCTCTGGTCACTGCATTGCACTGATCCAGCACGCAAGTCCCCTGAGCCTGCTGCAAGGCACAACATGCTGGCATCCAGTCCCCACAGTAGCGCTGCTCCAGCACAAGGGCCCCCTGAGCCCACTGCCCCAGTAGACGATACTTGGGTACCTTTGTAAGCAGGCATTGGGCATCCAATTCCAATTATGGATGCTCATCCCCCAAAGCAGAAAATGGGACTTCTCCCTACACGGGCCAGAGGCACAGCACAATCACTCGGATCCAGTGTGTAGGCCCCACAAGCACACACCACTTGCAGACAGCTCCTGGTGCTATCACTGGGCATATGCCTTTCCAACTGAGGGTGCATGGCTCCCTCAGTAGGATGCAGGGCACCACCCCTCCCCCCCACACACCCCGGGTTACCTACCTCTGGACAGTCTGCTGCTGGATCCTAAACCCCTTTGTGATTCAGAGGGAAATCACACTGGCCAGAATCCCACTGCCTCAACCACAAACTACGAGATACCCGCCTCCGCACACTCATAGGCCTGGGACCTCATAGTGAGTTTCAGAGTAATGCTAATCCAGCGACGGTCACACCACACCAGCTAAAGTCACAGTTCCTGAGCCGCAGGCCCCAAGACTCCTTAATCCCAGGCAATGGTCTTTGGGAACAAACAGTGAGCACATACCAGTGAGACCTCAGAAAACCTTTTCCACCAGAGCCGGAACAATAATCACATCCAAAACACCTTGCAAAACAATGCTGGGGGTCAGTCACATTGCTAACCCGTGATAACACTTCATCCACAAATAAGACACTAACAGTCAAGACCCAACTACCTCAAGAGAACCCAAATAGCTCAAGTAGGGAGCTCCACTAGATGACCTATCCCAGAAGACCTGAGAGATCACACCATTAGAAACACCCCCAAAAGAACCTGCGTAGCAAAGCAGTTGAATCTAGCTCACAGATACAATACCAATATTACAACAAAACATAGGGAGACAGAAAAGCAATCCCCAAAGGAATGAATAAAGTGAAAACTACGGAAAAGGAGTTAAATGAAATGGAGGCAACTAACGTGTCAGATGAAGAAAGTTTAAAATGCAAGAGGAGTGCCTATGGGAGCTTTGTGACAACACCCAACAAAACAACATCTGCATCATAGGCATATCAGAAGGAGAAGAAGTGAAGCAAGGAATAGAAAACATGTTGGAAGAGATAATGACAAAAACTTCACGGATATTGGCCAGAAAATAACTATGCAAGTGCAAGAACCACACAGGGTCCCAAACAAGATGAACCCAAAAAGACCAACACTAAGACCCATCATAATTAAACATCAATGCCAAACTAAGAATCATAAAGGCCATTAGAGAGAGACAGAAAGTTAACTACAAGGGATCTCCCATTAGAATATCAACTGATTTCTCAACAGAAACACACCAGGCCAGAAGGGGATGGAATAAAATATACAAAGTGATGTGAAACAAGGGACTGAATACATACCCAGCAAGTCTACCATTCAAAATTGAAGATGGAATCTGGACATTCACAGACAAAAAAGGGCTAAGAGAGTTTATTAACACCAAGCCAGCAATGCAAGAAATGCTAAAAGGACTGCGTAAAAAGAAGAAACAGAAAGGCAAGATGAAACAAATATATAAGAATAAAAATGATGACAAACAAGTACATATCAATAACAACATTAAATGCTTCAATCAAAAGACATAAGGTAGGTGAATGGATAAGAAAACATGATCCATATATTTGGAGTCTGTAAGAGACCCACCTCGGAGCTAAGGATTCACACAGACTGATAGTGAAGGGATGGAAAATAAAAGTGTTTCAGGTAAATGGAAATGAGAAAGAAGCTGGGATGGCAATACTTATATCTGACAAAATAGAACTCAAAGTGAAGGCCATAACAAGAGACAAGGAAGGCCACTACATAATACTAAAGGGGGAAATTCAACAAGAAGATATAACTCTGGTAAACATATATGCACCCAATACAGAAGCACCCAAATACATAAAATACACACTTCTGGAAGGTATTAAGGGACACATAGCAATAGAGTCATAGTTGGGGATTTTAATACCCCATTGACACCACTGGATAAATCCTCTAAACAAAAAAAACTCCAAAGAAACAGCAATCCTAAATGACTCTCCAGTTCAGATGGACTTGACATCTTCAGAACATTTCATCCCAAAGCTACTGGATATACATTCTTCTCCAGTGCACATGGGATCTTTTCAAACACAGACTACAGATTAGGACACGCAACATCTCTTCAAATTCAAGAGCATAGAAATCATAATAAGCATCTTCTCAGGTCACAATGGCATAAAACTAGAAATCCACTGCAATAAAACCAATGAAAAAATCAAACACTTGGAGGCTAAATAGCATGCTATTAAACAATGGTTGGGTTATCAAAGAGATCAAAGAAGAAATGAAAAGCATCCTGGAAACAAGTGACAATTAAAACACACAATCCTAAAATCTATGGGATACAATGAAAGCAGCCCTGAGAGGCAAGTTCATAGCTCTACAGGCCTACCTCCAAAAACAAAAAAAAAATGGTAATGAAGTATCTAACCTTGCAACTTAATCAATTAGAAAGAAAACAACAAGAAATGCCCAAAGTACTCAGAAGGTAGTAGATAATAAAGATCAGAGCAGAAAGGAACAACAAAGAGACCAAAAAAATATAAAAGATCAATGAAACCAGGAGCTGGTTCTTTGAAAGGATACCAACAATCATGAACTGCTAGCCAGGCTCAACAAAAACAAAAAGAGATGACCCAAATAAACAAAATTATAAATGAAAGAGGTGAAGTAACAAATGACCCCACAGATATACAAAGGATTGTAAAAAATTACAACAAACAACTCTACTCCAACAAACTGGACAACCTGTGTAGCTGGACATTTGTAAACAAGGATCTGATGTCCTGCCAAGAAGAAGCGAATGTTCTATCAGGAGCACAGCGAGAACTGCAAGCGAGTCACGCTGGGTCAACATTGCACACAATCTTGAGTTCCAAGAACATTTACGTCCCTGAGAAAGGCTCAGATTAAATAGTTGTAGGTGTAAAACAGAAAGGGAGGGCACAGCTGCAAGTTGTCTTCAATATGCTATAGTAATCCTATATAATAAAAGGCTAATATGCAAATAGACAAGAAGCAGAACGACCGATTGCTATGCTATTCACTGACCACCAGGGGGCAGAAACCCAATTCAGGAGCTTCCCCTGGTGGTCAGTGCGCTTCCACAGGGGGAATGCCACTCAGCCAGAAGCCCTGAGCCCGGCTCATTGCTGCCAAGTGCAGCGGTGGTGGCAGGAGCCTCTCACATGGGGAGTGGGCCTAACCCATCAGTTGGACATCCACTCAGGGCTCCTGGACTGCGAGAGGGCACAGGCTAGGCTGAGGACTTCCCCCGCTAAGTGCACGAATTTCGTGCACCGTGCCTCTAGTAATAAACAAAACAAGATTTATTTTTTTATTTTATTTTTTATTGATTTTTTACAGAGAGGAAGGGAGAGAGATAGATCGATGAGAGAGAAACATCGATTAGCTGCCTCCTGCACATTCCCTATTGGGGATGTGCCCGCAACCAGGGCACATGCCCTTGACCGGAATCTAACCTGGGACTCTTGGGTCCGCAGGCTGAAGCTCTATCCACTGAGCCAAACCAGTCAGGGCACAAAACAAGATTTAATTGATTCACTGCTGACACATGACCTTGTACCAAACCCCAATAAAAACGATGGTGAGAGTGCAAGGTTTGCTGCATGCCTGAGCGAGCTGTAGCCCTCTGTCTGGCATCAATCATCCTGAGTGCTCATCTTACCTCTGCGTCTTTGGTTCAGTAAACATCCCTCAACTCTTGGCGCCCAAATAGGGACCTTAAGGTAAGTACTGGGAACGCACAGGACTGAAAGGCAAAAAGTCTGCAATGGTATACGCAAAACTTTCGGCAAGCCAGGCAGCGCATTGGGGAACTCCCCAACGGCAGAGAGTCAATATATGACTCTGCTGCGTTCAGTGCTTAAAAGCACTGGGGTTAGTGTGTCTCAAGACACTTTTAGGAAATTAGCTAGAGAAATAAAAAGGCATTGTTATTGGTTTGAGCTGACAGGCAGAAATCAGTTAAATCTAAAGGTTCATGCGCTACATCACGCTCATCAGAATGGAGATCCTATAGGACAGGAAGTTTGGTCCTTGTGTACTTTGATTACTATGGCTCTTAAATCTTTGCAGTCAAAAGCAGATTATAAGGCTACTCCAATTAAAGTTACTAGCTCTCGTTCTTACTCTGCTTGTGAAACTGATAAAGACATGCCTTCTTTGCCTCCTGGAAATAATACGGACCAAAAAAGGAAAGATTTTGAACGGAAGTTGAAGGGATATGAAGATATAGAAGAGACTGATAAAGAGGACATCCAGGATTTGTCAGAAAGTGAAACTAGTAGCACTGATTCAAGTGGTAGCGAACAAACGAGATTAAAAAAGAAAATCAAAACAAGGGATGACAAACAAGAGTTCTTAAAAGATTTGCTGACTCATACGAAGGCTTTAATATGTGGTATCCCACCGCCTCATGTTAAACCCACTAATAAGTTACAGGAATTAATCAAAAATGCTTTTCCAGTTCAACAGCCACTGTCAGAGGAGCCCGGAGTAACTCCCTCGGCTCCTCTTCCAGACCCACCACATTATTCCACAGGGGCACATAGGCAATTCCAGCTGCCCTTGCCTACTGAAATAAACAAAATATTATTTGATTCAGAACCTGGAGATGAGATTGTTCCTCCCACATGGAGAGAAGAGATAATGATTTCCTTGCATTTCTGATACAGCGGCAGCCAATGCCACAGGATCTGCAATAATATCCCCAATATCCAAATGGTTATGCTAATGTGGCTCATAGTCCTCAGTCCTCATGAGTTTAAACCTCTCAAAAGTTTAAAAGAGGCAATTAATTCTTATGGCATGCATTCCCCGTTTGTGATGGGATTACTTACTAGTTATGCCTCGGAATTTTTGCTAATTCCCCTCGATTTGGAAGCTTTGACCTAAACTGTACTGGATCCAGGAATATATTTACAATTTAAAACATGGTGGAGAGAGGAAGCTGACGTTATGGCTAGAGAAAATGCAGCAAAACAGCCTCCAGGACAAACATTTCAGGAATTAACTGGGTCTGGACAGGATGGGCGATTGCAAGCACAGGCACCTTTTTCAGATTTGCATATCACTCAGATAAATTATGTTGTTTAAGAGCTTGGCAGAGAGTGGATACACCTGGAAAGGCATCTTCTGCTTTTACTAAAATTACTCAACAAGCAGGGGAGCCTTACACTGACTTTCTGTCAAGATTAACAATAGCAGCTGAAACCGGTTTGGCTCAGTGGATAGAGCGTCGGCCTGCGGACTGAAAGGTCCCAAGTTCGATTCCGGTCAAGGGCATGTACCAGGGTTGCGGGCACATCCCCAGTAGATGTGCAGGAGGCAGCTGATCGATGTTTCTCTCTCATCAATGTTTCTAGCACTCTATCCCTCTCCCTCCCTCTCTGTAAAAAATCAATAAAATATATTTTTTTAAAAAAGATTAACAATTGCAATTAGAAAGGCTCTCTCTCAGGAAGAGTCATGAAGATTATTTCTTCACTATTTCTTTACAACCTCAAGACTATGAGAAATCTGCATTTACTGTCCCGGCTTTAAATCAAGCTCAACCCACTCAACGGTATCAATAGAAAGTCTTACCACAAGAAATGTTCAACAGTCCTACTATATGAAAGGCATATGTGCATCAGCCTTTAGAAATAGTCAAAAAAAGATTTCCTAATACTCTAATTTATCATTATATACATGATATTTTAATAGCTTCTGAAATTCAATCACAATTACAGGAGATTTACCAATACCTCCTTGAAAAATTCTAAGACTATAGATTAGAAGTAGCCCCAGAAAAGAAACAATGGCAGGAGCCATGGAAATATCTTGGGCAAAAATTAACAGATGTCTCCATTATTCCACAGAAGGTTCAAATTAGAAGAGGCAGTTTAGAGACTCTAAACGATTTTCAAAAGTTATTAGGAGACATTAATTAGTTGAGACCCAGTCTTGATATACCTACTTATCAATTGACTAATTTATTTCAAATCCTAAAGGGGCCACCTGAATTAAATAGCCCACATGTTTTAATCCCTGCTGCAGAAAAATAATTAACTTGGATAGAACAGCATATACAACAAACACAATTAAATAGACTTCTCTCCATAGACAATTTTAAATTATTAGTTTCCACACTGAGCATTCTCATACAGGGTTACTTGTTCAAGATAGTAATGTTATTGAATAGATTTTCTTGCCTCATAAATCACAGCAAAATAAAACAGACTTATATTCAAACAATTTGCCAAATTATTTACAAGGGGAGATTAAGATTAAGACCATTATGTGGTTTAGATCCAGAAGAAATTATAGTACCTTTTACTGTCAAAAAAATTCAAAAATTGTTTCGAATATGTGATAACTAGCAAACTGCTTGTGCTCATTTTTTAGAGAAAATACATAAACATTATCCTACAAATAAAAGGTGACAATTTCTTAAGAAAACTGAATGAATATGGCCTCATCATATTATAACTAATGAACCAATTCAAGGCCCCACTGTTTATACCAATGCAAACAAGCTAGGAATAGCTGGTTTTCATTTTCAACAGCTAACAAAGGTAATTCAGTCTCCATACACTTCAGTACAATGCGCAGAACTATTTGCCATTGTTTTATTACTACAACATTTTCCTCAAGCTGTAAATATTGTCACTGATTCTCAATATGCAGTAATTACTCACTTACTAAAAGCTTTTGCAGTAATGGAAATACTTCAAAATATTAACACTGATAATGGTTCTGCATATCTATCTACAAAATGTCAAACATTTTTTTTCAATTTCATCATATCACTCACATCACTGGCATCCCTTGTAACAATACAGGACCAGCTATTATTAAAAGACAAAATCACACCTTAAAGGAAATGATCAAAAAACAAAAACAGGGAGAATCCCCTAAATGAAGACTATTAACAGCTCTATTTACTTTAATTTTTTAAAATCAAGATGAGACTGACAGTACTGCTGCTCAGCGACACTGGGTAAAGGATGTTTCACAAGAATTCAATCAACCTGTGTTTTATCATAATGAGTCCTCTCAGTCATGGGATCCTGCATGGGTCCTACGATGGGGGCAAGGATATGCTTATATTTCCACAGGTAAAGAAAAGTTCTGGGTTCCTGAGAGGTGTCTTCAGCGGAGACATGGGAACCAAAAGGAAGTTCTACTTAAGTGCCCTGACTAAGGATTTCTCAGAGATGACCTTGATGGGGTCTCCTACCCGCAAAGCTCTATGTTCAACGCAACATTCATCTGTACCAACCTGGGGTCAGGTGAAGAATCTTACGAAAGAGGGAGAACAACTGGTTTGGCATCATGGTAAAGAAGTGACGCCATCGACTTTGTTCCTTGCTATACTTGCACTAATAACCACTCAGGTAAATGCTAAGAATCATATATACTGGGTTTACAGTCCTAATCCCCCACCGAATAGAGGTGTTTCTTGGTTGGATTCAAAGGTTCGAATTTATGTTAATGACTCAAATTGGTTACCCGGACCTTATGATGATCGAGGTCCATTAAAACCAGAAGAGGAAGGTAGAGTCATAGAAAATCATACCACTGGAACTCAGCGAGTGCCAATATGCTTAGGTCAAGGAGACCATTGTTCAACAATACAGGCACAAGCCCTGCTGAACATTTTGAAAACACTATTACCGCAACAAAAAACAGGCATTTGATTCTTCTGAGTGCCCATGGGTTTAAAAATGTTAGTAGGGATAACAACAGTACACCTCCATTACTTCCACCATGTCATGTTCCTATGTTTACACACTTGTCTGATTGAGTCCATTGGGAATCCTGTAGAGGAGAGACAGTTTGGGTTTTATCTAATACTTCCTATGGAAGCATCACTGATTGGAGCCCTTCAGGTTCTGCCCCTTCCAAAGCCAATGGAGCTGATCTACGATGGCATAGAGGAGAGAACAAGTCCATATCCACGCAAGCGAATGTAAGCATCGTATGGCATGATGGAGGATTTGCTCCCCCAACACCTCATCAAGAAGGACATCCTGCTGAATCTGACTTATGGAAACTGGGGTCTGCCTTACACTCTTTGAAAGCATATATTTGCATAAAATAAGCAAATCTATAAAAATAACTCTGGGATATACACCTTACAATTTTATGCTAACAAAACTGCGTTTGCACAAGCCTGTGTTCGATTACCATTTTTATTAATGATAGATGATCAAATTGTAAGTCTGCAGAGAAAATTCATATGAAATATAACTAGAATTATTCATCAATTTGCATTACTCCTGTACCTTAGAATGAAAGTCTGTTTCCATGGGAAAAGGTTAAAAAACATATGTTCAATCATAAAAATCTAACAAAAGAAATTCTAAATTTACAATCTCATATACAAAAAATATTTCAAAAGAAATTGCATAAATTAACTGGGAAAAAAGTGTTAAAAATATGGTTAAGGAATTGCAACAATTAAATCCTATACCCCATTTACAAGCTACTTTAGGAGCTCCTGCTGGAATACTATTATTGATACTCTATCTCTGTATCATTTTATATTTAGTCTTCCAAGGACTCGGGAAAACCAAGCAACTAATTGCAACTAATTAGGAGAAAAACAGCTGTGTTTTCACTGATGCTCCATCAAATGAAGCAAGAAAAAAAAAGGGGGGTTTGTAGCAGGACATTTGTAAACAAGGATCTGAAGTCCTGCCAAGAAGAAGTGAATGTTCTATCAGGAGCACAGCGTGACTTTCAAGTGAGTCACGCTGGGTCAACACTGCACACAATCTTGAGTTCCAGGAACATTTTCCTCCATGAGAAAGGCTAGGATTAAATAGTCATGGGTGTGGAACAGAAAGGGAGGGCACAGCTGCAAGTTGTCCTCAATAAGCTATTGTAATAATATAGAACAAAACAAGATTTAATTGATTAACTGCTGATTCACTAACCTTGTACCAAACCTCAATAAAAGCAATGGTGAGAGTGCAAAGTTTGCTACATGCCTAAGAGAGCTGTAGCCCTCTGTCTGGCATCAATCATCCTCTATGGCCGTCTTACCTCTGAGTCTTTGGTTCATTAAACATCCCTCATTAATCTGGACAAAATAGACATATTCCTAGAAAAATACAAGTTTCCAATACAAAATCAGGAAAAAGCAAACAACGTGAACAAGCCGAAAACTAGTGAGAAAATTGAAACAGTAATCAAAAAGCTTTCAGAAAACAAAAGCCCTGGACCAGATGGCTTCACAGGGGAGTTTTACCAAACATTCAAAGAAGAAATAAAACCAATTCTTCTCACACTCTTTCGAAAAATTCAGGAGGAAGGCACGCTTCCAAGCTCTTTTTATGAAGCCAGCATTACCCTAATTCGAAAACCAGAAAAAGACAACACAAAGAAAGAGACTTACAAGCCAATATTCCAGTTGAACAGTGATGATGCAATCCTCAACTAAATTCTAGCAAACTGGATCCAGCATTACATTAGAAAGATCATACACCAAGAACAAGTGGGATTTATCCCAGGGATGCAAGGCTGGTACAATATCCTCAAATCAATAAGCATGATACATCACATAAAAAAAAATGAGAGACAAAAAAAAAAACACAATCATATCATTTGGTGCAGAAAAGGCATTTGACCAAGTGCAACAGCCTTTTCTGATAAAAACACTCAGCAAAGTGGGAATAGAAGGATCATCCCTCCCCATATAAAAGCCTTATATTAAAAGCCTACAGCCAACATCATACTCAATGGGCAAAAACTAAATCCATTTCCCTCAAGAACAGGAACAAGACAGGGATGCTCGCTTACACCACTTCTCTACAAAATGGTACTGGAAATGCTAGCCACAGTGATCACACAAGAAAAGGAAATAAATGGCTCCCAAATTGGAAAATAACAAATAAATTGTCATGATTTGCAGATGACATGATACTGCACATAGAAAACCCCAAAAACTCCTTCAAAAAATTAGTAAACTTAATAAATGAATTCGGCAACGTAACAGAGTAAAAAGTTAACACCAAGAAATGTATGGTATTTTATACACCAATAGTGAACTTACACAAAGAGAGTTTGAAAAACAATCCCATTTATCATCCCACCAAAATAATTAAGATACCTATGAATAAACTTCGTTACAAAGGTAAAAGACCTCTACTCAGAAACTGCAAGACGTTGAAAAAGAGATAGAGGAAGACAAAACTGATTAAAGAACATGCCATGTTAATGCTTGGTAGAATCAACATCATGAAAATTGCTGTACTACCCAAAACGAACTATCGATTCAATACACTCCACGTTAAAATACCAACAGCATATTTCACAGACCTAGAATGAACTCTCCAAAAATCCATCTGTAATAAAAATAAAATGACCCTGAACCCGAACAGGTTTGGCTCAGTGGATAGAGCGTCGGCCTCCAGACTGAAAGGTGCCAGGTTCAATTCTGATCAAGGGCATATACCTTGGTTGGGGGAACATCCCCAGTAGAGGGTGTGCAGGAGGCAGCTGATCCATGTTTCTGTCTCATCAATGTTTCTAACTCTCTATCCTTCTCCTTTACTCTCTATTAAAAACCAATAAAATATATTTAAGAAACAAACAAACCTCAAATAGCTGCAGCGATCCTGAGAAAGAAGAACAAAGTAGGAGGGATCTCAGAACCAGATATCAAGCTGTTTTACAAAGCCACTGTTCTCAAAACTGCCTGACACTGGCACAAGAATAGACGTATAGACCAATGGAATAGAATAGAGAACGAAGAAATCAATCGAAACCACTAGCTCAATTAATATTGATAAAGGAAGCAAAAACATACAATGGAGACAAAACAGTCTCTTCAATAAATGGTGCTGGGAAATTTGGTCAGATACGTGCAGAAAATGAAACTAGGCCACCAACTGGCACCATACACAAAAAACAAACTCAAAATGGATAAAGGACTTAAAGATAAGACAGGAAACTAAAAATATTAGAAGAAACCACAGGCAGCAGAGTCTCAGACATATGCTGAAGCAATATCTTCACCGAACCAGCTCCTGGGACAATGGAAAATAAAGTTAAAATAAACAAATGGGATGGCATCAAAATAAAAAGCATCTTCATAGCAAAATAAACCATCAACAAGACAACAAAGCCCACTGCATGGGAGAACATATTTGCCAATGTTCTCTCTGATAAGGGTTTCATCTCCAACATTTACAGGGAACGCATACAATTTAACAAAAGGAAGATAAACAACGCAATCACAGAAATGGGCAATGGAACTAAAAAGATACTTTTCCAGAGAGGACTAAAGGAAGGCCAAGAGACACATGCTCAGAGTCACTAATCATCTGAGAGATGCAAATGAAAAGGACAATGAGATACCACCCCACAGCTGTCAGAATGGCTATCATCAACAAATCAACAAAGGGCTAGTGCTGGTGAGGATGGGGAGAAAAAGGAACCCTCCTTCACTGCTGGTGGTAATGCAGACTGGTGCAGCCACTATGGAAAACAGTATGGAGTTTCCTCAAAAAACTAAAAACGGACTCCCATTTGACCCAGTGATCCCACTTCTAGGAATATATCCCAGGAACCTAGAATTACCAATCAGAAAGGATACATGCACCTCTATTTCACTGCAGCACAATTTACAATAGCTAAGATTTGGAAACAGCCTAAGTGCTGGTCAGCAGATGAGTGGGTTAAAAAGCCGTGGTACATCTACACACTGGCATAGTATGCTGCCGCAAAAAGGAAGAAACCCTGACAATGTGCAACAGCATAGATGGAGCTGGAGAGCATTATGCTAAGCAAAGCCAGTCAGTCAGTCTGAGAAAGATAAATATCACATGACCTCACTCATCTGTGAATTATAATGAACAACATAAACTGATGAACAAAAACAGATCCAGGATTCTGAAGATGGCGGCGATATAGGCAGACACGTCCCAGGTCGTGTCCCGGAGCAAATGGAGTGAGCAGCTGAAACTAATAACACCCACCCTAATTGGTGAAATTGCTCAGCTGGTGAGACCGTTTGCAGCTGGGAAGGGCAGAACTCCCCTGGAAAGGTAAAAAAACCAGGGATTTGGGCAGGAAAGTTTGCCAGACCTCTGAGTCCAGAGGGTCGGATCGAGACTGCGTGGCAGACAGCCGTGTCCCTTGGGACAGGCATAGCCCCTGACTGGGGAAAGGAGATCCGCGGGATTCCTGGTGCCATCGGGGGATTTGAGAGCTGGGTTCTGTGATCACAGAGGACTGAGCCTAAAGGGGGCAGCCTGAAGAGCTGACCAGACCATGCAGTGCCGGTAAGAGAAGAGCTTACAGATACCAAGCATTTCCCGTTTCCGTGGCCGGCGTTTGTTTGTTTTCACTGAATCCTGTTCATAAGATATTTTGGATACAGACACACACCTGTGCTGAAGAGAGGGAGAGGGTGCGGAGGAGTGGAATCTGTGGAGAGACGGAGGAGAGAAGGGGGGCCGGGAGAGGTGGCAGTGAATTGAGCGCTGAGACACCCCTGAGCACAGGACTGGGGCATCCATACGAATAACAGGGGTGCAAGAACAACAGGAAGAAGAACAAGGATCAGAAAACCTATTTGAAGAAATAATATCAGAAAACTTCCCTGAGGTGGGGAGGAAAAAAGTCACACAAGCCCAGAGAGTCCCAAACAAGGTGAACCCGAAAAGACCCACACCAAGACACATCATAATTACCATGGCAAATGTTCAGGACAAAGAGAGAATCTTACAGACTGCAAGAGAGAGACGAAAAGTTACATACAAGGGATCTCCCATTAGATTATCAAATGATTTCTCAACAGAAACACATCAGGCCAGAAAAGAATGGACGGAAATTTACAAAGTGATGCAAAGCAAAGGTCTGAATCCAAGAATACTCTATCGAGCAAGGCTATCATTCAAACTTGAAGGGGAAATAAGAAGCTTCACAGACAAATAAAGGCTAAGGGAGTTTATCACCACCAAGCCAGCATTGCAAGGAATGCTAAAGGGACTGATATAAAAAGAAGAAATAAAAAGCTGAGAAAGAAAACAGCCACACAAAAAAAGGAATGGCTACAAACAAGTACCTTTTAATAATAACTTTAAACGTAAACGGACTAAATGCTCCAACCAAAAGACATCAAGTGGCTGAATGGGTAAAAAAAACATGACCCATACATCTGCTGTCTACAAGAAACCCACCTCATTAGAAGGGACTCACACAGACTGAAAGTGAAAGGATGGAAAAATATCTTTCAGGCAAATGCAAAGGAAAAGAAAGCTGGGGTACCAATACTTATATTGGACAAAATAGACCTCAAACTGAAGGCCATAACGAGATAAGGAAGGCCACTTCATAATACTAAAGGGATCAATACAACAAGAGGATATAACCCTGGTAAACATATATGCACCCAATGCAGGAACACAGAATTCATAAAAAAACTCCTGGACGATATCAAAGGAGAGATCACAAACAATACAATCATAGTAGGGGACTTTAATACACCACTGACAGCACTGGATAAGTCCTCTAGACAAACAATCAGCAAAGATACAGCAATCCTAAATGACTTACTATATCAAATGGACTTAATTGACATCTTCAGAACACTTCACCCCAAGGCCAGGGAATATACATTCTACTCATGTGCTCATAAGTCATATTCAAAAATAGACCATATATTGGGTCACAAGCAAAGTATCCCCAAATTCAAGATGACTTAAATCATAAAAAAGCATCTTCGCAGACCACGATGGCATAATATTAGAAATAAACTACTATAAAAACAACCCAAAATACTCAAACACCTGGAAGCTGAATAGCATGCTAATTAATATTGATTGGGTTACCAATGATATCAAAGAAGAAATTAAAAACATCCTGGAAACTAATGACAATGAAAGCACAACAATGCAAAACCTATGGGACAAAATGAAAGCAGTCCTGAGAGGGAAGTCTATAGCTCTACAGGCCTATCTCAAAAAACAAGAAAAAATGGTAGTAAATCATCTAACTCTACAACTCAAAGAATTAGAAAGAGAGCAACAAGAAAAGCCCAGAGTGAGCAAAAGGAAGGAGATAATAAAGATTAGAGCAGAAATAAATGACATAGAGACCAAAAAAACAATACAGAAAATCAATGAAACCAAGAACTGGTTCTTAGAAAGGGTGAACAAGATTGAAAAACCTCTAGTCACACTCACCAAGAAGCAAAGGGAGAGTACCCAAATAAACAAAATCAGAAACGATAGAGGCAAAAAAACAACAGACCCCACAGATATACAAATGATTGTTAAAAAATACTAAGGACAGCTCTACTCCAACAAACTAGACTACCTGGAGGAAATGGACAAATTCCTAGAAAAATACAACATTCCAAAACTCAATCAGGAAGAATCAAAACATCTCAAGAGGCCAATAACTATGGAAGAAATTGAAGCAGTCATCAAAAAGCTTCCATCAAACAAAAGCCCAGGACCAGACGGCTTCACAGGGGAGTTTTACCAAACATTCAAGGAAGACCTAAAACCTATCCTTCTCAGACTACTACAAAAAATTCAAGAGGAAGGAACACTTCCAAACTCATTCTATGAAGCCAGCATAACCCTAATACCAAAACCAGGTAAAGACAACACAATGAAAGAGAATTACAAGCCAATATCCCTCATGAACATAGATGCTAAAATCCTCAACAAAATCTTAGCAAATCAGATCCAGCAGTACATCAGAAAGATTATACACCATGACCAAGTAGGATTTATCCCAGGGATGCAAGGATGGTACAATATCCGCAAATCAATAAACGTGATACATCACATAAACAAATTGAAGAAAAAAACCACATGGTCATATCAAGTGATGCAGAAAAAGCATTTGACAAAATTCAACACACATTTTTGATAAAAACTCTCAGTAAGGCGGAGTAGAAGGATCATACCTCAACCTAATAAAAGCCATTTATGAAAAACCCACAGCCAACATCATACGCAATGGATAAAAACTAACACCATTGCCCACTCTCACCACTGCTGTTCAACATAGTACTGGAATTGTTAGCCATTGCAATTAGGCAAGAAGAAGAAATAAAAGGCATCCAAATTGGAAAAGAGGAAGTAAAACTCTCCTTATTTGCAGACGACATGATATTATACATACAAAACCCTAGAGACTCCATCAAAAAACTGCTAGACTTAATACATGAATTTGGCAATGTAGCAGGATACAAAATTAACCCCAAGAAATCTAACGCATTTCTATACACCAATAGTGAACTTTCAGAAAGAGAGATCAAAAAAATTAAGCTACCTAGGAATAAACTTAACTAAAGAGGTAAAAGACCTCTTCTCAGAAAACTACAGGACGTTGAAAAAAGATATAGAGGAAGACATAAACAGATGGAAGAACCTACCGTGTTCATGGATTGGTAGAATCAACATCATTAAAATGTCCATACTACCCTAAGCAATCTATAAATTCAACACACTTCCCATTAAAATACCAACGGCATACTTCACAGATCTAGAACGAACTCTCCAAAAATTCACCTGGAATAAAAAAAAGGACCCCAAATAGCTACAGCAATCCTGAAAAAGAACAAAGTAGGTGGGATCTCAATACCAGATATCGAGATGTATTACAAAGCCACTGTTCCCAAAACTGCCTGGTACTGGCACAAGAACAGGCATATAGATCAATGGAATAGAATAGAGAGCCCAGAAATCGGCCTGAACCAATATGCTCAATTAATATTTGACAAAGGAGGCAAGAACATACAATGGAGCCAAGATAGTCTCTTCAATAAATGGTGTTGGGAAAATTGGACAGATATATACAAGAAAATGAAACTAGACCACCAACTTACACCATACCAAAAATAAACTCAAAATGGATAAAGGACTTAAATGTACGACAGGAAAACATAAAAATTCTAGAGGAATCCAAAGGCAACAAAATCTCAGACATATGTCGAAGCAATTTCTTCACTGATACAGCTCCTAGGGCACTTGAAACTAAAGAGAAAATGAACAAATGGGACTAGATCAAAATAAAAAGCTTCTGCACAGCAAAAGAGACCATCAACAAAACAACAAGAAAGCACACTGCATGGAAAAACATATTTACCAACATCATATCTGATAAGGGACTAATCTCAAAAATTTATAGGGAACTCATACAACTTAACAAAAGGAAGATAAAAAACCCAATCAAAAAATGGGCAAAGGATCTAAATAGACACCTTTCACAAGAGGATATTCAGAAAGCCAAGAGACATATGAAAACATGCTCAAAGTCACTAATCATCTGAGAGATGGAAATCAAAATAACAATGAGGTACCATCTCACACCTGTCAGACTGGCTGTCATCAACAAATCAACAAACAACAGGTGCTGGAGAGGATGTGGAGAGAAAGGAACACTTGTGCACTGCTGGTGGGAATGCAGACTGGTGCAGCCACTATGGAAGACAGTATGGAGTTTCCTCAAAAATCTGAAAATGGAACTCCCATTTGACCCTGTGATCCCTCTTTTAGGAATATATCCCAAGAAACCAGAAACACCAATCAGAAAGGATATATGCACCACTATGTTCATAGCAGCACAATTCACCATAGCTAAGATCTGGAAACAGCCTAGGTGCCCATCAGCAGATGAATGGATTAGAAAACTGTGGTACATCTACACGATGGAAAACTATGCTGCTCTAAAAAGGAAGGAACTCTTACCATTTGCAAAGGCATGGATGGAACTGGAGAGCATTATGCTAAGTGAAATAAGCCAGTCAATGAAGGAAAAATACCACATGATCTCACTCATTCATGGATAATAGAGACCATTATAAACTTTTGAACAATAATGGATACAGAGGCAGTGCTGCCTCAGACAGATTGTCAAACTGCAGCGGGAAGGCCGGGGAGGGGTGGGGGACAGGAGGTAGGGGGGTGAGAGTTCAACCAAAGGACTTGTATGCATGCGTATAAGCATAACCAATGGACAGAAGACACTGGGGGATAGGGGAGGCTAGGGGACTGTCTAGGGCGGGGCGGGGAAAAATGGACACATATGTAATAACTTATGTATTACTTTAAGCAATAAAAAAAAGAAATATAGCTAACAAAACAATTTAAAAAGCCTCAGCCCTCAATTTAGATATTCTAATAAAAATTTAATTAAAAAAAAAAAAACAGATCCAGAGAGAGAGAAGCATAGATCAGACCAACACCCTCAGAGGGAAGGTAGGGGAGGGTGGGCTTAAGGGGGAGAGATCAACCAAAGGACTTGTATGCATGCCTATAAGCCTAGCCAATGGACGCAGACACCAGGGGCTGAGCGTGAGGGCATGCTTACCGGGTGGGGGTTGGGGTGTGGGGGCAGTGGGGGATAAGAACACATATGTAATACCTTAGTCAGTAATATGAAAGAAAGAAAAGGAACCCAGGAACACAGAATCAGTTGAGAATTCACACACTCACACTCACGCACACTCAGGCACACGCACACTCACACCAGGAGAGGGCTCTGCTGCTCTCAGTGGGAATCACCTCTTATCTCCCAGCCTGACCACTGCTTTCTCACCAGCTGAACCAGAGGACAATGAGGAGTGACAGGCCTGGTGCTCTGTGGAAAGCAACCTCTCCCTCCTGGACACTGCCCACTGTCCAGCAGCCACTTTTCTGCCCCCTCTCTGTCCCCCACGCCCTGAGCAGGGCTGGGCTGGCCTGAGAGCCCACAGACTTGAGGACCCAGATCCCGGGGGAGTTGGCGCCGAGGGCTGTGGGGACGCCCTTGGTCAACTGCAAACTCGGCCAGCTGAGGTCACACAATAAAGGCCGACGCCAGAGTTCCATGAATTGTTGCGTGTAAGTCCCCTCAGCGAGCTCCCACTCTGGCGCAGCGGGCGGGGTTTGGACCTCAGGCCTTCACTCCAACCAGGTGGGAACTCATTTTCAGATAGAAAGAGCCTGCGGGGGAGGGGTTGTGGGTTGCCAGTGACTAGAGCAAGTTCACCCCAAGAGACAGCAAGTTCACCCCCGCAGACAGCAAGAACCCAGAGTGTGCTCTTACCTTTACCACAGGCCAAGCTCCTCACCACGTGGACTCCTGCTCAGCAGGGAGGCTGGCGGGAAGGAAGAGGTGGGGGCCAGCACTTGGCTAGCTTCCTGGGGCTGCGCCCTGTTTCCATTGGGGACGAATCTCGCGAGATCATGAGATCCAGAGCGAACCAAGATCTGGAGCAGGAGGCGGGGGGGCGTGTTTTAACAGGCCCGGAGAAGGTGGGGACAGGGGCGCCTGTGCCACTCCCACCAGGCTGCAAGGGGTGGCAGAGGGTGGGGGACTGTCAGGGGGAACCCTGTGCTTCCAGGCATGATGGTGGGGGCGGCTGTGGATGTGGAGGGAGAAACAGGAGGCCGCGACCCCCAGCTTACCTCCCACTCGCCACCCCTGGTCTATGTTTCTGGGGACCCCTTTCCCTCTGTGGTTGTGGCTGCCACTTACCTACCTCTTTCCCTGGGCCAGGCTTGGCGCCCCACTCCCACCCCACCGCAGCCCTCTGTCTAGAAAAGAGCGCCCTGCCCTGGGCTAGCCCACTGTCCCTACTGTCTGGATGGGGACATTTTAGTAACCCCCGGGGCAGAGGAGAGCTGGCCAGATGCAATTACATTGTCTCTCTCCACAGGTGCCCTCCTCAGTCTACCCCTGGGGTATGGGTCACCAGAGCTCTTTGACAAGCCTGGAATCCAGCCTTTGCTCTGCTCACCTCCCCTAAGCCTTCAGGTGATGGCAGCCTCCCTGCCTTCCTGCCCCCTCAGGAAGGGGTTCTCCTCTCACCAACAAATCCCTTTGGCAAAGTCACACCTGGGCCTGAAAGCAGAAGAGTGGGCAGGAGGCTCCTGAGGAGGAGCAGGCCAACAAAGCTGAGGAGAGGTGGGGAGGCACCAGCCACAGCCTGGTGCTCAGGCTCTGGCAGAGCTGCCCCTTAGATGAACCTTAACCCAGGGCTCTCCTCTCAGGTGGCGCCTCCAGGGCACACAGGGGGCCTGGCATGCTCAGTCTGACAGGGTTTCCTGCCTGCTTTTCCATAGTCTCTTTAGGAGACAAAAGTCAGGCTTGTGAGGAGAGAGGGAGAGGGGACGAGCAAAGCTGAGGCCCAGCCCTGTCATCCAGGCTGGCCTGAGGCATCTCCTGGGCGTCCTTGGAAATCAGCTTCTCTTAGTGAGGAAGGGCTTGTAATAAGAATAGAGCCGCAGTTGTTTAATCATTACTTACAAACTATAAATACGAGGCCCTGGGACACTGGAGGATGAAACAGGCTCTACTGAAAACATAGGCTGCCTCCATGGCCTACTACTCAGAAAAGAATTGCATTTTGGGAAGAGACCAGGCACAGGACAGGCTTTGATTTGGCAGCTGTGCCCACATCCTGCACCCCCCCTGGGGTCTTTCTCAGGAAGGCTAACCATTCCAATCTCATCCCAGGAAGGGGCTGAGCTGTTCCTAAAGTCTTGGAAGATTAGCCACCTTGTGGTCAGCCTTTGAGCTCCTGAAGGGCAGACAGCAGGCCCTCCCCTCCCCTTTGCATGTGACACTTGCAGCTGGCAGCCACAGATAGCTATCTTCTCTACCAAGAGGCTGAGAGCTGAATTTCCAGGGTGAGCAACTGCTCTCCCCATAATGACCGCATCCTTGGATAAACACTCCGTGTATGGTTCAACCCTGTCTCTGCTTAACTTGGCTCTAGTAGTGACAGGCAGTTTCAGACACATTGTGCTGCCTTGCTTTTCCTCACTCAGACTTGGGGAATATTCAGACTCTGCAAACTCTGAGACCTTTTCTGAGAGAGAGCATGGGCAGAGGACACTGTGTCCCTGTCATGCAGGTGACCCTGCATCTCTTCACCATAGGCTGTGGGGAGGTTGTGGGGGCGGAGCGTAACAGCAGGGTCTTGAGGCTTGCTTCTTGTGTATCCCTACCCTGCCATTCCTCCAGACATTCCCCATGCCTATGAACTAGCAGAGGTTAAGGTTTCCAGCTACATAGATGGAGGAATGAGGACAAATGAGGCGACTGCTCGCAGCCCCAGTGGATCTGGGATTGTCACCTAGAGCAGAGCAGATAAAAAACAGAAACAGAAACAACTCCACTATTTCACCTGGGAACTAGAGATTCAGCCTAGCACTCGCACCTCTCTCCTAATGCATTTGGCAACTATTAGTCCTGGGGTGGCTGCTAATATCATGCTCTGAGCTACACACAGTCTCTCCTCACAGAGTTTAGGATGAAAATAAAACACACACACACAGACACACACACACACACACACACATACACACTCACACAGCTAAACCCAACAAGACCATTGTCTACAAATGGCTCTTTGTAACTAATTCTGCCATGAAAACAAAGGGGCTGGTATGGAAAGTTACAGAGGCAGGAGACTCCTGCCTGAGGGTTGTACAAGGAGGGGCCATCAGGGGCTTGGAAGGATCCTGTTCAGGGCTTGAGGACAGACTGCACAATTTCTGAGAGAGTAAAGTGCTTGGCCAATTTGAGAATGCAAGAGACACTGGGGCACAGGGGAGGTTGATAGAGTGACACAGAGGGCCATGGATGTATCGTGGAAGGCGAAATTCAAAGGGAATCTATTTGAAGTTTGTCCACCCTTATGTTCATGATGATCCGGTTGCTTGTCAGCATTGCAGAGCTTGATGCACTAAAAAGAAGAGGTCTGTTATATGAAAAGCAAAATGCAGGCCACCTGACTGATTACATAATGCAACCCTATTCTTGTAAAATTAAATGTGAATGTAACATTCATTTATTTCATTGCCTCACCCATTGCCTCACAATGTTCACCATGTTCCTAGGTGACAGTAAGCCTGCATAAGGAAGAGAGACTGAAAGTTCCCGGGCCCCACTCTCCTGGGAAATCAGCAATTCCTATTTATGAACCTCGTAAAGCAGTCCACATGGCCACTAAAAGTGATAATGCTAGTTATCGTAAAATATCTTCCTGTAGTTTTTACAAGTTTGTCTATCACAATTGCCTCTCCTGGACTAGTGGTGAAGAGCTATTTTCATTTTAGAAAGATTAAAAGTGTCAGTCAACCAGCACTGCATTATAATGATCACCATTGTGACTTAAAAACCCTTCAGTGATGGAAGAGAGGGAAGCCGGATGCTTTTGAAGGAGCTGCTGTCTGTGTGTGTGTGTGTGTGTGTGTGTGTGCGCACACACACTCCTGCACAGCTGAGAAAGGCTGAGTCTAGCCTGTCCTGTGAGGGGATGAAATAGAGATGAGGTGAAAGGGGTACATACTTTTGTCTACAATCACCTACAGTAAGCCTAAGGGGGAAAGAAGCTGCATTCTCAAACTAAGCATGCTTGATGTGGATGTGGATAAAACATACAGCCCTTTTTGACTAAGGAATATTTAGCCTTTTGATTTTGTAGCCAGACTCCTGCCAGGACATTTTGAACTTTAATGCTGTCAGTTGTTTTCAGGTGAAGATACTAAGATGAGGAAGATTAAACATGGGTCCAAAGCAGGGAGGGAAAATCAAGAAGGAATTTGTGGCTGATTTGTGCTTCCATGACACCCACTGTACAACAGGCTCCTGATGTCCTTAGAGGCACCTGCAATGGCCTCTGGACGTCCAGTTCTCTGCAGGAATAGATGTTGTGAAAGTTCTTGGAGAGAATTCAGGGTGACCAGAGTGCATTCGCCACAGTGTGTGGCCCGATTTGTGTGAACCACACCTTTTGAAAATTCTTTTGGCGTAGCTCTCGAGGAGCCCAGTGGGAAAGGTAGGAACCTTCATCCCTGGGCGGCATCCCTTCTCCCAGATTCGGGCCTCCCAGAGACTGGACTTGAAGAGGATAGAACCCTCCCCATGTGAGTAACTGTTGGGGGAGGGGTTGGGTGTGTGGAGAGGAACACTCAGCTGAAGGCCAGCTGCTCACTGAGATACAGGGTTCTCATAGCTCCAGGGCCTTGGCCCAGCCTCAAAGCAACTTCTTGGGATGGCGATGTAGGCTGCCCTACCGGTCCTGGTCCAATCCTACTTGTACAGGTTGTCCACTGTTTGCTCCCCTGGTTGCTAAACCTCAAGCTTGGAACAAAATACTTAGAATCCTCAGACTGCAGGAACAATTTGCATGGATATCCCTCCTCACCTGCGAACCTGGTTGGGGAGGGGATGAAAGAGTCAGTGGTCAGTGTCCTTTCAAGTGTCAGAGTGTCAGAGGGCAGAGGCCTGAGTGGCTTCCCCATGGCTGGGCTCTACTCCCCTCTCTCTACTCAGGACACACGTGAACTTTCCCAAGGACAGTTCTTGGGTACCAGCACTGACGCCTCTCCCTCCCCTCCAGGTTCACCTGAATCATCCCTCTCTGCATTTCCCCCTCTTCTCCAGGCCCTGGGCCCAGCCAGGCTGGACCCAGCCTCTGCCCTGTCCAGCTGTGGGCTCATGAGGTGTGCTGGGCAAGCTGAACTGCCACCAATTCCAGCACTGGACACAGCAGCCACTGGAATTTATAACCCTGCCTCCTGGGACCAACAATGTCTGTGAACCGCTCCCACACTCCTGATTGATGGTATCACAGGGGAGGAGGGGTACCTTGCTAATAGACATCTGCTGAAGCCCTCTTGTTTACCATGTTTCACTCCAATCAGGCAAAGGCAACAACCTTCTGAAGAGGGTCTCTCTCTCTGAATCTTTTGGGCAGGAGCAGGTAGGGGTTGCCCAAAGGTTCTCTCTGATTCTTGGCTTCTAAATAAACAGCTGAAAATCAATATCCCAAAAGGCAGCTTAGGGTGGAAGAATCTTGGTTGCCTTTATTTCTTAACTATTGGCTAAGAGGGTTCAGACTGGTGTCAGTCAGGTATATATATATATATATATATATATATATATATATATACACAATCAAATGAGCAAACACAAAATAAACAATAAAACTTCTAGAGATCTTTTATGGAGAGCCTGAAAACAGGAGAGTCATAGTAGTAGACTTTTATCACTCCTCTGACTTCACTGGAGAGGTCTTCCATGTGACAAAATAATGATACAGAGACTCTAAAGAACACACTGCATCGGATGGATTTAATAGACATTTTGGAACGTTTCACCCCAACAGAGCAGAATATACATTCTTCTCAAGTGCACATGGATAATTCCCAAAGATAGACCTCATGATAGGACACATAACAAGTCCCTACACGTTCAAGGAGATTTAAATCCTATCAAGCATCTTCTTGGATCACAGTGGAATGAAATGAGAAATCAACTAGAGTAAAAACACCCAAAAACATTAAAGCACTTAGAGGCTAAATAGCATGTTATTAAACAATGAATTTGTTACAATGAGATCAAGAAAATATCAAAGACTTTTTGGAAAAAAAGGAAAATGAACAAATAACAACACAGAATCTCTGGGAAATAGCAAAAGCAGTCCTGAGAGGGAAGTTCATAGCACTATAGACATATCTCAGAAAATAACAAAAATCAGCAATAAACTATTTATCCCTATAACTTAAGAATTAGAAAGAGACCAACAACCAGAGCCCAGAGTAAGTAGAAGGATGGAAAAAATAAAGATTACAGCAGAAAAAATAACATAGACAAAAAATTCAATGAAACCAAAAGCTCGTTCCATGAACGGATAAACAAAATTGATAAACCATTTGCCAGACTCATTAAGAAACAAACAGACATGATTCCAATAAGTAAAATCAGAAACCATAGTGGAGGAGTAAGCACTGGCACCACAGAAATTCAAAGGATTGTAAGAAAATACTATAAACAGCTACTTGCCAAAATGCTGGACAATGTGGATGAAATAGATGAAGTCAGTAAAAAATGACATCTACCAAAAGTGATTCAGAAAGAATTAAGAAACCTGAATAGGCTCATAACAACTGCTGAAATAGAAGCAGTAATCAAAGAACTTCCAATCAACAAAAGCTCAGGTCCAGACAGCTTCACAGGGGAGTTCTACCAACCATTCAGAAAACTATAATCTATACTCCTAAAATTATTTCAGAAAATCAAAGAGGAAAGAATACTTCCAAATTCTTTATATGAGGGCAGCATTATTCTAATTCCAAAACAAGGTAAAGACACTACAAAGAAAGAGAATTACATGCCGATATAGCTGATGATGACAGATACTAAAATCCTCAACCAAGTATTAGCAAATCGCATCCAGAATTATATTAAAAGGACCAAATGCCATGATCAAGTGGGATATATTCCAGGGATGCAAGGCTGGTATGATATTCGCAAATCAATAAACATGATACAACTCATAAACAAACTGAGAGATAAAGATCACATGATCATATCGATAGACGCAGAAAAAGAATTGGAAAAAACCCAACACCCAATTGTGATAAAAACTCTCAGCAACGTGGTAATAGAGGTAGCATACCTCAACATGATAAAGGCCACATATGAGAAACCCACAGCCATCATCATACTGAATGGGCAAAAACTAAAACCATTTCCTGTAAAAGAACAGGAACAAGACAGTGATGCCAATTTTGACCATTCCTGTTTGACATAGGACAGGAAGTGCTACCATAGTGTTCATGAAGAAATAAAAATCATCCCAACCGGAAAAGCACAGGATAAATGAATTTGGTCATGTATCAGGATACAAAATTAACACCCAAAAATATATGTCTTTTTATACACCAAGAATGAACTCACAAAAAGGGAAACTAAGAAAAGAATCCCACTTACCATTGCAGTAAAAGAATTAAGGAAAAATCTCAATGAAGGAAGTAAAAGAACAGCACTTGGAAAACAAAGGAACATTGAAAAGGAGATAAAGATATCAACCAATGGACTAATAAACTGTGTTGATCCGTTGGGAGAACTAACATCATTAACATGTCCATACTACCCAAAGCTATTTAGAGATTCAATGTAATCTCCATTAATATACCAACAGAATATTTCACAAAGAACAAACTCTCCAAGAATTCCTATGGAGTATAAATAGCCTCAGCAATCCAGGGAACAAAAAAAAAAATATGGACGACTCACAATACCAGATATTAAGCTACATTATAAAGCCACCATTCTCAAAACTGCCTGCTACAGGCACTAGTAAAGACATATACACCACTGAAACAGAACAGAGAACCAAGAAGTGGACCGAAGTCATTATGCTCTATTATTAATTTACAAAGGAGGCAAGAGCATACAATGGAGTCAAGACAGAGTCTTCAATAAATGATGAAAATCAGACAGAAACATGCAAGAAAATGAAACTAGACCACCAACATACACCTTACACAAAAATAAACTCAAAGTGGATAAAGGACTTGAACGTTAGTTGGGAATCAATAAAAAAAAAAAAAAAACTTAGCAGACTGCATAGGCAGCAAAATATCAGACATATGTCTTAGCATATCTTTACTGACACAGTTCCGATGGCAATGCACACAAAGGGGAAAATAATCAAATGGACTACATCAAAATAAAAATCTTCTGCACAGCAATCTAAATCCTGAACAAAACAACAAGAAAGCCCACTGCATAGGAGAACATATTTGCCAATGGTACCTCAGATAAGTGTGGAATTTCAAAGTTTACAGGGAACTCACACAAATTAACAATAGGAAGATAAACAATCCAATGAAAACATGGGCAAAGGACTTAAATGGACACTTTTTGAAAGGGGACCTACATAAGGCCAAGAGACATAGGAAAAAATGCTCAAAGGCACTAACAGTCCAAGAGATGCAAATCAAAACGAGAGAAGTACCAATCTACACCTGTCAGAATAGCTGTCAGAAAAAAATAAAAAAATAAAAAACTACAAGTGCTGAAGAGGATGCAGAGAAAAAGCAAACTTTGTGCACTGCTGGTGGGAATGCCGACTGCTGCAACCATTGTGGAAAACAGTATAGATTTTTCTCAAAAAATTGAAAATGGAGCTCCCATTTGATTAAGTACCCTCTCTTCTAGGTATATATATATCCCAAGAAATAAGTAACATTAATCAGGACAGATATATGCAACTGTATGTTCATACCAGCCCAATTTACAATAGCTAAGATTTGGAAACAGCCTCAGTGCCCATTAGCAGATGAACGGATTAAAAAACTGTGGAACACCTATGCAATGGAAAACTCTACTGCTGTAACAAAGATTGTACTCTTATAATTTGCAACAGCACAGATGGACTTGGAGAACATTATGCTAAGCAAAATAAGCCAGTCACAGAAAGATAAATATCACATTTTCTCACTCACTTGTGGAATATAATGAACATTAACTGATGAGCAACAAGACATCCAGACACAAAGAATCATCGATCAGACTGTCAAACCTCAGAGTAAGGCAAAGACCAACAGTAGTTAATATATATATATATATATATATATATATATATATATATATATATCCTTTCCAATAACAGACAAACATGGTAATTAACGGTACCTCTGGCATGCTTCCCATTGGCTCATCAGGGCAATATTCAAATTAACTGTCAACCAAGATGGTGGCCGGTAGCCAGGCAGCTGAAGGGAACAGGAGGCTAGCTTGCTCCAGTGAAGGAAGAAGCCAAGTTTCCCCACCTGTCACTGCTGGGCTGTGAGCTTGCACTCTAAGCAGCCATGTTGCAATTATAGACACTAAACAAACCCCATGCTTTCAGCCAGCCGGCAGAGCTGGAGTTGCAACAGAGTTTCTATAATAGAACCCAAACAAATCCAGATACCTGCTTTCAGCAGCCGAGGCCTCAGCGCTGTAGCCAAGCCTCAGAACTGAAGTTGGCTCTCAGTTCCAGTGACAGCCATAGAAGGTAAACAAATCCCAAAATAAAAAAAGAAAAAAAGGAGAGGTTGGGAGCTTCAGTCACCCGCCAGCCTGAAAACGGCCCTCAGCCCCTCATCCAGACTGGGCAGGAACCCCAGTGGGGAACCTGACCCTGAAGGGGGTGTGACCAGCTGCAAACAGCTATCATCCCCTCATCCAGGCCCGCCAGGCACCCAAGCGGGAACCCCACCCTGATCCAGGACACCATTCAGGGCAATCCAGCCGGCCCCCACCTGTGCCCCAGGCCTCTATCCTGCATAGTAAGAGGGTAATATGCCTCCCAACACCGGGAAGAGCAGAGCCGTGGGGCCTCCTGAACCCGGGATCAGTGGAGCCAGGAGGCCTCCTGGCACCGGAATCAGTGGAGCCTGCCAGCACCGGGATCAGTGGAGCAGTGAGGCCTAACTGCCCCTTGTCAAGGGGAGCCGTGAGGCCTCCCAGCAATGGGATCAGAGGAGCAGCGAGGTCTCACTGCTCCTGTGTCAAGCGGAGCTGCGACGCCTCCCAGCACTCTGATCAGCGGAGCCGCGAGGCCTCCTGGCCCCTGGAGCAGCATGACAGGGGGCAGTGCCCAAACCCCCTGATCACCCTGTGGCTCTGTGTGTGACAGGGTGAGGCACCCCAACCCCGCCATGGGCCCTGCTCTGTGTGTGACAGGGTGGAGCCACAACCACCTCCTCGGCCCTGCCCTAAGTGTGACAGGGGTAGGCACCCCAACCCCCTGATCTGCCCTGCTCTGTGTGTGACAGGGGGCAGTGCCCCAACTCCTCTATAGGCCCTACTCTGTGCGTGACAGGGGGGAGCTCCCAAACACCCTGATTGGCCCTGCTCTGTGTGTGACAGGGTACAGAACCCCAACCCCCTTGATGGGCCCTGCCCTGTTCATGACAGCAGGTGGTGCTGCAACCTCCCCATCGTCCCTGCCTTGAGTGTAACAGGGGGTGGCACCCCAACCCCCCAATCGGCCTTACCCTGAGCATGACTGGGGGTGGCATCGCAACCTCCCGATCCGCCCTGCTCTGTGCATGACAGTGGGCAGCGCCACAACTCCCAATCGGCCCTGCTCTAAGCCCCACCAGGGGTTGCACCTAGAGATTGGGCCTGCCCTCTGCCACACCGGAGCAGGCCTAAGCCAAAAGGTCATTATCTCCCGAGGGGTCCCAGATTGTGAGAGGGCACAAGTGGGGCTGAGGGACATCCCCCCACCAGTGAACAAATTTTTGTGCACTGAGCCTCTAGTATATATATATATATATATATATACACACACACACATATACCTACATACATATATCTCTGTGTATATACATATGCATATGCATACGTATACGTATACGTATATGTATATATATCTCCCATAGAGGGCTAATGAACTTTGATATTCAGCAGGGCTGAACATCAGCATTATATTACCCTGCTGTTGGCAAAATGGCTGAAGGTAATCTCCAAACCTGATAACCCTTTTAATGTTTAGCAAACTTGACTGCTGATATGCCTGTTTGCTTTGCTTAAGGGCATATATGAGAAACCTAAAGCCAAGTCAATAAAAGCTGATGGGTGCTGGGTTTCAGAGAGCTTCTCCACTAGAAAGAAAGGTCTCTGCCTGGCTCCCCCATTTCTTCTAAATTTATATTTGTTGTATAGTGTATTCATTTGTGTGCAGCTCCTTTACCTGATCCTGAATCCTTGCTGCAAAAGGTTACAACATTCTGGCACCCAATGTGGGGCATCTGGAGAAGAAATTGCACCAGAGTGAAAAATGAAGACATTTCACCAGAAAGCTGGGAAGTGCACTGAAAAGGTGGGGAGAATTCTCTGTGCACAAAGCCCATGCCAGCTTTGGAAATTGTGACATAAAGTGGGTGGAAAATCTTTCATTTCTGCCAGGCTACAATGAGGAAAGTTTGAGTATATGGCAAAAAAAAAATTGTAAACATATAGCTTGTACGCTCAAGGTTAAGGAAATTAAAATATCAAAAGGTACTCTCTTAAATCAGGCTCAAGGAAAAAAAAGTAACATGGTCATCTTGAACTATGTGGGCTCTTGTCTGCACTGCATTATGCCTAATTCGTATTGGGGATCAAAAGTCTGTAATACCTAAGCCCTGGGTCCTCCACCTCTAGTGTGGAAAGGCTCAGCAGCTAGAGAAAATGGGGCTAACAGTCATTTTACAAAAGGACCCTTTAATGCTTTGTCTGAAAATTACCATATGACACCTTGGGACAGGCAGATTTTAGCTAAAATAACTTTAGAGGACAGCCAGTGCCATGAAGAGCAGAATAGGATAAGATTTATGAAAACTACTCTGATTTATTAAGCCTTGTCACTATGTTACGGGCACTTGTCTGTTGATTACTATCAATCTGTCTTGGTTGTTTATTGTTAGTCTATTAAGCATGCCTTCAATTTAATTTAATAAGAAAAGAAAGAGTAGATGGACAGGCCATTATTAATATCTAAAACACCTCCCAACCCATTAATTACTAGTCTTTTGGTGATCCTGTAAAATGTATGCCCACTCTCGAGAGTGTTATTAAAAGTCTCATTTTATTTCCCAGATCGTTATTTGAAATTTGGATAGATGAGACATTCCTCACAATTTAAGGGATATCTCTAGGATTTCTGTACCAGTGAAGAGAAAAACGCTAGCTTAAGAGAAGTCGCACCCCACCCGATTTTGTGTGGCCTCTTGGACTGACCCCCATCTCTTCACAGATGCTATAGTACAAACCCAAGACTGTTTTTCTTATTAAGATGGTGAAATGACACAAGGAAAATAGACAGGCTGCTTTTAGGCAATAAGATTAGTGTTTCCATAATAAGGGGCAGTTCTGAAATAATAATGGACCATATTCCAAGGTTAACATTAAAGCCAATGAAAGCCAGTAAGTTTTCTCTGCTGCAAAATTTGCCCAAGTAAAGCACCTTAGATGGTGATAACTGGCTTTGGAATCTCAAAATTGTTAAAAGTTAAATAGATAGATATACCTTAAATGAAGGCTTGTGGCAAAGCTTTTCAGTAATAATTATAAATAAATATATTGATGGTGACGGTGGAGTCACTGAGGAGAGGCTGACTGCACTCTCTGTTGGAGGAAAGGGCCAGTGGATATTCCCCCTGTAAAAGCAGAGAACCTGGCAGAGCAACCTTATATCTTATCTCTGAAGGAAAAATGTGGTGGTTTTAAAATTCAAATGCCTACAGGCCTTCTTCCCTTCTCCCCCTACTTCTTTAGCAACCTCATATGTCTAAACATACATTTGTAAAGTTTTGGTAACTTAAAAATCTGTGTTATTTACATTAAGGAATAAAACTTATTAAATCTCTGTTTTGAAAGAACAAAATACTGAAATATTAATTTGAGTTTGACTCGAATGAAAAAATAAAGGACAGATTTGAATCTATTAATTAAATAAGTCTTTGTTAATTTTATTGGAAACATATCCTTAAAAATGTGAAGGTATTACTAATCTAAGAAATGCTAAGTATTTAACTTACCACCTAAAATTTAAGGCTTCCAAGAGATAAAAGTTCAAATTAAATTGGGAGAAATTAAATGCTTGTAATGATACAATGCATAAACTTTAGAAATTCATTATCAAGAAAAATAATTCTTGTGATTTATCTGGAAAAATTTAGTAGCACAACATATATTGTAGTAATTATGTGTACTATGTGTGGTAAAATTTCATCCTAGGGTATAAAATGTAATTGGATTGATTAAAAAAGAGGAATAATTCTCTGGTCTGAACCAAATTTTTAATATAAAAACGAGTTTAAATTTAATTGATCTATTTTAGAATAATTACAACAAATGTATAATGTAATATTTGGGTTACACATATTTGTGATAGTCTTTCCATGTTAAATTTCAAGACTTTAACCAAGAGATAGCTTTGAAACTTTTCAAGTGCCCTGGAATAATTCAAGGGTTTACTCTTCTTAAAAGAAATATTTTAGGAAAAGAAATATTTTCAAACCAAATTATGCCGATCTAATATACTTGAAATCACTTGAAGCTTCATCAAATAAAAATTAATAATTGTGTTCTCTTAAAATACACGTATTTTAAATGTTATAAAAGTGTCACCCTCTAAGGGAGGGCAGGACAAAGTTGCTGAATACTTCTTTAGCAACATCGGATTATTCAGCAGCAGAATTTTAAGATGGGTGCCCTGACAGCCTGATCTTTAGATAGGCCAGTGGGTAGTGCAACATCTGGACTTCATAGGTCAAACGTATAAGTTTACTTACTTTGCTTCCTCAATAAAGATGCATGCTTTAGTCACTTAATAAATTAGCTTTTTACAATATAATCAAGGTCTTATATAAACTCAGTTATATGAGAAGCAGATATTTTATTAGCAATTGGTTCTAACACAGTCCAGAGTAAAATTTCTGTACCTATGCAAATGAGCAATAGCCAAAAGAATGCTGTTCAAAAGTAAATTTTAAGCTTAATAAAAAGGAGAAATTTAAAAATCTCTTCTGCGACTATTTACAAGGGAAACCAAAAGTTAGTATTCAAACATTAAATCGCACCATTAATAAGAAAACATAAAAAAAAGAGTTACTTTTACTTAGTCTGTATGCATTGCGCTATTGGCCAGCATACCTCTCTCTGATAGGTATTTCTGAAAAGGAACCAAGTTTGTAGCTCTATTTAACAGAAAGAAAAAAAGCTTTTAAAAGAAACTCCCTAATTGTGGCCTAGAAATTACTCTGGAAGAAAAAACAGAAGGAGATTCCCTTCAAATATCTAGAAAACTGTAATTAAAAATAAATGTATTAGGCCTCAAAAAGAAAAGTAAACAATTTGCATTTTGCCTCCTTAAAGAAAGCTTATTTCAATATACTCAAAGACTGCTAGCAGAAACCCTATTAGTGTCATTTACTGTCCCCACCCAATGACACAGGAAGTTAGGAAATAAGCCTTATTTTAGACTGATTTAAATTAGCAAATGAAAATAAAAGAATATTCAGGGGAACTTAGTTGTAATAGGCCAAAATATATTCCTGGAGCAGTCACTGTTTTTACTGATAGTCCATCTCATGGTAAAGCTGCTTATAATGCAGTGAATCAGACCAAGTCATTCAGACCAGTCATACTTCTGTGCAAAGAATCAAATTAGAAACGATCAAGGCTGACTTGCAGGATTTCCAAAAGCCTCTTCATATTATCTCTGATCTGCCTATGCTGCCAGCCTGGTAAACAGAACTGCAACTACTCAATTTAAATGGCTGTGACTGACGCCTATCTATACTATTTACAAGTCCTGGTCCTTTAACAAAAGGAAATGAATACGCATATCAATTAGTTATTTTAAGGAAACAGGTCAGGGGAATCTCATCAACTTTTACATTAGTCTGCCAAAATATTGTGCAGCAGACAAAACAGATTATCAAGAAATGTCCCCCTTGCATGTTATATCTGCTACAAGGGCCTCTAAATCCCAACTTGAAAAACGAAATTGGGGGAATAGTGAAATCTCCTATAAGTAGACTACACAAAGCCTTAATTACTTTAAATTTTTCCCTTGTAATGCTGATGGCAAGAAATCCATGGAAAGACACTAGTGAAAGAGTAAGCTAAAGGAAAATGTTCTGCTTAAATGGAAAGATACCGAGTCTGGTTTATAGAAGGGTCCCTTTATTAACCTTTGGTTGAGGATATACTTGAGTATTTCCAGAAAAATCCTCCAATTCCTGCAACATGAATCTGAGAGAGGAACTGACCAGACTACTGCAACCACAGATAGCAGTCGCCCCAAGCAAAATGCTGAGGAGTCAGAGGAGAAACATCCAGAGATGGGGGATGGTGAAGACGGCTTGCCATGCTAGCACTCATCAGCTGTGCATTGGTACAGGTTGCCCATGACAAAGCCAAGAAAGGTCAGACCTGCATTGTCATTTCTCACCATTTGTCCACCATCCAGAACTCGAACATCATTGCTGTCATGTCACAAGCTAACTGTGACTGGGAAAGGGATCCATAAAAATCTAATGGCCCCAAACGAAACCTACTATGAACGAATCCTTAAATACCTGACAATAATATTTAGAAGGACATGAAAGAACTCAATCCTTGTCGTCGAACCTCCCTATATTTCCTTTTTAGAATAACCACTAGTGTTTTTCTTTCTTGTTCTTCTATGTTTGCTTCCAGTATGAAGATGCAGAATGAAGTCCTAAAAGATCTGAGCCCAGCTAATGGCATACACCTTTCTAAATTAATTAAGAAAGCAAAAAAGGGGGAAATGTTGGAGAAAAGACCAATAGTAGTGAACATATCAATGCGAGAAGTCCCACAGAAGGAGAATGGACTTTGATATTCAGCATGGCTGAAAATCAGCATTTTGTTACCCTGCTGTTCGCAGAATGGCTGAAAGCAACCTCCTACCATGATAATACTTTTATTGTTTACCAAACTTTACCATCGATATGCCTGTGTGTTTTGCTAAAGGGCAAATGTGTATTCAAGTAAATAAAAGCTGATGGGTCCTGGGTTTCAGAGTGCCTCTTTACTAGAGAGAAATATCTTCACCTGGCTCCCCATGCCTTCTAAATTTGTAATTGTTGTCTAGTGTATTCATTTGAGTTCATCCACTTTTCCTGATTCTGAATCTTTTCTGCAAAAGGTTGCTGCAGGGAAGATAGGGGAAGATGGGGTTAGGGGGAGAGATCAACCAAAGGACTTATAGGCATGCATATAAGCCTAATGGACACAGACACCAGTGGGGGTGATGAGATGAGTAGGAGGTAGGGGGGACAAATGGGGGATAATGACACATATGTAATACCTTAATCAATAAAGAAAAAAATAGCCCTAGCTGGTTAGGCACTGTGGATAGATTATTGGTCTCCAGACTGAAGGGTCCCAAGTTTGATTCCGGCCAAAGACACATGCCCGGGATGTGGGCTTGGTCCCCAGTGTGAGGCTTGCAGATGGCAGAGGATCAATGGTTCTCACTCATCATTGATGTTGCTATCTCTCTCTCCCTCTCCCTTTCTCAATGAAATCAATAACAAATATTTCAAAAAATAAAAAAAGGAACAGATGAATGAAATAGAGACAGAGTAAAAAAAAAAAAAAATACGTTTTAGAATACCATAGAAGGAATCCTATTATTTTCAGATATTTAATAATTCCTACAACTTTTGTGATAAAATAGGTTTGCACTGTTTTGGTAATATAATATTTAAATTATTTTTCTTAACATATTAATTTTATTGCATGTAAAACTGTATTATAAAAGGCTAATATACAAATTGTCCCTTTAAACAGGAGTTTGACCAGGAGATCAACCATGGGGTGGGACTGTGTAGCTGTTGTCCCCAGCTGCACCCTCCAACCAGCCCCACACTGTTCTGTCTGCCCCCCCCCACCCCCTGCAATGATCGAGGACCCACCAGCTAGTAAGCTTCCCACAGCCCTTTCCACTTACCTTCATCTTCCCCCATCTGATCCCGCACTCAATTGGGGTGGGGCCAGCCAGCCAAACACTTGCATCCCCTCCCCCTGACCAACCCGGCAATTGGGGTGTGCAGGCCAGACACCACGCATGCACGAATTTGTACACTGGGTCTCCAGTATTATTATATTTAAAATAGTTTTTCTTGGGATATTAATGCTTATTGCATGTAAAATTATTACATTTAAAATAGTTTTTCTGGAAATATTAACATTTATTGAATGTAACATGACACTAAAACCATTTGTCTTAAAATATTAAAAAAGTAAATATAAAAAAGAGGGACACTGTATCAACATGGATTAAAAGGAATGCATTCCTCACTCTGGTGTTATCTACTTCTTACCTCACTAATCAGAAGATGAAGAATTATTTCCTAACAATGAAACAATAAGATAGTGTTCAGTACAGATGCCCATCCACTACTCACTTTCCACATGGCTTCCTGAAATTAAAGTACAGCATTCCTTTTAAAACAGCTCATTACTCTAATCCATGAAAGGCTGTACCATTTACCTTGACTTCCCATCCCAGTAGTGCTTTGCTTTGGAACAGAATGGGCAGGTCTTGTAGGTGGAGGATCCCAACTTCTTGAAGATGGAGTTCTTTGCAGTGGAAGGGAATCCACCCCGGAGCCACTGCTGTGAAGATTAATTGTATGTCTGCCATCCTCTGTGTTATAAATAACATCATTCTACTTGAGTAGGGTCAACATTTGTTAAATGGTCAAGTCTGGTTATTGTGTATAAATCTTTACTAAACAGGATGATGGTCATAAGCATGCTGGTTAGCCCAAAATGATAAAATTCTATCTTTACATGTCTTCAGCACAGTGCTCAGAGTTATTGAAAATCAGTTTGGATAACTGAGAAAGAACTGAAGCAGCATTATATATATGTGCCAATAAAAGAAAACAAAACACACATACACACACACACCGGAATTTGAATGCAGAGAATCCAGATACACTAAGTGAAAGAAGTTATTTAAAAGATACAAGAAAACAGTCTCAACTAGTCTTCAAATTAATTTCATCTCAATAAAAGCTTTTAAAACGTGTAACGTCATAGTTAAAAATTAAAATATAAAAAGTCAAAACATGATGCATTACAAAAAAGTGTTATTTCACGAATGTTATCATATAATTCCTACAGTTCATTTATAAAATAATTCTTTGATCAGAATACTACACTCTATTTTAATAGTATTTAAAGAAAACATGTTGAATAATACATAATTAACAATCACTATTTTCATTTTCAAATTGAAAAGAAGCTTATCTTCCAATTCTGTAATTTGTCATGGGAAAGAAGAACTATGAGCATCCTCATATGTGGCCAAATATGAACTGGCAAACTCTTCTCAGTATCACCCAGATGGTAAAAACAGGAACATTCACCTTCATCTTGCACAAACTCTGCAATAACACTTTAGAAAATTTCCCGTGAAATGTCACACACCTAATTATCACAAATGGACACTAAGTCTTTGAAATTGGGAAAACTGGTTAATATGAAACCAACTTTTCCTGCTACAGATATATTGAAATGAATATATTTTCCTTTCATAGTCAGTCAAATAAGTAAATAGTTAAATTAAAAGACAACTCCCTGAAAATAGCTCATCAACATTTTTATTCATGTTTCACATACCTCATATAAAAGAAAGAAAGAAAGAAAGAAACACCAAGAAACTTGCTGAATCATTGGTTTGTAGCCTTTTTCTGGGTCAGAGACCCCTTGGTGAATCTATTTAATACCATAGACATTTCTCTTATGTAATTTCCAAATGGAAATTTTTCTACATCAAACGTAGGTACAAGATCGTCTTATCAAATTAATAATAGAGATTATTATTTTACACAGTACAGGGTTGCACATTCCTATACTCAAAACTAGTATTTCAAATCCAATTCTAAATAATGAAGTGTGTGTCCTTGAAGTTTATGTAGTTAGACTAACTTTTATTTCAGTGGGAATTTTCCAAGGTGAACTGATGTCCTTTATTCAGACGAAAGAAGGGTACTTTCAGAACAAATTCTTAGTAGTTCAATAAGTATGAATCTTCACTTTAAACCTACATGCTTCCTGTTCCCAAAGTGTAACATTCTAACATGAGATCAATAGAACTGAGTTCTTCAGAGAACAGTTGAAGTGACTAGAGGCAAACAGTAATGCTAAAATAGACTGAATTTAGCTTGAGGTTTAAATCCTATCCGTGTAAGGTCATTAGGAGTGTTTCACACATTATATATTGCATTCATTATTATAAGTGCTATACCTCTTTAGCAATTACAAATCATATTGATCATCAGTATACATTCTCAATCTAATGAATGGTATCATTTCTTTTGCTTTGAATGATATGAATGAAATTGAGGTGTATCTCTTCATTCAATGTTACTGTTTTCACATAAATAATGGTTTCATGCTCATACCTATTTTTAATTTTTTAAAAACATTTGAGTTACCGACAGTTTATGCACTCTTTATTGAATTTATAGGAGTTAATATATCACATAGGCTTCAGGTACACAAGTCTATGATACCTCATTTGCATATTGCATTATGTTTTTACCTAAGTCAGATCTCCTACCATCCCTAGATTTTGAAACATTACCTGTTTTCCACCTGAGGGTCCTTTTGCTTCTCTTACTTCCTCCTCTTCCACTTCCAGACTTCTCACATCACCTCTATTTCTTGATGGAACTGGTGCCCTCTGCCCACCCCCACTTTGAAAAGATCGTTTCTTGGTGTAGTCTACTTTAATTGTTTTTCCACCCACAGAATAAAATGAGTACACATAATATCAACACTACAGAACATTTAACCTGAACAAATGAGCAACTGTTTGAAACTAATTATTATTGCAACCAAAATCAAGACCTACCTCAAATTCTTCTCCCAGACCAAGAATTTCTTTCAAAAATGATAGAGTCTTTCTCATGGTAAGTTTATGAAACACTTCATTATTAACAATATTCCATTGTAGTATTCAACACAGAACCATATATGTTGGTTATTAAAAGTCCTCCAAAGACCTCTAGTAATAAGAACTAAAATGTCTCACATTCCAGGGGAAAACACATACATTTCATTCTTGTTTTTTAATAGGCTTATTCTTGGTTATCTGGAGAGAGGGATAGAGAGATGGAAACATAGATGAAAGAGAAATATTTTGATCAGTGGCTTCCTTAAATGTCTCATACTGGCAAACCAGCCTGCAACCTGGGCATGGGTCCTGACCATGTATAGATGATGAGACATGTTGGTTCACGATTCTATCCTCTACCATTGAGTAATACTGACTGTGCACTGTGGATTACTTTTTAGGATGTATCTGTTACTTCATTTATGTTTTGACACATCTATTTCATTTTTTCCAGTGCACCCGGCTTAAATAACCTATATTTTAAAACAAACAATCATTCATTAAAAATGATTAGGTACTTTATTGCTCCTCTACCACTTCTCAGATTTCTTACTTTTACTATTTCTTCAGTTAAAATGACAGAAAACAATGTCGAGTATGAATGCAACTCTGTATACATAGTTCTGATTTGTTTCTCCATTCTATTTTTAATCGGCTCCTTGCACAATCTTTAGTATTTTTTGGTTAGTACACTGTTTGATGTTAAATATGGTTCTAAGAAAACAAGCCATCTTGAAGGGGAGAGTTGCTATGACTAGGAACTCAGCCTCACCTCCACCCAGATGGGCCTCACATATCACCTGAGAGCCACACTGGCCAAAGACCTTTTTAAGGCAGCAGCAGATCCACGGGCACCGGGACTCCAACCCCCCACCACTGCCACTGCCTCCTGTGAGTCTTAGAGTGTACAATTGAATTGCCGATGCACTCTGTGGCCATTGGCCCATCGCACTCAAGCACCTGGATTCTGCAATGATAGCTAAAATGGGGAGACAAACAAACAACCCCCAAAGGACAGAAAAGGAGGAATTGCCAGAAGAGGAACTCAATTAAATGGAGACATACAATATGTTCGAAAAGGAATTCAGAATAAGGGTCATAAAGTTCATACACCAGATGCATGGGAAATCCACAACTTACATAAGAATCAAGGAAAAATGAAAAAAAATTGATAATAGCTGCAATAAAAAAATATGATGGAAGGTTTCAATAGTAGACTAGAAGTAGCAAAGGATTGAACCAGTGATTTAGGAGACACGGCAGAGTAACACACCTGGAACAACACAATCTGAACAGCAATTGGAGAGAAAAAATAGAAAGCAGGTGGATATCCTAACGGAGATTGGGGACAACATGAAACAAAGTAACATGTGTATAATAAGGGTGTCAGAAGGACAAGATGAGGAACAAGGATTAGGGAACCTATTAGAAGAAATAATCACAAAAACTTTCTGATCTTGGGAAGAAAAAGTCACACAAGCACAGACAGTCCCAAACAAGATGAACCCAATAAGACCTATACCAAGACACATTGTAATTATAATGGCAAACAGTAACAACACAAACAGAATCTTAAAGGCTGTAAGAGAGAGACAGAGAGTCACCTACAAAGGCTCTCCTGTTAGGTTATCAAATGATTTTTAACAGAAACACATCAGACCAGAGGGAATGAAAGGAAATACACAAAGTGATGCAAAACAAGGGACAAAATCCAAGAATACTTATCCAGCAAGGCAATCATTCAAAACTATAGGGGAATTCAGTGTCCTCACAGAAAAAAAAAAAAAAATCTAAGGGAGTGTTTCACTACTAAACCATCAATGCAAGAAATGCTAAAGGGACTGTTGTAAAAAGAAGGAATAGAAGAGACAGAAGAAACACAGGCATAAAGAAAAAAGTTGCAAAATATCAGTACCTATCAAAATAATCTTAAACCTAAACAGACTAAACACTCCATTCAAAAGATATATAATGGCCAAAATTATAATAAAAAAAGACCCATATGTATGCTGTCTATGAGAGACCCACCTCAGAATAAGGGCCTCACATGGACTGAAAGTGGAAGGAGAGAAAATACTTTTCAGGCAAGGAGGGGAAAAATCTAGGGGAGCCATAATTATATTTGAAAAAATAAATCTCAAGAAGCCAAGATGGCGATGGAATAGGCAGACGCGTCCCAGGGCTTGTCTGGGAGCAATTGGAGTGAGCAGCTGAAACTAATAACACCCACCCGGAAGTGGCAATGTACACTCAGGTGGTCAGACAGTTTGCAGCCAGGAAGGGCAGAGTTCCTCTGGTAAGGTAAAAACCATGGATCGGGGCAGGAAACTTTGCCACACCTCTGAGCCCAGAAAGGATATAAGCACCCCTATGTTCATAGCATCACAATTCACCATAGCTAAGATCTGGAAACAGCCTAAGTGCCCATCAGCAGATGAATGGATTAGAAAACGGTGGTACATCTACACGATGGAATGCTATGCTGTTGTAAAAAAGATGGAATTCTTGCCATTTGCAGCAGCATGGATGGAACTGGAGGGCATTATGCTAAGTGAAATAAGCCAGTCAATGAAGGAAAAATATCACATGGTCTCACTCATTTATGGATAATAAAGACCATTATAAACTTATGAATAAAAATAGATAGAGGCATAGCAGCTTTGAACAGACTGTCAAACTACAGCAGGAAGGCCGGGGAGGGTTTGGGGGCAGTCGGGGAGGGTAAGAGATCACCCGAAAGACGTGTATGCATGCATATAAGCATAACCAATTGACATAAGACACTGGGGGGTAGGGGAGGCCAGGGGATTGTCAGGGCGGGGAAGAAAAAGGAGACATATGTAATACCCTTTGTAATACTTTAAGGAATAAAGCAATTTAGAAAAGAAAGAAAAAAGAAATCTCAAAGTAAAGGTCATAAAAAAGAGATAAGACCAATTGCTATGATGTGCTCTGACAACCAGGGGGTAAACTCTCAATGCAAGAGCTGCCCTTGATGGTCAGTGAACTCCCACAAGGGCAGCAACACTCAGCTGGATCCTCTGCTGACAACTGGCAAGTGGAGCAGCAGTGGCAGGAATCTTTCCCACCACCACAGAGGTGCTAAGAATGTTTGGCAACTGGGATTAAGCCTAAGCCATCATTCTGACATCCCCTGAGGTCTCCCAGACTTCCAGAGGGTGAGGGACTCTGCCAAGTGTACAAAGTTCGTTCACTGGGCCTCTAATATTACTAATAAGCTACAATAAGATATAACAGAATTCAAATACTTGGAGGCTAAATAGTCTTTTATTAAATAAATGGAGGCCCAGGATATGAATTCCTGCAAGGAAGCAGTCTGGTCGGCATCCCGAGATGGGGGCACATGGGGCCAGGCCTGCAGCGGTTAGTGGCCATTGGTGGTTAACCAGAAGGCCATGCCTCCAATCTGGGCGTAGGCGCATATAGGGGGTGTGGCTGACCAGGGGAAAGGCTGTGAGTGGTTTGCTTATCAGTCATGCCCTGAATGGGTCATTGGGGGCAGATGGGAGGCAAGGCTGGTCAGGGATATGGCCGATTAGGGCCCAGATAAGGTTGGTTGGCTGCTGCAATGCAAGTCATAGCCACCAGCTATTCTGGTCATTCTGCCATTCCGGTCACTGGGCTTTTATGTACAAAGATAGATTATTGGACTACCGAAGAGATTAAAGAAGAAATTAAAATCATCCTGGAAATAAATGACAATTAAAAATAAAAATCCAAAACCTATTGGACACACTGAAAATAGTCCTTAGAGGGAACTTCATAGCATTACAGGCCTAACTCAAAGAACAAGAAAAACAGTTAACAAATTATCTAACCCGCACAACTTAAAAAGTTAGAGAGAGCAACAAGCAAAGCCCAAACTGAGCAGCAGGAAGAAAATAATGAAGATAACAGCAGAAATAAATGGCATAGAGTCCAAAAACCGCACAAAAGATTAATAAAGACATGAGCTATTTCTTTGAAAGAATAAGCCACATTGATTAACCTCTAGCTAGGCTCACCAACAGGACCCCAGTAAACAAAATAATACATTCTGAATATTTTAACAATACAATATGTAAAAGTTAAACATTTAAGTATATTGTAATTTAAATCAGCACTTATGAAACAACTTTGAATAATTCAAACCTTGCCTCCAATCCTGAAACTTCATAATGGTACCTACAATTCTTGATGCTTCCCCCAAACCTACCATTTGCTTTTAGTCATTCTTAAATAACAGAAGCCAAATCCTTTACAATAAAATGTTGTCTGTACCTTATCATTTTTAATTTCAGTGTCTAATTCTTCTGTCATAGGGGCTTCCTCCCTGATCATTGCCAATAAGTCTGGGTGGTGGACAAACAGCTTTGGGTCAAGCAACCTGCACCCTGGGAGCTGGGCATGGACCAGATAGAAAGAGCAGCCTGGCCTGGCCTCTCCTTCCCTTAAGGCCACTCCTTCCACTTTAACAGCAGAAAGGGGCACAGCACCACTCTGTTTCCTGACAGACCCTGATGCCCACCAGACTGTGTTGTGCTGAGGGCTTGACAGGCTACACATCACACATTCCTGCTTCTGACTGAGGAACTGGACATAGAGATGGCCTGTAAGGCAGTATTAGTTAGTCTCAGAACAGCCCGTGCAACATAGCCCTGTTTGTGGGCATCAGCCCCTGGTGTATGCGTGCCTCTGCCTTGGAGCTATGCCCCTGGACACCCTGGTAATGCTTCTATGGTTCCTGTACAAGACAGAGGGTGTCTCCAGGATCCTGGGCCAGACCGGGGCGCACTGCCCCTAGCTTGTCCTCAATGTTCTTTTCTAGGGGAACCATCCCCGCTTACGCGGTTCTCCTGCACTGTCCCATGCTCCTTGTGATCCTGCTCCTCTACCCTCAAGGATACAGCTGTGAGCCAGAACCCAGGGATGCGCCGGATATTGAGGCTTCTCTGTTTGAAATAGGGCTTGAGCCTCTGCCGAGTCCTGCACCTGAGCCAAGAGAAGGCCCTGCTGGCTTGCTCATTCACGGGCTCCATCTCCAATTGGACGGCCAGGAGCACCTCCAGAGGGGACCAGGTGACTTGGCCCCGGGCCCTGACTGGGCCTGCTCCTGATGCACTGGCTCCTCTTCTTCTGGCTTTGCTTTGGCCTTGGACTGAGGCTCCACCTCTCCCACCTGTTCCACTGCCTTCATGGTGCACTTCCCCTCCCCCTGCAGGACAAACTGCTGCCCTGCAATAAATTGCTCCTCCATCCGCCCCTCCTCCTGGTGGTCACTCCCTTGCAGGTCACCTGGAGCCTGTGCCTCCAGCCTCAGCTCTTTACTCACCACCTCCTCCTGCCTCCCCACCTGCAGATGTGGGAAAACCTCCTCCCCTGCCCACATTGCCTGCCATGGCACCACCTGCAGAAGGCCCTCTGACCACGGGACAAACTGAGCCTGTGCCTGCAACTCCTTCCCCAGGCCCTTCTTGTCTTCCCTTTGCTCCTCACTCTGGGTTCCCTGCTGCACCTCACTCTCCTCTCTCTGCACACAGTGCTCTGCAGCCACCCTGTCCTCCCCTGCCCCCCACTCAAGATCTAGCCAAACTTCTTGCCTGCATCCAACCTCAGCTCCAGGATCACAGCCTCCCTCACCTGCATGAAATCCTCCCTCTCCAGCCCTATAGCTTTCCTCCAAACCTCCTGTGTCCTTGTGTCCTGGGTATCACCACTTTCCTGCACCGAGGTGAAGCTAAAAGCCTTCTGGGCCATCCTGCTTGCCCTGTCCTTCCTGGTGCAAAGGCCCTGGGGTGCACTGTGAGTCCTCAGGCGCCCTGCAGCTGTAGGCCCCCAAGTGGAACTGAGAGGAAGCGCGCTGCCCCCAGGAGCCCCTCAGTCTCCCAACACAGCCTGACTCTGGATGCCCCCTGGCTCTGAGACTGGTGCTATGAAGGAGCAGGTGGTGCAGAGCCTGCTGATTCCAGGTAAAGCGCTCGCTCACTGGTGCATGCATCCAGGCCCTGGTGTGCTGAGTGGGTGCACACTGGGCCCATGCACAGGCGCTGGTCATGTGAGCATGTGGTACAGAAGGCACCTGGCCAGGCCCAGCCTGCAGTCTCTGGATGGGCTCCTGAAAAGTCCCCTCCAATCAAGGGCAGGGCAGTGGGCGTCACCCTGCGCAACTCCACCCCCCAGTCTCAGCACTGGTGTATGAACCTGGCCCCTGCAGCCCAAGGTTCCTGAGGAAGCCCACCCACTTTCACACACGAAAATCCTCCCCCAAAAAAGCTGAGTGTGAAAGCTGGAATGGAGAAAGGCATGCCAGTCCCCCACTTTAACAAAAGGCAAGTTTTGTTCATGTGATTGCCTCCTTTGGGAATGGGTTTCCCGTTTCATTCTTGCTTGACAGGAAAATAAACTTTGTTGTGTTGAGGTTCCCCCCTCTAGAATGTTCTGATTGGCTTATGCGGTTGTCTGTGTACAGGGAAGGCTTTGGTCTACTGGCAGAGTTTTGACCTTTTCCCTTTCCCAAGTGCAACCCATGCAGGGTGCTGCAGTGCGCACCTGCCTCCATACACCCCAGGCCTTAGCACCCTCCCTGGCGTGTAACTCCTCTCCTCTGCCCCACACCCCTGCTCACTTCATTGCAATCCTGCCCCACACAGGGAGGGTGGCTCTACCTGTAAACTTTCACGTTCACAGGACAGGCCAATGGCTTCTGTTGAGCAGTGCCTCCATCTTGAAAAGGCCAGCTGTCTTCTGTCTGACCATGGCATGTCTATGTGAGTGACCACCCAAGCCAAGGGAGTTGAGACCCTAAGGGTCAGGATCTAAAGTCTGCCCCCTGCACTCCTGTAGTGTACAAGGTCCCTGTACCCTGGCCAAATTATAATACTTGTCAGCAGAAGTCAGCCATTCTTCCTTCCTCCTCCCAGACAACACGCTGAAAGAAGAGGCCTGCTGTCTCCTCTTCTGTAGCCCTGCCTCTTTCCAGGCAGGCTGAAATGCTGGAGATGCTGCTCCCACAGCCCCTTGTGAGGTCTTTGCCCAATACTTTTACATTTCCCTGCTACCAACAACGCAGAGTCAGCAACACCTTGCAAGCTTCTTTATGGTTCTTTCAGTGACACTCATGTTAGGTGGCATATGCTCTCTGACTCTTCCGCAGGCGATCCTTTTCTCCTCTTTTCCTCCTGTGTAAAGGGAATGGACAGAATCCCTCAGCCAACCTTGGTGTGTGCCCACACACTGCATCGTTTCTGTCCTTCGGGGCCATATTTGATGTTCTGCTCCCTCTCCTCTGAATCTGGAGTGTCCCCTTCTAAACACACAACCCACACTCACAGACACTGGCATGCGCCTGAAGGTGTGTGGGGCCCCTCTGAAGCACATGTGCACAGTCAGTACACCGTGCCTTTTCCGGGCCTGTTTAACTTTCCTACCCCAGGACTTCAAAAGTCTCGTCCAGATCCTCCTGCCATTGCCAGCATTGTGGGCTCAGCTCAGCGGAACTGAGCGGTGGGTATAAAAACTGAAAGAAATGTGAATTAGAGGCACTGAAAACTGGTAAGGCATGGGAGGGTAGGACTCCGCTGGAGTGGCAAGAGGCCTAAGTGAGTGACGAAAGCACCGAAAACAGGATTGCAGAAACATGATGAAGAACCATGTTTGTTGCCCAGGGCCCGAGGCCAGTCATCCTGAAAGCCATGGTGCTTACAGCACCCCCATCTGCTTACATTCTGTGGGCACCAGGACTCCCAGTTTCCCTTTGCTGCTCTCACACACATTCCTGGCGCACTGGGGTACCTCCAATTTACCCAGGCCTGGTTTTCCATATTCACTTTTCTAAGGAGATTCACAGGGGCAACTACTCACCTTTTAATGCCCAGCAGGGGGGCTCCTCCTCTCCAACAGGTCCCCTCTGCAGCTCCCTCCTCTGGGTCCTGCGTCTGCGGGGTAGTACTGCAGAGGATTGGGCCAGAGGTCCTCGCTGATGATCTGGGAAGGAACACAGGGCAGAGGGGGACCAGACCAGTCTGCTAGTCTGCTTTTCATGCACGTGGGGCTTCCACCATCACATTTTCTGACAGTGGCCAGAGCAGTATCAATCACCTCAGCAATCTTGCCTGACCCGGGCAGGGTATGTTCAGACAACCAGTTGAAGAAGCTGACGCTCCTTGTATCTTGCCAGCGGCTGGGGGCTCCACGTTCATAATCCCAGAACCAGAGGATTGGAGTGGAACTAGAGGCCCTGTACCCTGCCAGAAGGCTGGATTCCCATCGGTCCAATGTCCACACCCACCCACCATTTTCCTGCTCTTCCAAAGGCCCATCCTGGGAACTGTCACTCACCTGCAAGGCTGACATCATATTGCTTAATGATCAGGTCATTCAGGAAGTAGGGGTTGCTCCAGAAGAAAAACATCAACCTGCAGCGGTATTTGGGAAGGCTCACTTCCTTCACCTGCCAAGAGATGCAAATAGTAAAGTGTCTTGTCTGCCAGCTTCTGGAGTGAGCCTGCCTGCAGGAATCACCCACCTCCCCTCCCTTTCTTTCTGCTGGGACACGTCCCACTGGGTGCCAAAGCCCTCATCCCAGGCTCCACTCTGCCTCCCAGTCTGACCTCCACATTGATCAAGTAGTTCAGCAGGTCTTCATCTTCCTCAGTGATGATGGCTGATATCTGCGGGTGGTTCCGGATCTGCTTTTGGTCAAGGAGCTCTCAGAGGCTGTGAAACGAAATGGGCAGCTAAAAGCCACGGAGCCATCCTGGGGGCATACGAGAGTTGGCCGTGGATGGCAGACATTGCCCCTGTTCCAACCTCCTCACCGCCTACCTTTCTTCACACATGCTCACAACAATGGTACCTGTGGGTTCATGTTCACCTGAGCATGAACCTGCCCTAACAATCGGAGGGTTCATTTCCAGACATGTTCTGAGACCTCCCTGTCCTCTGTGTGCCTGTGCAGATGACGCAGTGCTTAGGGCAGCGGTTCTCAACCTGTGGGTCGCGAACAATGAAAATACATCCTGTCTATCAGATATTTACATTATGATTCATAACAGTAGCAACATTACAGTGATGAAGTAGCAACGAAAATAAATTTATGGTTGGGGGTCACCACAACATGAGGAACTGCATTAAAGGGTCGTGGCATTAGGAAGGTTGAGAACCACTGGCTTAGGGTGTCTGCATGGACTCTGGCCTTGTCCCTTGGGATCGCCTACACGAAATGTTTGGTCTCCATAAACAGTGGCAGCACACAACTTCTAGAGGTCCATGTGGGTCACAAAGGCTTCATTCCGGGTTGGAAATAAGCCTTTTATTGCACACGAGTTGCAATAAACGGGTGTGTGTGTTTGTGTGTGTGTATACCTCTGGTCCTTTGTGTATACCTGTGTGTGTGTCTGTGGAAGAGGGAGGAAGCCTGCCTGGAATTCCTATGGGCATCTGATGTGTTGAGAGTGGACACTGGAAGCATTCGCCTTAAACCTGGCTAAAACGAGCTGAGTGTTTACACTGAGCTTTTTGGTCAAAAAGGAAGAAACACAAAACACTACCTCCAAAGATCTTTCCACTGCCCAGAAAAGGTGCCCTTCCACTATCTGATTGTGGTGTGGTACGTTGTGCCCATACTTCCTGACCTGACACCTAGAAGCCGGCCATCGCTTTGCCCAGTGCTGTGCCACTGGGGAGGGGAGGCCCTTTCCTCTGTCCTCCTCCCTTTCACCTTCTCCTGGCTCCTCCTCCACTTACTTCCTGTGGTCTTTGTCAGCAGTGAAGCTGGAAGGGCTCAGGCAAGGATACAGCTTGGGCCCAGAAGTTGGGGATGCACTGGATGATGGCCCTTCTGCACTCAAGAATGGGCTTTCTACGCCAAGAGGTCTTGCGCTTCACCTGAACGTAGGCCCTTCTGGCTCGGGCGCTCTCAGTGCTCAGCTGGACCTGAAGGGCCGCCAGCACCTCCAGTGTGGGCCAGGTGCTTGTCCCACTGGGCCCTGGCTCTGCTCACTGCTCCTCAGGCTTCGCCTCTGCTTCTACCTGGGACACCGCCTCCTCTGCTGCACTCATTTTGTCCCCAGCCTCAGCTTCCACCACCTGGGAGAGAAGGTCCACGTCCAGTAGCTGCCCCGCCCCAGCAGCACCTGGGCCCTCGCCTCCTAGGGCCTTGGTTTCTGCACAGCCTCACGCTTAACATGGAGGTTACCTCGCCACCCATCCTGCCCTGGCCTGCGTGGTCCCTCCCACGCCCCACCCTGCACCTGTACACACAAGCTCCTGTGTTCACCCGAAGGGCCCTTGCGGGTACACTTCTGACACAAAGTGCTGGCGAGATCCGCAGTGTACTGACCCAGCAGGACCCGCCCCCCTCCCCCGAACCCCCCACCTCCAGATGGCACTGGTCCTGCACTGTGCAGCTGCCAACAAGCAGGTGGCAGTGTTTGGAGCTCACTGCATGTGCCCAGGTCCCTTATCTGGATCCTTCAGGCATAGTCTTGGTTTCACAGGGTAATTCTCCTACACAGGGGGTTTGGGGCCATCTCATGGAAAGGAGGATGCACTAGCTATGCTGGGTGCGCTGGCCATGCACAAGATGCTCTTTGCACATGAACTTCAATCAGTGAGGGAGACTGCACTTGACCCCATTCTGCTCCGCCCCTCCCTTCTCCAGCACCACTGCTGGCCACCAATCTCCATGCAAACTCCTCCTTGCCCCCCCTTCTGAAGTATATATAATCCTCTGGCCTTTTCCTGGCTGTCACCACCTGCTTTTCGCATTGATGCAAGCGCCAGAGTTTGCACATGGAGAATTTGCTTTCTGTGTCACTTACAGACTGGTACACATTTGCCCCTGGTAGAATGGACAGTCACAGTCCTGGCTGGTGTCTCCATGAGCTGGAGCCTGATCCCAAACACCAGAGGTTGCTAGTCTGGCAGGTAAGGGAATTCACCTCGGTTTTGTGTTGGATTCCTGGTCAGGGTGATTAAGGGAAGAAAGGGATCTCTTCTCTTCTTCTTCTTCTTCTTCTTCTTCTTCTTCTTCTTCTTCTTCTTCTTCTTCTTCTTTTTCTTTCTTTCTCTCTCTCTCTCTCTCTCTCTCTCTCTCTCTCTCTCTCTCTGTCTCTCTCTCAGCAGTAAACATATCCTGGGGTGAGAAATAAAAATGTAATAATAAACAGGTTCATAGGACCTGGGCAAGAGAGTGTGGGAAACTATTTATTGCCTTCACTATCTGATAAGCATAGACAGAGAACTCCCGGAAACCCCCGAAGGCTGGGTGCCTTTGAAGCCCTCCCAAAGGTGGGAGCTAGGCGCCACCTCTGTTTGTCCAGACAGTGGTAGCTGAAACTACTCCCCCATTTATTATTATGTAAATCCTTGCTGATGGGCTAGTCTGCCTGTTACTAGGGGGTCACCTGCCTAAGGGCTATGCTATGGGTGCATCCCAGATCAATAAAAGCTTGGTGAGGCCTGAGCAAAGAAGAAGTCCTTTGGGACTTGCCGCCTGGTCCCCCAATTTTGCAAAATTATCTCGTGTCTTTTTCTCTCATTTGCTGTGCGGCTCCTCTTTCAGATACCGAACCCTACTCCACGCAGGGCGTGGAAGGAAACACTCAACAAGAGAGGGCACCCCAACCTGGAAGGTCTCTGAGGTCCAAGCTGGAGCCAAGGGCAAGGCCTATGGCTATAGGGGACTGTAGCCTCTATTCTTGCAGATCCAAGGCTTAGGAGAACAAAGCCAAGAAAAGGGCTCATTCTCTGGGCCTGCAGGTGATTGCTTTGCTATCTGCATCTCATTTCTTTCATTCTCACTGTCTTTTCTTCTGAATATGTGGGTGCATATGCCCTTTCTGAGTGGTGTTTGTCATTTCTTGAGATATGTTCCTAGTAGTGGGATTCCTGATCAAATGGGAGCTCCGTTTTTTCAATTTTTTGAGGAAACTCCATAGTATTCTGCATAGTTGCTACACCAGTCTGCATTCCCACCAGTAATGCAAGAGGATTCCTTTTACACCCCATCCTCGCCAGCACTTGTTGTTTGTTGAATTGTTGATGATAGCCATTCTAAACAGTGTGAGATGGTATCTCATTGTCCTTTTGATTTGCATCTCTTGAATGATTAGTGATTTGGAGCATGTTTTCATATGTCTCTTGGCTTTCTGTATGTCCACTTTCGAAAAGTGTCTAAGTCCTATGCCCATTTTTTGATTGGAATATTAATCTTCCCTTTTGTTTAAATGAATGAGTTCAGTATGAATTTTGGAGAATAGGTCCTTATCGGATATAACATTGGCAAATATCTTCTCCCAGGCAGTGGACTTCCTTGTTTTGTTGTTGTTGTTGTTGTATTTTTTGACTGCTTCTTCTCTGCAGAAGCATTTTAATTTAACGTCGTCCCATTTATTTCTTTGCTCCTCAGTTTCCATTGCCCTAGGAGCTGTATCAGTAAAGATATTGCTGAGACAGATGCCTGCTATTTTGCTGCCTATGGATTCTTCTAAGATTTTCATGATTACCCACTTACCTTTAAGTCCTTTATCCACTTTCAGTTTATTTTTGTGTATGGTGTAAGTTGGTGGTCTAGATTCATTTTTTGTTTGCATGTATCTATGCTATTTGTCCAACATTAATTACTGAAGAGACAGTATGACTCCATTGTATGATTTTGCCTCCTTTGTCAAATATTAATTGAGCATAACTGCTTGGATTGAGTTCTGGGTTCTCTGTTCTGTTCCATTGGTCTATATGTCTGTTTTAGTGCCAGTAACAGGCAGTTTTCAGAATGGTGGCTTTGTAATATAGCTTGATATCTGGTATTGTGATCCATCCAACTTTCTTCTTCTTTGTCAAGATTGCTGTGACTATTTGGGGTCATTTTTAATTTCATAGGAATTTTTGGAGACTGTGTTCTAGGTCTGTGAGATATGCCATTGGTATTTTAATGGGGAATACATTAAAACTATAGATTGCTCTGGGTAGTATGAACGTTTAATGATGTTGATTCTACCAATCCATGAATGTGGTGTGTTCTTCTATATGCTTTTGTCTTCATCTATCTCTTTTAAATTTCCTGTAGTTTTCTAAGAACAGGTCTTTTACCTCCTTAGTTAAGTTTATTCCTAGGTATGTTAACTTTTTGTTGCAAATGCAAATGGGATTTTTTGTTGTTGTTGTTTTAGTTTTTCTTTCTGTAAGTTCATTATTGGTATATCAAAAAGCCATAGAATTCTGGGTGCTAATTTTGTATCCTGCTGCATTGCCAAATTCATTTATTAAATCTCCTAATTTTTTGATGGATCCTTTAGGTATTTCTATGGACAGTACCATGCCATCTGTGAATAATGACAGTTTTACTTCTTCTTTTCCAGTGGGCATGCCTTGTTTGACTTCTTCTTGTCTGATTGCATTGGCTAGCACTACTAGTACTCTGTCAAACAGAAATGGTGAGAGTGGGCATCCCCGTCTTGTTCCTCTTCTTAATATTTTTTGCCCATTGAGTATGATGTTGTCTGTAGGTTTGTCATATAGTGGGTATGATCCCTCTATTCCCACTTTGCTGAGAGTTTTTATCAAAAGTACAGTCCCAGTGTAGAAAAATTTGTGCACTCGGTGGGGCGGGGGGGGGGGGGTAGTCACTCAGCCTGGCCTGTGCCTACTTGCAGTCTGGGACCCTTGGACGATGTCCACCTGCTGGCTTAGGCCTAATGCCTGAGGGATCAGGCCTAAGCTGGCAGTCAGATCTCCCTCTGGCAGCCCGGGAGCCCTTGGGGATATCCACTTGCCAGAGGGTGCAGGCAAAAGCTGCAGTGGGATATCCTTAGCGGTGCTGAGGAGGCGGGAGAGGCTCCCACCACCACTGCTGTGCTGGCAGTCATCAGCCTGGCTTGTGGCTGAGCAGAGCTCCACCTGTGGGAGGGTACTGACCACCAGGGGGCAGCTCCTGCATTAAGTTTCTATCCACTGGTGGTTAGTGTGCGTCATATTGACCAGAAATTCCCAGTCGTTTTGCTGTTAGGGTCAATTTTCATATTACCCTTTTATTATATAGGAGGACAGAGGCCTGGTGCACGGGTGGGGGCCGGTCGTTTTGCCCTGAAGTGTGTCCGGATCAGGGTGGGGGTCCCGCTGGGGTGCCTGGCCAGCCTGGGTAAGGGGCTGATGGCATTTTGCAGTCTGTCGAAGCCCTCCAGTGGGGATCCTCAACCCGTGGGGGTGCCTGGCCCACCTGGTTGAGGGGCTGAGGGCTTTTTTCATGCTGGCCACATCCTCTCCAGGGTTGGGGGGGTCCCTACTGAGGTGCCTGGCCACCATGGGTGAGGTGCTGATGGCTATTTGCAGGCTGACCAAGCCCCGCAGTAGGGACCCTCACCACATGGTTGTGTGGCCAGCCTGGGTGAGGGGCTCAGGGCCGTTTTCAGGCTGCTCACAGCCCCTTCAGGGTGGGAGAGTCCCGCTGGGGTGCCTGGCCAGCCTGGGTGAGGGGCTGATGGCCATTTTCAGGCCTGCCAGGTCCCTGGGCAACCTACGCTCCCAGCCTTTCTCTTTTCGCTTTTTCTGTTTTTCTGGCATTTATTTATCTTCTATAATTAAAACTTTGTAGCCTTGAGCACAGCCCAGGTCTGGCTGGAAACCTGCGTTGCCTCTGGCAACCCAGGCTCCCAGCCCTGCCTTGAGCAGAGGCTGGCTGGAAGCAGGTATCAGAATTTATTTATCTTCTATAATTGAAACTTTCTAGTCTTGAGTGGAGCCAAGCGCTTGCCAGAGCAGGCGGGAAGCTTGGCTTCCTCCATTGCCGGGAGCAACCCAAGCCTCCTGCTTACTCTAGCTCCGTGGCCACCATCATCTCAGTTGGGTTAATTTGTAAACTCACTCCTGATTGGCTTGTGGGCGTGGCGTGTAGGTGTGGCTTGAGCATAGCAGAGGGATGGTTAATTTGCATGTTTCTGTCTTATTATATAGGATTGGGTGTTGAATTCTATCAAATGCTTTTTCTGCATCAATTCCTATGAATATTTCTCAATTTATTTATGTGATACATCATGTTTATTGATTTCTGGATGTTGTATCATCCCTACTTCCCCAGAATATATCCACTTTGTCATGGTGTATGCTCATTCTGAAGTAATGTTGTATCCAATTTGCTAGAGTTTTGTTGAGAATTTTAACACCTATGTTCATCAGAGATATATTGGCCTGCATTTTTCTTTCTTTGTATTGTCTTTATCTGGTTTTGAGAATTAGAGTAATGCTGGCTTCATAGAAAGTATTTGGAAATGCTCATTCCTTTGAATTTTATAGAATAGTCTGAGGAAGAAGGTCTTAGTTTTATTTTATTGTTGAAACACTTGGTAAAAATCCCCTGTGAAGCCATCTGGCCCAGGCTTCTGTTTGCTGCAAGGTTGTTATTGGTTTTGTTGTCGTTGTTGTTTTTTGACTACTTCAATATCCTTAGTAGTTATTGGCATAGTCAGATGTTTTATTCTTCCTGATTGAGTTTAGGAAAGTTGTATTTTTCTAGAAATATGTCTACTTTTTCAAGGTTGATCAGTTTATTGGAGTAGAATTGTTCATAGTATTTATTTACAATCCTTTTTATATCTGTGGGGTCTTTTTCTATTTTTCCTCTTTCATTTCTGATTTTTTAAATTTCGGTCCTCTCTCTTTGCTTCTTGGTGCACCGACCTAGAGGTACATCAATCTGGTTTATCCTTTCAAAGAACCAGTTCATGGTCTTATTGATCTTTTGTAGCTTTTTTGGTTTCTATGACACTTATTTCTGCTATGATCTTCATTTTCTTTCCTGCTGCTCACTTTGGGATTTTCTTGTTGCTCTCTCTCTCCAACTTTTTAAGTTGTAGAGTTAGATAATTTATTAACTGTTTTTCTTGTTCTTTGAGTTAGGCCTGTAATGCTATGAAGTTCCCTCTAAGTCTGTTTTCAGTATGTCCCATACATTTTGGATTTTTATGTTTTCATTGTCATTTGTTTCCAGGATGATTTTGATTTCTTCTTTGATCTCTTTGGTAACCCAGTCATCTATCTTTATACACAAAATCCCTGTGACTGGAGTGGAAGAATGACCAGAATGAACAGTGGCTAAGACTTGCATTGCAGCAGCCAACCAGGCTTATCTAGGCCCTGATTGGCCATAGCCTTGGCCAGCCTGACCTCCCATCTGTCCCCAATAACCATTTCAGGGCGGGACTGAAAAGAAAACCACCCATGGCTCCTCCACCTGGTTAACACCACCCCTATATTCCCCTAACACACAGATTGGAGGCATGGCCTTCTGGCTAAATGCCAGTGGCCACTAATCCCTGCCAGCCTGGCCCTGATGGGCCCCCATCTGGGGAGGCCGACCGGACTGCTTCCATGCAGCAATTCATACACTGGGCCTCTAGTTATTTAATAACAGACTATTTAGCCTCCAAGTATTTGATGTTGTTACATTTTATTGTAGTTTATTTCTAATACTAGAGGCCAAGTGCATGAACTTTGTACACTAGGAGTCCCTCACCCAGTCCTGTACCCTCTTGCAGTCCAGGAGCCTTCAGGGGATGTCCGACTGACGGCTTCGGCCTAATCCTGCTTGCCAAACATTACTAGCACTGCGGCGGAGGTGGGAGTGATTCCTGCCACTGCTGCTCCACTTCCCAATACCTGCCGAGCTTAAGCACAAGCAGAGGGCCCAGAGAACAAACATCACAGCCACTTGCCTGTGGTGGTGAGAGAAGGCCACTGGGCCCAAGCCTCCAAGACATCCCAGGGCATGGTGTTTTCTCAGTCCCAGTGGGGCTGTAGCTCTGAAGCTCTCGGCAGGGTGTGCTTCTAGTTGGTCAATGTCAGTTCCTGTTGCTACATACTTTGATCCTCAGTCTGGGGCAGGGAAGGGCCTGGCACAGTGAATATGAAAGATGACCATCATGCCTGCGGGAGGGATGAGCAAGGAGCATAGGAACAGGAGAAGAGTAGGGGAAGCTGGGGGCCTCCATGTTATTGCAGAAGCAGATCTCCCTTTTATAAGAGAAACAACACCACTCTGAAAACTAAAACTGGGGCTTGGTACCATAAGGACCCACTCAGGCTAGAAGCTGGGTAAGCAGCCTCTTTCAAGCCTTCTACCATCTCTAAACCTGTGCTATGGCCCTGAAGCCTCTCAATCCCTTTTTCCCTTAGACATTGGTGCACTGGGATTTTCAGTCACTTTTAGGTGGATGGAGAATTTTTTCAATGTGGGTTTTATTATATGTAGGCAGCATAATGTATCTGTGTGTTTTGTTGTTGCTAATCCAAGTAGAGGACCTTTTTCTAGTGTTGTCCTTTTTCAACAGAAAGCATGGAAGGGGAGGTGGGAGTGAGAAAGATGAGAGAGAGAGAGAGAGAGAGAGAGAGAGAGAGAGAGAGAGAAACATCATGGTTAACTAGAACCCAGGGACATGTCCTTGACCTGGAATCAAATCCGGGATCCTGCCATGCCAAGCCAGATTCTCAACCCCCTTAGACACAGCAGCCAGGGGGCATATTTTAACATTTTTTCATCAGAAGGAGCATCTGACAGCGAGAAGCATAGAAATAATACGAAGGTCTGAATTTCAGCCCATTTCCAGAGAATGTGCCTTCATATTCATTCATAATTAATTATTTAAGTTAAAACATTATTCTTCAGCTGTATTTTAAATAAATAAATATCTCAGCATCACTGACACCTTTTCAGCACAGGCAGATAAAGGATAGCTTTTCTAAATATTTAAGACTTTACTAGGGTCATGTCATACTGACATAAAATTATTCATAAAGAGGCTCAAGTATCATTGTTTGGTCACTGACTTTTTAGGAGGCTCATGTGGAGCACCACCAACACAAATGCCCCCTCTGACTTACAGTGAACCAGTTGCTGTGATGATTATTATAGCCGCACACTAGGTGGTTATGATGAGGGGCAAGGCAATTATTACAACAGCAGATGGGACACCTCTGTAAGAGGTCCCAAGCATACTGTTGTCAGAGATAACAGAATTCGTGAATTATTCAGTACAATTTCTCAACTTATTGGGCTCTTTCTGGGGGAGTCAGGGGGAAAGACAGTTAAATTAAAAATAATGCTAAGGTACGGGTGATATTTAATTTTTAAAAAATAGGTCTTCTGTTAGTTAAGAATGGGTAAAAGCAAATGGTGGGTTTGGGGAAGAAGCAAGAATAGTAGGTCCCTTTATGAAATTTGTGGATAGGATGCAAAGTTTGAATTACTCAAGGTTGTTTCATAAGTGCTGATTTAAATTACAGTATACTTAAATGTTTAAACTGAACATATTGTATTGTTAAAATTTTCAGAATATAAGCACAACCAACAGAGGCAATACACTAGGGCGAGGGTTGGGGAGACCTAGGGGAGGTCATTGGGGACAAAGAATAAAAAGAGTGACATATGTACTACTATCTGTAATACCTTAAACAATAAAATTAAAAAACAACAACTTCAGAATAAAGTTTTCCACAAAAAGGGAATCCTTGTCTTATTTTACTACAAACACATAAAACCAATGTATTTGGATTGTGAGTTGAAGTCTTGCCCCTAAAGTTCCCAATGTGCCTTTGACCATAAGTGCATAATTCTTTGAAGTGAACTGCATACAAAATGAAGCAGTGTGGGATTAAAAGTAACAATTCGAAGAAGTAGCAGCTGCTTGTGTAGCCCGCCCCCATCCAAGGAACAGCAGCAATCCTGATCTCCACACCCTCTGTCTGAGGAACAGCAGCTGTGTGTGAAGTCTCCCCGAACAAGCCCAGAGGAGCCAGCGCAACTGTGAACAGCACCCACCAGAGGAGCTGCTACCAACTGAGGAGCAACTGCTACCACAACTGCCCAAGCAGCAACCGCAGCCCAAGGAGCCACTGCCACCCAAGGAGCAGCCACTGAAAGACTCAACATCTAGATATGGTGGTATGATAAACATTGGTAGACAAAGAAACCCCCAAAGAAAAGAAAAGGAGGACTCACCAGAAAAGCAGCTAAGTGATACAAAGGCATGAAACATGACAGAAAAAGAAGTCAGAATAATTGTCCTAGAGTGCATAAATCAGATGGAGGAAAAAATCAACAACTTATGCAAGAAGCAAGAAGAAACAGATGACAAAAATCAGTAAATTATGTAATAAACATGAAGAAATGAAGAGTGATATAGCTGCAAGAAAAAACAGCATTGAAAGTTTCAACAGTAGACTAGGAGAAGTGGAGGACCGAATTAGCAAATTAGAAGACAGGGAAACAAAACACACCCAAACTGAACAGCAATTGGAGAAAAAAATAAAAGAGAGGAGGAGAGCCTAAGGGAACTATTGGACAACATGAAATGAAAGAACATATGAATAATAGGGGTGCCAGAACTACAGCAGAGGAACAAAGGTTAGGAAACCTATTGAAAGAAATAATATCAGAAAACTTCCGAGAGGTGGGGAAGAAAAAAATCACTCAAACACAGAGTGTCCCAAACAAGGTGAACCCAAAAAGAACCACATCAAGACAAATCATAATTACCATGGCAAATGTTCAGGACAAAGAGAAAATCTTAAAGGCTGCAAGAGAGAGAGACGGAAAGTTACATTCAAGGGATCTCCCATTAGATCATCAAATGATTTCTCAAGAGAAACACATCAGGCAAGAAAAGAATGGACAGATATTTGCAAGGTCATGCAAAGTAAAGGACTGAATCCAAGAATACTCTATCCAGCAAGGCTACCATTCAAATTTAAGGGGAAATAAGAAGCTTCACAGACAAAAAAAAAAAAATGCTAAGGGAGTTTATCACCACCAAGCCAGCAATGCAAGAAATGCTAAAGGAACTGGTGTAAAAAGAAGAAATAAAAAGCTCAGAAAGAAAATAGCCACACACAAAAAAGAAATGGCTACAACAAGTATCTTTCAATAATAACTTTAAACGTAAATGGACTAAATTCTCCAACCAAAAGACATCGAGTGGCTGAATGGATAAACAAAACATGACACATACATTTGCTGTCTACAAGAGACCCACCTCAGAAGAAGGGACTCACAGTCTGAAAGTGAAGGGATGAAAATATATCTTTCAGGCAAATGGAAATGAAAAAAAAAGCTGAGGTAGCAATACTTATATCAGACAAAATAGACCTCAAACTGAGGCCATAACAAGAGATAAGGAAGGCCACTTCATAATACTAAAGGGATCAATACAACAAAAATATATAACCCTGATAAACATATATGTACCCAATGCAGGAGCACACAAATACATAAAAAAAAAAATCCTGGAAGATATCAAAGGAGAGATCGACAACAATACAATCATAGTAGGGGACTTTAATACACCACTGGCATCACTGGATAAATTCTCTATACAAACAATCAGCAAAGACACAGCAATATTACATGACTCACTGAACCCGATGGACTGAATTGACATCTTCAGAACACTTCACCACAAAGCCAAGGAAAATATATTCATTTCAAGGGCTCATGGGACATATTCAAAAATAGACCACATATCGGGTCACAAACAAAGTCTCCCCAAATTTGAAAAGATTGAGATCATACCAAGCATCTTCTCAGATCACGATGGCATAATATTAGAAATAAACTACAATAAAAACAACCCAAAATACTCAAACACTTGTAAGCTGAATAGCATGCTATTAAATATTGATTGGTTTACCAATGAGATCAAAGAAGAAATGAAAATCATCCTGGAAACTAATGACAATGAAAACACAACAGTCCAAAACCTATGGGACACAATGAAAGCAATCTTGAGAGGGAAGTTTATAGCTCTACAGGCCTATGTCAAGAAACAAGAAAAAATGGTAGTAAACCATCTAACCCTACAACTCAAAGAACTAGAAAGACAGCACAAGAAAAGCCCAGAACGAGCAGAAGGAAGGAGATAATAAAGATTAGAGCAGAAATTAATGATATAGAGATCAAAAAACAATATATAAAATCAATGAAACCAAGAGCTGGTTTTTTGAAAGGATAAACAAGATTGATGAACCTCTAGCCAGGCTCACCAAGAAGCAAAGACAGAGGACCCAAATAAACAAAATCAGAAATGATAGAGGCAAAATAACAACACTCCCCACAGAAATATAAATGATTGTTAAAAAATACTATGGACAGCTCTACTCCAACAAACTAGACAACCCGGATGAAATGGACATATTCCTAGAAAAATACAACATTCCAAAACTCAATCAGGAGGAATCAAAACATCTCAAGAGGCCAATAACTATGGAAGAAATTGAAGCAGTCATCAAAAAGCTTCCAGCAAACAAAAGCCCAGGACCAGACGGCTTCACAGGGGAGTTTTACCAAACATTCAAGGAAGACCTAAAACCTATCCTGCTCAGACTACTACAAAAAATCCAAGAGGAAGGAACACTTACAAGATCATTCTATGAAGCCAGCATCACCCTAATACCAAAACCAGGTAAAGACAACACAATGAAAGAGAATTTCAGGCCAATATTCCTCATGAACATAGATGCCAAAATCCTCAACAAAATCTTAGCAAACCAGATCCAGCAGTATATGAGAAAGATCATACACCATGACCAAGTTGGATTCCAGGGATGCAAGGATGGTACAATATCTGAAAATTAGTAAATGTGATATATCATATAAACAAATTGAAAGAAAAAAACCACATAGTCTTATCAATTGATGCAGAAAAAAAACATTAGACATAATCCAATACCCATTTTTGATAAAAACTCTCAGCGAGGTGGATTAGAAGGATCATTCCTTAACATAATAAAAGCCATATATGAAAAACCCACAGCCAGCATCATACTCAATGGATAAAAACTAACACCATTCGCCCTAAGAACACGAACAAGACAGGGATGCCCACTCTCACCACTTCTGTTTGATATAGTACTGGAAGTATTAACCATTGAAATTAGACAAGAACAAGAAATATAAGGCACCCAAATTGGAAAAGAAGAAGTAAAATTCTCCTTATTTGCAGATGACATGGTATTAGACATACAAAACCCTAAAGACTCCATCAAAAAACTATTAGACTTAATAAATGAATTCGGCAATGTAGCAGGATACAAAATTAACATCAAGAAATCAATGGGATTTCTATACACCAATAGTGAACTTACAGAAAGAGAGACTAAAAAAACACTCCCATTTACCATCACACCAAAAAAATTAAGCTACCTTGGAATAAACTTAACTAAGGACGTAAAAGATGTCTACTCAGGAAACTACAGGACGTTGAAAAAAGAGATAGAGGAAGCCATAAACAGATGGAAGAACATACCATGTTCTTGGATTGATAGAATCAAGATCATTAAAATGTCCATACTACCCAAAGCAATCTATAAATTCAATGCACTTCCCATTAAAATACCAACGGCATATTTCACAGACCTCTCCAAAAATTCATCTTGAATAAAAAAGGACCCTGAATAGCTGTAGCGACCCTGAGAAAGAACAAAGTAGGTGGAATCTCAATACCAGATATCAAGATGTATTACAAAGCCACTGTTCTCAAACCTGCCTGGTATTCCCACAAGAACAGACATATAGATCAATGGAATGGAATAGAGAGCCGAGAAATTGGCCCAAACCAATATGCTCAATTAATATTTGACAAAGGAGGCAAGAACATACAATGGAGTCAAGATAAATGGTTTTTGGAAAATTGGACAGATACATGCAAGAAAATTAAACTAGACCACCAATTTACACCATACACAAAAATAAACTCAAAATGGATAAAGGACTTAAATGTAAGACAGGAAACCCTAAAAATACTAGAAAAATCCAAAGGCAACAAAATCTCAGACATATGCGGAAGCAATTTCTTCACTGATACAGCTCCTAGGGCATTGGAAACTAAAGGGAAAATAAACAATTGGGACTAGATCAAAATAAAAAGCTTCTGCACAGCAAAAGAAACCATCAACAAAACAACAAGAAAGCACACTGCATGGGAAAACATATTTGCCAATGTTATATCTGACAAGGGACTAATCTCCAAAATTTATAGAGAACTCATACAACTTAACAAAAGGAAGATAAACGATCCGATCAAAAAATGGGCCAAGGGCCTACACACCTTTCAAAAGAGGACATTCAGAAAACCAAGAGACATATGAAAACATGCTCAAAGTCACTAATCATCCAAGAGATGCAAATCAAAACAACAATGAGGTACCATCTCACACCTGTCAAAATGGCTATCATGAACAAATCCACAAACGACAAGTGCTGGAGAGGAGGTGGAGAAAAAGGAACACTCATGCACTGCTGGTGGGAATGCAGACTGGTGCAGCCACTATGGAAGACAGTATGGAGCTTCCTCAAAAAATTAAAAATGGAACTCCCATTTGACGCTATGGTCTCACTCTAGGAATATATCCCAAGAAACCAGAAACACCAATCAGAAAGGATATATGCACCCATATGTTCATAGCAGCACAATTCACCATAGCTAAGATCTGGATACAGCCTAGGTGTCCATCACTAGATGAATGGATTAGAGAACTGTGGTACATCTCCATGATGGAATACTATGCTGCTGTAAAAAAGAAGGAACTCTTACCATTTTCAGTGGCATGGATGGAACTGGAGAGCACTATGCTAAGTGAAATAAGCCAGTCAATGAAGGAAAAACACCACATGATCTCACTCACTCATGGATAATAAAGACTATTATAAACTTAAAAAAAAAAAGAAGAAGAAGACTATAGGATTATGAAAGAGTGCATTCATTCATTCTTTTAAACACATACTGAGATCTTACTGTTTCCAAATAATACATATAGTTACCAAAAAAGAAAGAGAACTGTGCTTGCTTCGGCAGCACATGTACTAAAACTGGAATGATACTGAGCAGATTAGCCTGGCCCCGCGCAAGGATGACATGCAAATTCATGAAGCGTTACATATTTTTTATATGAAATGCTGAAAGGTATTCTTTAAGAAGGGGAAGAAGGAAAGGTAAAGATAAAAATTATGAACAACAAATACATATCTATCAACAAGTGAATCTAAAAATCAAGTGAGTAAAAAATCTGATCAGAGTAAACTGGTGAATATAATAGAATTGGGCATAGAGAGGGGGTGGACTGACAATTCTTGAGGGGGAAAGGGATGTGGGGGGTGTGGGGAGTGTGGGAGGAGACTGGACAAAAATCGTACACCTATGGATGAGGACAGTGTGGGGGTAAGGGCAGAAGGTGAGGTGGGAACTGGGTGGAAGGGAGCTATGTGGGAAAAAGAGGAACTGTAATAATCTGAAAAACAATGATAAAAAAAATAAATGAAGCAGTGTGTTACTTCTTCATGGCATGCTGCCCTGTTTCCAGTTAGGGAGGGTAAACAATTTGCATATTCTCCTTGGAAAACCTAAATGGAAAAAAGGATTGGGGAACTCCACCAAGGCTGCAAAACAATTCTTGACCTCCTTCCTGTGACATTTTGTATGTCCTCAACCTTGAAAGGAATAATATAAATAGGGAAAAATTGCATATGGAATGATATAAAAGTTTGATGAAGTCTAAATGTAGGCATCCTTTTGCTTACTTAAATGACATCAGCACTTTCTGAAGTGGTTATACTAAGATTGAAACAGAGATTACCACTTAAACGGAACCAGTTAGCTTTCCTGACTATACTTCTAAACGGAGTGAACTAAAGTGCCCCTAGATTGTGATATGTATTTTATTGGAGAACTATTAATGCACTTTCTCTGCAACTATTTGATATTTAATGTACCACAAAGGGTATGATCAGTCAAACTATGAGTTATCTCGAATCCTCAGTATTTTTATTAGTGAATATAAACAAACATCATGAATGGGAAAGGTTTTTAGAAACTCACCTCTTGGACTGTTGAGTGTATAGTTATCAACAAGCCTTCCAACTTCAATTTTAAAAATTACCCCAATAATGTGTGGTTTTTAACATTCTTTTTATTAAAATAGTGTATGTGAAATTAATTGAAAATTTAGGAAGCTGGGACCTCAACTTTTTAAGGATTTTAAAATCTAGCCTGTCAGATTGCGCGTTGTGGGGTGGCACAAACCATGGATGGTATGGCTCAGTGAGCCCATTTTCCAATGCCAGCTGGTATGCTCCTGGATTGGTGAAATACTTAATAAAGCCATTTGGATGCCAAATTTACTCAGCCTAATTTTTCCAATGTAGGTTTGTACTGATAACGTATTATGGTACAGAGAAATACAACAAGACAAACAATACAAAACGTCCCAGCATGAAATAGATCACTTTATATACAATCCCATGGGGAAGTGGAATACAAAGGAAGATTAAAGGGGAAGAAGGAACAGCATAAAAATCCTGACCATGACAAAAGACTCCTTCTTGTATTTCTAAATGGATATTCAGTGTATCAAAACCCTAAGCTATGTACATACTTTTAGATGTATATTTTTATTGATTTCACAGGGGAAGGGAGAGGGAGAAAGAGTTACAACCATCAATGGTGAGAGAGAATCATTGATTGCCTGCCTTCTACAAGACATCTACTGGGCTAAGAGCCCACAACATGGGCATGTCCCGGCCTGGGAATTGAACCCTGACCTCCTGGTTCACAGGTCGAAACTCATCCACTGAGACAAGCAGGCCAGGCTTTGGCTCTTCTTTATTCAGAATCTTCCTTTTGACATTCGTGTGCTCCAGCTGCCCTGTATCCAGCCTGCCTGACAGATGTGCAGATTGGTGGACTCTAGGGTACATTCTAGTAGTAAGGAACCTACTATGTGTGCCTTACTCTCCCCGCTTGCTTTCTGATGGCCTAGAGACCCTGCCCATAGTGCCTTCATGTACAAGATGCCTGTGCACCAGCAGTCACCTCCTATCCAGGCCCCTTCTGTGCACATCTTCACAGATGTGGTCTCTATCTAAGCTTTCTAAGCCTCATTGCCTTAATATTATGCTTTTATGAATATTTTGATGGAAAAATCCAGATTCCAATAAAGAATTTTTCTAGATTTATCATTGTGGTCTCCAGAACAAATAAAGCGTCAAGTGCAGGACACTTGGTTTTAGAGGCAACATGCAGCAATGAGTTTTCTTTTGTTGTGTCTTAATATGGTGGGTTTTTAAAATTAATTCTTTAGAGAGAGGTGAATGGAGAGAGACAGACACAGAAGCATGCATTCATGTTAGAGAGAAACAATGTTGGATGCCCGGGGACTGAACCTGCAATCTGGACATGTGCCCTGGCCAGAAATCAAATCGGTGAACTTTCTGGTGCACAGGACAATGCCCAGACACACTGGCCAGGGTGCACTGACTTTTATTTTCTTCCTTATCTTGCATCTGGTGGTTAATAAATACCATCAATGCTAATAACAGTGGGCAATTCCAGAGGAGGACATGATGACAAGAGCTTTACATAAGTTGGCCCCACAGGTGAATCTCCCCACAAGGTAATGGGCACGATCTCTATGTGTGGAGGAATTAACACCCAGACCATGGGATGTTTTGCCTATGCCCTTCCTCCCTCAGAACCTGCCCATTTGTGTACTTTTCCTCAAATTCCAGAGGTTCTGATTCCCATTATGGACACTATTTCCTGTGAAGGTGGGGATGGCAAGACAAGGTGCATGTCAGAGGGACAGGGAGCGGGAGACAGAATAGGAGAGAGAGAGGAAGAGAAAGAGAGTGTTTGCTGTAAGAGATACACATTTTCTGACCAATGTTCTCTAATCCTCTTTTTGGGGGGAGTGGGGAGCTCACCGACTGTTACAGAGACTTCAGCATTTTCTCTTCCCACTAGAAGAAGCAGAGTGTGCCTGGCCAGTGTGGCTCAGTAGGCCTATGAACCAAGAGGACATAGTTCAATTCTCAGTTGGCGCAGGGGCCAGAGTTTACATCTGGATCCCCAGGTGGATGTGCAGGAGAAAGCCAACCAATGATTTTGTCTCATTATTGATGTTTTATCCATCTCTCCCTCTCCCTTCCTCTCTGAAATCAATAAGAAATGTACTTAAGAAATGGGAAAATGAGCTCCTACACTGATGGGCCCAAGGTAAAAGAGTGGAAGGTAGAAGAAAAAGAAAGGAACAGCAATAAAAAGAGAACGAAGGGCCAGGTGCTGTATGTGACAAGCTAGGAAGCTGCTGACACCCAGCAGAGAGCAGCAAGCACATGAGTGGCTGGCACTGAATGAGAGGCAGTCGAAGGAGAAAAACCAGGACTGACTTCCTCACATTTAGGGAGACATACAGGCAAATGGAGCCCTGCCCCTGGGCCTGGATGTGTGGCCTTCTCCCTAGGTGGTCCTCTGGCAGGCGACTCAGTGAGCAAACTGAGACAGCCTAGGGCCAGAATGAGGTGGCAGGTGGGCAGGGAGCCTGTTCCATGCTGAGCAGCTAACTGTCCATTGACTGTGGGATCCAACAGCACACTAGGACATCTCCCTTTCACTTGGTTGTATTGTCCCTCAGGGTGGCCCTCCATACCCCCATCTCCCCGGTGTGACCTTCACCTGTGTCCACTTAAATGCTCTCTGGGAGCTGGCTTGGGGTTGTCCACTCTTCAGACCAGGGGCCTGTCACTGGCTGAGAGTTGCTTTACCACCTCCTTGATTGATGGGAAGGAGGATCATGAGGGGAAAGTCTTCGAACATTAGACCATCCTCCACAAAAGGATGTTCTATTCTTAGGACGGGACACAGAACAAAGCAGAGGTTTATGCCAGCTTAGTATTTTGCTGAAAAGAATGTAAATGTGTTTATAGGCCACAGGAACTTGAATTCGAGAAGGGGCTTGATCCAGTGGAATGACAGGCATAGACTTGTGAGGCCAGGGCTCTGGCTCACTGGCAGGCTGATGTCCCTTTGAATACTGGGGGCCTGACTTGTGCACAGGGAAGCCCTACCATGGAGCGGCCACAGGCCAGTGGGGAGGAGTGTTTGAGTCCAGGGCCTGGACTAGTTACCCGTGACGGCCCCAGACAAGTTGTACCTCCGTGGTGCTCACTGGAAACCACTTGTTCCAGTCCCTGCGGATGCACCTTGTGTGCGTTGACCCACTAACAGAGAGACAGAGAGGCACAGCATTTCTGTAGGCCCTTCTGTCCCCCCTGCACTGTGATGCCCAAACAACTCTCATATTCCAGGCAGAGGGTCCACGTGACAGACTACAACAGTTGTGTTGACCAGAAAATTCCAGACTGGCTGATGAGGTTTGTGGAAGAGGTTCAAACTGTAATGAGGTCAGCAGTTGAGTCTAGACTTGGTATCATGGGCTGAAAGCCTGAGTGGTGCCACCTGGGGGCTGAGATTTTCTCTTTAACACAAACATTACACGCACCAGGCAGAAATTGGAAAATTGTAGGAGCCCAAACTCAGGCAGCCACTATGAGATCCCAGTGTCCAGGAGATACAAGGAGGCAGGAGGGACCACTTAGAATGACCTAGAAACGAAGCCTGAGCGAACATGCCTTCTTCATGAGCAACAAACACTCCTCTATCCACCCCCCAAATGCAGATCCTGCATTCCCTGGACATGTGCTGTGGCACTGGGGGCAGGAGAACTTCATGCCCAGTATTGGACTGGCCCCGCCGACTCCCAGCACCCACACATGAATTTGGGGGATGTTTTCACCACATCCTGGTCACCTGCCACCTGCTCTCATCATGGCACTCACTTATGTACAGGACACAGTAGCCTCTCAGCCCATGAGTAGGGCCGTCCTGTGCAACCTCCTTCTCCAGTCACAAAATTCCTAGTGCGATCCCAGGTCATCTGCCCTTGTGACCTTTTTTTTGAAGGAAGGGAGTCCTTAGAATGTGCTCCAAGTCTGGGACCCGCTTTATGCATCCCTGGAATGTCAGTCAGCCAATCAGGAACCTGATTCTGGGGACACCTACTGACAACAGAAATCAGGAGTTCTCCCCAATTCTTCTGAGCTGTTTTGGAGAACATGACAAGCTACAGTGTACAGAAGGAAAATCAACATCCCAGCTGCCTTTCTGGATCCAAAGAGGCACCAGAGAGGAAGGCGGATGCCCTTCCTGGGTTCCACAGCAAGCCCTGCCTCTGTGGGCCTTCAGAGGCCCTGGGGACCATTCCCCATGCATGGGCTTTCCCATCGTCCGCTCTCTTAACCCAGCCTTCGAGCAGACAGCCTTCCACCTGGCTTCTTTCCCTCTGCAGTCAGACGTCTTCCTACCCTCACGTATTTTGTCCTCTGTGCCTTTTTCAAACCCACAAGTCTCTGCTGGCACTACCTGCCCTGCCTGTGCCCAACAAGACCTGGTTTCACTTCAGAGCCAATGACATCTACACCTAAACCAGGGATTGCCCCTCTTTCTTGCTCCCCAAGGAGAACATGCCTCACGTCCAAGACATGCCTGGGTCTAGCCGTTTAATGCCAACAGCAGCGCTTCTAGAGGCACAGGGGAGGTGCATGACGAAGAGCACTCACTCTGGGCTAGAGCGACAGGGCAGAAAATGGCCCAGAGAATCCCATGAGGAACCCAGAATGGGGGACAAAAGGGAAATGGCAGCAGAGCATTGGCCAGTCTTGCTGAATCTGAGATCTGCATCCCTTAAATATCAGAGACATAATCTACCAGATTATGCAGACCACGGTGGTGGCGGGAGGGGTTGGGGTGCAGGGGTGGCCTGGTGTAGATGAGGTGCCAGTGACATTCCCAGATCCCAACCCCAAAGGCACTGGGTCATTCCAATAGAGAGTGCATGGCAAGGTGGGGAGAATGGCACACACCGATCCTGGACACAAAGACGAGGAGAGGGCTAGAGGGAAAGGGAGGGCCCAACCATGGCATTCAGGCCTGCAGAGGGATGCTTCTGGTGAAGATTGCACTTCTGCCTCATCAGATGGTAAGAATTATGCTTCTGACCAGAGAAGGAGAGAATGGTTCCTGCTACTGCATCCCTGTCATCCACTGACCCTAAATCTCCAACTCGAAGCCAGAGGAAGACTATTGTGGCTGAGAGGAAAACCAGATGCTATAGGCTGTACAGCCCGTTCCACTGCTGATTGTTCCCCTGGGGACGGTTCCATAAGCCTCAGGGTCACAGAAGGTCTGTCTCCATACTTGACAGAAAATCCCTCTATGCCCTATGTGAAGGCTGGCAGGACACACTGGCACAGAGTGGACATCTTCTCAGGGATGTCCATCGGTCAGCTGATCCTCATCTGCCAAAGCCAGACACCTCTCCTCACTCTTCAATCCTTGATTTACTCCAAAAAATTTACTGAGTGCCTAAGGGTACATCCACTATTATTCTGGGTGATCAGCTGGGACACCTCATGAGAATTTCATGGTCTTCCTCGGAGTATCTCTGAGGCATGAAACCTCACTCGATTGAGGAGACAAACAAACAAAACAACTGAACTGGAAAATGAGTAAATCACAGACTAGTCTTGCTTTGCACTGTAGAGCAACCCACACAGAATGGTACCTCCAGCTAATACCCTGCCCAGCAATCCTAATAACCATAGGAAAAGTTGTTATTTTTCAATGGCTATTACAGAGTTATGTCACAACATTAAAAAAACTCTGTTATAAACATAACATACATGTAAATAAATAAAGTAGTAAAATCACTACTTAGCACCCTGTGATTTTAACTGTTTGAGAATTAAAAACTGACATGCGCCTTTGCAAACTATTTCCTGAGTAGTTTAAACATGGCTTGCGGGTCTTCTGCTCATACAACTTTCCACACAGAGTGAGAGTCTTTTCCATGCCCTGGCCAACTGTCACATTGCTTTCTACATTTGGATAAGCTTCCAAGGTCCCATCCTTCCTGCTGCCTACGTGGGCACGTGTCTCTGGGAGAGTTCCTTTAGTGTGAAGCTCTTTGGCCTCATGGCTTGCCCTGGGACCTCTCCATCCTTTTTTTGGTCACAACCATGTTGCTCATTTACACTTCTCTGGGAGCTGGCCATTGAACCTGAAGCTGGGTTCTGAGTCATGATGATGAGTAAAAGTAATTCCTCATGTTTGGCAGAATTTAGGAAATTACAGAAGCATTCCACTTTCCAAGTCTCATTACTTCTCTCTCCAGACAAGAGACCTTGGAAGGGGCCATCAATTGACTTCCTTCTCCATGTTCAGTATCTGAGGCCTGAATCAGTCGCCTGCACTCCTATCTCTGAGTGGGTCATGGGACGGTGACACAAGAACAAGGCCCTGGTTCCTGGTGTAAGGCTCCCATGTCCATCACCTGGGCCAGCCTGATGGGAGTGTGCCTAGAGAAGTCACCGGAGAATGGGAACATGCCACTCTATGTGTGGCAGCGGTGGACACGATCAGGGTCATGGGCAGACAGCGGGAGTGTCCATTTAGGTGACAATCACTAACCGCAATCCAAGTTCTCAGCAGGTCTGTGCTCAGTCTTGGTCTATAGACCCAGCCAGTTCTTCCAGTCAGATGGGGGAGGGGAAAACATGTTGGAAGAAATAACGACAGAAAACTTCCCTTTTACAGGCCAGAAAATAACTATGCAAGTTCAAGAACCACACAGAGTCACAAATAAGATGAACCCAAAAAGACCAACACCAAGCCACATCATAATTAAACATCAATGCAAAAGTAAGAATCATAAAGGTTGACAGACAGAGACAGAAAGTTACCTACAAGGCATCTCCCATTAGAATATCAACAGATTTCTCAACAGAAACACACCAGGCCTGAAGGGAATGGAATGAAATATACAAAGTGATGTAAAACAAGGGGCTGAATCCACACCCAGCAAGGCTATAATTCAAAATTGAAGAACTAATAAGGAAATTTACAGACAAAAAAGGGCTATGAGTGTTTAATACCACCAAGTCAGCAATGCAAGAAATGCTAGAGGGATGGAAGTAAAAAGAAGAAACAGAAAGGCAAGAAGAAGCACACACATTAAGAATAAATATGACAAACAAGTACTTACAATAATAACATTAAAGGTAAATGGATTCAGTGCTCCAATCAAGACATAAGGCAGCTGAATGGATAAGGAAACAAAACCCATATTTTGCAGTCTGCAAGAGACTCACCTCTGAGCAAAGGATTCACACAGATAGTGAAAGAGGGAAAAATAAATTTTCAACAAATGGAAATGAGAAAAAAGCTGGGGTGGCAATGCTTATATCGGAACAAAATAGAACTCTAATGAAGGTCATAGCAAGGGATAAGGAAGGCCACTACACAATACTAAAAGGAGCAAATCAACAAGAGGATATAACTCTGGTAAACATATATGCACCCACTACAGGAGTGCCCAAATACAAAAAACAACTTCTGGAAGGTATCAAGGGATAGATAGATAGCAATAGTATCAAAGTAGGGTACTTCAATACCTCACTGACACCACTGGAAAAATCCTCTACACAAAAAACCTCCAAACAAACAGCAATCCTAAATGACTCTCCAGTTCAGATGGACTTGACATCTCCAGAACATTTCATCCCAAAGCTACCAAATATACATTCTTCTCCAGTGCACACGGGACATTTTCAAAGATAGGCCACATATTAGGACACAGGCAAAGTCTCTTCAAATTCAGGAGGATAGAAAACGTAATAAGCATCTTCTCAGGTCACAATGGCATAAAACTAGAAATCAAGTGCAATAAAAACAATGAAAAAAATCAAACATTTGGAGGCTAAATAGCATGCTATTAAACTATGGTTGGGTTACCAAAGAGATCAAAGAAGAAATGAAAAGCATCCTGGAAACAAATGACAATGAAAACACACAATCCTAAAATCTATGGGACACAATGAAAGCAGTCCTGCGAGGGAAGGTCACAACTCTACAGGCCTAGCTTAGAAAACAGGAAAAAAAATGGTAATAAATTAAGTAATCTTCAACTTAAATAATTAGAAAGAGTGCAACAATAAAAGCCCATATTACCAAAAAAGAAAGAGATAATAAAGATCAGAGCAGAAATAAAAGCCATAGAGACCAAAAAAATAATACAAAAGATCATGAAAGCAAGAGCTGGTTCTTTGAAAAAAAGAAAAAAAAAATTGATGAACCTCTAGGGAGGCTCACCAAGAAACTAAGAAAGGGGACCCAAATAAACAAATTCAGAAATGGAAGAGTTGAAGTAACAAATAACCCGGCAGATATACAAAGGATTGTAAAAACTATAAGAACTCTACTCCAACAATTGGAAAACCTGGACAAAATGGACACATTTCTAGACAAACACAAGCTTCCAATACTCAATCAGAAAGAAGCAAAAAAACTGAACAGGCCGATAACTACTGATAAAATTGAAACAGTAATCAAAAAGCTTCCAAAAAACAAAATCCCTGGACCAGATGGCTTCACAAGGGAGTTTTTCCAAACATTCAAAGAAGAACTAAAACCAATCTTTCTCACACTATTTCAAATAATTCAAGAGGACGGCATACTTCCAAGCTCTTTTCATGAAGCCAGCATTACCATAATCCCCAAACCAGAAAAAGACACCACAAAGAAAGGGACTTACAGGCCAATATTCCAGATGAACATTGATGCTGCAATCCTCAACTAAATTCTACAAACCGGATACAACATTACATTAGAAAGATAATACACCATGACCAAGTGGATTTATTCCAGGGATTCAAGGATGGTACAATATACACAAATCAATGCACATGAAACATCACATAAACAAATTGAGAGAGAAAAACCACACAATCATATCATCCGGTGCAGAAAAAGCATTTGACCAAGTGCAACAGCCTTTTCTGATAAAAACACTCAGCAAAGTAGGAATAGAAGAATCATCCACATAATAAAAGCCTTATATGACAAACCTACAGCCAACATCATACTCAATGGGCAAAAACTAAAACCATTTCCCTCTAGAACAGGAACAAGAGAAGGAAACCCACTTTCACCACTCCTGTTCAACACAGTACTGGAAGTCCTGGTCACAGTGATCACACAAGAAAAGGAAAGAAATGGTTCCCAAATTGGAAAAGAAGAAGTAAATTGTCATTATTTGAAGATGACATGATACTGTACATAGAAAACCACAAACACTCCTTCAAAAATTTAGTAAACTTAATAAATGAATTCGGCAAAGTAGCAGACTACAAAATTAACGCCAAGAAATATATGGCATTTTTATACACCAATAATGAACTTACAGAAAAGGAGATTAAAAAAAGAATCCCATTCATCATCCCACCAAAAAAATTAAGATAACTGGGAATAAACTTACCTAAGGACGTAAAAGACCTCCACAGAGAAAACTAGAAGATGTTGAAAAAAAGAGATAGAGGAAGACATAAACAGATGGAAGAACATACCTTGTTCATGGATTAGTAGAAACAACATCATTAAAATGGCTATACTACCCAAAGCAATCTATACATTCAATGCACTCCGCATTCAAATACCAACAGCATATTTCACAGACCTAGAATGAACTCTCCAAAAATCCATCTGGAATAACAAAAAAGATCACGAATAGTGGCAGCAATCTTGAGTAAGAAGAACAAAGTAGGAGGGATCTCAATACCAGATATCAAGCTGTATTACAAAGCTACTGTGTTCAAAACTGCCTGACACTGGCACAAGAATAGACATATAGGCCAATGGAATTGAATAGAGAACCCAGAAACCAATTCAAACAACCAAGCTCAATTAATATTTGACAAAGGAAGCAAAAACATACAATGGGGATAAGACAGTCTCTTCAATAAATGGTGCCGGGAAATTTGGTCAGACAAATGCAAAAATTAAACTAGGCCACCAACTGACACCATGCATAAAAATAAGCTCAAAATGGATAAATAACTTGAACATAGAGCTGGAAACCATAAAAATAGTAGAGGAATCCATAGGCAGCAGAGTCTCAGATACATGCGGAAGCAATATCTTCACAGACACAGCTCCTGGGGCAATGGAAAATAAAGTTAAAATGAACAAATGGGAAGACATCAAAATAAAAAGCTTCTTCATAGCAAAAGAAACCATCAACAAGGCAACAACAAAGCCCACTGCATGGGAGAACATATTTGCCAATGTTCTCTCTGATAAGGGTTTCATCTACAACATTTATAGGGAACTCATACAACTTAACAAAAGGAAGATAAACAACCCAATCACAAAAATGGGCAACGGACCTAAATAGATACTTTTCCAGAGAGGACTAAAGGAAGGCCAAGGGACACATGAAAACATGCTCAGAGTCACTAATCATCTGACAGATACAAATCAAAAGGACAATGAGATACCACCTAACAGCTGTCAGAATGGCTATCATCAACAAAGGGCGAGTGCTGGTGAGGATGGGGAGAAAAAGGAACCCTCCTTCACTGCTGGTGTGAATGCAGACTGGTGCAGCCACTATGGAGAAGAGTATGGAGTTTCCTCAAAAAACTAAAAACGGAACTCCCATTTGACGCACTGATCCCACTTCTAGGAATATATCCCAGGAACCTAGAATTACCAATCTGAAAGGATGCATGCACCTCTATGTTCACTGCAGCACAATTTTCAATAGCTAAGATTTGGAAACAGCTTAAGTGCTCGTCAGCAGATGAGTGGGTTAAAAAGCCGTGGTATATCTACATAGTGGAATAGTATGCTACATCAGAGCAAAAGCTGGCCCAGTATAAAAAAAAAAAGGAGCTGTTGGGAGCTTCAGTCACCCGCCAGCCTGAACACAACCCTCAGCCCCTCACCCAGACTGGCCAGGAACCCCAGTGGGGACCCCCACCCTGAAGGGTGTGTGACCAGCTGCAAACAGCCATCATCCCTCCACCCAGGCTGGCCAGGCACCCCAGTGGGGATCCCCATCCTGATCCAGGACAGCCTTCAGGGAAAACCAGCCGGCCCCCACCCGGGCACCAGGCCTCTATCCTATATAGCAAAAGGGTAATATGCCTCCCAGCACTGGGATCAGCGTGACAGGGCAGAGCGCCCAAACCCCCTGATCGCCCTGCAGCTCTTTGTGTGACAGGGGGCGTGGCCACAACCTCCCTATCTGCCCTGCTCTGTTCATGACAGTGGAAGGCGCCCCAACCCCCTGATCAACTCTGCTCTGTGCCTGATAGGGGGGAGCTCCCCAACCCCCTGATTGGCCCTGCTCTGTGTGTGAAAGGGGGGAGCTCCCCAACCCCCTGATGGGCCCTGCTCTGTGCATGACAGCGTATGGAGCCCCATATGGAGCCCCTCTGTGTGGGATGCAGCACTCCAACCCCCCTTCTCTGTGTGTGATGGGGTATAGAGCCATAACTTCCCCATTGACTCTGCCATGAGTGTGACAGGATGTGGTACTCCAACCCCCTAATCCGCCCTGCTCTGTGTGTGACAGAGGGCGGTGCCCCAACTCCCCTATCTGCCCTACTCTGTGAGTGACAGGGGGGAGCTCCTCAAACCCCTCATGGGCCTTTTCTGTGCATTACAGGGGGAAGCTTTCCAAACCCCTGATGGGCCCTGCTCTGTGCGTGACAGAGGGGAGCTCCCCAACCCCCTGATGGGCCCTGCTCTGTGCGTGACAGGGTATGGAGCCCCAACCCCCCTGATGGGCCCTGCTCTGTGTGTGACATGGGGTGGCTCCACAACCTCCCCATCGATGCTGCTTTGAGTGTGACAGGGGGCGGTGCCCCAATCCCCCAATTGGACATACCCTGAGCATGACTGAGGGTGGTATCGCAACCTCACAATCCACCCTGCTCTGTGCATGACAGGGTGCGGTGCCCCAACTCCCCAATCAGCCTTGCTCTGAGCCCGACCAGGGGCTGCACCTAGGGATTGGGCCAGCCCTCTGCCACCCGGGGGCAGGCCTAAGCCTGCAGGTCATTATCTCCCAAGGGGTCCCAGACTGTGAGAGGGCACAAGCCAGGCTGAGGGACCACCCCCCACCCCCCAGTGCACAAATTTTTGTGCACTGGGCCTCTAGTTCAAGTATAAGGGGCTTTCAAAGTTGCGGAGGGAGGTATGAGAGGAAATCAGGGGGAGATGTGACTTCAGTAGAGTCACAAGATGCAATATTCCTGGCTTTTAATGATGAAGGAAGCGGTCACCAGTCACAGAATATGGGTGGTCTCCAGAAGCTGGAAAGAAAGTCTCCCCAAGAGCCTCCAGAAGAGAATGCAGCCTCCTGATACCTGGATTGCAGCCTGGTGAGCCCCACATCAGACTTCTGTGCTAATAACTGTAACACATTTGCATTGTTTCAGGCCACTAAATTTGTGATAATTTTTTACAGCAGCAGTAGATAACTAACACACATGTCAAAGCTTAAAAAAAGCCTTGCAGGCATGAGGAAAAAATATTTAAAGAAGTGTCAGCAAAAAGGTAAAAGAAAGTGAGGATAGAGGGAGTTCATTTACTATGGCACATGGATTGTAAAACTTTGTCAGAAAGGTTGGTCTGAGCACAATGCTGCATCAACGTGGAGCTACTTACAGCAATATGGAGAAAGAGTATGGAAAAGAACAGCGTTGTGTTTTTTTCCAGCCTGATTCCCTAACACTGAGACCAGGATATAATAAGTGCTCAATGTTTGCAGAATGCAGCTGCAAGGAGGGGACTGTAATTTAGACAGTATAAGATGACCCTGAGATTAGGGCAGAGGTAATGCTGGCATGAAAGGCAGGGTGGGATTGACTAGCTCAGTTGAGGACCTTTGAGGGCATGGAGGAAAGGGGTGGTCTCAGGCCTGAGAGCTGAAGTCTGTGTTTGAACAATTATCACCACCTTTTTGAGAACCGGCTGAAGTTGTTAAGGTCCTTACATAAAGCAATCCTCATTACAAGGGCCGGGCCTGTTGCCTAAAGGTAGGGGAGCCCTGACTGGCTCCTGTGGGGAAGATAGCATCTGTCTCGAGTAGCTAGGGTGACTTTGTTAGGGGCAGAAATAGAACATTCAAGACTAGCTATCCTATATAATAAAAGGTTAATATGCAAATCAACGAAAAGGTGGAACAACAAGTTGCTATGACATGCACTGACCCCAGGGAGCAAATGCTCAATGCAGGAGCTGCTCTCTGGGGGTCAGTGCACTCCCACAGAGGGAGCACTGCTTGGCCAGAAGCCGGGCTCATGGCTGGCAAGTGCAGTGGCAGTGGCGGGAGCCTCTCCTGACTCCATGGCAGTGCTAAGGATGTCTGACTGATGGTTTAGGTCCACTCCCCAAGGGCTCCCGGACTGTGAGCGGGTGCAGGCCAGGCTGAGGGACCCCTCACCCCTGAGTGCCCAAATTTCGTGCACCAGACCTCTAGTTAATTATAAAAAACATTAATCATGTTCTGCTCACTGTGATTGTTTTGTCCTGATTGAAGAAGGCACATTCTAACCTGGCTGGGAGTTGCAAGCAGGACCTAGGACCTCACTTGGAAATACGGCCCATCCTCCACATCCAGTGATGCCTTCCCCAGGATATAAGTGACACATTTTCCCATGGAACTCTGAATTAGTACCTTTCCCTCTAACTTTCTTCAAATTAAGAGAATCTATGGAGTTCCCTATACTGCACAGTTTTAATGAAAGAAAATAAGACTTTCTAAGAGCATCAAATACATTTTTTTTTTATTTATAAACATATATACTCCTCTCTCTCTCTCTCTCTCTCTCTCTCTCTCTCTCTCTCTTTCTCTTTAAAATATATTCTTACTGATTCAGAGAGGAAGGGAGAGGGAGGGAGATAAAAACATCAATGATGAGAGAGAATCGTTGGTCGGCTGCCTCCTACACACCCCGTATAAGGGATCAGGCCAAAACCTAGACATGTGGCCTGACCTGGAAACAAACTGTGACTTCCTGGTTCATAGGTTGATGTTAACCCACTGAGTCACACTGGCCGGGCTCAATTCTTATTTATAAATTCATTCCAAGGACATATACAGCTTGAAAAGCTTTGAAAGCAGTTTTAAAAAAAACAACAACTAGCTTTTAAGTAGCAAGAAAACAGTTATAGAAGAAAGTTTAAATTAAAAGAAAAAATAATTGTTTTACTTTATTCAAGAGTGGGAACATCCTCCATGAAAATGTGTACCTTGACTGAGGATGGCTGGGTGGCCTTATCACACCTTAGGAAATCAAATGCTTTTTACAATGACAAGAAAGAGAGTTTCATTTAATTTCTCTCCCAGGGTAGATGTCTGTCAACAGAAGGTGGACATGAATAAAAGGAGGGGCTTGCACAATCAATCAGGAAATCAGCAATCTATGAGTAATCCAGAACCCAGTATTTATCTCCTCTGCCACACACCCTCCCTCCCAGCCAGTGAGCAAGACAATTACTCTCAAGTCAAGCTAAGTGAACCCCCACTCACAGTGGCCCAATGCTGACATACAAAGCATACAAATAATTCTCACTCTGGCATAAAAGTGACAAATTTCTTGGAAGAAAAGCAGATACTGTAAATTTCTCAAAGTCTTCCTGAAACATTTTCTAAAGTAATTTTTACTTCTTTAGAAAAAAATGCATACCTGGCAAACCATCTGTAATAAAAGGCCCATTCTATAAAACCTTACCTGATCCTACTCATATCTGCAATCATAATCATATCTACAGACAAATATATCTATACTAAGAAAAGAGCAATATGCTAATTAGACTGGGAGACCTTCCAGGAGACCTTCCAGATGTTCTTCTGGACAAAGCCATGGTGATGGGGCCAAGGTAGAGGCGGTTAGAGGCCAAGAGGGGAGGGCAGTTGTGAGTGATCAGGCTGGTGGGGGGCGGGGCTGTTGGGGGTAAGCAGATCAGCAGGGGGGCCATGTGGGGGCAAGCAGGCCGTCAGAGGGGGTCAGTTGGAGGTGATCAGGATAGCGGGGGTGGGGGGCAGTTTGGAGTGAGCAGGCCAGCAGGGGACAGTTGGGGATGAGCAGGCCAGTGGGAAGGGAAGGAGGGACAAGCAGGCCAGCAGGGGGGGAAGTTTGTGGTGATCAGGCTCATGGGGGTCATGTGGGTGCAAGCAGGCCAGCAGCGGGGGGCGAGGGGAGGTCAGTTGGGGTCGAGCAGGCCGGCAGGCAGAGTGATTAGAGGCAACGAGGCAGGCAGGCAGGCAGGTGAGCGGTTAGGAGCCAGCAGTCCCAGATTGTGAGAAGGATGTGTGACTGCTGTAAACTGGCAGTAGGACATCCTTCGAGGGGTCCCAAATTGGAGAGGGTGCAGGCCAGGCTGAGGAACACACTGTCCCCCGTGCATGAATTTCATGCACCGGGCCACTAGTAAAAATATAAACAAACAGATAAAAACAAAGATAACATGCTAAAGACCACAAATTTATTATATGGCAAAAGTCAAGATTCAAAAATATCTCCCCTACCAGCAGAATTAGGTGGGAAATTAACAAAGTAGAATTTAATAGGATGCAAAATAAAGTCTCGTACTAGGGCTTTAAAAAAAAAAAAACCTGCACAACAGGATAACCTAGTTTAAGACCAGTGCATCTACAAAAACACATTTTCGTTTATTGCAAGCTCAACAAGAGGCAGCAGTCTGAAACAGTGGTCCCAAAAAGCTAATGCAATTCTAAGTTGCATTAAGAGAAGACAATGTCCTCTTCACAAATAATATCATCCTGGGGACCATACTCAGTTCTGGGAATCACATTTTAAAAGAATCAATAACTGAACTGTGTGTTGGGAGAAGGGTGGGATCTAGCCTAGGGAATATTCTGCACAAAAGCTAGTGAAGGAACTGGGGATGTTTAAACTGTTTTATTTTGTTTTTCATCTCATCTGTAAAGAGGATATGCTGCATAATGGAAAAGGGAGTGGACTAGGAATGGCAAATGGGTTTCCTTTCCTGAGCCAGTTCTAATCAACTGGTAGTGACTCCCAGGACCTGGTGCTGAGAAAGATTCTGAGAGTAGAAAGGAGGGAGTGAGGGCAGAGAGAGAGACACCAACTGGTTGCCTCCCACATTATCCCAATCTGGGGATTAGGGGAGTAGAGGAGCAAACTGCAACCAAAGTAGGTACCTCTGACTGGGAATTGAACCCAGGACCCTTGGGTATGCTGCAATTCTCTAACCACTGAACAACACCCGCAAGGCTTCAGTGCATCTTAGTTCTTATACCATTCTCTGGCTATGGTTTTATTACCGTGTTAACATAAGAAACATTCAAACCTGTAAAGAATTTTGTGTCTATTTGAGCAAACTGTCGACAAGTGCCTGGAAGCAGTACCTCAATGGATTGGGAAAGTGCTCTGGAGAGTGGTGGGTTTTCTTCTATTTTTATACATTACAACCAAAGGAGGAGACATAGGTAGGTTACAAGAAATTCATTGGTGATAGATTAGAGAGGCGGGAGAAACCAAAGGGGTCTTGGGGGTGAGGGAGAGAACCTGTGGGACTGGATAAAAAATAAAATGATAGACACATACTTAGAAGGGTGTAGGATAGCCAACAGTCAACAATTAACATGAGAACAATGAAGGAATTAGTGGTAACTGTCTGGGAGCCCACACACATTAGGTTGTGCCACAAGGGGCCCAGAAAAAGGGAAGTTACAAGTTACCCAGATATTTCAAGGGTATCCTAGCTAATAAAAGACAAAAGGGTAATGAACAGTACCTCCGCTATGCTTCCCATTGGCTAATCAGGGCGAGATGCAAATTAACTGCCAACAAAGATGGCGGTTAATTTGCATACATAGGCACAATGATGGGAGGTGAAAGGGGAAGGACAGAGGAAGCTGCCTGACGCTGACAGTGATCGGAAACCCAGGCAGCAGGCAAGAGCCGGGTGGCAGGGCAAAGGTGGAGAACCTGGGCCGCCTTTGCCCTGCATGAACTATGCAGCTGGGAGAGGGGTTTGCGGCCACTGGGAGCAGGGCGGGAACTTCCCAGGGTTTGCATCAGGCAGCCGGGAGAGGGGCGAGAACTATGCAGCCAGGAGAGGGGCACCAGGTGGCTGGGAGCAGGGCGGGAACTTCCCTGGGTTTGCAGCAGGCAGCTGGGAGCGGGGCGGGAACTTCTGCCGCATTGTCATGGCAATGCGGCAGAAGTTCCCGCCTCGTAGCTGCTTGCTCATTCACTTACTCACTCATTCATTCACTCATTCACTCACCCATTATTCACTCACTCACTCACTCACTCAGCAAACCCTCTCAGGTCCCTGGCACCAGGCCAGGCACTGAAGTTGAAGCAGGATAAGACAGAGCAATGTCCTCAAGATGTTAGTAATTCAGTAGGGCGAAGCAGGCACATGAACAAGGCAGTTGTACGCACAGATGCAGTGTACTGGGTTCAGTGAGAGCAGTAACTAATGCCGACTTTGTTCTCTTGATACAATGGGGCCTCGGGAGCCAGGCCGCCCCAAGCCTGTAGGCCTGTGCCTAGGCCAGGAGTGGCTGGGGTCCAGGAACATGACAGAAGGCGCAGGTCGGGCTGAGGGGTCTGACCCCACCCCTCACCCTCACCCCCGAGTGCACAAATTTTTGTGCACCGGGCTACTAGTCTATCTATATAAAAGACTAATATGCTAAGTGTCCTGCCGTCAGGGTAATATGTTATGTCGCAATGCCCAGCTTCCTCTCCCTAGCGACTAGCCTCCTAGAAGTTTCTTCAGCCCAGGAACACAAGTTGCTTTATAGCCAGGTAGAAACATTCACAGTTAACCAAATGTCTGTGAAGTATTTTCCTGTGCCTCATCTCATTTGATCCTCACACAAGTCGTGGAGTAGGTAGATTGGAGACTTGGTAGAATCCTATTTTCTTTTCATTAAACAGAAAATGAAGATTTAGAAAGTTTAGAAACTCGACCCAACTGAAAAGAATTGAGAAATGGTGGGCCCCCACCCCCCCCTCCACCCCCCCTTCCCCCGCTCAAAAAGAAATAAAGAAAAGAAATGGTGGACCTTAAAAATGACTTCAGGTTTTTTCACTGCACAAAATATAGTCAAACACTGCTGCAAATTAAATATTTTACCCTTTGTTCTCCCTGCGTGATCTACAATAATAATGTGCTTCTTTGTGTTGATATTTACTGCTGTGTTGCTGACAATTACCTGAAAAGAAGTTGGAGTGCTTCACTGGGCTGGAAAAAGTTTAGCTAAATCAGAAAGCAGCTCTAATTAACAAGTTTGTTTTATATCTATAAAAGGCTAAGTTGACTCGCACATGGGTGATACATATAAAGCTCCCATTGGCAGCAATCACATGCATTTCAATCTGTCATTGTCGATCATGAATTTGGTTGACACTTCTATTATTGAGAAAGGGTGAACAGGGATATTAAAATATTTCTTCTAATTAATTTCCTTTCAATGTGCACAAATTCATGCACCAGGCCTCTAGTGTTATTATAGATGCAAAAAGACAGATAGGCTCAGTGAAGATACTGTCCTAGAATGTAACTACCCACTATCACTGCTTTTGGTTAAAGTTTAATTTCCGATCGTCCTTTGTGGTTACTTCAGGTCTTTGAGTTTGCAAGACCATCATACAGGCCTTCCCTGAGCTTGTCAGGTTACCATGTGGCCCCTTTCACCCACAGCATCTTGGTAAGCCAGCTTACCTTTATCTTCCTCGGTATGCACAAGAGTGGGTACTTGCCATGGCCTGTGTTGCTCGGTGGTTAGAGCATCAACCTGAGCAGCAGAGTCACCTATTGGATTCCTGGCCAAGGGCACATACCTGTGTTGCAAGCCCAAGCCCACAGTGGAGTGGAATGGGGGTGCTGCAGGAGGCAACCTATAGATGTCTCTTTTACATTGGTGTTTTCCTGACTCCCCCCCCCCCTGCCACCCCCCCTTTCTTCCAGTCTCTAAAATCAATGGAAAATATGTCCTTACTCCTTGGGAGAGGTACAAAGAAAACCAAAAACCAAAAAACGATAAAAAGGTAGATACTTAAAGTTTAGCTCACTGATTTTCAACCAGTGACTTTTGCCTCTCCAAGAACATCAGGCAATGTCTGAGACATTCAGTAAGGTCAGAACTGGTAAGAGGCGCTGCATTTAGTGGGCAGAGAGGCCAGGGATGCTGCTAATCACCCGGCGGTGCACAAGACGGAGCCCCCTACAAAGGGTTTTCGGGTCCCAAAAGGCAACAGTGCCGCGGTTACTGCGTGACTTAATGAAAGGCAAAATAAGCAAAGCCCAAGCTGGCGGAGCTCGCTGGGTGCAATGCCTGGGCTGTGATGGGACCAGCTGGCCAGGGGATAGCCAGGTTGGGTCCAGCGCCCTAGGCCCAACAGGATGAAGACACAGGGTTAACACCCAGATCCCGCAGGCCCCGGATGTGGTGCAGAGCACATGGCTTCTCCTCCAATCCCCGCTCCAGCCCAGGGGTCCTCCTGGGACTCGGAGGCCAAGCTCTCGCGAGAAGTGGGCGGAGCTTCCGGCGGTTGTTGGCATTGACTTGGCTGTAAAGCTCTGGGTTCCCGGATTCCTGGATTCCCGGATTCCCGTGCTGGGCTGGCTGGGTCTCGGGGAGAGGGCGGGATCGGCTGTGAGGCCCCCACCCGCCGCGAGGTGCCTCCACTTCCAGGGCCGCGGGTTTCACAGCCTCGCTCCGTATCTCTACTCTCCAGCCGCTGGTGAGAGTCGCGCCCGGTACACAACCCGCTCACCTTGGCAAGCCGAGGGGAGGAAATGTGTTTATCTGCCATTTCCTAGTTCGAGTGGGCGGGAGAGCCTTGAGGTATACCCGTTCCTCTTGATTCCCGGCCCGCGGTTGGGCTCTGAGGACAGGTGAGGAAAAAGTACCGGGAGCACACGTGAGGAGATGTAGCATCTTGTTTGTTTCCGTTAAAGCACCAACCCGGTGCGCGGGTGAGGAGGCGAACCTTCTTGCTTGTTGTCGTGCAAGCGCCGTCCCCGCTGGGCTTTCGTGCTTTCCCGCTTTCCCGCAGGTCAGCCACTGTTCCGTCTTCAGAAATTCCCGTGCCCGCTGCCTGCCTGGTAACCGTTGGCATCTTCTCTTCCAGCTCACCGTGCCCCCCAAATATGACGTGTTGAGTCAAGACGAACTACGCACAAAGCTGTCCCAGACCTTCAAGCGCCGAGGTATCCTGGACTCCCTCAAGGTGTCGGCTTGAGGCATATCTGTTCTGTAACTTTTACAAGTGGAAGCGGTGACAGGGAGTCCGCATTTAAACCCACTGGGTCTTGGTTTTAAAAATAATATGATATGCAGGTGGTATTGGGGAGTGACGCTTTTATGTTTTGTAGAACTCGTTATCCTGGAAAGCATTCTCAAACGGTTGAGAGTTTGCCCGGTCTTCATATTCAAATAGATTTATTGACTGACATTCAGGTAGGAGCGAGTAGCTGTATAAAATGAAAACATTTTAGCAACAAGGCAAGTTTTGTGAAACTGGTTTGTAGGTTCTTGAATTAATACGTGGTTTTGTAATAGTCATGTTTGGATGAAGGATATTGAGACAATATAATAAGCATTGTGTGCTGCTTACAGTACAATAGTCTGGAGAATGACAGCTTTTTTCTTTAAAATATAATGAAAGCTCTGAAGGTTTCACTTGGGCAGCACATACGTATAGTATGAATTAACAGCAAGGAGTAGGGTTACCTCAAATGTGTTTTCATTACTATATACAGTTAGACGTGTATTTTACACTTATCAGGGGAAATACTGAGTTTTTCCTTCTCCCCCCATTGTTTTCGTAACTTAAAAAACAAAACAGAACACTTTATACCTATCTGAAAAACCCATAAAAACATAGAGGAAGAGAGTCTTTTCTGATTCAGCTATTATTGGCACAGTGGTGTGTGTGTGTATTCTTAGTTCACTGTTGTATAGTGAGCATTTTCCTGTGACCCGAAAAGTTCCTTGAAACCCTCCATTTAAGTGTCCCATGATTGGATGTATGGGTAATTTATGTAGCAGTCCCTGGTGAATGTTTAATCTTGGCAGAGAATAATTTACTAATACACTTTACATGTAAAGTAACATCAGGAATAGAATTGGTTTAAATGTGTTTTCATTACTACATATATTTCAGAAGTATATCTGAAATATAAATGCTGAATAGGTTATAACCAGGTCTGTGCATCCTTCAGTTGCATTTCTCATTTTTGCCTAGGTTACGTGGCATTCTTACATTCTTGTATGACTTTATCTATATAGAAAAGGCTAATATGCAAAGTGTTTCCTTGGAGGTTAGCCCAGGAGACCGGGAATTCGATTGCTCACTATGATGTGGGCTGACCATCGGTGGGTCGCACAGAAAATTGCAGGCAGCGAGCTGGTGTTGGCGGGGTACTGAGGGAGCAAGGAAAGGGGGAAGCAGGAACAGGGGAGAGGGGAACCGCGTGGTGGTGGTGCATGAGGGAGCAGGAAAGCAGGGAACCTGATCAGCCGTGATTGCCAGCCAGGCCTAGGGACCCTACCTATGCACTAATTTCTTGCATCAGGCCTTTAGTCCTGGAAAATAAAAGGCCATAAGCATTTTTTAAAAAATACATTTTATTGATTTTTTAAAGAGAGGAAGGAAGAAGGGTAGAGAGTCAGAAACATCGATAAGAGAGAAACATCGACCAGCTGCCTTCTGCACACCCCCTACCCAGGTACATGCCCTTGACCAGAATCGAACCTGGGACCTTTCAGTTCTCAGGCTGATGCTCTATCCACTGAGCCAAACCGGTTAGGGCCGTGGTCGCCAAACTGTGGCTCGCGAGCCACATGCGGCTCTTTGGCCCCTTGAGTGTGGCTCTTCCTAAGCCTTAGGAGTATCCTAATCTACACTAATAAAAGAGAACAATGGTAATTGGCATACGGCGATACCATTTTTATTGGCTAATCAGGGCCATATGCAAATTAACTGTCAACAAGATGGCGGCTAACTTGCATATGTAGGCACAATGCAGGGAGGCGAAAGGGAAAGCAAGAAGAAGCCCCCTGCCACTGACAGTGATCGGAAACCCAGGGGGGAGCTAAGAGCTGGGGGGCAGGGCAAAGGCGGCCCTGGGGCCGCCTTTGCCCTGCCTCCCAGCCATGATCGGAGAATCAGGCGCCTTTGCCGCCCTGGCCAGTGATAGCAGGAAGTAGGGGTGGAGCCAGCAATGGGAGCTGGGCATGGTCAAAGCTCGTAGTCCCGGGAACTAGGGGTCCCTTGCCTGGGCCTAATGCGAAGCCCACGATCACGGCGCCCCCCGCTGCCACTGCAGGTCCCCGCTGCCCGGGACGGACGCCTAGGCCAGAGGCGTTAGGCCTGGGCAGGGGCGGAGCCTGCAACCGTGGGGAGCTGGGGTTCCCCTTCCCAGGCCTGACACCTCTGCCGGAGGCCTCAGGCTTGGTCAAGGGGCCGATCCGGTGATTTGTGATCGGAGGGTGATGAGGGTCAACTCCTCTGGCTGAGGCGTCAGGCCTGGGCGGGGGTTGGAGCAAGCGATCAGAGGGAGGTGGGGGTCCCCTGTCCAGGCATGATTCCTGGGCCAGAGGCCTCAGGCCTGGGCGGGGGCCAGAGCCAGTTATCGGGGGGCAATAGGGGTCCCCTGTCCAAGCCTGACACCTCTGGCAGAGGCGTCAGGCCTGGGCAAGGGGCCGATCAGGCGATCGGAGGGTGATGGGGGTCAACGCCTGAGGGCTCCCAGTATGTGAGAGGGAGCTGGCTGGGCTGAGGGACACTCTCCCCCCACACACACACCCAGAGCACGAATTTCGTGCACCGGGCCCCTAGTTACGTTACTAACAATGTACCTACCTATATAGTTTAAGTTTAAAAAGTTTGGCTCTCAAAAGAAACTTCAATCGTTGTACTGTTGATATTTGGCTCTGTTGACTAATGAGTTTGCTGACCACTGGGTTAGGGCAAAGCATTTTTTTAAGGCTCTTTGGCAGAGCATGTGTATTCTTCTCAGTATAAATGTCTTTTGTACTATAGGATTTTTGATGTGTAAGTACTGTTCTGAACTTGTAGTTATATACTCTTGTTCTTTTCAGGTGTAGGGTAGAAGATAGAGTTATAGCAACTCTATTTGTTTCCTGCTTGTATAGTATTGATATGAATACGTTGCGTGGATATAGGCAACATAGTCTTGAGCTCTGCTCAATTAATATGTTTCCAGATTATATGCAAAGTAGATTAGGACAATATTCAGTAGTTCAGTTAATTTAGAGGTTTTCTTAAAACTCAAAGGAAAACTAACACATTATAACCTTGAAGAAAATTACCCACTTTGAACCTAAGTTTTCATATTTATAAAATGTGGGAAAATTACTGTATTTCACAGTGCCTTGAGATGTAAATAATATATATGGAAGTGCATTTTTAAAAATATATTTTTATTGATTTCAGAGAGGAAGGGAGAGGGAGAGAGAGATAGAAAAATGAATGATGAGAGAGAATCATTGATCAGCTGCCTCCTGCACACCCTCAACTGGAGGTGGTGTCCTGCAACCTGGACATGTGCCCTTGACCAGAATCGAAACCAGCACCCAATATTTCTTCCAATATTATTTTCATATTCTTCATCAATCCACAGAGAGTTGAGGAAGCAACAGAATTTTCTCTTATACATGCTATCTGAATCAAAGACTGCTGAAATGGACTCATAGGGAAGATAGTTAGAGTCTTCATGTGTTCTGACTAAGCAGCAATTCACTTGGAAGCAGGTGAAAACAGCTTCTCTGGCCAGAATCCATGGGCTGCTTATCTCATAGAGTAAGACAAAGTGTGCAGCAGAGTAGTACTAACTTTTGGCCATGGATCTAAAACAACTCCCCCATCAGACCTGCCTTGAGTGTGACGGGGGGCGGTGCCCCAAACCCCCAATCGGCCCTACCCTGAGCATGACTGAGGGTGGCATCACAACCTCCCAATCCACCCTGCTTTGTGCATGACAGGGGGCGGCGCCCCAACTCCCAAATCAGCCCTGCTCTGAGCCGGACCAGGGACTGCACCTAGGGATTGGGCCTGCCCTCTGCCACCCGGGAGCAGGCCTAAATAAAACGATTCTAATAAAATGATTCTAATTTGTGTGGCAAATCTGTGTATTCCTAGTGCAGCAAACCTGAAAGTTTGTTCCCATTTGTTTTTTTTTTTGTTTTTTTCTTTTTTGTCATTGAGCTAGACACAACTGAGAAAGCAGGTCATTCACGAATTGATGCACCCTGTATTGAGTGGAAGTCCTCCACCATTTCAGTGGAAGGGAGTGCCCTCTTCTTTTTAAAACATATTTTATTGATTTCAGAGAGGAAGGAAGAGGGAGAGAGAGAGAGAAATATCAATGATGAGAGAGAATCATTGATTGGCTGCTTCCCGCATGCCCCCCTACTGTGGATTGAGCCCACAACTTGGGCATGTGCCCTTGACTGGAATCGAACCCGGACCCGTCAGTCCCCAGGCCAACGCTCTATTCACTGAGCCAAGCCAGCCAGGGCAGGAGCACCCTCTTAATAGGCAGGTATACCTGTGTCCCACATGAGAAACCAGAGTCTGCAGAAGTGGGTAATTTGCTTAAGGTCACAGGATTTCAAGATGGCAACACAGGGCAGTAAATCTAGATCTCTAAAATGTGCTCTTTAGATAAGAGAAATAAAGAATACATTAATTTTTTTGAAACCTGTTTTAATCCTCAAGTATTAAAACATATGTTTACCACTTCTTAATTATTTTAACTGTATTCCTACACCATTGCCTTTGAACATATTAGTTACATTTTATCTTAAAGGCAGATATAGCAAACTTTCCATATATTTTTTAAATTGACTTAATATTTTAGAGCAGCTTCATAGCAAAATTGAACAGAACGGAGAGTTTCTGTATGTCTCCTCCTCCTTCATGCACAGCCTTCCCCATGATCAACATTTATACAGTCAATGAGCCTACATGGTGGCATCATTGTCACCTAAAATCCATAATTAACATTAGGGTGCACTCTTTATGTTGTCCCTATGTTTTAATTCTCTTTCTATTAGCTGTAGTTGTCCAAAAGTTTCTTATTCAGAAGTTTTAAGAAATCTTGAACAGTGTTAGTATTTGAAAAACTTGAAACTTAAATATGCTGTATTTAAGTTTGCCTGAGCATTAGTCAATTACATAGTTACTAGAGGCCGGATGCACAAAAATTTGTGCACTGGCGTGGGTGGGGGGTGTCCCTCAGCCCCACTTGTGTCCTCTCACAGTCTGGGACCCCTCGGGAGATTACGACCTGCTGGCTTAGGCCCACTCCCGGGTGGCAGAGGGCAGGCCCAATCCCTAGATGCCTGCACCGCAGCTCCTGGTCGGGCTCAGAGCAGGGCCGACAGGGGAGTTGGGGTGCCGCCCCCTGTCATGCACAGAGCAGGGCAGATCAGAAGGTTGCGATGCCACCTCCAGTCACGCTCAGGGTAGGGCCGATTGGGGGGTTGGGGCACTGCCCCCTGTCACTCTCAGAGCAGGGCCCATCAGGGGGGTTGGGGCTCCATACCCTGTCACACACAGAGCAGGGCCCATCAGGGGGTTAGGTAGCTCCCCCCTGTCATGCACAGAGCAGGGCCGATTGGGGGGTTGGGGAGCTCCCCCCATCATACACAGAGCAGGGCCGATCAGGGGGTTGTGATGCCACCCTCAGTAATGCTCAGGGTAGGGCCGATTGGGGGGTTGGGGTGCTGCCCCCTGTCACACTCAGGGCAGGGCTGATGGGGAGGTTGCGGCTCCACCCCGTCACACACAGAGCAGGGCCCATGTGGGGGTTGGGGCGCCACACCCTGTCACACACAGTGCAGGGCCCATCAGGGGGTTGGGGCGCTGCCACTGTCACACTCAGGGCAGGGCCAATGGGGAGGTTATGGCTCTACCCTGTCACACACAGATTAGGGCCCTGCTCTGTGCGTGACAGGGGGCAGCGCCCAAACCCCCTGATTGTCCCGGCTCTGTGCGTGACAGGGGGTGGCGCCGCAACTTCCCCATCAGACCTGCCTTGAGTGTGACGTGGGGTGGTGCCCCAACCCCCCAATCGGCCCTGCTCTGAGCCGGACCAGGGACTGCACCTAGGGATTGGGCCTGCCCTCTGCCACCCGGGAGCAGGCCTAATCCAGCAGGTTGTTATTTCCCGAGGGGTCCCAGACTGCGAGAGGGCACAGGCCGGGCTGAGGCATCCCCTCTTCCCCCCCACCCCCCCCAAGTGCACAAATTTTTGTGCACCGGGCCTCTACTACTAATATAAGGGTAATACGCTAATCAGACTGGATGTCTTCCAGACATCCTTCTGGACAAAGCCATGTTGGTGAGGGCCGAGGCAGAGGCAATTAGGGGCAATCAGGCCAGCAGGGGAGAGCAGTTGGGGCAATCAGGCAGGCAGGTGAGCGGATAGGAGCCAGCGGTTCCAGATTGGGAGATGGATATTGGACTGCCGGTTTAGACCCATTCCTGGCAGTTGGACATTCCCCGAGGGGTCCTGATTTGGAGAGGGTGCAGGCCAGGCTGAGGGATCCTCCCTCACCACTCCCTTACCCCACTCTTTCCCCCTACCCCGTGCATGAATTTTGTGCACCGGGCCTCTAGTATTATATATTTAAATGAATTAATCATGAAGAGCATAGTTAATTAAGCACCTGTTGATTGAGATTTTGTTGTTTTATTGTTTGGGTTTTGCCATTAGAAGCGGTGTGCAGTGTACACTCTTTGTTTCCCTGTGGAAGTGTAGCTGTGTGAATTACTAGAGGTGAAAAGACTAGGTTAAAGAACACATGTCTTTTTGAATACACAAACACTAACAAATTTCCCTCCTGAGTGATTGAACCTGCCGACTTCCCCGCTTTCTTGCCAGCACTTCACGTATGATCAGAGTTTTAATCTTAGCAGTCTTATTGGGAAAATAGGACCCCTTTGTTTTAGTATTAACTTGCATTTTCTTAGGATTTTGTTTATCGACATTAAATTGTCTTACTGATTTATTAGATCTCTTTAATATTATGAAAGTTAGTGTGCTTTCTCCTCATTATAGCAAATATTTTCTTCCAGTGTGTCATTTGTCTTTTGACTTTATTTCATGCCATATATAAGTTCTTAATTTTTATGTTATTAAATATTTCTCTTTATCACTTCTAGATTTTTGTATCATGCTTGGGAAGGACTTCCTTCAGAAATTATTCTTAAGAGATACATAACGTACAACAGGATAATGTCATAAGTCCAAAATTTATAAAGTGACTGAGTAATGGTTGAATGAAAGTTGTGAGACAAAACTATGTACATTGTGTTTTTTAGGTTTTCTCGTGGAGTTTTTAAAAGAAATGGCAGAATATCATCAGGCTAAAGAGACTTGTGACATGGACCCTCAGACAAGTGCAATTTTGCCTAGCAAAGACTCTCTTGGTAATTTCAGGCTTTTTTCCTGATTCCAGGTTTCTATTTTCTTTTTGAATGAAGAAAAAGATCTGCTTTCCTATGTTGTGTGTGTTCCTAAACTGTGTGCAGGTGGAGTGCTCATTTCCCATTGTGTCAGCACAGTCCTACCTTCAGTGCTGCCCCTCCCTCTGTGATCACCAGGTGGATGCAAAGGCCCATGTTCTTGTTTGTTGGGTCAACCCCTCAACTGGCAGGCTCTTCCCTGTGACTCATCTAACTTTATCGTAGAGCCATTAACGTGAGAAGATCCTAGACTATTTGCATTGCGGAAAACTAGAGAAGTCAGTGGCCCGTCACTTCATGTTATAGTTGAGGAAACCAAGGTCACCAGATGAAGGAAAAGTGATACTGGAGTCCAAGTTTTCTGGTCCATGATCCAGATCCTTTTCCATGGGACAGCCTTTCTACATACAGTACCATCCTGCCTTTAGGCGTATGCTCAGAAGGGAAACAGGTGGCTAAAATGCTGTGATTAATCCTGGCTCCTCCTTACTCATTAAAAGCAATAACTTGTTAGACAATAAATTCAAATATCTTAATCTGATTCTGCCAGTCTTTTTTTCCTGTGCATACTTTTTAGTGGGCACTGGTGTTTACATGATTGAGATTGCACTCTCGTGTGGGTTTTGCACTCTGTTAATGTTTGATTCTAATCCACATTTGGTTTGAGGGCTTCGGGTCTGCTGCAGAGAGCACTGGAATGAGAGGAATAGCAGACCTGGCTTTTGTCCCAGTTATGCCGTTGTGTAGTTGCTAAGCCCTCTGGGAGTCACCTACACTGTGTGGGCACCTGTGTCCTCTGTAAAATGGAAGACTTAAAACTAAGAATCTCTGATTCATTTTAAGATCAGTGTTTTGAACATGTGACTCAGCTTTCACCAAAGACCATAAAAGAACTCTTTGGCACTTGGAGACTGGAAAAAGATGCCATTGTTTTCTGACCTACCTTTTGCTTTCTTTTCCCCTGACTTTTATGATGGAAATTTTCCAGCATTCAAAAAAGTTGAAAGTTTTACAGTTCACCAGTAAGTTTGTATTATGTTTGCTTGATCACTTTCTGTTCATCCAGTAATCTATCTCAATTTTTTGAATTGGTTCAGAGTAAATTGCAGATGCCCCCTGTCCGTATCCCTGTACTCTTTGCTTTTGAACAGACTTCTTGCTCACCTACCCTGAGTCCTCTGCCCTGTTTGTGTTTTTTTAATAGCTGAGAAGCTTCAACATATTGATGATCAGTTTTCAGGTGCTTACCCTCAGCATCCAACATTAGGAACTTTAGAAATAAAGTTAAATGAATATAAGAGAGAACTAGAACAGCAGCTTCAGGCAGAAATGCATGAAAGGGCAAGTTTATCTTGTTGCTGTTAACAAAAGTGATATTTTTGCTTATCTTTTCATTCTTAATCTTAGGTATATAGGAAAATATCTAGAATCTTTAATAAACTAGAGGCCCAGTGCATGTGTAGGTTCCCTAGTAGCTACCTGCTGGTGGGGCCTCCCTTTCCCTGGCCACCTGCTGCCAGGTGGGGCTGGTCTCAGGGGACGGGCTGCAGGTGGTTGGCCAGCCCCGCCCCTGCTTGAACTCCCGGTGAAGGGGACAATTTGAATATATGGCTTTTATTATATAGTTAATATGATATGTACTCTTGTGCATGTTATTATTTCTCTTTCCACTTGCTGTTGTTTCTTTTTGCCTTTTGAATGAGTTTTACAGGAACAGTTAATGAGACCAAAGATGAATTAAACTATAAATATAGGGTGTCCCAAAAATATATAAACACACCTTGAATAATTATAAAGGCAGTGTATATTAAACAACATTTTCACAATTGAGCTATCGGCTGTTAGAGTGTGTATACATTTTGGGGGGGATACCCTGTATAATTAATGAATATTGAACTTAAACATGGAGAATTTGTTACTAATTGTTTAGTATTATTATTTACAATGATTTGTAGTTAATTTGCAGTTGAAGCATTTTAAAAATACTGAAGTAGTACAAATTAAAATGGAAGAGAAAGGAAAGTCTGAGGAGTTAGTGGTTTGGGAATGATGTTGGAGAGCTTGTCAAGCAAGATCGGAAGCCTTCTTGGGAAAAGATGTTCCTTGAGAGAATTCAAAAGCACCAGAAGGCAATATTTTAAAATCATTTACTGGATGGCTCCTTCCTGCAGCTGCTTGTAGATTTGCTAAAAGTCCAGGGGTGAGATGAGACATTTGCTGGAACACTTGAGGACCTAGAGCAGTGATGGTGAATGTTTTGAGCTTGGCGTGTCAAAAATTTTGAAAAACCCTAACTTAACTCTGGTGCCATGTCACATATAGAAATATTCATATATTTTTTTGATATTTGCAACCATAATAAAAAAAGATTTATATTTTTGATATTTATTTTATATATTTAAATGCCATTTAACAAAGAAAAATCAACCAAAAATATGTATAAAATGAACAAAAACAGAAAAACAATGTACATTTAAGAAAAAATAATAATAAAAACAATGATAATCATTACCATTTGCAACGTCATGGATGGAACTGGAGAGCATTATGCTAAGTGAAATAAGCCAGTCAATGAAGGAAAAATACCACATGATCTCACTCATTCATGGATAATAGAGACCATTATAAACTTTTGAACAATAATAGATACAGAGGCAGGCCTGCCTCAAACAGATTGTCAAACTGCAGCGGGAAGGCCGGGGAGGGTTGGGGGGCAGGAGGTAGGGGGGTAAGAGATCAACTAAAGGACTTGTATGCATGCATATAAGCATAACCAGTGGACATAAGACATTGGGGGATAGGGGAGGCTAGGGGACTGTCTAGGGCGGGGGAATAAAATGGAGACATATGTAATACCCTTTGGAATACTTTAAGCAATAAATTAAAATAAAATAAATAAATAAATAAATAAATAAATAAATAAATAAATAAAAAATAAAAAATTAAAAAACAAACAAACAATGATAATCAAATGGTACGAAAACTAGAAATTAGTGACTTTTTTGGTGCTGAAGTTTGTCTGCTAATTCTTCGATTGCAGGTTCATACTTGGTGCACTTCAAAGCCAAGCAAGCGCCACTAACATCATGTTAGCCGGTTCCTTTTGTTCATTTTAATATTATTTAATGCTGAGAACAAAGTCTCACAAAAATATGTTGATGAAAAAATTGTTAGCAAAGCCATCGCTAGATTTTTTATATTGCTAAAAGTGTCAGGAACTCTGTTCCAAGCACTCAAAATTTCTTCTTCATAGTTGCACTCTTCATGTTTCAAACGATTTCGTTCCAGATTTTCAAGTTTCGACCTTAAGTCGACAAACACGAGTCCAAATGCTACCTTGAAAATCTGCAAGTTGCATCTCTAAATCATCAATTTGCATCCATTGGAAATTATTCAATTCCAAAGTACTGTAAACTACATCCAGATACTTAATTATTTTAATGGTCTGTTCTAGGCTTCTAAATTGGTTGAATCTTTCGCTGAACTGTTCAAAGAACGTGTTTACTATATTCTGGTACATAAGTATAGACTCCATTACACTTGTAGTAGCCTTCTCGAAATACTTTTTCATCTGAGGAAAATACGAGTTTTAGTTTCAATATCTCGCTTGAAAATTTTAAGTTTACTTTCAAAAGATTTGATGTATCCAAACATAACGTCAATATTTTTGCCAAAACCTTGTAATTTTAAGTTCAGTTCATTCATATGAACAGAGAGATCTGTAAAAAACATCAAATTGCTGACCGACTTATGATCATTGATCTGAGGAAAGTTTGCCAGATCCTTATTCTCAATAAATACCATAATTTCTTCAAAGCACTCCACAAATCGCTCAAGTAGTTTTCCTCGACTTAGCCATCTCACACGATTGAACATCAGTAGTCCACTGTAGGTTGAATCAACTTCCTGTAAAAGTACAGAAAATTCTCGCTTGTGAAGGGGTCGAGAAGCTATAAAATTCACAATTTTTGTTACAACTGACATTAAATCATTCAATTCAGAGAATCCCGATTTGGCACACAACACCTCCTGATGGATAATGCAATGAAAAGGTGCAAGTGGATGTCTAATAGCTTCCATAAACAATTTCAGGAATCCCACTTTTTTCCCACCATCTTTGGTGCCCCGTCTGTCGTGACTGACACAATTTTAGAGATATCAATGTTTAGGACACTGAATGTTTTTATAACAACTTTACATATTTGGTTTCCTGATGTACTCATTGGCACTTATTCTAACTTTATCAACTCTTCTCTCATAGTGAGACCATCAGAATATCTAGCAATAATGGCCAACCGAGCATATGATGTGACATCAGTAGTTTCATCAAGAGAAATCAAAAAATATTTACATCTATTTAAGTCTTTTTTTTATTGACTTTGTACGTTTTTGTCAAGATTTGTTATTCTACCTTTTTTTTTAAATTAAATCTTTATTGTTCAGATTATTACAGTTGTTCCTCTATTTTCCCCCCATAGCTCCCTGCCACCCAGTTCCCACCCCACCCTCTGCCCTTACCCCCACCCCCTACTGTCCTCACCCATAGGTGTATGATTTTTTTTTCTATGTCCCTGATTCTATTATGATCACCAGATTATTTATTCACTTGATTCTTAGATTCACTTGTTGATAGATGCATGTTTGTTGTTCATAATTTGTATCTTTACCTTTTTCTTCTTCTTCCTCTTCTTAAAGGATACCTTTCAGCATTTCATATAATCCTGGTTTGGTGGTGATGAACTCCTTTAGCTTTTCCTTATCTGTGAAGCTCTTTATCTGACCTTCAGTTCTGAATGATAGCTTTGCTGGATAAAGTAATCTTGGTTGTAGGTTCTTGGTATTCATCACTTTGAGTATTTCTTGCCACTCCCTTCTGGCCTGCAAAGTTTCTGTTGAGAAATGAGCTGACAGTCGTATGGGTATTCCCTTGTAGGTAACTGAGTTTCTTTCTCTTGCTGCTTTTAAGATTCTCTCTTTGTCTTTTGCTCTTGGCATTTTAATTATGATGTGTCTTGGTGTGGTCCCCTTTGGATTCCTTTTGTTTGGGGTTCTCTGCGCTTCCTGGACCTGTAAGTCTATTTCTTTCACCAGGTGGGGGAAGTTTTCTGTCATTATTTCTTCAAATAGGTTTTCAATATCTTGCTCTCTCTCATCTTCTGGCACCCCTATAATTCTGATGTTGGTACGCTTGAAGCTGTCCCAGAGGCTCCTTACACTATCTTCGTATTTTCGGATTCTTTTTTCTTTTTGCTTTTCCAGTTGGGTGTTCTTTGCTTCTTCGCATTTCGAATCTTTGACTTGATTCTTGCGCTCCTCTGGTCTGCTGTTGGGTGTCTGTATAGTATTCTTTATTTCAGTCAGTGTATGCTTAATTTCTAGTTGGTTCTTTATCACAACATCGAGGGTCTCATTAGATTTCTTGAGGATCTCACTACATTTATCGGCGGTCTCACCAGTCTTTTCGAGGGCCTTACTAAGTTTATCAGCAGCTTCTAGACAGTTCTTGAGAGACCTTAAAAGTGTGGTTTTGAGCTCTATATCTTCCATTTCTGACATTTGCGTCCTATTTCTTTGCCTCCGCATTTTTTTATCTTTTCTTGGTGCACCCCCTAGTGGTCTTTGTGCGCAGTCTTGTTGTAGTTAAGCCTTGATTGTTGTCGGCAATACCGGGGGTGATTTGGCCTCCAGGCTAACTGGCTATGAGAGCTATTCTGCCTTTGATAGTATTTCTACTGAGTGGTAACTTAGAAATTCTTTTAATAACATCATCTTTTTTTTTTTCATATCGTGAAATAGAGCTGGTGCACCTCTTAGAAATGTTTCCTTACTAAATTCTCTGTCACTGAGGGTTTTTTCCATGCTGAGCTATGGAGAGAGCAATATAGTAACTTGCTGATATTAAATTTGTAGAGCATCTTACAAATTTAATGATGGAATTTGATTGACTTTTATAGAGGTGTAGCTGCCTAGAAATGCATTCCTTCCTCTCATCAATACTTTTTTTCAAGAACTGACAATGATTAGTTTCAAAATGTCTCTTTACATTCCACGTTCTGCTTACTACTGTTTCATTAAACACTATGCACAATGAATTGTTGTTTCTGTTGACAATCCCGTACATCTCAGTGCATATGTCTTTTTAAGGGTCGGCTACTGCTACTTCCACTTCCCTTATCATTCAATCTTGCTTTTTTATTTTTTTGATTCTCCATCACAAGGCTGCAAAAATAAACATAAATGACGGCATTTTTTATAAAAGGTTGATAGTTTTCTTACCTATTAACTTTTTGCAGTGTTGTTGCACTGACTCCTGTTGCAAAACAATTCAAAAACAGTACGTATAACCAACAAATATATGGTGCTGTAATCAATTATCTGACACTCAGAATGTCTCGTTGAGCACTGTTGCACTGTATATCTTTTTGTTTTTTTTTTATTAGGTAAGGTATTACAAATGTGTCCTCTTCCCCCCCATTATCCCCAGCCTCCCCAACCTCCCCACACACTCATGCTCCCATCCCCCTGTTGTCCATGTCCATTGGTTTGGCTTATATACATGTATACAAGTCCTTCGGTTGATCTCTTCACCTTACCCCCGCCCTCCCCTACTTTCCTTCTGGGGATTGATAGCCTGATTGCTGTTTCTCAGTCTTTGGATCTGTCCCTTTTCATCAGTCTATGTTGTTCTCTATAATCCACAAATGAGTGAGATCATGTGGTATTTATCTTTCTCTGACTGACTTATTTCACTTAGCATAATGCTCTCCAGTTCCACCCATGCTGTTGCAAAAGGCAAGAGTTCCTTCTTTTTTACCGCAGCATAGTATTCCATTGTGTATATGTACCACAGTTTTCTAATCCACTCATCTGCTGATGGGCTCTTAGGCTGTTTCCAAATCTTAGCTATGGTGAATTGTGCTGCTATGAACATAGGGGTGCATATATCCTTTCTGATTGGTGTTTCTGGTTTCTTGGGATATATTCCTACTAGTGGGATCACTGGGTCAAATGGGAGTTCCATTTTTAGTTTTTTGAGGTGGCTACATACTGTTCTCCACAGTGGCTGCACCAGTCTGTATTCCCACCAGCAGTGCAGAAGGGTTCCTTTTTCTCCACATCCTCTCCAACACTTGTTGTTTGTTGATTTTTTGATGATAGCCATTCTGACAGTTGTGAGATGATAACGCGTTGTCGTTTTGATTTGTATCTCTCCTATAATTAGTGACTTTGAGCATGTTTTCATATGTCTTTCGGCCTTCTGTATGTCCTCTTTCGAAAAGTGTTCATCTAGGTCCGTTGCCCATTTTTTTATTGGATTGTTTATCTTCCTTTTGTTAAGTTACATGAGACCCCTGTAAATGTTGGAAATTAAACCCCTGTCGGTGGTATCATTGGCAAATATGTTCTCCCATACAGTGGGTCTTCTTGTTGTTTTGTTGATGGTTTCCGTTGCTGTGCAAAAGCTTTTTATTTTGATGTAGTCCCATTTGTTTATTTCCTCTTTAGTCTCCATTGCCCTAGGAGCATTATCAGAGAGGAAATTCCTTGGGCATATGTTTGCAATTTCGCTGCCTGTGGATTCCTCTAGTATTTTTATGGTTTCCCATCTTACATTGAAGTTTTTATCCATTTTGAGTTTAATTTTGTGTCTGGTGTGAGTTGGTGGTCTAGTTTCATCTTTTTGCATGTATCTGTCTAATTTTCCCAACAGCATTTATTGAAGAGACTGTCTTGACTCCATTGTATGCTCTTGCCTCCTTTGTCGAATATTAATTGGGCATAGTGGTTTGTGTCGATTTCTGGGGTCTCTATTCTATTCCATTGACCTATATGTCTGTTCTTGTGCCAGTACCAAGCTGTTTTAAGAACAGTGGCTTTGTAATACAGTTTGATATCTGGTATTGAGATCCCACCTACTTTGTTCTTCTTTATCGGGATTGCTGCAGCTATTCGGGATCTTTTTTTTATTCCAGATGAATTTTTGGAACGTTCGTTCTAGATTTGTGAAATATGCCATTGGTAATTTAATGGGGATTGCATTGAATCTATAGATTCCTTTGGGTAGTATGGACATTTTGATGATGTTGATTCTACCAATCCATGAACACGGTGTGTTCTTCCATCTGTTTCTGTCTTCCTCTACCTCTGTTTTCAGTGTCCTGTAGTTTTTTGCATATAAGTCTTTTACCTCCTTAGTTAAGTTTATTCCTAGGTATTTTAATTTTTTTGGTTCAATGGTAAATGGGATTGCTTTTGTAGTTTCACTCTCGGTAAGTTCACTTTTGGTGTAAAGAAATGCCATGGATTTCTTAGCATTAATTTTGTATCCTGCTACATTGCTGAATTCATTTATTAAGTCTAATAATTTTTTGATGGAGTCTTTTGGGTTCTGTATGTACAGTATCATGTCATCTGCAAATAAGGACAGTTTTACTTCTTTTTTTCCAATCTGGATGCCTCTTATTTCTTCTTGTCTGATCGCAATGGCTAGTACTTCCAGTACTGTATTGAACTGGAGTGGTGAGAGGGGGCATCCCTGTCTTGTTCCTGATTTTAAGGGGAATGATTTTAGTTTTTGCCCATTGATTATGATGTTGGCTATTGGTTTGTCATATATGGCTTTTATTATGTTGAGGTATGATCCCTCAATTCCTATCTTGCTGAGAGTTTTTATCAAGAAAGAGTGTTGGATTTAGTCAAATGCTTTTTCCGCATCAATTGATATGATTATACGGTTTTTTTCTCTCAATTTGTTTACGTGATGTATCACATTTATTGATTTGCGGATATTGTACCATCCTTGCATCCCTGGGATAAATCCTACTTAGTCATGGTGTATGATCTTTTTGATGTACTGCTGGATCCGATTTGCTAGGATTTTGTTGAGGATTTTGGCATCTATGTTCTTGAGGGATATTGGCCTATAATTCTCTTTCATTGTGTTGTCTTTATCTGGTTTTGGTGTTAGGGTGATGCTGGCTTCATAGAATGAGCTGGGAAGTGTTCCTTCCTCTTGGATCTTTTGACATAGTCTGAGGAGGATAGGTTTAGTTCTTCCTTCAATGTTTGGTAAAACTCCCCTGTGAAGCCGTCTGGCCCCGGGCTTTTGTTTGCTGGAAGCTTTTTGATTACTGCTTCGATTTCCTCCATAGTTATTGGCCCATTGAAATTTTTAGATTCTTCCTGATTAAGTTTTGGAATGTTGTATTTTTCTAGGAATATGTCCATTTCCTCCAGGTTGTCTAGTGTGTTGGAGTAGAGTTCATAGTATTTTCTAACAATCCTTTGTATTTCTATGGGGTCTGTTGTTATTTCTCCTATTTCATTCCTGATTTTGTTTACTTGGGTCCTCTCTCTTTGTTTCTTGGTGAGCCTGGCTAGAGGTGTATCAATCTTGTTTATCCTTTCAAAGAACCAGATCTTGTTTTTGTTGATCTTTTGTATTGTTTTTTTTGGTCTCTGTGTTGTTTATCTCCGCTCTGATCTTTGTTATTTCCTTCCTTCTGCTTAGAGTGGGCTTTTTTTGTTGCTCTCTTTCTAACTCTTTGCGTTGTAGAGTTAGGTCATTTATTCTCATTGTTTCTTGTTTCTTGCAGTAGGCTTGTAGAGCTGTGAACTTCCCTCTCAAGAGTTCTTTCACTGTGTCCCATAGGTTTTGGATTGTTGTGTTTTCATTTTTGTTTGTTGCCATGATGTTTTTTATTTCTTCTTTGATCTCTCTGGTAACCCAGTCGTTGCTTAATAGCATGCTATTTAGTCTCCATGTGTTTGATTTTCTTGGATTGTTTTTGTTGTAGTTGATTTCCAGTTTTATGCGTTTGTGGTCTGAGAAGATGCTGGATATGATTTCAATTTTCTTGAATTTGAAGAGACTTTATCTGTGACCCAGTACATGCTCTATCTTTGAAGATGACAAATGTGCAGTTGAGGAGAATGTGTATTCTGTGGCTTTGGGGTGAAATGTTCTGAAGATGTCAATTAATTCCATCTGATCTAGTGAGTCATTTAGGATTGATGTTTCTTTGCTGAGTTTTTGTTTAGAGGATTTGTCCAATGGTGATAATGGGGTGTTAAGGTCCCCTACTATGATTGTATTGCTGTCAATCTCTCCCTTGATCTCCTCCAGAAGTTTTCTTACATATTTGGGTGTTCCTATATTGGGTGCATATATATTTACCAGAGTTATTTCTTCTTGTTGGACTCCTCCGTTTAGTATTATGAAGTGGCCTTCTTTATCTCTTTTTATGTCCTTCACTTTGAGATCTAATTTGTTAGATATAAGTATTGCTACCCCGGTTTTTTTTTCACTTCCATTGGCCTAAAAAACCTTTTTCCATTACTTCACCATCAGTCTGTGTGCGTCTTTTTTTCTGAGTTGGGTTTCCTGTAGACAGCGGATATATGGGTCATGTTTTCTTATCCACTCATTTACCCTATGCGTTTTTACTGGGGCATTTAATCCATTTACATTTAAAGTTATTATTGATAGAAACTTGTTAGTCACCATTTTTGATCTTTACTGTTGCGTTCCTTCTTTGTTTCCTATTTTTTCTTTTTACAGCAGACCCTTTAGCATTTCTTGCATTGCTGGCTCGGTTGTAATAAACTCCCGTAGACCGTTTTTGTCTGTGAAGCTCCTGATTTGACCCTCAATTTTGATTGATAGCCTCGCTGGGTACAGTATTCTTGGATTCAGACCCTTCCTTTGCATGACTTTGTATATTTCATTCCATTCCTTTCTTGCCTGATGTGTTTCTGTTGAGAAATCGGTCTCTAGTCTGATGGAGGATCCTTTGTAGGTAACTTTCTGTCTCTCTCTGGCTGCTTTTAATATTCTTGCTTTGTCGTTGGTGTTTGCCAATTTAATTATTATGTGCCTTGGTGTCGGTCGTTTTGGGTTCATTATGTTTGGGACTCTGTGAGCTTCTTGGATTTGTGTGAGTTTTTTCTTCCCTATCTCAGGGAAATTTTCCGTTATTATTTTTTCAAACAGGTTTTCTATTCCTTGCTCAGTTTCCTCTCCTTCTGGGACCCCTGTTATTTGGATGTTGTTTCGTTTAGTGTTGTCCCAGAGTTCTCTTAGGCTGTCCTCATGCTTTTTAATTTTTTTTTCTAGAAGCTGCTCTGTTTGGGTATTTTTTCCTACCTTGTCTTCTAGCTCGCTTATGTGGTCCTCTGCTTCTCCTAGTCTACTGTTGATGCTTTCTATTGAGTTCTTTATAGCAGTGATGTCATTTTTCATTTCTTCTTGGTTTTTCTTCATTTCCTCTTGGTTCCTACACATATTGTTGAATTTGTCTTCCATTCTTTTCATCCACCTTATGGCCATTTCTCTGATTTCTTTCTTTGACAGGGTGCTTGCCTCCATTGCCCCCATTTCGTTTACTTCCTTTTCTGATGATGCCTGTTTTTCTTTCATATGTGGGTTGGTTCTTTTTTCACCATGATCTCTCTTCTCCAGGTGTTTGGTTATGTAGTTCTCTTTCTGATGCGTTGATTTAAAGGCACAAAATACAACACAACAAGGCACAACATACAAGGCACCGAAAACAAATGTATTTACGATATTAATAACCCCAAATAAAGGTGACCACTGAGCGAAGAGAATTAGGGGATAAAGAAGAAAAAAGAGAAAAAGATTAAAGAGAGAAAGAAAAAAACAAAAAGGAATGCCGAAATGAGATTGGGAAAAGGGAGAGAAGAAAGAAGAAAAAAAAAAGTGAGAGAATGAATTAGAGGTGGGGAAGAGGCTATTTGGGGAGAAAACTCTAATAGAACCACAAATAATCCCAATGAATTCCAGCAGCAGATCCCTGGAGATTAATGCAAACTACAATCAACCACTAATATCAGGCAAGGCAAGGGAAAACAGAAGCACAAAAATAACCAGAGAAAGAAAAAGCAAAACAGGAAAATAAAAATGAAAAACAAAACAATCTCCCAAACAAGCATAAAAAAAAATATACTCAAAATCAAGCAAACACTAGCAAAACGACAGACAGAGAAAAAAAATTGGGTAGTGAAGAACGAGAAGAGAGAGGTGTGTATGGATTTAGAGCAAGGGATTGGAAATTAGGTATATAAGTAGGGTGAAATTTAGACAGTGGGTAAAAAGAATGAATAGGGAAAATCTAAAGCAGGAATAGGGTAAGAGGAACAGGACAACAGAAGGGGAAAAGTGAGGAAGAGTTATGGCTTAAGGGTAAAGGTGAGATAGAGAGAACTGATGCTAAAGGAACGATGAAAATAGAGTGTAGAACACTAATTCCAAAATAAAATAACGAAAAAAAAATAAAATGACACTTGAAAAAGTGGTAAAATGATAGCAATAATACTGGCTAAAAAAATGTAGTAATTACAAAGGTAAAATCAGGTGATGAAAAAAAATAATAATAGGTTCTTTATGAAATGGTGAAAAAAGAATTAAAAAGAAAAAAAGATAAAAATGTGCAGTAGTGAAGGTGCTTCAGATCTTCTACTCTTCTTTTTGGCACGCCTTAGTCCTGCCAGGCATTTAGGAGAGTGTTGAATTTCCCTGCGATACACTGTCCCTCCGTGCTGTAAACCACAGTCCTGATTTTAAGGCAGGTTGTATTTGTTTACCAGACTGCCTTTATTTGCATTTACAGAAGAGACAGTTCGTGGCTCTGCCTCTGGGTGGCAGTGTGTCTGGATTGACCTCCGAGGCTATAAGTCCTCTCTATCCAGTAGTTAGGGTTTATTTTCTCTATGTTACTTGAAACTGGTTTGGGAAAGTCCACTGCCCAGAGCTGGTTCTTTAATCATTACTCCCCGCTCTGTTTCCCAGGCTCCCCAAAAAGATCTTTCCCCTACAGGCTATGTGAATGACCCCACCTGGGGAATCCCATTCACTGGGTTTAATAATCAAACACACGGATCTAAGGGGAACTGTAACAACAAGAGCCTGAGAAGTTGTGCGAATTTGCAAGCCTCCACCTTCCAGGTCTGCGCACAGTCTCCACGCACCCACTCGCCCCTGGCACCAAGCACCCGGCAGACTGGCAGAATCCGAGGCTGCTTTTTTGCATCCAGTCCAGCTATGTGCTTATTTTTATCGTTCCCTTCTGCCAGCAGCCCTGTGGGGCCCCTTCCCCACTTGAGGGTCACGCTGGTCCCAAGGGCCACGGATTCTGTGGGGCGCAGATTTCACCCCGCGCGGTTCTCTCTCCAACCTGAATTGCAAACCGCACCTTTAGGGGAAGTCTAACCTTTCTGTGAGAAGAAGCAGTGCTCGTCTGAGTTCACGCAGTCACGCTGCTTGAGATCCCTTGTTTCCAGGTTAGTAGCTGATCTCTGGTTGTCTGTAACAGCCACTCAAGATGGCACAGTCTCCGCTGCTGAGCCGGCACACAGGGAGACGTTTCAGCCGCAGTCTCCAACCGTCCTTTTTTTTCTGGGAGTTCTCTGTCTTTCCCAGCTGCAGACTGTCTCTCAGCTGAATATCCTCTGCCTATTCGGGCTGTATGTTACCCGTTTCAGCTGCTCACCCTTATCTGCTCCAGGACAAGGCACAGGACACGTCCGTTTATACCTCCGCCATTTTTCTCCCCTTATATCTTTTTCTTCTAACCTTCCCACTCCTGTCTCCTAATGAACATGGCGATCAAGTGCGTCCGTTTGCCGAATGCACCCGAACGCACAGGAAGCTTACCCGAGGCACATGTTGACAATAATGAGGCCGTTTCCAGAATTGGGCATTTTGTCACTCGAGTAAAAATAAAGTGTCTTGAGTAAAGATTAATCTCTTTATAGTGCAATTCTTAACCTTTTCATATTAATGCCAATATTGGAACAGTGTATCTTGGATGTTTTCACAATGTATCTTTGCTACGCAACACTGATGTACATGCTTACATCTGGTTTTAGAATTGTGTAATTGATCATGAGTAACATGAGTAATAATATTACTCGAGTGATGCCCAGCTCTGGCCATTGCGAGAGACAAATATATGAATACGCAATTTTTTGTCTCTTTCGATGCGTGTCACCCAAAATGGTACGCGTGTCATAGGTTCGCCATCACTGGCCTAGAGGACTAGTAGGGACTGCGGTCAAGAATACACCTGGAAGAATCAGCTTTGAAAAGGATACTAAGACTTCTTTTTTCGAGATTACTGGAAGGAAGAGTGGAAGTGAATGTCCGAGTCAGGGGCGTGAGACAACCTCACTAAAATTGCAGCAGATGTGAGAATTAAGTGATAAGGAGAGGACCAGAGGTATGGAATGGCCACTGGGTGGCGGGGGGTTGCAGAAGGAGCAGAGCAGCTCTCTGAAGCTGATAGGATTCTCGAGCTGTTTTGAGGGTACTGCTGAAGTGGGCAACCTGGAATTGAAGTAGACCAGACCAAGTGCATGTAGGTGAAGAATTTCAAACACTAACACGAACCAAGTTTATGTGGGCTGCAAAACAAAAGCTTCAATTTTCATAGAAAGGTTTATTTCGATAAAGACATGCTGGATACAAAGGGCTAAAATAAATGAGTAATCGTTAACAAAAAATAATAGAACGTTTTAATAAAAATTAGTATTTTGCATTGAACATTAACTTCCCAGACACTGAATAACTGGACAGATTAATAAGCACAATGCAAATAAACCTACTTTTCTCATTCTCCAAAAGCAAAGTATTTCCTGTTGCACATACCAAACAAGTCAGTACAAGACTAATGATGTGGTCATCGGGTGCTAAAATATTGTCTGCTAGTATTAATGGAGAGAAATGGCACGCCTGCGCGTAAGGCGCACAAGGGAAATGAATGCAACACAATTATAATCAGTCATTAGCAAATGTAGTTAGTAATTAATAATTATGTAAATCAGGTTATTGTAAAAATCAGGTTACGAAATTTTTATTAATACGCTACATACTGTTATATTCGCTGAGCCACAAACATATTCATTGTGGGCCACGTGCGGCCTGTGGGCCATGAGTTTGACATGCTTGTTGTAGGTGATTGTTCTGTTGCAGCTCTTGGGAGGATTTGGAAGGTCATTGAGGGCAGAAAAATGGTCGTAGTTGAGGAGTGTAGCTTTATAGAGCTGAATTTATTTCATTTGAGAAAGGCAGCCTGTTTAGTTGAAGACATTGGGGTTCAGCATGATGGTGAGCGGAACCAGAGCAGAGTGTGGATGACTAATAATCCAGGAGAGAAGGGAGAGCTACGTGGCAGTCTCAGACATCAAGGAGTAAGTCTGGGGATACAGACAGATGGAAGAATAAGGGTGGACCAACAGGACAGAGTTGCAGGTTGGGGTTCTAGGTGAAGTTGGAAACCAAATGCAATGTGCTTCCATCTGAGCAAAGGCAAAGGTCCCTGCAGTAGAAGGGCCTGGGGCTTATAAGTGTCATCCATGTGGCCATTTGATCTTGTCACCCAGAAAATGACTGGACAGGACATGAAGAGGTTGAGGAATGGTGGGGAGTGCATGCCAGCAAAAGAGATTGGATTGTTTCTTTTGGAAAAACAGTTCCTTTCCCAAGGGTTGTCAGACCTAACTAGGTTGGGGTCATGGTTTCCTCAGCCAGGACTACTGATACCAGGAGATGGTTGAAGTTAAAAGGCTTCCTTCCAGTGTCAACCTTTCTTGGAGCTTCTCAGTAAAACCCAGTTATTAATGGTGACCACACCCCCTCTCCAATTTTTTCTGGCATTTCTGGGAATTGGGTTAATTTTAGCTATAAAAATAAATGGAAGCACTGGTCTTTGAGATGATGGGTTGTGTTCAGACTAACACTTTGAACCTTAAAATGAGTGAGTGACTAGATCAGATCAACCAGTTGACAGCCTGTCTCCATTCAGTCAGATTCTCTGAAGGCACTGGAGAAGCTTGGCATCCTCATAAAAGGCACCATACTTTTACTCTGCCACCCAACTGTTCACCCCCTTCTCTCCCTGATAAAACTGTCCTGTCCTTCAAACTTTAGCTTCAATGATGCTTCCTGGTGACGCCTTCCCTGAATCCCATTGATAGACTCATTTAGGCATCATTCCTGCCGTGGAGACTGGACTCTGGTTGTGAAATTATCACATTGTAGTATTATTTCTCTCTCCCTCAGTAAATTGTGAATTTTTTAAAAGATGGGGACTGTAGCTGTTCATCTTTTCATATCCAGCTCACTGTGCTTTTTGACATGATATTCAGTAAATCCTTGCTCAGTGAACACGCAAATGTAAGTGTGATCTATTTTTCACAGTTTCATTCCAGCTTGTTCATTCTGAGTCAGAACCGCCCATGAATTGAAACTTTCAGACGACTATTGAACCATGGGGATTCTACTTTGTTAAGTTACCCCATTTTGTTTTTTGTTTTTTTTTTTCTGGAGAACTTACAAAAATGTTAAGGAAGTGTCAGGATATTCTGCACAAGGGATATTAGGGTAATATAGCGTAACAGTCATTGGGCTAGGGAAGCCATGGGCAAACTACGGCCCGCGGGCCGGATCCGGCCCGTTTGAAATGAATAAAACTAAAAGAAAAAAAGACCGTACCCTTTTATGTAATGATGTTTACTTTGAATTTATATTAGTTCACACACACACTCCATCCATGCTTTTGTTCCGGCCCTCCGGACCAGTTTAAGAACCCATTGTGGCCCTCGCGTCCAAAAGTTTGCCCACCCCTGGACTAGGAGGTAAATTCTTGTGTAACTAGAATAGGCAAAATGCATACCTTGAGATGGAATGTTTTAAAAGTGAAATTGTTCCTCTAATTGTCTGTACTTTGTTCTCTGGAATGTAGGAAGCAGTCCATTAGTTCAAATCTGTCTTATTTTCCTCAGCTTGCTTGCTACAATTAATGCTTTCCTATACAGATGGAAACAAAAGAAAGTTATGCTCAAATACAGCTTCTACTGGAAGATATCGATTTCCTAAAAGGCAGAGAAGCAGAACTGAAGCAAAGAATTGAAGCTTTTGATTTGTAAGTAATGTTTTCATTTTGACTATTCAGAGTCTGTGAGTTTAAAACAAATACTACTAATTATTCTAATGCTAATTGCCAAGTAGAGTTCTTGGATGTAAAGGTGCATTCGGCTAGTTTTAAAAGGCATAAGTTGAGAGAAACAAAGACTAGGATTTTGCTTTTGAAATATTAGTTATTGGGATGAAAAGCAGTGAGACACCATCATCAGGCTACAGTAAAACCAGACCAGTACTTTGAAGAAGCTAACAACTGTTAACAAATTATGTTCAGTCACACACTTATGTTTAGTCATTGAGATCTAACGGTTCCATGTGCATGTAGTAACTCAATGCAGTGGCTCTGACTTGATTTGTACTGGGTGATGGATGTGTGTGTACTAAGTGCTCACCACTATTTCATTCTTCACATTGTACCTGCCATTAATGGCAAGCTCACCAGTCTAGTTTATGAAACAGGTTTCATTTCCATTAGGTTCTACTGTTAGTTGACTCTTACTTCCTTAGTGGATTTGCCCTGGTCTTCATTAATGTGGTTAGATCATTTATATAGGCTTTAATTCATTTTATTTTTCATCTCTGCTACATTACTCTGTTCTAAGCAGTACTGAAGTGGTAAATTGATCATGACAGAAAAGGAAAGTGACAAATAAGCCATCGATTTTCAACTGGTGTGCTGCAAGAATATATAAAAGATGACATACCTGACTGTAGTCAAGGGCGTTAACCTCTTTTTCCTTAGATTTTCAAATAAAAAAAAAAGACAACAGTCAACACAAAATAGCGGTTCATTGTGAACGATTCAAAAATATACCTGTTGTGTTTTTTTTAAATGGGCAAATATATTTTTGGCATGCTGCAGAATTTTAGTAGTTTATGTGTGTCAGAGATAAATAAGGTTGAAAATCGCTGATATCTTACATAATAAAAGCCTAATATGCAAATTATTCCCTCTACTGGAGTTCCACTGTGAGTTTGACCACTGGATCAGTCGATCAGTCACTATGACGTGCACTGACCACCAGGGGGCAGACGCTCGGACCAGTAGGTTAGCTTGCTGTGGGCACTGGTGGGCTGGACTGGAAAGTGAGATGTGAGGTGAGAGCTGTCAGGAAGTTCCTGGGGTTTGTCTTGAGCCCTGGGCAGAGGCAGGTGGGGGCGGGAGCCAGCAGGGACCGGGTGGCTGGGGAGGCTTCTATGCTGAGAGCCTGGACTATGCAGCCCTCCGCAGCCTGTGGCCTTCTCAGTGCTCAATTTATAATCTTCAGAGCTGCTTATATTTATTTAAGTTTCACTAACTACTCCAGGAGAGTGGGTAACACCATTATAGGGGGCAGGCCAGGCATAGCTGCCCAAAGCCAAGGTGCAGCCTCAGGCTCCTGGAACGCAGCTGAGAGGGGGGTGGGGCTGAGTCAAAGAAACTGAGTCCAAAACTTGAGGCGGAGGCAGCAAGAGGTGGAGGATGATAGCTGTGCAGGGGCCTAGAAAAGCTGTTGTGTGGGGACAGCCAAGGAACCCAGTGCCTCTCCCACGGAACAAGGTCTACATCCCTCCCTCCTCCTCCCGGTGACCTGTCACCCCAGCTCTTCTCCAAAGGTTGGACTTGGCCCACAGAGCTCTCCACCACTGCACACCCTGTACTGCCTTGTCTGCCCCACCCCACTCTGCACAGCCCGCTCCATTCCCACACAGCCTTTGGAGAGCTCTGCCCCCAGAGGAGAAAGTGGGAGGCTGCAGACAGGAGGTCACATGAGGAGGGGGCAGAGCAGGGCCCACCAAGTTAGATGGAGGGGAAGGAGGGAGAAACCCCACAGGACTGGGGGCAAAGACAGTCGGGGAAGGAGGGCCATGTGGAAGCTTTGCCCTTGGTTGAAGTAGAAATCCTGACCCCATTTTACAGACCGCAGCAGAGTGTGTGTGTGGGGAGGGTCAAAGCAAAAGAGGGTTTGAGGGGACTGGATGGAGAGCAGCAACGTTTGATTAATGGCCTACTTACTATTTTTATTGATTTCAGAGAGGAAGGCAGAGTGAGAGAGAGAGAGAGAGAAACATCAATGATGAGAGAGAATCCATCGCCTCCTGCATGTGCTCCATACTGGGGATTAAGCCCGCAATCCAGGAATGTGTCTTTGACCGGAATCAAACCTAGGACCCTTTAGTTCGCAGGCTGCGGCTGTACCTACTCTACCAAACCATCTAGGGCGACCCATGGCCTATTTAAAAACCACTGCAGTAGGCTGAGCAGGGGTCTTACCATGATGGTGTTACCTGATAATGAGGGTGTCTGTCTTTATGTTGGAGTAATTGGAACTGCAACGAAGTAAAGACACAGCAATGGAGCCTACAAAGGGTTTCCACGCACACAATGCAATTTACTTCATGTGGCAGCTGAATTTGGTGAGCAGAGCCTTAGAAGAACATGCGGTCTCCAAGACCAGGGGCAGGGGAAAGTTCATGCTGAACATTCTGTGCTGTGAGTTACAACCTATATATATAAAGGCATGATATGCTAAGTGTCTGACCGAGTGGTCAACTGACTGGTCGCTACGACTTGCACTGACCACCCGGGGGCAGATGTTCCAACCAGTAAGTTGCTTGCTGCTGGGGTGGGGCCCATCAGGACCAGGCAAGACAGGACCAGACTTGCCCTGGAGCCCTCCTGTGATCCCACCCCAGCCCCAATTGGGACTGGGTGAGAAGATCAGGACTGTGTGAGACCACCGTGATCAGCCAGGTGGAGGGACCCCTGCCATTCATGAATTTGTGCACCAGGCATCTAGTAAGCTAATAAGTATAGTTTACTGCTCCTTTGCTTTACATGTTAGTCAGCAGAGGGTGCTAACACATAGAGCTTTTATCCTTTGCTTGGAATGGTCAGCATTCCCTAGCACTTACCTGGCTCGATCAAAGGGAAGACCATTCCATTCTTCAGTATTTGGAAGTTCTGATTGACCTATCTATCTTTTTCTATTGTTCAGCACTCTTCAGTATTCAATCACTAGATTATTAAATATCAGAAACAAATCTTTTGTCTTTCATACCTATGGGCTGATCAGTTAAACCTCACAGAAATAATCTTACTGAAGAAATAAGTACTAAAGCAAAAGTACACTAACTTAAGTTTGGTATGTAGCTTTTCTCTGAATTTATTATGGCCATTTATTACCTGCAATCATTTTTTAAGTGTTCATCATCTTCTATGAAAAGCACTTTGGTCTTGAAACTTGCACACTCCCTGCAGCCTGGTGCACCATGCTGCTCCATCTGCTACTTCAGATCCCACATAACTTGGTCAGTTCATAAAATAGATGGAGAACTCCAGCTCTTTCCAGTTACTTCCCAGCAGTGACAGTCACATAACAGTTTTAGCTTGTGGAGCTAAAATTATGTTATTTTTTTCTCCTAAAGTCTTTACTTCAGCAATTACAGTTTTATTTTTTTGCTTTTTATATTTTTGCTAATATCAGAGGCTACAGAAGAAAATCATAAAAGTGTGGCTGATGCACTTAGGAGACAGGATCCTGAATATAAAGAGCATGGAGGAGACCTGTGACCAAAAGCTCAAGAATGAAATTCTAAAGAAATTGTTTGGTGTTCTTAAACAAGTAATAGATTTGGAATAAGTTGATGGAAACACAGCAATACTAGTGAAGTAGATAAGACTTAACATTTTATGGTGATAGTGTTTAAAAAAATACGTGTTTTTTATTGACAGTCAAGCCTTTCCCATGAATATTTAAGATAATTTTACAGAGTTACAGTATAGGGAATAGCATCCTCTGCTCTTTCTTACTCATAGCTTTTCTAACATGTATTGAGGGTCTGTGATTTGCTTTCATTTTATGGCACATTGTGAGTTGCTCAGCTCACATTGTAGATAAACTATAAAAGTGGTTGATCTAAGGCAGTTATTCTCAACCTTCTGACCTTTTAAATACGGTTTCTCATGTTGTGACCCAACCATAAAATTATGTTCGTTGCTACTGCATAACTGTAATGTTGCTACTGTTATGAATCGTAATGTAAATAGCTGTTATGCAGGATGGTCTTAGGCGACCCCTGTGAAAGGGTCGTTCAACCACCAAAGGGGTCGCGACCCACAGGTTGATCAACTTTTTAAAAATTCACTTTTTAAAAAAAAAATAATAATTTTAGGGAGGAAAGGAGAGAGACAGGTAAAAATCAGCATGAGAGAGAAATATTGATCTGTTGCCTCCTGTATGTGCCCTGATCAGGAATTGATCCCATGACCTTCCAATGCACTGGACAGTGCTTCAACCATCTGAATCAGGCTGACCAGGGCTGGAATTATAATCCCTTTTAGTTCTCTTTTCCTCTCCCGCCTCATACTTGCCACTACGATGGAGGTATCTATCAATTTATAAATTATTCTGCCTAGTGGTTTTAGTGCTTATCAGGTAACATGTGCCCTGTATTCCTTCAAGATTCTGCAAAGCCAGAATCAAAAGAAATAAATGGAAATTAACAATGGAGCAAAAAAATTATACAGGAAAAGGAAAATATGATAACTGTGGTTACTATGACTTCCCTATAATCTGAGTTTTAATGTGTTGCAGTGATTAACTACTCAGTGCAGACATCAAGCCCATATGGTAACTTTTCTCTACAGTGCTCAGTGTAGTGTCTAGCACACAGGTGTTCATATAATATTCATTGAGTAAATGAATTTGTGGTGAAGAGATGACTCAACTAACTTTTGGTATGTCTTAATAAGTGGTCTCTTTTTACTGCCTTGCCCGTAATTTGTCATGAGATTACATTACATAGTACTTACATTACATAGTACTGAGCTTATTCTTTAAAAGAATTCTAATTAAAATATAGTACCTTTCCATGTATAGATTTTGAAATGATGACATACATATAGTATGTCAGCTTCTCGAGTATAATAGCAAATGCTGACATGTCTGTAGTTGTTAAACCCTTAGGGCTAAATGAATGAGTAAATGTGTATGTTAATTTTCCCACTGCTTCGCAGATCATGTACTGTTTGATGTTGTCTGGTTTGGGTATCCTCTATGACTTGAGCAAGGGTGGGAATTCACAGGATACTCACCATCTCTCTCAACTGAAACGTCTGCTAGTGGCAGTTGGTGGAGATAAGTAAAACTTGAAAGTGTGCTTTTGGTATTGCTAACCCAGATATGAGGGTGGTCGAAGTTGGCCCCGAACCCTATGCCCAGCCCTTGAGGGCAAAAGTTCTTTGGGGTGGGGATGGGGTGCAAGGCAAGGCAGGTGGATGTGACTGACTTCTTGTTCTTGGGATTTAGAGTCAGTTGTACCAGTGTAAATTGAACTTAATTTACTTTTGTGTGCCAATCCAGACCACCATGGAATAATTGTTCTCAATAACCTCACAATAACGAGTTTTGGGGACCAAGTTAAAGGATTGTAGCAGGTTTTATATTCAGAATTTGGATCTCTGGGCTTTGGTACTGATAGTCCTTGAAGTTATGCATGGCCATGTTCATGCCCTTAGGTGCCTGGGTGCCACAGAAACCCATACATTGATAGGAATCTGTTCAGGAAAGTGACAAGAAAATCATTTTGGTCATTCTAATTCTCAGGTATCAACTTGAGCTAAAGGATGACTACATCGATAGATCTAACAGACTGGGTGAAGAGGACAGGAAGAATAAAGGTGATTCTTGTGGAGAAGAAAGCTGCATTTGTAAATTTCTGGTATAGGTTATTAGCTTCCTAAATTGGGCCTGTTCTAAATTTATATGTGTGTGTGTAGCTTACATTTTACTTTTACTACAAAATTAATCATTATTTTGTTCTTTTAATTTTACGTATCAAAAATGACCTTAACCTGAGAGAGGTAGGGTATTCAGGAGGTTTTTCTTCCCCCATCTACTTTCCTCCCTCCCCTTTGACCACCACTTGCTTGTTATCAATATTTATGGGCCTGTCTGTTTTGTTTTGTTTATTTTTATTTCTTAAGATTCCACATGTAAGTTAAATCATAAGGTATTTGTTTTTCTCTGTAACTTATTTCATCATAATATCCTTTAGATTCATCCATGTTGTCACAGGTGGCAAGATTTTATTCATTTCAGTGGCTGAGTAATATATCACATCTTCTGTATCCACACATTCATTTATTGATGGTAGTCTAGGTTGCTTCCAAATCTTGTCTGTTACTAGTAATGCTGCCGTGAACATGTGGGTGCACATGTATGTCTTTTCAAATTGGCATGTTGTTGTTTTTTACATATACTGAGAAGTAGAATTATTAGAACATATGGCCGCTCTTATTATTATTTTTTTTTGGGGGGTGGGGGTGGGGAGAGTGACTTCACACTGTTTTTCCATAGTGGCTGCACCAATCTGCATTCCCACCAACAGTGTATGAGGGTTCTCTTTTTTCCACATCTTGGCCAGCACTTGTTATTTATCCATTTATTGATGATAGCTGTTCTAACAGGTGGGAGGTGATAGCTCATTGTGGTTTTAAGCATGAGAGACTTCATTTTTTACTTATGGAAAATTTTAACTTCTCCATTCCCTGTGACCTGTTTCCTTATTTCTTTTACTTGTAACATGTGTTTATGCCTCATGATATTTTTACCTGACATATAACTTCCTAAACTGTTTTATAACTAACCCAGGAGTAGGAAAGTTGAATAATTTTTCAATCTCTTGATATTTTATGTCTCAGTATATTTGTAGAAACTTGTCTATGAAAAGAAGTGAACTTAAGTAGAAATTTCAAAGGAACCAGAGCTGGGTACTTGATAAGGACCCATAAGGTCACCCAGTGTGTGGCTGCTCCTCTGTGACTATCTTGTGAAAACTAGACTAATACTTCTTAGGAATTAGTACCATCATGTAGTCAGCTAATTTTTTTTTAATGATATATCTGCATAGACTCATATTGAATGAAGTGGAAATGATGAAATAGACATTAAAATCATAAGACAAATCTTTGTATTTAAGGAAATTCAGATCTTTGTGTATGAGGGCTCTGAGCAGCTGGTGCAACTGGTGGGTATGTGTAGTGGAAGAAAGTTCACAATATATGTGACCATTAAGACTTCCCATCACCTGTTGGGTAATAGGACTTATTTCTTACTTTCCCTACTGATTTTTGACTATGACACCTGCTATTTTAGATGATGAAATAATCGTCATTAGGTCTGACATTGTACATAAATTCTTAAATGAGTTTTTATTCACTAGAAAAACATCTTTAATTGGTTGGCTTTCTCTTTCAGTAAAACCTATTCTTGTGCAAGAGCAGTCCATGGCTACCAATTCAAAACAGGAAGAAGAATGCAATCATTCTGCAACTCGTGTGAAAGAACTTGAGGTAATTGCTAAGCCTATTGTTTTTTGAAGTCGATAAAACTTCAAGGCAGTAGATGAAATTTTAGTTTCAGCCATACATTATTTAGCTTGATGTGTTTAGACTGTTTATTTTATGACTAAGAAGGCCCAACTTAAGTTAATTTAGTAGTTCTTCCTTTTAGTCCTTCCTGCTTGTTGCCTGGAACAAGTTCCTTAATCATTGGGGTGGTTGAGGTTCCGTGGTGAGCTGACCTATGTGCCTAGCCCATAGCAGGTGGCCAGTGCTTTTAGTTTCTGCCTTAGCCTCTCCTTCCTTCCCATCAGCAGAAGGTGAACATTCCTGTCATTACATTGGGATCTTACAGGATAAAACAGAATGAGATGTGTTTTTCACATGCCATTTATTTTCTTGCTGTTCATCACGTGTGCTCTCTGAAGGACAGAGCTGGAACTTGATGTACCTGGATATATCCTGCACATAAAATGTATTTTTGCAGCTGTAATGATCTATTTATTTGAGAACATTGTAGACTTTTGTATGTAAACATGAAATGTATAAAAAAAGGAAAGCACCACAGCATGTTTGTGATAGCTCAGCTTTTCATTTTTATAAACATTGCTGCAGTCTGTGATTGCTATTGGGACCTTAGTTGTATCTGGAAAATGGGCAACAAACTTAATCTGAAGCACTTGCTTTGTAGGCCAGGGTTCTTCTGCATAAGTATAAGGTTGGATGAACTTCCCCCGCCCCTTCTAGGGCAAAGATGAGCTTCCATGTTGGAATCAGGTTCTTCTTACTGCAGAGAATGAGTCCTCTGTCCAGTGACCTTACTTACTATGACACCCAGTTTATAGCAGCCTGCCAGTTTTTGCATAAGAAGTACTGCAGTAACTGTTCAAATGCAAGTTTTTTTTTCAATTCCAGCTTGAACTCGAATCTCTCAAGGCCCAGTTCTTGGCAATAACCAAGCAAAACCACCTGCTGAATGAAGAGATGAAAGAGATGAGTGGCTATTCGCTTCTAAAAGAAGAGAAATTAGAGCTTCAGGCTCAAAATAAATTACTTAAACAACAACTGGAAGAGAGCAGAAATGAAAACTTGCATCTTTTTAACCGTATGTCTTTTTCCTGATTTGCATGTCTTTGTAATTCATATTAGCTTAATATTATGAAACTATGCTTTGTATCTGTAAGGAAGGCCTCAATCAGGAAAATTTTTATAAAATTAAGATTCTCAATTTGAAGTTACTTCCTTTTTTTTGCTTGCTATTACTATAGTATATTATTAGTGTCACTAAGAAGTATCTTTAAACTACAAATCTGCCTTCTGGGTTGTACAAATCTCCCCTCACTTTCTGCTGCTCAGATTTGGCCATTGAGAAGGAGGAATGAGAGTGAGGTTGAGGTTATTATTCCCTCTCCACCATTGCATCCTCACCCCCACTGTATATATTGGCTGTGGGCTGGCCCTGTGCCTCTCAGCAAGGCAAGATCCAGTGCTTACAGGATGACCTCTCACCATTGCTCTGTGCCTGTGCCAGATCTTTCTCTCCCAATTCTGGGAATTCTTCCCTCCCTGATGGTTTAGGCCAAGTGTGGAGACTGTCCTGCCCACAGGCTATAGAAGACCCATAAAATCTTTTGATCTGGCCCTGCCAAGGCATTAGGGGTGAGTTAATTAAATGTTTGACCAAATATAGGAGGCTAATTAAGTTGATAATTTTGTATGACCTGCAAATGATGTTATAAATATCCATGTCAAAACCGGTTTGGCTCAGTGGATGGAGCGTCGGCCTGCAGACTGAAGGGTCCCAGGTTCGATTCCGGTCAAGGGCATGTGCCTGGGTTGCGGGCACATCCCCAATGGGGGATGTGCAGGAGGCAGCTGATCGATGTTTCTCTCTCATCGATGTTTCTGGCTCTCTATCTCTCTCCCTTCCCCTCTGTAAAAAATCAATAAAATATATTTAAAAATAAATAACTAACTAAAAATAAATATCCCAATGGCCCTTGGCAGAAGTAAGTTTCCCCACTCCTACTTTGGGCCCACGGAGTTAACAGCATGGCCCGATTACTAGCCCAGAGAACTATACCACCCTTAGTGGCTAACCTACATGAATCACCCTTTAGTGGTTCTTCAGTGACTGAAATGGTGGAACTCCATCTGATGTCTGCTTGAACCCTGAGTGTTGCTGACTGGTGCACAGATCAGATTAGACCTAGGGGTACTTAACAGGTTTTGATGGAGAACTCCTTTTATGCCTCCTGTGTGTGATAGAGGAAAGAGGTGGGCTTTCAGGTTAGTTAAAGGATTTGAAAGAATTTCTTTCATTTGCATTAGAAAAGAGTAGTGAACTTTGCCTCTGCATGCATTAAACTCTTCTGAAATTTGTGCTCTTAGTCCATTCCATAGAATTAATATGGTATTAACTACATGTGTACAAAGAAAAGAAAGAACAATTTAAAATATCTTTAGCTGCTTTTGCTAAGTGAGATGGGAAAACTTACTGTTGATAATCACCAGGCTTTTTTACCTTCTTAGTTATAGCTCAACCACCTCCTGAACTGGTAAATTTGCAGAAACAGTTGAAGGAAGCAAGAGCTGCTTTCGTGTTAGGGCATAAGAAGTTTGAAACTCACAAGGAGGCTCTGCAGAGACAGCTGCAAAGTGAAGTGAGTACTGATCTTTATTTGGTCGGGTGTTAGTCTGATCCACTGTGTACACATGTAAGCTTGGTGTGTGTCACACCAGTGTAAATCAGATTGGTTTTAACATCAAAAATTATCCCCCCACTATTCTAAGGTAACCTTCTCACCTGAGAAATTCTTGGGTGATGATATAACTATATTTATAACAGTAATAAAATCCCAAGGAAAGCGCACTCATAAACAAAAATTGTCCCAGTCTCGATTGTGCCCTCTAGTAATGTCTCTTGATTCTTGCCCTGTGACTTAGAATTGTTGACACTCTGGTGTCTGCCTCATACCTTATAGAACTGTTCTTAGAGATGAGTGCAAATGGAGGTGGCAAACTTGTTTGTGTGCTCTATTGTTTTCTAGGGACCTGTGGACTACATGCATGAAGCTGCTCAGAATGGGCAAAATGGAAAAGAGAATAAGCCCTATAAAAGACTTGTTCCTTTTGAAGTGAACTGGGATTTCTTTTACATTGATTTCTTCCCTTCTTTAAATCTTTTCAGATTGAGCATTCTGCAAAGCTGAAGGCCCAGATATTAAATTATGATGCTTTTGTAAGGAGGTTAACTATGCAGGTGGCTGATTTAAAATTGCAACTGAAGCAGATTGAGACAGGTTAGAGAGATTTTTAACTTACAAATGTGTATGTGTAAAACTTCCAGTATATATGGAAATGTAATGATCATTACTTAAGTTTCAGTAATTCTCATAGTAGGGGAAAAGCCATAGAAATATGTCATCTTAGAAGTAAAAACTCTGTCCATTTCAGGAATACCAACCAGTCAGTCATCAGCTAACGTGACTTGCTTTTATAGGTTCCTTTGGCTTGGAAGAGCCTTGTACCCCAAATAAGAAAGGTGTAATGGCACAGAGGTTCCCAAATTCATGGACCTTGGTTTTTCTTTTATATTTGTTACCTTGATAATAAGATCAATCTGACCCTTCAGGGTTTTTACGTGTTCCTTGAGAGATGAGTAAAATATGTGAGAAGCAGGGTGACTTATGTCACTCTAGAGGCCTGTTGCATAAATTTGTGCATGGGTGGGGTCCCTCAGTGTGGCCTGTGGGGATTGTGCTGAAACTGGCAGTCCAGCGCCACCTGCTGCTACTGCCTACCACTCTCGCTCATCCTGATCCTGCTGCACCTGCCGCAGGCTCATGCCCAGTCAGTCCTGATCAGGAGAAGCTCCTCTGCTGCAGTGGTGCTTGCCTGCATCTGGCGCCTGTCCCAAAGGGTATGGGATGGAGGGGCGGTGGGGGGAGAACGCAATCTGCCCTTTGGGCAGGTGGTGGGATGCCCTTGCCTGCCCAGGATCCAGATCTGTCCCTGACGTTCGCAGGGATTGTCAAGATTTCTTCCTTGCAGAGTGTCTAGGGAGGGGAAGCAGCTGCGGTGCCTGAGGCCAACTTTCAGGAGGCTAGTGGCCCTGTGCTGGTGGTACTGGTCTGTTGGTGCCTGGCCTGTTCTCTAGAGATTGGACCTGCAGGACTACTGAGGGAGTGAGTGGCTACTGCTGCTGGCTGGTGGGCCTCCAGGAACAGGTCAGTCAGCAGAGCGGCACTCCCCCTGTGGGAGCGCACTCACCACCAGGGGGCAGCTCCTGCGTTGAGTGTCTGCCCCCTGGTATCAGTACATGTCAGAGTGACTGGTGGACCTGTCATTCAGTTGCTTTAGATAGAGGTTAGTATATATCACATTGATTATATACAGTGTTTATGTTTTTGCACCTCAATTTTGAAGTTACTGATTAACCTTGGTTGGACACATTTAACTTCTTTGTGATAACCATTATAATAACCTGGTTATTAACAGGGAAGGAGTAAAAGGAAGATTAGGTAATAGAGACATGCCGTTTATACAGCTTTGCCAGGGAATTGCAGTTAATAGTCTCCAAGTTTATTACCTAAAGATCACTGTGGGAAGGCACTAGACAATGGACCCATGCCCAGTGAGGTCTGCATGACGTGTGATGTTGCTTATCTGTTAGTCTGTCACACCAGGGAATAAGTCAGTAGCCAGAAATAGGCATGCCACCGCAAGTACAGGAATATTTAATTTTTAAGCTCCTGAACAAAGAAGCCCCTCTCTCTCGCTGCTCACCTCAGATTCCCAGCTTATGGTGTTCTTACCTCCCTCTACTCACCCTGTGACCCACAGCCATGTAGACTTCACACAGTGTACTGATGTACTAAATGTAGCCTGACACTAAATCATGCCCTGCTCCACCATGGAATGGACACTCTGGATACTGGCCCTACTCTTTGATTCTGCTGGAGCCCCGTCTGCACTCTTTTCAGGACTAGGCTAAGGGACAGTGAACCCTGCAGACCAGAAAATATAATTACACACCAATAAAATACATTCATTCTCCCATGGGAGTCTTAGAAAAGTCTTTTTCTAAAGATACTGCAAGAGCCACCCACTACCACTAAAGTCGGAAAAATTTGACCCAGTGATTTCTCCAGCTACAGTTGGACCTCAGTTTCCTCATTTGCAATGGGGATATGAATATCTACTTTGCCATGGTGAAGAAGGCAAAATGAGATGGCTCTCAGTTGAGTGCCTGCAACACATCAGATACTCAGAAGGATTACTGCTATCATGTTACTGCATGTTTGCCCTGAGGATGCATACTGCCTGCCTCTTCTTCATAACAGGTGTACTGAAGCTGAGATACAAAGCTCAAAAAGAAAGTTTCTGTGTGTTAGCAGTTGAACTGGTTTCCACATTTCCTGGCCTGGAGCCTTCCTCAGTTCCTATTTGTACTCACTCCTCCTCAGTTCCTTTTCCCATCTTCCACACTAGTTTCATTTTTATCTCTTGACTCCTTCCCTGTTCCTTATTTTCTCTCACGCCTATTTGCTAAACTGCCCACAGCTGAAATCACAGTGATCTCGAAAGATGAATAGTTTGAGGATGGAACCTTTTCAAACACATGCATTGCCCTGGAGGCATTGCTGGAGAGTAGCGGCCACAAGACTGGCTATGCATGTTCAGGTTTTGCTTAGGGAGTCCCAGCATCTGTACACCTCCCTACCTGTATATCCTAGCCTTAGCTCCCCAGGTGTAATGTGGGAGGAGCAGAGTTGTTAGTCTTGTTGTGGCTGCAGGTCCTCATACCCTTATCTGAAAACTAGAGGCCTGATGCATGAAATTTGTGCACTCACCTTCGGTGGCTCGCCTCGGACCTCGCAGCTGTGGCTTTGTCTGGAAGGTTGTCCAGAAGGATGTCTGGAAGGTCATTCGGCTGTCCGGTCTAATTAGCACATTATGTTTTTATTATCGACTAGAGGCCTGGTGCACAAAATTCCTGCAGTCAGGCGGAAGGGGCCCCCCAGCCTGGCCTGTGCCCTCTCAGTTCTGGAGCCCCACGATAGATCGCCCCAAAGATGTAGGCTCCTGGATGAATTGCCCCAAAGAGGTAGGCTGGAGTAGGGTCCCTGCCTGCAGGCATGTAAAGCCTCGGGACCCCCAGTGCTAGAAGCTAAGACCAGCAGGTCATAATAAATGCGAGAAGTTAACCAGAAGGCTGATGGGCTTCGATATTCAGCAGGGCTGAAAATCTGCAAATTATTACCTGCTGCTAGAGGAAAGGCCAAAAGCAGTTCCCCTAACCTGATAATTTTTTCCTGTTTATCAAACCTGACCTTTGATATGCGTGTTTATTTTGCTAAAGGGAAAAATGTGTAAATAAAAAGCCATGGGTCCAGAAATTCGGCAAGCCACTCCACTAGAGAGCTGGTTTCCGCCTGGCTTTCCCCCATCCCTTCCAAATTTATACTTCTTGTCCAGTGTATCCATTTATGTGTCAGCCCCTTCTCCAAATTCCTGAACCCTTGATGCAAAAAGACTGCGGCACCCCAGGCCACGCCATGTGAAGCTAGCTGCCAGGCCCCACCTCCGTGCACACAGCATCAAGTCTGCGCCCACCTGTGCACGCAGCCTCCTGATGATGGATGTGATGGGCATGAGGGCATTGCGGCGTGAGGGCTTAACAACCACATAAACTTGTATTAGCATAGATAGATTGGGCCCTATAGTGGTTTTGCCACAGCCCTGGGAGTTCTGGGGCAGCATCCTTTAGTGAACCATGTTTGCAGTCAAATATGTGACTATCCATGCTGGGTAGAATAAATAAAGGTAATGAATGGATTTGCATCAGTTCAGGTAAAGTTTATCAACAGTGAATTCAGGTCTGCTTAGGCTTTGTTACCAAATTTATGAATATGATTGTGGATCGTGGGTTGTGAAATAATATCATGCATTAAGAAGGAAGGCCTAGCTCTGGCTAATTTTATTCAGTGGTTAGAGCAATGGCTTGCAGACCAAAAGATGGTGGGTTCCATTCCTGTCAACCACATATACCTCAGTTGTGGGTTTTCTCACCATCTTTGGTTGGGGGTGCATGTGGGAGGCCAAGTTGAGGTGTCTCTCACATCAGTGTTTCTCTTCTCTCTCCCTATTCCTCTACTCTTCCCTTTCACTCTTCAATGGAAAATACATCTTTAAATGAGGACTAAAAAAAAAAGGCCTAAAAACAAGGTCTATGAAGTTATAACTGGTACATAAAGCTCTCAAAAAATGCTAATAAATAAGAATTGGCTTCAGAAATTGTTTAGTGTGCATATTTGTTCTTATTAATACCTCTCTCTTCATTTAAAAAAAAATATCAAGCATATTTGAATTTTTTTTCCTGCTCATTGGTCACATTATTTTCATTTAGCCCCCAGCCAAAGCCATCTCTGTTTCATCATTCTGCCAGCAGATTTATGGTGTCTCCTACTGGTGAAACAAGCAGGGATTTCTTGAAAAAAAAATCATCTCAAACAGGAAAAGCTGATGGGAGAGACAGTTACACCAAGGATCATAAATCATCCAAATACAAGCACAGTTGTTTGCTCCCACATTTCTGATCTTTAGTTTGTAATCACACCAAGGCAAGAATGAAAGAGCTAGAGCAAGAGATTGATTGCTTAGAAAAAGCTTTCTTCGGTATTCTGTTGCTAGAAGCCCACTAGCATCTAAGAGTCTGCCTCCACTCATGTAGGTAAGCTTCTGCAGAAAGGGTTTCAGGACTTTCATGGTCCTTTTATCTGAGTACGAGTGAGTGAGCTGTAGAGAGCAAGAAGGAGGAGAAGTCTATGCTTGCTGTACCTGGGAAATCTTTAGCCTGAGTAGCTTCATCCTCACTGCACCTATGGTTGCCTGCTTACCAGAGACTTCTCCCCTGTGACATAACATTGTGGGAGGCAACGGGTTAGAGCAAGTTTAGCATTTTGCTTGACATGCAGACGTGTTCAGAGAATGGTAATCAATGGCTTTTCCCTTACTGCTGATTAGTTTTATTATTAATGCTGAATCCTTAATAATGTGGGTCAGTTATACATCATACTCAACTATTTGCAAGGATAGTAGAATTTCTTTTCAAATTAAACTCCTTAGGAACCATGTTGCTGTTTTCACTGTGTAATTTGTAATACTCTTGTCCTGATACCTTTTGCCCTTTAGGTCTGGACCAATCCCAGGCCTTTGCTTTTCCCAGTCCTTGTCCTGAAAGAATGCTTCCGCCTTCAGCAACTGAATCTAGGCACAGCCTTTCCATCCATTCACTCTCAAGCCTTCTGGAGCAGAAAGCCAAGTAAGTTCCACATTCTGATTGGCCCAGCCAAGTCTGGTTAGCTGAATGGCCCTGACTTTGCGTTGTTTTAAAGTGACGCTCAAGACCATGTGGAGTGTAGAATCAGATTGTAAGATGATGTGTAATCTTCAAGAATCATCTGAATTATTTGGGGAAAATTCCTTTTAGCAAATAATTAATTTTTCCTTGTTTGCTAAACCTGATGTGTACACAGTGCACTATGGTAGCAGTAAGCATTTTCATAGTTCTATGAATAGACTTGGTTTATAGAAATAAAAAAGCAACATACAAAATCTACAAAAGCAAATTCAGTTTATTTTTAAACTTGAAGTAGTTTCACACATTTTAATTTTAAAGTCCTTCAAAAAAAATAAGTCAGTTAAAAAATATTTGGGCATTTAGTCCAAACAAAAGTCTAATTTGTCTATTGAGATAAATACTGAATTGGTAGTGGGTTGTAGGGTCTGATTGCTGAAGTAGAATGGCGTATGTAGAAGTTGGGTGGCGGGTCACCCAGGCTGGGATTGAGGCGCATAGGAGACTCCTGTCTGTGCTTGATCCATATGGACGGCACTCTGACTCCTTAGTTCTGGGCTCCAGGCTGGACATCTGTCTGCATATTTTGATTCACTCCCAGTGTACAGAGTTGAAAACTGCCACATGTGTCCATCATGGTCCTAATGCGTGTAATGTGCATTTATTTATATTGCTTTCTCATGATAAAGCCAAGAGGAGAAACAGCACACCCATGTGGGAGTTAGGGCACTTGGATGCACATGGGGCTTGTAGTTTTGCATCTTCAGCTGACTCATACTGATGCTGTGCAGAATTTGTTCTTTTCAAAAACGTTTTGTGGTTCTTGAAAATATAAAAGCATTGAGAGTGCCACATTATTTCTTGTCAGCAATATAATACCTGCCTCACAGTGTAAGGTGGTTCTGCAGAGTGCCCAAGCTAATGTCTTGATTACTTGGAATGATGCCAGTTGCATGGAGCGTGCCCAGTGCAGGACAGCTTTCATTTTCACAGAGCACAGTTCATTCTCTAGAGCAGCGGTTCTCAACCTGTGGGTCGAGACCCCTTGGGGGTCAAATGACCCTTTCACAGGGGTCGCCTAAGACCATCGGAAAACATATATATAATTACATATTGTTTTTGTGATTAATCACTATGCTTTAATTATGTTCAATTTGTAACAATGAAAATACATCCTGCATATCAGATATTTACATGACGATTCTCAACAGTAGCAAAATTACAGTTATGAAGTAGCAACGAAAATAATTTTATGGTTGGGGGTCACCACAACATGAGGAACTGTATTAAAGGGTCGCGGCATTAGGAAGGTTGAGAACCACCGCTCTAGAGCCTTTTCCAGAGTCACAAAGGCTTTTCATAGCCCTGTGCTCTTGGTTTTACCTTATTACAACTTCACACTCATGAATTTTATTCTTTCAACCCAGTCTTTATCAAAGACAAACTGAAGTTCAAGACAGACATAAATTTTCAAATGTGGATGAACTATCTTTTGAGGATAATGAGGAATTTGGATCATCTTTTGAACGTAAGTTTAAATGTAAGTACCAGTTTTTAACAGTTGAAAATGTAGAAAGCTAAGTCTTGGTGAAATATATCCATTGTTAAATCAAAGGCCTTAAAAATTACAACATTTGTATTTTGTGATAAAAACATGGATACAGATGTATTACCTTTTTTATATCACAGATTTTGATGGGTCTATTTGAGTGTTACTTTTTTTTAATTTTCAAGATAACCAATAATTTCAAAGTTGGAGCTAAGCTCACAAGTGAACCCTTAACTTAATTTACCAAGTTTGGGATTGCCTCAGATTAAAATACCTGATTCTTAATTTTTTTTTCTTTTTATGGAATATGAAGATGCTAAGTTATTTAAGTTATACAGATTCTGATGACTGCATCAGATGTAGAAACCTCATTCTTAGTGAATGAATGGAGGTGGAAGTATATTAGCTTCCTTATCTGAAAACTGGAGGCCTGGCTCTGGCTCTGCCTTAGATTGTTCTCTGGGAGCATACTGCTTAAGTATAAAATTAGGATATAGAAGTCAGTCAGCTCTAAGGTTCTCTCTAGCCTAGGAAATCTTTATATTTGCATATAATCTGTAGTTTTGCATTGTGAGCTTCATTGTCAAATCTGAAAGTACTCTACTTTGAACAGTTAAATGAAAGAGCTTAGTAAAATTGGTAAATTCTTTGCAACTAACTTTTTAACAATTTTGTTAAGGCTTTACTATCTAAATGGAGTTCATATAATTATCAGCAAGTCAGGTGAATTCTGTCACTTTCCTGTTGGGTTATAAATCTAGTTTTGGAAACAAATCTAATTCTTTTAAGTGTAATAACACTTTGAGAAGCAAATAGATTGTCAAGTGGTATGCTGAAAGTCTTAGGATTAATTCTGTAGGAAAAGATCTGGCTTGGTTGCTTTGGCTGAGACTTGAGCGCAGCCAAAGTTACCCCCATACTGCCCTGCCTTCTTTTGCTGTTGTTAAGGACTCCTGGGACACTCATTTGTACCTATTATAGATGCAGCAGACATGCCGATACAGTTTGAAGTGAATGGCCTCCATCCTGCTGGTGACATGCCCCTCTTGGGAACTGCCTTGGGTGCTCCTCCTGCCAGACCTATCTCCTCTCATTACCCAAGTAAGTTTTCCTTGGTTGTAACTACAGATAGTATGATAGCTACTAAATGCCAGCCTGTTCCTAGTGAGTTATTTCATTTATTGAGGGAGGACCTTTATAAGCATAAATTATTCAAAGTCTTAGAGTTGAGTATTGCCATTGTTAATACATTTCTGAAATAAATTTGAACATGTAAAGAGGAGAAAATTAAAGGAGTTGCTTCTCATTAATCTTCCCCAACAGTGGCTTTTTTTAAAAAAAAATCTTTATTGTTGAAACTATTACAGAAGTCCCCTTCTTTCCCCCATTGACCTCTTCCAGCCTGCTCCTGGCACACGCCCGCCCCCCCCCCACACACACACACAGGCCCTCACCATCCCATTATTTGTGTTCACTCATTATGCATATATGCATACAAGTTCAATGATTGAGCTCTTCCTACCCACCTCCCCTCCCCTGACTTCCCTCTGAGGGTTCACAGTCTGTTCCATGCTTTTATGTCTCTGGGTCTATTTTTGTTCATCAGTTTATTTTGTTCATTAGATTCTACACATGAGGGAGATCATGTGATACTTATCTTTCTTTGACTGGCTTACTTCACTTAGCATAATGTTCTCCAGGTCCATCCATGCTGTTGCAAATGGTAAGAGTTCTTTCTTTTTTACTGCCACACAGTATTCCATTGTGTAAGTGTACTATAGTGTTTTTTATCTACTCATCTGCTGATGAGCACTTAAGGCTCATTCCAAATCTCAGCTACTGTAAATTGTGCTGCTATGAACATAGGGGTGCATTTATTCTTTCTAATGAGTGCATTGGGTTTCTTAGAATATATTTCTAGAAGTGGGATCACTGGGTCAAATGGGAGTTCCATTTTGAAGTTTTTGAGGAAACTATACTGTTTTCCACAGTAGCTACACCAGTCTGCATTCCCACCAGCAGTGTACTTTTCTCCACATCCTCGCCAACAGCTGTCATTTGATTTCTTGATGATAGCCACTCTGACAGGTGTGAGCTGGTACCTTATTGTTGTTTTGATTTGCATTTCCCAGATGATTAGTTACTTTGAGAATTTTTTCATATGTCTCTTGGCTTTCTGTATGTCCTCTTTGGAGAAGTGTCTATTTATGTCCTTTGCCCATTTTTTAATTGGACTGTTTACCTTGTTTTTGTTAAATTGTATGAGTTCTCTATATATTTTGGAAACTAACTCCTTATTGGATGTATCATTGGCAAATATGTTCTCCCATGCAGTAGACTCTCTTGTTATTTTCTTTTTAAAAAAATACTTTTATTGATTTTTTACAGAGAGGAAGGGAGAGGGATAGAGAGTTAGAAACATCGATGAGAGAGAAACACCAATCAGCTGCCTCCTGCACACCCCCCACTGGGGATGTGCCTGTAACCAAGGTACATGCCCTTGACCAGAATCGAACCTAGGACCCTTCAGTCCACATGTCAACGCTCTATCCACTGAGCCAAACCAGTCAGGGCTCTTGTTATTTTCTTGATGGTTTCTTTTGCTGTGCAGCTGCTTTTTATTTTGATGTAGCCCCATTTGTCTATTTCCTTCTTAGTTTCCTTTGCCCTAGGCATTGTATCCATAAACATGTTGCTGTGTAAGATGGCTGAGATTTTGGTGCCCGTGATTTCTTCTAGGATTTTTATGGTTTCCCAACTTAAATTTAAGTCTTTTATCCATTTTGAGTTTATTTTGTGTATGGTATAAGTTGGTCTTATTTCATGTTTTTGCATATATCTGTCTAATTATCCCAACACCATTTCTTGAAGAGACTGCCTCTGCTCCATTGTATGCTCTTGCCTCCTTTGTCAAATACTAGTTTAGTATAGTGGTGTGGGTCAATTTCTGGGTTCTTAGTTCTGTTCCATTGCTCTGTATGCGATACTTGTACCAGTACCAGGCTATTTTGATTACAGTGGCTTTCTAGTATAACTTGATATCTAGTATTGTTATTCCTCCAACTTTTCTCTTTCTCAAGCTTGCTGCAGCTTTTGAGGTCTTTATTGGTATAATTTTTAGAGTATTTTTCTAAGTCTGTGAAATATGCCATTGGTATTTTAATAGGTATGCATTGAACCTAAAGATTGCTTTGGGTAGTATGGACATTTTGATGGTATTTATTTCTGCCAATCTATGAACATGGTATATTCTTCCTCTAGTTTATATCTTCTTCTACCTCTTTTTTCAATGTGCTATGGTTTTCTGAGTATAGGTATTTTACCGCTTTGGTTAAGTTTATTCATAAGTCTCAATTTTTTGTTGTTGTTGCAGTGCTAATTGGGATTGTTCTTTTATTTCTCTTTCTGAGCGTTCAATATTGGTATATAAAAATGCCATAGTTTACTGGGTGTTAATTTTATATCCTGTTATGTTGCATCCCTGTCTTCCTATTCTTAGGGAAAATGGTTTTAGTTTTTAGCCATTGAGTATGATATTGGCTGTAGGTTTGTAATATATGGCTTTTTAATATGTTGAGATATGATCTATTTCTACTTTACTGAAAGTTTTTATCAAAAAAGGGTGTTGGATTTTGTCATGCTTTTTCTGCATTGATTGAAATGATCATGTGATTTTTGAGTGTTGCAGTCTGTTAATGTGATATATCACATTTATTGATTTGTGGATATTGTACCAGCCTTGCATTCCTAGAATAAATGCCATTTGGTCATGATGTATGGTCTTTTTAATGTATTGCTGGATCTCATTTGCTAAAATTATGTTGAAGATTTTAGGGTCTGTATTCATCGGGGATAATTCTCTTTCTTTGTAGTGGCTTTATCTGGATTTGGGATTAGGGTAATGCTGTCCTCATAGAAAGTGTTCCTTTCCCTTGGATATTTGGAATAGTTGAGGAGATTAGGTATTAGTTTTTCTTTGAATGTTTGATAAAACTTCCCTATGAAGCCATCTGGACCAGGACTTCTGTTTGCTGGAAGTTATCTAATTACTGCTTCAATTCCATCAGTACTTACTGGCTTATTCAGGTTTTCTGATTTTTCCTGATTGAGTTTTGGAAGATTGTATTTTTCTTATTTGTCCATAGTCTGACAAAGCAGTTACCTTTTTGCTTAAGACAGTTCTTCAGAAACCATTCCATTTTGGGAAATCATAGTATAAAATTGAAATGGCGGTTAATACCCATATACATCTTCAATGTGATTGTAGTATGTTAATAATTCTTTGTTTCCTTCATGTCTTTAAAAAAAAAATAAGGACAGAAGAACCTTTATATTTCAGTTTTCAGAAGAGCTGATGACATTGGAGGAAAACTCGTCATCAAACTTGTCTGGCCCACTTTCTCTTTCTTCTTACTGTCTCTAATTTACACACTTCCCTCCCCTGTGTGGAATCAGGGAGGAAAGCTCTAGGGGGAGATTAGAGCTTTGTCTCATACTCCAGCCAGATCTTTTTCTCCTTGAACTAAAGAGTTTAAGCCTCAAGCTTGAAAGGAGATTTCTTAAGTAAAACCACCTCTTGTTTTTCCAGTGTTTGGATGGGACTATCATGTTCAACGCCTCTTGTAAGTAGTTTCTTGGTTCAAGTCAGCATACTCAGGGAGATGAGGAATTGCCAAAGGAAACAAGACTTTGAAAGGATTGTTCTCACTGATTCCAGGGTACACCATCCTGTAAAGCACTCATTCAGCGAGACTTCATTGAGAACCTTCACTTCATATATGAAAACTCTATCACCCAATATCACCTCATTGATTTAATTGTGAAAAAAGAAAAACAAACACCTCCTGTGTGCTGGGTGCTGGGCATACTGCAGTGGGACAACCCAAGCCCTTTCTTCATGGAGCTTCTAGTGGGAAAGTCAGCAGTCAGCTAGCCATCACCAAGACCTCTGATGGGATAGATACTGAGTAGGGGCAGTGGCCACCCAAGAGTGGCTGTGATAGGTTGTTTCGCAGAGACCTGGGTGAGTAGGAAATAAAAATAATACAATAAAGGAAACCAACTGAGTTCATAGGTGTTCTATCTCAGAGATAGAATGAAAATTATAACAATGGCTTTTAAAATTATTCTTAAGTAATGTTTACATTGATCATTGAAAAATTCTCTTATAATCATCATTTCCCCTCTTCGTTTGGATACAAAGGGAAGTGAAAAAATCCAAAACTTGATATCTTTGAGATGTCCAGTGGAAATACTAATTAGGTAGCTACAAAGTACAGTCATGCACCATTTAATAGCAGGTATATATTCTAAGAAATGTGTCCTTCGGGAATTCATTGTTGTGTGAACATCAGAGTGCACTTTTGTAAATCTAGGTGGTACAGCCTCCTGTACATCCAGGTAGCCTATTGCCCCTCCGGTGCAAGCACATACAGCATGTTACTGTACAAAACAAGATTAAATCAAGCACAGGAGAAAATGACGCCATCGAGAGATGTAATAAACATGAGGTATATGAAGTTGCTGCCCATATAACATGGGATGCTGTTTCACAGCACACTTTTCTTTATCATTAGAAAAAAAAAAAACCACTATAAAACAGTGATTAAAAGGGTAGTGTAGTAAATACATAAACCAGTGACATGGTCCTTTATTATATTTATTAAGTATTAGGTACTAGACGTAGTTGTATGTGCTGTACTTTTATATGACTGGCAGCACAGTGGGTTGGTTTACATTAGCATCTCCATAGACACGGGAGTAATGCATTGTATTACATTACCATGTGGTGATAGCCACACCACTTAGACAGTAGTGATTTTTCAGCTCCATTATAATCTTACCAGAGGCCTGGTGCATGATTTTGGGGGGTCCCTTGGCCTGGCTGGTGAACAGGGCCATCTTGTCCACTCCTGATCGGGGCCTACTGGCAGGGGTGGGGTCGCGGGAGCAACCATGGGAAGTTGTCTGGTCGTGGGAGCTTGGCTGTGGGAGCACACTGACCACCAGGGAGCAGATTCTGCCTTGAGCATCTGCCCTCTGGTGGTCAGTGCACATCATAGCTACCGGCCAGTCTTAACCGTTGCTTGGACTTTTATATAGAGAGAAGATGGGACCACTGTCATATATGTGGTCTGTTGAACGAAATGTTGTTATGCAATGCACAGCAAAGATATAGTCCTTTTTTCTTCTTTATTGTTTAAAGTCAGCAACCAAACAGCATTTCTATTTTGAGATTGCTATTCCATGTGATAAAGTGATGGCATTTAGGTCTGCAAGCAAGAAGAAGATTGCATTTCTGCCTGTGAAAATGATCAACTGCCTCCTCTGGTATTTGAATTTCATGACCAGGAGTATGAGTCCGAAATGACTGTGTTGTTTCTGTCCTGTTAGCAAAAACCTTCAAAATCCTTTGGTGAACCTATGAATTTGTCTCTTAGCATTGCTGGGGGGAAAGTGTAGCCTACAAAAGTTTAGGCTCTTCCAGAGCCAGAGGAGAAAGGCAAGCATAGCCATCTGTGGGATTGACATTGAGTTAAACCTGTGACAGGTGAGGACTTTTGCTTTGAGCTACAGGGAATAGACAAATAAAGCCTGGAACAATAGATGTAGAACAAACAGATTCATGTGGTTGTGAGAAGGCAGGTACAAAATACTGTGTAAATGTGGTGGTGGAGAGGTGTCACTTTAGGAATACTGTTTTACTTAGTGGCTGTATCTTGTATTCCTTAGCCAGAAGTGTGCTAAGGTTCCTTCTTATCCACAACCTCACCAGCACTTATTGTATGACTTATTAATGGTTGCTATTCTGGCTGGTTTGCAGTGGCACCTCATTGTCATTTTAATTTGCATCTCTCTAATAATTAGTGACATTGAGCCTATCTTCATGTCTCTTGCCATTTGTATGTTGTCTTTGGAGAAGTATCTATTTAGATTTTCTATCCACATTTAATGGGGTTGTTTTTCTTTTGGTGGATTATAGGAGTACTTTATGTGTTTTGGAAATTAACCCCTTACCATATGTATTATTGGCAAATATGTGCTCCAATACAGTGGATTCCCTTTTCATTTTGATGCTGATTTTTTTTTGCTTTGCAGAAGTTTTTTTAGTTCAATGTAGTCTCATTTGTTCCTGTTTCTCAAGAATGTTGAGGCTAGGGGACCCTACCCCCCTCCCTATGTGGGAGTCTGTTCTGTGGTACTCTTTCCCCCTCCCTACTTTGGAGTCTGTACTTGTTCTTTAACAAATCTCCGCCTTTGCTATACCGAAAAAAAAACAAAAACACAAAAACAAAAACGAATGTTGTGGCTATTTTGGGGTCTTTTTCAGTGTTCTGTATCTCATTTGAATGTTCAGAACATTCAAATTTATATGCAAATATAAATTTTTTGCATATTTCTAGATCTGTGAAATATGCACTTGGCATTTTAATAGTGATTGCATTGAATCTAAGGATTGCTTTGGATAGTAGGCACATTTTAATGATATTAATTCTACCAGTCCATGAACATGGTATATTCTTCTGTTCGTTTATCTCTTTTTTCAGGGTCCTGGGCGCTTGCTCAGTGGTGGGGTTGTGTGGGAGAGGTGGGAGGAAGTGAGTATTAGGTTAGGGAGAGATTGAAAGCAAAGCACAGAGCAAGGGAGGCACAAATATACCCAGGTAGCATGAGTCTGCTGCTGGAGGTGCAGTGTTCCCAGTGCAGAAGTAGTGTACTATTTCAGGTCAGTCCGGAAAGAAGGTGTGGACACCACCAGAGCAGAGACAGCAACAGAAATCCAGGTCTTCTTTTCAGGAAATGAAGGGTGCTGCTGATGGTGGTTGCTTGAAGGCAGAGAGACTGATGTCAGGGTGAGCACATTGATTAGGTTATTTCAGCTCAGCTGTCCAGGTAAAAGGTGAGAGGTAGTCTTATTGCAGTATCTGGGGGAGTTAGAGCCTGTAAGCCCTGGTGGATGAGTGAATGTAGTGTAGAAAGGCATGATAAAAAGGGACAGGAATGATAACTTCAGGTCTGAAGCTGATGCTGTGGGATTTCCAAGTGTTGATGGTAGGGAACTGGCCAGAAATGCGGATGAGACTCGGGGAGGGATCTGTGCTAGAGAAAAAGATGTGAGAATGATCAGGGCAGAGGTAATAGCTAAAACTCCAGGAAGGGATCGGCCCAGGGCAAGTGGGAAATGTTGGTAAGATGACTAGGGGGGTTCAGGGGCGGGGTGCTGGTTTTGTACTAATTTTGTACTGTTCTGGGCGGGAGAGGCTCGATTGCTTTTGTGGGAATTAGGGGAAGAGTTATACAACTGCTGTATAAATACAGACTAATGTTTAAGTTAGAATCCTAAATAGAGAGTTACAACTGAGGATAGAGGCAGAAATGCAAGGCTTGCGAAGGGCAGAGTACAGAAGAAGGGGTGAGGAAGATAAGGAAATGTGTTGTGGCAGGAGGACAGTTGAAGTTGTTCATGGCAAGGGTGACTTGTTTTCATCTAAGTAAAGTAAAAGGCAGATGCTGTGCCAGGTGTGGGGCTGGAGGCTGCGAGACCATGAAGATGGATCAGCAGGCCAACACAATCAACTGAGAGTTGAGCTGTCTCCCTGGGCCTCTGCTCTTTATTTTCTGTCTCTTTAGGTGCAGATGAGAAAGAAGTTAGAGAAGAGAGTGAAGAAGCAAGAATATGGAACCTGCTGAAAGAACAGAAGCTGAGAGAAGAAAGAAGGCAGAATGAACAGAAAGCTTTGGAAAGAGAACGGAGAAAACTAGAAAAACTGGATCGAGAAAAGGTATAATAAGCATAGCTCAGTTCTCCATGCTAGTAGGTAACTTTTAAAAAGCTTGCTGCAGGCATCCCAATCCTCTCCTGTGCTTAAGCCCACTGAAAAGGGCTGTACATGGGCATAATAGGAGTCTCATAGGAAAAGGGAGCTTTGCAAGTCTGTGAGCATGCATTCTCATGTTCCTGAAAACACACTCGGAAAGGAGATGGACTCTGCTTTGCTGTAGAACTTCCCTGTGTAAGGGGTTTCAAGGTCAGCTGGCTAGGACCAGAAGAAACTGGGGGAGGTGGCTGCCAATCTGGTGGCTTCCTCAGGCTGCCCTGCCCTCCTCCCTCCTCATTGTCTTTGACTTTCTATGTCCTGATTCTGGTCCCAGGCAGATGGATTACCCTGCTACTTCTCATGCCTGCTGGACCTTACGTAGATTAATCTTCTGTATCATGTTCCTTGAATTCCTGGCTCATTTGATCTGGAACACAGACACTTTAGGCACAGTAATTCCTATTCTTCATTACATGATATATTTGTGCCACTTTGATAGTAGCAACGAATGAAACAGTTTTCTGTCATGCACATGTCACATAAAGAAACAGAGTTATAGTACTATGTGTTTTTAAAATGTATATGTGTATCTCCTATTTTGCTGGTCATCTATTTACAGCAGATTATTGAAGAGTCTTTCAAGACGGAAATGGAGAAAGAATTAGAAGTGAGTGCTCAGGAAATGAAAGACAAATCTGTTTGTGGTGAATATGCTTTAAAGAAATACATGCATATCACCCAAAAGGACCAAGACCTGAAGAAGGTGGATAAGGTACTGATGCTATGGACCAGTGGTCTGTATGTGAGGATGTGAGGGCTTCTGTGGTTTGTTAGAAAACCTTGGGACAGGAGTTGGAGACAAAAGGTAACAGCAGAGGAAATCCAAAATTCAAATGGAGCCTCAAGTCGTATGTATATTACACTTCTGACAAAATGTTATCTCCTTTGCTTGGGCCAAAGAGTGAACAGATCTTGATTGGTAAGGTTTGTAAAATTGGAGCTATCTCATTATTTTCAGAACAAGAATGAAAGTGCTATCAATGAAAAACAAATGGATTGGTACTATCTGAGACATGAATTCTATATAATAAAATCCTAATATGCAAATGGTTGAACCGCAGAATGACCAGTCATTATGATGGGCACTGACCACCAGGGACCGATGCTCAATACAGAAGCTGCATCCTGGTGATCAGTGCGCTCCCATAGGGCTCATGGCTGGCGAGCGCAGCGGTGGTGGTGGGAGCCTCTCCCACCTCTGTAGCATCGCGAAGCGATCAGTGGGACATCCCCCGAGGGCTCCCAGAATGTGAGAGGGTTCTGGCCGGGCTGAGGGACCCCCTGAGTGCACGAATTTCATGCACTGGGCCTCTAATATATTACATAAGTCTAGAATACTATGGCTATTGAGAATGCGCACAGGACAGTTAGAGTGCTTGCTAAATTTCACATCTAAAAGTCAACGTTTTGGACTCAAATTATATTTAGGCAGTCCTCGGGTTACGTTGAACTCGATGTATGTTGTTTTGCGGTTACATCACTATCTCCCATTTACAGTGTTAATAAAAAAAAGTTCCGTCATTTCGACATATGTACATATGTGCTTTGTTTTTTATTATCTGCCACAAGTAAAGGTCAGGAATTGTTATCTTGCTTTAATTTTTTTTTTCACTCTTTCACTTCATTACTGCTGTGTATGTGCTCCATGTGAGTGATGTAGGTGATTCTATAGGTGGGTTCCGACTTAACGGGGAAAATCGCGTTATGTCGCGATATAACCCGAGGACCTACTGTATATTTCAAAAAGTTTTCAGCCCAACCAGCATGGCTCAGTGATTGAGTGTTGACCTATGAGTCAGAAGGTCACAGTTTGATTCCTGGTCTGGACACATAACCCAGGTTGCTGGCTCAATCCCCAGTGAGGGACGTACAGGAGGCAGCCAATCAATGATTCTCATTGCTGATGTTTCTATCTCTCCCTCTCCATTCCTCTCTGATATTTTATTTTATTTTATTTTTTATTTTAGTATTTTTTATTGTTTTATTGCTTAAAGTATTATAAAGAGTATTACATATGTCTCCTTTTTTTCCCGCCCTTGACAATCCCCTGGCCTCGCTTACCCCCAGTGTCTTATGTCCATTGGTTATGCTTATATGCATGCATACAAATCCTTCAGTTGATCTCTTGTCACCCCTCTCCAGCCACCCAGCCCTCCCCGGCTTTCCCGCTGTAGTTTGACAGTTTGTTTGAGGCAGCTCTGCCTCTGTATCTATTTTTGATCATAAGTTTATAATGGTCTTTATTATCCATAAATGAGTGAGATCATGTGGTATTTTTCCTTCATTGACCGGCTTATTTCACTTAGCATAATGCTCTCCAGTTCCATCCATTCTGTTGCAAATGGTAAGAGTTCCTTCTTTTTTACAGCAGCATAGTATTCCATCGTGTAGATGTACCACAGTTTTTTAACCCATTCATCTACTGATGGGCACTTAGGCTGTTTCCAGATCTTACCTATGGTGAATTGTGCTGCTATGAACATAGGAGTGCATATATCCTTTCTGATTGGTGTTTCTGGTTTCTTGGGATATATTCCTAGAAGTGGGATCACAGGGTCAAATGGGAGTTCCATTTGTAGTTTTTTGAGAAACTCCATACTGTCTTCCATAGTGGCTGCCCCAGTCTGCATTCTCACCAGCAGTGCACGAGTGTTCCTTTTTCTCCACATCCACTCCAGCACTTGTGTTTTGTGGATTTGTTGATGATAGCCATTCTGACAGGTGTGAGGTGGTACCTCATTGTTGTTTTGATTGGCATCACTCGGATGATTTCAGTGACTTTGAGCATGTTTTCATATGTCTCTTGGCTTTCTGAATGTCCTCTTTTGAAAGGTGTCTATTTAGGTCCTTTGCCAATTTTTTGATTGGATTATCTCCCTTTTATTAAGTTGTATGAGTTCCCTAGTTGGAGATTAAAAACTTATCGGTGATAACATTGGCAAATATGTTCTCCCATGCAGTGGGTTTTCTTGTTGTTTTGTTGATAGTTTCTTTGCTGTGCAGAAGCTTTTTATTTTGATGTAGTCCCATTTGTTTATTTCTGTTTAGTTTCCAATTCCATAGGAACTGTATCGGTGAAGAAATTGCTTTGGCATATGTCTGAGATTTTGTTGCCTTTGGATTCTTCTAATATTCTAATGGTTTCTGGTCGTATATTTAAGTCCTTTATCCATGTTGAGTTTATTTTTGTGTGTGGTGTAAGTTGGCGGTCTAGTTTCATTTTCTTGCATGTATCTGTCCAATTGTCCCAACACCATTTATTGAAGGGACTATCTGGACTCCATTGTATGTTCTTGCCTCCTTTGTCAAATATTAATTGAGAATATTGGTTCGGGCCCGTTTCTGGGCTGTCTGTTCTATTCCATTGATCTATATGTCTGTTCTTGTGCCAGTACCAGGCAGTTTTGAGAACAGTGGCTTTGTAATACAACTTGATACCTGGTATTGAGATCCCACCTACATTGTTCTTTCTCAGGATCGCTGCAGCTATTTGGGGTCTTTTTTCATTCCAGATGAATTTTTTGAGAGTTCGTTCTAGGTCTGTGAAATATGCCATTGGTATTTTAATGGAAAGTGCCTTGAATTTATACATTTCTTTGGGTATTATGGACATTTTAATGATGTTGATTCTACCAATCCAAGAACATGAATATTTTCTGAATAGAGGTCTTTTACCTCTTTAGTTAAGTTTATTTCTAGGTAGCTTAGTATTTTTTGGTGCGATGGTAAATGGGATTGCTTTTTAAGTCTCTCTTTCGGTAAGTTCACTATTGGTGCATAGAAATGCCATTGACTTCTTGGCAGTAATTTTGTATCCTGCTACATTGCCAGATTCATTTATTAAGTCTAATAGTTTTTTGATGGAGTATTTAGGTTTTTTTTATGTATAATATCATATCATCTGCAAATAAAGACAGTTTTACTTCTTCTTTTCCAATTTGGATGCCTTTTATTTCTTCTTCTTCTTGTCTAATTGCAGTGGCTAATACTTCCAGTACACTGTCAAACAGGAGTGGTGAGAGTGGGCATCCCGGTCTTGTTCCTGTTCTTAGGGGAAATGGTTTTAGTTTTTGCCCATTGAGTATGCTGTTGGCTGTGGGTTTGTCATATATGGCTTCTATTATGTTGAGGTATGATCCTTCTATTCCTACCTTGCTGAGAGGTTTTATCAAAAATGGGTGTTGAATTTTGTCAAATGCTTTTTCTGTATCAGTTGATATGACTGTGTGTTTTTTTTCTTTCAATTTGTTTATGTGGTATATCATGTTTATTGATTTGCGGATATTGTACCATCCTTGCATCCCTGGGATAAATCCTACTTGTTCATGGTGTATGATCTCTCTTATGTACTGCTGGATCTGATTTGCCAAGATTTTGTTGAGGATTTTGGCATCTATGTTCATGAGGGATATTGGCCTGTAATTCTCTTTCATTGTGTTGTCTTTACCTGGTTTTGGAATTAGGGTGATGCTGGCTTCATAAAATGAGCTTGGAAGTGTTCCTTCCTCTTTAATTTTTTGTAGTAGTCTGAGGAGGATAGGTTTTAGTTCTTCCTTGAATGTTTGGTAAAAGTCCCCTGTGAAGCCGTGTGGTCCTGGGCTTTTGTTTGCTGGAAGCTTTTTGATGACTCTTCAATTTCTTCCATAGTTATTGGCCTGTTGAGATTTTTAGATTCTTCCTGATTGAGTTTTGGAATGACGTATGTTTCTAGGAATATGTCCTTTTCCTCCAGGTTGTCTAGTTTGTTGGAGTGGAGTTGTCCATAGTATTTTTTAACAATCATTTGTATTTCTCTGGGGTCTGTTGTTATTTCGCCATTATCATTTCTGATTTTGTTTATTTGGGTCCTCTCTCTTTATTTCTTGGTGAGCCTGACTAGAGGTTCAACAATCTTGTTTATCCTTTCAAAGAACAAGCTCTTGGTTTCATTGATTTTCTGTATTGTTTTTTTTGTCTCTATGTCATGTATTTCTGCTCTAATCTTTATTATCTCCTTCCTTTTGCTCCTTCTGGGCTTTCCTTGTTGCTCTCTTTCTTATTCTTTGAGAGGTAGTTTTAGATGATTTACTACCATTTTTTCTTGTTTGTTGAGATAGACCTGTAGAGCTATAAAGTTCCCTCTCAGGACTGCTTTCATTGTGTGCCATAGGTTTTGGATTGTTGTGTTTTCATTGTCAGTAGTTTCCAGGATGTTTTTAATTTCTTCTTTGATCTCATTGGTAACCCAATCAATATTTAATAACATGCTATTCAGCTCCTAAGTGTTTTTATTTCTAAGTGTTTGAAAATGTTGAGTTGTTTTTATTCTAGTTTATTTCTAGTATCATGCCCTTGTGGTCTGAGGAAATGCTTGGTATGATTTCAATCTTCTTGAATTTGGGGAGACTTTGTTTGTGACCCAGTATGTGGTCTGTTTTTGAATATGTCCGATGAGCACTTGAGAAGAACGTATATTCCGTGGCTTTGGGGTGAAATGTTCTGAAGATGTCAATTAAGTCCATCTGATCTAGTGAGTCATTTAGGATTGCTGTTTCTTTACCATTTTTTTTTTTTGTCTAGAGGATTTATCCAGTGATGTCAGTGGTGTATTAAAGTCCCCTACTATGATTGTATTGTTGTCAGTCTCTCCCTTGATATCTTCCAGGAGTTTTTTTTTATGTATTTGGGTGCTTCTGTATTGAGTGCATATATGTTTTTCAGGGTTAAATCCTCTGTATATTCAATCCTTTAGTATTATGAAGTGGCCTCCCTTATCTCTTATTATGGCCTTCACTTTGAGGTCTATTTTGTCAGATATAAGTATTGCTACCCCAGCTATATTTTCATTTCCAGTTGCCTGAAAGATATTTTTCCATCCCTTCACTTTCAGTCTGTGTGAGTCCCTGATTCTGAGGTCAGTCTCTTGTGGACAGCAAATGTATGGGTCATGTTTTTTGTTTTGTTTTTGTTTTTGTTTTTGTTTTTTTTCTTTTTATCCATTCAGCCACTCGATGTCTTTTGGTTGGAGCATTTAGTCCATTTACCTTTGAAGTTATTATTGAAAGGTACTTGTTTGTAGCCATTTCTATTTTTTCTGTGTGTTTTCTTTCTGAGCTTTTTATTTCTTCTTTTTACACTGATCCCTTTAGCATTTCTTGCATTGCTGGCTTGGTATTGATAAACTCCCTTAGCCTTATTTTGTCTGTGAAGCTTCTTATTTCCCCTTCAATTTTGAATGATAGTCTTGCTGGATAGTGTATTCTTGGATTCATTGCTTTGCTTTGCATCACTGTGTAAATTTCCGTCCATTCTTTTCTGGCCTGATGTGTTTAGTTGAGAAATCATATGATAATCTAATGGGAGATCCCTTGTATGTAATTTTCCGTCTCTCTCTTGCAGCCTTTAAGATTCTCTCTTTGTCCTGAACATTTGCCATGGTAATTATGATGTGTGTTGATGTGGGTCTTTTAAGGTCACCTTGTTTGGGACTCTCTGTGCTTGTGTGACTCTTTTTTCTTCCCCACCTCAGGGAAGTTTTCTGATATTAGTTCTTCAAATAGGTTTTCTAAGTCTTGTTCCTCTTTCTGTTGTTCTGGCACCCCTATTATTCGCATGTTGTTTCGTTTCATGTTGTTCCATAGCTCCTTTAGGCTCTCCTCCTGTCTTTTAATTTTTTTTCGCCAATTGCAATTCAGTTTGGGAGTTTTGCTTCCCTGTCTTCTAATTCGCTAATTTGGTCCTCTGCTTCTCCTAGTCTACTGTTGAAACTTTCAATGGTGTTTTTTATTGCAGCTATATCTCTCTTCATTTCTTCTTGGTTCTTACATAATTTATTGATTTTTTTTATCTGTTTCTTCTTGCTTCTTGCATAAGTTGTTGAGTTTTTCCTTCATCCGGTTTATGCACTCTAGGACCCTTAATCTGAATTCTTTTTCTGTCATGCATGCCTCGGTTTCACTTAGCTGCTTTTCTGGCGAGTCCTCCTTCTCTTTCTTTCGGGGGTTTCTTTGTGTACCCATGTTTGATCTCACCGACATATCTAGATGTTGAGTCATTCAGCGACTCCTCCTTGGGTGGCAGTGGCTCCTCGGGCTGTGGTTGCTCCTCTGGCGGTTATTGTAGCAGCTGCTCCTCAGTTGGCAGCAGCTCCTCTGGTGGGTGCTGTTCACAGTTGTGGTGGCTCCTCTGGCTGGTGGGGGGAGGCTTCACACACAGAATCTGTTCCTGAGACAGAGGATGTGCTGATCACGAAGCTGCTGTTCCTTGGTTGGGGCTGGCTACGCACGCAGCTGCTACTCCTTGACCTGGAGCGGACTGCTCACGTGGCCGCTGAACCTTGATTGGGGGCTGGCTGCATGCTGCTGTTGTTCCTCTGTGGTGGGCTGCTTGTGGGGCTACTGCTCCTAGTATCGGCTGCTGCTCATCAGACAGGTGCAGGCTGTTGTGGCTCTGCTCCTCCGGTGCATGCTGTGTAGAGCTGCCACTCACCAGATGTGGCCGGTCTGCTCATGTGGTTGCTGTTTCTTGGACCGGGTTCGGCTGCCGCTGCTCCTCGAATGGGGCCAGGCCACTTGCAGAACTGCTGCTCCTCGGATGGGCACACAGCTGCTGTTCCTTGGATTGGGCAGGCTGCTTGTGCGGCTGCTGCTGCTTGGACAAGGGCAAGATGCTTGTTCAGCTGCTGCTCCTCGGACAGGTCAGACTGCTCATGTGGTTGCTGCTCTTCGGATGGGGAAGCGGGCTGCTCACACAGCTGCTGCTCCTTGGATAGGGGCAGGCCACATGAGGCTGCCTCTCTTTGGCTCGACGCAGGCTGCTCACGGGGCTAATGCTCCCTGGACAAGAGTGCACCGCTCACATGTCTTTTGCTCACGTGGTTGAAAAAATAATGTGTACAGAAGTAGGAAATAAAGGAACAAACAACAAAAAAAGGAGAACAAAGAAAGAAGAAAGAATAAAAGCAACAAACAAAAAAAAGGGGGGGGAACAAAAAAGAAAAACAAAAGCTAACAAAATAATAAATAAAATTGAAAAATTGAAATGTCATTCCTTTGGCTGGGTTAAGATCCCAGTTTTCTGGAATGTCTGTGATCTTCTGATATTTTCAAAATCATTTTTTTAAGAGTTTCAGAGAAATCAAAATCTACACTAATAAAAGAGAAAAATGGTAATTGGCGTACGGCACTACCCTTTTCATTGGGTAATCAGGGCTATATGCAAATTAACTGCCAACTGAGATGGCAGTTAACTGCCAACAAGATGGCGGCTAATTTGCATATGTAGGCACATGCAGGGAGGCGAAAGGGAAAGCAGGAAGAAGCTCCCTGCCACTGACAGTGATGGGAAACCCAGGGGGGAGCTAAGAGGTGGGGGGCAGTTCAAAGGCGGCCCTGGGGCCACCTTTGCCCTGCCCCCCAGCCATGATCTGAAAATCAGGCGCCTTTGCCACCCTGGCCAGTGATAGCAGGAAGTAGGGGTGGAGCCAGCGATGGGAGCTGGGCACGGTCGAAACTGGCAGTCCCGAGAGCTAGGGGTCCCTTGCCTGTGCCTAAAGCGGAGCCCATGATCGCGGGTCCCTGCTACCCGAGCCGGATGCCTCAGCCAGAGGCGTCCTGCAGGGGCAGGGGCGGAGCCCGCGCGATGGCGGCGCCCCCCGCTGCCACTGCGGGTCCCCGCTGCCCGGGCCGGATGGCTAGGCCAGGGGCGTTAGGCCTGGGCAGGGGCGGAGCCTGCAACCACTGGGAGCTGGGGGTCCCCTGCGCAGGCCTAATGCTTCGGCCAGAGGTGTTAGGCCTGGGCAGGGGCAGAGCGGGGGATCACGGCGCTGCTGCCGCTGCGGGTCCCCGCTGCCCCGGCCGGACGCCTCGGCCAGAGGCATCAGGCCTGGGTGGGGGGCGGAGCCGGGGATTGGGGGGATATGATGGTCCCCTTGCCCAGGCCTGAAGCCTGGGTCAGAGGTGTCAGGCTTGGGCGAGGGGTGGAGCAAGCGATCAGAGGGAGATGGGGGTCCCCTGCCCAGGCATGATTCCTGGGCCAGAGGCCTCAGGCCTGGGCGGGGGTCAGAGCCAGTGATCGGGGGGAGATGGGGGTCCCTTGTCCAAGCCTGACACCTCTGGCGGAGGCGTCAGGCCTGGGCAAGGGGCTGATCAGGCGATCGGAGGGTGATGGGAGTCTACACCTCTGGCCGAGGCATCAGGCCTGGGCAAGGGGCAGAGCCAGCAATCGGAGGGGTCTGGGGGTCCCCTGCCCAGGCCTGACGCCTGGGCCAGAGGCATCAGGCCTGGGCTGGGGGCAGAACCAGTGATGGGGGGAAATGTGGGTCCCCTGCCCAGGCCTGACGCCTCTGTCAGAGGCGTCAGGCCTGGGCAAGGGGCCGATCCTGCGATTGGAGGGTGATGGGGGTCAACGCCTGAGGGCTCCCAGTATGTGAGAGGGGGCAGGCTGGGCTGAGGGACACTACCCCCACACACACACCCGGTGCACGAATTTCGTGCACCGGGCCCCTAGTTGTTTAATAAAATTAATACATTAATACACCTCTAATTTCAAAATTATTCTTTCTCCTCTTTTCAGAGCTCAATAAAGAGTGTCAGAGAAGACTCACAAGTGGACAAGCTGCTCCCTAGTGATAAAGATTAAAGGTATCCTTTCCCCAACATTGTGTTCTTATGCAAATCATTCATCACATTGCTGACTTTGTTAGCCCAAGAGCATTGTTCATATGTTGAGGTCTGCCTCTAAGAAACTATTGAATTAATCAAAATTACTGACTGCCAAAAGAATCTTTTACATTTTGAAGTTATGATATGGCTACTGATTAGGAAAGGAATGAGAACATTAGAAAGGTCCCCTAATGAACTGACAAGAATTTAACAAATTTTTAAAATTTTTGTCTTTCTCTAATTTAGTTTCACAGGGCTGTCTCATGAAGAACCAGATGACTTCTGGTAACCACCTGTGTTGCCCAGCTTTTTTCTCATGTAACACAATGTAATAAATACAATTCTCAATAAAAAATGTTTGTTTAATACAGGGTGGTTTCTTTTTCATCATTTAATTTGGTACTCTAGTGTATAAAATTAAAAATAATCAGAATTTCTCATACTTAGACCTTTCATTACACTAGAATGAGCTGTTACGTGTTTTTTTCCTCATTTTTGTGTTAGATATTTCTTTGAAAATCATGTTATTGGTCAAATTTCCGGACTGCATTTTGGTCGTTTCTTCTGTGTTCCTTGCTCTCCAGAGTTGGGCTATTGCCTGTCAAACCAGAGGCCATCTTCCCCAGCACCATCCTTCTGATTTGTCCCTCAAAATAAAGACAAAGTTTTTTCATTCTAGGTGCCAGAAACAGCATAGTACACTGGGCTTTATTTCTGACATCTTTGTCTTGAGAATGAACCCAAACCCTGAGAAGAAAAGGTAACAGTTACTGAGCACTTACTGACTGTGTGTCAGGTATTCTTTAAACTTGTACCTGTATTAACTCACTTAATGCTCATATCAGCCATATGAAGTGTGACTGCCTGCATTTTATAGATTAGGGAACGTGGGACACAGAGGTTAGAGACTTGACCAAGGTCTTGTGACCATCCAGTTGTGCAGCCAGGACCCAGGTGTCTAGACCAGCATCGCTGCCTCTAGCCTGGGCTGTGCTGGAGCTGCTTCTATGGAATACATCCCAGGACTGGGAATGGCTCAGCCCCTAGAAGCTCTTCCAGAATGGCCTTTAGAAAATGCACTTCACCCAAATCCAGCCTAACACAGGAAGGATTTATCTGGTCAGTCCTTCCATGAAAATCCTGGAGTGGATCATCTTCCTTTACAAATACAAGCTAAGCTGAATTGTTTTTGCCATTAATACTTGTCTAGCCCTTGAGTTCTACAACAAAATGATAAGGCTTTGTAGTGTTATTCTTTAGGCTTTAAGAAATTTATCTTTGAAGTATTTTTAATCCTTGACAATATGTTTTTCATTTCTTAGTTTTTTAATTTTAGAGACGGGGACAGAGACAGACATCAGTTTGGTTGCCTCCCCTACGTGCCTGACCAGGGATCAAATCTGCAACCTGGGTATGTGCCCTGACAAGAAATCAAACCTGTGACCTTTTGGTGCACTCCAACCAAGTGAGCCACACCAGCCAGGGCTATTGAAGAATATTTTGGAAAGTAATTGAAAGAATTTAAGCACTATTTTTTTTTTTGTCACAATTAGCATAAGCAAAACATTTACTCATGTTGCCACCAAGAATTTGACATCTCTTGCAACAGCTCTTAGATAACATTATTTTTCTTCCAGCTTTATTGAGATAAAATTGACAGAAGATTGTGAGTTTAAGGTAAGGTATATAATGTGTTCATTTGGCACACTACTGCAGAATGTTTGCCACCATGGAATTCAATGACACCTGCATCATGTCATATAATTATCAAATATTTGTGGTGAGAACATTTAAGACCTACTCTCATCAATATTCAATTATACAACATAGCATTATAACTATAGTTACTATAACACATAATAGATTTCCCAATCTTACTCATTCCCTAACAGGGAGTATATGCTTTTTGGCCAACATCTCTTTTTGCCCACTACTCAGCCTCTGGTAAACCCTTACTTTAGTCTCTGTTTATATGAGTTCTTTTTAAGATTCCACATATAGAGATTTAGCATTTGTCTCTGTAATTTATTCACTTAGCATACGAATCATCCATGTTGTTGCATATGCGAGGATTTCCATGTCTTCTCATGGCTGTGTTTCTAGGAATTTATCCAGGATGTTCAATTGTTGGCCTATAATTGTTCATAGTAGTCTCTTACACACACCCACACATATTTTTCTCCATTCATCCCTTATAGACACTAGGCACTTAGGTTGTTTCTATATCTTGGCTATTGTGATTACTGCTGCATTATACCTGCTAACATTGGAGTGCAGAGTCTTCAGTATTCTGTTTTCATTTTCTTTTGATAATACCCAGAGGTGGAATTGCTGATCATATGGTAGTTCTATTTTAAATATTTTGAGGGACCTCCATATTGTTTTTCATAGTGGTTGGACCAATTTACATTCTTACCAAGAGTGCACAAGGGTTCCCCTTTTCTCCATATTATCACCAACATTTGTCTTCTTTATGATAGCCAACCTAAATGTGTGAGGTTATAGCTCATTGTGGTTTTGATTTTGCATTTCCCTGATTAGTGATTTTGAACACATTTTCATGTACCTGTTAGCGATTTGTATGTTTTCATTGGAAAAACGTCTTCAATTCTGCCTATTTTTTGGATTAATTGTTTTTTGTTTGTTTTGGCTTAGGTGCATTTTATTGGTTTTCTGTCAGAATCCTTCTACAAAAGGGCAAAGTTAAAATCCAAGTCCCTAGTAAGGCAGTGAGAACCCTCCCCTTTACCCAGAGCCCTCCACCCTTCTCATGTTCATGGAGGTGGAGAGGGGGCTAATTCCATCCCACTTAGTGGGCTCCGTTAACGTCATAGGTAACATACAAGTTTTACATTTGTCACAGACGTGTTAGAAACCCCAAAAGGGGAAAGACCTTCCCCCTAACTCACCCTGCCCCTCAACCCCACCCCTCACACGTTGGTCCTGGCTGCAGGAGCCTGTGGTTAAGAACTGGTGCCATCCAGCAGGAGTTCTAACCCCAAGAAGGCCGCGGCCAGGTTATAATCCAGGAACATCCGTCCTCCAGCAGCACTGCGGAGCCCAGCACCATCTCACTCCCGGAGGCCGGCTATGTGCAATCTGGGCCAGGGAGAAGCCGAGGATGGGCAGGGAGAAGCCGAGGATGGGGCCGTGTCCGGGAGCTGGTGCAGGTAAATGCAGTCAGACTTGAAGGGGCAGCGGTCATTCCCCCGCGCAAAGTACCAGCATCGGATCTGGCTGGTCCGAGCCTTGAAGTTCCTGATGATTTGCACCTTCTCTGCCCCCCTCACTCACCCAGAATTTGTGGGGGATGATGTAGCTGGAATAGACACGGCACTGGGGACAGGCCTTGATGACATTCAGCGGGAAGTGCTGGCGGCTCATCCGCCAGGTGCTCAGGCAGCCCAGGCAGTGGGCTTGTGTGCAGTTGGGCAGGATGCCGAAGATCCGCTTGCCCTCCGGCTTGTCCCACACCTTGTCCATGCAGATGCCACACACGACATCGCGGCTGTCTTGCTCCCTCGCAAGGTCCGTGCTCTGAAGTGGGGCCCAGAGCCCCTGGGCAGGGTCTGACTTAGGCCGAGACTTCTGGGAGTAGCCGTGATCTCCATCAGGTGATGTCAGCCACCAAGCTCCTCATTCCGGCTGGCCAGCCCCTCGAGGCCAGGCTCCGTGTCCCAGATGGCCTCAGCCTCGGCCTCAGCCCCTCCCTAACCCACAGCCACTGTGGGCAAGTAGGTGGGCTCGGAGCCCCTGCGGGTCAGCCCCAGCGGGAGTCCTGGCTGGGTGACAAGCGGCTAGGAATGGCGGCGGCCCCCACTGCACGTGGCCCGGGGGCTGCGGGTGCTGATAGCTGCACCAGTCTCCATGGAAGCAGAATCCTCGCTGAAGTACCTGCAGTCCTGGGACGCCTTCCTGTCTTGAGCAAAATGGCAGCTGGATCCCGAGTGATGGGCCCGTCAGGTAAAGGTCCTGAATGGCCACTGGGAGTGGGGTCTGTCCTCCTCACCATGGCTGCCGCCACCGCCACCGCCATCCAGTCCTGCAGGGTCCATGCCAGCTGTAGCTCCTAGTGCCTGGATTAATTGTTTTTAATGTGTTTTGCTGTTGAGTTGTATGAAAGGGACAGAATATATACTTTGGATATTAACCTCTTATCATATAATAGTAGATGAATTGTGAATACTTCCTCCCATCCTATCTAGTTTGCCTTTTTATTTTGTTGATGATTTTCTTTGCTGTGCAGAAGCTTACTTTGATGTAGTCCCACTTATCTGTTTTGGCTTTGTTAGCTTTGCTTTTGGTCTTAAACCCCCCCCCCCCCGCCCCCCCAAAAAAAATAATAATTGCCAAATCTGTTAAGGAGCTTGCTTATGTTTTGTTCTAGGAATTTTACTGTTTCAGGTCTTACATTCAAGTCTGTATTCCATTTGGAGTTGATTTCTGTATAGGGTGTAAGATAGCGGTCCAATTTTTATTCTTTTGCATGTGCCTACCCAACTTTCCCGATAAAATTTGTTGAAGAGACTTCTTTCCTTATTGAACATTGTTGGCTGCTTTGTCATAACTTAATTGACCATATAAGCGTGGATTTATTTCTAGGATCTCCATTTTGTTTCATTGATCTATGTATATTTTTATGCCAATACCATACTATTGATTACTATATCTTTGTAACATATTTTGAAATCAGAAGTGTGATGCTTCCAATTATGTTCTTAACATCATTTTAGCTATTCAGATTTTTGTTGTTTTGTGATTTTATACAAATTTTAGGATTTTTTTTCTATTGCTATGAAAAAAAATGACTTTGTAATTTTGATAAGTGTTACATTGACTTTTTAGATCTCTTTGGGTAATATGAACATCTTACCAGCATTCTTCCAGTTGAGCATGGAATATTTTCCATGTATTTGTGTCTATAGTTTCTTTTATCAGTGTCTTACAGTTTTCAATGTATAGATGTTTTATCTTTGTTAAATATACTCCTAAGTATTTTCTTATTTTTACTAGAGGCCCAGTGCACGAAATTCTTGCACTGAGGGTCGGGGGTCCCACAGCCCAGCCTGCCCCTTCTTATAGTCCGGGAGCCCTAGTGGATGTCCTACTGACAGGGAGTGGGCCTAAGCCACAGTCTGGCAGCAGAGGCTCGGAGCAGGCCCTCTGTGTGTGTGTGTGTGTGTGTGTGTGTGTGTGTGTGTGTGTGTGTACTCTGGGGGCCTGCCCCCAGCCGCGTCGGAGGCTTGGCGAGCAGGCACCCCGTGTGTGTGTGTGTGTGTGTGTGTGTGTGTGTGTGTGTGTCCGTGTACACTGGGGGCCTGCCCCCAGCCACACTGCTGAGGATTGGAGCAGGCACCCCTCTGTGTTGATCTCTCAGGCTCCTGGCCGCGGCTGCGTGTTGTTTCCTCCCTTGAGCGTGGCCAGGGTAGGGGGGAAGCTTGGCTTCCTCCATCACCGGGGGCAACTCAAGCCTCCTGCTCCATGGCTGCTGGCATCTTTGTTGGGTTAATTTGCATACTCTCCTTGATTGGCTGGTAGGTGTAGCTTAGTGACACCAATTTGCATGTTTCTCTTTTATTGGTGTAGATACTGTTGTAAATGATAGTTTTCTTAATTTTTCTTTCTGAGTTTTCATTGTTAGTGCATTGAATTTTATATATTGGTTTTTCATTGTTTACAGATTTTTCTTATTGGTTCCAACAGTAGTAGGGTACTTAGGGATTTCTATATATGATACCATGTCATTTGCAAATAGAGACACTTTTACTTCTTTCTGATTTGGATAGGTGGGTTATTTATTTCCTAATTGTTTTGGCTGGGTCTTTCATCCTGTGTTGCATAAAAGTTACAAGAGTACACATCCTTCTGATTTTAGAGGAAAAGCTTCCGGCTTTTCACTGTTGAGTATGATGTTAGTTGTGGATTTGTCATATATAGCCATTGTTGTGTCTCAACAAACTGGTATTGGCACAAAAACAGGCATAGATCAGTGGAATAGAATAGAGAGCCCAGAATTCAATCCACGCCTTTATAGCCAATAAATATTTGACAAAGGGGGCAAGAGCATAGAAGGGAGTAAAGACAGTCTCTTCAGTAAATATTGGGAAAACTGGACAGATACATGCAAAAAAAAAAAATGAAACTAGACCACCATCTTAAGCCAATCACAAGAATAAACTCAAAATGGATTAAAGACAAATATAAGTTGTAAAATAATAAAAATCTTAAAAGATTACAAGTAGTAAAATTTCAGACATCTCTTGAAGCAATATATTTTCTTATTTGTCTCCAAGGAAAGAGAAACAAAGGAAAAAGAGACAAATGAGACTACCTAAGAGCAAAAAGCTTCTGTACAGCAAAAATGTGGCAGAAATCATGGGAGAACAATCAGTTAACACTCTGAGGGAGGAAAGTTTAACCTTTATTTCACAGATCTTCTAGTCCAAGGAATTCCAGATTCAAAGCCGGAACTGAACTAGTGGGGAGGCTCTGACCTATATATCTCCTCCTGTGATGGGCCCCAGAGTCCCCGCAGCTCTGTCAGTCTTGGCTCCGCCCAAGTGGGCTGTGGCGGGGACCTGGGATTAGGCTCTGCTGCTCCACCCAAGTTCAATACTCATTCTGCAATCAGAGGCATCAGATACTGAAAGCATGTTCTAGTAGAGTCAATATTAAAAGGCAGAAGAAAAGTTATACAGATATAATGCACTTGGAAAAATGGCCAAAGTTATTAAAAGGCAAATATAAAACAAGAGGGTGCTTTTACCATAGAGTAATTTCATAAACTAATGCAGAAATTAAGAAACATTGTGGTTATTTTCAAGTAACTGTAGAGCAAATATCTTTCCTATGAAAGGTCTTTTACACAATAAAAATCAATTACACGAAAGACCTAAAAAATGTAAACAATGTTTATTTTGGGTAAATAATAACTACATAATTAACATAAAATAATTAAGTGAATTTCAAAATCAAACTTAAAAATTACAAGCAAAGCATGCAGTCTGTGTTAACTAATTTCTAGTAGTAAAAATACATTTTTCATTTTATAACTATTTCATTCCAAAAAAGTAAAAATTCTGATTGGGAATTTTTACAGTTGATGTGGCAACACTTTTTCACATTTATTTCCCTCATCTTTCCTACAAAATCTACATTTCAAGTTCCTTATATTTCAACATATTTAACACTTTCAGATGCAGGAACAGTTTTTCTTCCCATAAAAATCTTACATGTAATTTGAGAACTGGCTTTGATAAATCAGCTACTACTCAAAAAGAATTTACAGTTACCAATTTTGTGGGCTCTGCAAGGAAAGACTGTGTTGGGGGAAAAACAGGCCCGCCCATAAAAGTCCTTTATCACAGAAAATAAATGGGTGGTCTTTATTTTACTTCAAATCTTTATCTGATTTATTCAAGGGGCATTTATTTGGTAGTGATCCATGTAATCAAAGAGCTAAGTAATATTGAGGCAAACAACTTATCTGACAGTTCAGGAAAAGGTTATAAGGATGCTCAAAGAACTTAGAACCACAAGGTACTTAATGAAAACTACAACCACATGAAAGAGAATATAGAAACCATAAGAAATAACCAGTCAGAAATAAAGGATACAATATCTGAACCTGGCCAGTGGCTAAATTAGTTGGAATATTGTCTCATAAACTAAAAGTGGGTTCAATCTCCAGTCGGTACATTTGAAGGAAATCAATTATTTTTCTTTCACACTGACATTTCTCTCTCCTGAAAATACATTTAAAAATACCTCACTTTTAACTGCTCATTAAAAAAAAAGAATACTAGTATGATATTTGAAATGAGGAATACACTGAAAGGAATAAATGGTAGGTTAAATGAAGCATAGGTTTGATTCACCAATTTGGAAGATGGGGTATAAAAAAACACAATCAGATGAACAGAAAAAATGATAATTAGCCCTGGCTGGTTATCTCATTGGTTAGAGCATCAACCTGCACACCATGTTCCTGGTTGAGGACATGGGCCTTGCTTGAGGGTTTGTCCCTGCCCCTGTTTAGAATGCATGCAGGAGCAATCAGTTGATATGTCTGACATTGATCTCTCTCTTTTCCATGCTCTGAAAAGCAATGGGAAGAATACTATTAGGTGAGGATTAACACAGAGAGGAAGGGAGGGAGGGAGGGAGGGAGGGAGGGAGGGAGGGAGGGAGGGAGGGAGGGAGAGAGAGAGAGAGAGAGAGAGAGAGAGAGAGAGAGAGAGAAGGAGGAAGAGGATAATTCAAGGGAACTTAGGGACAATATAGAATGTACCAACATCTGCATCACAGGGGAACCAGAAAGAGAAGGGATTGAGTAAGGGAATGAGAACCTATTTTCAGAAATAATGAACAAAAACTATACTAGCCTGGTGAAGAAAAACAGCACAGTCATGAAGCACAGTCCCAAACAAGAGGAACTAAAGAAGCCCACACCAAGACATATAGTAATTAAAACTGCAAAGGTTAAGGACAAATAGAATATCTTAAAAGCTCCAAGATAAAGATAGTTACCTAAAAGGAGGGTCCTGTAGGACTATCAGCTGAAACACCAGGTCAGATGGGATTGGCATGAAATAGTCAAAGAGATGAAGATAAAGGACCTACAAACAAGGCTACATTATCAAGAAATGCAATTATTTAAAACTAGTGGCCTGGTGCACGAAATTCGTGCAATGAGTAGGGGGTGTTCCTCATCCCAGGCTGCACCCTCTCCAATCTGGGACCGCTCGAAGGGATTGGGCCTAAAATGGCAGTCGGACATCCTTCTCACAATCCAGGACTGCTGACCCCTAACTGCTCACCTGCCTGCCTGCCTGATTGCCCCCAACTGCCCCCTCTGCCAGCCTAGTCACCCCCAACTACCCTCTGTGCCAGTGTGCTTGCCCCCAACTTCCTGCCTTGCCAGCCTGCTCACTCTCAACTTCCCCCTCTGCGGGCCTGCTTGTCCCCAACTTCCCTCCCCACTAGCATGCTTGCCCCCAACTGTGCCCCTGCTGGTCTGCTCACTCCAAACTGCATTCCCCCTCCCCCCGCACTGTCCTGATCACCTCCAACTGACCCCCACTGATGGCCTGCTTGCCACAACTGGTCCCCCTGCTGGTCTGTTACTCCCAATAGCCCTGCCCCCCACCAGCCTGATCACCCACAAATGCCCTCCCCTCTTGGCCTCTAACCACCTCTACCTCAGCCTTGCCACCATGGCTTTGTCCGGGAGGATGTCCAGAGGTCTCCTGGAAGGTCTCCCAGTCTAATTAGCATAGTACCCTTTTATTAGTATAGACTAGAGGCCCGGTGACAAAAATTTGTGACCTTGTAGGGGGAGGTCCCTCAGCCTGGCCTGTGCCCTCTTGTAGTCTGGAACCCCTTGGGGGATGTCCACCTGCTGGCTTAGGCCCAATCCCCAGAGGATCAGGCCTAAGCTGGCAGTCAGACATCCCGCTGGCAAGCCAGGAGCCCTAAGCGGATGTCCATTTGCCAGTGGGGAGCAGGCCTAAACTGCAGTTGGACATCCTTAGCGCTGTTGAAGAGGTGGGAGAGGCTCCCACCACCACCGCTGTACTGGCAGCCATCAGCCTGGCTTGTGGCTGAACAGAGCTCCCCCTGTGGGAGTGCACTGACCACCAGGGGACAGCTCCTGCATTGAGCATCTGCCTCCTGGTGGTCAGTGTGTGTCATAGTGACCAGTCATTCCCAGTCATTCTGCTGTTAGGGTCAATTTGCATATTACCCCTTTATTATATAGGATAGAGGCCTGGTGCATGGGTAGGGGTTGTCTGGTTTGCTCTAAAGGGTGTCCTAGGTCAGGGTGGGGGTCCCTATGGGATGCCTGCCAGCCTGGGTCAGGGGCTGAGAGCTGTTTTTAGGCTAGCCACACCCCCTTCAGGGTGGGGGTCCCCACTGGGATGCCTGGGCAGCCTGGGTGAGGGGCTGATGGCTGTTTGCAGGCTAGTCAAGCCCCCCAGTGGGGACCTTCACCCCATGGGGGTTTGGCCAGCCTGGGTGAGGGACTGATGGCTGTTTCCAGGCTGGCCACGGCCATGGCTGGAAGCAGGTATCTGGGATTTATTTATCTTCTAGAATGGAAACTTTGTAGGCTTGAGCAGAGCTCAGGGCCGGCAGGGCAGGCTGGAAGCTTGGCTTCCTCCATTGCCGGGGCCAACCCAAGTCACCTGCTTGCCCCAGCTCCGTGGCCGCTGCCATCTGAGTCGGGTTAATTTGCATATTTGCTCCTGATTGGCTGATGGGCGTGGCTTGTGGGTGTAGCAGAGGTACAGTCAATTTGCATGTTTCTCTTTTATTAGATTAGCTAGAGCCCTGGTGCATGGGTGGGGGCCTTCTGGTTTGCCCTGAAGGGTGCCCTGGATCAGGGTAGGGGTTTTCTTCGTGCATGGGGCAGCCTAGGTAAGTGGCCTGTGGTGGTTTGCAGGCCGGTCATGCCCTCATGGAGTGAGGATCCCTGCTGGGGGAGTGTGGACAGCCTGGGTGAGGGGCTGAAGGCTTTTTTAAAGCTGGCCACATCCCCTTCAGGGTGGGCGTCCTCACTGGGGTGCCTGGCCAGCCTGGGTGAGGGCCTGATGGCTGTTTGCAGGATGGCCATGGCCCCAGTGACCCAAGCTCCTAGCCCCTTCTTGCCGGCTGGAAGCAGGTATCTGGGATTTATTTATCTTCTATAATTGAAACTTTGTAGCCTTGAGGGAGGCCAGGGACTGTCAGGGCAGGCCAGAAGTTTGGCTTCCTCCATCACCAGGGGTAACCCAAGCCTCCTGCTCATTCCAGCTCCATGGCTGCCACCATCTTGGTTGGGTTAATTTGCATACTTGCTCTTGATTGGCTGCTAGGCGTGGCTTGTGGGTGGAATGGAGTGATGGTTAATTTGCATGTTTCTCTTTTATTAAATAGGATTAAAGGAAAAAGAGCTTCCCAGGCAAGGAAAATCAAAAGGAGTTTGTTACCACTAAGTATTACAAGAAATGTTAAAGGGGCTGCATTAAGAAGGAGGGGAGAAAGGGAAGAGGAAGAGGTAAAGAAGAAAAACAAAGGAACATAGTTAAAAGACTAAAATGGCAATATATATGAAACATAGTATTTACTTTAAATGTAAATAGCTTAAAAGTTTCAAACATAAGACATAAGACAGCTGAATAGATAAGAACAGAAAAAGTATACATATGTTGTCTACAAAAGATACATACACTAAAAGCAAAAAAAAAAAAAAAATTAAGATATTTCACACAAATAGAAAAAATTGCTGGGTGGCAAAACTTATATCTGATAAAATATATTTTAAAGCAAAAGTTATAGTTAATACAACTAAAACACTATAAAATGATAACAATAACAATCCAACAAGAGGATATAATCCTTGTAAATATTTATGTACCAAACATAGGAGCACTAAAATATGTAAAGCAAATCTTGATGGACATAAGGCAGGAGGTTACCAGCAATACAGTCACAGTAGGGGATTTAAACACCTCATAGATATCAATGGATAGATATTCAAATCAGAAAATCAGTAAGGATATGGTGGCTTTAAATGACACACCAGATCAGATGGATTTAATTGATATCTTCAGAAAATTTCACCCAAAGCAGTACAATATACATTATTTTCAAGTGCACTTGAAATATTTTATAGGTCAGACACATGTTAGGACACAAAATAAGCCTCAATAAATTTAAGAAGATTGAAGCATATCAAGCATCTTCTCTGACCGTAATGCTATGAAACTTGACATTAATCACAACATGAAAACTAAAAAACACAAAAAGATAGATGCTATAGGCCTACCTCAAGAAACAAGAAAAAACACTAATAAACTCTTTAACCCGCAATACATAATTAGAAAGAGAACAGCAAGAAAACCCAGTGCCCTGACCGGTTTGGCTCAGTGGATAGAGTGTCGGCCTGCAGACTGAAGGGTTCCAGGTTTGAATCCTGTCAAGGGCATGTACTTTGGTTGCAGGCACATCCCCAGTTTGAGGTGTGCAGGAGGCAGCTGACTGATGTTTCTCTCTCAACAATGTTTCTAACTCTCTATCCCTCTCTCTTCCTCTCTGTAAAATATCAATAAAATATATTTGAAAAAGAAAAGCCCAGTGGAAGTAGAAGGAAGGAAATAATAAAGACCAGAATGGAACTAAATTATGTAGAGAATAAAAAAAAACCAGTACAAAAGATTAATGAATATAAGAGCTGGGTGGTTGGTGTTTTTTTTTTTTTTACAAGATAAACAAAGTTGATGAAAATCCTTAGTCAAAATCATCAAGAATCAAAGAGAGAGGATCCAAATAAATAAAATCAGAAATGAAAGTGGTGGTATAATAACAGACACCACAGATATACAATGAATGGTAAACAAATACTACGAACAATTATATGCCAACAAAATGGACAAATCCCTAGAAACATACAGTCTTATAAAATTCAATCAAGAAGAGCCAGAAAAGCTGAGTAGGCCAATAACTATTGATGAAATAGAAGCAGTAATAATAATAAAAACACTTCCAGCAAACAAAAGTCCTAGGCCAGATGGATTTACAGAAGAATTTTCCCAAATGTGCAAAGAACAAACACATATCCTCCTCAAACTATTCAAAAAAATTCAAGAAGAAGGAACACTTCTAAGCTCTTTTTACAAAGCCAGCATTATATCAATTCCAAAACCAGAAACTACAAAAAAAGAGAATTATAGGACAATATCCCTAATGAACACGGATGCTAATATCCTCAGCAAGAGGAGAATCAAGATGGCAGGTTAGGTAAATGCCTGTACTTGCTGCCTCCCACAACCAAATCAAAATTACAGCTAAAATACAGAACAACCATCCTCCAGACCATGAGAAAACTGGCTGAGTGGAAATACTACAACTAGAGAGGTAAAGAAGAAAGTGCATTGAGACTGATAGGAGGTTCAGAGGCATGGAACGGGCTGGTCTGGCACCTAGGTGTGCCACTTTGTTAATCAGGAGGGAGATTGCCTCTGCAGAGGCCACCTGAAGGAGCAAGAGGTCCCAGCACCATATCAGACACCCAGCTCAGGGTTCCAGAGCTGGGGAAAGAGGTCCCTACAGGAAGTAAGAAATATGGGCTGTAAAAACCAGTGTGGATTGGGGCTGAGTAACATACAGGTTGCTGGAGACCTAGCTGCTCCTCTTAAAAGGCTGACACCACAAACTGAATTTATAAGCTCTGAGCTCCTCTGCTGGATGAGGCTGTCGTGGTCCCAGACATATACGGAGAGAAATGGGACTGTTTAGCAGCAGGGCAGGAACTCAGAGGTGGCTTTCTTCCAGATGGAGGAGCTCTCAGTGGTCATTGTTCCCAAGCTGAGACCTCCCTGGTGCAGAGCTGACTGGCAGCCATTTCTCTTTGCTCCACCAAGGTGAATACCTAAGACCCCACCCCACCCAATTTATAACACCACCCAAGCTCTGTGCAGCAGCTTTTGCATATGAATGGCCTGTTCTTTCTCAGGCTAAAACCTGTCAAACAAGCTGCAGCTGGGTCAGGGAGTCCCAAACTTATAAATAAAAGGCATCAAAACTGGCATCAGAACCAGCCTGCCTTGCTTCACAGCTGGGCCTCCTCTGGACACTTCCAAACCTGATTCAAAGAGGAGGAATCTGCATATGTCTCTGTAGCTCCTGCTGGATGGCTCCAGGCAGAGGCTGTCTTTCCACCGCCCTGGAGACCCAAGAACCAGTGTACCCAGTAGTCAGTATGAGACCATACCAGATTACAATGTTTCACATCCATAAGAGATACACTCAAGGGGCAGACTCAGTGAGCACCAAAGTCCCACTAAAGCAAGTCCTGCTCCATAAGGGTGTCTCCTGCACACCAGCTCTCCCACTCTAGTCACAGCTGGTCCCTACAGCCAATTGGCCTGGAGGTCAATTCCTCTAAATAACACCAACAGCAATTAAGGCTTAACTGCAACAAAACTGTGCGCACAGCATACAAAGGATGTCCATATCAGGTGATTGGGTAGGCTGAGCCACTGGGCCCTATAGGACACCTACTACACAAGGCCACTCTACTAACTCAAGGAGACTTAGCAGCAACCTAATACATAGAAACAAACACAGGAAAGCAGCCAAAATGTGGAGACAAGGAAACATGTCACACATGAAAGAAATGGAAGAAAACAAACTACTAGATATAGAGTTCAAAACCACAGTTATAAGATGACTCAAGAATCTTCTAGAAACCTCTGAGGAACTTTGCCAGAAGCCGGTCCATCCTGGCTGCTTGACACAGTCGCTACAGGATAGAAACATCTGCACAGCATATGTTTCAAGGGACCTGGCGTACATAGCATACTGTTCTTAATATGTTTGCTCCCCTTAGCGCTGTGTGTTTTAACCAAGGTCACCTCTCCAAGACAGGTTGTTTCCCCAGGTAGGGATTTTTCCCTGAAGTTAGGGAGGGGATGAAACTCCTTAACTAAGTGCCAGGCGGGTAGTTAATCACTTTAACTACAAACAATCATGCTTAAGCTACATAATCTTTACTCCCTGGAATGGAGATAAGAAACACCCTAACCTTTGTAATAGAAATTGACAGGATTAAAATCAACTGGTATAAATACGGATGTAACAAGACAATAAACAGCAGAACCTCTCTGGAGATCCAGACCAGAAGTTGGCTGTAGATCCTGGCTGGAGATCCTGGGTAGGCTGCTGATCAACTGAACACTGTCTCTGTGTCCTTCCTTCTTCGCCGACTTCGTCTACGCCTTTGAGAACCCCTGGACCTGCTGGGGTTGGATCCCAGCAGAACTTGGTGATACTTACAGGGATCTTAGGGAGAATGCCAAGAAAATTGAAAAGGACCATACACTGAAATAAAAAATAATATACAGGTATTCAACAGTAGACTAGTGAATCCGAAGAATCAAATCAATGATTTGAAACATGAGGAAACAAAAAACACCCAACCAGAAGAGAAAAAAAAAATTATTTATTTATATTTTAATTAAATCTTTATTGTTCAGATTATTACATTTGTTCCTCTTTTTTCCCCCATAACTCCCCTCCTCCCAGTTCCCGCCCCACCCTCCTCCCTCACTCCCCACCCACTGTCCTCATCCATAGGTGCACGATTTCTGTCCAGTCTCTTCCCGCATCTCCCACACCCCTTTCCCTCCCAAGAATGGTCAGTCCATTCCCTTTCTATGTCCCTGATTCTATTATAATCACCAGTTCATTCTGTTCATCAGAATATTTATTCACTTGATTCTTAGATTCACTTGTTGATAGATGCATATTTGTTGTTCATAATTTGTATCTTTACCTTTTTCTTCCTCTTCCTCTTCTTAAAGGATACCTTTCAGCATTTCATATAATCCTGGTTTGGTGGTGATGAACTCCTTTAGCTTTTCCTTATCTGTGAAGCTCTTTATCTGACCTTCAGTTCTGAATGATAGCTTTGCTGGATAAAGTAATCTTGGTTGTAGGTTCTTGGTATTCATCACTTTGAATATTTCTTGCCACTCCCTTCTGGCCTGCAAAGTTTCTGTTGAGAAATGAGCTGACAGTCGTATGGGTATTCCCTTGTAGGTAACTGAGTTTCTTTCTCTTGCTGCTTTTAAGATTCTCTCTTTGTCTTTTGCTCTTGGCATTTTAATTATGATGTGTCTTGGTCCTCTTTGGATTCCTTTTGTTTGGGGTTCTCCACGCATCTTGGACCTGTAAGTCCATTTCTTTCACCAGGTGGGGGTAGTTTTCTGTCATTATTTCTTCAAATAGGTTTTCAATATCTTGGTCTCTCTCATCTTCTGGCATCCCTATAATTCTGATGTTGGTACGCTTGAAGCTGTCCCAGAGGCTCCTTACACTATCCTCGCATTTTTGGATTCTTTTTTCATTCCGCCCCTCCGGTTGGGTGTATTTTGCTTCCTCGCATTTCAAATCATTGACTTGATTCTTGCGCTCCTCTGGTCTGCTGTCGGGAGTCTGTATAATATTCGTTATTTCAGTCCATGTATGCTTAATTTCTAGTTGGTTCCCCATCATAACAACGAGGGTCTCATTAGTTTTCTTGTAGATCTCATTAAGTTTATCGGCGGCTTCTAAACAGTTCTTGAGAGACCTTAAAAGTGTGGTTCTGAACTCTATAGCTTCCATTGACAATTTTGTCCTGTTTCTTTGTCTCCGCATTTTGTTATGCTTTCTTGGTGCACCCCCTAGTGGTCTTTGTGCGCAGTCTTGTAGTTAAGCCTTGATTGTTGTAGCTAATACCAGGGAGGGTTTGACCTCCAGGCCAAGTGGCTGTAGAAAAAAGAATTAAAAAATATGAAGATAGAGTAAGGAGCCTCTGGGACAACTTTAAGTGCACCAATATCCAAATTATGGGGGTGCCAGAAGATGAAAGGGAGAGCAAGATATTGAAAACTTATTTGAAGAAATAATGGCAGAAAACTTCCCCTACCTGGTGAAAGAAGCAGACTTTCAAGTCCAGGAAGCTCAGAGAACCCAAAAGAAGAGGAATCCAAAGAAGACCACATCAAGATACATGATAATTAAAATGCCAAGGCTATAGATAAAGAGATAATCTTAAAAGCAGCAAGTTAATTACCTACAAGGGGTGCCCATATGACTCAGCTGATTTCTCAACAGAAACTATGCAGGCCAGAGGGAGAAGCAAGAAATATTTAAAGTGATGAATAGCAAGAACCTATGACCAAGTTTACCCAGCAAAGTTATCATTTCGAATTGAAGGTCAGATAAAGAGCTTCAGTCAAGAATAAGCTAAAAGAGTTTATCACCACCAAACTAGTATTATATGAAATGCTGAAGGGTATTCTTTAAGAAGAGGAAGAAGCCAAAACCGGTTTGGCTCAGTGGATAGCGTCGGCCTGCGGACTGGAGGGTCCCAGGTTCGATTCCGGTCAAGGGCATGTGCCTGGGTTGTGGGCAGGAGGCAGCTGATCGATGTTTCTCTCTCATCGATGTTTCTAACTCTCTATCTCTCTCCCTTCCTCTCTGTAAAAAATCAATAAAATGTATTAAAAAAAAGAAGAGGAAGAAGAAGGAAAGGGTAAAGATAAAAAATATGAGCATCAAAGTGACAACAAAGATATATCTATCAACAATTGAATCTAAAAATCAAATGAATAAAAAATCTGCTGAACAAATTAAACTGGTGAATGGCATAGAATTAGAGGCATGGAAATGGGACAGACTGACAATTCTTATAGGCAAGGGGATTTGGAGGGATGGTGGGAAGAGATTAGACAAAGATCTTATATGCATTACCTATGGACACAGACAATAGGATGGCGAGGGCCTGGAGTAGGGTGGGAACTGGGTGGAGGTAAACTATGGGGGGAAAAAAGATGGGCATCTGTAATAATCTCAACAATAAGTATTAATAAATGAAATAAATAAAAAATAAATCCTCAGCAAAATATTAGCATATCAGATCCAACAATATTTTGAAAAGGCTAGAGACCCAAGCACAAAATTTGTGCAAGGGGCTTGGCCCTTGCAGCTGCCTTGGCTTGCCTAGGCCTCACAGTCCTGGCTTCGTCCAGAAGGCCATCTAGAAGGATGCGAGGAAGGTTGTTCAGCTGTCCAGTCCAATTACCACATTATGCTTTTATTATTAGAGATCATATACCATGATAAAGTGGGATTTATTCCAAGGTTATAAGGCTGGCACAATATTTGCAAATCAATAAGTGTGATACATCACATAAATAAAATGAAAAATAAATACCACATGATCATATCAATAGATGCAGAAAAAGGATTTGATAAAATCAAGCACTCTTTTTTGATAAAAACTCTCAAAAGAGTGGAAATAGAGAGATCATATCTCAACATAATATAGGCCATATATAACAAAACTACACACAACATAATACTGAATGGACAAAAACTAAAAGTGTTTCCCTTAACAAGAGGAATAAGAAAAGGATGTCCACTTTCACCACGCTTACTCAACACTGCATGAATCCATGCATGGTTGGGGTCCCTCTGCCTGTCCAATGATTGGGGCTGATCAGGGCTCTCTCACCCACTTCTGATTGGGGCCAGTAGCTGGAGAGAGACCAAGGGAGGGCTCCAGGGCCTGTCTGGCCTAATCTCACCCAGTCCTAATTGGCGGGACTCAAGCTGCAAATTAACCTAATGGTCCAAGCATCTGCCCCCTGGTGGTCAGCACATGTCATAGTGACTAGTCGGCCAACTGCACAGTCCGACACTTAGCATATTAGGCTTTATATATATACTAGAGGCCCTGTGCACAAAAATTTGTGCACTTGGGGGGGAGGGGGGTCCCTCAGCCCGGCCTGTGCCCTCTCGCAATCTGGGACCCCTCGGGAGATAACAACCTGCTGGCTTAGGCCTGCTCCCAGGTGGCAGAGGGCAGGCCCAATCCCTAGGTGCAGCCCCTGGTCAGGCTCAGAGCAGGGCTGATTAGGGAGTTGGGTTGCTGTCCCCTGTCATGCACAGAGCAGGGCGAATCAGGAGGTTGCAATGCCACCCTCAGTCACGCTCAGGGTAGGTATGATTGGGGGGTTGGGGCACCGCCCCCTGTCACACTCAAGGCAGGGTCAATGGGGAGGTTGCGGCGCCACCCCCTGTCATGCACAGAGCAGGGCCAGTCAGGGGGTTGGGGAGCTCCCCACTGTCACGCACAGAGCAGGCCCATCAGGGGGTTGGGGCTCCGTAACCTGTCACGCACAGAGCAGGGTCGATCAGGGGTTTGGAGAGCTCTCTTCTGTCACACACAGAGTAGGGCTGATAGGGGAGTTGGGGCGCCACACTCTGTTACACTCAGGGCAGGACCGATCAGGAGGTTGGGGCGCCACACCCTGTCACACACAGAGCAGGGCCGATCAGAGGGTTGGGGTGCCGCACCCTGTCACACACAGAGCTGCAGGGCGATCAGGGGTTTGGGGAGCTCCCCCAATCAGGCACAGAGCAGGGTTGATCAGGAGGTTGGGGCGCCTTCCCCTGTCACAAACAGAGCAGGGCGGATAGGGAGGTTGTGGTCCCGCCTCCTGTCACACACAGAGCCACACAGCAATCAGGGGGTTTGGGCGCTGCCCCCTGTCACGCTGATCCCGGTGCCAGGAGGCCTCGCGGCTCCGCTGATCCTGGTGCTGGGAGGCATATTACCCTTTAACTATATAGGATAGAGGCCTGGTACATGGGTGGGGGCCAGCTGGTTTGTCCTGAAGGGTGTCCTGGATCAGGGTGAGGGTCCTGCTTGGGTGCCTGGTCAGCCTGGATGAGCAGATGATGGCTGTTTTCAGCTGGTCACACCCCGTTCAGGGTGGGGGTCCCCAATGGGGTGCCTGGCCAGTCTGGGTGAGGGGCTGAGGGCCATTTTCAGACTGGCAGGTGACTGAAGCTCCAAACCTCTCCTTTTTTTCTTTTTTTTTTTTTAATTCTGGGATTTATTTACCTGCTATGGCTGTCACTGGAGCTGAGAGCCGGCTTTAGCTCGGAGGCTTGGCTCCAGCTCTGAGACCTTGGCTGCTGAAAGCATTTATCTGGGTTTGTTTGGGTTCTATAATTGTAACACTTTTGCGGTCCTGCTCGCTCCAGCTCTGACACCTGAAATCAGGTTTCTGGGGATTTTTTAGCTTCTATAATTGCAACATTGTTTCTTAGAGTGCAAGCTCAGAGGCTGGCAGCAGCAGGCGGGGAACGTTGGCTTCCTCCTTCACTGAAGCAAGCCTCCTGTTTGCTTCAGCTGTCAGGCTGCCGGCTGCCATATTGGTTGGCAGTTAATTTGCATATCTTGCTGATTAGCCAATGGGAAGGGTAGCGAAGTTACTGTTAATTACCATGTTTCTCTATTATTAGATAAGACTAGAATCCCAGTGCACAAAATTCATGCAAGGGAGGGGGGGTCCCCTCAGCCCAGCCTGCACCCTCTCCAATCTGGGATCCCTTTCACAATCTTGGACCTCTGGCTCCTAATCGCTCATATGCCTGCCTGCCTGGTTGCCCCTAAATGCCTCCTACTGCCGGCCTGGCCACCCCCAACTGCCCCCATGCTGGCCTGGTTGCCCCCAACTGTGCCCCCTGCCAGCCTGGTCACCACTGATGCCTCCTCCCCCACTGGCCTTGTCGCCCAACGCAGCCTGCTGTTTATTTATTTGGTCATCCCTCACTAACCCCCCTGCCGACCTGGTCACACCATGCGACTGCTTGTTCAGTTGTTTGGTTGTCCCTCACTATCCCCCCTGCTGGCCTGGTCTTGTGAGGGTGTGAGGGTTAATTTGCATATTACATCTTTATTATATAGCAATAGATAGTAACTCAAGGTGCGGAATGCCCCGCATGCACTTTCTCCTGCCCCTGGTCTTGGAGACCGCATGTCTTTCCAAGGCTCTGCTCACCATCATCAGCTGCCACATGAAGTAAATTGAATTGTGTGTGTGTAAACCCTTTGCAGGCTCCATGAATGTGTCTTAACTTAGCTGCAGTTCCAATTACTCCAACATAAGGAGAGACACCCTCATTATCAGGTAACACCATCATGGTAAGACTCCTCCTCAGCCTACTTCAGTGGTTTTAAATAGGCCATGAGTTTCCCTAAATGGTTTGTCTCAGTGAATAGAACCACATCCTGTGGACTGAAGGGTCCTGGGTTTGATTCCAGTCAAGAGCACATTCCTGGGTTTCAGGCTTAATCCCCAGGAGGTGGTGTGTGGGAGGCAGATCGATTCTCTCTCATCATTGATGTTTCTCTCTCTCTCTCTCTCTCTCTCTCTCTCTCTCTCTCTCTCTCTCTCTGCCTTCCTCTCTGAAATCAAAAAATATATATTAACAAAAATAATAAATAGGCCATTAATCAAATGTTGCTGCTCTCCATCCAGTCCCCTCAAACCCTCTTTTGTCTTTGACCCTCCCCACACACACACTCTGCTAGGGTCTGTAAAATGGGGTCAGGATTTCTACTTCAACCAAGGGCAAAGCTTCCACATGGCCCTCCTTCCCCGCCTGTCTCTGCCCCCAGTCCTGTGGGGTTTCTCTCCTTCCCCTCCATCTAACTTGGTGGGCCCTGCTCTGACCCCTCCTCATGTGACCTCCTGTCTACAGCCTCCCACTTTCTCCTCTGGGAGTGGAGCTCTCCAAAGGCTGTGTGGGAATTGAGGGGGGTTGTGTAGAGTGGGGTGGGGCAGGCAAAGCAGTGTGGGGTGTGCAGTGGTGGAGAGCTGTGTGGGGCAAGCCCAAGCTTTGGAGAAGAGCTGGGGTGACAAGTCACCGGGAGGAGGAGGGAGAGATGTGGTGCTTGTCCCATGAGAGAGGCATTGAGCTCCTCAGCTGCCCCCACCCATTAGCTTTTCTAGACCCCTGCACAACTATCACCCTCCACCCCTTGATGCCTCCACTTCAAGTTTTGGACTCAGTTTCTCTGACAGCCCCACCCCTCTCTCTGTTGCATTCCAGGGGCCCGAAGCTGCACCTTGGCTTTGGGCAGGTATGCCTGGCCTGCCCCCTGTAATGGTGCTACCCACTCTCCTGGAGTAGTTAGTGAAACTTAACAAATAAAAATAAGCATCTCTGAATATTATAAATCGTGCACTGAGAATGCCACAGGCTGCAGAGGGCTCTTGAATCAAGTGTAGCAGCCTTCCCTCCCACTCCATCCCTCCTGGCTCCCACTGCCATCCTCATCCATCCAGCGGCCAAACCCTGGGAGCTTCCTGACAGCTCTCTCCTCACACCTCACTTTCCAGTCCAACCCACCAGCGCCTGCAGCAAGCTAAGTTACTGGTCCGAGCGTCTGCCCATTGGTGGTCAGTGCATGTCATAGAGACTGGTTAAGCTGTCAAACTCCCAGCCAAACTCTAGTCGAGGAAACAATTTGTATATTAGGCTTATATTATATAGGACTAGAGGCCTAGTGCACAAAAATTCATGTATTTGGGTGGGAGGGTTACCTCAGCCCGGCAAATCCTGACCTTTACTTGTGGTAAATAAATAATAAAAAACATAAAGCACATATGTACATACATCGAAATGACGAAACATTTTTTTATAAATAAATGGGAGATGAAGACTAACCACAAAACGGTAAGTCGAGACCTACATAACCCAAGGATTGACTGTATTTAGGTCCGTTCCCCATTTTTTGATTGGATTGTTTATCTTCCTTTTGTTAAGTTGTATGACTTCCTGTAAACTTTGGAGATTAAACCCTTATCTGAAATAACATTGGCAACTATATTCTCCCATGCAGTGGGCATTTTTATTGTTTTGTTGATGGTTTCATTTGATGTGCAGAAGGTTTTTATATTGATGTAGTCCCATTTGTTTATTCCCTTATTAGTTTCCATTGCCCTAGGATCTGTATTGGTGAAGACACTGCTTTGATTATGTTGAGCTATGATTCCTCTATTCCCACTTTGCTGATGGTTTTTATCAAAAATCACGGCATATGTCTGAGATCTTGCTGCCTGTAGATTCCTCTAAGATTTTTATGGTTTCCCATCTTACATTTCAGTCCTTTATCCATTTTCAGTTTATTTTTGGGTACGGTGTACGTTGGTGGTCTAGTTTCATTTTTTTACATGTATCAGTTCAATTTTCCCAACACCATTTATTGAAGAGACTGTATTGATTCCATTGTATGCTCTTGCATCTTTTGTCAAATATTAATTGAGCATACTGGCTTGGGTAGAATTCTGGGTTCTCTATTCTATTCCATTGTTCTATATGTCTGTTCTTGTGCCAGTACTGGGCAGCTCTGAGAACAGTGGCTTTGTAATGTAGCTTGATATCTGGTATTGAGATCCCACCCACTTTGCTCTTCTTTCTCAGGATTGCTGTGGCTATTTGGAGTTTTCTTAATTCTATATGAATTGTTGTTTTCTCTAGGTTGCAAAATATGCTGTTGGTATTTTAATGGGGATTGCATTGAATCTATAGATTGCTTTGAATAGTATGGACATTTTAATGGTGTTGATTCTACCAATCCATGAACAAAGTGTGTTCTTCTATCTATTTATGTCTTTATCTATTTTTTCAATGTTCTATAGTTTTCTGAGTACAGGTCAATTTCCTCCTTAGTTATCAGCCTGTTGAGATTTTTTGATTCTTCTTGGTTGAGTTTTGGAAGGTCTTATTTTTCTAGAAATGTGTCCATTTCCTCTAGGTTGTCAAGTTTTTCATAGTATTTTTTTTAACAATCCTTTGTATTTCTGTGGGGTCTGTTGTTATTTTGCCTCTTTCATTTCTGATTTTGTTTATCTAGGTCCTATCTCTTTGTTCCTTGGTGAGCCGCCTAGATTTTCATCAATTTTGTTTATTCTTTCAAAGAACCAGCTCTTGGTTTCATTGGCCATATATATTTGGTCTCTAAGTCATTTATTTTTGTTTTGGTCTCTATTATCTCTTTCCTTCTGTTCACTCTGGGCTTTCCTTGCTACTCTCTAATTCTTTATGTTGTAGAGTTAGATAATTTATTAACATTTTTCCTTGTTTATTTTGAGGTAGGCCTGTAGAGCTATAAACTTCCCTCTCAGAACTGCTTTCACTGTGTCCCATAGATTTTGGATTGTTGTGTTTTCACAACAATGGATTGTCATTTGTTTCAAGGATGTTTTTAACTTCTCTTTGATCTCTTTGGCAACCCAATCATTATTTAATAGCATGCTATTCAGCTTCCAAGTGTTTGAATTTTTTTGATTGTTTTTATTGTAGTTGATTTCATTTTTAAAAAAAATTCTTTATTACTTAAGGTATTACAAATGTGTCTTCGTCCCCCCCATTAAACCCCTTTTCTCCTCCCCCTCCCCCCACTCATGCTCTCATCCCCCTGTTGTCCGTGTCCATTGGTCTGGCTTATATGCATGCATACAAGTCTTGCCCCCTCCCTTGCCTACTTTCCCTCTGGGGATTAATAGCCTGATCGCTGTTTCTCAGTCTTTGGATCTGTCCCTGTTCATCAGTCTCTGTTGTTCTCTATATTCCACAAATGAGTGAAATCATGAGGTATTTATCTTTCTCTGACTGGCTTATTTCACTTAGCACACTGCTCTCCAGTTCCATCCATTCTGTTACAAAAGGCAAGAGTTCCTTCTTTTTTGCCGCAGCATAGTATTCCATTCTGTAAATCGACCACAGTTTTTTGATCCACTCATCTGTTGATGGGCACTTACACTGTTTCCAAATCTTAGCTATAGTAAAATGTGCTGCTATGAAAATAGGAGTGCATATATCCTTTCTGATTGGTGTTTCTGGCTTCTTGGGATATATTCCTAGAAGTGGGGTCACGGGGTCAAATGGGAGTTCCATTTTTAGTTTTTTGTGGAAGCTCCATACTGCTCTCCACAGTGGCTCACCAGTCTGCATTCCCACCAGCAGTGCACGAGAGTTCCTTTTTCTCCACATCCTCTCCAGCACTTGTTGTTTGTTGATTTGTTGATGATAGCCATTCTGACAGGTGTGAGATGGTACCACATTGTCGTTTTGATTTGCATCTCTCATATAATTAGCGACTTTGAGCATGTTTTCAAATGTCTTTGGCCTTTTGTATATCCTCTTTCGAAAAGTGTCTCTTTAGGTCTGTTGTCCATTTTTTGATTGGATTGTTTATCTTCCTATTGTTAAGTTTCATGAGTTCTCTGTAAATGTTGGAGATTAAACACTTATCCGTGATATCATTGCCAAATATCTTCTCCCATGCAGTGGGTCTTCTTGTTGTTTCTTTTATTTCTCTGCTTTTCTTTTTTTATTTTTTTAAGTTGTTTTATCGCTTAAAGTATTACAAAGAGTATTACATATGTCTCCTTTTTTCCTGCCCTTAACAATCCCCTGGCCTCCTGTACCCCCCACTGTCTTATGTCCATTGGTTATACTTATATTCAAGTCCTTCGGTTGATCTCTTACTCCAACCCCTTCTGCCCCACAACCCTCCCCGGTCTTCCCACTGTAGTTTGACAATCTGTTCGAGGCTGCTCTGCCTCCATATCTATTTTTGTTCATAAGTTTATAATGGTCTTAATTATCCATAAATGAGTGAGATCATGTGGTATTTTTCCTTCATTGACCGGCTTATTTCACTTAGCATAATATTCTCCAGTTCCATCCATGCTGTTGCAAATGGTAAGAGTTCCTTCTTTTTTACACCAGCATAGTATTCCATCGTGTAGATGTACCACAGTTTTCTAATCCATTTTTCTACTTATGGGCACTTAGGCTGTTTCCAGATCTTAGCTATGGTGAATTGCACTGCTAAGAACATATGGGTGCATATATCCTTTCTGATTGTTGTTTCTGTTTTCTTGGGATATATGCCTAGAAGTGGCATCATGGGGTCAAATGGGAGTTCCACTTTTAGTTTTTTGAGGAAACTCCATACTGTCTTCCATAGTGGCTGCACCAGTCTGCATTCTCACCAGTAGTGCACGAGAGTTCCTTCTTCTCCACATCCACTCCAGCACTTGTCATTTTTTGATTTGTTGATGATAGCCATTCTGACAGGTGTGAGATGGTACATCATTACTGTTTTGATTTGCATTTCTCTGATGATTAGTGACTTTGAGCATGTTTTCATATGTCTCTTGGCTTTCTGAATGTACTGTTTTGGAAGGTGTCTATTTTGATCATTTGTCCATTTTTGATTGAATTGTTTATCTTCCTTTTGTTAATTTGTAGGAGTTCCCTGTAAATGTTGGAGATTAAACCCTTATCGGAGATAACATTGACAAATATGTTCTCCAATATGGTGGGCTTTCTTGTAGTTTTATTGATGGTTTTCTTGGCTGTGCAAAAGCTTTTTATTTTGATGTAGTCCCATTAGTTTATTTTCTCTTTAGTTTCCAATGCCCTAGGAGCTGTATCAGTGAAGAAATTGTTTCAGCATATGTCTGAGATTTTGTTGCCTTTGGATTCTTCTAGTATTTTTATGGTTTCTCTTCGTACATTTAAGTCCTTTATCCATTTTGAGTTTATTTTTGTGCATGGTGTAAGTTGGTCGTCTAGTTTCATTGTTTTGCCTGTATCTGTCCAATTTTCCCAACACCATTTATTGAGGAGACTATCTTGACTTCATTGTATGTTCTTGCCTCCTTTATCAAATATTAATTTTGCATATTGGTTCGGGTCAATTTCTGGGCTCTATATTCTATTCCATTGATTCTTCTTGTTGTTTTGTTGATGGTTTCCTGTGCCATGCAAAAGCTTTTTATTTTGATGTAGTTCCATTTGTTTATTTTCTCTTTAGTTTCCATTGCCCTAGGAGCATTATTAGAGACGAAATTCCTTCAGCATATGTTTGCGATTTTGCTGCCTGTGGATTCCTCTAGTATTTTTATGGTTTCCCATCTTACGTTTAAGTCTTTTATCCATTTTAAGTTTATTTTTGTCTATGATGTGAGTTGGTGGTCTAGTTTCATCTTTTTGCATGTATCTGTCCAATTTCCCCAACACCGTCTTGACTCCATTGTATTCTCTTGCCTCCTTTGTCCAATATTAATTGGGCATAGTAGTTTGGGTCGATTTCTGGGTTCTCTAATCTATTCCATTGATCTAGATGTCTGTTCTTGTGCCAGTACCAAGCTGTTTAAGAATGGTGACTTTGTAATACAAGTTATTATCTGGTATTGAGATCCCACCTACTTTGTTCTTCTTTCTCAGGATTGCTGCAGCTATTCGAGGTCTTTTTTTATTCCAGATGAATTTTTGGAACATTTGCTCTAGTTTGTGAAATATGCCATTGGTAATTTAATGGGGATTGCATTGAATGTATAGATTGCCTTGGGTAGTATGGACATTCTGATGATGTTGATTCTACCAATCCATGAAGATGGTATGTTCTTCCTTCTGTTTATGTTTTTCTCTATCTCTATTTTCAGTGCCCCGTATTTTCGCACATAGGTTTTTTACCTCCTTAGTTAAGTTTATTCCTTGGTATCTTAATTTTTTTGGTGCGATGGTAAATGGTATTGCTTTTTTAATCTCACTTTCTATAAGTTCACTATTGGTGTATAGAAATGCCATAGATTTCTTGGTATTAATTTTGTATCCTGCTACATTGCCAATTCATTTATTAAGTCTAATAAATTTTTGATGGAGTCTTTAGAGTTCTCTATGTACAGTATCATGTCATCTGCTAAAATGACAGTCTTACTTCTTTTCCAATTTGGATACCTTTTATTTCTTCTTCTTGTCTGATCGCAAATGCTAGTACTTCCATTACTATGTTGAACAGAAGTGGTGAGAGGGGCATCCCTGTCTCGTTCCTGTTCTTAGGTGGAATGGTTTTAGTTTTTGTCCATTGATTATGATGTTGGCTTTCGGTTTGTCGTATATGGCTTTTATTATGTTGGGGTGTGATTTTTCTATTCTTACCTTGCTGAGAGTTTTTATCAAGAAAGGGTGTTGAATTTTGTCAAATGCTTTTTCTGCATCAATTGATATGACTGTGGTTTTTTTCTCTCAATTTGTTTATGTGATGTATTACGTTTATTGATTTGCGGAGATTATACCTTCCTTGCATCCCTGGGATAAAACCTACTTGGTCATGGTGTATAATCTTTCTTATGTATTGCTGGACATGATTTGCTAAGATTTTTGTTGAGGATTTTGGCATCTATGTTCATGAGGGATATTGGCCTGCAATTCTCTTTCATTGTGTTGTCTTTATCTGGTTTTGGTATTAGGGTGATGCTGGCTTCATAGAACGAGCATGGAAGTGTTTCTTCCTCTTGAATTTTTTTGAATAGTGTGAGGAGGATAACTTTTATTTCTTTCTTGAATATTTGGTAAAACTCCTCTGTGAAGCCGTCTGGCCCTGGGCTTTTGCTTGCTGGGAGCTTTTTGATGACTGCTTCAATTTCTTCCATAGTAATTGGCCTGTTGAGATTTTTAGATTCTTCCTGATTGAGTTTTGGAATGTTGTATTTTTCTAGGAATATGTCCATTTTCTCCAGGTTGTCTAGTTTGTTGGAATAGAGTTGTTCATAGTATTTTCTAACAATCCTTTGTATTTCTGTGAGGTCTGTAGTTATTTCTCCTCTTTCAGTTATGATTTTGTTTATTTGGGTTCTCTCTCTTTGTTTCTTGGTAGCCTGGATAGAAGTGTATCAATCTTGTTTATTCTTTCAAAGAACCAGCTCTTGGTTTTGTTGATCTTTTGTATTGTTTTTTTTTTTTTTGTCTTTTATCTCCGCTCTGATCTTTATTATTTTCTTCCTTCTGCTTACACTGGGATATTCTTCTTGCTCTCTTTCTAAATCTTTTAGTTGTGGGGTTAAGTAATTTATTCTCATTGTTTCTTGTTTCTTGCAGTAGGCTTGTAGAGCTACGAACTTCCCTCTGAAGACTGCTTTCGCTGTGTCCCATACATTTTGGATTGTTGTGTTTTCATTGTCATTTGTTGCCATGATGTTTTCTATTTCTTCTTTGATCTCTCAGGTAACCCAGTCCTTGTTTAATAGCGTGCTATTTATTCTCCATGTGTTGATTTTTTTTGGATTGTTTTTGTTGTAGTTGATTTCTAGTTTTATGCCAGTGTGGTCTGAGAATATGCTTGATATTATTTCAATCTTCTTGAATTTGAGGAGACTTTGCCTGTTACCCAATATATGGTCTATCTTTGCAAATGACTAATGAGCACTTGAGAAGAATGTATATTCTGTGGCTTTGGGTGAAATGTTTTGAAGATGTCAATTAATTCCATCTGATCTAGTGAGTCATTTAGGATTGATATTTCTTTGCTGATTTTTTGTTTAGAGGATTTGTCCAATGGTGATAGTGGGGTGTTAAAGTCCCCTACTATGATCAATCTCTCCCTTGATCTCCTCCAGAAGTTTTCTTACATTTTTGGGTGCTCCTATATTGGGTGCGTATGTGTTTACCAGAGCTATTTCTTCTTGTTGGATTGCTCCCTTTAGTATTATGAAGTGGCCTTCCTTATCTCTTTTTATGTCCTTCACTTTGAGATCTAATTTGTCAGATATAAGTATTGCTACCCCAGCTTTTGGTTTTATTTTCATTTCCATTCACCTGAGAAACCTTTTCCATCCCTTTACCCTCAGTCTGTGTTCATCTTTTTTTTCTGAGGTGGGTTTCCTGTAGACAGCAGATATATGGGTCATGTTTTCTTATCCACTCAGTTACCCTATGTCTTTTGATCGTGGCATTTAATCCATTTACATTTAAAGTTATTATTGATAGACACTTGTTTGTCACCTTTTTGTTCTTTACCCCTGTGTTCCTTCTTTGTTTCCTATTTTTTCTTTTTACAGCAGACCCTTTAGCATTTCTTGCATTGCTGGTTTGGTGGTAATAAACTCCCGTAGACCTTTTATGTCTGTGAAGCTCCTGATTTGACTCTCAATTTTGATTGATAGCCTTGCTGGGTACAGTATTCTTGGATTCAGACCCTTCCTTTGCATGACTTTGTATATTTCATTCCATTCCCTTCTTGCCTGATGTGTTTCTGGTGAGAAATCAGTCACTAGTCTGATGGAGGGTCCTTTGTAGTTAACTTTCTGTCTCTGGCTGCTTTTAAGATTCTTGCTTTGTCATTGGTGTTTGCCAATTTAATTATAATGTGCCTAGGAGTCGGTCTTTTGGGGTTCATTTTGTTTCAGACTCTGTGAGCTTCATGGATTTGTGAGTTTTTTCTTCCCTATGTCAGGGAAGTTTTCTGTCATTATTTTTTCAAACAGGTTTTCTACTCCTTGCTCAGTTTCCCCTCCCTCTGGCACCCTTATTATTCGGATGTTCTTTCGTTTTGTGTTGTCCCAGGGTTCTCTTAGGCTCTCTTCCTTTTTTTTATTTTTTTTTCTAGAAGCTACTCTGCTTGGGTATTTTTTTCTACCTTGTCTTCTAGCTCACTGATGCGGTACTCTGCTTCTTCTAGTCTACTTTTGATGCTTTCTATTGAGTTCCTTATAGCAGTGATGTCATTTTTCAATTCTTCTTGGTTTTCATTCATTTCCTCTTGATTATTACACATATTGTTGAATTTGTCTTCCATTCTTTCATCCACCGTATGGCCATTTCTCTGAATTCTTTCTCTGGCAGGTTGCTTGCCTCCATTGCCTCCATTTCGTTTACTTCCTTTTCTGGTGATGCCTGTTTTTCTTTCATATGTGGGCTGCTTCTTTGTTTCACCATGATCCCTCTTCTCCAGATGTTTGGTTATGTAGTTCTCTCTCTGTTGTGTTGAATTAAAGACACAAAATACAACAAAAGGAGTGCAAAAATGGAATTGGGAAACGGGAGAAAAAAAAGTAAGAGAGAAAAGACAGAGAATGAAATAGAAGAGGGGAAGAGAGTATTTATATAGAGACAAAACTCCAATAGAACCACCACTCATCCCAACCAATTCCAGCAACAGATCCCTGGAGATGAATGCAAACTAAAAACAACCACTAATATCAAGGGAGGCAAGGAAAAACATAAGCAAAAAAATAACCGGAGAAAAAAATACCAACAGGAAAAGAAAAAGCAAAAGCAAAACAATCTCACAAACAAGCATAAAAAAACCCAATATACTCAACAATCAAGCAAACAAAACTAAACAACAGAGAGAAGAAAAAAATTTGGATAGTGAAGAAAGATAAGAGAGAGGTATATATGGATTTAGAGCAGGGGATTGGAAATTAGATATATAAGTAGGGTGAAATTTAGACAGGGGGTGAAAAAGGAATAGGGAAAATCTAAATCAGGAATAGGGTAAGAGTAACAGGACAACAAAGGGGAAAAGTGAGGAAAAGAGTTTTGGCATAACAGTAAAGTTGAGGTAGAGAAAAATGATGCTAAAAGAACGATGAAAATAAAATAAAGAGAAAATAAAATGACACTTTAAAAAATGGTAAAGTGGTAGTAGTAATAATACTGGTTTAAAATAAAAATGTAGTAATTAAAGAGGTAAAATCAGGTGATGAAAAAAGAAAAAAAAATAGTTTCTTAATTAAAAGGTGAAAAAAGAACTAAAAATAAAAATGTACAGTAGTGAAGGTGCTTCAGGTCCTCTACTCTTCTTTCTGGCATGCTTTAGTCCTGCCAGGTTTTCAGGAGGGTGCTGAATTTCCCTGCGATACACTGTTCCTCTGTGTTGTAAACCACAGTCCTGATTTTAAGGCAGGCTGTATTTGTTTCCCAGATTGCCTTTATTTGTATTTACAGAAGAGTCAGTTCTGGATCAGCACCTGGGTGGCAGTGTTTCTGGATAGACCTCCGAGGCTATAAGTCCTCTCTGTCCAGCAGTTAGGGTTTATTTTCCCGATCACACTTAAAACTGGTTTGGGAGCGTCGACTGTCCTAGATCCTGTTCTTTAATTGTTACTCCCACTCTGTTTCCCAGGTTCCACAAAAACAACTTTCCCCTGCAGTCTGTGTGAGTGACCCTGACTGGGCAATCCCATGTACTGGGTTTAATAATCAAACGCAAAGATTTAAGGGGAAGAGAGAGAACAAGAGCCTGAGAAGTTGCGCGAATTCACAACCCCCCACCTTTCAGCTCTGTGCGCAGTCCCTTCCGTGCACCCTCTCTTCCCCAGTGCAAAGTAGCCGGCACACTGGCAAAATCCAAGGCTGCTTTTTTGCATCCAGTCCAGCTATGGACTTATTTTTAGCTTTCCCTTCTGCCAGCAGCCCTGCGGGAGCCCTCCCACACTCACAGATCACGCTGGCCCCAACGGCCGTGGACTTTGTGGGGCTCAGATTTCCCCTGCGCGTATGCATGTTCCTCTCTCCAACCTGAATTGCAAACCACACCTTTAGGGGAAATTTGACCTTTCCATAGAGAGAAGCAGGGATCCTCTAAGTTCATGTAGTCTCGATGCTTGGGATCCGTTGTTTCTGGGTTAGTAGCCGATATCTGGATGCTGTGGATGCCTGGTCTTTTGATGGATATGCTTCCAATAACAGCCACTCAAGATGGCATGGTCTCCAGCAGCTGAGCCAGTGCTCCGGGAGAGATTTCAGCCGCAGTCTCCAACTTTCCCCTTTCTCCGGGAGTCCTCCGCCTTTCCCAGCCGCAAACTGTCTCTCAGCTGAATATCTTCTGCTTATTAGGGCTGTATGTGACCCGTTTCAGCTGCTCACCCTTATCTGCTCCGGGACAAGGCACAGGACATGTCCCTCTATACCTCTGCCATTTTCTTCTCCCCATAAAATTATTTTCTTTGCTACTTCATAACTGTAATTTTGCTACTGTTATGAATCTTAATGTAAATATCTGATATGCAGGATGTATTTTCATTGTTACAAATTGAACATAATTAAAGCATAGTGATTAATCACAAAAACAATATGTAATTATGTTATGTGTTTTCTGATGGTCTTAGGCGACCCCTGTAAAAGGGTCATTTGACCCCCAAAGTGGTCGTGACCCAAAGGTTGAGAACCACTGGTCTAGAAGATCTATCTAGTGTTGTCAGTGGAGAATTAAAGTCCCCTACTATGATTGTATTGCTGTTGACACTCTCCTTTTAAATCCTTCACAAGTTTTCTTTTCTTTTTTTTTTCATAAATTGGCTGCTACTATAATGGGTGCCTATATGTTTTCCAGGGTTATATCCTCTTGTTGAATCATTCCTTTTAGTATTAGGAAGTGGCCTTCATTGTCTCTTTTTATGGCCTTTATTTTGAAGTCTATTTTGTCAGATATGGATATTGCTCCCCATCTTTTTTTCCCCCAATTTGATTTGTTTGGAAAATATTTTTTCTATCTCTTCACTTTCATCCTGTGTGAGTCCTTGTTCTGAGGTGGGTCCTTATGGAGAGCATATATATGGGTCATGTTTTCTTATCCATTAATCTACCCTATGTCTTTTGGTTGGAGCACTTACATTTAAGGTTATTATTGATAGGTACTTTTTTGTTGTCATTTATATTTTTACTAGAGGCCTGGTGCATGAAATCCATGCCTAACTGGTGATCAGGCCTATCAATGGAGCGACCAGCAGGGCAATCGGGGGTCGCGGGGCCTGATGGCACCCACCTTGGCTGGCCTGAGGCCTATGGGCTGGTGGCAGCTCCTGTATTGAGTATCTGCACCCTGGTGGTCAATGCATGTCATAGCAACCAGTCATTCTGCCAGTCCTTCGCCATTTGGTCTATTTGCATAATATATGAAGAGAGATTACTTTCCTTCATACTTTCCAATTTGGATGCCTTTTATTTCCCTTTATTGCCTAATTGCTCAAATACTATGTTGAATATAAGTGGTGAGAGAGGGAATCCTTGTCTTACACTTCAACTTTCACCATGGAGTATGATATTACATAAAGGTTTGTCATACGTAGCCTTTATGATGTTGAAATAGTTCTCTTCTATTCCTACTTTTATAATTCTTATGTCATCAGTGTTGACTTTTTAAAAATCCTTTCCTTGTATCATGTCCTTTTAATGATTATATTTATTTCCTCTTTATTATGTCAATGTGGTAGACTACATTGGTAGATTTTCTTACATTGAACCTTATTTTCATTCAAGGAATCAATCCCACTTGATCATGGTGAAAAACATTAAAATATGTTGCTGAATTCAGTTTGCTAGAATTTTGTTAAGAATTTTGTATCATTGTAAATATTGGCTATTGGTCTGTGATTTTACTTGTTGTGGTTTTGTCTGCCTTTGGTGTCAGGGTGATGTAAGATTCATAGAATGAATTAGGAAGTGTTAGGAAGTGATTTTCCTAATCAAGTTTTAAAAACATTTAAGAAGGACTGGTGTTAGTTTTTGAAATTGGTGTTAGACTTTGTAGAATTCTCTGGTGAAGCCATCAGATTCAGAGCTTTGATTTATTGGGAGATATATTCTTATTACTGATTGAAAAGTCTTACTATTTATAGGTCTATTCAGATCTTCTATTTCTTTGTGGTATAGTCTTGGTAATTTTTCTGATTATAGGAATTTGTCCATTTTACCTAAGTTACCCAGTTTGTCAGCGCATATTTGCTCATACAGAGGCAGGAAAATCCCCAGGCAGGTGGAATAGAAAAACTGAGATAAGAAGATTAAATGGGCCAAACACTTTGAACAACTTAAAGCCAGCTAGTAAATCCTAAGACCATATTTTCCCCAACCAAGGACACTTGAGAACCAATGGTTTATATCTCTCCTCCACAAATAGGTAATACATAGCTTAAATCACTCTGGTCAGGAAAATAGAGAATAGAAAGTCAATTAATGACTTTGTTCTATCTAAACTTAAGGACAAATAAAGTCATGGGGACAATAACAAAATCCCAATTAGATCCAGGTAGACCCAAGATAAAAGTAAAATAGTAAAGCAGACGAAAGAATAATCCATATAGGGTCATTTTAATGCACTAGCATATTTGTAAAGCACCTGAAAAGCTAATGAATATTTTGATGAAATCCCCCCTAAGATTCTCACCCCCAAAGGAAAATTCAACAATCAATCCAATGATATGTGTGGGTTCGCTCTAGACTAGAGAAAGCCCATGCTGTTGTCTGCCAAAAACTTTTTCCTTCCTCCTAAACTCTAAGTGTCCTCATGAGACCTGCAATGGAGAGATCAGTGGGCAGTGGCAGCTCATCCTTGGCTTACCCACTGATCGTGTCTCCAAGGCCCCTTCTTTTCTGACTTCTCAGTGGGATAAAAGCAGCCCCGCCTTGGCTCACTTCTTTCCTATAACATTTCTAGAGAGCTAAGAAAAGAATTGCCTGGGCTCTCTCCTGTTGCTTCTTTTACCCAGAGTCCTTCCTTCATTTCAATATTTACAGCTTTAATAAATGTAATCTCAAAATCACCTGAACTTATTTTGTGAAATCTTTCCTGCATGGCTGGTATGATGCAAACCTGCTCTGGGCCAGTCCATGTCCAGCAATAACTCTTCTTTTTTTCATTTAAATTCTTTATTGTTTAAACTATTACATAAGTCTCCCTTTTCCCCCATTGACCTCTCCTTAGCTGCCCTCAACGCCACCCCGTCTGTGTCCATTGGTTATGTTCATATACATGTATACAAGTCCTTTGGTTGATCTCTTACCTCCTCACCTTCTGCATTCCCTTATAGGTTGGACAGTCTGTTCGATGCTTCTATGACTCTGGCTCTATTTTTGTTCATTAGTATATGTTGTTCATTATATTCCACAAATAGTGAGGTCATGTGATATTTATCTTTCTCTGACTGGCTTATTTCATTTAGCATAATGCTCTCTAGTTCCATTCATGCTGTTGCAAATGGTAGGAATTCCTTTTTTTTTTTTTTTTTTTACAGCAGTGTAGTATTCCATTGTGTAGATGTACTACAGTTTTCTAATACACTCATCTGGGCACTTAGTCTGTTTCCAAAACTTAGCTATTGTAAATTGTGTGGCTATGAACACAGGGGTGTATATATCCTTTCTTATTGGTGTTTCAGATTTATTGGGATATGTTCCTAGAAGTGGGATTACTGGGTCAAATGGGAGTTCCATTTTTAATTTTTTGAGAAAATGCCATACTGGTTTCGACTGGTTGCATCAATCTGCATTCCCAGCAGCAGTGCAAGTGGGTTCCTTTTTCTCCGTATCCTCTCCAGCACTTGTCACTTATTGATTTGTTGATGATAGCCATTCTGACTTGTGTGAGGTTGTACCTCATTATTGTTTTGATTTGTATCTCTCAGATGATTAGTAACTTTGAGCATGTTTTCATATGTCTCTTGGCCTTCTGTACGTCTTCTTTTGAAAAGTGTCTATTTTGGTCCTTTGCCCATTTTTTTTTAATATATTTTATTGATTTTCCACAGAGAGGAAGGGAAAGAGATAGAGAGTTAGAAACATCGATGAGAGAGAAACATCGACCAGCTGCCTCCTGCACATCCCCCACTGGGGACGTGCCCGCAACCCAGGTACATGCCCTTGACCGGAATCGAACCTGGGACCTTTCAGTCCGCAGGCCGACGCTCCATCCACTGAGCCAAACCGGTTTCGGCTCTTTGCCCATTTTTTAAATTGGATTATTTATCTTTCCTTTGATAAATTGTATAAATTCCCTGTAAATGTTGGAGATTAAACCCTTATCAGAGGTAACATTGGCAAATGCGTAGGTTCTCCCATGCAGTGGTCTTTCTCGTTGTTTTGTTGATGGTTTCTTTTGCTGTGCAGAAACTTTTCATTTTGATGTAGTCTCATTTGTTTATTTTCTCCTTAGTTTTCCTTGTCCTAGGAGTTTTATCAGTAAACATATTGCTATGAGTTATGTCTGAGATTTTGTTGCCTTTAGAGTCCTCTAGTATTTTTATGGTTTCTGGTTGTACTTTTAAGTCCTTTACCCATTTTGAGTTTATTTTTGTGTATAGTCTAAGTTAGTGGTCTAGTTTCATTTTTTTGCTTCTAATCTGTATAATTTTCTCAACACCATTTATTGAAGAGACGTTTTTCACTCCATTGTATGCTCTTGCCTCCTTTGTCAAATATTAATTGAGCATAATGTCTTGGATCAATCTCTGAGTTCTCTGTTATGTTCATTGGTCTATATGTCTGTTCTCGTGCTTTGTAGTATTTTTGGTATTGTGATCCCTCCAACATTGTTTGTTCTCATAATTGCTGCAGCTATTTGGGGTCTTTTTTTTTTTTATTATTCCAGATGAAATTTTGGAGAGTTTGTTCTAGGTATTTGAAGTATGTCGTTGGCATTTTAGAGGGGATTGCATTGAATCTATAGATTACTCTGGGTAGTATGGACATTTTAATGATGTTGATTCTACCAACCTATGAACATGGTGTATTCTTCCATTTGTTTATGTCTCCCTGTATCTCTCTCTCTCTCTTTTTTTTTTCAGCGTCCTGTAATTTTCTGAGTACAGGTGTTTTATCTCTGTGGTTAAATTCCTAGGTATCATAATGTGTTGTTTGCAATGGTAAATGGAATTGTTTTTATTAGTTTCTCTTTCTGTGAGTTCATTGTTGGTATATAAAAAAGCAATAGATTTCTGGGTGTTAATTTTGTATACTACTATACTGCCAAATTCATTAGTTCTAGTAGTTATTTTTGATGGAGTCTTTAGTGTTTTCTATGTACAATATCATGTCGTCTGCAAATAATGACAATTTTACTTCTTCTTTTACAATTGGGATGCCCTTATTTCTTTTTCTTGTCTGATTGAAATGGCGAGCACTTCCAGTACTATGTAAAACAGAAGTGGTGAAAGTGGGCATCCCTGTCTTGCTCCTGTTCTTAGGGGGAATGGTTTTAGTTTTTACCATTAAGTATGATGTACTGCAGGTTTGTCACACAAGGCTTTTATTATGTTGAGGTATCATCCCTCTACTTTCACTTTCCTGAGAGCTTTCATCACAAAATGGTACTGGATTTTGTCAAATGCCATTTCTGCCTAATTGATATGATTATATGACTTTTTAAACATTTTCAATATATTTTTTTATTCTAATTTTTTTCAATCTTTAATTTCTTCATTGATTAAGGTATTACATATGTAACTTCATTGCCCCATAACACCCCCCCCACACACACACACACTCATGCCCTCACCCCCCTGTTGTCTGTATCCATTAGATGGGCTTACATGCATGCATACAAGTCCTTTGGTTGATCTCCCCCCTCACCCCCACTCTCCCCTACTTTCCCTCTGAGGTTTGACAGTCTGATCGCTGCTTCTCTGTCTCTGGATCTGACCCTGTTCATCAGCGTATGTTGTTCACTATATTCCACAACTAAGTGAGATCATGTGATATTTATCTTTCTCTGATTGGCTTATTTCACTTAGCATAATGCTCTCCAATTCCATCCATGCTGTTGCAAATAGTAAGGGCTCCTTCTTTTTTACTGAAGTGTAATATTCCATTGGTATATATGTACCACAATTTTTTAATCCACTCATCTGATGATGGGCACTTAGGCTGTTTCCAAATCTTAGCTATGGTGAATTGTGCTGCTATGATCATAGGGATGCATAAATCCTTTCTGATTGGTGTTTCTAGCTTCTTGGTATATATCTAGAAGTGATATCACTGGGTCAAATGGGAGTTCCATTTTTAGTTTTTTGAGGAAACCCCATACTGTCCTCCACAGTGGCTGTACCAGTTTTTATTTCCACCAGCAGTGCAAAAGGGTTCATTTTTCTCCACATCCTCTCCAACACTTGTCTGTTGATTTGTTGATGATAGCCATTCTGACAGGTGTGAAATGATACTGTATTGTCGTTTTGATTTGCATCTCTCATATAATTAGTGACTTTGAGTATTTTTTCATATGTCGTTTGGCCTTCTGTATGTCCTCTTTCGAGAAGTGTGTATTTAGGTCCATTGCCCATTTTTTGATTGGATTGTTTATCTTCCTTTTGTTAAGTTATATGAGTTCCCTGTAAATGCTGGAGATTAAACCCTTATCAGTGATAATATTAGCCAATATGTTCTCCCATACAGTGGGCTTTCTTTGTTGTTTTGTTGATGGTTTCCCTTTGCTGTGCAGAAGTTTTTTATTTTGATGTAGTCCCATTTGTTTATTTTCTCTTTAGTTTTCATTGCCCTAGGAGCAGTATCAGTGAAGAAATTACTTCAGCATATGTCTGCAATTTCGTTGGCTGTGGATTCGCCTAGTATTTTTATGGTTTCCCAACTTATGTTTAAGTCCTTTATCAATTTTGAGTTCTTTTTTTAAAAATTAAATCTTTATTGTTCAGATTATTATAGTTGTTCCTCTTTTTTCCCCCCATAGCTCCCCTCCACTTGGTTCCCACCCCACCCTCTGCCCTTCCACCCCCAATGTCCTCATCCATAGGTGTACAATTTGTCCAGTCTCTTCCCCCAGCTCCCATACTCCTTTCTCCCCAAGAATAGTCAGTCCACTACCTTTGTATGCCCTTGATTCTATTATATTCACCAGTTTATTCTGTTCATCAGGTTATTAATTCACTTGATTTTTAGATTCACTGTTGATAGATGTGTATTTGTTGTTCATAATTGTATCTTTACCTTTTTCTTCTTCTTCCTCTACTCAAAGGATACCTTTCAGCCTCTCAGATAATACTGGTTTGTTGGTAATGAACTCCTTTAGCTTTTTCTTATCTGTGAAGCTCTTTATCTGACCTTCAATTCTGAATGATAGCTTTGCTGGGTAAAGTAATCTTGATTGTACGTTCTTGCTATTCATCATTTTGAATATTTCTTGCCACTCCCTTCTCGCCTGCATAGTTTCTGTTGAGAAATCAGCTGACAATCTTATGGGTACTCCCTTGTAAGTAACTGACTGTTTTTCTCTTGCTGCTTTTAAGATTCTCTCTTTGTCTTTTGCTCTTGGCATTTTAATTATGATGTGTCTTGGTGTGGTCCTCTTTGGATTCCTTTTGTTTGGGGTTCTCTGCGCTTCCTGGACTTGTAAGTCTATTTCTTTCACCAGGTAGGGGAAGTTTTCTGTCATTTTTCAAATAGTTTTCCAAAATCTTGCTCTCTCTCTTCTTCTGGCACCCCCATAATTTGGATGTTGGTACGTTTGAAGCTGTCCCAGAGGCTCCTTACACTATCTTTGTATTTTTGGATTCTTTTTTCTTTTTGTTTTTCCAGTTGGTTGTTTTTTGCTTCTTTGTATTTCAAATCTTTGTCTTGATTCTTGGGATCCTCTAGTCTGCTGTTGGAACTCAGTATAATATCTTTTATTTCAGTCAGTGTATGTTTAATTTCTAGTTGGTCCATTTTCATAACCTTGAGGGACTCACTAGATTTCTTGAGGGTCTCACTAAATTTATTGGCAGTTTCTAGAAAATTCTTGAAAAACCTTAAAAGTGTGGTTTTGAACTCTATATCCAGTAGTTTGCTTTTCTCCATTTCTGTTGTTTGTGACCTGTTTCTTTGTCTCCACATTTTTTATGCTTCCCTGTGTTGATAGAGTGGCTTTCTGTGCTAGGTGTCCAACAGGGCCCAGTGGCTCAGCTTCCCCAATTACCTGAGGTGGACACTCGTGGTGCACCCCTCTGTGGGCTTTGTGCACAGTTTTGTAGTTAAGCCTTGATTGTTGTAGGTATCACTGGGAGGAATTGATCTCCAGACCAATTGGTTGTGAGAATCAGCTGTGTCTGCAGTAGGAGAACTACTGTGCCGGAGACACCCTTATGGTGCAAGACTTGCTTCAGTGGGGCTTTGGTGCTCACTGAGTGCTGGGGTACAACCCCAGCAGGTCCAGGGGTCCCCGAAAGTGTGAAAAGAGTCGGCAAAGAAGGAATGACATGGAGACAGCATTCAGTTAATCAGGAGCCTAACCAGAATCTCTAGCCAAGTTCTGGTTAGGATCTCCAGCCAAGTTCTGGTGTTTATTGTCTTGTTACATCTGTATTTATACCAGTTGATTTTAATCCTATCAATTTCTATTGCAAAGGTTAGGGCGTTTCTTATCTCCATTCCAGGGAGTAAAGATTATGTAGCTTAAGTGTGATTATTTGTAGTTAAAGTGATTAACTACCCACTTGGCATGTAGTTAAGGGGTCTTATCCCCTCCCTAACTTCAGGGAAAAATCCCTAGCTGGGGAAACAACCTTTCTCGGAGAGGTGACCTTGGGAAAAACACATAGCGCTAAAGGGAGCAAAAATATTAAGAAAAGTATGCTATATACGCCAGATCCCTTGAAACATATGCTGTGCAGATGTTTCTTTCCTGCAGTGACTGTGTCAAGCAGCAAGGATGGACCGGCTTCTGGCAACTGAGTCTGCCCCCTGAGTGTGTCACTTATGGATCTGAGGAGTTGTAATCTGGATGGTCCCACTCTGACCACTGGGTACACTGGCTCTTGGATCTCTAAGGAGGTGCGAATTTAGCCTCTGCCTGAGACTACACAGAAGGAGCTATGGAGAGATTCATCTTCTTTGTTTGGGGTTTGGAGGTGTTCAAATGAGGCCCAGCTGTGAATCAATGCAAGCTGCAGTGGGGCCTTGGGCCTTTTGGAAGTTCTGGGTCTCTCTGACCCAGCTGCAATTTGTTAGGTAATTTTTAAATTGCAAAGGGCTAGGCCTTTCATATGAAAAGCCTCTGAGCACAGCTTGGGTGGGGCGGGGTCTCAAAGGATCAACAGGGAAGAGCAAGCAGCTATGGCTGGTCCCCAGTCGTACCCCAAGAGGCCCTAGGTCTCAGTGTTTCGTGGCAATCACTGAAAGCTCCTCTGAAAAAAAGTCGCCCTCGAATTCTGCCTGATGCCAGGCAGTTCAGTATCTCCCCCTATGAGTCTGGGTCCCCAAAGACTCACCTGGAACTGGAGTTCAGAGCAGTCGGGAGCTTGAGACTCCCTCCCAATTGAAAAAGACAACTGCGTCCTCAGCTGCGCCCTTTCCACATGTGCTGCATCCTCAGCTGCGAGCCCTTTCCACCAGTGCCGCGTCCTCAGTTGCCAGCCCTTTCAGTGGGTGCCTCTGTACCTCTGCACTTTACTTCTGCACCTCCTCTGAGTCTCAGTGTGCTTTTCTCTTTCCATCTAGTTGTAGAATTTCCACTCAGCCAGCCTTCCTGTGGTTCTGGATGATGTCCGTTTTGTCTTTTAGTTGTATTTTTGAAGTGGTTGTGCAAGGCATCAATTTCTGGTGTTTACCTATGCCACCATCTTGGTTTCTCTTGAGTTCTTTTTCTGTGTATGGTGTAAGTTGGTGGTCTAATTTCATCTTTTTGCATGTATCAGTCCAATTATCCCAACACCATTTATTGAAGAGACTGTCTTGACTCCATTTTATGCTCTTGCCTCCTTTTTCAAATATTGGGCATATTGATTTGGGTCGATTTCTGGGTTTTCTATCCTATTCCATTGATCTATATGTCTGTTCTTGTGCCAGTACCAAGATATTTTAAGAACAGTGGCTTTGTAATACAGGTTGATATCTGGTATTGAGATCCCACCTACTTTGTTCTTTCTCAGGATTGCTGTAGCTATTCAAGGTTTTTTTATTCCAGATGAATTTTTGGAACATTCGTTCTAGATATGTGAAATATGCCATTGGTATTTTAATGGGGATTGCATTGAATCTACAGATTGCTTTGAGTAGTATGGACATTTTAATGATGTTGATTCTACAAATCCATGAACACGATATGTTCTTCCATCTCTTTATGTCTTCCTCTTTCTCTTTTTTCAGTGTTCTGTAGTTTTTAGCATATGGACCTTTTACTTCCTTAGTTAAGTTTATTCCTAGGTATTTTAATATTTTTGGCATGATGGTAAATGGTATTGCTTTTTCAGTTTCTCTTTCTGTAAGTTCACTATTGGTGTAAAGGAATGCCAAAGATTTCTTGGCATTAATTTTGTATCCTGCTACATTACCGAATTCATTTATTACGTCTAATAATTTTATTGATGGAGTCTTTAGGGCTTTTCATGTACAGTATCATGTCATCTGCAAATAAGGACACTTTTACTTCTTCTTTTCCAATCTGGATGTCTTTTATATCTTCTTCTTGTCTGATTGCAATGGCTAGTACTCACAGTATTATGTCGAACAGGAGTGGTGAGAGTGGGCATCCCTGTCTTGTGCCTGTTCTTAGGGGAAATGGTTTTAGTTTTTGACCATTGAGTATGATGTTAGCTGTGGGTTTCTCATATATGGCTTTTATTATCTTGAGTTATGATACTTTTATTCCTAACTTGCTTAGAGCTTTTATCAAGAAAGCGTGTAGGATTTTGTCAAATGCTTTTTCTGAGTTAATTGATATGACTTTATGATTTTTATCTCTTAATTTCTTTATGTGATGTATCACATTTATTGATTTGCAAATATTGTACCACCCTTACATCGTCAGGATAAATCCTACTTGGTCATGGTGTACGGTCTTTCTGATATATTGCTGGATTCAATTTGCTAGAATTTTGTTGAGTATTGTGGCATCAATGTTCATGAGGGATATTGGCTTATGATTATCTTTCATTGTGTTGTCTTTATCTGGTTTTGGTATTAGGGTGATGCTGGCTTCATAGAATGAGCTTGGAAGTGTTCCTTCCTCTTGAATTTTTTTGGAATAATCTGAGGAGGATAGTATAGTATTTTTTAACAATCATTTGTATTTCTGTGGGGTCTCTTGTTATTTTGCCTCTATCATTTCTGCTTTTGTTTATTTGGGTCCTCTCTCTTTGCTTCCTGGTGAGCCTGGCAGGAGGTGTATCAATCTTGTTTATCCTTTCAAAGAACCAGCTCTTGGTTTCATTGATTTTCTGTATTGTTTTTTTGCTCTCTATGTCATTTATTTCTGCTCTAATCTTTATTATCTCCTTCCTTATGCTCTCTCTGGGCTTTTCTTGTTGCTCTCTTTCTAATTATTTGAGTTGTAGAGTTAGATGATTTACTATCATTTTTTCTTGTTTTTTGAAATAGGCCTGTAGTGTTATAAACTTCCCTCTCAGGACTGCTTTCATTGCGTCCCATAGGTTATGGATTGTTGTGTTTTCATTGTCATTAGTTTCTAGGATGTTTTTATTTCTTCTTTGATCTCATTGGTAACCCAATCAATATTTTATAACATGCTATTCAGCCTCCAAATGTTTTAGTATTTGGTAGTTTTTTCTAATATTATGCCATCCTGTTTTGAGAAGAGTCTTGGTATGATATCAATCTTCTTGAAATTGGGGAGATTTTGTTTGTGACCCTATATGTGGTCTATTTTTGAATATGTCCCATGAGCCCTTGAGAAGAATGTATATTCCGTGGCTTTGGGGTGAAGTGTTCTAAAGATGTCAATGAAGTCCATCTGATCTAGTTAGTCATCTTGGATTGCTGTTTCTTAGCTGATTGTTTGTCTAGAGGATTTATCCAGTGATGACAGTGGTGTATTAAAGTCCCCTACTATGATTGTATTGTTGTCAATCTCCCCTTTGATGTCTTCTAGGAGTTTTTTTATGTACTTGGGTGCTCCTGTATTGGGTGCATATATGTTTATCAGGGTTATTTCCTCTTGTTGTATTGATCCCTTTAGTATTATGAAGTGGCCTTCCTTATCTCTTGTTATGGCCTTCACTTTGAGGTCTATTTTTTCCCATATAAGTATTGCTACCCATAGTTTTTTTGTTGTTGTTTGTTTGTTTTTGTTTTGTTTTGTTTTTTTGTGTTTCTTTTCATTTCCATATGCCTGAAAGATATTTTTCCATCCCTTCACTTTCAGTCTGTGTGAGTCCCTTCTTCTGAGATGGGTTTCTTGTAGACAGCAACCGTATGGATGATGTTTTTTTATCCATTCAGCCACTCGATGTCTTTTGATTGGAGCATTTAGTCCGTTTACCTTTAAAGTTATTCTTGAAAGGTACTTGTTTGTAGCCATTTCTTTTTGGGGGGGTCTGTTTTCTTTCTGAGCTTTTTATTTCTTCATTTTACACTGGTCCCTTTAGCATTTCTTGCATTGCTGGCCTGGTGGTTATAAACTCCCTTAGCCTATTTTTGTGTGTGAAGCTTCTTATTTCTCCTTCAATTTTGATTGATAGGCTTACTGGATAGAGTATTCTTGGATTCAGTCCTTTGCTTTGCATCACTTTGTAAATTTCTGTTCATTCTTTTCTGGCCTGATGTGTTTCTGATGAGAAATCATTTGAAAATCTTATGGGAGATCCCTTGAATATAACTTTCTGTCTCTCTCTTGTGGCCATTAAGATTCTCTCTTTGTCCTGAGCATTTGCCATGGTAATTATGATGTGATTTGGTGTGAATCTTCTCCGATTCACCTTGTTTGGAACTCTCTGTGCTTGTGTGATTTTTTTCTTCCCCACCTCAGCGAAGTTTTATATTATTTCTTCAAATAGGTTTTCTAACCCTTGTGCCTCTTTCTGTTGTTCTGGCACCCCTATTGTTCATATGTTGTATTGTTTCATGTTATCCCATAGCTCCCTTAGTCTCTCCTCCTGTCTTTTAATTTTTTTCTCCAATTTCAGTTCAATTTGGGTGTGTTTTGCTTCCCTGTCTTCTAATTCGCTAGTTCGGTCTTCCGCTTCTCCTAGTCTACTGTTGAAACTTTCAATGGTATTTTTTATTGCAGCTATATCAGTCTTCATTTCTTCTTGGTTCTTACATAATTTGTTTATTCTTTCATCCATTTCCTCTTGCTTCTTGCATAAGTTGTTGAGTTTTTCCTCCATCTGGTTTATGCATTCTAGGACCCTTAATCTGAATTCTTTTTCTGTCATGCTGAATGCCTTTTTCACTTAGCTGCTTTTCTGGCGAGTCCTCCTTCTCTTTCCTTTGGGGGTTTCTTTGTCTACCCATGTTTGATCTCACCAACATATCTAGATGTTGAGTCATTCAGTGGCTGCTCCTTGGGTGGCAGTGGCTCCTCAGACTGAGGTTGCTCCTCTGGCAGTTGTGGTAGCAGCTGCTCCTCAATTGGCAGCAGCTCCTCTGGTGGGTGCTGTTCACAGTTGTGGTGGCTCCTCTGGCTGGTAGGGGGAGGCTTCACACACAGCTGCTGTTTCTCAGACTTAGGGTGTGCTGATCACGAGGCTGCTCTTCCTTGGATGGGTGCAGGCTACACAAGCCTCTTATTCGAGTCTTATAGACGTCCTTAATATGGTAGATTTTAGGCTAGGTGAGAGAGAATTAAAAAATTATTTGGTTAGGGAATGACTGGAGATACCTATTTTAGAAATATATCCTTGACTTCAATGTGAATATCTATAAATATGTATTTTAGCTTCTGTTGCCATGGATTATCTACACATATATAGCCAAGTGACTGGAATGACGGAACAACCACTATGACTAGTCCCTATGATGTACACTGCAACAGCCAACCAGCCTGATTGGGGCCCGATCAGCACCCACTTCTAACTCTCTTGGTCCCTCTGCCCCTGCTGTCCCAGCCCCTCCCCCGGAGCCAGCTGGACCTCACACATGCATGAATTCATGCACCAGGCCTCTCGTTCTCTAGATAAAATATGAAAATAAGAATTTGAGTGCCATTAGTTTACATGGAACTAATTAAAGAAAAAAAAACTGGAAAGTTTATTTGTGACATAATTTAAGGAAACAGAAGTGAGAGAGCTTAGAAAATAAGACAGGGAAGGGGAAAAGCCAATATCAGAGGAGGTTATTATGCCGAGTCAATGCCATATAATCTCAGTTGTATGTGTTAATCTAATGATCAAAATGAACTGATTAATAAAATGGACACTGTTAGAAATGCTCTCAACAATGTCACTGGAATGAGACAGACACTCAAAACTTCATTGCACCCTCCTGTGCCAAAGGGTGATTTTGCCAGCTGGAAACCAGGGGCAGAAAACAATGAATGTGAAGTCTATTTGGCTTTTGTTTCTTGATGTGGGTCTGCCCTGTGCCTCACTCTGAACTCTGACCTGATTGGTCAGGGCTCAGAGCTCAGGTTCACATTATTTCATGATCGGCTAATTCAGAGGAAGAGGAGGGGTAAGGCGGAGCTAAGATGGTGGCACTCTGATAGCCTGAAGGTCAGATCAAAATAGTGGGATCTAATATGGCAGTAAGCTCCTTTCTTTGACAGAAAAGATCACTGGTTCACTCTCACAACACAGAGGCATAAAAACATAGAACAACTGACAGCTGTCAAAGAGGAAGGATTTTGGGGAGAAGATACCACATGAAAGAAGAAGGGATTAGACAAAGAACATACATGCATACCCATAGACACATACAACAAACAGTATGGTGAAAGCCAAAGGAAAGGGAGGTGGGGCTGTGTAAAGGGGGTGAAGGGGAGGAAATGAGGACATAGTGTAAACAATGAAAATAAATTTTAAAAAGAGTACATTATCATAGTCATTGTCAAAGTCAATGCGGGTTCAAATTACTCAGGTTCTTGCACAGTGAAATAATGCATTTTAGAATTGGCCCTTAGAAAGGATAGCTAAAGCTTTTTTCACAGGCCTTTGTCCCTATTGGTTGAAACTTGTTCTTGCAATTGTAAACTTTCACCTTATGAGCTATCTTTTTATAAGAACACTGTGAAAAAGTAAGAAGCTCCTTGAATATGTGTAAAATTGTATTCTTCCTGTACAACTTCATGTGCACTCTCAGAACTATCTACCATAACACTGGCATAGGTGAATCAAGAGATCTGTAACAGAATTGTAAGAGTGAGACACTAATTAGGAGACCAATGCTATTGTCTCAATATTGACTTAAAAAAAGCTATCTACACTAATAAAAGACAAAGATGCTAATTAACTGTACCTTCACTATGCCCTAAGCTATGCCCACCAGCCAATCAGAGCAACTATATGCAAATTAACCCAACCAAGATGGTCGCTGGAAGCCATGGAGCTGTAGCAAGCAGGAGGCTTGGTTGCCCGGGTGATGGAGGAAGTCAAGCTTCCCACAGGCCCTGAGCTGGCTGCGGCCTCCGCTCATGGCAACAAAGCTTCAATTATAGAAGACAAATAAATCCCAGACACCTGCTTCCAGCCAGCCTCCACTGGTAGTTTGGGTAGCTGGGGGTAGTGGCCATCCTGCAAACAGCCATAAGCCCCTCACCCAGGATGGCCACACCCTCATGGGGTGAGGGCCCCCGCTGTGGGTCTTGGCCTGCCTGCAAACAGCCATCAGCCCCTCACCCAGACTGGCCAGGCACCCCAGCAGGAGCCCCCCACCCTGAAGGAGGTGTGACCAACTTGAAAATGGACCTCAGCCCCTTACTCAGGCTGGCCAGGCACCCCAGTGGGGACCCCCACACTGAATGGGCTGTGGCCAGTTTGAAAACAGCCATCATCCCCTCACACAGGCTGGCCAGGCACTCCTATATAATAAAAGGGTAATATGCAAATTGACCCTAGCAGCAGAATGACTGGAAATGACTGGTCACTATGACACACACTGACCACCAGGGGGGCAGATGCTCAATGCAGGAGCTGCCCCCGGGTGGTCAGTGCGCTCCCACAGGAGGAGCTCTGCTCAGCCACGAGCCAGTCTGATGGCTACCAGTACAGCGGTGGTGGAGGGAGCCTCTCTTGCCTCCTCAGTGGCACTAAGGATGTCTGATTGCAGCTTAGGCCTGCTCCCTGCTGGCAAGTGGACATCCCCTGAGGGCGCCCAGGCTGCCAGAGGGATGTCTGACTGCCAGTTTAGGCCCAATCCCCCAGGCAGTGGGCCTAAGCCAGCAGGTAGTCATCCCCCAAGGATTCCCAGACTGTGAAAGGGCACAGGCAGGGCTGAGGGACCCCCCAAAGAGCACAGACTTTTGTGCACTGGGCCTCTAGTATGCATATAAACTAGAAGCCCAATGCATGAACATTCGTACAAGAATGGGACTTCCTTCCCCTGGATGCCGGCACCATCTTCGCTCCAGCCGAACCACCTTTCCATCTTTGCTCCAGCCCAGAGCCACCTTTCTACCTTCCCACACTGCCCAGAGGCCCGGAGCAGCTGAGATGGTGCAGAATGTCATGGTGATGACGCAAGTGTCCTGCCCCACCCCCTGGCCAATTGGTGCCTACACATGTGAGTGCTGCTCACATGCCCACCATCTTTGTTGGGTTTACAGACTAACACCTGCTTGATTGTGGGACATCATGAAGGTATGGTCAATTTACATATTTGTCTATTCTTAGTGTAGAAGCCTAAGTGACCAAACGACTGAATGATTGGTCATCTGGTCACTATGACATGCACTGACCACCAGGGGCAGATGCTAAACACAGGAGCTTCCCCTTGGTTGTCAGTGCACTCCAGATGGGTAGCACTGCTCAGCCAGATGCCAAGCTCACAGCTGATGAGCACATCTGCAGCAGTGCAAGCCTCTCCTGCTGACACTTCCCATGTGCGCCCAATTGGCGGTGGCCGGTGAAGTGGGGCTGGGATGAGCAGGAATAGCATGGCACCCAGCCTGGGCTTGGGCTCCTCCCCAGCCACCTGCTGCTTCACACACTACTTCATGTTTTGCAGGATTGATGCAGACAGCAGGCTAGGGCCTGATGAGCTGGCAGATAAGACCAGGCAGTAGAAGCATGGAAGTCCACTGATACCTGAGAGACAGGCTGAGGGACCCCAGTGGTGTATCAATCCATGAACTAGGTCTCTAGTAAGAACATACAAAGCATGGTCCCTGTGAGAGGAAGATAACTGGGTGTTCCAAGAATAACACTGAATTAGTGTGGACAAAAAGCACAGGAATACTTATAGAAGATGAGATTTTAAAAGTAAGTGGGTCAAATATTTTATAGACCATTATATACATATTGGCCTTTATTCTCGGATAAAGAGGTAGCTGGGAAGTTATTTAAGTCACTAATCATTAGAAAAATGCAAATCAAAACAGTAATGATGTACCATCTCACACCTGTCAGAATGGCTATCATCAACAAATCAAAAAATGACAAGTGCTGTAGAGGATGTGGAGAAGAAGGAACTCTCGTGCACTACTGGTGAGAATGCAGACTGGTGCAGCCACTATGGAAGACAGTATGGAGTTTCCTCAAAAAACTAAAAGTGGAACTCCCATTTGACCCCATGATGCCACTTCTAGGCATATATCCCAAGAAAACAGAAACAACAATCAGAAAGGATATATGCACCCATATGTTCTTAGCAGTGCAATTCACCATAGCTAAGATCTGGAAACAGCCTAAGTGCCCATAAGTAGAAAAATGGATTAGAAAACTGTGGTACATCTACACGATGGAATACTATGCTGGTGTAAAAAAGAAGGAACTCTTACCATTTGCAACAGCATGGATGGAACTGGAGAATATTATGCTAAGTGAAATAAGCCGGTCAATGAAGGAAAAATACCACATGATCTCACTCATTTATGGATAATTAAGACCATTATAAACTTATGAACAAAAATAGATATGGAGGCAGAGCAGCCTCGAACAGATTGTCAAACTACAGTGGGAAGACCGGGGAGGGTTGTGGGGCAGAAGGGGTTGGAGTAAGAGATCAACCGAAGGACTTGAATATAAGTATAACCAATGGACATAAGACAGTGGGGGGTACAGGAGGCCAGGGGATTGTTAAGGGCAGGAAAAAAGGAGACATATGTAATACTCTTTGTAATACTTTAAGCGATAAAACAACTTAAAAAAATAAAAAAAGAAAAGCAGAGAAATAAAAGAAACAACAAGAAGACCCACTGCATGGGAGAAGATATTTGGCAATGATATCACGGATAAGTGTTTAATCTCCAACATTTACAGAGAACTCATGAAACTTAACAATAGGAAGATAAACAATCCAATCAAAAAATGGACAACAGACCTAAAGAGACACTTTTCGAAAGAGGACATACAAAAGGCCAAAGACATTTGAAAACATGCTCAAAGTCGCTAATTATATGAGAGATGCAAATCAAAACGACAATGTGGTACCATCTCACACCTGTCAGAATGGCTATCATCAACAAATCAACAAACAACAAGTGCTGGAGAGGATGTGGAGAAAAAGGAACTCTCGTGCACTGCTGGTGGGAATGCAGACTGGTGAGCCACTGTGGAGAGCAGTATGGAGCTTCCACAAAAAACTAAAAATGGAACTCCCATTTGACCCCGTGACCCCACTTCTAGGAATATATCCCAAGAAGCCAGAAACACCAATCAGAAAGGATATATGCACTCCTATTTTCATAGCAGCACATTTTACTATAGCTAAGATTTGGAAACAGTGTAAGTGCCCATCAACAGATGAGTGGATCAAAAAACTGTGGTCGATTTACAGAATGGAATACTATGCTGCGGCAAAAAAGAAGGAACTCTTGCCTTTTGTAACAGAATGGATGGAACTGGAGAGCAGTGTGCTAAGTGAAATAAGCCAGTCAGAGAAAGATAAATACCTCATGATTTCACTCATTTGTGGAATATAGAGAACAACAGAGACTGATGAACAGGGACAGATCCAAAGACTGAGAAACAGCGATCAGGCTATTAATCCCCAGAGGGAAAGTAGGCAAGGGAGGGGGCAAGACTTGTATGCATGCATATAAGCCAGACCAATGGACACGGACAACAGGGGGATGAGAGCATGAGTGGGGGGAGGGGGAGGAGAAAAGGGGTTTAATGGGGGGGACGAAGACACATTTGTAATACCTTAAGTAATAAAGAATTTTTTTTAAAAATGAAATCAACTACAATAAAAACAATCAAAAAAATTCAAACACTTGGAAGCTGAATAGCATGCTATTAAATAATGATTGGGTTGCCAAAGAGATCAAAGAGAAGTTAAAAACATCCTTGAAACAAATGACAATCCATTGTTGTGAAAACACAACAATCCAAAATCTATGGGACACAGTGAAAGCAGTTCTGAGAGGGAAGTTTATAGCTCTACAGGCCTACCTCAAAATAAACAAGGAAAAATGTTAATAAATTATCTAACTCTACAACATAAAGAATTAGAGAGTAGCAAGGAAAGCCCAGAGTGAACAGAAGGAAAGAGATAATAGAGACCAAAACAAAAATAAATGACTTAGAGACCAAATATATATGGCCAATGAAACCAAGAGCTGGTTCTTTGAAAGAATAAACAAAATTGATGAAAATCTAGGCGGCTCACCAAGGAACAAAGAGATAGGACCTAGATAAACAAAATCAGAAATGAAAGAGGCAAAATAACAACAGACCCCACAGAAATACAAAGGATTGTTAAAAAAAATACTATGAAAAACTTGACAACCTAGAGGAAATGGACACATTTCTAGAAAAATAAGACCTTCCAAAACTCAACCAAGAAGAATCAAAAAATCTCAACAGGCTGATAACTAAGGAGGAAATTGACCTGTACTCAGAAAACTATAGAACATTGAAAAAATAGATAAAGACATAAATAGATAGAAGAACACACTTTGTTCATGGATTGGTAGAATCAACACCATTAAAATGTCCATACTATTCAAAGCAATCTATAGATTCAATGCAATCCCCATTAAAATACCAACAGCATATTTTGCAACCTAGAGAAAACAACAATTCATATAGAATTAAGAAAACTCCAAATAGCCACAGCAATCCTGAGAAAGAAGAGCAAAGTGGGTGGGATCTCAATACCAGATATCAAGCTACATTACAAAGCCACTGTTCTCAGAGCTGCCCAGTACTGGCACAAGAACAGACATATAGAACAATGGAATAGAATAGAGAACCCAGAATTCTACCCAAGCCAGTATGCTCAATTAATATTTGACAAAAGATGCAAGAGCATACAATGGAATCAATACAGTCTCTTCAATAAATGGTGTTGGGAAAATTGAACTGATACATGTAAAAAAATGAAACTAGACCACCAACGTACACCGTACCCAAAAATAAACTGAAAATGGATAAAGGACTGAAATGTAAGATGGGAAACCATAAAAATCTTAGAGGAATCTACAGGCAGCAAGATCTCAGACATATGCCGTGATTTTTGATAAAAACCATCAGCAAAGTGGGAATAGAGGAATCATAGCTCAACATAATCAAAGCAGTGTCTTCACCAATACAGATCCTAGGGCAATGGAAACTAATAAGGGAATAAACAAATGGGACTACATCAATATAAAAACCTTCTGCACATCAAATGAAACCATCAACAAAACAATAAAAATGCCCACTGCATGGGAGAATATAGTTGCCAATGTTATTTCAGATAAGGGTTTAATCTCCAAAGTTTACAGGAAGTCATACAACTTAACAAAAGGAAGATAAACAATCCAATCAAAAAATGGGGAACGGACCTAAATACAGTCAATCCTTGGGTTATGTAGGTCTCGACTTACCGTTTTGTGGTTAGTCTTCATCTCCCATTTATTTATAAAAAAATGTTTCGTCATTTCGATGTATGTACATATGTGCTTTATGTTTTTTATTATTTATTTACCACAAGTAAAGGTCAGGATTTGCCGGGCTGAGGTAACCCTCCCACCCAAATACATGAATTTTTGTGCACTAGGCCTCTAGTCCTATATAATATAAGCCTAATATACAAATTGTTTCCTCGACTAGAGTTTGGCTGGGAGTTTGACAGCTTAACCAGTCTCTATGACATGCACTGACCACCAATGGGCAGACGCTCGGACCAGTAACTTAGCTTGCTGCAGGCGCTGGTGGGTTGGACTGGAAAGTGAGGTGTGAGGAGAGAGCTGTCAGGAAGCTCCCAGGGTTTGGCCGCTGGATGGATGAGGATGGCAGTGGGAGCCAGGAGGGATGGAGTGGGAGGGAAGGCTGCTACACTTGATTCAAGAGCCCTCTGCAGCCTGTGGCATTCTCAGTGCACGATTTATAATATTCAGAGATGCTTATTTTTATTTGTTAAGTTTCACTAACTACTCCAGGAGAGTGGGTAGCACCATTACAGGGGGCAGGCCAGGCATACCTGCCCAAAGCCAAGGTGCAGCTTCGGGCCCCTGGAATGCAACAGAGAGAGGGGTGGGGCTGTCAGAGAAACTGAGTCCAAAACTTGAAGTGGAGGCATCAAGGGGTGGAGGGTGATAGTTGTGCAGGGGTCTAGAAAAGCTAATGGGTGGGGGCAGCTGAGGAGCTCAATGCCTCTCTCATGGGACAAGCACCACATCTCTCCCTCCTCCTCCCGGTGACTTGTCACCCCAGCTCTTCTCCAAAGCTTGGGCTTGCCCCACACAGCTCTCCACCACTGCACACCCCACACTGCTTTGCCTGCCCCACCCCACTCTACACAACCCCCCTCAATTCCCACACAGCCTTTGGAGAGCTCCACTCCCAGAGGAGAAAGTGGGAGGCTGTAGACAGGAGGTCACATGAGGAGGGGTCAGAGCAGGGCCCACCAAGTTAGATGGAGGGGAAGGAGAGAAACCCCACAGGACTGGGGGCAGAGACAGGCGGGGAAGGAGGGCCATGTGGAAGCTTTGCCCTTGGTTGAAGTAGAAATCCTGACCCCATTTTACAGACCCTAGCAGAGTGTGTGTGTGGGGAGGGTCAAAGACAAAAGAGGGTTTGAGGGGACTGGATGGAGAGCAGCAACATTTGATTAATGGCCTATTTATTATTTTTGTTAATATATATTTTTTGATTTCAGAGAGGAAGGCAGAGAGAGAGAGAGAGAGAGAGAGAGAGAGAGAGAGAGAGAGAGAGAGAAACATCAATGATGAGAGAGAATCGATCTGCCTCCCACACACCACCTCCTGGGGATTAAGCCTGAAACCCAGGAATGTGCTCTTGACTGGAATCAAACCCAGGACCCTTCAGTCCACAGGATGTGGTTCTATTCACTGAGACAAACCATTTAGGGAAACTCATGGCCTATTTAAAACCACTGAAGTAGGCTGAGGAGGAGTCTTACCATGATGGTGTTACCTGATAATGAGGGTGTCTCTCCTTATGTTGGAGTAATTGGAACTGCAGCTAAGTTAAGACACATTCATGGAGCCTGCAAAGGGTTTACACACACACAATTCAATTTACTTCATGTGGCAGCTGATGATGGTGAGCAGAGCCTTGGAAAGACATGCGGTCTCCAAGACCAGGGGCAGGAGAAAGTGCATGCGGGGCATTCCGCACCTTGAGTTACTATCTATTGCTATATAATAAAGATGTAATATGCAAATTAACCCTCACACCCTCACAAGACCAGGCCAGCAGGGGGGATAGTGAGGGACAACCAAACAACTGAACAAGCAGTCGCATGGTGTGACCAGGTCGGCAGGGGGGTTAGTGAGGGATGACCAAATAAATAAACAGCAGGCTGCGTTGGGCGACAAGGCCAGTGGGGGAGGAGGCATCAGTGGTGACCAGGCTGGCAGGGGGCACAGTTGGGGGCAACCAGGCCAGCATGGGGGCAGTTGGGGGTGGCCAGGCCGGCAGTAGGAGGCATTTAGGGGCAACCAGGCAGGCAGGCATATGAGCGATTAGGAGCCAGAGGTCCAAGATTGTGAAAGGGATCCCAGATTGGAGAGGGTGCAGGCTGGGCTGAGGGGACCCCCCCTCCCTTGCATGAATTTTGTGCACTGGGATTCTAGTCTTATCTAATAATAGAGAAACATGGTAATTAACAGTAACTTCGCTACCCTTCCCATTGGCTAATCAGCAAGATATGCAAATTAACTGCCAACCAATATGGCAGCCGGCAGCCTGACAGCTGAAGCAAACAGGAGGCTTGCTTCAGTGAAGGAGGAAGCCAACGTTCCCCGCCTGCTGCTGCCAGCCTCTGAGCTTGCACTCTAAGAAACAATGTTGCAATTATAGAAGCTAAAAAATCCCCAGAAACCTGATTTCAGGTGTCAGAGCTGGAGCGAGCAGGACCGCAAAAGTGTTACAATTATAGAACCCAAACAAACCCAGATAAATGCTTTCAGCAGCCAAGGTCTCAGAGCTGGAGCCAAGCCTCCGAGCTAAAGCCGGCTCTCAGCTCCAGTGACAGCCATAGCAGGTAAATAAATCCCAGAATTAAAAAAAAAAAAAGAAAAAAAGGAGAGGTTTGGAGCTTCAGTCACCTGCCAGTCTGAAAATGGCCCTCAGCCCCTCACCCAGACTGGCCAGGCACCCCATTGGGGACCCCCACCCTGAACGGGGTGTGACCAGCTGAAAACAGCCATCATCTGCTCATCCAGGCTGACCAGGCACCCAAGCAGGACCCTCACCCTGATCCAGGACACCCTTCAGGACAAACCAGCTGGCCCCCACCCATGTACCAGGCCTCTATCCTATATAGTTAAAGGGTAATATGCCTCCCAGCACCAGGATCAGCGGAGCCGCGAGGCCTCCTGGCACCGGGATCAGCGTGACAGGGGGCAGCGCCCAAACCCCCTGATTGCTGTGTGGCTCTGTGTGTGACAGGAGGCGGGACCACAACCTCCCTATCCGCCCTGCTCTGTTTGTGACAGGGGAAGGCGCCCCAACCTCCTGATCAACCCTGCTCTGTGCCTGATTGGGGGAGCTCCCCAAACCCCTGATCGCCCTGCAGCTCTGTGTGTGACAGGGTGCGGCACCCCAACCCTCTGATCGGCCCTGCTCTGTGTGTGACAGGGTGTGGCGCCCCAACCTCCTGATCGGTCCTGCCCTGAGTGTAACAGAGTGTGGCGCCCCAACTCCCCTATCAGCCCTACTCTGTGTGTGACAGAAGAGAGCTCTCCAAACCCCTGATCGACCCTGCTCTGTGCGTGACAGGTTACGGAGCCCCAACCCCCTGATGGGCCTGCTCTGTGCGTGACAGTGGGGAGCTCCCCAACCCCCTGACTGGCCCTGCTCTGTGCATGACAGGGGGTGGCGCCGCAACCTCCCCATTGACCCTGCCTTGAGTGTGACAGGGGGCGGTGCCCCAACCCCCCAATCATACCTACCCTGAGCGTGACTGAGGGTGGCATTGCAACCTCCTGATTCGCCCTGCTCTGTGCATGACAGGGGACAGCAACCCAACTCCCTAATCAGCCCTGCTCTGAGCCTGACCAGGGGCTGCACCTAGGGATTGGGCCTGCCCTCTGCCACCTGGGAGCAGGCCTAAGCCAGCAGGTTGTTATCTCCCGAGGGGTCCCAGATTGCGAGAGGGCACAGGCCGGGCTGAGGGACCCCCCTCCCCCCCAAGTGCACAAATTTTTGTGCACAGGGCCTCTAGTATATATATAAAGCCTAATATGCTAAGTGTCGGACTGTGCAGTTGGCCGACTAGTCACTATGACATGTGCTGACCACCAGGGGGCAGATGCTTGGACCATTAGGTTAATTTGCAGCTTGAGTCCCGCCAATTAGGACTGGGTGAGATTAGGCCAGACAGGCCCTGGAGCCCTCCCTTGGTCTCTCTCCAGCTACTGGCCCCAATCAGAAGTGGGTGAGAGAGCCCTGATCAGCCCCAATCATTGGACAGGCAGAGGGACCCCAACCATGCATGGATTCATGCAGTGTTGAGTAAGCGTGGTGAAAGTGGACATCCTTTTCTTATTCCTCTTGTTAAGGGAAACACTTTTAGTTTTTGTCCATTCAGTATTATGTTGTGTGTAGTTTTGTTATATATGGCCTATATTATGTTGAGATATGATCTCTCTATTTCCACTCTTTTGAGAGTTTTTATCAAAAAAGAGTGCTTGATTTTATCAAATCCTTTTTCTGCATCTATTGATATGATCATGTGGTATTTATTTTTCATTTTATTTATGTGATGTATCACACTTATTGATTTGCAAATATTGTGCCAGCCTTATAACCTTGGAATAAATCCCACTTTATCATGGTATATGATCTCTAATAATAAAAGCATAATGTGGTAATTGGACTGGACAGCTGAACAACCTTCCTCGCATCCTTCTAGATGGCCTTCTGGACGAAGCCAGGACTGTGAGGCCTAGGCAAGCCAAGGCAGCTGCAAGGGCCAAGCCCCTTGCACAAATTTTGTGCTTGGGTCTCTAGCCTTTTCAAAATATTGTTGGATCTGATATGCTAATATTTTGCTGAGGATTTATTTTTTATTTATTTCATTTATTAATACTTATTGTTGAGATTATTACAGATGCCCATCTTTTTTCCCCCCATAGTTTACCTCCACCCAGTTCCCACCCTACTCCAGGCCCTCGCCATCCTATTGTCTGTGTCCATAGGTAATGCATATAAGATCTTTGTCTAATCTCTTCCCACCATCCCTCCAAATCCCCTTGCCTATAAGAATTGTCAGTCTGTCCCATTTCCATGCCTCTAATTCTATGCCATTCACCAGTTTAATTTGTTCAGCAGATTTTTTATTCATTTGATTTTTAGATTCAATTGTTGATAGATATATCTTTGTTGTCACTTTGATGCTCATATTTTTTATCTTTACCCTTTCCTTCTTCTTCCTCTTCTTTTTTTTAATACATTTTATTGATTTTTTACAGAGAGGAAGGGAGAGAGATAGAGAGTTAGAAACATCGATGAGAGAGAAACATCGATCAGCTGCCTCCTGCCCACAACCCAGGCACATGCCCTTGACCGGAATCGAACCTGGGACCCTCCAGTCCGCAGGCCGACGCTATCCACTGAGCCAAACCGGTTTTGGCTTCTTCCTCTTCTTAAAGAATACCCTTCAGCATTTCATATAATACTAGTTTGGTGGTGATAAACTCTTTTAGCTTATTCTTGACTGAAGCTCTTTATCTGACCTTCAATTCGAAATGATAACTTTGCTGGGTAAACTTGGTCATAGGTTCTTGCTATTCATCACTTTAAATATTTCTTGCTTCTCCCTCTGGCCTGCATAGTTTCTGTTGAGAAATCAGCTGAGTCATATGGGCACCCCTTGTAGGTAATTAACTTGCTGCTTTTAAGATTATCTCTTTATCTATAGCCTTGGCATTTTAATTATCATGTATCTTGATGTGGTCTTCTTTGGATTCCTCTTCTTTTGGGTTCTCTGAGCTTCCTGGACTTGAAAGTCTGCTTCTTTCACCAGGTAGGGGAAGTTTTCTGCCATTATTTCTTCAAATAAGTTTTCAATATCTTGCTCTCCCTTTCATCTTCTGGCACCCCCATAATTTGGATATTGGTGCACTTAAAGTTGTCCCAGAGGCTCCTTACTCTATCTTCATATTTTTTAATTCTTTTTTCTACAGCCACTTGGCCTGGAGGTCAAACCCTCCCTGGTATTAGCTACAACAATCAAGGCTTAACTACAAGACTGCGCACAAAGACCACTAGGGGGTGCACCAAGAAAGCATAACAAAATGCGGAGACAAAGAAACAGGACAAAATTGTCAATGGAAGCTATAGAGTTCAGAACCACACTTTTAAGGTCTCTCAAGAACTGTTTAGAAGCCGCCGATAAACTTAATGAGATCTACAAGAAAACTAATGAGACCCTCGTTGTTATGATGGGGAACCAACTAGAAATTAAGCATACATGGACTGAAATAACGAATATTATACAGACTCCCGACAGCAGACCAGAGGAGCGCAAGAATCAAGTCAATGATTTGAAATGCGAGGAAGCAAAATACACCCAACCGGAGGGGCGGAATGAAAAAAGAATCCAAAAATGCGAGGATAGTGTAAGGAGCCTCTGGGACAGCTTCAAGCGTACCAACATCAGAATTATAGGGATGCCAGAAGATGAGAGAGACCAAGATATTGAAAACCTATTTGAAGAAATAATGACAGAAAACTACCCCCACCTGGTGAAAGAAATGGACTTACAGGTCCAAGATGCGTGGAGAACCCCAAACAAAAGGAATCCAAAGAGGACCAAGACACATCATAATTAAAATGCCAAGAGCAAAAGACAAAGAGAGAATCTTAAAAGCAGCAAGAGAAAGAAACTCAGTTACCTACAAGGGAATACCCATACGACTGTCAGCTCATTTCTCAACAGAAACTTTGCAGGCCAGAAGGGAGTGGCAAGAAATATTCAAAGTGATGAATACCAAGAACCTACAACCAAGATTACTTTATCCAGCAAAGCTATCATTCAGAACTGAAGGTCAGATAAAGAGCTTCACAGATAAGGAAAAGCTAAAGGAGTTCATCACCACCAAACCAGGATTATATGAAATGCTGAAAGGTATCCTTTAAGAAGAGGAAGAGGAAGAAAAAGGTAAAGATACAAATTATGAACAACAAATATGCATCTATCAACAAGTGAATCTAAGAATCAAGTGAATAAATATTCTGATGAACAGAATGAACTGGTGATTATAATAGAATCAGGGACATAGAAAGGGAATGGACTGACCATTCTTGGGAGGGAAAGGGGTGTGGGAGATGCGGGAAGAGACTGGACAGAAATCGTGCACCTATGGATGAGGACAGTGGGTGGGGAGTGAGGGAGGAGGGTGGGGCGGGAACTGGGAGGAGGGGAGTTATGGGGGAAAAAAGAGGAACAAATGTAATAATCTGAACAATAAAGATTTAATTAAAATATAAATAAATAATTTTTTTTTTCTCTTCTGGTTGGGTGTTTTTTGTTTCCTCATGTTTCAAATCATTGATTTGATTCTTCGGATTCACTAGTCTACTGTTGAATACCTGTATATTATTTTTTATTTCAGTGTATGGTCCTTTTCAATTTTCTTGGCATTCTCCCTAAGATCCCTGTAAGTATCACCAAGTTCTGCTGGGATCCAACCCCAGCAGGTCCAGGGGTTCTCAAAGGCGTAGACGAAGTCGGCGAAGAAGGAAGGACACAGAGACAGTGTTCAGTTGATCAGCAGCCTACCCAGGATCTCCAGCCAGGATCTACAGCCAACTTCTGGTCTGGATCTCCAGAGAGGTTCTGCTGTTTATTGTCTTGTTACATCCGTATTTATACCAGTTGATTTTAATCCTGTCAATTTCTATTACAAAGGTTAGGGTGTTTCTTATCTCCATTCCAGGGAGTAAAGATTATGTAGCTTAAGCATGATTGTTTGTAGTTAAAGTGATTAACTACCCGCCTGGCACTTAGTTAAGGAGTTTCATCCCCTCCCTAACTTCAGGGAAAAATCCCTACCTGGGGAAACAACCTGTCTTGGAGAGGTGACCTTGGTTAAAACACACAGCGCTAAGGGGAGCAAACATATTAAGAACAGTATGCTATGTACGCCAGGTCCCTTGAAACATATGCTGTGCAGATGTTTCTATCCTGTAGCGACTGTGTCAAGCAGCCAGGATGGACCGGCTTCTGGCAAAGTTCCTCAGAGGTTTCTAGAAGATTCTTGAGTCATCTTATAACTGTGGTTTTGAACTCTATATCTAGTAGTTTGTTTTCTTCCATTTCTTTCATGTGTGACATGTTTCCTTGTCTCCACATTTTGGCTGCTTTCCTGTGTTTGTTTCTATGTATTAGGTTGCTGCTAAGTCTCCTTGAGTTAGTAGAGTGGCCTTGTGTAGTAGGTGTCCTATAGGGCCCAGTGGCTCAGCCTACCCAATCACCTGATATGGACATCCTTTGTATGCTGTGCGCACAGTTTTGTTGCAGTTAAGCCTTAATTGCTGTTGGTGTTATTTAGAGGAATTGACCTCCAGGCCAATTGGCTGTAGGGACCAGCTGTGACTAGAGTGGGAGAGCTGGTGTGCAGGAGACACCCTTATGGAGCAGGACTTGCTTTAGTGGGACTTTGGTGCTCACTGAGTCTGCCCCTTGAGTGTATCTCTTATGGATGTGAAACATTGTAATCTGGTATGGTCTCATACTGACTACTGGGTACACTGGTTCTTGGGTCTCCAGGGCGGTGGAAAGACAGCCTCTGCCTGGAGCCATCCAGCAGGAGCTACAGAGACATATGCAGATTCCTCCTCTTTGAATCAGGTTTGGAAGTGTCCAGAGGAGGCCCAGCTGTGAAGCAAGGCAGGCTGGTTCTGATGCCAGTTTTGATGCCTTTTATTTATAAGTTTGGGACTCCCTGACCCAGCTGCAGCTTGTTTGACAGGTTTTAGCCTGAGAAAGAACAGGCCATTCATATGCAAAAGCTGCTGCACAGAGCTTGGGTGGTGTTATAAATTGGGTGGGGTGGGGTCTTAGGTATTCACCTTGGTGGAGCAAAGAGAAATGGCTGCCAGTCAGCTCTGCACCAGGGAGGTCTCAGCTTGGGAACAATGACCACTGAGAGCTCCTCCATCTGGAAGAAAGCCACCTCTGAGTTCCTGCCCTGCTGCTAAACAGTCCCATTTCTCTCCGTATATGTCTGGGACCACGACAGCCTCATCCAGCAGAGGAGCTCAGAGCTTATAAATTCAGTTTGTGGTGTCAGCCTTTTAAGAGGAGCAGCTAGGTCTCCAGCAACCTGTATGTTACTCAGCCCCAATCCACACTGGTTTTTACAGCCCATATTTCTTACTTCCTGTAGGGACCTCTTTCCCCAGCTCTGGAACCCTGAGCTGGGTGTCTGATATGGTGCTGGGACCTCTTGCTCCTTCAGGTGGCCTCTGCAGAGGCAATCTCCCTCCTGATTAACAAAGTGGCACACCTAGGTGCCAGACCAGCCCGTTCCATGCCTCTGAACCTCCTATCAGTCTCAATGCACTTTCTTCTTTACCTCTCTAGTTGTAGTATTTCCACTCAGCCAGTTTTCTCATGGTCTGGAGGATGGTTGTTCTGTATTTTAGCTGTAATTTTGATTTGGTTGTGGGAGGCAGCAAGTACAGGCATTTACCTAACCTGCCATCTTGATTCTCCTCTTGCTGAGGATATTAGCATCCGTGTTCATTAGGGATATTGTCCTATAATTCTCTTTTTTTGTAGTTTCTGGTTTTGGAATTGATATAATGCTGGCTTTGTAAAAAGAGCTTAGAAGTGTTCCTTCTTCTTGAATTTTTTTGAATAGTTTGAGGAGGATATGTGTTTGTTCTTTGCACATTTGGGAAAATTCTTCTGTAAATCCATCTGGCCTAGGACTTTTGTTTGCTGGAAGTGTTTTTATTATTATTACTGCTTCTATTTCATCAATAGTTATTGGCCTACTCAGCTTTTCTGGCTCTTCTTGATTGAATTTTATAAGACTGTATGTTTCTAGGGATTTGTCCATTTTGTTGGCATATAATTGTTCGTAGTATTTGTTTACCATTCATTGTATATCTGTGGTGTCTGTTATTATACCACCACTTTCATTTCTGATTTTATTTATTTGGATCCTCTCTCTTTGATTCTTGATGATTTTGACTAAGGATTTTCATCAACTTTGTTTATCTTGTAAAAAAAAAAAAAACACCAACCACCCAGCTCTTATATTCATTAATCTTTTGTACTGGTTTTTTTTTATTCTCTACATAATTTAGTTCCATTCTGGTCTTTATTATTTCCTTCCTTCTACTTCCACTGGGCTTTTCTTTTTCAAATATATTTTATTGATATTTTACAGAGAGGAAGAGAGAGGGATAGAGAGTTAGAAACATTGTTGAGAGAGAAACATCAGTCAGCTGCCTCCTGCACACCTCAAACTGGGGATGTGCCTGCAACCAAAGTACATGCCCTTGACAGGATTCAAACCTGGAACCCTTCAGTCTGCAGGCCGACACTCTATCCACTGAGCCAAACCGGTCAGGGCACTGGGTTTTCTTGCTGTTCTCTTTCTAATTATGTATTGCGGGTTAAAGAGTTTATTAGTGTTTTTTCTTGTTTCTTGAGGTAGGCCTATAGCATCTATCTTTTTGTGTTTTTTAGTTTTCATGTTGTGATTAATGTCAAGTTTCATAGCATTACGGTCAGAGAAGATGCTTGATATGCTTCAATCTTCTTAAATTTATTGAGGCTTATTTTGTGTCCTAACATGTGTCTGACCTATAAAATATTTCAAGTGCACTTGAAAATAATGTATATTGTACTGCTTTGGGTGAAATTTTCTGAAGATATCAATTAAATCCATCTGATCTGGTGTGTCATTTAAAGCCACCATATCCTTACTGATTTTCTGATTTGAATATCTATCCATTGATATCTATGAGGTGTTTAAATCCCCTACTGTGACTGTATTGCTGGTAACCTCCTGCCTTATGTCCATCAAGATTTGCTTTACATATTTTAGTGCTCCTATGTTTGGTACATAAATATTTACAAGGATTATATCCTCTTGTTGGATTGTTATTGTTATCATTTTATAGTGTTTTAGTTGTATTAACTATAACTTTTGCTTTAAAATATATTTTATCAGATATAAGTTTTGCCACCCAGCAATTTTTTCTATTTGTGTGAAATATCTTAATTTTTTTTTTTTTTTTGCTTTTAGTGTATGTATCTTTTGTAGACAACATATGTATACTTTTTCTGTTCTTATCTATTCAGCTGTCTTATGTCTTATGTTTGAAACTTTTAAGCTATTTACATTTAAAGTAAATACTATGTTTCATATATATTGCCATTTTAGTCTTTTAACTATGTTCCTTTGTTTTTCTTCTTTACCTCTTCCTCTTCCCTTTCTCCCCTCCTTCTTAATGCAGCCCCTTTAACATTTCTTGTAATACTTAGTGGTAACAAACTCCTTTTGATTTTCCTTGCCTGGGAAGCTCTTTTTCCTTTAATCCTATTTAATAAAAGAGAAACATGCAAATTAACCATCACTCCATTCCACCCACAAGCCACGCCTAGCAGCCAATCAAGAGCAAGTATGCAAATTAACCCAACCAAGATGGTGGCAGCCATGGAGCTGGAATGAGCAGGAGGCTTGGGTTACCCCTGGTGATGGAGGAAGCCAAACTTCTGGCCTGCCCTGACAGTCCCTGGCCTCCCTCAAGGCTACAAAGTTTCAATTATAGAAGATAAATAAATCCCAGATACCTGCTTCCAGCCGGCAAGAAGGGGCTAGGAGCTTGGGTCACTGGGGCCATGGCCATCCTGCAAACAGCCATCAGGCCCTCACCCAGGCTGGCCAGGCACCCCAGTGAGGACGCCCACCCTGAAGGGGATGTGGCCAGCTTTAAAAAAGCCTTCAGCCCCTCACCCAGGCTGTCCACACTCCCCCAGCAGGGATCCTCACTCCATGAGGGCATGACCGGCCTGCAAACCACCACAGGCCACTTACCTAGGCTGCCCCATGCACGAAGAAAACCCCTACCCTGATCCAGGGCACCCTTCAGGGCAAACCAGAAGGCCCCCACCCATGCACCAGGGCTCTAGCTAATCTAATAAAAGAGAAACATGCAAATTGACTGTACCTCTGCTACACCCACAAGCCACGCCCATCAGCCAATCAGGAGCAAATATGCAAATTAACCCGACTCAGATGGCAGCGGCCACGGAGCTGGGGCAAGCAGGTGACTTGGGTTGGCCCCGGCAATGGAGGAAGCCAAGCTTCCAGCCTGCCCTGCCGGCCCTGAGCTCTGCTCAAGCCTACAAAGTTTCCATTCTAGAAGATAAATAAATCCCAGATACCTGCTTCCAGCCATGGCCGTGGCCAGCCTGGAAACAGCCATCAGTCCCTCACCCAGGCTGGCCAAACCCCCATGGGGTGAAGGTCCCCACTGGGGGGCTTGACTAGCCTGCAAACAGCCATCAGCCCCTCACCCAGGCTGCCCAGGCATCCCAGTGGGGACCCCCACCCTGAAGGGGGTGTGGCTAGCCTAAAAACGGCTCTCAGCCCCTGACCCAGGCTGGCAGGCATCCCATAGGGACCCCCACCCTGACCTAGGACACCCTTTAGAGCAAACCAGACAACCCCTACCCATGCACCAGGCCTCTATCCTATATAATAAAGGGGTAATATGCAAATTGACCCTAACAGCAGAATGACTGGGAATGACTGGTCACTATGACACACACTGACCACCAGGAGGCAGATGCTCAATGCAGGAGCTGTCCCCTGGTGGTCAGTGCACTCCCACAGGGGGAGCTCTGTTCAGCCACAAGCCAGGCTGATGGCTGCCAGTACAGCGGTGGTGGTGGGAGCCTCTCCCACCTCTTCAACAGCGCTAAGGATGTCCAACTGCAGTTTAGGCCTGCTCCCCACTGGCAAATGGACATCCGCTTAGGGCTCCTGGCTTGCCAGCGGGATGTCTGACTGCCAGCTTAGGCCTGATCCTCTGGGGATTGGGCCTAAGCCAGCAGGTGGACATCCCCCAAGGGGTTCCAGACTACAAGAGGGCACAGGCCAGGCTGAGGGACCTCCCCCTACAAGGTCACAAATTTTTGTCACCGGGCCTCTAGTCTATACTAATAAAAGGGTACTATGCTAATTAGACTGGGAGACCTTCCAGGAGACCTCTGGACATCCTCCCGGACAAAGCCATGGTGGCAAGGCTGAGGTAGAGGTGGTTAGAGGCCAAGAGGGGAGGGCATTTGTGGGTGATCAGGCTGGTGGGGGGCAGGGCTATTGGGAGTAACAGACCAGCAGGGGGACCAGTTGTGGCAAGCAGGCCATCAGTGGGGGTCAGTTGGAGGTGATCAGGACAGTGCGGGGGGAGGGGGAATGCAGTTTGGAGTGAGCAGACCAGCAGGGGCACAGTTGGGGGCAAGCATGCTAGTGGGGAGGGAAGTTGGGGACAAGCAGGCCCGCAGAGGGGGAAGTTGAGAGTGAGCAGGCTGGCAAGGCAGGAAGTTGGGGGCAAGCACACTGGCACAGAGGGTAGTTGGGGGTGACTAGGCTGGCAGAGGGGGCAGTTGGGGGCAATCAGGCAGGCAGGCAGGTGAGCAGTTAGGGGTCAGCAGTCCTGGATTGTGAGAAGGATGTCCGACTGCCATTTTAGGCCCAATCCCTTCGAGCGGTCCCAGATTGGAGAGGGTGCAGCCTGGGATGAGGAACACCCCCTACTCATTGCACGAATTTCGTGCACCAGGCCACTAGTTTTAAATAATTGCATTTCTTGATAATGTAGCCTTGTTTGTAGGTCCTTTATCTTCATCTCTTTGACTATTTCATGCCAATCCCATCTGACCTGGTGTTTCAGCTGATAGTCCTACAGGACCCTCCTTTTAGGTAACTATCTTTATCTTGGAGCTTTTAAGATATTCTATTTGTCCTTAACCTTTGCAGTTTTAATTACTATATGTCTTGGTGTGGGCTTCTTTAGTTCCTCTTGTTTGGGACTGTGCTTCATGACTGTGCTGTTTTTCTTCACCAGGCTAGTATAGTTTTTGTTCATTATTTCTGAAAATAGGTTCTCATTCCCTTACTCAATCCCTTCTCTTTCTGGTTCCCCTGTGATGCAGATGTTGGTACATTCTATATTGTCCCTAAGTTCCCTTGAATTATCCTCTTCCTCCTTCTCTCTCTCTCTCTCTCTCTCTCTCTCTCTCTCTCTCCCTCCCTCCCTCCCTCCCTCCCTCCCTCCCTCCCTCCCTTCCTCTCTGTGTTAATCCTCACCTAATAGTATTCTTCCCATTGCTTTTCAGAGCATGGAAAAGAGAGAGATCAATGTCAGACATATCAACTGATTGCTCCTGCATGCATTCTAAACAGGGGCAGGGACAAACCCTCAAGCAAGGCCCATGTCCTCAACCAGGAACATGGTGTGCAGGTTGATGCTCTAACCAATGAGATAACCAGCCAGGGCTAATTATCATTTTTTCTGTTCATCTGATTGTGTTTTTTTATACCCCATCTTCCAAATTGGTGAATCAAACCTATGCTTCATTTAACCTACCATTTATTCCTTTCAGTGTATTCCTCATTTCAAATATCATACTAGTATTCTTTTTTTTTAATGAGCAGTTAAAAGTGAGGCATTTTTAAATGTATTTTCAGGAGAGAGAAATGTCAGTGTGAAAGAAAAATAATTGATTTCCTTCAAATGTACCGACTGGAGATTGAACCCACTTTTAGTTTATGAGACAATATTCCAACTAATTTAGCCACTGGCCAGGTTCAGATATTGTATCCTTTATTTCTGACTGGTTATTTCTTATGGTTTCTATATTCTCTTTCATGTGGTTGTAGTTTTCATTAAGTACCTTGTGGTTCTAAGTTCTTTGAGCATCCTTATAACCTTTTCCTGAACTGTCAGATAAGTTGTTTGCCTCAATATTACTTAGCTCTTTGATTACATGGATCACTACCAAATAAATGCCCCTTGAATAAATCAGATAAAGATTTGAAGTAAAATAAAGACCACCCATTTATTTTCTGTGATAAAGGACTTTTATGGGCGGGCCTGTTTTTCCCCCAACACAGTCTTTCCTTGCAGAGCCCACAAAATTGGTAACTGTAAATTCTTTTTGAGTAGTAGCTGATTTATCAAAGCCAGTTCTCAAATTACATGTAAGATTTTTATGGGAAGAAAAACTGTTCCTGCATCTGAAAGTGTTAAATATGTTGAAATATAAGGAACTTGAAATGTAGATTTTGTAGGAAAGATGAGGGAAATAAATGTGAAAAAGTGTTGCCACATCAACTGTAAAAATTCCCAATCAGAATTTTTACTTTTTTGGAATGAAATAGTTATAAAATGAAAAATGTATTTTTACTACTAGAAATTAGTTAACACAGACTGCATGCTTTGCTTGTAATTTTTAAGTTTGATTTTGAAATTCACTTAATTATTTTATGTTAATTATGTAGTTATTATTTACCCAAAATAAACATTGTTTACATTTTTTAGGTCTTTCGTGTAATTGATTTTTATTGTGTAAAAGACCTTTCATAGGAAAGATATTTGCTCTACAGTTACTTGAAAATAACCACAATGTTTCTTAATTTCTGCATTAGTTTATGAAATTACTCTATGGTAAAAGCACCCTCTTGTTTTATATTTGCCTTTTAATAACTTTGGCCATTTTTCCAAGTGCATTATATCTGTATAACTTTTCTTCTGCCTTTTAATATTGACTCTACTAGAACATGCTTTCAGTATCTGATGCCTCTGATTGCAGAATGAGTATTGAACTTGGGTGGAGCAGCAGAGCCTAATCCCAGGTCCCCGCCACAGCCCACTTGGGCGGAGCCAAGACTGACAGAGCTGCGGGGACTCTGGGGCCCATCACAGGAGGAGATATATAGGTCAGAGCCTCCCCACTAGTTCAGTTCCGGCTTTGAATCTGGAATTCCTTGGACTAGAAGATCTGTGAAATAAAGGTTAAACTTTCCTCCCTCAGAGTGTTAACTGATTGTTCTCCCATGATTTCTGCCACATTTTTGCTGTACAGAAGCTTTTTGCTCTTAGGTAGTCTCATTTGTCTCTTTTTCCTTTGTTTCTCTTTCCTTGGAGACAAATAAGAAAATATATTGCTTCAAGAGATGTCTGAAATTTTACTACTTGTAATCTTTTAAGATTTTTATTATTTTACAACTTATATTTGTCTTTAATCCATTTTGAGTTTATTCTTGTGATTGGCTTAAGATGGTGGTCTAGTTTCATTTTTTTTTTTTTTTTGCATGTATCTGTCCAGTTTTCCCAATATTTACTGAAGAGACTGTCTTTACTCCCTTCTATGCTCTTGCCCCCTTTGTCAAATATTTATTGGCTATAAAGGCGTGGATTGAATTCTGGGCTCTCTATTCTATTCCACTGATCTATGCCTGTTTTTGTGCCAATACCAGTTTGTTGAGACACAACAATGGCTATATATGACAAATCCACAACTAACATCATACTCAACAGTGAAAAGCCGGAAGCTTTTCCTCTAAAATCAGAAGGATGTGTACTCTTGTAACTTTTATGCAACACAGGATGAAAGACCCAGCCAAAACAATTAGGAAATAAATAACCCACCTATCCAAATCAGAAAGAAGTAAAAGTGTCTCTATTTGCAAATGACATGGTATCATATATAGAAATCCCTAAGTACCCTACTACTGTTGGAACCAATAAGAAAAATCTGTAAACAATGAAAAACCAATATATAAAATTCAATGCACTAACAATGAAAACTCAGAAAGAAAAATTAAGAAAACTATCATTTACAACAGTATCTACACCAATAAAAGAGAAACATGCAAATTGGTGTCACTAAGCTACACCTACCAGCCAATCAAGGAGAGTATGCAAATTAACCCAACAAAGATGCCAGCAGCCATGGAGCAGGAGGCTTGAGTTGCCCCCGGTGATGGAGGAAGCCAAGCTTCCCCCCTACCCTGGCCACGCTCAAGGGAGGAAACAACACGCAGCCGCGGCCAGGAGCCTGAGAGATCAACACAGAGGGGTGCCTGCTCCAATCCTCAGCAGTGTGGCTGGGGGCAGGCCCCCAGTGGACACGGACACACACACACACACACACACACACACACGGGGTGCCTGCTCGCCAAGCCTCCGACGCGGCTGGGGGCAGGCCCCCAGAGTACACACACACACACACACACACACACACACACACACACACACACACAGAGGGCCTGCTCCGAGCCTCTGCTGCCAGACTGTGGCTTAGGCCCACTCCCTGTCAGTAGGACATCCACTAGGGCTCCCGGACTATAAGAAGGGGCAGGCTGGGCTGTGGGACCCCCGACCCTCAGTGCAAGAATTTCGTGCACTGGGCCTCTAGTAAAAATAAGAAAATACTTAGGAGTATATTTAACAAAGATAAAACATCTATACATTGAAAACTGTAAGACACTGATAAAAGAAACTATAGACACAAATACATGGAAAATATTCCATGCTCAACTGGAAGAATGCTGGTAAGATGTTCATATTACCCAAAGAGATCTAAAAAGTCAATGTAACACTTATCAAAATTACAAAGTCATTTTTTTTCATAGCAATAGAAAAAAAATCCTAAAATTTGTATAAAATCACAAAACAACAAAAATCTGAATAGCTAAAATGATGTTAAGAACATAATTGGAAGCATCACACTTCTGATTTCAAAATATGTTACAAAGATATAGTAATCAATAGTATGGTATTGGCATAAAAATATACATAGATCAATGAAACAAAATGGAGATCCTAGAAATAAATCCACGCTTATATGGTCAATTAAGTTATGACAAAGCAGCCAACAATGTACAATAAGGAAAGAAGTCTCTTCAACAAATTTTATCGGGAAAGTTGGGTAGGCACATGCAAAAGAATAAAAATTGGACCGCTATCTTACACCCTATACAGAAATCAACTCCAAATGGAATACAGACTTGAATGTAAGACCTGAAACAGTAAAATTCCTAGAACAAAACATAAGCAAGCTCCTTAACAGATTTGGCAATTATTATTTTTTTGGGGGGGGCGGGGGGGGGGGGGTTTAAGACCAAAAGCAAAGCTAACAAAGCCAAAACAGATAAGTGGGACTACATCAAAGTAAGCTTCTGCACAGCAAAGAAAATCATCAACAAAATAAAAAGGCAAACTAGATAGGATGGGAGGAAGTATTCACAATTCATCTACTATTATATGATAAGAGGTTAATATCCAAAGTATATATTCTGTCCCTTTCATACAACTCAACAGCAAAACACATTAAAAACAATTAATCCAGGCACTAGGAGCTACAGCTGGCATGGACCCTGCAGGGCTGGATGGCGGTGGCGGTGGCGGCAGCCATGGTGAGGAGGACAGACCCCACTCCCAGTGGCCATTCAGGACCTTTACCTGACGGGCCCATCACTCGGGATCCAGCTGCCATTTTGCTCAAGACAGGAAGGCGTCCCAGGACTGCAGGTACTTCAGCGAGGATTCTGCTTCCATGGAGACTGGTGCAGCTATCAGCACCCGCAGCCCCCGGGCCACGTGCAGTGGGGGCCGCCGCCATTCCTAGCCGCTTGTCACCCAGCCAGGACTCCCGCTGGGGCTGACCCGCAGGGGCTCCGAGCCCACCTACTTGCCCACAGTGGCTGTGGGTTAGGGAGGGGCTGAGGCCGAGGCTGAGGCCATCTGGGACACGGAGCCTGGCCTCGAGGGGCTGGCCAGCCGGAATGAGGAGCTTGGTGGCTGACATCACCTGATGGAGATCACGGCTACTCCCAGAAGTCTCGGCCTAAGTCAGACCCTGCCCAGGGGCTCTGGGCCCCACTTCAGAGCACGGACCTTGCGAGGGAGCAAGACAGCCGCGATGTCGTGTGTGGCATCTGCATGGACAAGGTGTGGGACAAGCCGGAGGGCAAGCGGATCTTCGGCATCCTGCCCAACTGCACACAAGCCCACTGCCTGGGCTGCCTGAGCACCTGGCGGATGAGCCGCCAGCACTTCCCGCTGAATGTCATCAAGGCCTGTCCCCAGTGCCGTGTCTATTCCAGCTACATCATCCCCCACAAATTCTGGGTGAGTGAGGGGGGCAGAGAAGGTGCAAATCATCAGGAACTTCAAGGCTCGGACCAGCCAGATCCGATGCTGGTACTTTGCGCGGGGGAATGACCGCTGCCCCTTCAAGTCTGACTGCATTTACCTGCACCAGCTCCCGGACACGGCCCCATCCTCGGCTTCTCCCTGCCCATCCTCGGCTTCTCCCTGGCCCAGATTGCACATAGCCGGCCTCCGGGAGTGAGATGGTGCTGGGCTCCGCAGTGCTGCTGGAGGACGGATGTTCCTGGATTATAACCTGGCCGCGGCCTTCTTGGGGTTAGAACTCCTGCTGGATGGCACCAGTTCTTAACCACAGGCTCCTGCAGCCAGGACCAACGTGTGAGGGGTGGGGTTGAGGGGCAGGGTGAGTTAGGGGGAAGGTCTTTCCCCTTTTGGGGTTTCTAACACGTCTGTGACAAATGTAAAACTTGTATGTTACCTATGACGTTAACGGAGCCCACTAAGTGGGATGGAATTAGCCCCCTCTCCACCTCCATGAACATGAGAAGGGTGGAGGGCTCTGGGTAAAGGGGAGGGTTCTCACTGCCTTACTAGGGACTTGGATTTTAACTTTGCCCTTTTGTAGAAGGATTCTGACAGAAAACCAATAAAATGCACCTAAGCCAAAACAAACAAAAAACAATTAATCCAAAAAATAGGCAGAATTGAAGACGTTTTTCCAATGAAAACATACAAATCGCTAACAGGTACATGAAAATGTGTTCAAAATCACTAATCAGGGAAATGCAAAATCAAAACCACAATGAGCTATAACCTCACACATTTAGGTTGGCTATCATAAAGAAGACAAATGTTGGTGATAATATGGAGAAAAGGGGAACCCTTGTGCACTCTTGGTAAGAATGTAAATTGGTCCAACCACTATGAAAAACAATATGGAGGTCCCTCAAAATATTTAAAATAGAACTACCATATGATCAGCAATTCCACCTCTGGGTATTATCAAAAGAAAATGAAAACAGAATACTGAAGACTCTGCACTCCAATGTTAGCAGGTATAATGCAGCAGTAATCACAATAGCCAAGATATAGAAACAACCTAAGTGCCTAGTGTCTATAAGGGATGAATGGAGAAAAATATGTGTGGGTGTGTGTAAGAGACTACTATGAACAATTATAGGCCAACAATTGAACATCCTGGATAAATTCCTAGAAACACAGCCATGAGAAGACATGGAAATCCTCGCATATGCAACAACATGGATGATTCGTATGCTAAGTGAATAAATTACAGAGACAAATGCTAAATCTCTATATGTGGAATCTTAAAAAGAACTCATATAAACAGAGACTAAAGTAAGGGTTTACCAGAGGCTGAGTAGTGGGCAAAAAGAGATGTTGGCCAAAAAGCATATACTCCCTGTTAGGGAATGAGTAAGATTGGGAAATCTATTATGTGTTATAGTAACTATAGTTATAATGCTATGTTGTATAATTGAATATTGATGAGAGTAGGTCTTAAATGTTCTCACCACAAATATTTGATAATTATATGACATGATGCAGGTGTCATTGAATTCCATGGTGGCAAACATTCTGCAGTAGTGTGCCAAATGAACACATTATATACCTTACCTTAAACTCACAATCTTCTGTCAATTTTATCTCAATAAAGCTGGAAGAAAAATAATGTTATCTAAGAGCTGTTGCAAGAGATGTCAAATTCTTGGTGGCAACATGAGTAAATGTTTTGCTTATGCTAATTGTGACAAAAAAAAAAATAGTGCTTAAATTCTTTCAATTACTTTCCAAAATATTCTTCAATAGCCCTGGCTGGTGTGGCTCACTTGGTTGGAGTGCACCAAAAGGTCACAGGTTTGATTTCTTGTCAGGGCACATACCCAGGTTGCAGATTTGATCCCTGGTCAGGCACGTAGGGGAGGCAACCAAACTGATGTCTGTCTCTGTCCCCGTCTCTAAAATTAAAAAACTAAGAAATGAAAAACATATTGTCAAGGATTAAAAATACTTCAAAGATAAATTTCTTAAAGCCTAAAGAATAACACTACAAAGCCTTATCATTTTGTTGTAGAACTCAAGGGCTAGACAAGTATTAATGGCAAAAACAATTCAGCTTAGCTTGTATTTGTAAAGGAAGATGATCCACTCCAGGATTTTCATGGAAGGACTGACCAGATAAATCCTTCCTGTGTTAGGCTGGATTTGGGTGAAGTGCATTTTCTAAAGGCCATTCTGGAAGAGCTTCTAGGGGCTGAGCCATTCCCAGTCCTGGGATGTATTCCATAGAAGCAGCTCCAGCACAGCCCAGGCTAGAGGCAGCGATGCTGGTCTAGACACCTGGGTCCTGGCTGCACAACTGGATGGTCACAAGACCTTGGTCAAGTCTCTAACCTCTGTGTCCCACGTTCCCTAATCTATAAAATGCAGGCAGTCACACTTCATATGGCTGATATGAGCATTAAGTGAGTTAATACAGGTACAAGTTTAAAGAATACCTGACACACAGTCAGTAAGTGCTCAGTAACTGTTACCTTTTCTTCTCAGGGTTTGGGTTCATTCTCAAGACAAAGATGTCAGAAATAAAGCCCAGTGTACTATGCTGTTTCTGGCACCTAGAATGAAAAACCTTTGTCTTTATTTTGAGGGACAAATCAGAAGGATGGTGCTGGGGAAGATGGCCTCTGGTTTGACAGGCAATAGCCCAACTCTGGAGAGCAAGGAACACAGAAGAAACGACCAAAATGCAGTCCGGAAATTTGACCAATAACATGATTTTCAAAGAAATATCTAACACAAAAATGAGGAAAAAAACACGTAACAGCTCATTCTAGTGTAATGAAAGGTCTAAGTATGAGAAATTCTGATTATTTTTAATTTTATACACTAGAGTACCAAATGAAATGATGAAAAAGAAACCACCCTGTATTAAACAAACATTTTTTATTGAGAATTGTATTTATTACATTGTGTTACATGAGAAAAAAGCTGGGCAACACAGGTGGTTACCAGAAGTCATCTGGTTCTTCATGAGACAGCCCTGTGAAACTAAATTAGAGAAAGACAAAAATTTTAAAAATTTGTTAAATTCTTGTCAGTTCATTAGGGGACCTTTCTAATGTTCTCATTCCTTTCCTAATCAGTAGCCATATCATAACTTCAAAATGTAAAAGATTCTTTTGGCAGTCAGTAATTTTGATTAATTCAATAGTTTCTTAGAGGCAGACCTCAACATATGAACAATGCTCTTGGGCTAACAAAGTCAGCAATGTGATGAATGATTTGCATAAGAACACAATGTTGGGGAAAGGATACCTTTAATCTTTATCACTAGGGAGCAGCTTGTCCACTTGTGAGTCTTCTCTGACACTCTTTATTGAGCTCTGAAAAGAGGAGAAAGAATAATTTTGAAATTAGAGGTGTATTAATGTATTAATTTTATTAAACAACTAGGGGCCCGGTGCACGAAATTCGTGCACCGGGTGTGTGTGTGGGGGTAGTGTCCCTCAGCCCAGCCTGCCCCCTCTCACATACTGGGAGCCCTCAGGCGTTGACCCCCATCACCCTCCAATCGCAGGATCGGCCCCTTGCCCAGGCCTGACGCCTCTGACAGAGGCGTCAGGCCTGGGCAGGGGACCCACATTTCCCCCCATCACTGGTTCTGCCCCCAGCCCAGGCCTGATGCCTCTGGCCCAGGCGTCAGGCCTGGGCAGGGGACCCCCAGACCCCTCCGATTGCTGGCTCTGCCCCTTGCCCAGGCCTGATGCCTCGGCCAGAGGTGTAGACTCCCATCACCCTCCGATCGCCTGATCAGCCCCTTGCCCAGGCCTGACGCCTCCGCCAGAGGTGTCAGGCTTGGACAAGGGACCCCCATCTCCCCCCGATCACTGGCTCTGACCCCCGCCCAGGCCTGAGGCCTCTGGCCCAGGAATCATGCCTGGGCAGGGGACCCCCATCTCCCTCTGATCGCTTGCTCCACCCCTCGCCCAAGCCTGACACCTCTGACCCAGGCTTCAGGCCTGGGCAAGGGGACCATCATATCCCCCCAATCCCCGGCTCCGCCCCCCACCCAGGCCTGATGCCTCTGGCCGAGGCGTCCGGCCGGGGCAGCGGGGACCCGCAGCGGCAGCAGCGCCGTGATCCCCCGCTCTGCCCCTGCCCAGGCCTAACACCTCTGGCCGAAGCATTAGGCCTGCGCAGGGGACCCCCAGCTCCCAGTGGTTGCAGGCTCCGCCCCTGCCCAGGCCTAACGCCCCTGGCCTAGCCATCCGGCCCGGGCAGCGGGGACCCGCAGTGGCAGCGGGGGGCGCCGCCATCGCGCGGGCTCCGCCCCTGCCCCTGCAGGACGCCTCTGGCTGAGGCATCCGGCTCGGGTAGCAGGGACCCGCGATCATGGGCTCCGCTTTAGGCACAGGCAAGGGACCCCTAGCTCTCGGGACTGCCAGTTTCGACCGTGCCCAGCTCCCATCGCTGGCTCCACCCCTACTTCCTGCTATCACTGGCCAGGGTGGCAAAGGCGCCTGATTTTCAGATCATGGCTGGGGGGCAGGGCAAAGGTGGCCCCAGGGCCGCCTTTGAACTGCCCCCCACCTCTTAGCTCCCCCCTGGGTTTCCCATCACTGTCAGTGGCAGGGAGCTTCTTCCTGCTTTCCCTTTCGCCTCCCTGCATGTGCCTACATATGCAAATTAGCCGCCATCTTGTTGGCAGTTAACTGCCATCTCAGTTGGCAGTTAATTTGCATATAGCCCTGATTACCCAATGAAAAGGGTAGTGCCGTACGCCAATTACCATTTTTCTCTTTTATTAGTGTAGATTTTGATTTCTCTGAAACTCTTAAAAAAATGATTTTGAAAATATCAGAAGATCACAGACATTCCAGAAAACTGGGATCTTAACCCAGCCAAAGGAATGACATTTCAATTTTTCAATTTTATTTATTATTTTGTTAGCTTTTGTTTTTCTTTTTTGTTCCCCCCCCTTTTTTTTGTTTGTTGCTTTTATTCTTTCTTCTTTCTTTGTTCTCCTTTTTTTGTTGTTTGTTCCTTTATTTCCTACTTCTGTACACATTATTTTTTCAACCACGTGAGCAAAAGACATGTGAGCGGTGCACTCTTGTCCAGGGAGCATTAGCCCCGTGAGCAGCCTGCGTCGAGCCAAAGAGAGGCAGCCTCATGTGGCCTGCCCCTATCCAAGGAGCAGCAGCTGTGTGAGCAGCCCGCTTCCCCATCCGAAGAGCAGCAACCACATGAGCAGTCTGACCTGTCCGAGGAGCAGCAGCTGAACAAGCATCTTGCCCTTGTCCAAGCAGCAGCAGCCGCACAAGCAGCCTGCCCAATCCAAGGAACAGCAGCTGTGTGCCCATCCGAGGAGCAGCAGTTCTGCAAGTGGCCTGGCCCCATTCGAGGAGCAGCGGCAGCCGAACCCGGTCCAAGAAACAGCAACCACATGAGCAGACCGGCCACATCTGGTGAGTGGCAGCTCTACACAGCATGCACCGGAGGAGCAGAGCCACAACAGCCTGCACCTGTCTGATGAGCAGCAGCCGATACTAGGAGCAGTAGCCCCACAAGCAGCCCACCACAGAGGAACAACAGCAGCATGCAGCCAGCCCCCAATCAAGGTTCAGCGGCCACGTGAGCAGTCCGCTCCAGGTCAAGGAGTAGCAGCTGCGTGCGTAGCCAGCCCCAACCAAGGAACAGCAGCTTCGTGATCAGCACATCCTCTGTCTCAGGAACAGATTCTGTGTGTGAAGCCTCCCCCCACCAGCCAGAGGAGCCACCACAACTGTGAACAGCACCCACCAGAGGAGCTGCTGCCAACTGAGGAGCAGCTGCTACAATAACCGCCAGAGGAGCAACCACAGCCCGAGGAGCCACTGCCACCCAAGGAGCAGTCGCTGAATGACTCAACATCTAGATATGTCGGTGAGATCAAACATGGGTACACAAAGAAACCCCCGAAAGAAAGAGAAGGAGGACTCGCCAGAAAAGCAGCTAAGTGAAACCGAGGCATGCATGACAGAAAAAGAATTCAGATTAAGGGTCCTAGAGTGCATAAACCGGATGAAGGAAAAACTCAACAACTTATGCAAGAAGCAAGAAGAAACAGATAAAAAAAATCAATAAATTATGTAAGAACCAAGAAGAAATGAAGAGAGATATAGCTGCAATAAAAAACACCATTGAAAGTTTCAACAGTAGACTAGGAGAAGCAGAGGACCAAATTAGCGAATTAGAAGACAGGGAAGCAAAACTCCCAAACTGAATTGCAATTGGCGAAAAAAAATTAAAAGACAGGAGGAGAGCCTAAAGGAGCTATGGAACAACATGAAACGAAACAACATGCGAATAATAGGGGTGCCAGAACAACAGAAAGAGGAACAAGACTTAGAAAACCTATTTGAAGAACTAATATCAGAAAACTTCCCTGAGGTGGGGAAGAAAAAAGAGTCACACAAGCACAGAGAGTCCCAAACAAGGTGACCTTAAAAGACCCACATCAACACACATCATAATTACCATGGCAAATGTTCAGGACAAAGAGAGAATCTTAAAGGCTGCAAGAGAGAGACGGAAAATTACATACAAGGGATCTCCCATTAGATTATCATATGATTTCTCAACTAAACACATCAGGCCAGAAAAGAATGGACGGAAATTTACACAGTGATGCAAAGCAAAGCAATGAATCCAAGAATACACTATCCAGCAAGACTATCATTCAAAATTGAAGGGGAAATAAGAAGCTTCACAGACAAAATAAGGCTAAGGGAGTTTATCAATACCAAGCCAGCAATGCAAGAAATGCTAAAGGGATCAGTGTAAAAAGAAGAAATAAAAAGCTCAGAAAGAAAACACACAGAAAAAATAGAAATGGCTACAAACAAGTACCTTTCAATAATAACTTCAAAGGTAAATGGACTAAATGCTCCAACCAAAAGACATCGAGTGGCTGAATGGATAAAAAGAAAAAAAACAAAAACAAAAACAAAAACAAAACAAAAAACATGACCCATACATTTGCTGTCCACAAGAGACTGACCTCAGAATCAGGGACTCACACAGACTGAAAGTGAAGGGATGGAAAAATATCTTTCAGGCAACTGGAAATGAAAATATAGCTGGGGTAGCAATACTTATATCTGACAAAATAGACCTCAAAGTGAAGGCCATAATAAGAGATAAGGGAGGCCACTTCATAATACTAAAGGATTGAATATACAGAGGATTTAACCCTGAAAAACATATATGCACTCAATACAGAAGCACCCAAATACATAAAAAAAAACTCCTGGAAGATATCAAGGGAGAGACTGACAACAATACAATCATAGTAGGGGACTTTAATACACCACTGACATCACTGGATAAATCCTCTAGACAAAAAAAAAAAATGGTAAAGAAACAGCAATCCTAAATGACTCACTAGATCAGATGGACTTAATTGACATCTTCAGAACATTTCACCCCAAAGCCACGGAATATACGTTCTTCTCAAGTGCTCATCGGACATATTCAAAAACAGACCACATACTGGGTCACAAACAAAGTCTCCCCAAATTCAAGAAGATTGAAATCATACCAAGCATTTCCTCAGACCACAAGGGCATGATACTAGAAATAAACTAGAATAAAAACAACTCAACATTTTCAAACACTTAGAAATAAAAACACTTAGGAGCTGAATAGCATGTTATTAAATATTGATTGGGTTACCAATGAGATCAAAGAAGAAATTAAAAACATCCTGGAAACTACTGACAATGAAAACACAACAATCCAAAACCTATGGCACACAATGAAAGCAGTCCTGAGAGGGAACTTTATAGCTCTACAGGTCTATCTCAACAAACAAGAAAAAATGGTAGTAAATCATCTAAAACTACCTCTCAAAGAATAAGAAAGAGAGCAACAAGGAAAGCCCAGAAGGAGCAAAAGGAAGGAGATAATAAAGATTAGAGCAGAAATACATGACATAGAGACAAAAAAAACAATACAGAAAATCAATGAAACCAAGAGCTTGTTCTTTGAAAGGATAAACAAGATTGTTGAACCTCTAGTCAGGCTCACCAAGAAATAAAGAGAGAGGACCCAAATAAACAAAATCAGAAATGATAATGGCGAAATAACAACAGACCCCAGAGAAATACAAATGATTGTTAAAAAATACTATGGACAACTCCACTCCAACAAACTAGACAACCTGGAGGAAAAGGACATATTCCTAGAAACATACGTCATTCCAAAACTCAATCAGGAAGAATCTAAAAATCTCAACAGGCCAATAACTATGGAAGAAATTGAAGAGTCATCAAAAAGCTTCCAGCAAACAAAAGCCCAGGACCACACGGCTTCACAGGGGACTTTTACCAAACATTCAAGGAAGAACTAAAACCTATCCTCCTCAGACTACTACAAAAAATTAAAGAGGAAGGAACACTTCCAAGCTCATTTTATGAAGCCAGCATCACCCTAATTCCAAAACCAGGTAAAGACAACACAATGAAAGAGAATTACAGGCCAATATCCCTCATGAACATAGATGCCAAAATCCTCAACAAAATCTTGGCAAATCAGATCCAGCAGTACATAAGAGAGATCATACACCATGAACAAGTAGGATTTATCCCAGGGATGCAAGGATGGTACAATATCCGCAAATCAATAAACATGATATACCACATAAACAAATTGAAAGAAAAAAAACACACAGTCATATCAACTGATACAGAAAAAGCATTTGACAAAATTCAACACCCATTTTTGATAAAACCTCTCAGCAAGGTAGGAATAGAAGGATCATACCTCAACATAATAGAAGCCATATATGACAAACCCACAGCCAACAGCATACTCAATGGGCAAAAACTAAAACCATTTCCCCTAAGAACAGGAACAAGACCGGGATGCCCACTCTCACCACTCCTGTTTGACAGTGTACTGGAAGTATTAGCCACTGCAATTAGACAAGAAGAAGAAGAAATAAAAGGCATCCAAATTGGAAAAGAAGAAGTAAAACTGTCTTTATTTGCAGATGATATGATATTATACATAAAAAAAACCTAAATACTCCATCAAAAAACTATTAGACTTAATAAATGAATCTGGCAATGTAGCAGGATACAAAATTACTGCCAAGAAGTCAATGGCATTTCTATGCACCAATAGTGAACTTACCGAAAGAGAGACTTAAAAAGCAATCCCATTTACCATCGCACCAAAAAATACTAAGCTACCTAGAAATAAACTTAACTAAAGAGGTAAAAGACCTCTATTCAGAAAATATTCATGTTCTTGGATTGGTAGAATCAACATCATTAAAATGTCCATAATACCCAAAGAAATGTATAAATTCAAGGCACTTTCCATTAAAATACCAATGGCATATTTCACAGACCTAGAACGAACTCTCAAAAAATTCATCTGGAATGAAAAAAGACCCCAAATAGCTGCAGCGATCCTGAGAAAGAACAATGTAGGTGGGATCTCAATACCAGGTATCAAGTTGTATTACAAAGCCACTGTTCTCAAAACTGCCTGGTACTGGCACAAGAACAGACATATAGATCAATGGAATAGAACAGACAGCCCAGAAACGGGCCCGAACCAATATTCTCAATTAATATTTGACAAAGGAGGCAAGAACATACAATGGAGTCCAGATAGTCCCTTCAATAAATGGTGTTGGGACAATTGGACAGATACATGCAAGAAAATGAAACTAGACCGCCAACTTACACCACACACAAAAATAAACTCAACATGGATAAAGGACTTAAATATACGACCAGAAACCATTAGAATATTAGAAGAATCCAAAGGCAACAAAATCTCAGACATATGCCAAAGCAATTTCTTCACCGATACAGTTCCTATGGAATTGGAAACTAAACAGAAATAAACAAATGGGACTACATCAAAATAAAAAGCTTCTGCACAGCAAAGAAACTATCAACAAAACAACAAGAAAACCCACTGCATGGGAGAACATATTTGCCAATGTTATCACCGATAAGTTTTTAATCTCCAACTAGGGAACTCATACAACTTAATAAAAGGGAGATAATCCAATCAAAAAATTGGCAAAGGACCTAAATAGACACCTTTCAAAAGAGGACATTCAGAAAGCCAAGAGACATATGAAAACATGCTCAAAGTCACTGAAATCATCCGAGTGATGCCAATCAAAACAACAATGAGGTACCACCTCACACCTGTCAGAATGGCTATCATCAACAAATCCACAAAACACAAGTGCTGGAGTGGATGTGGAGAAAAAGGAACACTCGTGCACTGCTGGTGAGAATGCAGACTGGGGCAGCCACTATGGAAGACAGTATGGAGTTTCTCAAAAAACTACAAATGGAACTCCCATTTGACCCTGTGATCCCACTTCTAGGAATATATCCCAAGAAACCAGAAACACCAATCAGAAAGGATATATGCACTCCTATGTTCATAGCAGCACAATTCACCATAGGTAAGATCTGGAAACAGCCTAAGTGCCCATCAGTAGATGAATGGGTTAAAAAACTGTGGTACATCTACACGATGGAATACTATGCTGCTGTAAAAAAGAAGGAACTCTTACCATTTGCAACAGAATGGATGGAACTGGAGAGCATTATGCTAAGTGAAATAAGCCGGTCAATGAAGGAAAAATACCACATGATCTCACTCATTTATGGATAATAAAGACCATTATAAACTTATGATCAAAAATAGATACAGAGGCAGAGCTGCCTCAAACAAACTGTCAAACTACAGCGGGAAAGCCGGGGAGGGCTGGGTGGCTGGAGAGGGGTGACAAGAGATCAACTGAAGGATTTGTATGCATGCATATAAGCATAACCAATGGACATAAGACACTGGGGGTAAGCGAGGCCAGGGGATTGTCAAGGGCGGGAAAAAAAGGAGACATATGTAATACTCTTTATAATACTTTAAGCAATAAAACAATAAAAAATACTAAAATAAAAAATAAAATAAAATAAAATATCAGAGAGGAATGGAGAGGGAGAGATAGAAACATCAGCAATGAGAATCATTGATTGGCTGCCTCCTGTACGTCCCTCACTGGGGATCGAGCCAGCAACCTGGGTTATGTGTCCAGACCAGGAATCAAACTGTGACCTTCTGACTCATAGGTCAACACTCAATCACTGAGCCATGCTGGTTGGGCTGAAAACTTTTTGAAATATACAGTAGGTCCTCGGGTTATATCGCGACATAACGCGATTTTCCCCGTTAAGTCGGAACCCACCTATAGAATCACCTACATCACTCACATGGAGCACATACACAGCAGTAATGAAGTGAAAGAGTGAAAAAAAAAAATTAAAGCAAGATAACAATTCCTGACCTTTACTTGTGGCAGATAATAAAAAACAAAGCACATATGTACATATGTCGAAATGACGGAACTTTTTTTTATTAACACTGTAAATGGGAGATAGTGATGTAACCGCAAAACAACATACATCGAGTTCAACGTAACCCGAGGACTGCCTAAATATAATTTGAGTCCAAAACGTTGACTTTTAGATGTGAAATTTAGCAAGCACTCTAACTGTCCTGTGCGCATTCTCAATAGCCATAGTATTCTAGACTTATGTAATATATTAGAGGCCCAGTGCATGAAATTCGTGCACTCAGGGGGTCCCTCAGCCCGGCCAGAACCCTCTCACATTCTGGGAGCCCTCGGGGGATGTCCCACTGATCGCTTCGCGATGCTACAGAGGTGGGAGAGGCTCCCACCACCACCGCTGCGCTCGCCAGCCATGAGCCCTATGGGAGCGCACTGATCACCAGGATGCAGCTTCTGTATTGAGCATCGGTCCCTGGTGGTCAGTGCCCATCATAATGACTGGTCATTCTGCGGTTCAACCATTTGCATATTAGGATTTTATTATATAGAATTCATGTCTCAGATAGTACCAATCCATTTGTTTTTCATTGATAGCACTTTCATTCTTGTTCTGAAAATAATGAGATAGCTCCAATTTTACAAACCTTACCAATCAAGATCTGTTCACTCTTTGGCCCAAGCAAAGGAGATAACATTTTGTCAGAAGTGTAATATACATACGACTTGAGGCTCCATTTGAATTTTGGATTTCCTCTGCTGTTACCTTTTGTCTCCAACTCCTGTCCCAAGGTTTTCTAACAAACCACAGAAGCCCTCACATCCTCACATACAGACCACTGGTCCATAGCATCAGTACCTTATCCACCTTCTTCAGGTCTTGGTCCTTTTGGGTGATATGCATGTATTTCTTTAAAGCATATTCACCACAAACAGATTTGTCTTTCATTTCCTGAGCACTCACTTCTAATTCTTTCTCCATTTCCGTCTTGAAAGACTCTTCAATAATCTGCTGTAAATAGATGACCAGCAAAATAGGAGATACACATATACATTTTAAAAACACATAGTACTATAACTCTGTTTCTTTATGTGACATGTGCATGACAGAAAACTGTTTCATTCGTTGCTACTATCAAAGTGGCACAAATATATCATGTAATGAAGAATAGGAATTACTGTGCCTAAAGTGTCTGTGTTCCAGATCAAATGAGCCAGGAATTCAAGGAACATGATACAGAAGATTAATCTACGTAAGGTCCAGCAGGCATGAGAAGTAGCAGGGTAATCCATCTGCCTGGGACCAGAATCAGGACATAGAAAGTCAAAGACAATGAGGAGGGAGGAGGGCAGGGCAGCCTGAGGAAGCCACCAGATTGGCAGCCACCTCCCCCAGTTTCTTCTGGTACTAGCCAGCTGACCTTGAAACCCCTTACACAGGGAAGTTCTACAGCAAAGCAGAGTCCATCTCCTTTCCGAGTGTGTTTTCAGGAACATGAGAATGCATGCTCACAGACTTGCAAAGCTCCCTTTTCCTATGAGACTCCTATTATGCCCATGTACAGCCCTTTTCAGTGGGCTTAAGCACAGGAGAGGATTGGGATGCCTGCAGCAAGCTTTTTAAAAGTTACCTACTAGCATGGAGAACTGAGCTATGCTTATTATACCTTTTCTCGATCCAGTTTTTCTAGTTTTCTCCGTTCTCTTTCCAAAGCTTTCTGTTCATTCTGCCTTCTTTCTTCTCTCAGCTTCTGTTCTTTCAGCAGGTTCCATATTCTTTCTTCTTCACTCTCTTCTCTAACTTCTTTCTCATCTGCACCTAAAGAGACAGAAAATAAAGAGCAGAGGCCCAGGGAGACAGCTCAACTCTCAGTTGATTGTGTTGGCCTGCTGATCCATCTTCATGGTCTCGCAGCCTCCAGCCCCACACCTGGCACAGCATCTGCCTTTTACTTTACTTAGATGAAAACAAGTCACCCTTGCCATGAACAACTTCAACTGTCCTCCTGCCACAACACATTTCCTTATCTTCCTCACCCCTTCTTCTGTACTCTGCCCTTCGCAAGCCTTGCATTTCTGCCTCTATCCTCAGTTGTAACTCTCTATTTAGGATTCTAACTTAAACATTAGTCTGTATTTATACAGCAGTTGTATAACTCTTCCCCTAATTCCCACAAAAGCAATCGAGCCTCTCCCGCCCAGAACAGTACAAAATTAGTACAAAACCAGCACCCCGCCCCTGAACCCCCCTAGTCATCTTACCAACATTTCCCACTTGCCCTGGGCCGATCCCTTCCTGGAGTTTTAGCTATTACCTCTGCCCTGATCATTCTCACATCTTTTTCTCTAGCACAGATCCCTCCCCGAGTCTCATCCGCATTTCTGGCCAGTTCCCTACCATCAACACTTGGAAATCCCACAGCATCAGCTTCAGACCTGAAGTTATAATTCCTGTCCCTTTTTATCATGCCTTTCTACACTACATTCACTCATCCACCAGGGCTTACAGGCTCTAACTCCCCCAGATACTGCAATAAGACTACCTCTCACCTTTTACCTGGACAGCTGAGCTGAAATAACCTAATCAATGTGCTCACCCTGACATCAGTCTCTCTGCCTTCAAGCAACCACCATCAGCAGCACCCTTCATTTCCTGAAAAGAAGACCTGGATTTCTGTTGCTGTCTCTGCTCTGGTGGTGTCCACACCTTCTTTCCGGACTGACCTGAAATAGTACACTACTTCTGCACTGGGAACACTGCACCTCCAGCAGCAGACTCATGCTACCTGGGTATATTTGTGCCTCCCTTGCTCTGTGCTTTGCTTTCAATCTCTCCCTAACCTAATACTCACTTCCTCCCACCTCTCCCACACAACCCCACCACTGAGCAAGCGCCCAGGACCCTGAAAAAAGAGATAAACGAACAGAAGAATATACCATGTTCATGGACTGGTAGAATTAATATCATTAAAATGTGCCTACTATCCAAAGCAATCCTTAGATTCAATGCAATCACTATTAAAATGCCAAGTGCATATTTCACAGATCTAGAAATATGCAAAAAATTTATATTTGCATATAAATTTGAATGTTCTGAACATTCAAATGAGATACAGAACACTGAAAAAGACCCCAAAATAGCCACAACATTCGTTTTTGTTTTTGTGTGTTTTTTTTTCGGTATAGCAAAGGCGGAGATTTGTTAAAGAACAAGTACAGACTCCAAAGTAGGGAGGGGGAAAGAGTACCACAGAACAGACTCCCACATAGGGAGGGGGGTAGGGTCCCCTAGCCTCAACATTCTTGAGAAACAGGAACAAATGAGACTACATTGAACTAAAAAAACTTCTGCAAAGCAAAAAAAAATCAGCATCAAAATGAAAAGGGAATCCACTGTATTGGAGCACATATTTGCCAATAATACATATGGTAAGGGGTTAATTTCCAAAACACATAAAGTACTCCTATAATCCACCAAAAGAAAAACAACCCCATTAAATGTGGACAGAAAATCTAAATAGATACTTCTCCAAAGACAACATACAAATGGCAAGAGACATGAAGATAGGCTCAATGTCACTAATTATTAGAGAGATGCAAATTAAAATGACAATGAGGTGCCACTGCAAACCAGCCAGAATAGCAACCATTAATAAGTCATACAATAAGTGCTGGTGAGGTTGTGGATAAGAAGGAACCTTAGCACACTTCTGGCTAAGGAATACAAGATACAGCCACTAAGTAAAACAGTATTCCTAAAGTGACACCTCTCCACCACCACATTTACACAGTATTTTGTACCTGCCTTCTCACAACCACATGAATCTGTTTGTTCTACATCTATTGTTCCAGGCTTTATTTGTCTATTCCCTGTAGCTCAAAGCAAAAGTCCTCACCTGTCACAGGTTTAACTCAATGTCAATCCCACAGATGGCTATGCTTGCCTTTCTCCTCTGGCTCTGGAAGAGCCTAAACTTTTGTAGGCTACACTTTCCCCCCAGCAATGCTAAGAGACAAATTCATAGGTTCACCAAAGGATTTTGAAGGTTTTTGCTAACAGGACAGAAACAACACAGTCATTTCGGACTCATACTCCTGGTCATGAAATTCAAATACCAGAGGAGGCAGTTGATCATTTTCACAGGCAGAAATGCAATCTTCTTCTTGCTTGCAGACCTAAATGCCATCACTTTATCACATGGAATAGCAATCTCAAAATAGAAATGCTGTTTGGTTGCTGACTTTAAACAATAAAGAAGAAAAAAGGACTATATCTTTGCTGTGCATTGCATAACAACATTTCGTTCAACAGACCACATATATGACAGTGGTCCCATCTTCTCTCTATATAAAAGTCCAAGCAACGGTTAAGACTGGCCGGTAGCTATGATGTGCACTGACCACCAGAGGGCAGATGCTCAAGGCAGAATCTGCTCCCTGGTGGTCAGTGTGCTCCCACAGCCAAGCTCCCACGACCAGACAACTTCCCATGGTTGCTCCCGCGACCCCACCCCTGCCAGTAGGCCCCGATCAGGAGTGGACAAGATGGCCCTGTTCACCAGCCAGGCCAAGGGACCCCCCAAAATCATGCACCAGGCCTCTGGTAAGATTATAATGGAGCTGAAAAATCACTACTGTCTAAGTGGTGTGGCTATCACCACATGGTAATGTAATACAATGCATTACTCCCGTGTCTATGGAGATGCTAATGTAAACCAACCCACTGTGCTGCCAGTCATATAAAAGTACAGCACATACAACTACGTCTAGTACCTAATACTTAATAAATATAATAAAGGACCATGTCACTGGTTTATGTATTTACTACACTACCCTTTTAATCACTGTTTTATAGTGGTTTTTTTTTTTTTCTAATGATAAAGAAAAGTGTGCTGTGAAACAGCATCCCATGTTATATGGGCAGCAACTTCATATACCTCATGTTTATTACATCTCTCGATGGCGTCATTTTCTCCTGTGCTTGATTTAATCTTGTTTTGTACAGTAACATGCTGTATGTGCTTGCACCGGAGGGGCAATAGGCTACCTGGATGTACAGGAGGCTGTACCACCTAGATTTACAAAAGTGCACTCTGATGTTCACACAACAATGAATTCCCGAAGGACACATTTCTTAGAATATATACCTGCTATTAAATGGTGCATGACTGTACTTTGTAGCTACCTAATTAGTATTTCCACTGGACATCTCAAAGATATCAAGTTTTGGATTTTTTCACTTCCCTTTGTATCCAAACGAAGAGGGGAAATGATGATTATAAGAGAATTTTTCAATGATCAATGTAAACATTACTTAAGAATAATTTTAAAAGCCATTGTTATAATTTTCATTCTATCTCTGAGATAGAACACCTATGAACTCAGTTGGTTTCCTTTATTGTATTATTTTTATTTCCTACTCACCCAGGTCTCTGCGAAACAACCTATCACAGCCACTCTTGGGTGGCCACTGCCCCTACTCAGTATCTATCCCATCAGAGGTCTTGGTGATGGCTAGCTGACTGCTGACTTTCCCACTAGAAGCTCCATGAAGAAAGGGCTTGGGTTGTCCCACTGCAGTATGCCCAGCACCCAGCACACAGGAGGTGTTTGTTTTTCTTTTTTCACAATTAAATCAATGAGGTGATATTGGGTGATAGAGTTTTCATATATGAAGTGAAGGTTCTCAATGAAGTCTCGCTGAATGAGTGCTTTACAGGATGGTGTACCCTGGAATCAGTGAGAACAATCCTTTCAAAGTCTTGTTTCCTTTGGCAATTCCTCATCTCCCTGAGTATGCTGACTTGAACCAAGAAACTACTTACAAGAGGCGTTGAACATGATAGTCCCATCCAAACACTGGAAAAACAAGAGGTGGTTTTACTTAAGAAATCTCCTTTCAAGCTTGAGGCTTAAACTCTTTAGTTCAAGGAGAAAAAGATCTGGCTGGAGTATGAGACAAAGCTCTAATCTCCCCCTAGAGCTTTCCTCCCTGATTCCACACAGGGGAGGGAAGTGTGTAAATTAGAGACAGTAAGAAGAAAGAGAAAGTGGGCCAGACAAGTTTGATGACGAGTTTTCCTCCAATGTCATCAGCTCTTCTGAAAACTGAAATATAAAGGTTCTTCTGTCCTTATTTTTTTTTTAAAGACATGAAGGAAACAAAGAATTATTAACATACTACAATCACATTGAAGATGTATATGGGTATTAACCGCCATTTCAATTTTATACTATGATTTCCCAAAATGGAATGGTTTCTGAAGAACTGTCTTAAGCAAAAAGGTAACTGCTTTGTCAGACTATGGACAAATAAGAAAAATACAATCTTCCAAAACTCAATCAGGAAAAATCAGAAAACCTGAATAAGCCAGTAAGTACTGATGGAATTGAAGCAGTAATTAGATAACTTCCAGCAAACAGAAGTCCTGGTCCAGATGGCTTCATAGGGAAGTTTTATCAAACATTCAAAGAAAAACTAATACCTAATCTCCTCAACTATTCCAAATATCCAAGGGAAAGGAACACTTTCTATGAGGACAGCATTACCCTAATCCCAAATCCAGATAAAGCCACTACAAAGAAAGAGAATTATCCCCGATGAATACAGACCCTAAAATCTTCAACATAATTTTAGCAAATGAGATCCAGCAATACATTAAAAAGACCATACATCATGACCAAATGGCATTTATTCTAGGAATGCAAGGCTGGTACAATATCCACAAATCAATAAATGTGATATATCACATTAACAGACTGCAACACTCAAAAATCACATGATCATTTCAATCAATGCAGAAAAAGCATGACAAAATCCAACACCCTTTTTTGATAAAAACTTTCAGTAAAGTAGAAATAGATCATATCTCAACATATTAAAAAGCCATATATTACAAACCTACAGCCAATACCATACTCAATGGCTAAAAACTAAAACCATTTTCCCTAAGAATAGGAAGACAGGGATGCAACATAACAGGATATAAAATTAACACCCAGTAAACTATGGCATTTTTATATACCAATATTGAACGCTCAGAAAGAGAAATAAAAGAACAATCCCAATTAGCACTGCAACAACAACAAAAAATTGAGACTTATGAATAAACTTAACCAAAGCGGTAAAATACCTATACTCAGAAAACCATAGCACATTGAAAAAAGAGGTAGAAGAAGATATAAACTAGAGGAAGAATATACCATGTTCATAGATTGGCAGAAATAAATACCATCAAAATGTCCATACTACCCAAAGCAATCTTTAGGTTCAATGCATACCTATTAAAATACCAATGGCATATTTCACAGACTTAGAAAAATACTCTAAAAATTATACCAATAAAGACCTCAAAAGCTGCAGCAAGCTTGAGAAAGAGAAAAGTTGGAGGAATAACAATACTAGATATCAAGTTATACTAGAAAGCCACTGTAATCAAAATAGCCTGGTACTGGTACAAGTATCGCATACAGAGCAATGGAACAGAACTAAGAACCCAGAAATTGACCCACACCACTATACTAAACTAGTATTTGACAAAGGAGGCAAGAGCATACAATGGAGCAGAGGCAGTCTCTTCAAGAAATGGTGTTGGGATAATTAGACAGATATATGCAAAAACATGAAATAAGACCAACTTATACCATACACAAAATAAACTCAAAATGGATAAAAGACTTAAATTTAAGTTGGGAAACCATAAAAATCCTAGAAGAAATCACGGGCACCAAAATCTCAGCCATCTTACACAGCAACATGTTTATGGATACAATGCCTAGGGCAAAGGAAACTAAGAAGGAAATAGACAAATGGGGCTACATCAAAATAAAAAGCAGCTGCACAGCAAAAGAAACCATCAAGAAAATAACAAGAGCCCTGACTGGTTTGGCTCAGTGGATAGAGCGTTGACATGTGGACTGAAGGGTCCTAGGTTCGATTCTGGTCAAGGGCATGTACCTTGGTTACAGGCACATCCCCAGTGGGAGGTGTGCAGGAGGCAGCTGATTGGTGTTTCTCTCTCATCGATGTTTCTAACTCTCTATCCCTCTCCCTTCCTCTCTGTAAAAAATCAATAAAAGTATTTTTTTAAAAAGAAAATAACAAGAGAGTCTACTGCATGGGAGAACATATTTGCCAATGATACATCCAATAAGGAGTCAGTTTCCAAAATATATAGAGAACTCATACAATTTAACAAAAACAAGGTAAACAGTCCAATTAAAAAATGGGCAAAGGACATAAATAGACACTTCTCCAAAGAGGACATACAGAAAGCCAAGAGACATATGAAAAAATTCTCAAAGTAACTAATCATCTGGGAAATGCAAATCAAAACAACAATAAGGTACCAGCTCACACCTGTCAGAGTGGCTATCATCAAGAAATCAAATGACAGCTGTTGGCGAGGATGTGGAGAAAAGTACACTGCTGGTGGGAATGCAGACTGGTGTAGCTACTGTGGAAAACAGTATAGTTTCCTCAAAAAATTCAAAATGGAACTCCCATTTGACCCAGTGATCCCACTTCTAGAAATATATTCTAAGAAACCCAATGCACTCATTAGAAAGAATAAATGCACCCCTATGTTCATAGCAGCACAATTTACAGTAGCTGAGATTTGGAATGAGCCTTAAGTGCTCATCAGCAGATGAGTAGATAAAAAACACTATAGTACACTTACACAATGGAATACTGTGTGGCAGTAAAAAAGAAAGAACTCTTACCATTTGCAACAGCATGGATGGACCTGGAGAACATTATGCTAAGTGAAGTAAGCCAGTCAAAGAAAGATAAGTATCACATGATCTCCCTCATGTGTAGAATCTAATGAACAAAATAAACTGATGAACAAAAATAGACCCAGAGACATAAAAGCATGGAACAGACTGTGAAACCTCAGAGGGAAGTCAGGGGAGGGGAGGTGGGTAGGAAGAGCTCAATCATTGAACTTGTATGCATATATGCATAATGAGTGAACACAAATAATGGGATGGTGAGGGCCTGTGTGTGTGTGTGGGGGGGGGGGGGGCGGGCGTGTGCCAGGAGCAGGCTGGAAGAGGTCAATGGGGGAAAGAAGGGGACTTCTGTAATAGTTTCAACAATAAAGATTTTTTTTAAAAAAAGCCACTGTTGGGGAAGATTAATGAGAAGCAACTCCTTTAATTTTCTCCTCTTTACATGTTCAAATTTATTTCAGAAATGTATTAACAATGGCAATACTCAACTCTAAGACTTTGAATAATTTATGCTTATAAAGGTCCTCCCTCAATAAATGAAATAACTCACTAGGAACAGGCTGGCATTTAGTAGCTATCATACTATCTGTAGTTACAACCAAGGAAAACTTACTTGGGTAATGAGAGGAGATAGGTCTGGCAGGAGGAGCACCCAAGGCAGTTCCCAAGAGGGGCATGTCACCAGCAGGATGGAGGCCATTCACTTCAAACTGTATCGGCATGTCTGCTGCATCTATAATAGGTACAAATGAGTGTCCCAGGAGTCCTTAACAACAGCAAAAGAAGGCAGGGCAGTATGGGGGTAACTTTGGCTGCGCTCAAGTCTCAGCCAAAGCAACCAAGCCAGATCTTTTCCTACAGAATTAATCCTAAGACTTTCAGCATACCACTTGACAATCTATTTGCTTCTCAAAGTGTTATTACACTTAAAAGAATTAGATTTGTTTCCAAAACTAGATTTATAACCCAACAGGAAAGTGACAGAATTCACCTGACTTGCTGATAATTATATGAACTCCATTTAGATAGTAAAGCCTTAACAAAATTGTTAAAAAGTTAGTTGCAAAGAATTTACCAATTTTACTAAGCTCTTTCATTTAACTGTTCAAAGTAGAGTACTTTCAGATTTGACAATGAAGCTCACAATGCAAAACTACAGATTATATGCAAATATAAAGATTTCCTAGGCTAGAGAGAACCTTAGAGCTGACTGACTTCTATATCCTAATTTTATACTTAAGCAGTATGCTCCCAGAGAACAATCTAAGGCAGAGCCAGAGCCAGGCCTCCAGTTTTCAGATAAGGAAGCTAATATACTTCCACCTCCATTCATTCACTAAGAATGAGGTTTCTACATCTGATGCAGTCATCAGAATCTGTATAACTTAAATAACTTAGCATCTTCATATTCCATAAAAAGAAAAAAAAATTAAGAATCAGGTATTTTAATCTGAGGCAATCCCAAACTTGGTAAATTAAGTTAAGGGTTCACTTGTGAGCTTAGCTCCAACTTTGAAATTATTGGTTATCTTGAAAATTAAAAAAAAGTAACACTCAAATAGACCCATCAAAATCTGTGATATAAAAAAGGTAATACATCTGTATCCATGTTTTTATCACAAAATACAAATGTTGTAATTTTTAAGGCCTTTGATTTAACAATGGATATATTTCACCAAGACTTAGCTTTCTACATTTTCAACTGTTAAAAACTGGTACTTACATTTAAACTTACGTTCAAAAGATGATCCAAATTCCTCATTATCCTCAAAAGATAGTTCATCCACATTTGAAAATTTATGTCTGTCTTGAACTTCAGTTTGTCTTTGATAAAGACTGGGTTGAAAGAATAAAATTCATGAGTGTGAAGTTGTAATAAGGTAAAACCAAGAGCACAGGGCTATGAAAAGCCTTTGTGACTCTGGAAAAGGCTCTAGGGCGGTGGTTCTCAACCTTCCTAATGCCGCGACCCTTTAATCCAGTTCCTCATGTTGTGGTGACCCCCAACCATAAAATTATTTTCGTTGCTACTTCATAACTGTAATTTTGCTACTGTTGAGAATCGTCATGTAAATATCTGATATGCAGGATGTATTTTCATTGTTACAAATTGAACATAATTAAAGCATAGTGATTAATCACAAAAACAATATGTAATTATATATATGTTTTCCGATGGTCTTAGGCGACCCCTGTGAAAGGGTCATTTGACCCCCAAGGGGTCTCGACCCACAGGTTGAGAACCGCTGCTCTAGAGAATGAACTGTGCTCTGTGAAAATGAAAGCTGTCCTGCACTGGGCACGCTCCATGCAACTGGCATCATTCCAAGTAATCAAGACATTAGCTTGGGCACTCTGCAGAACCACCTTACACTGTGAGGCAGGTATTAATTATATTGCTGACAAGAAATAATGTGGCACTCTCAATGCTTTTATATTTTCAAGAACCACAAAACGTTTTTGAAAAGAACAAATTCTGCACAGCATCAGTATGAGTCAGCTGAAGATGCAAAACTACAAGCCCCATGTGCATCCAAGTGCCCTAACTCCCACATGGGTGTGCTGTTTCTCCTCTTGGCTTTATCATGAGAAAGCAATATAAATAAATGCACATTACACGCATTAGGACCATGATGGACACATGTGGCAGTTTTCAACTCTGTACACTGGGAGTGAATCAAAATATGCAGACAGATGTCCAGCCTGGAGCCCAGAACTAAGGAGTCAGAGTGCCCTCCATATGGATCAAGCACAGACAGGAGTCTCCTATGCGCCTCAATCCCAGCCTGGGTGACCCGCCACCCAACTTCTACATACGCCATTCTACTTCAGCAATCAGACCCTACAACCCACTACCAATTCAGTATTTATCTCAATAGACAAATTAGACTTTTGTTTGGACTAAATGCCCAAATATTTTTTAACTGACTTATTTTTTTTGAAGGACTTTAAAATTAAAATGTGTGAAACTACTTCAAGTTTAAAAATAAACTGAATTTGCTTCTGTAGATTTTGTATGTTGCTTTTTTATTTCTATAAACCAAGTCTATTCATAGAACTATGAAAATGCTTACTGCTACCATAGTGCACTGTGTACACATCAGGTTTAGCAAACAAGGAAAAATTAATTATTTGCTAAAAGGAATTTTCCCCAAATAATTCAGATGATTCTTGAAGATTACACATCATCTTACAATCTGATTCTACACTCCACATGGTCTTGAGCGTCACTTTAAAACAACGCAAAGTCAGGGCCATTCAGCTAACCAGACTTGGCTGGGCCAATCAGAATGTGGAACTTACTTGGCTTTCTGCTCCAGAAGGCTTGAGAGTGAATGGATGGAAAGGCTGTGCCTAGATTCAGTTGCTGAAGGCGGAAGCATTCTTTCAGGACAAGGACTGGGAAAAGCAAAGGCCTGGGATTGGTCCAGACCTAAAGGGCAAAAGGTATCAGGACAAGAGTATTACAAATTACACAGTGAAAACAGCAACATGGTTCCTAAGGAGTTTAATTTGAAAAGAAATTCTACTATCCTTGCAAATAGTTGAGTATGATGTATAACTGACCCACATTATTAAGGATTCAGCATTAATAATAAAACTAATCAGCAGTAAGGGAAAAGCCATTGATTACCATTCTCTGAACACGTCTGCATGTCAAGCAAAATGCTGAACTTGCTCTAACCCGTTGCCTCCCACAATGTTATGTCACAGGGGAGAAGTCTCTGGTAAGCAGGCAACCATAGGTGCAGTGAGGATGAAGCTACTCAGGCTAAAGATTTCCCAGGTACAGCAAGCATAGACTTCTCCTCCTTCTTGCTCTCTACAGCTCACTCACTCGTACTCAGATAAAAGGACCATGAAAGTCCTGAAACCCTTTCTGCAGAAGCTTACCTACATGAGTGGAGGCAGACTCTTAGATGCTAGTGGGCTTCTAGCAACAGAATACCGAAGAAAGCTTTTTCTAAGCAATCAATCTCTTGCTCTAGCTCTTTCATTCTTGCCTTGGTGTGATTACAAACTAAAGATCAGAAATGTGGGAGCAAACAACTGTGCTTGTATTTGGATGATTTATGATCCTTGGTGTAACTGTCTCTCCCATCAGCTTTTCCTGTTTGAGATGATTTTTTTTTCAAGAAATCCCTGCTTGTTTCACCAGTAGGAGACACCATAAATCTGCTGGCAGAATGATGAAACAGAGATGGCTTTGGCTGGGGGCTAAATGAAAATAATGTGACCAATGAGCAGGAAAAAAAATTCAAATATGCTTGATATTTTTTTTTAAATGAAGAGAGAGGTATTAATAAGAACAAATATGCACACTAAACAATTTCTGAAGCCAATTCTTATTTATTAGCATTTTTTGAGAGCTTTATGTACCAGTTATAACTTCATAGACCTTGTTTTTAGGCCTTTTTTTTTTAGTCCTCATTTAAAGATGTATTTTCCATTGAAGAGTGAAAGGGAAGAGTAGAGGAATAGGGAGAGAGAAGAGAAACACTGATGTGAGAGACACCTCAACTTGGCCTCCCACATGCACCCCCAACCAAAGATGGTGAGAAAACCCACAACTGAGGTATATGTGGTTGACAGGAATGGAACCCACCATCTTTTGGTCTGCAAGCCATTGCTCTAACCACTGAATAAAATTAGCCAGAGCTAGGCCTTCCTTCTTAATGCATGATATTATTTCACAACCCACGATCCACAATCATATTCATAAATTTGGTAACAAAGCCTAAGCAGACCTGAATTCACTGTTGATAAACTTTACCTGAACTGATGCAAATCCATTCATTACCTTTATTTATTCTACCCAGCATGGATAGTCACATATTTGACTGCAAACATGGTTCACTAAAGGATGCTGCCCCAGAACTCCCAGGGCTGTGGCAAAACCACTATAGGGCCCAATCTATCTATGCTAATACAAGTTTATGTGGTTGTTAAGCCCTCACGCCGCAATGCCCTCATGCCCATCACATCCATCATCAGGAGGCTGCGTGCACAGGTGGGCGCAGACTTGATGCTGTGTGCACGGAGGTGGGGCCTGGCAGCTAGCTTCACATGGCGTGGCCTGGGGTGCCGCAGTCTTTTTGCATCAAGGGTTCAGGAATTTGGAGAAGGGGCTGACACATAAATGGATACACTGGACAAGAAGTATAAATTTGGAAGGGATGGGGGAAAGCCAGGCGGAAACCAGCTCTCTAGTGGAGTGGCTTGCCGAATTTCTGGACCCATGGCTTTTTATTTACACATTTTTCCCTTTAGCAAAATAAACACGCATATCAAAGGTCAGGTTTGATAAACAGGAAAAAATTATCAGGTTAGGGGAACTGCTTTTGGCCTTTCCTCTAGCAGCAGGTAATAATTTGCAGATTTTCAGCCCTGCTGAATATCGAAGCCCATCAGCCTTCTGGTGAACTTCTCGCATTTATTATGACCTGCTGGTCTTAGCTTCTAGCACTGGGGGTCCCGAGGCTTTACATGCCTGCAGGCAGGGACCCTACTCCAGCCTACCTCTTTGGGGCAATTCATCCAGGAGCCTACATCTTTGGGGCGATCTATCGTGGGGCTCCAGAACTGAGAGGGCACAGGCCAGGCTGGGGGGCCCCTTCCGCCTGACTGCAGGAATTTTGTGCACCAGGCCTCTAGTCGATAATAAAAGCATAATGTGCTAATTAGACCGGACAGCCGAATGACCTTCCAGACATCCTTCTGGACAACCTTCCAGACAAAGCCACAGCTGCGAGGTCCGAGGCGAGCCACCGAAGGTGAGTGCACAAATTTCATGCATCAGGCCTCTAGTTTTCAGATAAGGGTATGAGGACCTGCAGCCACAACAAGACTAACAACTCTGCTCCTCCCACATTACACCTGGGGAGCTAAGGCTAGGATATACAGGTAGGGAGGTGTACAGATGCTGGGACTCCCTAAGCAAAACCTGAACATGCATAGCCAGTCTTGTGGCCGCTACTCTCCAGCAATGCCTCCAGGGCAATGCATGTGTTTGAAAAGGTTCCATCCTCAAACTATTCATCTTTCGAGATCACTGTGATTTCAGCTGTGGGCAGTTTAGCAAATAGGCGTGAGAGAAAATAAGGAACAGGGAAGGAGTCAAGAGATAAAAATGAAACTAGTGTGGAAGATGGGAAAAGGAACTGAGGAGGAGTGAGTACAAATAGGAACTGAGGAAGGCTCCAGGCCAGGAAATGTGGAAACCAGTTCAACTGCTAACACACAGAAACTTTCTTTTTGAGCTTTGTATCTCAGCTTCAGTACACCTGTTATGAAGAAGAGGCAGGCAGTATGCATCCTCAGGGCAAACATGCAGTAACATGATAGCAGTAATCCTTCTGAGTATCTGATGTGTTGCAGGCACTCAACTGAGAGCCATCTCATTTTGCCTTCTTCACCATGGCAAAGTAGATATTCATATCCCCATTGCAAATGAGGAAACTGAGGTCCAACTGTAGCTGGAGAAATCACTGGGTCAAATTTTTCCGACTTTAGTGGTAGTGGGTGGCTCTTGCAGTATCTTTAGAAAAAGACTTTTCTAAGACTCCCATGGGAGAATGAATGTATTTTATTGGTGTGTAATTATATTTTCTGGTCTGCAGGGTTCACTGTCCCTTAGCCTAGTCCTGAAAAGAGTGCAGACGGGGCTCCAGCAGAATCAAAGAGTAGGGCCAGTATCCAGAGTGTCCATTCCATGGTGGAGCAGGGCATGATTTAGTGTCAGGCTACATTTAGTACATCAGTACACTGTGTGAAGTCTACATGGCTGTGGGTCACAGGGTGAGTAGAGGGAGGTAAGAACACCATAAGCTGGGAATCTGAGGTGAGCAGCGAGAGAGAGGGGCTTCTTTGTTCAGGAGCTTAAAAATTAAATATTCCTGTACTTGCGGTGGCATGCCTATTTCTGGCTACTGACTTATTCCCTGGTGTGACAGACTAACAGATAAGCAACATCACACGTCATGCAGACCTCACTGGGCATGGGTCCATTGTCTAGTGCCTTCCCACAGTGATCTTTAGGTAATAAACTTGGAGACTATTAACTGCAATTCCCTGGCAAAGCTGTATAAACGGCATGTCTCTATTACCTAATCTTCCTTTTACTCCTTCCCTGTTAATAACCAGGTTATTATAATGGTTATCACAAAGAAGTTAAATGTGTCCAACCAAGGTTAATCAGTAACTTCAAAATTGAGGTGCAAAAACATAAACACTGTATATAATCAATGTGATATATACTAACCTCTATCTAAAGCAACTGAATGACAGGTCCACCAGTCACTCTGACATGTACTGATACCAGGGGGCAGACACTCAACGCAGGAGCTGCCCCCTGGTGGTGAGTGCGCTCCCACAGGGGGAGTGCCGCTCTGCTGACTGACCTGTTCCTGGAGGCCCACCAGCCAGCAGCAGTAGCCACTCACTCCCTCAGTAGTCCTGCAGGTCCAATCTCTAGAGAACAGGCCAGGCACCAACAGACCAGTACCACCAGCACAGGGCCACTAGCCTCCTGAAAGTTGGCCTCAGGCACCGCAGCTGCTTCCCCTCCCTAGACACTCTGCAAGGAAGAAATCTTGACAATCCCTGCGAACGTCAGGGACAGATCTGGATCCTGGGCAGGCAAGGGCATCCCACCACCTGCCCAAAGGGCAGATTGCGTTCTCCCCCCACCGCCCCTCCATCCCATACCCTTTGGGACAGGCGCCAGATGCAGGCAAGCACCACTGCAGCAGAGGAGCTTCTCCTGATCAGGACTGACTGGGCATGAGCCTGCGGCAGGTGCAGCAGGATCAGGATGAGCGAGAGTGGTAGGCAGTAGCAGCAGGTGGCGCTGGACTGCCAGTTTCAGCACAATCCCCACAGGCCACACTGAGGGACCCCACCCATGCACAAATTTATGCAACAGGCCTCTAGAGTGACATAAGTCACCCTGCTTCTCACATATTTTACTCATCTCTCAAGGAACACGTAAAAACCCTGAAGGGTCAGATTGATCTTATTATCAAGGTAACAAATATAAAAGAAAAACCAAGGTCCATGAATTTGGGAACCTCTGTGCCATTACACCTTTCTTATTTGGGGTACAAGGCTCTTCCAAGCCAAAGGAACCTATAAAAGCAAGTCACGTTAGCTGATGACTGACTGGTTGGTATTCCTGAAATGGACAGAGTTTTTACTTCTAAGATGACATATTTCTATGGCTTTTCCCCTACTATGAGAATTACTGAAACTTAAGTAATGATCATTACATTTCCATATATACTGGAAGTTTTACACATACACATTTGTAAGTTAAAAATCTCTCTAACCTGTCTCAATCTGCTTCAGTTGCAATTTTAAATCAGCCACCTGCATAGTTAACCTCCTTACAAAAGCATCATAATTTAATATCTGGGCCTTCAGCTTTGCAGAATGCTCAATCTGAAAAGATTTAAAGAAGGGAAGAAATCAATGTAAAAGAAATCCCAGTTCACTTCAAAAGGAACAAGTCTTTTATAGGGCTTATTCTCTTTTCCATTTTGCCCATTCTGAGCAGCTTCATGCATGTAGTCCACAGGTCCCTAGAAAACAATAGAGCACACAAACAAGTTTGCCACCTCCATTTGCACTCATCTCTAAGAACAGTTCTATAAGGTATGAGGCAGACACCAGAGTGTCAACAATTCTAAGTCACAGGGCAAGAATCAAGAGACATTACTAGAGGGCACAATCGAGACTGGGACAATTTTTGTTTATGAGTGCGCTTTCCTTGGGATTTTATTACTGTTATAAATATAGTTATATCATCACCCAAGAATTTCTCAGGTGAGAAGGTTACCTTAGAATAGTGGGGGGATAATTTTTGATGTTAAAACCAATCTGATTTACACTGGTGTGACACACACCAAGCTTACATGTGTACACAGTGGATCAGACTAACACCCGACCAAATAAAGATCAGTACTCACTTCACTTTGCAGCTGTCTCTGCAGAGCCTCCTTGTGAGTTTCAAACTTCTTATGCCCTAACACGAAAGCAGCTCTTGCTTCCTTCAACTGTTTCTGCAAATTTACCAGTTCAGGAGGTGGTTGAGCTATAACTAAGAAGGTAAAAAAGCCTGGTGATTATCAACAGTAAGTTTTCCCATCTCACTTAGCAAAAGCAGCTAAAGATATTTTAAATTGTTCTTTCTTTTCTTTGTACACATGTAGTTAATACCATATTAATTCTATGGAATGGACTAAGAGCACAAATTTCAGAAGAGTTTAATGCATGCAGAGGCAAAGTTCACTACTCTTTTCTAATGCAAATGAAAGAAATTCTTTCAAATCCTTTAACTAACCTGAAAGCCCACCTCTTTCCTCTATCACACACAGGAGGCATAAAAGGAGTTCTCCATCAAAACCTGTTAAGTACCCCTAGGTCTAATCTGATCTGTGCACCAGTCAGCAACACTCAGGGTTCAAGCAGACATCAGATGGAGTTCCACCATTTCAGTCACTGAAGAACCACTAAAGGGTGATTCATGTAGGTTAGCCACTAAGGGTGGTATAGTTCTCTGGGCTAGTAATCGGGCCATGCTGTTAACTCCGTGGGCCCAAAGTAGGAGTGGGGAAACTTACTTCTGCCAAGGGCCATTGGGATATTTATTTTTAGTTAGTTATTTATTTTTAAATATATTTTATTGATTTTTTACAGAGGGGAAGGGAGAGAGATAGAGAGCCAGAAACATCGATGAGAGAGAAACATCGATCAGCTGCCTCCTGCACATCCCCCATTGGGGATGTGCCCGCAACCCAGGCACATGCCCTTGACCGGAATCGAACCTGGGACCCTTCAGTCTGCAGGCCGACGCTCCATCCACTGAGCCAAACCGGTTTTGACATGGATATTTATAACATCATTTGCAGGTCATACAAAATTATCAACTTAATTAGCCTCCTATATTTGGTCAAACATTTAATTAACTCACCCCTAATGCCTTGGCAGGGCCAGATCAAAAGATTTTATGGGTCTTCTATAGCCTGTGGGCAGGACAGTCTCCACACTTGGCCTAAACCATCAGGGAGGGAAGAATTCCCAGAATTGGGAGAGAAAGATCTGGCACAGGCACAGAGCAATGGTGAGAGGTCATCCTGTAAGCACTGGATCTTGCCTTGCTGAGAGGCACAGGGCCAGCCCACAGCCAATATATACAGTGGGGGTGAGGATGCAATGGTGGAGAGGGAATAATAACCTCAACCTCACTCTCATTCCTCCTTCTCAATGGCCAAATCTGAGCAGCAGAAAGTGAGGGGAGATTTGTACAACCCAGAAGGCAGATTTGTAGTTTAAAGATACTTCTTAGTGACACTAATAATATACTATAGTAATAGCAAGCAAAAAAAAGGAAGTAACTTCAAATTGAGAATCTTAATTTTATAAAAATTTTCCTGATTGAGGCCTTCCTTACAGATACAAAGCATAGTTTCATAATATTAAGCTAATATGAATTACAAAGACATGCAAATCAGGAAAAAGACATACGGTTAAAAAGATGCAAGTTTTCATTTCTGCTCTCTTCCAGTTGTTGTTTAAGTAATTTATTTTGAGCCTGAAGCTCTAATTTCTCTTCTTTTAGAAGCGAATAGCCACTCATCTCTTTCATCTCTTCATTCAGCAGGTGGTTTTGCTTGGTTATTGCCAAGAACTGGGCCTTGAGAGATTCGAGTTCAAGCTGGAATTGAAAAAAAAACTTGCATTTGAACAGTTACTGCAGTACTTCTTATGCAAAAACTGGCAGGCTGCTATAAACTGGGTGTCATAGTAAGTAAGGTCACTGGACAGAGGACTCATTCTCTGCAGTAAGAAGAACCTGATTCCAACATGGAAGCTCATCTTTGCCCTAGAAGGGGCGGGGGAAGTTCATCCAACCTTATACTTATGCAGAAGAACCCTGGCCTACAAAGCAAGTGCTTCAGATTAAGTTTGTTGCCCATTTTCCAGATACAACTAAGGTCCCAATAGCAATCACAGACTGCAGCAATGTTTATAAAAATGAAAAGCTGAGCTATCACAAACATGCTGTGGTGCTTTCCTTTTCATGTTTACATACAAAAGTCTACAATGTTCTCAAATAAATAGATCATTACAGCTGCAAAAATACATTTTATGTGCAGGATATATCCAGGTACATCAAGTTCCAGCTCTGTCCTTCAGAGAGCACACGTGATGAACAGCAAGAAAATAAATGGCATGTGAAAAACACATCTCATTCTGTTTTATCCTGTAAGATCCCAATGTAATGACAGGAATGTTCACCTTCTGCTGATGGGAAGGAAGGAGAGGCTAAGGCAGAAACTAAAAGCACTGGCCACCTGCTATGGGCTAGGCACATAGGTCAGCTCACCACGGAACCTCAACCACCCCAATGATTAAGGAACTTGTTCCAGGCAACAAGCAGGAAGGACTAAAAGGAAGAACTACTAAATTAACTTAAGTTGGGCCTTCTTAGTCATAAAATAAACAGTCTAAACACATCAAGCTAAATAATGTATGGCTGAAACTAAAATTTCATCTACTGCCTTGAAGTTTTATCGACTTCAAAAAACAATAGGCTTAGCAATTACCTCAAGTTCTTTCACACGAGTTGCAGAATGATTGCATTCTTCTTCCTGTTTTGAATTGGTAGCCATGGACTGCTCTTGCACAAGAATAGGTTTTACTGAAAGAGAAAGCCAACCAATTAAAGATGTTTTTCTAGTGAATAAAAACTCATTTAAGAATTTATGTACAATGTCAGACCTAATGACGATTATTTCATCATCTAAAATAGCAGGTGTCATAGTCAAAAATCAGTAGGGAAAGTAAGAAATAAGTCCTATTACCCAACAGGTGATGGGAAGTCTTAATGGTCACATATATTGTGAACTTTCTTCCACTACACATACCCACCAGTTGCACCAGCTGCTCAGAGCCCTCATACACAAAGATCTGAATTTCCTTAAATACAAAGATTTGTCTTATGATTTTAATGTCTATTTCATCATTTCCACTTCATTCAATATGAGTCTATGCAGATATATCATTAAAAAAAAATTAGCTGACTACATGATGGTACTAATTCCTAAGAAGTATTAGTCTAGTTTTCACAAGATAGTCACAGAGGAGCAGCCACACACTGGGTGACCTTATGGGTCCTTATCAAGTACCCAGCTCTGGTTCCTTTGAAATTTCTACTTAAGTTCACTTCTTTTCATAGACAAGTTTCTACAAATATACTGAGACATAAAATATCAAGAGATTGAAAAATTATTCAACTTTCCTACTCCTGGGTTAGTTATAAAACAGTTTAGGAAGTTATATGTCAGGTAAAAATATCATGAGGCATAAACACATGTTACAAGTAAAAGAAATAAGGAAACAGGTCACAGGGAATGGAGAAGTTAAAATTTTCCATAAGTAAAAAATGAAGTCTCTCATGCTTAAAACCACAATGAGCTATCACCTCCCACCTGTTAGAACAGCTATCATCAATAAATGGATAAATAACAAGTGCTGGCCAAGATGTGGAAAAAAGAGAACCCTCATACACTGTTGGTGGGAATGCAGACTGGTGCAGCCACTATGGAAAAACAGTGTGAAGTCACTCTCCCCACCCCCACCCCCCAAAAAAAAATAATAATAAGAGCGGCCATATGTTCTAATAATTCTACTTCTCAGTATATGTAAAAAACAACAACATGCCAATTTGAAAAGACATACATGTGCACCCACATGTTCACGGCAGCATTACTAGTAACAGACAAGATTTGGAAGCAACCTAGACTACCATCAATAAATGAATGTGTGGATACAGAAGATGTGATATATTACTCAGCCACTGAAATGAATAAAATCTTGCCACCTGTGACAACATGGATGAATCTAAAGGATATTATGATGAAATAAGTTACAGAGAAAAACAAATACCTTATGATTTAACTTACATGTGGAATCTTAAGAAATAAAAATAAACAAAACAAAACAGACAGGCCCATAAATATTGATAACAAGCAAGTGGTGGTCAAAGGGGAGGGAGGAAAGTAGATGGGGGAAGAAAAACCTCCTGAATACCCTACCTCTCTCAGGTTAAGGTCATTTTTGATACGTAAAATTAAAAGAACAAAATAATGATTAATTTTGTAGTAAAAGTAAAATGTAAGCTACACACACACATATAAATTTAGAACAGGCCCAATTTAGGAAGCTAATAACCTATACCAGAAATTTACAAATGCAGCTTTCTTCTCCACAAGAATCACCTTTATTCTTCCTGTCCTCTTCACCCAGTCTGTTAGATCTATCGATGTAGTCATCCTTTAGCTCAAGTTGATACCTGAGAATTAGAATGACCAAAATGATTTTCTTGTCACTTTCCTGAACAGATTCCTATCAATGTATGGGTTTCTGTGGCACCCAGGCACCTAAGGGCATGAACATGGCCATGCATAACTTCAAGGACTATCAGTACCAAAGCCCAGAGATCCAAATTCTGAATATAAAACCTGCTACAATCCTTTAACTTGGTCCCCAAAACTCGTTATTGTGAGGTTATTGAGAACAATTATTCCATGGTGGTCTGGATTGGCACACAAAAGTAAATTAAGTTCAATTTACACTGGTACAACTGACTCTAAATCCCAAGAACAAGAAGTCAGTCACATCCACCTGCCTTGCCTTGCACCCCATCCCCACCCCAAAGAACTTTTGCCCTCAAGGGCTGGGCATAGGGTTCGGGGCCAACTTCGACCACCCTCATATCTGGGTTAGCAATACCAAAAGCACACTTTCAAGTTTTACTTATCTCCACCAACTGCCACTAGCAGACGTTTCAGTTGAGAGAGATGGTGAGTATCCTGTGAATTCCCACCCTTGCTCAAGTCATAGAGGATACCCAAACCAGACAACATCAAACAGTACATGATCTGCGAAGCAGTGGGAAAATTAACATACACATTTACTCATTCATTTAGCCCTAAGGGTTTAACAACTACAGACATGTCAGCATTTGCTATTATACTCGAGAAGCTGACATACTATATGTATGTCATCATTTCAAAATCTATACATGGAAAGGTACTATATTTTAATTAGAATTCTTTTAAAGAATAAGCTCAGTACTATGTAATGTAAGTACTATGTAATGTAATCTCATGACAAATTACGGGCAAGGCAGTAAAAAGAGACCACTTATTAAGACATACCAAAAGTTAGTTGAGTCATCTCTTCACCACAAATTCATTTACTCAATGAATATTATATGAACACCTGTGTGCTAGACACTACACTGAGCACTGTAGAGAAAAGTTACCATATGGGCTTGATGTCTGCACTGAGTAGTTAATCACTGCAACACATTAAAACTCAGATTATAGGGAAGTCATAGTAACCACAGTTATCATATTTTCCTTTTCCTGTATAATTTTTTTGCTCCATTGTTAATTTCCATTTATTTCTTTTGATTCTGGCTTTGCAGAATCTTGAAGGAATACAGGGCACATGTTACCTGATAAGCACTAAAACCACTAGGCAGAATAATTTATAAATTGATAGATACCTCCATCGTAGTGGCAAGTATGAGGCGGGAGAGGAAAAGAGAACTAAAAGGGATTATAATTCCAGCCCTGGTCAGCCTGATTCAGATGGTTGAAGCACTGTCCAGTGCATTGGAAGGTCATGGGATCAATTCCTGATCAGGGCACATACAGGAGGCAACAGATCAATATTTCTCTCTCATGCTGATTTTTACCTGTCTCTCTCCTTTCCTCCCTAAAATTATTATTATTTTTTTAAAAAGTGAATTTTTAAAAAGTTGATCAACCTGTGGGTCGCGACCCCTTTGGTGGTTGAACGACCCTTTCACAGGGGTCGCCTAAGACCATCCTGCATAACAGCTATTTACATTACGATTCATAACAGTAGCAACATTACAGTTATGCAGTAGCAACGAACATAATTTTATGGTTGGGTCACAACATGAGAAACCGTATTTAAAAGGTCAGAAGGTTGAGAATAACTGCCTTAGATCAACCACTTTTATAGTTTATCTACAATGTGAGCTGAGCAACTCACAATGTGCCATAAAATGAAAGCAAATCACAGACCCTCAATACATGTTAGAAAAGCTATGAGTAAGAAAGAGCAGAGGATGCTATTCCCTATACTGTAACTCTGTAAAATTATCTTAAATATTCATGGGAAAGGCTTGACTGTCAATAAAAAACACGTATTTTTTTAAACACTATCACCATAAAATGTTAAGTCTTATCTACTTCACTAGTATTGCTGTGTTTCCATCAACTTATTCCAAATCTATTACTTGTTTAAGAACACCAAACAATTTCTTTAGAATTTCATTCTTGAGCTTTTGGTCACAGGTCTCCTCCATGCTCTTTATATTCAGGATTCTGTCTCCTAAGTGCATCAGCCACACTTTTATGATTTTCTTCTGTAGCCTCTGATATTAGCAAAAATATAAAAAGCAAAAAAATAAAACTGTAATTGCTGAAGTAAAGACTTTAGGAGAAAAAAATAACATAATTTTAGCTCCACAAGCTAAAACTGTTATGTGACTGTCACTGCTGGGAAGTAACTGGAAAGAGCTGGAGTTCTCCATCTATTTTATGAACTGACCAAGTTATGTGGGATCTGAAGTAGCAGATGGAGCAGCATGGTGCACCAGGCTGCAGGGAGTGTGCAAGTTTCAAGACCAAAGTGCTTTTCATAGAAGATGATGAACACTTAAAAAATGATTGCAGGTAATAAATGGCCATAATAAATTCAGAGAAAAGCTACATACCAAACTTAAGTTAGTGTACTTTTGCTTTAGTACTTATTTCTTCAGTAAGATTATTTCTGTGAGGTTTAACTGATCAGCCCATAGGTATGAAAGACAAAAGATTTGTTTCTGATATTTAATAATCTAGTGATTGAATACTGAAGAGTGCTGAACAATAGAAAAAGATAGATAGGTCAATCAGAACTTCCAAATACTGAAGAATGGAATGGTCTTCCCTTTGATCGAGCCAGGTAAGTGCTAGGGAATGCTGACCATTCCAAGCAAAGGATAAAAGCTCTATGTGTTAGCACCCTCTGCTGACTAACATGTAAAGCAAAGGAGCAGTAAACTATACTTATTAGCTTACTAGATGCCTGGTGCACAAATTCATGAATGGCAGGGGTCCCTCCACCTGGCTGATCACGGTGGTCTCACACAGTCCTGATCTTCTCACCCAGTCCCAATTGGGGCTGGGGTGGGATCACAGGAGGGCTCCAGGGCAAGTCTGGTCCTGTCTTGCCTGGTCCTGATGGGCCCCACCCCAGCAGCAAGCAACTTACTGGTTGGAACATCTGCCCCCGGGTGGTCAGTGCAAGTCGTAGCGACCAGTCAGTTGACCACTCGGTCAGACACTTAGCATATCATGCCTTTATATATATAGGTTGTAACTCACAGCACAGAATGTTCAGCATGAACTTTCCCCTGCCCCTGGTCTTGGAGACCGCATGTTCTTCTAAGGCTCTGCTCACCAAATTCAGCTGCCACATGAAGTAAATTGCATTGTGTGCGTGGAAACCCTTTGTAGGCTCCATTGCTGTGTCTTTACTTCGTTGCAGTTCCAATTACTCCAACATAAAGACAGACACCCTCATTATCAGGTAACACCATCATGGTAAGACCCCTGCTCAGCCTACTGCAGTGGTTTTTAAATAGGCCATGGGTCGCCCTAGATGGTTTGGTAGAGTAGGTACAGCCGCAGCCTGCGAACTAAAGGGTCCTAGGTTTGATTCCGGTCAAAGACACATTCCTGGATTGCGGGCTTAATCCCCAGTATGGAGCACATGCAGGAGGAGATGGATTCTCTCTCATCATTGATGTTTCTCTCTCTCTCTCTCTCACTCTGCCTTCCTCTCTGAAATCAATAAAAATAGTAAGTAGGCCATTAATCAAACGTTGCTGCTCTCCATCCAGTCCCCTCAAACCCTCTTTTGCTTTGACCCTCCCCACACACACACTCTGCTGCGGTCTGTAAAATGGGGTCAGGATTTCTACTTCAACCAAGGGCAAAGCTTCCACATGGCCCTCCTTCCCCGACTGTCTTTGCCCCCAGTCCTGTGGGGTTTCTCCCTCCTTCCCCTCCATCTAACTTGGTGGGCCCTGCTCTGCCCCCTCCTCATGTGACCTCCTGTCTGCAGCCTCCCACTTTCTCCTCTGGGGGCAGAGCTCTCCAAAGGCTGTGTGGGAATGGAGCGGGCTGTGCAGAGTGGGGTGGGGCAGACAAGGCAGTACAGGGTGTGCAGTGGTGGAGAGCTCTGTGGGCCAAGTCCAACCTTTGGAGAAGAGCTGGGGTGACAGGTCACCGGGAGGAGGAGGGAGGGATGTAGACCTTGTTCCGTGGGAGAGGCACTGGGTTCCTTGGCTGTCCCCACACAACAGCTTTTCTAGGCCCCTGCACAGCTATCATCCTCCACCTCTTGCTGCCTCCGCCTCAAGTTTTGGACTCAGTTTCTTTGACTCAGCCCCACCCCCCTCTCAGCTGCGTTCCAGGAGCCTGAGGCTGCACCTTGGCTTTGGGCAGCTATGCCTGGCCTGCCCCCTATAATGGTGTTACCCACTCTCCTGGAGTAGTTAGTGAAACTTAAATAAATATAAGCAGCTCTGAAGATTATAAATTGAGCACTGAGAAGGCCACAGGCTGCGGAGGGCTGCATAGTCCAGGCTCTCAGCATAGAAGCCTCCCCAGCCACCCGGTCCCTGCTGGCTCCCGCCCCCACCTGCCTCTGCCCAGGGCTCAAGACAAACCCCAGGAACTTCCTGACAGCTCTCACCTCACATCTCACTTTCCAGTCCAGCCCACCAGTGCCCACAGCAAGCTAACCTACTGGTCCGAGCGTCTGCCCCCTGGTGGTCAGTGCACGTCATAGTGACTGATCGACTGATCCAGTGGTCAAACTCACAGTGGAACTCCAGTAGAGGGAATAATTTGCATATTAGGCTTTTATTACGTAAGATATCAGCGATTTTCAACCTTATTTATCTCTGACACACATAAACTACTAAAATTCTGCAGCATGCCAAAAATATATTTGCCCATTTAAAAAAAACACAACAGGTATATTTTTGAATCGTTCACAATGAACCGCTATTTTGTGTTGACTGTTGTCTTTTTTTTTTATTTGAAAATCTAAGGAAAAAGAGGTTAACGCCCTTGACTACAGTCAGGTATGTCATCTTTTATATATTCTTGCAGCACACCAGTTGAAAATCGATGGCTTATTTGTCACTTTCCTTTTCTGTCATGATCAATTTACCACTTCAGTACTGCTTAGAACAGAGTAATGTAGCAGAGATGAAAAATAAAATGAATTAAAGCCTATATAAATGATCTAACCACATTAATGAAGACCAGGGCAAATCCACTAAGGAAGTAAGAGTCAACTAACAGTAGAACCTAATGGAAATGAAACCTGTTTCATAAACTAGACTGGTGAGCTTGCCATTAATGGCAGGTACAATGTGAAGAATGAAATAGTGGTGAGCACTTAGTACACACACATCCATCACCCAGTACAAATCAAGTCAGAGCCACTGCATTGAGTTACTACATGCACATGGAACCGTTAGATCTCAATGACTAAACATAAGTGTGTGACTGAACATAATTTGTTAACAGTTGTTAGCTTCTTCAAAGTACTGGTCTGGTTTTACTGTAGCCTGATGATGGTGTCTCACTGCTTTTCATCCCAATAACTAATATTTCAAAAGCAAAATCCTAGTCTTTGTTTCTCTCAACTTATGCCTTTTAAAACTAGCCGAATGCACCTTTACATCCAAGAACTCTACTTGGCAATTAGCATTAGAATAATTAGTAGTATTTGTTTTAAACTCACAGACTCTGAATAGTCAAAATGAAAACATTACTTACAAATCAAAAGCTTCAATTCTTTGCTTCAGTTCTGCTTCTCTGCCTTTTAGGAAATCGATATCTTCCAGTAGAAGCTGTATTTGAGCATAACTTTCTTTTGTTTCCATCTGTAGAGGAAAGCATTAATTGTAGCAAGCAAGCTGAGGAAAATAAGACAGATTTGAACTAATGGACTGCTTCCTACATTCCAGAGAACAAAGTACAGACAATTAGAGGAACAATTTCACTTTTAAAACATTCCATCTCAAGGTATGCATTTTGCCTATTCTAGTTACACAAGAATTTACCTCCTAGTCCAGGGGTGGGCAAACTTTTGGATGCGAGGGCCACAATGGGTTCTTAAACTGGTCCGGAGGGCCGGAACAAAAGCATGGATGGAGTGTGTGTGTGAACTAATATAAATTCAAAGTAAACATCATTACATAAAAGGGTACGGTCTTTTTTTCTTTTAGTTTTATTCATTTCAAACGGGCCGGATCCGGCCCGCGGGCCGTAGTTTGCCCATGGCTTCCCTAGCCCAATGACTGTTACGCTATATTACCCTAATATCCCTTGTGCAGAATATCCTGACACTTCCTTAACATTTTTGTAAGTTCTCCAGAAAAAAAAAAACAAAAAACAAAATGGGGGAACTTAACAAAGTAGAATCCCCATGGTTCAATAGTCGTCTGAAAGTTTCAATTCATGGGCGGTTCTGACTCAGAATGAACAAGCTGGAATGAAACTGTGAAAAATAGATCACACTTACATTTGCGTGTTCACTGAGCAAGGATTTACTGAATATCATGTCAAAAAGCACAGTGAGCTGGATATGAAAAGATGAACAGCTACAGTCCCCATCTTTTAAAAAATTCACAATTTACTGAGGGAGAGAGAAATAATACTACAATGTGATAATTTCACAACCAGAGTCCAGTCTCCACGGCAGGAATGATGCCTAAATGAGTCTATCAATGGGATTCAGGGAAGGCGTCACCAGGAAGCATCATTGAAGCTAAAGTTTGAAGGACAGGACAGTTTTATCAGGGAGAGAAGGGGGTGAACAGTTGGGTGGCAGAGTAAAAGTATGGTGCCTTTTATGAGGATGCCAAGCTTCTCCAGTGCCTTCAGAGAATCTGACTGAATGGAGACAGGCTGTCAACTGGTTGATCTGATCTAGTCACTCACTCATTTTAAGGTTCAAAGTGTTAGTCTGAACACAACCCATCATCTCAAAGACCAGTGCTTCCATTTATTTTTATAGCTAAAATTAACCCAATTCCCAGAAATGCCAGAAAAAATTGGAGAGGGGGTGTGGTCACCATTAATAACTGGGTTTTACTGAGAAGCTCCAAGAAAGGTTGACACTGGAAGGAAGCCTTTTAACTTCAACCATCTCCTGGTATCAGTAGTCCTGGCTGAGGAAACCATGACCCCAACCTAGTTAGGTCTGACAACCCTTGGGAAAGGAACTGTTTTTCCAAAAGAAACAATCCAATCTCTTTTGCTGGCATGCACTCCCCACCATTCCTCAACCTCTTCATGTCCTGTCCAGTCATTTTCTGGGTGACAAGATCAAATGGCCACATGGATGACACTTATAAGCCCCAGGCCCTTCTACTGCAGGGACCTTTGCCTTTGCTCAGATGGAAGCACATTGCATTTGGTTTCCAACTTCACCTAGAACCCCAACCTGCAACTCTGTCCTGTTGGTCCACCCTTATTCTTCCATCTGTCTGTATCCCCAGACTTACTCCTTGATGTCTGAGACTGCCACGTAGCTCTCCCTTCTCTCCTGGATTATTAGTCATCCACACTCTGCTCTGGTTCCGCTCACCATCATGCTGAACCCCAATGTCTTCAACTAAACAGGCTGCCTTTCTCAAATGAAATAAATTCAGCTCTATAAAGCTACACTCCTCAACTACGACCATTTTTCTGCCCTCAATGACCTTCCAAATCCTCCCAAGAGCTGCAACAGAACAATCACCTACAACAAGCATGTCAAACTCATGGCCCACAGGCCGCACGTGGCCCACAATGAATATGTTTGTGGCTCAGCGAATATAACAGTATGTAGCGTATTAATAAAAATTTCGTAACCTGATTTTTACAATAACCTGATTTACATAATTATTAATTACTAACTACATTTGCTAATGACTGATTATAATTGTGTTGCATTCATTTCCCTTGTGCGCCTTACGCGCAGGCGTGCCATTTCTCTCCATTAATACTAGCAGACAATATTTTAGCACCCGATGACCACATCATTAGTCTTGTACTGACTTGTTTGGTATGTGCAACAGGAAATACTTTGCTTTTGGAGAATGAGAAAAGTAGGTTTATTTGCATTGTGCTTATTAATCTGTCCAGTTATTCAGTGTCTGGGAAGTTAATGTTCAATGCAAAATACTAATTTTTATTAAAACGTTCTATTATTTTTTGTTAACGATTACTCATTTATTTTAGCCCTTTGTATCCAGCATGTCTTTATCGAAATAAACCTTTCTATGAAAATTGAAGCTTTTGTTTTGCAGCCCACATAAACTTGGTTCGTGTTAGTGTTTGAAATTCTTCACCTACATGCACTTGGTCTGGTCTACTTCAATTCCAGGTTGCCCACTTCAGCAGTACCCTCAAAACAGCTCGAGAATCCTATCAGCTTCAGAGAGCTGCTCTGCTCCTTCTGCAACCCCCCGCCACCCAGTGGCCATTCCATACCTCTGGTCCTCTCCTTATCACTTAATTCTCACATCTGCTGCAATTTTAGTGAGGTTGTCTCACGCCCCTGACTCGGACATTCACTTCCACTCTTCCTTCCAGTAATCTCGAAAAAAGAAGTCTTAGTATCCTTTTCAAAGCTGATTCTTCCAGGTGTATTCTTGACCGCAGTCCCTACTAGTCCTCTAGGCCAGTGATGGCGAACCTATGACACGCGTACCATTTTGGGTGACACGCATCGAAAGAGACAAAAAATTGCGTATTCATATATTTGTCTCTCGCAATGGCCAGAGCTGGGCATCACTCGAGTAATATTATTACTCATGTTACTCATGATCAATTACACAATTCTAAAACCAGATGTAAGCATGTACATCAGTGTTGCGTAGCAAAGATACATTGTGAAAACATCCAAGATACACTGTTCCAATATTGGCATTAATATGAAAAGGTTAAGAATTGCACTATAAAGAGATTAATCTTTACTCAAGACACTTTATTTTTACTCGAGTGACAAAATGCCCAATTCTGGAAACGGCCTCATTATTGTCAACATGTGCCTCGGGTAAGCTTCCTGTGCGTTCGGGTGCATTCGGCAAACGGACGCACTTGATCGCCATGTTCATTAGGAGACAGGAGTGGGAAGGTTAGAAGAAAAAGATATAAGGGGAGAAAAATGGCGGAGGTATAAACGGACGTGTCCTGTGCCTTGTCCTGGAGCAGATAAGGGTGAGCAGCTGAAACGGGTAACATACAGCCCGAATAGGCAGAGGATATTCAGCTGAGAGACAGTCTGCAGCTGGGAAAGACAGAGAACTCCCAGAAAAAAAAGGACGGTTGGAGACTGCGGCTGAAACGTCTCCCTGTGTGCCGGCTCAGCAGCGGAGACTGTGCCATCTTGAGTGGCTGTTACAGACAACCAGAGATCAGCTACTAACCTGGAAACAAGGGATCTCAAGCAGCGTGACTGCGTGAACTCAGACGAGCACTGCTTCTTCTCACAGAAAGGTTAGACTTCCCCTAAAGGTGCGGTTTGCAATTCAGGTTGGAGAGAGAACCGCGCGGGGTGAAATCTGCGCCCCACAGAATCCGTGGCCCTTGGGACCAGCGTGACCCTCAAGTGGGGAAGGGGCCCCACAGGGCTGCTGGCAGAAGGGAACGATAAAAATAAGCACATAGCTGGACTGGATGCAAAAAAGCAGCCTCGGATTCTGCCAGTCTGCCGGGTGCTTGGTGCCAGGGGCGAGTGGGTGCGTGGAGACTGTGCGCAGACCTGGAAGGTGGAGGCTTGCAAATTCGCACAACTTCTCAGGCTCTTGTTGTTACAGTTCCCCTTAGATCCGTGTGTTTGATTATTAAACCCAGTGAATGGGATTCCCCAGGTGGGGTCATTCACATAGCCTGTAGGGGAAAGATCTTTTTGGGGAGCCTGGGAAACAGAGCGGGGAGTAATGATTAAAGAACCAGCTCTGGGCAGTGGACTTTCCCAAACCAGTTTCAAGTAACATAGAGAAAATAAACCCTAACTACTGGATAGAGAGGACTTATAGCCTCGGAGGTCAATCCAGACACACTGCCACCCAGAGGCAGAGCCACGAACTGTCTCTTCTGTAAATGCAAATAAAGGCAGTCTGGTAAACAAATACAACCTGCCTTAAAATCAGGACTGTGGTTTACAGCACGGAGGGACAGTGTATCGCAGGGAAATTCAACAATCTCCTAAATGCCTGGCAGGACTAAGGCGTGCCAAAAAGAAGAGTAGAAGATCTGAAGCACCTTCACTACTGCACATTTTTATCTTTTTTTCTTTTTAATTCTTTTTTCACCATTTCATAAAGAACCTATTATTATTTTTTTTCATCACCTGATTTTACCTTTGTAATTACTACATTTTTTTAGCCAGTATTATTGCTATCATTTTACCACTTTTTCAAGTGTCATTTTATTTTTTTTTCGTTATTTTATTTTGGAATTAGTGTTCTACACTCTATTTTCATCGTTCCTTTAGCATCAGTTCTCTCTATCTCACCTTTACCCTTAAGCCATAACTCTTCCTCACTTTTCCCCTTCTGTTGTCCTGTTCCTCTTACCCTATTCCTGCTTTAGATTTTCCCTATTCATTCTTTTTACCCACTGTCTAAATTTCACCCTACTTATATACCTAATTTCCAATCCCTTGCTCTAAATCCATACACACCTCTCTCTTCTCGTTCTTCACTACCCAATTTTTTTTCTCTGTCTGTCGTTTTGCTAGTGTTTGCTTGATTTTGAGTATATTTTTTTTTATGCTTGTTTGGGAGATTGTTTTGTTTTTCATTTTTATTTTCCTGTTTTGCTTTTTCTTTCTCTGGTTATTTTTGTGCTTCTGTTTTCCCTTGCCTCGCCTGATATTAGTGGTTGATTGTAGTTTGCATTAATCTCCAGGGATCTGCTGCTGGAATTCATTGGGATTATTTGTGGTTCTATTAGAGTTTTCTCCCCAAATAGCCTCTTCCCCACCTCTAATTCATTCTCTCACTTTTTTTTTTCTTCTTTCTTCTCTCCCTTTTCCCAATCTCATTTCGGCATTCCTTTTTGTTTTTTTCTTTCTCTCTTTAATCTTTTTCTCTTTTTTCTTCTTTATCCCCTAATTCTCTTCGCTCAGTGGTCACCTTTATTTGGGGTTATTAATATCGTAAATACATTTGTTTTCGGTGCCTTGTATGTTGTGCCTTGTTGTGTTGTATTTTGTGCCTTTAAATCAACGCATCAGAAAGAGAACTACATAACCAAACACCTGGAGAAGAGAGATCATGGTGAAAAAAGAACCAACCCACATATGAAAGAAAAACAGGCATCATCAGAAAAGGAAGTAAACGAAATGGGGGCAATGGAGGCAAGCACCCTGTCAAAGAAAGAAATCAGAGAAATGGCCATAAGGTGGATGAAAAGAATGGAAGACAAATTCAACAATATGTGTAGGAACCAAGAGGAAATGAAGAAAAACCAAGAAGAAATGAAAAATGACATCACTGCTATAAAGAACTCAATAGAAAGCATCAACAGTAGACTAGGAGAAGCAGAGGACCACATAAGCGAGCTAGAAGACAAGGTAGGAAAAAATACCCAAACAGAGCAGCTTCTAGAAAAAAAAATTAAAAAGCATGAGGACAGCCTAAGAGAACTCTGGGACAACACTAAACGAAACAACATCCAAATAACAGGGGTCCCAGAAGGAGAGGAAACTGAGCAAGGAATAGAAAACCTGTTTGAAAAAATAATAACGGAAAATTTCCCTGAGATAGGGAAGAAAAAACTCACACAAATCCAAGAAGCTCACAGAGTCCCAAACATAATGAACCCAAAACGACCGACACCAAGGCACATAATAATTAAATTGGCAAACACCAACGACAAAGCAAGAATATTAAAAGCAGCCAGAGAGAGACAGAAAGTTACCTACAAAGGATCCTCCATCAGACTAGAGACCGATTTCTCAACAGAAACACATCAGGCAAGAAAGGAATGGAATGAAATATACAAAGTCATGCAAAGGAAGGGTCTGAATCCAAGAATACTGTACCCAGCGAGGCTATCAATCAAAATTGAGGGTCAAATCAGGAGCTTCACAGACAAAAACGGTCTACGGGAGTTTATTACAACCGAGCCAGCAATGCAAGAAATGCTAAAGGGTCTGCTGTAAAAAGAAAAAATAGGAAACAAAGAAGGAACGCAACAGTAAAGATCAAAAATGGTGACTAACAAGTTTCTATCAATAATAACTTTAAATGTAAATGGATTAAATGCCCCAGTAAAAACGCATAGGGTAAATGAGTGGATAAGAAAACATGACCCATATATCCGCTGTCTACAGGAAACCCAACTCAGAAAAAAAGACGCACACAGACTGATGGTGAAGTAATGGAAAAAGGTTTTTTAGGCCAATGGAAGTGAAAAAAAAACCGGGGTAGCAATACTTATATCTAACAAATTAGATCTCAAAGTGAAGGACATAAAAAGAGATAAAGAAGGCCACTTCATAATACTAAACGGAGGAGTCCAACAAGAAGAAATAACTCTGGTAAATATATATGCACCCAATATAGGAACACCCAAATATGTAAGAAAACTTCTGGAGGAGATCAAGGGAGAGATTGACAGCAATACAATCATAGTAGGGGACCTTAACACCCCATTATCACCATTGGACAAATCCTCTAAACAAAAACTCAGCAAAGAAACATCAATCCTAAATGACTCACTAGATCAGATGGAATTAATTGACATCTTCAGAACATTTCACCCCAAAGCCACAGAATACACATTCTCCTCAACTGCACATTTGTCATCTTCAAAGATAGAGCATGTACTGGGTCACAGATAAAGTCTCTTCAAATTCAAGAAAATTGAAATCATATCCAGCATCTTCTCAGACCACAAACGCATAAAACTGGAAATCAACTACAACAAAAACAATCCAAGAAAATCAAACACATGGAGACTAAATAGCATGCTATTAAGCAACGACTGGGTTACCAGAGAGATCAAAGAAGAAATAAAAAACATCATGGCAACAAACAAAAATGAAAACACAACAATCCAAAACCTATGGGACACAGTGAAAGAACTCTTGAGAGGGAAGTTCACAGCTCTACAAGCCTACTGCAAGAAACAAGAAACAATGAGAATAAATGACCTAACTCTACAACGCAAAGAGTTAGAAAGAGAGCAACAAAAAAAGCCCACTCTAAGCAGAAGGAAGGAAATAACAAAGATCAGAGCGGAGATAAACAACACAGAGACCAAAAAAAACAATACAAAAGATCAACAAAAACAAGATCTGGTTCTTTGAAAGGATAAACAAGATTGATACACCTCTAGCCAGGCTCACCAAGAAACAAAGAGAGAGGACCCAAGTAAACAAAATCAGGAATGAAATAGGAGAAATAACAACAGACCCCATAGAAATACAAAGGATTGTTAGAAAATACTATGAACTCTACTCCAACACACTAGACAACCTGGAGGAAATGGACATATTCCTAGAAAAATACAACATTCCAAAACTTAATCAGGAAGAATCTAAAAATTTCAATGGGCCAATAACTATGGAGGAAATCGAAGCAGTAATCAAAAAGCTTCCAGCAAACAAAAGCCCGGGGCCAGACGGCTTCACAGGGGAGTTTTACCAAACATTGAAGGAAGAACTAAACCTATCCTCCTCAGACTATGTCAAAAGATCCAAGAGGAAGGAACACTTCCCAGCTCATTCTATGAAGCCAGCATCACCCTAACACCAAAACCAGATAAAGACAACACAATGAAAGAGAATTATAGGCCAATATCCCTCAAGAACATAGATGCCAAAATCCTCAACAAAATCCTAGCAAATCGGATCCAGCAGTACATCAAAAAGATCATACACCATGACTAAGTAGGATTTATCCCAGGGATGCAAGGATGGTACAATATCCGCAAATCAATAAATGTGATACATCACGTAAACAAATTGAGAGAAAAAAACCGTATAATCATATCAATTGATGCGGAAAAAGCATTTGACTAAATCCAACACTCTTTCTTGATAAAAACTCTCAGCAAGATAGGAATTGAGGGATCATACCTCAACATAATAAAAGCCATATATGACAAACCAATAGCCAACATCATAATCAATGGGCAAAAACTAAAATCATTCCCCTTAAAATCAGGAACAAGACAGGGATGCCCCCTCTCACCACTCCAGTTCAATACAGTACTGGAAGTACTAGCCATTGCGATCAGACAAGAAGAAATAAGAGGCATCCAGATTGGAAAAAAAGAAGTAAAACTGTCCTTATTTGCAGATGACATGATACTGTACATACAGAACCCAAAAGACTCCATCAAAAAATTATTAGACTTAATAAATGAATTCAGCAATGTAGCAGGATACAAAATTAATGCTAAGAAATCCATGGCATTTCTTTACACCAAAAGTGAACTTACCGAGAGTGAAACTACAAAAGCAATCCCATTTACCATTGAACCAAAAAAATTAAAATACCTAGGAATAAACTTAACTAAGGAGGTAAAAGACTTATATGCAAAAAACTACAGGACACTGAAAACAGAGGTAGAGGAAGACAGAAACAGATGGAAGAACACACCGTGTTCATGGATTGGTAGAATCAACATCATCAAAATGTCCATACTACCCAAAGGAATCTATAGATTCAATGCAATCCCCATTAAATTACCAATGGCATATTTCACAAATCTAGAACGAACGTTCCAAAAATTCATCTGGAATAAAAAAAAGATCCCGAATAGCTGCAGCAATCCCGATAAAGAAGAACAAAGTAGGTGGGATCTCAATACCAGATATCAAACTGTATTACAAAGCCACTGTTCTTAAAACAGCTTGGTACTGGCACAAGAACAGACATATAGGTCAATGGAATAGAATAGAGACCCCAGAAATCGACACAAACCACTATGCCCAATTAATATTCGACAAAGGAGGCAAGAGCATACAATGGAGTCAAGACAGTCTCTTCAATAAATGCTGTTGGGAAAATTAGACAGATACATGCAAAAAGATGAAACTAGACCACCAACTCACACCAGACACAAAATTAAACTCAAAATGGATAAAAACTTCAATGTAAGATGGGAAACCATAAAAATACTAGAGGAATCCACAGGCAGCGAAATTGCAAACATATGCCCAAGGAATTTCCTCTCTGATAATGCTCCTAGGGCAATGGAGACTAAAGAGGAAATAAACAAATGGGACTACATCAAAATAAAAAGCTTTTGCACAGCAACGGAAACCATCAACAAAACAACAAGAAGACCCACTGTATGGGAGAACATATTTGCCAATGATACCACCGACAGGGGTTTAATTTCCAACATTTACAGGGGTCTCATGTAACTTAACAAAAGGAAGATAAACAATCCAATAAAAAAATGGGCAACGGACCTAGATGAACACTTTTCGAAAGAGGACATACAGAAGGCCGAAAGACATATGAAAACATGCTCAAAGTCACTAATTATAGGAGAGATACAAATCAAAACGACAACGCGTTATCATCTCACAACTGTCAGAATGGCTATCATCAAAAAATCAACAAACAACAAGTGTTGGAGAGGATGTGGAGAAAAAGGAACCCTTCTGCACTGCTGGTGGGAATACAGACTGGTGCAGCCACTGTGGAGAACAGTATGTAGCCACCTCAAAAAACTAAAAATGGAACTCCCATTTGACCCAGTGATCCCACTAGTAGGAATATATCCCAAGAAACCAGAAACACCAATCAGAAAGGATATATGCACCCCTATGTTCATAGCAGCACAATTCACCATAGCTAAGATTTGGAAACAGCCTAAGAGCCCATCAGCAGATGAGTGGATTAGAAAACTGTGGTACATATACACAATGGAATACTATGCTGCGGTAAAAAAGAAGGAACTCTTGCCTTTTGCAACAGCATGGGTGGAACTGGAGAGCATTATGCTAAGTGAAATAAGTCAGTCAGAGAAAGATAAATACCACATGATCTCACTCATTTGTGGATTATAGAGAACAACATAGACTGATGAAAAGGGACAGATCCAAAGACTGAGAAACAGCAATCAGGCTATCAATCCCCAGAAGGAAAGTAGGGGAGGGCGGGGGTAAGGTGAAGAGATCAACCGAAGGACTTGTATACATGTATATAAGCCAAACCAATGGACATGGACAACAGGGGGATGGGAGCATGAGTGTGTGGGGAGGTTGGGGAGGCTGGGGATAATGGGGGGGAAGAGGACACATTTGTAATACCTTACCTAATAAAAAAAAAACAAAAAGATATACAGTGCAACAGTGCTCAACGAGACATTCTGAGTGTCAGATAATTGATTACAGCACCATATATTTGTTGGTTATACGTACTGTTTTTGAATTGTTTTGCAACAGGAGTCAGTGCAACAACACTGCAAAAAGTTAATAGGTAAGAAAACTATCAACCTTTTATAAAAAATGCCGTCATTTATGTTTATTTTTGCAGCCTTGTGATGGAGAATCAAAAAAATAAAAAAGCAAGATTGAATGATAAGGGAAGTGGAAGTAGCAGTAGCCGACCCTTAAAAAGACATATGCACTGAGATGTACGGGATTGTCAACAGAAACAACAATTCATTGTGCATAGTGTTTAATGAAACAGTAGTAAGCAGAACGTGGAATGTAAAGAGACATTTTGAAACTAATCATTGTCAGTTCTTGAAAAAAAGTATTGATGAGAGGAAGGAATGCATTTCTAGGCAGCTACACCTCTATAAAAGTCAATCAAATTCCATCATTAAATTTGTAAGATGCTCTACAAATTTAATATCAGCAAGTTACTATATTGCTCTCTCCATAGCTCAGCATGGAAAAAACCCTCAGTGACAGAGAATTTAGTAAGGAAACATTTCTAAGAGGTGCACCAGCTCTATTTCACGATATGAAAAAAAAAAAGATGATGTTATTAAAAGAATTTCTAAGTTACCACTCAGTAGAAATACTATCAAAGGCAGAATAGCTCTCATAGCCAGTTAGCCTGGAGGCCAAATCACCCCCGGTATTGCCGACAACAATCAAGGCTTAACTACAACAAGACTGCGCACAAAGACCACTAGGGGGTGCACCAAGAAAAGATAAAAAAATGCGGAGGCAAAGAAATAGGACGCAAATGTCAGAAATGGAAGATATAGAGCTCAAAACCACACTTTTAAGGTCTCTCAAGAACTGTCTAGAAGCTGCTGATAAACTTAGTAAGGCCCTCGAAAAGACTGGTGAGACCGCCGATAAATGTAGTGAGATCCTCAAGAAATCTAATGAGACCCTCGATGTTGTGATAAAGAACCAACTAGAAATTAAGCATACACTGACTGAAATAAAGAATACTATACAGACACCCAACAGCAGACCAGAGGAGCGCAAGAATCAAGTCAAAGATTCGAAATGCGAAGAAGCAAAGAACACCCAACTGGAAAAGCAAAAAGAAAAAAGAATCCGAAAATACGAAGATAGTGTAAGGAGCCTCTGGGACAGCTTCAAGCGTACCAACATCAGAATTATAGGGGTGCCAGAAGATGAGAGAGAGCAAGATATTGAAAACCTATTTGAAGAAATAATGACAGAAAACTTCCCCCACCTGGTGAAAGAAATAGACTTACAGGTCCAGGAAGCGCAGAGAACCCCAAACAAAAGGAATCCAAAGGGGACCACACCAAGACACATCATAATTAAAATGCCAAGAGCAAAAGACAAAGAGAGAATCTTAAAAGCAGCAAGAGAAAGAAACTCAGTTACCTACAAGGGAATACCCATACGACTGTCAGCTCATTTCTCAACAGAAACTTTGCAGGCCAGAAGGGAGTGGCAAGAAATACTCAAAGTGATGAATACCAAGAACCTACAACCAAGATTACTTTATCCAGCAAAGCTATCATTCAGAACTGAAGGTCAGATAAAGAGCTTCACAGATAAGGAAAAGCTAAAGGAGTTCATCACCACCAAACCAGGATTATATGAAATGCTGAAAGGTATCCTTTAAGAAGAGGAAGAAGAAGAAAAAGGTAAAGATACAAATTATGAACAACAAACATGCATCTATCAACAAGTGAATCTAAGAATCAAGTGAATAAATAATCTGGTGATCATAATAGAATCAGGGACATAGAAAAAAAAATCATACACCTATGGGTGAGGACAGTAGGGGGTGGGGGTAAGGGCAGAGGGTGGGGTGGGAACTGGGTGGCAGGGAGCTATGGGGGGAAAATAGAGGAACAACTGTAATAATCTGAACAATAAAGATTTAATTTAAAAAAAAAAGGTAGAATAACAAATCTTGACAAAAACGTACAAAGTCAATAAAAAAAAGACTTAAATAGATGTAAATATTTTTTGATTTCTCTTGATGAAACTACTGATGTCACATCATATGCTCGGTTGGCCATTATTGCTAGATATTCTGATGGTCTCACTATGAGAGAAGAGTTGATAAAGTTAGAATAAGTGCCAATGAGTACATCAGGAAACCAAATATGTAAAGTTGTTATAAAAACATTCAGTGTCCTAAACATTGATATCTCTAAAATTGTGTCAGTCACGACAGACGGGGCACCAAAGATGGTGGGAAAAAAGTGGGATTCCTGAAATTGTTTATGGAAGCTATTAGACATCCACTTGCACCTTTTCATTGCATTATCCATCAGGAGGTGTTGTGTGCCAAATCGGGATTCTCTGAATTGAATGATTTAATGTCAGTTGTAACAAAAATTGTGAATTTTATAGCTTCTCGACCCCTTCACAAGCGAGAATTTTCTGTACTTTTACAGGAAGTTGATTCAACCTACAGTGGACTACTGATGTTCAATCGTGTGAGATGGCTAAGTCAAGGAAAACTACTTGAGCGATTTGTGGAGTGCTTTGAAGAAATTATGGTATTTATTGAGAATAAGGATCTGGCAAACTTTCCTCAGATCAATGATCATAAGTCGGTCAGCAATTTGATGTTTTTTACAGATCTCTCTGTTCATATGAATGAACTGAACTTAAAATTACAAGGTTTTGGCAAAAATATTGACGTTATGTTTGGATACATCAAATCTTCTGAAAGTAAACTTAAAATTTTCAAGCGAGATATTGAAACTAAAACTCGTATTTTCCTCAGATGAAAAAGTATTTCGAGAAGGCTACTACAAGTGTAATGGAGTCTATACTTATGTACCAGAATATAGTAAACACGTTCTTTGAACAGTTCAGCGAAAGATTCAACCAATTTAGAAGCCTAGAACAGACCATTAAAATAATTAAGTATCTGGATGTAGTTTACAGTACTTTGGAATTGAATAATTTCCAATGGATGCAAATTGATGATTTAGAGATGCAACTTGCAGATTTTCAAGGTAGCATTTGGACTCGTGTTTGTCGACTTAAGGTTGAAACTTGAAAATCTGGAACGAAATCGTTTGAAACATGAAGAGTGCAACTATGAAGAAGAAATTTTGAGTGCTTGGAACAGAGTTCCTGACACTTTTAGCAATATAAAAAATCTAGCGATGGCTTTGCTAACAATTTTTTCATCAACATATTTTTGTGAGACTTTGTTCTCAGCATTAAATAATATTAAAATGAACAAAAGGAACCGGCTAACATGATGTTAGTGGCGCTTGCTTGGCTTTGAAGTGCACCAAGTATGAACCTGCAATCGAAGAATTAGCAGACAAACTTCAGCACCAAAAAAGTCACTAATTTCTAGTTTTCGTACCATTTGATTATCATTGTTTGTTTGTTTTTTAATTTTTTATTTTTTATTTATTTATTTATTTATTTATTTATTTTATTTATTTTAATTTATTGCTTAAAGTATTCCAAAGGGTATTATATATGTCGCCATTTTATTCCCCCGCCCTAGACAGTCCCCTAGCCTCCCCTATCCCCCAATGTCTTATGTCCACTGGTTATGCTTATATGCATGCATACAAGTCCTTTAGTTGATCTCTTACCCCCCTACCTCCTGCCCCCCAACCCTCCCCGGCCTTCCCGCTGCAGTTTGACAATCTGTTTGAGGCAGGCCTGCCTCTGTATCTATTATTGTTCAAAAGTTTATAATGGTCTCTATTATCCATGAATGAGTGAGATCATGTGGTATTTTTCCTTCATTGACTGGCTTATTTCACTTAGCATAATGCTCTCCAGTTCCATCCATGACGTTGCAAATGGTAATGATTATCATTGTTTTTATTATTATTTTTTCTTAAATGTACATTGTTTTTCTGTTTTTGTTCATTTTATACATATTTTTGGTTGATTTTTCTTTGTTAAATGGCATTTAAATATATAAAATAAATATCAAAAGTATAAATCTTTTTTTATTATGGTTGCAAATATCAAAAAAATATATGAATATTTCTATATGTGACATGGCACCAGAGTTAAGTTAGGGTTTTTCAAAATTTTTGACACGCCAAGCTCAAAACGTTCACCATCACTGCTCTAGGTCCTCAAGTGTTCCAGCAAATGTCTCATCTCACCCCTGGACTTTTAGCAAATCTACAAGCAGCTGCAGGAAGGAGCCATCCAGTAAATGATTTTAAAATATTGCCTTCTGGTGCTTTTGATTTCTCTCAAGGAACATCTTTTCCCAAGAAGGCTTCCGATCTTGCTTGACAAGCTCTCCAACATCATTCCCAAACCACTAACTCCTCAGACTTTCCTTTCTCTTCCATTTTAATTTGTACTACTTCAGTATTTTTAAAATGCTTCAACTGCAAATTAACTACAAATCATTGTAAATAATAATACTAAACAATTAGTAACAAATTCTCCATGTTTAAGTTCAATATTCATTAATTATACAGGGTATCCCCCCCAAAATGTATACACACTCTAACAGCCGATAGCTCAATTGTGAAAATGATGTTTAATATACACTGCCTTTATAATTATTCAAGGTGTGTTTATATATTTTTGGGACACCCTATATTTATAGTTTAATTCATCTTTGGTCTCATTAACTGTTCCTGTAAAACTCATTCAAAAGGCAAAAAGAAACAACAGCAAGTGGAAAGAGAAATAATAACATGCACAAGAGTACATATCATATTAACTATATAATAAAAGCCATATATTCAAATTGTCCCCTTCACCGGGAGTTCAAGCAGGGGCGGGGCTGGCCAACCACCTGCAGCCTGTCCCCTGAGACCAGCCCCACCTGGCAGCAGGTGGCCAGGGAAAGGGAGGCCCCACCAGCAGGTAGCTACTAGGGAACCTACACATGCCCTGGGCCTCTAGTTTATTAAAGATTCTAGATATTTTCCTATATACCTAAGATTAAGAATGAAAAGATAAGCAAAAATATCACTTTTGTTAACAGCAACAAGATAAACTTACCCTTTCATGCATTTCTGCCTGAAGCTGCTGTTCTAGTTCTCTCTTATATTCATTTAACTTTATTTCTAAAGTTCCTAATGTTGGACGCTGAGGGTAAGCACCTGAAAACTGATCATCAATATGTTGAAGCTTCTCAGCTATTAAAAAAACACAAACAGGGCAGAGGACTCAGGGTAGGTGAGCAAGAAGTCTGTTCAAAAGCAAAGAGTACAGGGATACGGACAGGGGGCATCTGCAATTTACTCTGAACCAATTCAAAAAATTGAGATAGATTACTGGATGAACAGAAAGTGATCAAGCAAACATAATACAAACTTACTGGTGAACTGTAAAACTTTCAACTTTTTTGAATGCTGGAAAATTTCCATCATAAAAGTCAGGGGAAAAGAAAGCAAAAGGTAGGTCAGAAAACAATGGCATCTTTTTCCAGTCTCCAAGTGCCAAAGAGTTCTTTTATGGTCTTTGGTGAAAGCTGAGTCACATGTTCAAAACACTGATCTTAAAATGAATCAGAGATTCTTAGTTTTAAGTCTTCCATTTTACAGAGGACACAGGTGCCCACACAGTGTAGGTGACTCCCAGAGGGCTTAGCAACTACACAACGGCATAACTGGGACAAAAGCCAGGTCTGCTATTCCTCTCATTCCAGTGCTCTCTGCAGCAGACCCGAAGCCCTCAAACCAAATGTGGATTAGAATCAAACATTAACAGAGTGCAAAACCCACACGAGAGTGCAATCTCAATCATGTAAACACCAGTGCCCACTAAAAAGTATGCACAGGAAAAAAAGACTGGCAGAATCAGATTAAGATATTTGAATTTATTGTCTAACAAGTTATTGCTTTTAATGAGTAAGGAGGAGCCAGGATTAATCACAGCATTTTAGCCACCTGTTTCCCTTCTGAGCATACGCCTAAAGGCAGGATGGTACTGTATGTAGAAAGGCTGTCCCATGGAAAAGGATCTGGATCATGGACCAGAAAACTTGGACTCCAGTATCACTTTTCCTTCATCTGGTGACCTTGGTTTCCTCAACTATAACATGAAGTGACGGGCCACTGACTTCTCTAGTTTTCCGCAATGCAAATAGTCTAGGATCTTCTCATGTTAATGGCTATACGATAAAGTTAGATGAGTCACAGGGAAGAGCCTGCCAGTTGAGGGGTTGACCCAACAAACAAGAACATGGGCCTTTGCATCCACCTGGTGATCACAGAGGGAGGGGCAGCACTGAAGGTAGGACTGTGCTGACACAATGGGAAATGAGCACTCCACCTGCACACAGTTTAGGAACACACACAACATAGGAAAGCAGATCTTTTTCTTCATTCAAAAAGAAAATAGAAACCTGGAATCAGGAAAAAAGCCTGAAATTACCAAGAGAGTCTTTGCTAGGCAAAATTGCACTTGTCTGAGGGTCCATGTCACAAGTCTCTTTAGCCTGATGATATTCTGCCATTTCTTTTAAAAACTCCACGAGAAAACCTAAAAAACACAATGTACATAGTTTTGTCTCACAACTTTCATTCAACCATTACTCAGTCACTTTATAAATTTTGGACTTATAACATTATCCTGTTGTACGTTATATATCTCTTAAGAATAATTTCTGAAGGAAGTCCTTCCCAAGCATGATACAAAAATCTAGAAGTGATAAAGAGAAATATTTAATAACATAAAAATTAAGAACTTATATATGGCATGAAATAAAGTCAAAAGACAAATGACACACTGGAAGAAAATATTTGCTATAATGAGGAGAAAGCACACTAACTTTCATAATATTAAAGAGATCTAATAAATCAGTAAGACAATTTAATGTCGATAAACAAAATCCTAAGAAAATGCAAGTTAATACTAAAACAAAGGGGTCCTATTTTCCCAATAAGACTGCTAAGATTAAAACTCTCATCATACGTGAAGTGCTGGCAAGAAAGCGGGGAAGTCGGCAGGTTCAATCACTCAGGAGGGAAATTTGTTAGTGTTTGTGTATTCAAAAAGACATGTGTTCTTTAACCTAGTCTTTTCACCTCTAGGAATTCACACAGCTACACTTCCACAGGGAAACAAAGAGTGTACACTGCACACCGCTTCTAATGGCAAAACCCAAACAATAAAACAACAAAATCTCAATCAACAGGTGCTTAATTAACTATGCTCTTCATGATTAATTCATTTAAATATATAATACTAGAGGCCCGGTGCACAAAATTCATGCACGGGGTAGGGGGAAAGAGTGGGGTAAGGGAGTGGTGAGGGAGGATCCCTCAGCCTGGCCTGCACCCTCTCCAAATCAGGACCCCTCGGGGAATGTCCAACTGCCAGGAATGGGTCTAAACCGGCAGTCCAATATCCATCTCCCAATCTGGAACCGCTGGCTCCTATCCGCTCACCTGCCTGCCTGATTGCCCCAACTGCTCTCCCCTGCTGGCCTGATTGCCCCTAATTGCCTCTGCCTCGGCCCTCACCAACATGGCTTTGTCCAGAAGGATGTCTGGAAGACATCCAGTCTGATTAGCGTATTACCCTTATATTAGTAGTAGAGGCCCGGTGCACAAAAATTTGTGCACTCGGGGGGGGTGGGGGGGAAGAGGGGATGCCTCAGCCCGGCCTGTGCCCTCTCGCAGTCTGGGACCCCTCGGGAAATAACAACCTGCTGGATTAGGCCTGCTCCCGGGTGGCAGAGGGCAGGCCCAATCCCTAGGTGCAGTCCCTGGTCCGGCTCAGAGCAGGGCCGATTGGGGGGTTGGGGCACCACCCCACGTCACACTCAAGGCAGGTCTGATGGGGAAGTTGCGGCACCACCCCCTGTCACGCACAGAGCCGGGACAATCAGGGGGTTTGGGCGCTGCCCCCTGTCACGCACAGAGCAGGGCCCTAATCTGTGTGTGACAGGGTAGAGCCATAACCTCCCCATTGGCCCTGCCCTGAGTGTGACAGTGGCAGCGCCCCAACCCCCACATGGGCCCTGCTCTGCGTGTGACGGGGTGGAGCCGCAACCTCTCCATCAGCCCTGCCCTGAGTGTGACAGGGGGCAGCACCCCAACCCCCCAATCGGCCCTACCCTGAGCGTTACTGAGGGTGGCATCACAACCCCCTGATCGGCCCTGCTCTGTGTATGATGGGGGGAGCTCCCCAACCCCCCAATCGGCCCTGCTCTGTGCATGACAGGGGGGAGCTCCCTAACCCCCTGATGGGCCCTGCTCTGTGTGTTGACAGGGTACGGAGCCCCAACCCCCCTGATGGGCCCTGCTCTGAGCGTGACAGGGGGCAGCGCCCCAACACCCCAATCGGCCCTACCCTGAGCGTGACTGGAGGTGGCATCACAACCTTCTGATCTGCCCTGCTCTGTGCATGACAGGGGGCGGCGCCCCAACTCCCCTGTCTGCCCTGCTCTGAGCCCGACCAGGAGCTGCGGTGCAGGCATCTAGGGATTGGGCCTGCCCTCTGCCACCCGGGAGTGGGCCTAAGCCAGCAGGTCGTAATCTCCCGAGGGGTCCCAGACTGTGAGAGGACACAAGTGGGGCTGAGGGGCACCCCCACCCCCGCCAGTGCACAAATTTTTGTGCATCCGGCCTCTAGTAACTATGTAATTGACTATTGCTCAGGCAAACTTAAATACAGCATATTTAAGTTTCAAGTTTTTCAAATACTAACACTGTTCAAGATTTCTTAAAACTTCTGAATAAGAAACTTTTGGACAACTACAGCTAATAGAAAGAGAATTAAAACATAGGGACAACATAAAGAGTGCACCCTAATGTTAATTATGGATTTTAGGTGAAAATGATGCCACCATGTAGGCTCATTGACTGTATAAATGTTGATCATGGGGAAGGCTGTGCATGACGGAGGAGGAGACATACAGAAACTCTCCGTTCTGTTCAATTTTGCTATGAAGCTGCTCTAAAATATTAAGTCAATTTAAAAAATATATGGAAAGTTTGCTATATCTGCCTTTAAGATAAAATGTAACTAATATGTTCAAAGGCAATGGTGTAGGAATATAGTTAAAATAATTAAGAAGTGGTAAACATATGTTTTAATACTTGAGGATTAAAACAGGTTTCAAAAAAAATTAATGTATTCTTTATTTCTCTTATCTAAAGAGCACATTTTAGAGATCTAGATTTACTGCCCTGTGTTGCCATCTTGAAATCCTGTGACCTTAAGCAAATTACCCACTTCTGCAGACTCTGGTTTCTCATGTGGGACACAGGTATACCTGCCTATTAAGAGGGCGCTCCTGCCTTGGCTGGCTTGGCTCAGTGAATAGAGCGTTGGCCTGGGGACTGACGGGTCCGGGTTCGATTCCAGTCAAGGGCACAAGCCCAAGTTGTGGGCTCAATCCACAGTGGGGGGGCATTCGGGAAGCAGCCAATCAATGATTCTCTCTCATCATTGATATTTCTCTCTCTCTCTCCCTCTCCCTTCCTCTCTGAAATCAATAAAAATATGTTTTAAAAAGAAGAGGGCACTCCCTTCCACTGAAATGGTGGAGGACTTCCACTCAATACAGGGTGCATCAATTCGTGAATGACCTGCTTTCTCAGTTGTGTCTAGCTCAATGACAAAAAAGAAAAAAAAAACAACAAATGGGAACAAACTTTCAGGTTTGCTGCACTAGGAATACACAGATTTGCCACACAAATTAGAATCGTTTTATTAGAATCGTTTTATTTAGGCCTGCTCCCCAGTGGCAGAGGGCAGGCCCAATCCCTAGGTGCAGTCCCTGGTCCGGCTCAGAGCAGGGCTGATTTGGGAGTTGGGGCGCCGCCCCCTGTCATGCACAAAGCAGGGTGGATTGGGAGGTTGTGATGCCACCCTCAGTCACGCTCAGGGTAGGGCCGATTGGGGGGTTGGGGCACCGTCCCCCGTCACACTCAAGGCAGGTCTGATGGGGGAGTTGTTTTAGATCCATGGCCAAAAGTTAGTACTACTCTGCTGCACACATTGTCTTACTCTATGAGATAAGCAGCCCATGGATTCTGGCCAGAGAAGCTGTTTTCACCTACTTCCAAGTGAATTGCTGCTTAGTCAGAACACATGAAGACTCTAACTATCTTCCCTATGAGTCCATTTCAGCAGTCTTTGATTCAGATAGCATGTATAAGAGAAAATTCTGTTGCTTCCTCAACTCTCTGTGGATTGATGAAGAATATGAAAATAATATTGGAAGAAATATTGGGTGCTGGTTTCGATTCTGGTCAAGGGCACATGTCCAGGTTGCAGGACTCCACCTCCAGTTGAGGGTGTGCAGGAGGCAGCTGATCAATGATTCTCTCTCATCATTCATTTTTCTATCTCTCTCTCCCTCTCCCTTCCTCTCTGAAATCAATAAAAATATATTTTTAAAAATGCACTTCCATATATATTATTTACATCTCAAGACACTGTGAAATACAGTAATTTTCCCACATTTTACAAATATGAAAACTTAGGTTCAAAGTGGGTAATTTTCTTCAAGGTTATAATGTGTTAGTTTTCCTTTGAGTTTTAAGAAAACCTCTAAATTAACTGAACTACTGAATATTGTCCTAATCTACTTTGCATATAATCTGGAAACATATTAATTGAGCAGAGCTCAAGACTATGTTGCCTATATCCACGCAACGTATTCATATCAATACTATACAAGCAGGAAACAAACAGAGTTGCTATACCTCTATCTTCTATCCTACACCTGAAAAGAACAAGAGTATATAACTACAAGTTCAGAACAGTACTTATACATCAAAAATCCTATAGTACAAAAGACATTTATACTGAGAAGAATACACATGCTCTGCCAAAGAGCCTTAAAAAAAATGCTTTGCCCTAACCCAGTGGTCAGCAAACTCATTAGTCAACAGAGCCAAATATCAACAGTACAACGATTGAAGTTTCTTTTGAGAGCCAAACTTTTTAAACTTAAACTATATAGGTAGGTACATTGTTAGTAACGTAACTAGGGGCCCGGTGCACGAAATTCGTGCTCTGGGTGTGTGTGTGGGGGGAGAGTGTCCCTCAGCCCAGCCAGCTCCCTCTCACATACTGGGAGCCCTCAGGCGTTGACCCCCATCACCCTCCAATCGCCTGATCGGCCCCTTGCCCAGGCCTGACGCCTCTGCCAGAGGAGTCAGGCTTGGACAGGGGACCCCTATTGCCCCCCGATAACTGGCTCTGGCCCCCGCCCAGGCCTGAGGCCTCTGGCCCAGGAATCATGCCTGGACAGGGGACCCCCACCTCCCTCTGATCGCTTGCTCCAACCCCCGCCCAGGCCTGACGCCTCAGCCAGAGGAGTTGACCCTCATCACCCTCCGATCACAAATCACCGGATCGGCCCCTTGACCAGGCCTGAGGCCTCCGGCAGAGGTGTCAGGCCTCGGAAGGGGAACCCCAGCTCCCCACGGTTGCAGGCTCCGCCCCTGCCCAGGCCTAATGCCTCTGGCCTAGGTGTCCGTCCCGGGCAGCGGGGACCTGCAGTGGCAGCGGGGGGCGCCACGATCGTGGGCTTCGCTTTAGGCCCAGGCAAGGGACCCCTAGCTCCCGGGACTACCAGCTTTTACCATGCCCAGCTCCCATCGCTGGCTCCACCCCTACTTCCTGCTATCACTGGCCAGGGCGGCAAAGGCGCCTGATTCTCCGATCATGGCTGGGAGGCAGGGCAAAGGCGGCCCCAGGGCCGCCTTTGCCCTGCCTCCCAGCTATTAGCTCCCCCCTGGGTTTCCGATCACTGTCAGTGGCAGGGGGCTTCTTCCTGCTTTCCCTTTCGCCTCCCTGCATTGTGCCTACATATGCAAGTTAGCCGCCATCTTGTTGACAGTTAATTTGCATATGGCCCTGATTAGCCAATAAAAATGGTATCGCCGTATGCCAATTACCATTGTTCTCTTTTATTAGTGTAGATTAGGATACTCCTAAGGCTTAGGAAGAGCCACACTCAAGGGGCCAAAGAGCCGCATGTGGCTCGCGAGCCACAGTTTGGCGACCACGGCCCTAACCGGTTTGGCTCAGTGGATAGAGCATCAGCCTGAGAACTGAAAGGTCCCAGGTTCGATTCTGGTCAAGGGCATGTACCTGGGTAGGGGGTGTGCAGAAGGCAGCTGGTCGATGTTTCTCTCTTATCGATGTTTCTGACTCTCTACCCTTCTTCCTTCCTCTCTTTAAAAAATCAATAAAATGTATTTTTTAAAAAATGCTTATGGCCTTTTATTTTCCAGGACTAAAGGCCTGATGCAAGAAATTAGTGCATAGGTAGGGTCCCTAGGCCTGGCTGGCAATCACGGCTGATCAGGTTCCCTGCTTTCCTGCTCCCTCATGCACCACCACCACGCGGTTCCCCTCTCCCCTGTTCCTGCTTCCCCCTTTCCTTGCTCCCTCAGTACCCCGCCAACACCAGCTCGCTGCCTGCAATTTTCTGTGCGACCCACCGATGGTCAGCCCACATCATAGTGAGCAATCGAATTCCCGGTCTCCTGGGCTAACCTCCAAGGAAACACTTTGCATATTAGCCTTTTCTATATAGATAAAGTCATACAAGAATGTAAGAATGCCACGTAACCTAGGCAAAAATGAGAAATGCAACTGAAGGATGCACAGACCTGGTTATAACCTATTCAGCATTTATATTTCAGATATACTTCTGAAATATATGTAGTAATGAAAACACATTTAAACCAATTCTATTCCTGATGTTACTTTACATGTAAAGTGTATTAGTAAATTATTCTCTGCCAAGATTAAACATTCACCAGGGACTGCTACATAAATTACACATACATCCAATCATGGGACACTTAAATGGAGGGTTTCAAGGAACTTTTCGGGTCACAGGAAAATGCTCACTATACAACAGTGAACTAAGAATACACACACACACCACTGTGCCAATAATAGCTGAATCAGAAAAGACTCTCTTCCTCTATGTTTTTATGGGTTTTTCAGATAGGTATAAAGTGTTCTGTTTTGTTTTTTAAGTTACGAAAACAATGGGGGGAGAAGGAAAAACTCAGTATTTCCCCTGATAAGTGTAAAATACACGTCTAACTGTATATAGTAATGAAAACACATTTGAGGTAACCCTACTCCTTGCTGTTAATTCATACTAATACGTATGTGCTGCCCAAGTGAAACCTTCAGAGCTTTCATTATATTTTAAAGAAAAAAGCTGTCATTCTCCAGACTATTGTACTGTAAGCAGCACACAATGCTTATTATATTGTCTCAATATCCTTCATCCAAACATGACTATTACAAAACCACGTATTAATTCAAGAACCTACAAACCAGTTTCACAAAACTTGCCTTGTTGCTAAAATGTTTTCATTTTATACAGCTACTCGCTCCTACCTGAATGTCAGTCAATAAATCTATTTGAATATGAAGACCGGGCAAACTCTCAACCGTTTGAGAATGCTTTCCAGGATAACGAGTTCTACAAAACATAAAAGCGTCACTCCCCAATACCACCTGCATATCATATTATTTTTAAAACCAAGACCCAGTGGGTTTAAATGCGGACTCCCTGTCACCGCTTCCACTTGTAAAAGTTACAGAACAGATATGCCTCAAGCCGACACCTTGAGGGAGTCCAGGATACCTCGGCGCTTGAAGGTCTGGGACAGCTTTGTGCGTAGTTCGTCTTGACTCAACACGTCATATTTGGGGGGCACGGTGAGCTGGAAGAGAAGATGCCAACGGTTACCAGGCAGGCAGCGGGCACGGGAATTTCTGAAGACGGAACAGTGGCTGACCTGCGGGAAAGCGGGAAAGCACGAAAGCCCAGCGGGGACGGCGCTTGCACGACAACAAGCAAGAAGGTTCGCCTCCTCACCCGCGCACCGGGTTGGTGCTTTAACGGAAACAAACAAGATGCTACATCTCCTCACGTGTGCTCCCGGTACTTTTTCCTCACCTGTCCTCAGAGCCCAACCGCGGGCCGGGAATCAAGAGGAACGGGTATACCTCAAGGCTCTCCCGCCCACTCGAACTAGGAAATGGCGGATAAACACATTTCCTCCCCTCGGATTGCCACGGTGAGCGGGTTGTGTACCGGGCGCGACTCTCACCAGCGGCTGGAGAGTAGAGATACGGAGCGAGGCTGTGAAACCCGCGGCCCTGGAAGTGGAGGCACCTCGCGGCGGGTGGGGGCCTCACAGCCGATCCCGCCCTCTCCCCGAGACCCAGCCAGCCCAGCACGGGAATCCAGGAATCCGGGAATCCGGGAACCCAGAGCTTTACAGCCAAGTCAATGCCAACAACCGCCGGAAGCTCCGCCCACTTCTCGCGAGAGCTTGGCCTCTGAGTCCCGCGAGGACCCCTGGGCTAGAGCTGGGATTGGAGGAGAAGCCATGTGCTCTGCACCACATCCGGGGCCTGCGGGATCTGGGTGTTAACCCTGTGTCTTCATCCTGTTGGGCCTAGGGCGCTGGACCCAACCTGGCTATCCCCTGGCCAGCTGGTCCCATCACAGCCCAGGCATTGCACCCAGCGAGCTCCGCCAGCTCGGGCTTTGCTTATTTTGCCTTTCATTAAGTCACGCAGTAACCGCGGCACTGTTGCCTTTTGGGACCCGAAAACCCTTTGTAGGGGGCTCCATCTTGTGCACCGCCGGGTGATTAGCAGCATCCCTGGCCTCTCTGCCCACTAAATGCAGCGCCTCTTACCAGTTCTGACCTTACTGAATGTCTCAGACATTGCCTGATGTTCTTGGAGAGGCAAAAGTCACTGGTTGAAAATCAGTGAGCTAAACTTTAAGTATCTACCTTTTTATCGTTTTTTGGTTTTTGGTTTTCTTTGTACCTCTCCCAAGGAGTAAGGACATATTTTCCATTGATTTTAGAAACTGGAAGGAAGGGGGGGTGGCAGGGGGGGGGAGTCAGAAAAACACCAATGTGAAAGAGACATCTATAGGTTGCCTCCTGCAGCACCCCCATTCCACTCCACTGTGGGCTTGGACTTGCAACCCAGGTATGTGCCCTTGGCCAGGAATCCAATAGGTGACTCTGCTGCTCAGGTTGATGCTCTAACCACCGAGCAACACAGGCCATGGCAAGTACCCACTCTTGTGCATACCGAGGAAGATAAAGGTAAGCTGGCTTACCAAGATGCTGTGGGTGAAAGGGGCCACATGGTAACCTGACAAGCTCAGGGAAGGCCTGTATGATGGTCTTGCAAACTCAAAGACCTGAAGTAACCACAAAGGACGATCTGAAATTAAACTTTAACCAAAAGCAGTAATAGTGGGTAGTTACATTCTAGGACAGTATCTTCACTGAGCCTATCTGTCTTTTTGCATCTATAATAACACTAGAGGCCTGGTGCATGAATTTGTGCACATTGAAAGGAAATTAATTAGAAGAAATATTTTAATATCCCTGTTCACCCTTTCTCAATAATAGAAGTGTCAACCAAATTCATGATCGACAATGACAGATTGAAATGCATGTGATTGCTGCCAATGAGAGCTTTATATGTATCACCCATGTGCGAGTCAACTTAGCCTTTTATAGATATAAAACAAACTTGTTAATTAGAGCTGCTTTCTGATTTAGCTAAACTTTTTCCAGCCCAGTGAAGCACTCCAACTTCTTTTCAGGTAATTGTCAGCAACACAGCAGTAAATATCAACACGAAGAAGCACATTATTATTGTAGATCACGCAGGGAGAACAAAGGGTAAAATATTTAATTTGCAGCAGTGTTTGACTATATTTTGTGCAGTGAAAAAACCTGAAGTCATTTTTAAGGTCCACCATTTCTTTTCTTTATTTCTTTTTGAGCGGGGGAAGGGGGGGGGGTGGAGGGGAGGGGGCACCATTTCTCAATTCTTTTCAGTTGGGTCGAGTTTCTAAACTTTCTAAATCTTCATTTTCTGTTTAATGAAAAGAAAATAGGATTCTACCAAGTCTCCAATCTACCTACTCCACGACTTGTGTGAGGATCAAATGAGATGAGGCACAGGAAAATACTTCACAGACATTTGGTTAACTGTGAATGTTTCTACCTGGCTATAAAGCAACTTGTGTTCCTGGGCTGAAGAAACTTCTAGGAGGCTAGTTGCTAGGGAGAGGAAGCTGGGCATTGCGACATAACGTATTACCCTGACGGCAGGACACTTAGCATATTAGTCTTTTATATAGATAGACTAGTAGCCCGGTGCACAAAAATTTGTGCACTCGGGGGTGAGGGTGAGGGGTGGGGTCAGACCCCTCAGCCCGACCTGCGCCTTCTGTCATGTTCCTGGACCCCAGCCACTCCTGGCCTAGGCACAGGCCTACAGGCTTGGGGCGGCCTGGCTCCCGAGGCCCCATTGTATCAAGAGAACAAAGTCGGCATTAGTTACTGCTCTCACTGAACCCAGTACACTGCATCTGTGCGTACAACTGCCTTGTTCATGTGCCTGCTTCGCCCTACTGAATTACTAACATCTTGAGGACATTGCTCTGTCTTATCCTGCTTCAACTTCAGTGCCTGGCCTGGTGCCAGGGACCTGAGAGGGTTTGCTGAGTGAGTGAGTGAGTGAGTGAATAATGGGTGAGTGAATGAGTGAATGAATGAGCGAGTAAGTGAATGAGCAAGCAGCTACGAGGCGGGAACTTCTGCCGCATTGCCATGACAATGCGGCAGAAGTTCCCGCCCCGCTCCCAGCTGCCTGCTGCAAACCCAGGGAAGTTCCCGCCCTGCTCCCAGCCACCTGGTGCCCCTCTCCTGGCTGCATAGTTCTCGCCCCTCTCCCGGCTGCCTGATGCAAACCCCGGGAAGTTCCCGCCCTGCTCCCAGCGGCCGCACACCCCTCTCCCAGCTGCATAGTTCATGCAGGGCAAAGGCGGCCCAGGTTCTCCACCTTTGCCCTGCCACCCGGCTCTTGCCTGCTGCCTGGGTTTCCGATCACTGTCAGCATCAGGCAGCTTCCTCTGTCCTTCCCCTTTCGCCTCCCATCATTGTGCCTATGTATGCAAATTAACCGCCATCTTTGTTGGCAGTTAATTTGCATATCACCCTGATTAGCCAATGGGAAGCATAGCGGAGGTACGGTTAATTACCCTTTTGTCTTTTATTAGCTAGGATACCCTTGAAATATCTGGGTAACTTGTAACTTCCCTTTTTCTGGGCCCCTTGTGGCACAACCTAATGTGCTTGGGCTCCCGGACAGTTATCACTAATTCCTTCATTGTTCTCATGTTAATTGTTGACTGTTGGCTATCCTACACCCTTCTAAGTATGTGTCTATCATTTTATTTTTTATCCAGTCCCACAGGTTCTCTCCCTCACCCCCAAGACCCCTTTGGTTTCTCCCGCCTCTCTAATCTATCACCAATGAATTTCTTGTAACCTACCTATGTCACCTCCTTTGGTTGTAATGTATAAAAATAGAAGAAAACCCGCCACTCTCCAGAGCACTTTCCCAATCCATTGAGGTACTGCTTCCAGGCACTTGTCGACAGTTTGCTCAAATAAACACAAAATTCTTTACAGGTTTGAATGTTTCTTATGTTAACACGGTAATAAAACCATAGCCAGAGAATGGTATAAGAACTAAGATGCACTGAAGCCTTGCGGGTGTTGTTCAGTGGTTAGAGAATTGCAGCATACCCAAGGGTCCTGGGTTCAATTCCCAGTCAGAGGTACCTACTTTGGTTGCAGTTTGCTCCTCTACTCCCCTAATCCCCAGATTGGGATAATGTGGGAGGCAACCAGTTGGTGTCTCTCTCTCTGCCCTCACTCCCTCCTTTCTACTCTCAGAATCTTTCTCAGCACCAGGTCCTGGGAGTCACTACCAGTTGATTAGAACTGGCTCAGGAAAGGAAACCCATTTGTCATTCCTAGTCCACTCCCTTTTCCATTATGCAGCATATCCTCTTTACAGATGAGATGAAAAACAAAATAAAACAGTTTAAACATCCCCAGTTCCTTCACTAGCTTTTGTGCAGAATATTCCCTAGGCTAGATCCCACCCTTCTCCGAACACACAGTTCAGTTATTGATTCTTTTAAAATGTGATTCCCAGAACTGAGTATGGTCCCCAGGATGATATTATTTGTGAAGAGGACATTGTCTTCTCTTAATGCAACTTAGAATTGCATTAGCTTTTTGGGACCACTGTTTCAGACTGCTGCCTCTTGTTGAGCTTGCAATAAACGAAAATGTGTTTTTGTAGATGCACTGGTCTTAAACTAGGTTATCCTGTTGTGCAGGTTTTTTTTTTTTTAAAGCCCTAGTACGAGACTTTATTTTGCATCCTATTAAATTCTGCTTTGTTAATTTCCCACCTAATTCTGCTAGTAGGGGAGATATTTTTGAATCTTGACTTTTGCCATATAATAAATTTGTGGTCTTTAGCATGTTATCTTTGTTTTTATCTGTTTGTTTATATTTTTACTAGTGGCCCGGTGCATGAAATTTATTAGCTAGGATACCCTTGAAATATCTGGGTAACTTGTAACTTCCCTTTTTCTGGGCCCCTTGTGGCACAACCTAATGTGCTTGGGCTCCCGGACAGTTACCACTAATTCCTTCATTGTTCTCATGTTAATTGTTGACTGTTGGCTATCCTACACCCTTCTAAGTATGTGTCTATCATTTTATTTTTTATAAAATAAGGACAGTGTGTTCCTCAGCCTGGCCTGCACCCTCTCCAATTTGGGACCCCTCGAAGGATGTCCTACTGCCAGTTTACAGCAGTCACACATCCCTCTCGCAATCTGGGACTGCTGGCTCCTAACCGCTCACCTACCTGCCTGCCTGCCTCGTTGCCTCTAATCACTCTGCCTGCCGGCCTGCTCGACCCCAACTGACCTCCCCTCGCCCCCCGCTGCTGGCCTGCTTGCACCCACATGACCCCCATGAGCCTGATCACCACAAACTTCCCCCCCTGCTGGCCTGCTTGTCCCTCCTTCCCTTCCCACTGGCCTGCTCATCCCCAACTGTCCCCTGCTGGCCTGCTCACTCCAAACTGCCCCCCACCCCCGCTATCCTGATCACCTCCAACTGACCCCCACTGATGGCCCTCTTGCCCCCAACTGGCCCCCCTGCTGATCTGCTTACCCCCAACAGCCCCTCCCCCCACCAGCCTGATCACCCACAACTGCCCTCCCCTCTTGGCCTCTAACCGCCTCTACCTTGGCCCCACCACCATGGCTTTGTCCAGAAGAACATCTGGAAGGTCTGCTGGAAGGTCTCCCAGTCTAATTAGCATATTACTCTTTTCTTAGTATAGATATATTTGTCTGTAAATATGATTATGATTGCAGATATGAGTAGGATCAGGTAAGGTTTTATAGAATGGGCCTTTTATTACAGATGGTTTGCCAGGTATGCATTTTTTCTAAAGAAGTAAAAATTACTTTAGAAAATGTTTCAGGAAGACTTTGAGAATTTACAGTATCTGCTTTTCTTCCAAGAAAGTTGTCACTTTTATGCCAGAGTGAGAATTATTTGTATGCTTTGTATGTCAGCATTGGGCCACTGTGAGTGGGGGTTCACTTAGCTTGACTTGAGAGTAATTGTCTTGCTCACTGGCTGGGAGGGAGGGTGTGTGGCAGAGGAGATAAATACTGGGTTCTGGATTACTCATAGATTGCTGATTTCCTGATTGATTGTGCAAGCCCCTCCTTTTATTCATGTCCACCTTCTGTTGACAGACATCTACCCTGGGAGAGAAATTAGATGAAACTCTCTTTCTTGTCATTGTAAAAAGCATTTGATTTCCTAAGGTGTGATAAGGCCACCCAGCCATCCTCAGTCAAGGTACACATTTTCATGGAGGATGTTCCCACTCTTGAATAAAGTAAAACAATTATTTTTTCTTTTAATTTAAACTTTCTTCTATAACTGTTTTCTTGCTACTTAAAAGCTAGTTGTTGTTTTTTTTTAAAACTGCTTTCAAAGCTTTTCAAGCTGTATATGTCCTTGGAATGAATTTATAAATAAGAATTGAGCCCGGCCAGTGTGACTCAGTGGGTTAACATCAACCTATGAACCAGGAAGTCACAGTTTGTTTCCAGGTCAGGCCACATGTCTAGGTTTTGGCCTGATCCCTTATACGGGGTGTGTAGGAGGCAGCCGACCAACGATTCTCTCTCATCATTGATGTTTTTATCTCCCTCCCTCTCCCTTCCTCTCTGAATCAGTAAGAATATATTTTAAAGAGAAAGAGAGAGAGAGAGAGAGAGAGAGAGAGAGAGAGAGAGAGAGGAGTATATATGTTTATAAATAAAAAAAATGTATTTGATGCTCTTAGAAAGTCTTATTTTCTTTCATTAAAACTGTGCAGTATAGGGAACTCCATAGATTCTCTTAATTTGAAGAAAGTTAGAGGGAAAGGTACTAATTCAGAGTTCCATGGGAAAATGTGTCACTTATATCCTGGGGAAGGCATCACTGGATGTGGAGGATGGGCCGTATTTCCAAGTGAGGTCCTAGGTCCTGCTTGCAACTCCCAGCCAGGTTAGAATGTGCCTTCTTTAATCAGGACAAAACAATCACAGTGAGCAGAACATGATTAATGTTTTTTATAATTAACTAGAGGTCTGGTGCACGAAATTTGGGCACTCAGGGGTGAGGGGTCCCTCAGCCTGGCCTGCACCCGCTCACAGTCCGGGAGCCCTTGGGGAGTGGACCTAAACCATCAGTCAGACATCCTTAGCACTGCCATGGAGTCAGGAGAGGCTCCCGCCACTGCCACTGCACTTGCCAGCCATGAGCCCGGCTTCTGGCCAAGCAGTGCTCCCTCTGTGGGAGTGCACTGACCCCCAGAGAGCAGCTCCTGCATTGAGCATTTGCTCCCTGGGGTCAGTGCATGTCATAGCAACTTGTTGTTCCACCTTTTCGTTGATTTGCATATTAACCTTTTATTATATAGGGTAGCTAGTCTTGAATGTTCTATTTCTACCCCTAACAAAGTCACCCTAGCTACTCGAGACAGATGCTATCTTCCCCACAGGAGCCAGTCAGGGCTCCCCTACCTTTAGGCAACAGGCCCTGTCCCTTGTAATGAGGATTGCTTTATGTAAGGACCTTAACAACTTCAGCCGGTTCTCAAAAAGGTGGTGATAATTGTTCAAACACAGACTTCAGCTCTCAGGCCTGAGACCACCCCTTTCCTCCATGCCCTCAAAGGTCCTCAACTGAGCTAGTCAATCCCACCCTGCCTTTCATGCCAGCATTACCTCTGCCCTAATCTCAGGGTCATCTTATACTGTCTAAATTACAGTCCCCTCCTTGCAGCTGCATTCTGCAAACATTGAGCACTTATTATATCCTGGTCTCAGTGTTAGGGAATCAGGCTGGAAAAAAACACAACGCTGTTCTTTTCCATACTCTTTCTCCATATTGCTGTAAGTAGCTCCACGTTGATGCAGCATTGTGCTCAGACCAACCTTTCTGACAAAGTTTTACAATCCATGTGCCATAGTAAATGAACTCCCTCTATCCTCACTTTCTTTTACCTTTTTGCTGACACTTCTTTAAATATTTTTTCCTCATGCCTGCAAGGCTTTTTTTAAGCTTTGACATGTGTGTTAGTTATCTACTGCTGCTGTAAAAAATTATCACAAATTTAGTGGCCTGAAACAATGCAAATGTGTTACAGTTATTAGCACAGAAGTCTGATGTGGGGCTCACCAGGCTGCAATCCAGGTATCAGGAGGCTGCATTCTCTTCTGGAGGCTCTTGGGGAGACTTTCTTTCCAGCTTCTGGAGACCACCCATATTCTGTGACTGGTGACCGCTTCCTTCATCATTAAAAGCCAGGAATATTGCATCTTGTGACTCTACTGAAGTCACATCTCCCCCTGATTTCCTCTCATACCTCCCTCCGCAACTTTGAAAGCCCCTTATACTTGAACTAGAGGCCCAGTGCACAAAAATTTGTGCACTGGGGGGTGGGGGGTGGTCCCTCAGCCTGGCTTGTGCCCTCTCACAGTCTGGGACCCCTTGGGAGATAATGACCTGCAGGCTTAGGCCTGCCCCCGGGTGGCAGAGGGCTGGCCCAATCCCTAGGTGCAGCCCCTGGTCGGGCTCAGAGCAAGGCTGATTGGGGAGTTGGGGCACCGCACCCTGTCATGCACAGAGCAGGGTGGATTGTGAGGTTGCGATACCACCCTCAGTCATGCTCAGGGTATGTCCGATTGGGGGATTGGGGCACCGCCCCCTGTCACACTCAAGGCAGCGTCGATGGGGAGGTTGTGGAGCCACCCCATGTCACACACAGAGCAGGGCCCATCAGGGGGGTTGGGGCTCCATACCCTGTCACGCACAGAGCAGGGCCCATCAGGGGGTTGGGGAGCTCCCCTCTGTCACGCACAGAGCAGGGCCCATCAGGGGTTTGGAAAGCTTCCCCCTGTAATGCACAGAAAAGGCCCATGAGGGGTTTGAGGAGCTCCCCCCTGTCACTCACAGAGTAGGGCAGATAGGGGAGTTGGGGCACCGCCCTCTGTCACACACAGAGCAGGGCAGATTAGGGGGTTGGGGCACCACATCCTGTCACACTCATGGCAGAGTCAATGGGGAAGTTATGGCTCTACCCCATCACACACAGAGAAGGGGGGTTGGAGTGCTGCATCCCACACAGAGGGGCTCCATATGGGGCTCCATACCCTGTCATGCACAGAGCAGGGCCCATCAGGGGGTTGGGGAGCTCCCCCCTGTCACACACAGAGCAGGGCCAATCAGGGGGTTGGGGAGCTCCCCCCTATCAGGCACAGAGCAGGGTTGATCAGGGGGTTGGGGCGCCTTCCACTGTCATGAACAGAGCAGGGCAGATAGGGAGGTTGTGGCCACGCCTCCTGTCACACAAAGAGCTGCGGGGCGATCAGGGGGTTTGGGCGCTCTGCCCTGTCACACTGATCCCAGTGCTGGGAGGCATATTACCCTTTTGCTATATAGGATAGAGGCCTGGTGCCCGGGTGGGGGCCGGCTGGTTTTCCCTGAAGGCTGTCCTGGATCAGGATGGGGATCCCCACTGGGGTGCCTGGCCAGCCTGGGTGAAGGGATGATGGCTGTTTGCAGCTGGTCACACACCCTTCAGGGTGGGGGTCCCCACTGGGGTTCCTGGCCAGTCTGGGTGAGGGGCTGAGGGTTGTGTTCAGGCTGGCGGGTGACTGAAGCTCCCAACAGCTCCTTTTTTTTTTATACTGGGCCAGCTTTTGCTCTGATGTAGCATACTATTCCACTATGTAGATATACCACGGCTTTTTAACCCACTCATCTGCTGACCAGCACTTAGGCTGTTTCCAAATCTTAGCTATTGGAAATTGTGCTGCAGTGAACATAGAGGTGCATGCATCCTTTCAGATTGGTAATTCTAGGTTCCTGGGATATATTCCTAGAAGTGGGATCACTGGGTCAAATGGGAGTTCCGTTTTTAGTTTTTTGAGGAAACTCCATACTCTGCTCCATAGTGGCTGCACCAGTCTGCATTCACACCACCAGTGAAGGAGGGTTCCTTTTTCTCGCCATCCTCACCAGCACTCGCCCTTTGTTGATGATAGCCATTCTGACAGCTGTTAGGTGGTATCTCATTGTCCTTTTGATTTGTATCTGTCAGATGATTAGTGACTCTGAGCATGTTTTCATGTGTCCCTTGGCCTTCCTTTTGTCCTCTCTGGAAAAGTATCTATTTAGGTCCGTTGCCCATTTTTGTGATTGGGTTGTTTATCTTCCTTTTGTTAAGTAGTATGTGTTCCCTATAAATGTTGTAGATGAAACCCTTATCAGAGAGAACATTGGCAAATATGTTCTCCCATGCAGTGGGCTTTGTTTTTGCCTTGTTGATGGTTTCTTTTGCTATGAAGAAGCTTTTTATTTTGATGTCTTCCCATTTGTTCATTTTAACTTTATTTTCCATTGCCCCAGGAGCTGTGTCTGTGAAGATATTGCTTCCGCATGTATCTGAGACTCTGCTGCCTATGGATTCCTCTACTATTTTTATGGTTTCCAGCTCTATGTTCAAGTTATTTATCCATTTTGAGCTTATTTTTATGCATGGTGTCAGCTGGTGGCCTAGTTTCATTTTTGCATTTGTCTGACCAAATTTCCTGGCACCATTTATTGAAGAGACTGTCTTATCCCCATTGTATGTTTTTGCTTCCTTTGTCAAATATTAATTGAGCTTGGTTGTTTGAATTGGTTTCTGGGTTCTCTATTCAATTCCATTGGCCTATATGTCTATTCTTGTGCCAGTGTCAGGCAGTTTTGAACACAGTAGCTTTGTAATACAGCTTGATATCTGGTATTGAGATCCCTCCTACTTTGTTCTTCTTACTCAAGATTGCTGCCACTATTCGTGATCTTTTTTGTTATTCCAGATGGATTTTTGGAGAGTTCATTCTAGGTCTGTGAAATATGCTGTTGGTATTTGAATGCGGAGTGCATTGAATGTATAGATTGCTTTGGGTAGTATAGCCATTTTAATGATGTTGTTTCTACCAATCCATGAACAAGGTATGTTCTTCCATCTGTTTATGTCTTCCTCTATCTCTTTTTTTCAACATCTTCTAGTTTTCTCAGTGGAGGTCTTTTACGTCCTTAGGTAAGAGTATTCCCAGTTATCTTAATTTTTTTGGTGGGATGATGAATGGGATTCTTTTTTTAATCTCCTTTTCTGTAAGTTCATTATTGGTGTATAAAAATGCCATATATTTCTTGGCGTTAATTTTGTAGTCTGCTACATTGCCGAATTCATTTATTAAGTTTACTAAATTTTTGAAGGACTGTTTGTGGTTTTCTATGTACAGTATCATGTCATCTTCAAATAATGACAATTTACTTCTTCTTTTCCAATTTGGGAACCATTTCTTTCCTTTTCTTGTGTGATCACTGTGACCAGGACTTCCAGTACTGTTTTGAACAGGAGTGGTGAAAGTGAGTTTCCCTCTCTTGTTCCTGTTCTAGAGGGAAATGGTTTTCGTTTTTGCCCATTGAGTATGATGTTGGCTGTAGGTTTGTCATATAAGGCTTTCATTATGTGGATGATTCTTCTATTCCTACTTTGCTGAGTGTTTTTATCAGAAAAGGCTGTTGCACTTGGTCAAATGCTTTTTCTGCACCAGTTGATATGATTGTGTGGTTTTTCTCTCTCAATTTGTTTATGTGATGTTTCATGTGCATTGATTTGTGGATATTGTACCATCCTTGAATCCCTGGAATAAATCCACTTGGTCATGGTGTATGATCTTTCTAATGTAATGTTGTATCCGGTTTGTAGAATTTAGTTGAGGATTGCAGCATCAATGTTCATCTGGAATATTGGCCTGTAAGTCCCTTTCTTTGTGGTGTCTTTTTCTGGTTTGGGGATTATGGTAATGCTGGCTTCATGAAAAGAGCTTGGAAGTATGCTTGAATTATTTGAAATAGTGTGAGAAAGATTGGTTTTAGTTCTTCTTTGAATGTTTGGAAAAACTCCCTTGTGAAGCCATCTGGTCCAGGGATTTTGTTTTTTGGAAGCTTTTTGATTACTGTTTCAATTTTATCAGTAGTTATCGGCCTGTTCAGTTTTTTTGCTTCTTTCTGATTGAGTATTGGAAGCTTGTATTTGTCTAGAAATGTGTCCATTTTGTCCAGGTTTTCCAATTGTTGGAGTAGAGTTCTTATAGTTTTTACAATCCTTTGTATATCTGCCGGGTTATTTGTTACTTCAACTCTTCCATTTCTGATTTTGTTTATTTGGGTCCCCTTTCTTAGTTTCTTGGTGAGCCTCCCTAGAGGTTCATCAATTTTTTTTTCTTTTTTTCAAAGAACCAGCTCTTGCTTTCATGATCTTTTGTATTATTTTTTTGGTCTCTATGGCTTTTATTTCTGCTCTGATCTTTATTATCTCTTTCTTTTTTGGTAATATGGGCTTTTATTGTTGCACTCTTTCTAATTATTTAAGTTGAAGATTACTTAATTTATTACCATTTTTTTTTCCTGTTTTCTAAGCTAGGCCTGTAGAGTTGTGACCTTCCCTCGCAGGACTGCTTTCATTGTGTCCCATAGATTTTAGGATTGTGTGTTTTCATTGTCATTTGTTTCCAGGATGCTTTTCATTTCTTCTTTGATCTCTTTGGTAACCCAACCATAGTTTAATAGCATGCTATTTAGCCTCCAAGTGTTTGATTTTTTTCATTGTTTTTATTGCACTTGATTTCTAGTTTTATGCCATTGTGACCTGAGAAGATGCTTATTACGTTTTCTATCCTCCTGAATTTGAAGAGACTTTGCCTGTGTCCTAATATGTGGCCTATCTTTGAAAATGTCCCGTGTGCACTGGAGAAGAATGTATATTTGGTAGCTTTGGGATGAAATGTTCTGGAGATGTCAAGTCCATCTGAACTGGAGAGTCATTTAGGATTGCTGTTTGTTTGGAGGTTTTTTGTGTAGAGGATTTTTCCAGTGGTGTCAGTGAGGTATTGAAGTACCCTACTTTGATAATATTGCTATCTATCTATCCCTTGATACCTTCCAGAAGTTGTTATTTGTATTTGTGCACTCCTGTAGTGGGTGCATATATGTTTACCAGAGTTATATCCTCTTGTTGATTTGCTCCTTTTAGTATTGTGTAGTGGCCTTCCTTATCCCTTGCTATGACCTTCATTAGAGTTCTATTTTGTTCCGATATAAGCATTGCCACCCCAGCTTTTTTCTCATTTCCATTTGTTGAAAATTTATTTTTCCCTCTTTCACTATCTGTGTGAATCCTTTGCTCAGAGGTGAGTCTCTTGCAGACTGCAAAATATGGGTTTTGTTTCCTTATCCATTCAGCTGCCTTATGTCTTGATTGGAGCACTGAATCCATTTACCTTTAATGTTATTATTGTAAGTACTTGTTTGTCATATTTATTCTTAATGTGTGTGCTTCTTCTTGCCTTTCTGTTTCTTCTTTTTACTTCCATCCCTCTAGCATTTCTTGCATTGCTGACTTGGTGGTATTAAACACTCATAGCCCTTTTTTGTCTGTAAATTTCCTTATTAGTTCTTCAATTTTGAATTATAGCCTTGCTGGGTGTGGATTCAGCCCCTTGTTTTACATCACTTTGTATATTTCATTCCATTCCCTTCAGGCCTGGTGTGTTTCTGTTGAGAAATCTGTTGATATTCTAATGGGAGATGCCTTGTAGGTAACTTTCTGTCTCTGTCTGTCAACCTTTATGATTCTTACTTTTGCATTGATGTTTAATTATGATGTGGCTTGGTGTTGGTCTTTTTGGGTTCATCTTATTTGTGACTCTGTGTGGTTCTTGAACTTGCATAGTTATTTTCTGGCCTGTAAAAGGGAAGTTTTCTGTCGTTATTTCTTCCAACATGTTTTCCCCTCCCCCATCTGACTGGAAGAACTGGCTGGGTCTATAGACCAAGACTGAGCACAGACCTGCTGAGAACTTGGATTGCGGTTAGTGATTGTCACCTAAATGGACACTCCCGCTGTCTGCCCATGACCCTGATCGTGTCCACCGCTGCCACACATAGAGTGGCATGTTCCCATTCTCCGGTGACTTCTCTAGGCACACTCCCATCAGGCTGGCCCAGGTGATGGACATGGGAGCCTTACACCAGGAACCAGGGCCTTGTTCTTGTGTCACCGTCCCATGACCCACTCAGAGATAGGAGTGCAGGCGACTGATTCAGGCCTCAGATACTGAACATGGAGAAGGAAGTCAATTGATGGCCCCTTCCAAGGTCTCTTGTCTGGAGAGAGAAGTAATGAGACTTGGAAAGTGGAATGCTTCTGTAATTTCTTAAATTCTGCCAATCATGAGGAATTACTTTTACTCATCATCATGACTCAGAACCCAGCTTCAGGTTCAATGGCCAGCTCCCAGAGAAGTGTAAATGAGCAACATGGTTGTGACCAAAAAAAGGATGGAGAGGTCCCAGGGCAAGCCATGAGGCCAAAGAGCTTCACACTAAAGGAACTCTCCCAGAGACACGTGCCCACGTAGGCAGCAGGAAGGATGGGACCTTGGAAGCTTATCCAAATGTAGAAAGCAATGTGACAGTTGGCCAGGGCATGGAAAAGACTCTCACTCTGTGTGGAAAGTTGTATGAGCAGAAGACCCGCAAGCCATGTTTAAACTACTCAGGAAATAGTTTGCAAAGGCGCATGTCAGTTTTTAATTCTCAAACAGTTAAAATCACAGGGTGCTAAGTAGTGATTTTACTACTTTATTTATTTACATGTATGTTATGTTTATAACAGAGTTTTTTTAATGTTGTGACATAACTCTGTAATAGCCATTGAAAAATAACAACTTTTCCTATGGTTATTAGGATTGCTGGGCAGGGTATTAGCTGGAGGTACCATTCTGTGTGGGTTGCTCTACAGTGCAAAGCAAGACTAGTCTGTGATTTACTCATTTTCCAGTTCAGTTGTTTTGTTTGTTTGTCTCCTCAATCGAGTGAGGTTTCATGCCTCAGAGATACTCCGAGGAAGACCATGAAATTCTCATGAGGTGTCCCAGCTGATCACCCAGAATAATAGTGGATGTACCCTTAGGCACTCAGTAAATTTTTTGGAGTAAATCAAGGATTGAAGAGTGAGGAGAGGTGTCTGGCTTTGGCAGATGAGGATCAGCTGACCGATGGACATCCCTGAGAAGATGTCCACTCTGTGCCAGTGTGTCCTGCCAGCCTTCACATAGGGCATAGAGGGATTTTCTGTCAAGTATGGAGACAGACCTTCTGTGACCCTGAGGCTTATGGAACCGTCCCCAGGGGAACAATCAGCAGTGGAACGGGCTGTACAGCCTATAGCATCTGGTTTTCCTCTCAGCCACAATAGTCTTCCTCTGGCTTAGAGTTGGAGATTTAGGGTCAGTGGATGACAGGGATGAAGTAGCAGGAACCATTCTCTCCTTCTCTGGTCAGAAGCATAATTCTTACCATCTGATGAGGCAGAAGTGCAATCTTCACCAGAAGCATCCCTCTGCAGGCCTGAATGCCATGGTTGGGCCCTCCCTTTCCCTCTAGCCCTCTCCTCGTCTTTGTGTCCAGGATCGGTGTGTGCCATTCTCCCCACCTTGCCATGCACTCTCTATTGGAATGACCCAGTGCCTTTGGGGTTGGGATCTGGGAATGTCACTGGCACCTCATCTACACCAGGCCACCCCTGCACCCCAACCCCTCCCGCCACCACCGCGGTCTGCATAATCTGGTAGATTATGTCTCTGATATTTAAGGGATGCAGATCTCAGATTCAGCAAGACTGGCCAATGCTCTGCTGCCATTTCCCTTTTGTCCCCCATTCTGGGTTCCTCATGGGATTCTCTGGGCCATTTTCTGCCCTGTCGCTCTAGCCCAGAGTGAGTGCTCTTCGTCATGCACCTCCCCTGTGCCTCTAGAAGCGCTGCTGTTGGCATTAAACGGCTAGACCCAGGCATGTCTTGGACGTGAGGCATGTTCTCCTTGGGGAGCAAGAAAGAGGGGCAATCCCTTGTTTAGGTGTAGATGTCATTGGCTCTGAAGTGAAACCAGGTCTTGTTGGGCACAGGCAGGGCAGGTAGTGCCAGCAGAGACTTGTGGGTTTGAAAAAGGCACAGAGGACAAAATACGTGAGGGTAGGAAGACGTCTGACTGCAGAGGGAAAGAAGCCAGCTGGAAGGCTGTCTGCTCGAAGGCTGGGTTAAGAGAGCGGACGATGGGAAAGCCCATGCATGGGGAATGGTCCCCAGGGCCTCTGAAGGCCCACAGAGGCAGGGCTTGCTGTGGAACCCAGGAAGGGCATCCGCCTTCCTCTCTGGTGCCTCTTTGGATCCAGAAAGGCAGCTGGGATGTTGATTTTCCTTCTGTACACTGTAGCTTGTCATGTTCTCCAAAACAGCTCAGAAGAATTGGGGAGAACTCCTGATTTCTGTTGTCAGTAGGTGTCCCCAGAATCAGGTTCCTGATTGGCTGACTGACATTCCAGGGATGCATAAAGCGGGTCCCAGACTTGGAGCACATTCTAAGGACTCCCTTCCTTCAAAAAAAAGGTCACAAGGGCAGATGACCTGGGATCGCACTAGGAATTTTGTGACTGGAGAAGGAGGTTGCACAGGACGGCCCTACTCATGGGCTGAGAGGCTACTGTGTCCTGTACATAAGTGAGGGCCATGATGAGAGCAGGTGGCAGGTGACCAGGATGTGGTGAAAACATCCCCCAAATTCATGTGTGGGTGCTGGGAGTCGGCGGGGCCAGTCCAATACTGGGCATGAAGTTCTCCTGCCCCCAGTGCCACAGCACATGTCCAGGGAATGCAGGATCTGCATTTGGGGGGTGGATAGAGGAGTGTTTGTTGCTCATGAAGAAGGCATGTTCGCTCAGGCTTCGTTTCTAGGTCATTCTAAGTGGTCCCTCCTGCCTCCTTGTATCTCCTGGACACTGGGATCTCATAGTGGCTGCCTGAGTTTGGGCTCCTACAATTTTCCAATTTCTGCCTGGTGCGTGTAATGTTTGTGTTAAAGAGAAAATCTCAGCCCCCAGGTGGCACCACTCAGGCTTTCAAACCATGATACCAAGTCTAGACTCAACTGCTGACCTCATTACAGTTTGAACCTCTTCCACAAACCTCATCAGCCAGTCTGGAATTTTCTGGTCAACACCACTGTTGTAGTCTGTCACGTGGACCCTCTGCCTGGAATATGAGAGTTGTTTGGGCATCACAGTGCAGGGGGGACAGAAGGGCCTACAGAAATGCTGTGCCTCTCTGTCTCTCTGTTAGTGGGTCAACGCACACAAGGTGCATCCGCAGGGACTGGAACAAGTGGTTTCCAGTGAGCACCACGGAGGTACAACTTGTCTGGGGCCGTCACGGGTAACTAGTCCAGGCCCTGGACTCAAACACTCCTCCCCACTGGCCTGTGGCCGCTCCATGGTAGGGCTTCCCTGTACACAAGTCAGGCCCCCAGTATTCAAAGGGACATCAGCCTGCCAGGGAGCCAGAGCCCTGGCCTCACAAGTCTATGCCTGTCATTCCACTGGATCAAGCCCCTTCTCGAATTCAAGTTCCTGTGGCCTATAAACACATTTACATTCTTTTCAGCAAAATACTAAGCTGGCATAAACCTCTGCTTTGTTCTGTGTCCCGTCCTAAGAATAGAACATCCTTTTGTGGAGGATGGTCTAATGTTCGAAGACTTTCCCCTCATGATCCTCCTTCCCATCAATCAAGGAGGTGGTAAAGCAACTCTCAGCCAGTGACAGGCCACTGGTCTGAAGAGTAGACAACCCCAAGCCAGCTCCCAGAGAGCATTTAAGTGGACACAGGTGAAGGTCACACCGGGGAGATGGGGGTATGGAAGGCCACCCTGAGGGGCAATACAACCAAGTGAAAGGGAGATGTCCTAGTGTGCTGTTGGATCCCACAGTCAATGGACAGTTAGCTGCTCAGCATGGAACAGGCTCCCTGCCCACCTGCCACCTCATTCTGGCCCTAGGCTGTCTCAGTTTGCTCACTGAGTCGCCTGCCAGAGGACCACCTAGGGAGAAGGCCACACATCCAGGCCCAGGGGCAGGGCTCCATTTGCCTGTATGTCTCCCTAAATGTGAGGAAGTCAGTCCTGGTTTTTCTCCTTCTACTGCCTCTCATTCAGTGCCAGCCACTCATGTGCTTGCTGCTCTCTGCTGGGTGTCAGCAGCTTCCTAGCTTGTCACATACAGCACCTGGCCCTTCGTTCTCTTTTTATTGCCGTTCCTTTCTTTTTCTTCTACCTTTCACTCTTTTACCTTGGGCTCATCAGTGTAGGAGCTCATTTTCCCATTTCTTAAGTACATTTCTTATTGTTTTCAGAGAGGAAGGGAGAGGGAGAGATGGATAAAACATCAATAATGAGACAAAATCATTGGTTGGCTTTCTCCTGCACATCCACCTGGGGATCCAGATGTAAACTCTGGCCCCTGCGCCAACTGAGAATTGAACTATGTCCTCTTGGTTCATAGGCCTACTGAGCCACACTGGCCAGGCACACTCTGCTTCTTCTAGTGGGAAGAGAAAATGCTGAAGTCTCTGTAACAGTTGGTGAGCTCCCCACTCCCCCCAAAAAGAGGATTAGAGAACATTGGTCAGAAAATGTGTATCTCTTACAGCAAACACTCTCTTTCTCTTCGTCTCTCTCTCCTATTCTGTCTCCCTCTCCCTGTCCCTCTGACATGCACCTTGTCTTGCCATCCCCACCTTCACAGGAAATAGTGTCCATAATGGGAATCAGAACCTCTGGAATTTGAGGAAAAGTACACAAATGGGCAGGTTCTGAGGGAGGAAGGGCATAGGCAAAACATCCCATGGTCTGTGTGTTAATTCCTCCACACATAGAGATCGTGCCCATTACCTTGTGGGGAGATTCACCTGTGGGGCCAACTTATGTAAAGCTCTTGTCATCATGTCCTCCTCTGGAATTGCCCACTGTTATTAGCATTGATGGTATTTATTAACCACCAGATGCAAGATAAGGAAGAAAATAAAAGTCAGTGCACCCTGGCCAGTGTGTCTGGGCATTGTCCTGTGCAACAGAAAGTTCACCGATTTGATTTCTGGCCAGGGCACATGTCCAGATTGCAGGTTCAGTCCCCAGGCATCCAACATTGTTTCTCTCTAACATGAATGCATGCTTCTGTGTCTGTCTCTCTCCATTCACCTCTCTCTAAAGAATTAATTTTAAAAACCCACCATATTAAGACACAACAAAAGAAAACTCATTGCTGCATGTTGCCTCTAAAACCAAGTGTCCTGCACTTGACGCTTTATTTGTTCTGGAGACCACAATGATAAATCTAGAAAAATTCTTTATTGGAATCTGGATTTTTCCATCAAAATATTCATAAAAGCATAATATTAAGGCAATGAGGCTTAGAAAGCTTAGATAGAGACCACATCTGTGAAGATGTGCACAGAAGGGGCCTGGATAGGAGGTGACTGCTGGTGCACAGGCATCTTGTACATGAAGGCACTATGGGCAGGGTCTCTAGGCCATCAGAAAGCAAGCGGGGAGAGTAAGGCACACATAGTAGGTTCCTTACTACTAGAATGTACCCTAGAGTCCACCAATCTGCACATCTGTCAGGCAGGCTGGATACAGGGCAGCTGGAGCACACGAATGTCAAAAGGAAGATTCTGAATAAAGAAGAGCCAAAGCCTGGCCTGCTTGTCTCAGTGGATGAGTTTCGACCTGTGAACCAGGAGGTCAGGGTTCAATTCCCAGGCCGGGACATGCCCATGTTGTGGGCTCTTAGCCCAGTAGATGTCTTGTAGAAGGCAGGCAATCAATGATTCTCTCTCACCATTGATGGTTCTAACTCTTTCTCCCTCTCCCTTCCCCTGTGAAATCAATAAAAATATATATCTAAAAGTATGTACATAGCTTAGGGTTTTGATACCCTGAATATCCATTTAGAAATACAAGAAGGAGTCTTTTGTCATGGTCAGGATTTTTATGCTGTTCCTTCTTCCCCTTTAATCTTCCTTTGTATTCCTCTTCCCCATGGGATTGTATATAAAGTGATCTATTTCATGCTGGGACGTTTTGTATTGTTTGTCTTGTTGTATTTCTCTGTACCATAATACGTTATCAGTACAAACCTACATTGGAAAAATTAGGCTGAGTAAATTTGGCATCCAAATGGCTTTATTAAGTATTTCACCAATCCAGGAGCATACCAGCTGGCATTGGAAAATGGGCTCACTGAGCCATACCATCCATGGTTTGTGCCACCCCACAACGCGCAATCTGACAGGCTAGATTTTAAAATCCTTAAAAAGTTGAGGTCCCAGCTTCCTAAATTTTCAATTAATTTCACATACACTATTTTAATAAAAAGAATGTTAAAAACCACACATTATTGGGGTAATTTTTAAAATTGAAGTTGGAAGGCTTGTTGATAACTATACACTCAACAGTCCAAGAGGTGAGTTTCTAAAAACCTTTCCCATTCATGATGTTTGTTTATATTCACTAATAAAAATACTGAGGATTCGAGATAACTCATAGTTTGACTGATCATACCCTTTGTGGTACATTAAATATCAAATAGTTGCAGAGAAAGTGCATTAATAGTTCTCCAATAAAATACATATCACAATCTAGGGGCACTTTAGTTCACTCCGTTTAGAAGTATAGTCAGGAAAGCTAACTGGTTCCGTTTAAGTGGTAATCTCTGTTTCAATCTTAGTATAACCACTTCAGAAAGTGCTGATGTCATTTAAGTAAGCAAAAGGATGCCTACATTTAGACTTCATCAAACTTTTATATCATTCCGTATGCAATTTTTCCCTATTTATATTATTCCTTTCAAGGTTGAGGACATACAAAATGTCACAGGAAGGAGGTCAAGAATTGTTTTGCAGCCTTGGTGGAGTTCCCCAATCCTTTTTTCCATTTAGGTTTTCCAAGGAGAATATGCAAATTGTTTACCCTCCCTAACTGGAAACAGGGCAGCATGCCATGAAGAAGTAACACACTGCTTCATTTATTTTTTTTATCATTATTTTTCAGATTATTACAGTTCCTCTTTTTCCCACATAGCTCCCTTCCACCCAGTTCCCACCTCACCTTCTGCCCTTACCCCCACACTGTCCTCATCCATAGGTGTACGATTTTTGTCCAGTCTCCTCCCACACTCCCCACACCCCCCACATCCCTTTCCCCCTCAAGAATTGTCAGTCCACCCCCTCTCTATGCCCAATTCTATTATATTCACCAGTTTACTCTGATCAGATTTTTTACTCACTTGATTTTTAGATTCACTTGTTGATAGATATGTATTTGTTGTTCATAATTTTTATCTTTACCTTTCCTTCTTCCCCTTCTTAAAGAATACCTTTCAGCATTTCATATAAAAAATATGTAACGCTTCATGAATTTGCATGTCATCCTTGCGCGGGGCCAGGCTAATCTGCTCAGTATCATTCCAGTTTTAGTACATGTGCTGCCGAAGCAAGCACAGTTCTCTTTCTTTTTTGGTAACTATATGTATTATTTGGAAACAGTAAGATCTCAGTATGTATTTAAAAGAATGAATGAATGCACTCTTTCATAATCCTATAGTCTTCTTCTTCTTTTTTTTTTTTAAGTTTATAATAGTCTTTATTATCCATGAGTGAGTGAGATCATGTGGTGTTTTTCCTTCATTGACTGGCTTATTTCACTTAGCATAGTGCTCTCCAGTTCCATCCATGCCATTGCAAATGGTAAGAGTTCCTTCTTTTTTACAGCAGCATAGTATTCCATCATGGAGATGTACCACAGTTCTCTAATCCATTCATCTAGTGATGGACACCTAGGCTGTATCCAGATCTTAGCTATGGTGAATTGTGCTGCTATGAACATATGGGTGCATATATCCTTTCTGATTGGTGTTTCTGGTTTCTTGGGATATATTCCTAGAGTGAGACCATAGCGTCAAATGGGAGTTCCATTTTTAATTTTTTGAGGAAGCTCCATACTGTCTTCCATAGTGGCTGCACCAGTCTGCATTCCCACCAGCAGTGCATGAGTGTTCCTTTTTCTCCACCTCCTCTCCAGCACTTGTCGTTTGTGGATTTGTTCATGATAGCCATTTTGACAGGTGTGAGATGGTACCTCATTGTTGTTTTGATTTGCATCTCTTGGATGATTAGTGACTTTGAGCATGTTTTCATATGTCTCTTGGTTTTCTGAATGTCCTCTTTTGAAAGGTGTGTAGGCCCTTGGCCCATTTTTTGATCGGATCGTTTATCTTCCTTTTGTTAAGTTGTATGAGTTCTCTATAAATTTTGGAGATTAGTCCCTTGTCAGATATAACATTGGCAAATATGTTTTCCCATGCAGTGTGCTTTCTTGTTGTTTTGTTGATGGTTTCTTTTGCTGTGCAGAAGCTTTTTATTTTGATCTAGTCCCAATTGTTTATTTTCCCTTTAGTTTCCAATGCCCTAGGAGCTGTATCAGTGAAGAAATTGCTTCCGCATATGTCTGAGATTTTGTTGCCTTTGGATTTTTCTAGTATTTTTAGGGTTTCCTGTCTTACATTTAAGTCCTTTATCCATTTTGAGTTTATTTTTGTGTATGGTGTAAATTGGTGGTCTAGTTTAATTTTCTTGCATGTATCTGTCCAATTTTCCAAAAACCATTTATCTTGACTCCATTGTATGTTCTTGCCTCCTTTGTCAAATATTAATTGAGCATATTGGTTTGGGCCAATTTCTCGGCTCTCTATTCCATTCCATTGATCTATATGTCTGTTCTTGTGGGAATACCAGGCAGGTTTGAGAACAGTGGCTTTGTAATACATCTTGATATCTGGTATTGAGATTCCACCTACTTTGTTCTTTCTCAGGGTCGCTACAGCTATTCAGGGTCCTTTTTTATTCAAGATGAATTTTTGGAGAGGTCTGTGAAATATGCCGTTGGTATTTTAATGGGAAGTGCATTGAATTTATAGATTGCTTTGGGTAGTATGGACATTTTAATGATCTTGATTCTATCAATCCAAGAACATGGTATGTTCTTCCATCTGTTTATGGCTTCCTCTATCTCTTTTTTCAACGTCCTGTAGTTTCCTGAGTAGACATCTTTTACGTCCTTAGTTAAGTTTATTCCAAGGTAGCTTAATTTTTTTGGTGTGATGGTAAATGGGAGTGTTTTTTTAGTCTCTCTTTCTGTAAGTTCACTATTGGTGTATAGAAATCCCATTGATTTCTTGATGTTAATTTTGTATCCTGCTACATTGCCGAATTCATTTATTAAGTCTAATAGTTTTTTGATGGAGTCTTTAGGGTTTTGTATGTCTAATACCATGTCATCTGCAAATAAGGAGAATTTTACTTCTTCTTTTCCAATTTGGGTGCCTTATATTTCTTGTTCTTGTCTAATTTCAATGGTTAATACTTTCAAACAGAAGTGGTGAGAGTGGGCATCCCTGTCTTGTTCCTGTTCTTAGGGCGAATGGTGTTAGTTTTTCTCCATTGAGTATGATGCTGGCTGTGGGTTTTTCATATATGGCTTTTATTATGTTAAGGTATGATCTTTCTAATCCACCTCGCTGAGAGTTTTTATCAAAAATGGGTATTGGATTATGTCTAATGTTTTTTTTCTGCATCAATTGATAAGACTATGTGGTTTTTTTCTTTCAATTTGTTTATATGATATATCACATTTACTAATTTTCAGATATTGTACCATCCTTGCATCCCTGGGAATAATCCAACTTGGTCATGGTGTATGATCTTTCTCATATACTGCTGGATCTGGTTTGCTAAGATTTTGTTGAGGATTTTGGCATCTATGTTCATGAGGAATATTGGCCTGAAATTCTCTTTCATTGTGTTGTCTTTACCTGGTTTTGGTATTAGGGTGATGCTGGCTTCATAGAATGATCTTGTAAGTGTTCCTTCCTCTTGGATTTTTTGTAGTAGTCTGAGCAGGATAGGTTTTAGGTCTTCCTTGAATGTTTGGTAAAACTCCCCTGTGAAGCCGTCTGGTCCTGGGCTTTTGTTTGCTGGAAGCTTTTTGATGACTGCTTCAATTTCTTCCATAGTTATTGGCCTCTTGAGATGTTTTGATTCTTCCTGATTAAGTTTTGGAATGTTGTATTTTTCTAGGAATATGTCCATTTCATCCGGGTTGTCTAGTTTGTTGGAGTAGAGCTGTCCATAGTATTTTTTAACAATCATTTATATTTCTGTGGGGAGTGTTGTTATTTTGCCTCTATCATTTCTGATTTTGTTTATTTGGGTCCTCTGTCTTTGCTTCTTGGTGAGCCTGGCTAGAGGTTCATCAATCTTGTTTATCCTTTCAAAAAACCAGCTCTTGGTTTCATTGATTTTATATATTGTTTTTTGATCTCTATATCATTAATTTCTGCTCTAATCTTTATTATCTCCTTCCTTCTGCTTGTTCTGGGCTTTTCTTGTGCTGTCTTTCTAGTTCTTTGAGTTGTAGGGTTAGATGGTTTACTACCATTTTTTCTTGTTTCTTGACATAGGCCTGTAGAGCTATAAACTTCCCTCTCAAGATTGCTTTCATTGTGTACCATAGGTTTTGGACTGTTGTGTTTTCATTGTCATTAGTTTCCAGGATGATTTTCATTTCTTCTTTGATCTCATTGGTAAACCAATCAATATTTAATAGCATGCTATTCAGCTTACAAGTGTTTGAGTATTTTGGGTTGTTTTTATTGTAGTTTATTTCTAATATTATGCCATCGTTATCTGAGAAGATGCTTGTTATGATCTCAATCTTTTCAAATTTGGGGAGACTTTGTTTGTGACTCGATATGTGGTCTATTTTTGAATATGTCCCATGAGCCCTTGAGATGAATATATTTTCCTTGGCTTTGTGGTGAAGTGTTCTGAAGATGTCAATTAGGTCCATCGGGTTCAGTGAGTCATGTAATATTGCTGTGTCTTTGCTGATTGTTTGTATAGAGAATTTATCCAGTGATGCCAGTGGTGTATTAAAGTCCCCTACTATGATTGTATTGTTGTCGATCTCTCCTTTGATATCTTCCAGGATTTTTTTTTTTATGTATTTGTGTGCTCCTGCATTGGGTACATATATGTTTATCAGGGTTATATATTTTTGTTGTATTGATCCCTTTAGTATTATGAAGTGGCCTTCCTTATCTCTTGTTATGGCCTCAGTTTGAGGTCTATTTTGTCTGATATAAGTATTGCTACCTCAGCTTTTTTTTTCATTTCCATTTGCCTGAAAGATATATTTTCATCCCTTCACTTTCAGACTGTGAGTCCCTTCTTCTGAGGTGGGTCTCTTGTAGACAGCAAATGTATGTGTCATGTTTTGTTTATCCATCCAGCCACTTGATGTCTTTTGGTTGGAGAATTTAGTCCATTTACGTTTAAAGTTATTATTGAAAGATACTTGTTGTAGCCATTTCTTTTTTGTGTGTGGCTATTTTCTTTCTGAGCTTTTTATTTCTTCTTTTTACACCAGTTCCTTTAGCATTTCTTGCATTGCTGGCTTGGTGGTGATAAACTCCCTTAGCATTTTTTTTTGTCTGTGAAGCTTCTTATTTCCCCTCAAATTTGAATGATAGCCTTGCTGGATAGAGTATTCTTGGATTCAGTCCTTTACTTTGCATGACCTTGCAAATATCTGTCCATTCTTTTCTTGCCTGATGTGTTTCTCTTGAGAAATCATTTGATGATCTAATGGGAGATCCCTTGAATGTAACTTTCCGTCTCTCTCTCTTGCAGCCTTTAAGATTTTCTCTTTGTCCTGAACATTTGCCATGGTAATTATGATTTGTCTTGATGTGGTTCTTTTCGGGTTCACCTTGTTTGGGACACTCTGTGTTTGAGTGATTTTTTTCTTCCCCACCTCTCGGAAGTTTTCTGATATTATTTCTTTCAATAGGTTTCCTAACCCTTGTTCCTCTGCTGTAGTTCTGGCACCCCTCTTATTCATATGTTCTTTCATTTCATGTTGTCCAATAGTTCCCTTAGGCTCTCCTCCTCTCTTTTATTTTTTTCTCCAATTGCTGTTCAGTTTGGGTGTGTTTTGTTTCCCTGTCTTCTAATTTGCTAATTCAGTCCTCCACTTCTCCTAGTCTACTGTTGAAACTTTCAATGCTGTTTTTTTCTTGCAGCTATATCACTCTTCATTTCTTCATGTTTATTACATAATTTACTGATTTTTGTCATCTGTTTCTTCTTGCTTCTTGCATAAGTTGTTGATTTTTTCCTCCATCTGATTTATGCACTCTAGGACAATTATTCTGACTTCTTTTTCTGTCATGTTTCATGCCTTTGTATCACTTAGCTGCTTTTCTGGTGAGTCCTCCTTTTCTTTTCTTTGGGGTTTTCTTTGTCTACCAATGTTTATCATACCACCATATCTAGATGTTGAGTCTTTCAGTGGCTGCTCCTTGGGTGGCAGTGGCTCCTTGGGCTGCGGTTGCTGCTTGGGCAGTTGTGGTAGCAGTTGCTCCTCAGTTGGTAGCAGCTCCTCTGGTGGGTGCTGTTCACAGTTGCGCTGGCTCCTCTGGGCTTGTTCGGGGAGACTTCACACACAGCTGCTGTTCCTCAGACAGAGGGTGTGGAGATCAGGATTGCTGCTGTTCCTTGGATGGGGGCGGGCTACACAAGCAGCTGCTACTTCTTCGAATTGTTACTTTTAATCCCACACTGCTTCATTTTGTATGCAGTTCACTTCAAAGAATTATGCACTTATGGTCAAAGGCACATTGGGAAATTTAGGGGCAAGACTTCAACTCACAATCCAAATACATTGGTTTTATGTGTTTGTAGTAAAATAAGACAAGGATTCCCTTTTTATGGAAAACTTTATTCTGAAGTTGTTGTTTTTTAATTTTATTGTTTAAGGTATTACAGATAGTAGTACATATGTCACTCTTTTTATTCTTTGTCCCCAATGACCTCCCCTAGGTCTCCCCAACCCTCGCCCTAGTGTATTGCCTCTGTTGGTTGTGCTTATATTCTGAAAATTTTAACAATACAATATGTTCAGTTTAAACATTTAAGTATACTGTAATTTAAATCAGCACTTATGAAACAACCTTGAGTAATTCAAACTTTGCATCCTATCCACAAATTTCATAAAGGGACCTACTATTCTTGCTTCTTCCCCAAACCCACCATTTGCTTTTACCCATTCTTAACTAACAGAAGACCTATTTTTTAAAAATTAAATATCACCCGTACCTTAGCATTATTTTTAATTTAACTGTCTTTCCCCCTGACTCCCCCAGAAAGAGCCCAATAAGTTGAGAAATTGTACTGAATAATTCACGAATTCTGTTATCTCTGACAACAGTATGCTCGGGACCTCTTACAGAGGTGTCCCATCTGCTGTTGTAATAATTGCCTTGCCCCTCATCATAACCACCTAGTGTGCGGCTATAATAATCATCACAGCAACTGGTTCACTGTAAGTCAGAGGGGGCATTTGTGTTGGTGGTGCTCCACATGAGCCTCCTAAAAAGTCAGTGACCAAACAATGATACTTGAGCCTCTTTATGAATAATTTTATGTCAGTATGACATGACCCTAGTAAAGTCTTAAATATTTAGAAAAGCTATCCTTTATCTGCCTGTGCTGAAAAGGTGTCAGTGATGCTGAGATATTTATTTATTTAAAATACAGCTGAAGAATAATGTTTTAACTTAAATAATTAATTATGAATGAATATGAAGGCACATTCTCTGGAAATGGGCTGAAATTCAGACCTTCGTATTATTTCTATGCTTCTCGCTGTCAGATGCTCCTTCTGATGAAAAAATGTTAAAATATGCCCCCTGGCTGCTGTGTCTAAGGGGGTTGAGAATCTGGCTTGGCATGGCAGGATCCCGGATTTGATTCCAGGTCAAGGACATGTCCCTGGGTTCTAGTTAACCATGATATTTCTCTCTCTCTCTCTCTCTCTCTCTCTCTCTCTCTCTCTCTCTCTCTCATCTTTCTCACTCCCACCTCCCCTTCCATGCTTTCTGTTGAAAAAGGACAACACTAGAAAAAGGTCCTCTACTTGGATTAGCAACAACAAAACACACAGATACATTATGCTGCCTACATATAATAAAACCCACATTGAAAAAATTCTCCATCCACCTAAAAGTGACTGAAAATCCCAGTGCACCAATGTCTAAGGGAAAAAGGGATTGAGAGGCTTCAGGGCCATAGCACAGGTTTAGAGATGGTAGAAGGCTTGAAAGAGGCTGCTTACCCAGCTTCTAGCCTGAGTGGGTCCTTATGGTACCAAGCCCCAGTTTTAGTTTTCAGAGTGGTGTTGTTTCTCTTATAAAAGGGAGATCTGCTTCTGCAATAACATGGAGGCCCCCAGCTTCCCCTACTCTTCTCCTGTTCCTATGCTCCTTGCTCATCCCTCCCGCAGGCATGATGGTCATCTTTCATATTCATTGTGCCAGGCCCTTCCCTGCCCCAGACTGAGGATCAAAGTATGTAGCAACAGGAACTGACATTGACCAACTAGAAGCACACCCTGCCGAGAGCTTCAGAGCTACAGCCCCACTGGGACTGAGAAAACACCATGCCCTGGGATGTCTTGGAGGCTTGGGCCCAGTGGCCTTCTCTCACCACCACAGGCAAGTGGCTGTGATGTTTGTTCTCTGGGCCCTCTGCTTGTGCTTAAGCTCGGCAGGTATTGGGAAGTGGAGCAGCAGTGGCAGGAATCACTCCCACCTCCGCCGCAGTGCTAGTAATGTTTGGCAAGCAGGATTAGGCTGAAGCCGTCAGTCGGACATCCCCTGAAGGCTCCTGGACTGCAAGAGGGTACAGGACTGGGTGAGGGACTCCTAGTGTACAAAGTTCATGCACTTGGCCTCTAGTATTAGAAATAAACTACAATAAAATGTAACAACATCAAATACTTGGAGGCTAAATAGTCTGTTATTAAATAACTAGAGGCCCAGTGTATGAATTGCTGCATGGAAGCAGTCCGGTCGGCCTCCCCAGATGGGGGCCCATCAGGGCCAGGCTGGCAGGGATTAGTGGCCACTGGCATTTAGCCAGAAGGCCATGCCTCCAATCTGTGTGTTAGGGGAATATAGGGGTGGTGTTAACCAGGTGGAGGAGCCATGGGTGGTTTTCTTTTCAGTCCCGCCCTGAAATGGTTATTGGGGACAGATGGGAGGTCAGGCTGGCCAAGGCTATGGCCAATCAGGGCCTAGATAAGCCTGGTTGGCTGCTGCAATGCAAGTCTTAGCCACTGTTCATTCTGGTCATTCTTCCACTCCAGTCACAGGGATTTTGTGTATAAAGATAGATGACTGGGTTACCAAAGAGATCAAAGAAGAAATCAAAATCATCCTGGAAACAAATGACAATGAAAACATAAAAATCCAAAATGTATGGGACATACTGAAAACAGACTTAGAGGGAACTTCATAGCATTACAGGCCTAACTCAAAGAACAAGAAAAACAGTTAATAAATTATCTAACTCTACAACTTAAAGAGTTGGAGAGAGAGAGCAACAAGAAAATCCCAAAGTGAGCAGCAGGAAAGAAAATGAAGATCATAGCAGAAATAAGTGTCATAGAGACCAAAAAAGCTACAAAAGATCAATAAGACCATGAACTGGTTCTTTGAAAGGATAAACCAGATTGATGTACCTCTAGGTCGGTGCACCAAGAAGCAAAGAGAGAGGACCGAAATTTAAAAAATCAGAAATGAAAGAGGAAAAATAGAAAAAGACCCCACAGATATAAAAAGGATTGTAAATAAATACTATGAACAATTCTACTCCAATAAACTGATCAACCTTGAAAAAGTAGACATATTTCTAGAAAAATACAACTTTCCTAAACTCAATCAGGAAGAATAAAACATCTGACTATGCCAATAACTACTAAGGATATTGAAGTAGTCAAAAAACAACAACAACAACAAAACCAATAACAACCTTGCAGCAAACAGAAGCCTGGGCCAGATGGCTTCACAGGGGATTTTTACCAAGTGTTTCAACAATAAAATAAAACTAAGACCTTCTTCTTCAGACTATTCTATAAAATTCAAAGGAATGAGCATTTCCAAATACTTTCTATGAAGCCAGCATTACTCTAATTCTCAAAACCAGATAAAGACAATACAAAGAAAGAAAAATGCAGGCCAATATATCTCTGATGAACATAGGTGTTAAAATTCTCAACAAAACTCTAGCAAATTGGACACAATATTACTTCAGAATGAGCATACACCATGACAAAGTGGATATATTCTGGGGAAGTAGGGATGATACAACATCCAGAAATCAATAAACATGATGTATCACATAAATAAATTGAGAAATATTCATAGGAATTGATGCAGAAAAAGCATTTGATAGAATTCAACACCCAATCCTATATAATAAGACAGAAACATGCAAATTAACCATCCCTCTGCTATGCTCAAGCCACACCTACACGCCACGCCCACAAGCCAATCAGGAGTGAGTTTACAAATTAACCCAACTGAGATGATGGTGGCCACGGAGCTAGAGTAAGCAGGAGGCTTGGGTTGCTCCCGGCAATGGAGGAAGCCAAGCTTCCCGCCTGCTCTGGCAAGCGCTTGGCTCCACTCAAGACTAGAAAGTTTCAATTATAGAAGATAAATAAATTCTGATACCTGCTTCCAGCCAGCCTCTGCTCAAGGCAGGGCTGGGAGCCTGGGTTGCCAGAGGCAACGCAGGTTTCCAGCCAGACCTGGGCTGTGCTCAAGGCTACAAAGTTTTAATTATAGAAGATAAATAAATGCCAGAAAAACAGAAAAAGCGAAAAGAGAAAGGCTGGGAGCGTAGGTTGCCCAGGGACCTGGCAGGCCTGAAAATGGCCATCAGCCCCTCACCCAGGCTGGCCAGGCACCCCAGCGGGACTCTCCCACCCTGAAGGGGCTGTGAGCAGCCTGAAAACGGCCCTGAGCCCCTCACCCAGGCTGGCCACACAACCATGTGGTGAGGGTCCCTACTGCGGGGCTTGGTCAGCCTGCAAATAGCCATCAGCACCTCACCCATGGTGGCCAGGCACCTCAGTAGGGACCCCCCCAACCCTGGAGAGGATGTGGCCAGCATGAAAAAAGCCCTCAGCCCCTCAACCAGGTGGGCCAGGCACCCCCACGGGTTGAGGATCCCCACTGGAGGGCTTCGACAGACTGCAAAATGCCATCAGCCCTTTACCCAGGCTGGCCAGGCACCCCAGCGGGACCCCCACCCTGATCCGGACACACTTCAGGGCAAAACGACCGGCCCCCACCCGTGCACCAGGCCTCTGTCCTCCTATATAATAAAAGGGTAATATGAAAATTGACCCTAACAGCAAAACGACTGGGAATTTCTGGTCAATATGACGCACACTAACCACCAGTGGATAGAAACTTAATGCAGGAGCTGCCCCCTGGTGGTCAGTACCCTCCCACAGGTGGAGCTCTGCTCAGCCACAAGCCAGGCTGATGACTACCAGCACAGCAGTGGTGGTGGGAGCCTCTCCCGCCTCCTCAGCACCGCTAAGGATATCCCACTGCAGCTTTTGCCTGCACCCTCTGGCAAGTGGATATCCCCAAGGGCTCCCGGGCTGCCAGAGGGAGATCTGACTGCCAGCTTAGGCCTGATCCCTCAGGCATTAGGCCTAAGCCAGCAGGTGGACATCGGCCAAGGGTCCCAGACTGCAAGAAGGCACAGGCCAGGCTGAGTGACTACCCCCCCCCCCCCCGCCCCACCGAGTGCACAAATTTTTCTACACTGGGACTGTACTTTTGATAAAAACTCTCAGCAAAGTGGGAATAGAGGGATCATACCCACTATATGACAAACCTACAGACAACATCATACTCAATGGGCAAAAAATATTAAGAAGAGGAACAAGACGGGGATGCCCACTCTCACCATTTCTGTTTGACAGAGTACTAGTAGTGCTAGCCAATGCAATCAGACAAGAAGAAGTCAAACAAGGCATGCCCACTGGAAAAGAAGAAGTAAAACTGTCATTATTCACAGATGGCATGGTACTGTCCATAGAAATACCTAAAGGATCCATCAAAAAATTAGGAGATTTAATAAATGAATTTGGCAATGCAGCAGGATACAAAATTAGCACCCAGAATTCTATGGCTTTTTGATATACCAATAATGAACTTACAGAAAGAAAAACTAAAACAACAACAACAAAAAATCCCATTTGCATTTGCAACAAAAAGTTAACATACCTAGGAATAAACTTAACTAAGGAGGTAAAAGACCTGTTCTTAGAAAACTACAGGAAATTTAAAAGAGATAGATGAAGACAAAAGCATATAGAAGAACACACCACATTCATGGATTGGTAGAATCAACATCATTAAACGTTCATACTACCCAGAGCAATCTATAGTTTTAATGTATTCCCCATTAAAATACCAATGGCATATCTCACAGACCTAGAACACAGTCTCCAAAAATTCCTATGAAATTAAAAATGACCCCAAATAGTCACAGCAATCTTGACAAAGAAGAAGAAAGTTGGATGGATCACAATACCAGATATCAAGCTATATTACAAAGCCACCATTCTGAAAACTGCCTGTTACTGGCACTAAAACAGACATATAGACCAATGGAACAGAACAGAGAACCCAGAACTCAATCCAAGCAGTTATGCTCAATTAATATTTGACAAAGGAGGCAAAATCATACAATGGAGTCATACTGTCTCTTCAGTAATTAATGTTGGACAAATAGCATAGATACATGCAAACAAAAAATGAATCTAGACCACCAACTTACACCATACACAAAAATAAACTGAAAGTGGATAAAGGACTTAAAGGTAAGTGGGTAATCATGAAAATCTTAGAAGAATCCATAGGCAGCAAAATAGCAGGCATCTGTCTCAGCAATATCTTTACTGATACAGCTCCTAGGGCAATGGAAACTGAGGAGCAAAGAAATAAATGGGACGACGTTAAATTAAAATGCTTCTGCAGAGAAGAAGCAGTCAAAAAATACAACAACAACAACAACAACAACAAAACAAGGAAGTCCACTGCCTGGGAGAAGATATTTGCCAATGTTATATCCGATAAGGACCTATTCTCCAAAATTCATACTGAACTCATTCATTTAAACAAAAGGGAAGATTAATATTCCAATCAAAAAATGGGCATAGGACTTAGACACTTTTCGAAAGTGGACATACAGAAAGCCAAGAGACATATGAAAACATGCTCCAAATCACTAATCATTCAAGAGATGCAAATCAAAAGGACAATGAGATACCATCTCATACTGTTTAGAATGGCTATCATCAACAATTCAACAAACAACAAGTGCTGGCGAGGATGGGGTGTAAAAGGAATCCTCTTGCATTACTGGTGGGAATGCAGACTGGTGTAGCAACTATGCAGAATACTATGGAGTTTCCTCAAAAAATTGAAAAAACGGAGCTCCCATTTGATCAGGAATCCCACTACTAGGAACATATCTCAAGAAATGACAAACACCACTCAGAAAGGGCATATGCACCCACATATTCAGAAGAAAAGACAGTGAGAATGAAAGAAATGAGATGCAGATAGCAAAGCAATCACCTGCAGGCCCAGAGAATGAGCCCTTTTCTTGGCTTTGTTCTCCTAAGCATTGGATCTGCAAGAATAGAGGCTACAGTCCCCTATAGCCATAGGCCTTGCCCTTGGCTCCAGCTTGGACCTCAGAGACCTTCCAGGTTGGGGTGCCCTCTCTTGTTGAGTGTTTCCTTCCACGCCCTGCGTGGAGTAGGGTTCGGTATCTGAAAGAGGAGCCGCACCGCAAATGAGAGAAAAAGACACGAGATAATTTTGCAAAATTGGGGGACCAGGCGGCAAGTCCCAAAGGACTTCTTCTTTGCTCAGGCCTCACCAAGCTTTTATTGATCTGGGATGCACCCATAGCATAGCCCTTAGGCAGGTGACCCCCTAGTAACAGGCAGACTAGCCCATCAGCAAGGATTTACATAATAATAAATGGGGGAGTAGTTTCAGCTACCACTGTCTGGACAAACAGAGGTGGCGCCTAGCTCCCACCTTTGGGAGGGCTTCAAAGGCACCCAGCCTTCGGGGGTTTCCGGGAGTTCTCTGTCTATGCTTATCAGATAGTGAAGGCAATAAACAGTTTCCCACACTCTCTTGCCCAGGTCCTATGAACCTGTTTATTATTACATTTTTATTTCTCACCCCAGGATATGTTTACTGCTGAGAGAGAGACAGAGAGAGAGAGAGAGAGAGAGAGAGAGAGAGAGAGAGAGAGAGAGAAAGAAAGAAGAAGAAGAAGAAGAAGAAGAAGAAGAAGAAGAAGAAGAAGAAGAAGAAGAAGAAGAAGAGAAGAGATCCCTTTCTTCCCTTAATCACCCTGACCAGGAATCCAACACAAAACCGAGGTGAATTCCCTTACCTGCCAGACTAGCAACCTCTGGTGTTTGGGATCAGGCTCCAGCTCATGGAGACACCAGCCAGGACTGTGACTGTCCATTCTACCAGGGGCAAATGTGTACCAGTCTGTAAGTGACACAGAAAGCAAATTCTCCATGTGCAAACTCTGGCGCTTGCATCAATGCGAAAAGCAGGTGGTGACAGCCAGGAAAAGGCCAGAGGATTATATATACTTCAGAAGGGGGGGCAAGGAGGAGTTTGCATGGAGATTGGTGGCCAGCAGTGGTGCTGGAGAAGGGAGGGGCGGAGCAGAATGGGGTCAAGTGCAGTCTCCCTCACTGATTGAAGTTCATGTGCAAAGAGCATCTTGTGCATGGCCAGCGCACCCAGCATAGCTAGTGCATCCTCCTTTCCATGAGATGGCCCCAAACCCCCTGTGTAGGAGAATTACCCTGTGAAACCAAGACTATGCCTGAAGGATCCAGATAAGGGACCTGGGGACATGCAGTGAGCTCCAAACACTGCCACCTGCTTGTTGGCAGCTGCACAGTTCAGGACCAGTGCCATCTGGAGGTGGGGGGTTCGGGGGAGGGGGGCGGGTCCTGCTGGGTCAGTACACTGCGGATCTCGCCAGCACTTTGTGTCAGAAGTGTACCCGCAAGGGCCCTTTGGGTGAACACAGGAGCTTGTGTGTACAGGTGCAGGGTGGGGCGTGGGAGGGACCACGCAGGCCAGGGCAGGATGGGTGGCGAGGTAACCTCCATGTTAAGCATGAGGCTGTGCAGAAACCAAGGCCCTAGGAGGCGAGGGCCCAGGTGCTGCTGGGGCGGGGCAGCTACTGGACGTGGACCTTCTCTCCCAGGTGGTGGAAGCTGAGGCTGGGGACAAAATGACTGCAGCAGAGGAGGCGGTGTCCCAGGTAGAAGCAGAGGCGAAGCCTGAGGAGCAGTGAGCAGAGCCAGGGCCCAGTGGGACAAGCACCTGGCCCACACTGGAGGTGCTGGCGGCCCTTCAGGTCCAGCTGAGCACTGAGAGCGCCCGAGCCAGAAGGGCCTACGTTCAGGTGAAGCGCAAGACCTCTTGGCGTAGAAAGCCCATTCTTGAGTGCAGAAGGGCCATCATCCAGTGCATCCCCAACTTCTGGGCCCAAGCTGTATCCTTGCCTGAGCCCTTCCAGCTTCACTGCTGACAAAGACCACAGGAAGTAAGTGGAGGAGGAGCCAGGAGAAGGTGAAAGGGAGGAGGACAGAGGAAAGGGCCTCCCCTCCCCAGTGGCACAGCACTGGGCAAAGCGATGGCCGGCTTCTAGGTGTCAGGTCAGGAAGTATGGGCACAACGTACCACACCACAATCAGATAGTGGAAGGGCACCTTTTCTGGGCAGTGGAAAGATCTTTGGAGGTAGTGTTTTGTGTTTCTTCCTTTTTGACCAAAAAGCTCAGTGTAAACACTCAGCTCGTTTTAGCCAGGTTTAAGGCGAATGCTTCCAGTGTCCACTCTCAACACATCAGATGCCCATAGGAATTCCAGGCAGGCTTCCTCCCTCTTCCACAGACACACACACAGGTATACACAAAGGACCAGAGGTATACACACACACAAACACACACACCCGTTTATTGCAACTCGTGTGCAATAAAAGGCTTATTTCCAACCTGGAATGAAGCCTTTGTGACCCACATGGACCTCTAGAAGTTGTGTGCTGCCACTGTTTCTGGAGACCATACATTTCATGTAGGCGATCCCAAGGGACAAGGCCAGAGTCCATGCAGACACCCTAAGCCAGTGGTTCTCAACCTTCCTAATGCCACGACCCTTTAATGCAGTTCCTCATGTTGTGGTGACCCCCAACCATAAATTTATTTTCGTTGCTACTTCATCACTGTAATGTTGCTACTGTTATGAATCATAATGTAAATATCTGATAGACAGGATGTATTTTCATTGTTCGCGACCCACAGGTTGAGAACCGCTGCCCTAAGCACTGCGTCATCTGCACAGGCACACAGAGGACAGGGAGGTCTCAGAACATGTCTGGAAATGAACCCTCCGATTGTTAGGGCAGGTTCATGCTCAGGTGAACATGAACCCACAGGTACCATTGTTGTGAGCATGTGTGAAGAAAGGTAGGCGGTGAGGAGGTTGGAACAGGGGCAATGTCTGCCATCCACGGCCAACTCTCGTATGCCCCCAGGATGGCTCCGTGGCTTTTAGCTGCCCATTTCGTTTCACAGCCTCTGAGAGCTCCTTGACCAAAAGCAGATCCGGAACCACCCGCAGATATCAGCCATCATCACTGAGGAAGATGAAGACCTGCTGAACTACTTGATCAATGTGGAGGTCAGACTGGGAGGCAGAGTGGAGCCTGGGATGAGGGCTTTGGCACCCAGTGGGACATGTCCCAGCAGAAAGAAAGGGAGGGGAGGTGGGTGATTCCTGCAGGCAGGCTCACTCCAGAAGCTGGCAGACAAGACACTTTACTATTTGCATCTCTTGGCAGGTGAAGGAAGTGAGCCTTCCCAAATACCGCTGCAGGTTGATGTTTTTCTTCTGGAGCAACCCCTACTTCCTGAATGACCTGATCATTAAGCAATATGATGTCAGCCTTGCAGGTGAGTGACAGTTCCCAGGATGGGCCTTTGGAAGAGCAGGAAAATGGTGGGTGGGTGTGGACATTGGACCGATGGGAATCCAGCCTTCTGGCAGGGTACAGGGCCTCTAGTTCCACTCCAATCCTCTGGTTCTGGGATTATGAACGTGGAGCCCCCAGCCGCTGGCAAGATACAAGGAGCGTCAGCTTCTTCAACTGGTTGTCTGAACATACCCTGCCCGGGTCAGGCAAGATTGCTGAGGTGATTGATACTGCTCTGGCCACTGTCAGAAAATGTGATGGTGGAAGCCCCACGTGCATGAAAAGCAGACTAGCAGACTGGTCTGGTCCCCCTCTGCCCTGTGTTCCTTCCCAGATCATCAGCGAGGACCTCTGGCCCAATCCTCTGCAGTACTACCCCGCAGACGCAGGACCCAGAGGAGGGAGCTGCCGAGGGGACCTGTTGGAGAGGAGGAGCCCTCCTGCTGGGCATTAAAAGGTGAGTAGTTGCCCCTGTGAATCTCCTTAGAAAAGTGAATATGGAAAACCAGGCCTGGGTAAATTGGAGGTACCCCAGTGCGCCAGGAATGTGTGTGAGAGCAGCAAAGGGAAACTGGGAGTCCTGGTGCCCACAGAATGTAAGCAGATGGGGGTGCTGTAAGCACCATGGCTTTCAGGATGACTGGCCTCGGGCCCTGGGCAACAAACATGGTTCTTCATCATGTTTCTGCAATCCTGTTTTCGGTGCTTTCGTCACTCACTTAGGCCTCTTGCCACTCCAGCGGAGTCCTACCCTCCCATGCCTTACCAGTTTTCAGTGCCTCTAATTCACATTTCTTTCAGTTTTTATACCCACCGCTCAGTTCCGCTGAGCTGAGCCCACAATGCTGGCAATGGCAGGAGGATCTGGACGAGACTTTTGAAGTCCTGGGGTAGGAAAGTTAAACAGGCCCGGAAAAGGCACGGTGTACTGACTGTGCACATGTGCTTCAGAGGGGCCCCACACACCTTCAGGCGCATGCCAGTGTCTGTGAGTGTGGGTTGTGTGTTTAGAAGGGGACACTCCAGATTCAGAGGAGAGGGAGCAGAACATCAAATATGGCCCCGAAGGACAGAAACGATGCAGTGTGTGGGCACACACCAAGGTTGGCTGAGGGATTCTGTCCATTCCCTTTACACAGGAGGAAAAGAGGATAAAAGGATCGCCTGCGGAAGAGTCAGAGAGCATATGCCACCTAACATGAGTGTCACTGAAAGAACCATAAAGAAGCTTGCAAGGTGTTGCTGACCTGCGTTGTTGGTAGCAGGGAAATGTAAAAGTATTGGGCAAAGACCTCACAAGGGGCTGTGGGAGCAGCATCTCCAGCATTTCAGCCTGCCTGGAAAGAGGCAGGGCTACAGAAGAGGAGACAGCCGGCCTCTTCTTTCAGGGTGTTGTCTGGGAGGAGGAAAGAAGAATGGCTGACTTCTGATGACAAGTATTATAATTTGGCCAGGGGACAGGGACCTTGTACACTACAGGAGTGCAGGGGGCAGACTTTAGATCCTGACCCTTAGGGTCTCAACTCCCTTGGCTTGGTGGTCACTCACATAGACATGCCATGGTCAGACAGAAGACAGCTGGCCTTTTCAAGATGGAGGCACTGCTCAACAGAAGCCATTGGCCTGTCCTGTGAACGTGAAAGTTTACAGGTAGAGCCACCCTCCCTGTGTGGGGCAGGATTGCAATGAAGTGAGCAGGGGTGTGGGGCAGATGAGAGGAGTTACACGCCAGGGAGGGTGCTAAGGCCTGGGGTGTATGGAGGCAGGTGCGCACTGCAGCACCCTGCATGGGTTGCACTTGGGAAAGGGAAAAGGTCAAAACTCTGCCAGTAGACCAAAGCCTTCCTTGTACACAAACAACCGCATAAGCCAATCAGAACATTCTAGAGGGGGGAACCTCAACACAACAAAGTTTATTTTCCTGTCAAGCAAGAATGAAACGGGAAACCCATTCCCAAAGGAGGCAATCACATGAACAAAACTTGCCTTTTGTTAAAGTGGGGGACTGGCATGCCTTTCTCCATTCCAGCTTTCACACTCAGCTTTTTTGGGGGAGGATTTTCATGTGTGAAAGTGGGTGGGCTTCCTCAGGAACCTTGGGCTGCAGGGGCCAGGTTCATACACCAGTGCTGAGACTGGGGGGTGGAGTTGCGCAGGGTGACGCCCACTGCCCTGCCCTTGATTGGAGGGGACTTTTCAGGAGCCCATCCAGAGACTGCAGGCTGGGCCTGGCCAGGTGCCTTCTGTACCACATGCTCACATGACCAGCGCCTGTGCATGGGCCCAGTGTGCACCCACTCAGCACACCAGGGCCTGGATGCATGCACCAGTGAGCGAGCGCTTTACCTGGAATCAGCAGGCTCTGCACCACCTGCTCCTTCATAGCACCAGTCTCAGAGCCAGGGGGCATCCAGAGTCAGGCTGTGTTGGGAGACTGAGGGGCTCCTGGGGGCAGCGCGCTTCCTCTCAGTTCCACTTGGGGGCCTACAGCTGCAGGGCGCCTGAGGACTCACAGTGCACCCCAGGGCCTTTGCACCAGGAAGGACAGGGCAAGCAGGATGGCCCAGAAGGCTTTTAGCTTCACCTCGGTGCAGGGAAGTGGTGATACCCAGGACACAAGGACACAGGAGGTTTGGAGGAAAGCTATAGGGCTGGAGAGGGAGGATTTCATGCAGGTGAGGGAGGCTGTGATCCTGGAGCTGAGGTTGGATGCAGGCAAGAAGTTTGGCTAGATCTTGAGTGGGGGGCAGGGGAGGACAGGGTGGCTGCAGAGCACTGTGTGCAGAGAGAGGAGAGTGAGGTGCAGCAGGGAACCCAGAGTGAGGAGCAAAGGGAAGACAAGAAGGGCCTGGGGGAGGAGTTGCAGGCACAGGCTCAGTTTGTCCCGTGGTCAGAGGGCCTGCTGCAGGTGGTGCCATGGCAGGCAATGTGGGCAGGGGAGGAGGTTTTCCCACATCTGCAGGTGGGGAGGCAGGAGGAGGTGGTGAGTAAAGAGCTGAGGCTGGAGGCACAGGCTCCAGGTGACCTGCAAGGGAGTGACCACCAGGAGGAGGGGCGGATGGAGGAGCAATTTATTGCAGGGCAGCAGTTTCTCCTGCAGGGGGAGGGGAAGTGCACCATGAAGGCAGTGGAACAGGTGGGAGAGGTGGATCCTCAGTCCAAGGCCAAAGCAAAGCCAGAAGAAGAGGAGCCAGTGCATCAGGAGCAGGCCCAGTCAGGGCCCGGGGCCAAGTCACCTGGTCCCCTCTGGAGGTGCTCCTGGCCGTCCAATTGGAGATGGAGCCCGTGAATGAGCAAGCCAGCAGGGCCTTCTCTTGGCTCAGGTGCAGGACTCGGCAGAGGCTCAAGCCCTATTTCAAACAGAGAAGCCTCAATATCCGGCGCATCCCTGGGTTCTGGCTCACAGCTGTATCCTTGAGGGTAGAGGAGCAGGATCACAAGGAGCATGGGACAGTGCAGGAGAACGGTGTAAGCGGGGATGGTTCCCATAGAAAAGAACATTGAGGACAAGCTAGGGGCAGTGCGCCCCGGTCTGGCCCAGGATCCTGGAGACACCCTCTGTCTTGTACAGGAACCATAGAAGCATTACCAGGGTGTCCAGGGGCAGAGCTCCAAGGCAGAGGCACACATACACCAGGGGCTGATGCCCACAAACAGGGCTATGTTGCACGGGCTGTTCTGGGACTAACTAATACTGCCTTACAGGCCATCTCTATGTCCAGTTCCTCAGTCAGAAGCAGGAATGTGTGATGTGTAGCCTGTCAAGCCCTCAGCACAACACAGTCTGGTGGGCATCAGGGTCTGTCAGGAAACAGAGTGGTGCTGTGCCCCTTTCTGCCGTTAAAGTGGAAGGAGTGGCCTTAAGGGAAGGAGAGGCCAGGCCAGTCTGCTCTTTCTATCTGGTCCATGCCCAGCTCCCAGGGTGCAGGTTGCTTGACCCAAAGCTGTTTGTCCACCACCCAGACTTATTGGCAATGATCAGGGAGGAAGCCCCTATGACAGAAGAATTAGACACTGAAATTAAAAATGATAAGGTACAGACAACATTTTATTGTAAAGGATTTGGCTTCTGTTATTTAAGAATGACTAAAAGCAAATGGTAGGTTTGGGGGAAGCATCAAGAATTGTAGGTACCATTATGAAGTTTCAGGATTGGAGGCAAGGTTTGAATTATTCAAAGTTGTTTCATAAGTGCTGATTTAAATTACAATATACTTAAATGTTTAACTTTTACATATTGTATTGTTAAAATATTCAGAATGTATTATTTTGTTTACTGGGGTCCTGTTGGTGAGCCTAGCTAGAGGTTAATCAATGTGGCTTATTCTTTCAAAGAAATAGCTCATGTCTTTATTAATCTTTTGTGCGGTTTTTGGACTCTATGCCATTTATTTCTGCTGTTATCTTCATTATTTTCTTCCTGCTGCTCAGTTTGGGCTTTGCTTGTTGCTCTCTCTAACTTTTTAAGTTGTGCGGGTTAGATAATTTGTTAACTGTTTTTCTTGTTCTTTGAGTTAGGCCTGTAATGCTATGAAGTTCCCTCTAAGGACTATTTTCAGTGTGTCCAATAGGTTTTGGATTTTTATTTTTAATTGTCATTTATTTCCAGGATGATTTTAATTTCTTCTTTAATCTCTTCGGTAGTCCAATAATCTATCTTTGTACATAAAAGCCCTGTGACCGGAATGGCAGAATGACCAGAATGGGGGGTGGCTAAGACTTGCATTGCAGCAGCCAACCAACCTTATCTGGGCCCTAATCGGCCATATCCCTGACCAGCCTTGCCTCCCATCTGCCCCCAATGACCCATTCAGGGCATGACTGATAAGCAAACCACTCACAGCCTTTCCCATGGTCAGCCACACCCCCTATATGCGCCTACGCCCAGATTGGAGGCATGGCCTTCTGGTTAACCGCCAATGGCCACTAACTGCTGCAGGCCTGGCCCCATGTGCCCCCATCTCGGGATGCCGACCAGACTGCTTCCTTGCAGGAATTCATATCCGGGGCCTCCATTTATTTAATAAAAGACTATTTAGCCTCCAAGTATTTGAATTCTGTTATATCTTATTGTAGCTTATTAGTAATATTAGAGGCCCAGTGAACGAACTTTGTACACTTGGCAGAGTCCCTCACCCTCTGGAAGTCTGGGAGACCTCAGGGGATGTCAGAATGATGGCTTAGGCTTAATCCCAGTTGCCAAACATTCTTAGCACCTCTGTGGAGGTGGAAAAGATTCCTGCCACTGCTGCTCCACTTGCCAGTTGTCAGCAGAGGATCCAGCTGAGTGGTGCTGCCCTTGTGGGAGTTCACTGACCATCAAGGGCAGCTCTTGCATTGAGAGTTTACCCCCTGGTTGTCAGAGCACATCATAGCAATTGGTCTTATCTCTTTTTTATGACCTTTACTTTGAGATTTCTTTTTTCTTTCTTTTCTAAATTGCTTTATTCCTTAAAGTATTACAAAGGGTATTACATATGTCTCCTTTTTCTTCCCCGCCCTGACAATCCCCTGGCCTCCCCTACCCCCCAGTGTCTTATGTCAATTGGTTATGCTTATATGCATGCATACAAGTCTTTCGGGTGATCTCTTACCCTCCCCGACTGCCCCCAAACCCTCCCCGGCCTTCCTGCTGTAGTTTGACAGTCTGTTCAAAGCTGCTATGCCTCTATCTATTTTTATTCATAAGTTTATAATGGTCTTTATTATCCATAAATGAGTGAGACCATGTGATATTTTTCCTTCATTGACTGGCTTAGTTCACTTAGCATAATGCCCTCCAGTTCCATCCATGCTGCTGCAAATGGCAAGAATTCCATCTTTTTTACAACAGCATAGCATTCCATCGTGTAGATGTACCACCGTTTTCTAATCCATTCATCTGCTGATGGGCACTTAGGCTGTTTCCAGATCTTAGCTATGGTGAATTGTGATGCTATGAACATAGGGGTGCTTATATCCTTTCTGGGCGAAGAGGTGTGGCAAAGTTTCCTGCCCCGATCCATGGTTTTTACCTTACCAGAGGAACTCTGCCCTTCCTGGCTGCAAACTGTCTGACCACCTGAGTGTACATTGCCACTTCCGGGTGGGTGTTATTAGTTTCAGCTGCTCACTCCAATTGCTCCCAGACAAGCCCTGGGACGCGTCTGCCTATTCCATCGCCATCTTGGCTTCTTGAGATTTATTTTTTCAAATATAATTATGGCTCCCCTAGATTTTCCCCCTCCTTTCCTGAAAAGTATTTTCTCTCCTTCCACTTTCAGTCCATGTGAGGCCCTTATTCTGAGGTGGGTCTCTCATAGACAGCATACATATGGGTCTTTTTTATTATAATTTTGGCCATTATATATCTTTTGAATGGAGTGTTTAGTCTGTTTAGGTTTAAGCTTATTTTGATAGGTACTGATATGTTGCAACTTTTTTCTTTATGCCTGTGTTTCTTCTGTCTCTTTTATTCCTTCTTTTTACAACAGTCCCTTTAGCATTTCTTGCATTGATGGTTTAGTAGTGAAACACTCCCTTAGATTTTTTTTTTTTTTTTCTGTGAGGACACTGAATTCCCCTATAGTTTTGAATGATTGCCTTGCTGGATAAGTATTCTTGGATTTGGTCCCTTGTTTTGCATCACTTTGTGTATTTCCTTTCATTCCCTCTGGTCTGATGTGTTTCTGTTAAAAATCATTTGATAACCTAACAGGAGAGCCTTTGTAGGTGACTCTCTGTCTCTCTCTTACAGCCTTTAAGATTCTGTTTGTGTTGTTACTGTTTGCCATTATAATTGCAATGTGTCTTGGTATAGGTCTTATTGGGTTCATCTTGTTTGGGACTGTCTGTGCTTGTGTGACTTTTTCTTCCCAAGATCAGAAAGTTTTTGTGATTATTTCTTCTAATAGGTTCCCTAATCCTTGTTCCTCATCTTGTCCTTCTGACACCCTTATTATACACATGTTACTTTGTTTCATGTTGTCCCCAATCTCCGTTAGGATATCGACCTGCTTTCTATTTTTTTCTCTCCAATTGCTGTTCAGATTGTGTTGTTCCAGGTGTGTTACTCTGCCGTGTCTCCTAAATCACTGGTTCAATCCTTTGCTACTTCTAGTCTACTATTGAAACCTTCCATCATATTTTTTTTTTGCAGCTATTATCAATTTTTTTCATTTTTCCTTGATTCTTATGTAAGTTGTGGATTTCCCATGCATCTGGTGTATGAACTTTATGACCCTTATTCTGAATTCCTTTTCGAACATATTGTATGTCTCCATTTAATTGAGTTCCTCTTCTGGCAATTCCTCCTTTTCTGTCCTTTGGGGGTTGTTTGTTTGTCTCCCCATTTTAGCTATCATTGCAGAATCCAGGTGCTTGAGTGCGATGGGCCAATGGCCACAGAGTGCATCGGCAATTCAATTGTACACTCTAAGACTCACAGGAGGCAGTGGCAGTGGTGGGGGGTTGAAGTCCCGGTGCCCATGGATCTGTTGCTGCCTTAAAAAGGTCTTTGGCCAGTGTGGCTCTCAGGTGATATGTGAGGCCCATCTGGGTGGAGGTGAGGCTGAGTTCCTAGTCATAGCAACTCTCCCCTTCAAGATGGCTTGTTTTCTTAGAACCATATTTAACATCAAACAGTGTACTAACCAAAAAACACTAAAGATTGTGCAAGGAGCCGATTAAAAATAGAATGGAGAAACAAATCAGAACTATGTATACAGAGTTGCATTCATACTCGACATTGTTTTCTGTCATTTTAACTGAAGAAATAGTAAAAGTAAGAAATCTGAGAAGTGGTAGAGGAGCAATAAAGTACCTAATCATTTTTAATGAATGATTGTTTGTTTTAAAATATAGGTTATTTAAGCCGGGTGCACTGGAAAAAAATGAAATAGATGTGTCAAAACATAAATGAAGTAACAGATACATCCTAAAAAGTAATCCACAGTGCACAGTCAGTATTACTCAATGGTAGAGGATAGAATCGTGAACCAACATGTCTCATCATCTATACATGGTCAGGACCCATGCCCAGGTTGCAGGCTGGTTTGCCAGTATGAGACATTTAAGGAAGCCGCTGATCAAAATATTTCTCTTTCATCTATGTTTCCATCTCTCTATCCCTCTCTCCAGATAACCAAGAATAAGCCTATTAAAAAACAAGAATGAAATGTATGTGTTTTCCCCTGGAATGTGAGACATTTTAGTTCTTATTACTAGAGGTCTTTGGAGGACTTTTAATAACCAACATATATGGTTCTGTGTTGAATACTACAATGGAATATTGTTAATAATGAAGTGTTTCATAAACTTACCATGAGAAAGACTCTATCATTTTTGAAAGAAATTCTTGGTCTGGGAGAAGAATTTGAGGTAGGTCTTGATTTTGGTTGCAATAATAATTAGTTTCAAACAGTTGCTCATTTGTTCAGGTTAAATGTTATGTAGTGTTGATATTATGTGTACTCATTTTATTCTGTGGGTGGAAAAACAATTAAAGTAGACTACACCAAGAAACGATCTTTTCAAAGTGGGGGTGGGCAGAGGGCACCAGTTCCATCAAGAAATAGAGGTGATGTGAGAAGTCTGGAAGTGGAAGAGGAGGAAGTAAGAGAAGCAAAAGGACCCTCAGGTGGAAAACAGATAATGTTTCAAAATCTAGGGATGGTAGGAGATCTGACTTAGGTAAAAACATAATGCAATATGCAAATGAGGTATCATAGACTTGTGTACCTGAAGCCTATGTGATATATTAACTCCTATAAATTCAATAAAGAGTGCATAAACTGTCGGTAACTCAAATGTTTTTAAAAAATTAAAAATAGGTATGAGCATGAAACCATTATTTATGTGAAAACAGTAACATTGAATGAAGAGATACACCTCAATTTCATTCATATCATTCAAAGCAAAAGAAATGATACCATTCATTAGATTGAGAATGTATACTGATGATCAATATGATTTGTAATTGCTAAAGAGGTATAGCACTTATAATAATGAATGCAATATATAATGTGTGAAACACTCCTAATGACCTTACACGGATAGGATTTAAACCTCAAGCTAAATTCAGTCTATTTTAGCATTACTGTTTGCCTCTAGTCACTTCAACTGTTCTCTGAAGAACTCAGTTCTATTGATCTCATGTTAGAATGTTACACTTTGGGAACAGGAAGCATGTAGGTTTAAAGTGAAGATTCATACTTATTGAACTACTAAGAATTTGTTCTGAAAGTACCCTTCTTTCGTCTGAATAAAGGACATCAGTTCACCTTGGAAAATTCCCACTGAAATAAAAGTTAGTCTAACTACATAAACTTCAAGGACACACACTTCATTATTTAGAATTGGATTTGAAATACTAGTTTTGAGTATAGGAATGTGCAACCCTGTACTGTGTAAAATAATAATCTCTATTATTAATTTGATAAGACGATCTTGTACCTACGTTTGATGTAGAAAAATTTCCATTTGGAAATTACATAAGAGAAATGTCTATGGTATTAAATAGATTCACCAAGGGGTCTCTGACCCAGAAAAAGGCTACAAACCAATGATTCAGCAAGTTTATTGGTGTTTCTTTCTTTCTTTCTTTTATATGAGGTATGTGAAACATGAATAAAAATGTTGATGAGCTATTTTCAGGGAGTTGTCTTTTAATTTAACTATTTACTTATTTGACTGACTATGAAAGGAAAATATATTCATTTCAATATATCTGTAGCAGGAAAAGTTGGTTTCATATTAACCAGTTTTCCCAATTTCAAAGACTTAGTGTCCATTTGTGATAATTAGGTGTGTGACATTTCACGGGAAATTTTCTAAAGTGTTATTGCAGAGTTTGTGCAAGATGAAGGTGAATGTTCCCATTTTTCCCATGTGGGTGAGAAGAGTTTGCCAGTTCATATTTGGCCACATATGAGGATGCTCATAGTTCTTCTTTCCCATGACAAATTACAGAATTGGAAGATAAGCTTCTTTTCAATTTGAAAATGAAAATAGTGATTGTTAATTATGTATTATTCAACATGTTTTCTTTAAATACTATTAAAATAGAGTGTAGTATTCTGATCAAAGAATTATTTTATAAGTGAACTGTAGGAATTATATGATAACATTCGTTAAATAACACTTTTTTGTAATGCATCATGTTTTGACTTTTTATATTTTAATTTTTAACTATGACGTTACACGTTTTAAAAGCTTTTATTGAGATGAAATTAATTTGAAGACTAGTTGAGACTGTTTTCTTGTATCTTTTAAATAACTTCTTTCACTTAGTGTATCTGGATTCTCTGCATTCAAATTCCGGTGTGTGTGTGTATGTGTGTTTTGTTTTCTTTTATTGGCACATATATATAATGCTGCTTCAGTTCTTTCTCAGTTATCCAAACTGATTTTCAATAACTCTGAGCACTGTGCTGAAGACATGTAAAGATAGAATTTTATCATTTTGGGCTAACCAGCATGCTTATGACCATCATCCTGTTTAGTAAAGATTTATACACAATAACCAGACTTGACCATTTAACAAATGTTGACCCTACTCAAGTAGAATGATGTTATTTATAACACAGAGGATGGCAGACATACAATTAATCTTCACAGCAGTGGCTCCGGGGTGGATTCCCTTCCACTGCAAAGAACTCCATCTTCAAGAAGTTGGGATCCTCCACCTACAAGACCTGCCCATTCTGTTCCAAAGCAAAGCACTACTGGGATGGGAAGTCAAGGTAAATGGTACAGCCTTTCATGGATTAGAGTAATGAGCTGTTTTAAAAGGAATGCTGTACTTTAATTTCAGGAAGCCATGTGGAAAGTGAGTAGTGGATGGGCATCTGTACTGAACACTATCTTATTGTTTCATTGTTAGGAAATAATTCTTCATCTTCTGATTAGTGAGGTAAGAAGTAGATAACACCAGAGTGAGGAATGCATTCCTTTTAATCCATGTTGATACAGTGTCCCTCTTTTTTATATTTACTTTTTTAATATTTTAAGACAAATGGTTTTAGTGTCATGTTACATTCAATAAATGTTAATATTTCCAGAAAAACTATTTTAAATGTAATAATTTTACATGCAATAAGCATTAATATCCCAAGAAAAACTATTTTAAATATAATAATACTGGAGACCCAGTGTACAAATTCGTGCATGCGTGGTGTCTGGCCTGCACACCCCAATTGCCGGGTTGGTAAGGGGGAGGGGATGCAAGTGTTTGGCTGGCTGTCCCCACCCCAATTGAGTGCGGGATCAGATGGGGGAAGATGAAGGCAAGTGGAAAGGGCTGTGGGAAGCTTACTAGCTGGTGGGTCCTCGATCATTGCAGGGGGTGGGGGGGGGGCAGACAGAACAGTGTGGGGCTGGTTGGAGGGTGCAGCTGGGGACAACAGCTACACAGTCCCACCCCATGGTTGATCTCCTGGTCAAACTCCTGTTTGAAGGGACAATTTGTATATTAGCCTTTTATAATACAGTGTTACATGCAATAAAATTAATATGTTAAGAAAAATAATTTAAATATTATATTACCAAAACAGTGCAAACCTATTTTATCACAAAAGTTGTAGGAATTATTAAATATCTGAAAATAATAGGATTCCTTCTATGGTATTCTAAAACGTATTTTTTTTTTTACTCTGTCTCTATTTCATTCATCTGTTTCTTTTTTTATTTTTTGAAATATTTGTTATTGATTTCAGTGAGAAAGGGAGAGGGAGAGAGAGATAGCAACATCAATGATGAGTGAGAACCATTGATCCTCTGCCATCTGCAAGCCTCACACTGGGGACCAAGCCCACAACCCAGGCATGTGTCTTTGGCCGGAATCAAACTTGGGACCCTTTAGTCTGGAGACCAATAATCTATCCACAGTGCCTAACCAGCTAGGGCTATTTTTTTCTTTATTGATTAAGGTATTACATATGTGTCATTATCCCCCATTTGTCCCCCCTACCTCCTACTCATCTCATCACCCCCACTGGTGTCTGTGTCCATTAGGCTTATATGCATGCCTATAAGTCCTTTGGTTGATCTCTCCCCCTAACCCCATCTTCCCCTATCTTCCCTGCAGCAACCTTTTGCAGAAAAGATTCAGAATCAGGAAAAGTGGATGAACTCAAATGAATACACTAGACAACAATTACAAATTTAGAAGGCATGGGGAGCCAGGTGAAGATATTTCTCTCTAGTAAAGAGGCACTCTGAAACCCAGGACCCATCAGCTTTTATTTACTTGAATACACATTTGCCCTTTAGCAAAACACTCAGGCATATCGATGGTAAAGTTTGGTAAACAATAAAAGTATTATCATGGTAGGAGGTTGCTTTCAGCCATTCTGCGAACAGCAGGGTAACAAAATGCTGATTTTCAGCCATGCTGAATATCAAAGTCCATTCTCCTTCTGTGGGACTTCTCGCATTGATATGTTCACTACTGTTGGTCTTTGCTCCAACATTTCCCCCTTTTTTGCTTTCTTAATTAATTTAGAAAGGTCTATGCCATTAGCTGGGCTCAGATCTTTTAGGACTTCATTCTGCATCTTCAGACTGGAAGCAAACATAGAAGAACAAGAAAGAAAAACACTAGTGGTTATTCTAAAAAGGAAATATAGGGAGGTTCGACGACAAGGATTGAGTTCTTTCATGTCCTTCTAAATATTATTGTCAGGTATTTAAGGATTCGTTCATAGTAGGTTTCGTTTGGGGCCATTAGATTTTTATGGATCCCTTTCCCAGTCACAGTTAGCTTGTGACATGACAGCAATGATGTTCGAGTTCTGGATGGTGGACAAATGGTGAGAAATGACAATGCAGGTCTGACCTTTCTTGGCTTTGTCATGGGCAACCTGTACCAATGCACAGCTGATGAGTGCTAGCATGGCAAGCCGTCTTCACCATCCCCCATCTCTGGATGTTTCTCCTCTGACTCTTCAGCATTTTGCTTGGGGCGACTGCTATCTGTGGTTGCAGTAGTCTGGTCAGTTTCTCTCTCAGATTCATGTTGCAGGAATTGGAGGATTTTTCTGGAAATACTCAAGTATATCCTCAACCAAAGGTTAATAAAGGGACCCTTCTATAAACCAGACTCGGTATCTTTCCATTTAAGCAGAACATTTTCCTTTAGCTTACTCTTTCACTAGTGTCTTTCCATGGATGTCTTGCCATCAGCATTACAAGGGAAAAATTTAAAGTAATTAAGGCTTTGTGTAGTCTACTTATAGGAGATTTCACTATTCCCCCAATTTCGTTTTTCAAGTTGGGATTTAGAGGCCCTTGTAGCAGATATAACATGCAAGGGGGACATTTCTTGATAATCTGTTTTGTCTGCTGCACAATATTTTGGCAGACTAATGTAAAAGTTGATGAGATTCCCCTGACCTGTTTCCTTAAAATAACTAATTGATATGCGTATTCATTTCCTTTTGTTAAAGGACCAGGACTTGTTCAAATAGTATAGAGAGGCATCGGTCACAGCCATTTAAATTGAGTAGTTGCAGTTCTGTTTACCAGGCTGGCAGCATAGGCAGATCAGAGATAATATGAAGAGGCTTTTGGAAATCCTGCAAGTCAGCCTTGATCGTTTCTAATTTGATTCTTTGCACAGAAGTATGACTGGTCTGAATGACTTGGTCTGATTCACTGCATTATAAGCAGCTTTACCATGAGATGGACTATCAGTAAAAACAGTGACTGCTCCAGGAATATATTTTGGCCTATTACAACTAAGTTCCCCTGAATATTCTTTTATTTTCATTTGCTAATTTAAATCAGTCTAAAATAAGGCTTATTTCCTAACTTCCTGTGTCATTGGGTGGGGACAGTAAATGACACTAATAGGGTTTCTGCTAGCAGTCTTTGAGTATATTGAAATAAGCTTTCTTTAAGGAGGCAAAATGCAAATTGTTTACTTTTCTTTTTGAGGCCTAATACATTTATTTTTAATTACATTTTTCTAGATATTTGAAGGGAATCTCCTTCTGTTTTTTCTTCCAGAGTAATTTCTAGGCCACAATTAGGGAGTTTCTTTTAAAAGCTTTTTTTCTTTCTGTTAAATAGAGCTACAAACTTGGTTCTTTTTCAGAAATACCTATCAGAGAGAGGTATGCTGGCCAATAGCGCAATGCATACAGACTAAGTAAAAGTAACTCTTTTTTTTTATGTTTTCTTATTAATGGTGCGATTTAATGTTTGAATACTAACTTTTGGTTTCCCTTGTAAATAGTCGCAGAAGAGATTTTTAAATTTCTCCTTTTTATTAAGCTTAAAATTTACTTTTGAACAGCATTCTTTTGGCTATTGCTCATTTGCATAGGTACAGAAATTTTACTCTGGACTGTGTTAGAACCAATTGCTAATAAAATATCTGCTTCTCATATAACTGAGTTTATATAAGACCTTGATTATATTGTAAAAAGCTAATTTATTAAGTGACTAAAGCATGCATCTTTATTGAGGAAGCAAAGTAAGTAAACTTATACGTTTGACCTATGAAGTCCAGATGTTGCACTACCCACTGGCCTATCTAAAGATCAGGCTGTCAGGGCACCCATCTTAAAATTCTGCTGCTGAATAATCCGATGTTGCTAAAGAAGTATTCAGCAACTTTGTCCTGCCCTCCCTTAGAGGGTGACACTTTTATAACATTTAAAATACGTGTATTTTAAGAGAACACAATTATTAATTTTTATTTGATGAAGCTTCAAGTGATTTCAAGTATATTAGATCGGCATAATTTGGTTTGAAAATATTTCTTTTCCTAAAATATTTCTTTTAAGAAGAGTAAACCCTTGAATTATTCCAGGGCACTTGAAAAGTTTCAAAGCTATCTCTTGGTTAAAGTCTTGAAATTTAACATGGAAAGACTATCACAAATATGTGTAACCCAAATATTACATTATACATTTGTTGTAATTATTCTAAAATAGATCAATTAAATTTAAACTCGTTTTTATATTAAAAATTTGGTTCAGACCAGAGAATTATTCCTCTTTTTTAATCAATCCAATTACATTTTATACCCTAGGATGAAATTTTACCACACATAGTACACATAATTACTACAATATATGTTGTGCTACTAAATTTTTCCAGATAAATCACAAGAATTATTTTTCTTGATAATGAATTTCTAAAGTTTATGCATTGTATCATTACAAGCATTTAATTTCTCCCAATTTAATTTGAACTTTTATCTCTTGGAAGCCTTAAATTTTAGGTGGTAAGTTAAATACTTAGCATTTCTTAGATTAGTAATACCTTCACATTTTTAAGGATATGTTTCCAATAAAATTAACAAAGACTTATTTAATTAATAGATTCAAATCTGTCCTTTATTTTTTCATTCGAGTCAAACTCAAATTAATATTTCAGTATTTTGTTCTTTCAAAACAGAGATTTAATAAGTTTTATTCCTTAATGTAAATAACACAGATTTTTAAGTTACCAAAACTTTACAAATGTATGTTTAGACATATGAGGTTGCTAAAGAAGTAGGGGGAGAAGGGAAGAAGGCCTGTAGGCATTTGAATTTTAAAACCACCACATTTTTCCTTCAGAGATAAGATATAAGGTTGCTCTGCCAGGTTCTCTGCTTTTACAGGGGGAATATCCACTGGCCCTTTCCTCCAACAGAGAGTGCAGTCAGCCTCTCCTCAGTGACTGCACCGTCACCATCAACATATTTATTTATAATTATTACTGAAAAGCTTTGCCACAAAGCCTTCATTTTAGGTATATCTATCTATTTAACTTTTAACAATTTTGAGATTCCAAAGCCAGTTATCACCATCTAAGGTGCTTTACTTTGGCAAATTTTGCAGCAGAGAAAACTTACTGGCTTTCATTGGCTTTAATGTTAACCTTGGAATATGGTCCATTATTATTTCAAAACTGCCCCTTATTATGGAAACACTAATCTTATTGCCTAAAAGCAGCCTGTCTATTTTCCTTGTGTCATTTCACCATCTTAATAAGAAAAACAGTCTTGGGTTTGTACTATAGCATCTGTGAAGAGATGGGGGTCAGTCCAAGAGGCCACACAAAATCGGGTGGGGTGCGACTTCTCTTAAGCTAGCGTTTTTCTCTTCACTGGTACAGAAATCCTAGAGATATCCCTTAAATTGTGAGGAATGTCTCATCTATCCAAATTTCAAATAACGATCTGGGAAATAAAATGAGACTTTTAATAACACTCTCGAGAGTGGGCATACATTTTACAGGATCACCAAAAGACTAGTAATTAATGGGTTGGGAGGTGTTTTAGATATTAATAATGGCCTGTCCATCTACTCTTTCTTTTCTTATTAAATTAAATTGAAGGCATGCTTAATAGACTAACAATAAACAACCAAGACAGATTGATAATAATCAACAGACAAGTGCCCGTAACATAGAGACAAGGCTTAATAAATCAGAGTAGTTTTCATAAATCTTATCCTATTCTGCTCTTCATGGCACTGGCTGTCCTCTAAAGTTATTTTAGCTAAAATCTGCCTGCCCCAAGGTGTCATATGGTAATTTTCAGACAAAGCATTAAAGGGTCCTTTTGTAAAATGACTGTTAGCCCCGTTTTCTCTAGCTGCTGAGCCTTTCCACACTAGAGGTGGAGGACCCAGGGCTTAGGTATTACAGACTTTTGATCCCCAATACCAATTAGGCATAATGCAGTGCAGACAAGAGCCCACATAGTTCAAGATGACAATGTTCCTTTTTTTTCCTTGAGCCTGATTTCAGAGAGTACCTTTTGATATTTTAATTTCCTTAACCTTGAGCGTACAAGCTATATGTTTACAATTTTTTTTTTGCCATATACTCAAACTTTCCTCATTGTAGCCTGGCAGAAATGAAAGATTTTCCACCCACTTTATGTCACAATTTCCAAAGCTGGCATGGGCTTTGTGCACAGAGAATTTTCCCCACCTTTTCAGTGCACTTCCCAGCTTTCTGGTGAAATGTCTTCATTTTTCACTCTGGTGCAATTTCTTCTCCAGATGCCCCACATTGGGTGCCAGAATGTTGTAACCTTTTGCAGCAAGGATTCAGGATCAGGTAAAGGAGCTGCACACAAATGAATACACTATACAACAAATATAAATTTAGAAGAAATGGGGGAGCCAGGCAGAGACCTTTCTTTCTAGTGGAGAAGCTCTCTGAAACCCAGCACCCATCAGCTTTTATTGACTTGGCTTTAGGTTTCTCATATATGCCCTTAAGCAAAGCAAACAGGCATATCAGCAGTCAAGTTTGCTAAACATTAAAAGGGTTATCAGGTTTGGAGATTACCTTCAGCCATTTTGCCAACAGCAGGGTAATATAATGCTGATGTTCAGCCCTGCTGAATATCAAAGTTCATTAGCCCTCTATGGGAGATATATATACATATACGTATACGTATACGTATGCATATGCATATGTATATACACAGAGATATATGTATGTAGGTATATGTGTGTGTGTGTGTATATATATATATATATATACTAGAGGCTCAGTGCACAAAAATTTGTTCACTGGTGGGGGGGTGTCCCTCAGCCCCACTTGTGCCCTCTCACAATCTGGGACCCCTCGGGAGATAATGACCTTCTGGCTTAGGCCTGCTCCGGTGTGGCAGAGGGCAGGCCCAATCTCTAGGTGCAACCCCTGGTCGGGCTTAGAGCAGGGCCGATTGGGAGTTGGGGCGCCGCCCACTGTCATGCACAGAGCAGGGCGGATCGGGAGGTTGCGATGCCACCCCCAGTCATGCTCAGGGTAAGGCCGATTGGGGGGTTGGGGTGCCACCCCCTGTTACACTCAAGGCAGGGACGATGGGGAGGTTGCAGCACCACCTGCTGTCATGAACAGGGCAGGGCCCATCAAGGGGGTTGGGGTTCTGTACCCTGTCACACACAGAGCAGGGCCAATCAGGGTGTTTGGGAGCTCCCCCCTGTCACGCACAGAGTAGGGCCTATAGAGGAGTTGGGGCACTGCCCCCTGTCACACACAGAGCAGGGCAGATCAGGGGGTTGGGGTGCCTACCCCTGTCACACTTAGGGCAGGGCCGAGGAGGTGGTTGTGGCTCCACCCTGTCACACACAGAGCAGGGCCCATGGCGGGGTTGGGGTGCCTCACCCTGTCACACACAGAGCCACAGGGTGATCAGGGGGTTTGGGCACTGCCCCCTGTCATGCTGCTCCAGGGGCCAGGATGCCTCGCGGCTCCGCTGATCAGAGTGCTGGGAGGCGTCGCAGCTCCGCTTGACACAGGAGCAGTGAGACCTCGCTGCTCCTCTGATCCCATTGCTGGGAGGCCTCACGGCTCCCCTTGACAAGGGGCAGTTAGGCCTCACTACTCCACTGATCCCGGTGCTGGCAGGCTCCACTGATTCCGGTGCCAGGAGGCCTCCTGGCTCCACTGATCCCGGGTTCAGGAGGCCCCACGGCTCTGCTCTTCCCGGTGTTGGGAGGCATATTACCCTCTTACTATGCAGGATAGAGGCCTGGGGCACAGGTGGGGGCCGGCTGGATTGCCCTGAATGGTGTCCTGGATCAGGGTGGGGTTCCCGCTTGGGTGCCTGGCGGGTCTGGATGAGGGGATGATAGCTGTTTGCAGCTGGTCACACCCCCTTCAGGGTCAGGTTTCCCACTGGGGTTCCTGCCCAGTCTGGATGAGGGGCTGAGGGCTGTTTTCAGGCTGGCGGGTGACTGAAGCTCCCAACCTCTCCTTTTTTTCTTTTTTTATTTTGGGATTTGTTTACCTTCTATGGCTGTCACTGGAACTGAGAGCCAACTTCAGTTCTGAGGCTTGGCTACAGCGCTGAGGCCTCGGCTGCTGAAAGCAGTTATCTGGATTTGTTTGGGTTCTATTATAGAAACTCTGTTGCAACTCCAGCTCTGCCGGCTGGCTGAAAGCATGGGGTTTGTTTAGTGTCTATAATTGCAACATGGCTGCTTAGAGTGCAAGCTCACAGCCCAGCAGTGACAGGTGGGGAAACTTGGCTTCTTCCTTCACTGGAGCAAGCTAGCCTCCTGTTCCCTTCAGCTGCCTGGCTACCGGCCACCATCTTGGTTGACAGTTAATTTGAATATTGCCCTGATGAGCCAATGGGAAGCATGCCAGAGGTACCGTTAATTACCATGTTTGTCTGTTATTGGAAAGGAGATTATATATATATATATATATATATATATATATATATATATATATATATATAATGTATTAACTACTGTTGGTCTTTGCCTTACTCTGAGGTTTGACAGTCTGATCGATGATTCTTTGTGTCTGGATGTCTTGTTGCTCATCAGTTAATGTTCATTATATTCCACAAGTGAGTGAGAAAATGTGATATTTATCTTTCTGTGACTGGCTTATTTTGCTTAGCATAATGTTCTCCAAGTCCATCTGTGCTGTTGCAAATTATAAGAGTACAATCTTTGTTACAGCAGTAGAGTTTTCCATTGCATAGGTGTTCCACAGTTTTTTAATCTGTTCATCTGCTAATGGGCACTGAGGCTGTTTCCAAATCTTAGCTATTGTAAATTGGGCTGGTATGAACATACAGTTGCATATATCTGTCCTGATTAATGTTACTCATTTCTTGGGATATATATATACCTAGAAGAGAGGGTACTTAATCAAATGGGAGCTCCATTTTCAATTTTTTGAGAAAAATCTATACTGTTTTCCACAATGGTTGCAGCAGTCGGCATTCCCACCAGCAGTGCACAAAGTTTGCTTTTTCTCTGCATCCTCTTCAGCACTTGTAGTTTTTTATTTTTTATTTTTTTCTGACAGCTATTCTGACAGGTGTAGATTGGTACTTCTCTCGTTTTGATTTGCATCTCTTGGACTGTTAGTGCCTTTGAGCATTTTTTCCTATGTCTCTTGGCCTTATGTAGGTCCCCTTTCAAAAAGTGTCAATTTAAGTCCTTTGCCCATGTTTTCATTGGATTGTTTATCTTCCTATTGTTAATTTGTGTGAGTTCCCTGTAAACTTTGAAATTCCACACTTATCTGAGGTACCATTGGCAAATATGTTCTCCTATGCAGTGGGCTTTCTTGTTGTTTTGTTCAGGATTTAGATTGCTGTGCAGAAGATTTTTATTTTGATGTAGTCCATTTGATTATTTTCCCCTTTGTGTGCATTGCCATCGGAACTGTGTCAGTAAAGATATGCTAAGACATATGTCTGATATTTTGCTGCCTATGCAGTCTGCTAAGTTTTTTTTTTTTTTTTTATTGATTCCCAACTAACGTTCAAGTCCTTTATCCACTTTGAGTTTATTTTTGTGTATGGTGTAAGTTGGAGGTCTAGTTTCATTTTCTTGCATGTTTCTGTCTGATTTTCATCATTTATTGAAGACTCTGTCTTGAATCCATTGTATGCTCTTGCCTCCTTTGTAAATTAATAATAGAGCATAATGACTTCGGTCCACTTCTTGGTTCTCTGTTCTGTTTCAGTGGTGTATATGTCTTTACTAGTGCGTGTAGCAGGCAGTTTTGAGAATGGTGGCTTTATAATGTAGCTTAATATCTGGTATTGTGAGCCTTCCATATTTTTTTTTTGTTCCCTGGATTGCTGAGGCTATTTATACTCCATAGGAATTCTTGGAGAGTTTGTTCTTTGTGAATTATTCTGTTGGTATATTAATGGAGATTACATTGAATCTCTAAATAGCTTTGGGTAGTATGGACATGTTAATGATGTTAGTTCTCCCAACGGATCAACACAGTTTATTAGTCCATTGGTTGATATCTTTATCTCCTTTTCAATGTTCCTTTGTTTTCCAAGTGCTGTTCTTTTACTTCCTTCATTGAGATTTTTCCTTAATTCTTTTACTGCAATGGTAAGTGGGATTCTTTTCTTAGTTTCCCTTTTTGTGAGTTCATTCTTGGTGTATAAAAAGACATATATTTTTGGGTGTTAATTTTGTATCCTGATACATGACCAAATTCATTTATCCTGTGCTTTTCCGGTTGGGATGATTTTTATTTCTTCATGAACACTATGGTAGCACTTCCTGTCCTATGTCAAACAGGAATGGTCAAAATTGGCATCACTGTCTTGTTCCTGTTCTTTTACAGGAAATGGTTTTAGTTTTTGCCCATTCAGTATGATGATGGCTGTGGGTTTCTCATATGTGGCCTTTATCATGTTGAGGTATGCTACCTCTATTACCACGTTGCTGAGAGTTTTTATCACAATTGGGTGTTGGGTTTTTTCCAATTCTTTTTCTGCATCTATCGATATGATCATGTGATCTTTATCTCTCAGTTTGTTTATGAGTTGTATCATGTTTATTGATTTGCGAATATCATACCAGCCTTGCATCCCTGGAATATATCCCACTTGATCATGGCATTTGGTCCTTTTAATATAATTCTGGATGCGATTTGCTAATACTTGGTTGAGGATTTTAGTATCTGTCATCATCAGCTATATCGGCATGTAATTCTCTTTCTTTGTAGTGTCTTTACCTTGTTTTGGAATTAGAATAATGCTGCCCTCATATAAAGAATTTGGAAGTATTCTTTCCTCTTTGATTTTCTGAAATAATTTTAGGAGTATAGATTGTAGTTTTCTGAATGGTTGGTAGAACTCCCCTGTGAAGCTGTCTGGACCTGAGCTTTTGTTGATTGGAAGTTCTTTGATTACTGCTTCTATTTCAGCAGTTGTTATGAGCCTATTCAGGTTTCTTAATTCTTTCTGAATCACTTTTGGTAGATGTCATTTTTTACTGACTTCATCTATTTCATCCACATTGTCCAGCATTTTGGCAAGTAGCTGTTTATAGTATTTTCTTACAATCCTTTGAATTTCTGTGGTGCCAGTGCTTACTCCTCCACTATGGTTTCTGATTTTACTTATTGGAATCATGTCTGTTTGTTTCTTAATGAGTCTGGCAAATGGTTTATCAATTTTGTTTATCCGTTCATGGAACGAGCTTTTGGTTTCATTGAATTTTTTGTCTATGTTATTTTTTCTGCTGTAATCTTTATTTTTTCCATCCTTCTACTTACTCTGGGCTCTGGTTGTTGGTCTCTTTCTAATTCTTAAGTTATAGGGATAAATAGTTTATTGCTGATTTTTGTTATTTTCTGAGATATGTCTATAGTGCTATGAACTTCCCTCTCAGGACTGCTTTTGCTATTTCCCAGAGATTCTGTGTTGTTATTTGTTCATTTTCCTTTTTTTCCAAAAAGTCTTTGATATTTTCTTGATCTCATTGTAACAAATTCATTGTTTAATAACATGCTATTTAGCCTCTAAGTGCTTTAATGTTTTTGGGTGTTTTTACTCTAGTTGATTTCTCATTTCATTCCACTGTGATCCAAGAAGATGCTTGATAGGATTTAAATCTCCTTGAACGTGTAGGGACTTGTTATGTGTCCTATCATGAGGTCTATCTTTGGGAATTATCCATGTGCACTTGAGAAGAATGTATATTCTGCTCTGTTGGGGTGAAACGTTCCAAAATGTCTATTAAATCCATCTGATGCAGTGTGTTCTTTAGAGTCTCTGTATCATTATTTTGTCACATGGAAGACCTCTCCAGTGAAGTCAGAGGAGTGATAAAAGTCTACTACTATGACTGTCCTGTTTTCAGGCTCTCCATAAAAGATCTCTAGAAGTTTTATTGTTTATTTTTTGTTTGCTCATTTGATTGTGTGTATATATATATATATATATATATATATATATATACCTGACTGACACCAGTCTGAACCCTCTTAGCCAATAGTTAAGAAATAAAGGCAACCAAGATTCTTCCACCCTAAGCTGCCTTTTGGGATATTGATTTTCAGCTGTTTATTTAGAAGCCAAGAATCAGAGAGAACCTTTGGGCAACCCCTACCTGCTCCTGCCCAAAAGATTCAGAGAGAGAGACCCTCTTCAGAAGGTTGTTGCCTTTGCCTGATTGGAGTGAAACATGGTAAACAAGAGGGCTTCAGCAGATGTCTATTAGCAAGGTACCCCTCCTCCCCTGTGATACCATTAATCAGGAGTGTGGGAGCGGTTCACAGACATTGTTGGTCCCAGGAGGCAGGGTTATAAATTCCAGTGGCTGCTGTGTCCAGTGCTGTAATTGGTGGCAGTTCAGCTTGCCCAGCACACCTCATGAGCCCACAGCTGGACAGGGCAGAGGCTGGGTCCAGCCTGGCTGGGCCCAGGGCCTGGAGAAGAGGGGGAAATGCAGAGAGGGATGATTCAGGTGAACCTGGAGGGGAGGGAGAGGCGTCAGTGCTGGTACCCAAGAACTGTCCTTGGGAAAGTTCACGTGTGTCCTGAGTAGAGAGAGGGGAGTAGAGCCCAGCCATGGGGAAGCCCCTCAGGCCTCTGCCCTCTGACACTCTGACACTTGAAAGGACACTGACCACTGACTCTTTCATCCCCTCCCCAACCAGTTTCGCAGGTGAGGAGGGATATCCATGCAAATTGTTCCTGCAGTCTGAGGATTCTAAGTATTTTGTTCCAAGCTTGAGGTTTAGCAACCAGGGGAGCAAACAGTGGACAACCTGTACAAGTAGGATTGGACCAGGACCGGTAGGGCAGCCTACATCGCCATCCCAAGAAGTTGCTTTGAGGCTGGGCCAAGGCCCTGGAGCTATGAGAGCCCTGTATCTCAGTGAGCAGCTGGCCTTCAGCTGAGTGTTCCTCTCCACACACCCAACCTCTCCCCCAACAGTTACTCACATGGGGAGGGTTCTATCCTCTTCAAGTCCAGTCTCTGGGAGGCCCGAATCTGGGAGAAGGGATGCCGCCCAGGGATGAAGGTTCCTACCTTTCCCACTGGGCTCCTCGAGAGCTACGCCAAAAGAATTTTCAAAAGGTGTGGTTCACACAAATCGGGCCACACACTGTGGCGAATGCACTCTGGTCACCCTGAATTCTCTCCAAGAACTTTCACAACATCTATTCCTGCAGAGAACTGGACGTCCAGAGGCCATTGCAGGTGCCTCTAAGGACATCAGGAGCCTGTTGTACAGTGGGTGTCATGGAAGCACAAATCAGCCACAAATTCCTTCTTGATTTTCCCTCCCTGCTTTGGACCCATGTTTAATCTTCCTCATCTTAGTATCTTCACCTGAAAACAACTGACAGCATTAAAGTTCAAAATGTCCTGGCAGGAGTCTGGCTACAAAATCAAAAGGCTAAATATTCCTTAGTCAAAAAGGGCTGTATGTTTTATCCACATCCACATCAAGCATGCTTAGTTTGAGAATGCAGCTTCTTTCCCCCTTAGGCTTACTGTAGGTGATTGTAGACAAAAGTATGTACCCCTTTCACCTCATCTCTATTTCATCCCCTCACAGGACAGGCTAGACTCAGCCTTTCTCAGCTGTGCAGGAGTGTGTGTGCGCACACACACACACACACACACACACACACACACACACAGACAGCAGCTCCTTCAAAAGCATCCGGCTTCCCTCTCTTCCATCACTGAAGGGTTTTTAAGTCACAATGGTGATCATTATAATGCAGTGCTGGTTGACTGACACTTTTAATCTTTCTAAAATGAAAATAGCTCTTCACCACTAGTCCAGGAGAGGCAATTGTGATAGAGAAACTTGTAAAAACTACAGGAAGATATTTTACGATAACTAGCATTATCACTTTTAGTGGCCATGTGGACTGCTTTACGAGGTTCATAAATAGGAATTGCTGATTTCCCAGGAGAGTGGGGCCCGGGAACTTTCAGTCTCTCTTCCTTATGCAGGCTTACTGTCACCTAGGAACATGGTGAACATTGTGAGGCAATGGGTGAGGCAATGAAATAAATGAATGTTACATTCACATTTAATTTTACAAGAATAGGGTTGCATTATGTAATCAGTCAGGTGGCCTGCATTTTGCTTTTCATATAACAGACCTCTTCTTTTTAGTGCATCAAGCTCTGCAATGCTGACAAGCAACCGGATCATCATGAACATAAGGGTGGACAAACTTCAAATAGACTCCCTTTGAATTTCGCCTTCCACGATGCATCCATTGCCCTCTGTGTCACTCTATCAACCTCCCCTGTGCCCCAGTGTCTCTTGCATTCTCAAATTGGCCAAGCACTTTACTCTCTCAGAAATTGTGCAGTCTGTCCTCAAGCCCTAAACAGGATCCTTCCAAGCCCCTGATGGCCCCTCCTTGTACAACCCTCAGGCAGGAGTCTCCTGCCTCTGTAACTTTCCATACCAGCACCTTCGTTTTCATGGCAGAATTAGTTACAAAGAGCCATTTGTAGACAATGGTCTTGTTGGGTTTAGCTGTGTGTGTGTGTGTGTGTGTGTGTGTGTGTGTGTCTGTGTGTGTGTGTTTTATTTTCATCCTAAACTCTGTGAGGAGAGACTGTGTGTAGCTCAGAGCATGATATTAGCAGCCACCCCAGGACTAATAGTTGCCAAATGCATCTAGGAGAGAGGTGCGAGTGCTAGGCTGAATCTCTAGTTCCCAGGTGAAATAGTGGAGTTGTTTCTGTTTCTGTTTTTTATCTGCTCTGCTCTAGGTGACAATCCCAGATCCACTGGGGCTGCGAGCAGTCGCCTCATTTGTCCTCATTCCTAAATCTATGTAGCTGGAAACCTTAACCTCTGCTAGTTCATAGGCATGGGGAACGTCTGGAGGAATGGCAGGGTAGGGACACACAAGAAGCAAGCCTCAAGACCCTGCTGTTACGCTCCGCCCCCACAACCTCCCCACAGCCTATGGTGAAGAGATGCAGGGTCACCTGCATGACAGGGACACAGTGTCCTCTGCCCATGCTCTCTCTCAGAAAAGGTCTCAGAGTTTGCAGAGTCTGAATATTCCCCAAGTCTGAGTGAGGAAAAGCAAGGCAGCACAATGTCTCTGAGGCTGCCTGTCACTACTAGAGCCAAGTTAAGCAGAGACAGGGTTGAACCATACACGGAGTGTTTATCCAAGGATGCGGTCAGTATGGGGAGAGCAGTTGCTCACCCTGGAAATTCAGCTCTCAGCCTCTTGGTAGAGAAGATAGCTATCTGTGGCTGCCAGCTGCAAGTGTCACATGCAAAGGGGAGGGGAGGGCCTGCTGTCTGCCCTTCAGGAGCTCAAAGGCTGACCACAAGATGGCTAATCTTCTAGGACTTTAGGAACAGCTCAGCCCCTTCCTGGGATGAGATTGGAATGGTTAGCCTTCCTGAGAAAGACCCCAGGGGGGGTTCAGGATGTGGGCACAGCTGCCAAATCAAAGCCTGTCCTGTGCCTGGTCTCTTCGCAAAATGCAGTTCTTTTCTGAGTAATGGGCCATGGAGGCAGCCTATGTTTTCAGTAGAGCCTGTTTCATCCTCCAGTGTCCCAGGGCCTCGTATTTATAGTTTGTAAGTAATGATTAAACAACTGCGGCTCTATTCTTATTACAAGCCCTTCCTCACTAAGAGAAGCTGATTTCCAAGGACGCCCAGGAGATGCCTCAGGCCAGCTTGGATGACAGGGCTTGGCCTCAGCTTTGCTCGTCCCCTCTCCCTCTCTCCTCACAAGCCTGACTTTTGTCTCCTAAAGAGACTATGGAAAAGCAGGCAGCAAACCCTGTCAGACTGAGCATGCCAGGCCCCCTGTGTGCCCTGGAGGCGCCACCTGAGAGGAGAGCCCTGGGTTAAGGTTCAGCTAAGGGGCAGCTCTGCCAGAGCCTGAGCACCAGGCTGTGGCTGGTGCCTCCCCACCTCCCCTCAGCTTTGTTGGCCTGCTCCTCCTCAGGAGCCTCCTGCCCACTCTTCTGCTTTCAGGCCCAGGTGTGACTTTGCCAAAGGGATTTGTTGGTGAGAGGAGAACCCTTTCCTGAGGGGGCAGGAAGGCAGGGAGGCTGCCATCACCTGAAGGCTTAGGGGAGGTGAGCAGAGCAAAGGCTGGATTCCAGGCTTGTCAAAGAGCTCTGGTGACCCAAACCTCAGGGGTAGACTGAGGAGGGCACCTGTGGAGAGAGACAATGTAATTGCATCTGGCCAGCTCTCCTCTGCCCCGGGGGTTACTAAAATGTCCCCATCCAGACAGTAGGGACAGTGGGCTAGCCCAGGGCAGGGCGCTCTTTTCTAGACAGAGGGCTGCGGTGGGGTGGGAGTGGGGCGCCAAGCCTGGCCCAGGGAAAGAGGTAGGTAAGTGGCAGCCACAACCACAGAGGGAAAGGGGTCCCCAGAAACATAGACCAGGGGTGGCGAGTGGGAGGTAAGCTGGGGGTCGCGGCCTCCTGTTTCTCCCTCCACATCCACAGCCGCCCCCACCATCATGCCTGGAAGCACAGGGTTCCCCCTGACAGTCCCCCACCCTCTGCCACCCCTTGCAGCCTGGTGGGAGTGGCACAGGCGCCCCTGTCCCCACCTTCTCTGGGCCTGTTAAAACACGCCCCCCCGCCTCCTGCTCCAGATCTTGGTTCGCTCTGGATCTCATGATCTCGCGAGATTCGTCCCCAATGGAAACAGGGCGCAGCCCCAGGAAGCTAGCCAGGTGCTGGCCCCCACCTCTTCCTTCCCGCCAGCCTCCCTGCTGAGCAGGAGTCCACGTGGTGAGGAGCTTGGCCTGTGGTAAAGGTAAGAGCACACTCTGGGTTCTTGCTGTCTGTGGGGGTGAACTTGCTGTCTCTTGGGGTGAACTTGCTCTAGTCACTGGCAACCCGCAACCCCTCCCCCGCAGGCTCTTTCTATCTGAAAATGAGTTCCCACCTGGTTGGAGTGAAGGCCTGAGGTCCAAACCCCGCCCGCTGCGCCAGAGTGGGAGCTCGCTGAGGGGACTTACACGCAACAATTCATGGAACTCTGGCGTCGGCCTTTATTGTGTGACCTCAGCTGGCCGAGTTTGCAGTTGACCAAGGGCGTCCCCACAGCCCTCGGCGCCAACTCCCCCGGGATCTGGCTCCTCAAGTCTGTGGGCTCTCAGGCCAGCCCAGCCCTGCTCAGGGCGTGGGGGACAGAGAGGGGGCAGAAAAGTGGCTGCTGGACAGTGGGCAGTGTCCAGGAGGGAAAGGTTGCTTTCCACAGAGCACCAGGCCTGTCACTCGTCATTGTCCTCTGGTTCAGCTGGTGAGAAAGCAGTGGTCAGGCTGGGAGATAAGAGGTGATTCCCACTGAGAGCAGCAGAGCCCTCTCCTGGTGTGAGTGTGCGTGTGCCTGAGTGTGCGTGAGTGTGAGTGTGTGAATTCTCACCTGATTCTATGTTCCTGGGTTCCTTTTCTTTCTTTCATATTACTGACTAAGGTATTACATATGTGTTCTTATCCCCCACTGCCCCCACACCCCAACCCCCACCCCGGAAGCATGCCCTCACGCTCACCCCCTGGTGTCTGCGTCCATTGGCTAGGCTTATAGGCATGCATACAAGTCCTTTGGTTGATCTCTCCCCCTTAAGCCCACCCTCCCCTACCTTCCCTCTGAGGGTGATGGTCTGATCTATGCTTCTCTCTCTCTGGATCTGTTTTTTTTTTTTTAATTAAATTTTTATTAGAATATCTAAATTGAGGGCTGAGGCTTTTTAAATTGTTTTGTTAGCTATATTTCTTTTTTTTATTGCTTAAAGTAATACATAAGTTATTACATATGTGTCCATTTTTCCCCGCCCCGCCCTAGACAGTCCCCTAGCCTCCCCTATCCCCCAGTGTCTTCTGTCCATTGGTTATGCTTATACGCATGCATACAAGTCCTTTGGTTGACCTCTCACCCCCCTACCTCCTGTCCCCCACCCCTCCCCGGCCTTCCTGCTGCAGTTTGACAATCTGTCTGAGGCAGCACTGCCTCTGTATCCATTATTGTTCAAAAGTTTATAATGGTCTCTATTATCCATGAATGAGTGAGATCATGTGGTATTTTTCCTTCATTGACTGGCTTATTTCACTTAGCATAATGCTCTCCAGTTCCATCCATGCCTTTGCAAATGGTAGGAGTTCCTTCCTTTTTAGAGCAGCATAGTTTTCCATCGTGTAGATGTACCACAGTTTTCTAATCCATTCATCTGCTGATGGGCACCTAGGCTGTTTCCAGATCTTAGCTATGGTGAATTGTGCTGCTATGAACATAGTGGTGCATATATCCTTTCTGATTGGTGTTTCTGGTTTCTTGGGATATATTCCTAAAAGAGGGATCACAGGGTCAAATGGGAGTTCCATTTTCAGATTTTTGAGGAAACTCCATACTGTCTTCCATAGTGGCTGCACCAGTCTGCATTCCCACCAGCAGTGCACAAGTGTTCCTTTCTCTCCACATCCTCTCCAGCACCTGTTGTTTGTTGATTTGTTGATGACAGCCAGTCTGACAGGTGTGAGATGGTACCTCATTGTTATTTTGATTTCCATCTCTCAGATGATTAGTGACTTTGAGCATGTTTTCATATGTCTCTTGGCTTTCTGAATATCCTCTTGTGAAAGGTGTCTATTTAGATCCTTTGCCCATTTTTTGATTGGGTTGTTTATCTTCCTTTTGTTAAGTTGTATGAGTTCCCTATAAATTTTTGAGATTAGTCCCTTATCAGATATGATGTTGGTAAATATGTTTTTCCATGCAGTGTGCTTTCTTGTTGTTTTGTTGATGGTCTCTTTTGCTGTGCAGAAGCTTTTTATTTTGATCTAGTCCCATTTGTTCATTTTCTCTTTAGTTTCAAGTGCCCTAGGAGCTGTATCAGTGAAGAAATTGCTTCGACATATGTCTGAGATTTTGTTGCCTTTGGATTCCTCTAGAATTTTTATGGTTTCCTGTCGTACATTTAAGTCCTGTATCCATTTTGAGTTTATTTTTGGTATGGTGTAAGTTGGTGGTCTAGTTTCATTTTCTTGTATATATCTGTCCAATTTTCCCAACACCATTTATTGAAGAGACTATCTTGGCTCCATTGTATGTTCTTGCCTCCTTTGTCAAATATTAATTGAGCATATTGGTTCAGGCCGATTTCTGGGCTCTCTATTCTATTCCATTGATCTATATGCCTGTTCTTGTGCCAGTACCAGGCAGTTTTGGGAACAGTGGCTTTGTAATACATCTCGATATCTGGTATTGAGATCCCACCTACTTTGTTCTTTTTCAGGATTGCTGTAGCTATTTGGGGTCCTTTTTTTATTCCAGGTGAATTTTTGGAGAGTTCGTTCTAGATCTGTGAAGTATGCCGTTGGTATTTTAATGGGAAGTGCGTTGAATTTATAGATTGCTTAGGGTAGTATGGACATTTTAATGATGTTGATTCTACCAATCCATGAACACGGTAGGTTCTTCCATCTGTTTATGTCTTCCTCTATATCTTTTTTCAACGTCCTGTAGTTTTCTGAGAAGAGGTCTTTTACCTCTTTAGTTAAGTTTATTCCTAGGTAGCTTAATTTTTTTGATCTCTCTTTCTGAAAGTTCACTATTGGTGTATAGAAATGCGTTAGATTTCTTGGGGTTAATTTTGTATCCTGCTACATTGCCAAATTCATGTATTAAGTCTAGCAGTTTTTTGATGGAGTCTCTAGGGTTTTGTATGTATAATATCATGTCGTCTGCAAATAAGGAGAGTTTTACTTCCTCTTTTCCAATTTGGATGCCTTTTATTTCTTCTTCTTGCCTAATTGCAATGGCTAACAATTCCAGTACTATGTTGAACAGCAGTGGTGAGAGTGGGCAATGGTGTTAGTTTTTATCCATTGCGTATGATGTTGGCTGTGGGTTTTTCATAAATGGCTTTTATTAGGTTGAGGTATGATCCTTCTACTCCGCCTTACTGAGAGTTTTTATCAAAAATGTGTGTTGAATTTTGTCAAATGCTTTTTCTGCATCACTTGATATGACCATGTGGTTTTTTTCTTCAATTTGTTTATGTGATGTATCACGTTTATTGATTTGCGGATATTGTACCATCCTTGCATCCCTGGGATAAATCCTACTTGGTCATGGTGTATGATCTTTCTGATGTAATGCTGGATCTGATTTGCTAAGATTTTGTTGAGGATTTTAGCATCTATGTTCATGAGGGATATTGGCTTGTAATTCTCTTTCATTGTGTTGTCTTTACCTGGTTTTGGTATTAGGGTTATGCTGGCTTCATAGAATGAGCTTGGAAGTGTTCCTTCCTCTTGAATTTTTTGTAGTAGTCTGAGAAGGATAGGTTTTAGTTCTTCCTTGAATGTTTGGTAAAACTCCCCTGTGAAGCCTTTTGGTCCTGGGCTTTTGTTTGATGGAAGCTTTTTGATGACTGCTTCAATTTCTTCCATAGTTATTGGCCTGTTGAGATTTTTAGATTCTTCCTGATTGAGTTTTGGAATGTTGTATTTTTCTAGGAATTTGTCCATTTCCTCCAGGTAGTCTAGTTTGTTGGAGTAGAGCTGTCCTTAGTATTTTTTAACAATCATTTGTATATCTGTGGGGTCTGTTGTTTTTTCGCCTCTATCGTTTCTGATTTTGTTTATTTGGGTACTCTCCCTTTGCTTCTTGGTGAGTGTGACTAGAGGTTTGTCAATCTTGTTCACCCTTTCAAAGAACCAGTTCTTGGTTTCTTTGATTTTCTGTATTGTTTTTTTGGTCTCTATATCATTTATTTCTGCTCTAATCTTTATTATCTCCTTCCTTTTGCTCACTCTGGGCTTTTCTTGTTGCTCTCTTCCTAATTCTTTGAGTTGTAGAGTTAGATGATTTACTACCATTTTTTCTTGTGTTTTGAGATAGGCCTGTAGAGCTATAGACTTCCCTCTCAGGACTGCTTTCATTGTGTCCCATAGGTTTTGCATTGTTGTGTTTTCATTGTCATTAGTTTCCATGATGTTTTTAATTTCTTCTTTGATATCATTGGTAACCCAATCAATATTAATTAGCATGCTATTCAGCTTCCAGGTGTTTGAGTATTTTGGGTTGTTTTTATAGTAGTTTATTTCTAATATTATGCCATCGTGGTCTGCGAAGATGCTTTTTTATGATTTCAGTCATCTTGAATTTGGGGATACTTTGCTTGTGACCCAATATATGGTCTATTTTTGAATATGACTTATGAGCACATGAGTAGAATGTATATTCCCTGACCTTGGGGTGAAGTGTTCTGAAGATGTCAATTAAGTCCATCTGATATAGTAAGTCATTTAGGATTGCTGTATCTTTGCTGATTGTTTGTCTAGAGGACTTATCCAGTGCTGTCAGTGGTGTATTAAAGTCCCCTACTATGATTGTATTGTTTGTGATCTCTCCTTTGATATCGTCCAGGAGTTCTTTTTATGAATTCTGTGTTCCTGCATTGGGTGCATATATGTTTACCAGGGTTATATCCTCTTGTTGTATTGATCCCTTTAGTATTATGAAGTGGCCTTCCTTATCTCGTTATGGCCTTCAGTTTGAGGTCTATTTTGTCCAATATAAGTATTGGTACCCCAGCTTTCTTTTCCTTTGCATTTGCCTGAAAGATATTTTTCCATCCTTTCACTTTCAGTCTGTGTGAGTCCCTTCTAATGAGGTGGGTTTCTTGTAGACAGCAGATGTATGGGTCATGTTTTTTTTACCCATTCAGCCACTTGATGTCTTTTGGTTGGAGCATTTAGTCCGTTTACGTTTAAAGTTATTATTAAAAGGTACTTGTTTGTAGCCATTCCTTTTTTTGTGTGGCTGTTTTCTTTCTCAGCTTTTTATTTCTTCTTTTTATATCAGTCCCTTTAGCATTCCTTGCAATGCTGGCTTGGTGGTGATAAACTCCCTTAGCCTTTATTTGTCTGTGAAGCTTCTTATTTCCCCTTCAAGTTTGAATGATAGCCTTGCTGGATAGAGTATTCTTGGATTCAGACCTTTGCTTTGCATCACTTTGTAAATTTCCGTCCATTCTTTTCTGGCCTGATGTGTTTCTGTTGAGAAATCATTTGATAATCTAATGGGAGATCCCTTGTATGTAACTTTCCGTCTCTCTCTTGCAGTCTGTAAAATTCTCTCTTTGTCCTGAACATTTGCCATGGTAATTATGATGTGTCTTGGTGTGGGTCTTTTCGGGTTCACCTTGTTTGGGACTCTCTGGGCTTGTGTGACTTTTTTCTTCCCCACCTCAGGGAAGTTTTCTGATATTATTTCTTCAAATAGGTTTTCTGATCCTTGTTCTTCTTCCTGTTGTTCTGGCACCCCTGTTATTCGTATGGATGCCCCAGTCCTGTGCTCAGGGGTGTCTCAGCGCTCAACTCACTGCCACCTCTCCCGGCCCCCCTTCTCTCCTCCGTCTCTCCGCAGATTCCACTCCTCCGCACCCTCTCCCTCTCTTCAGCACCGGTGTGTGTCTGTATCCAAAATATCTTATGAACAGGATTCAGTGAAAACAAACAAACGCCGGCCACGGAAACGGGAAATGCTTGGTTTCTGTAAGCTCTTCTCTTACCGGCACTGCATGGTCTGGTCAGCTCTTCAGGCTGCCCCCTTTAGGCTCAGTCCTCTGTGATCACAGAACCCAGCTCTCAAATCCCCCGATGGCACCAGGAATCCCGCGGATCTCCTTTCCCCAGTCAGGGGCTATGCCTGTCCCAAGGGACACGGCTGTCTGCCACGCAGTCTCGATCCGACCCTCTGGGCTCAGAGGTCTGGCAAACTTTCCTGCCCAAATCCCTGTTTTTTTTTACCTTTCCAGGGGAGTTCTGCCCTTCCCAGCTGCAAACGGTCTCACCAGCTGAGCAATTTCGCCAATTAGGGTGGGTGTTATTAGTTTCAGCTGCTCACTCCATTTGCTCCGGGACACGACCTGGGACGCGTCTGCCTATATCGCCGCCATCTTCAGAATCCTGGATCTGTTTTTGTTCATCAGTTTATGTTGTTCATTATAATTCACAGATGAGTGAGGTCATGTGATATTTATCTTTCTCAGACTGACTGACTGGCTTTGCTTAGCATAATGCTCTCCAGCTCCATCTATGCTGTTGCACATTGTCAGTGTTTCTTCCTTTTTGCGGCAGCATACTATGCCAGTGTGTAGATGTACCACGGCTTTTTAACCCACTCATCTGCTGACCAGCACTTAGGCTGTTTCCAAATCTTAGCTATTGTAAATTGTGCTGCAGTGAAATAGAGGTGCATGTATCCTTTCTGATTGGTAATTCTAGGTTCCTGGGATATATTCCTAGAAGTGGGATCACTGGGTCAAATGGGAGTCCGTTTTTAGTTTTTTGAGGAAACTCCATACTGTTTTCCATAGTGGCTGCACCAGTCTGCATTACCACCAGCAGTGAAGGAGGGTTCCTTTTTCTCCCCATCCTCACCAGCACTAGCCCTTTGTTGATTTGTTGATGATAGCCATTCTGACAGCTGTGGGGTGGTATCTCATTGTCCTTTTCATTTGCATCTCTCAGATGATTAGTGACTCTGAGCATGTGTCTCTTGGCCTTCCTTTAGTCCTCTCTGGAAAAGTATCTTTTTAGTTCCATTGCCCATTTCTGTGATTGCGTTGTTTATCTTCCTTTTGTTAAATTGTATGCGTTCCCTGTAAATGTTGGAGATGAAACCCTTATCAGAGAGAACATTGGCAAATATGTTCTCCCATGCAGTGGGCTTTGTTGTCTTGTTGATGGTTTATTTTGCTATGAAGATGCTTTTTATTTTGATGCCATCCCATTTGTTTATTTTAACTTTATTTTCCATTGTCCCAGGAGCTGGTTCGGTGAAGATATTGCTTCAGCATATGTCTGAGACTCTGCTGCCTGTGGTTTCTTCTAATATTTTTAGTTTCCTGTCTTATCTTTAAGTCCTTTATCCATTTTGAGTTTGTTTTTTGTGTATGGTGCCAGTTGGTGGCCTAGTTTCATTTTCTGCACGTATCTGACCAAATTTCCCAGCACCATTTATTGAAGAGACTGTTTTGTCTCCATTGTATGTTTTTGCTTCCTTTATCAATATTAATTGAGCTAGTGGTTTCGATTGATTTCTTCGTTCTCTATTCTATTCCATTGGTCTATACGTCTATTCTTGTGCCAGTGTCAGGCAGTTTTGAGAACAGTGGCTTTGTAAAACAGCTTGATATCTGGTTCTGAGATCCCTCCTACTTTGTTCTTCTTTCTCAGGATCGCTGCAGCTATTTGAGGTTTGTTTGTTTCTTAAATATATTTTATTGGTTTTTAATAGAGAGTAAAGGAGAGGGATAGAGAGTTAGAAACATTGATGAGACAGAAACATGGATCAGCTGCCTCCTGCACACCCTCTACTGGGGATGTTCCCCCAACCAAGGTATATGCCCTTGATCAGAATTGAACCTGGCACCTTTCAGTCTGGAGGCCGACGCTCTATCCACTGAGCCAAACCTGTTCGGGTTCAGGGTCATTTTATTTTTATTACAGATGGATTTTTGGAGAGTTCATTCTAGGTCTGTGAAATATGCTGTTGGTATTTTAACGTGGAGTGTATTGAATCGATAGTTCGTTTTGGGTAGTACAGCAATTTTCATGATGTTGATTCTACCAAGCATTAACATGGCATGTTCTTTAATCAGTTTTGTCTTCCTCTATCTCTTTTTCAACGTCTTGCAGTTTCTGAGTAGAGGTCTTTTACCTTTGTAACGAAGTTTATTCATAGGTATCTTAATTATTTTGGTGGGATGATAAATGGGATTGTTTTTCAAACTCTCTTTGTGTAAGTTCACTATTGGTGTATAAAATACCATACATTTCTTGGTGTTAACTTTTTACTCTGTTACGTTGCCGAATTCATTTATTAAGTTTACTAATTTTTTGAAGGAGTTTTTGGGGTTTTCTATGTGCAGTATCATGTCATCTGTAAATCATGACAATTTATTTGTTATTTTCCAATTTGGGAGCCATTTATTTCCTTTTCTTGTGTGATCACTGTGGCTAGCATTTCCAGTACCATTTTGTAGAGAAGTGGTGTAAGCGAGCATCCCTGGCTTGTTCCTGTTCTTGAGGGAAATGGATTTAGTTTTTGCCCATTGAGTATGATGTTGGCTGTAGGCTTTTAATATAAGGCTTTTATATGGGGAGGGATGATCCTTCTATTCCCACTTTGCTGAGTGTTTTTATCAGAAAAGGCTGTTGCACTTGGTCAAATGCCTTTTCTGCACCAAATGATATGATTGTGTTTTTTTTTTTGTCTCTCATTTTTTTTTATGTGATGTATCATGCTTATTGATTTGAGGATATTGTACCAGCCTTGCATCCCTGGGATAAATCCCACTTGTTCTTGGTGTATGATCTTTCTAATGTAATGCTGGATCCAGTTTGCTAGAATTTAGTTGAGGATTGCATCATCACTGTTCAACTGGAATATTGGCTTGTAAGTCTCTTTCTTTGTGTTGTCTTTTCCTGGTTTTCGAATTAGGGTAATGCTGGCTTCATAAAAAGAGCTTGGAAGCGTGCCTTCCTCCTGAATTTTTCGAAAGAGTGTGAGAAGAATTGGTTTTATTTCTTCTTTGAATGTTTGGTAAAACTCCCCTGTGAAGCCATCTGGTCCAGGGCTTTTGTTTTCTGAAAGCTTTTTGATTACTGTTTCAATTTTCTCACTAGTTTTCGGCTTGTTCACGTTGTTTGCTTTTTCCTGATTTTGTATTGGAAACTTGTATTTTTCTAGGAATATGTCTATTTTGTCCAGATTGATGAGGGATGTTTAATGAACCAAAGACTCAGAGGTAAGACGGCCATAGAGGATGATTGATGCCAGACAGAGGGCTACAGCTCGCTTATGCATGTAGCAAACTCTGCACTCTCACCATTGCTTTTATTGAGGTTTGGTACAAGGTTAGTGAATCAGCAGTTAATCAATTAAATCTTGTTTTGTTCTATATTATTACAATAGCTTATTGAGGACAACTTGCAGCTGTGCCCTCCCTTTCTGTTCTACACCCATGACTATTTAATCCTAGCCTTTCTCATGGAGGAAAATGTTCCTGGAACTCAAGATTGTGTGCAGTGTTGACCCAGCGTGACTCGCTTGAAAGTCACGCTGTGCTCCTGATAGAACATTCACTTCTTCTTGGCAGGACTTCAGATCCTTGTTTACAAATGTCCTGCTACAAACCCCCCTTTTTTTTTCTTGCTTCATTTGATGGAGCATCAGTGAAAACACAGCTGTTTTTCTCCTAATTAGTTGCTTGGTTTTCCCGAGTCCTTGGAAGACTAAATATAAAATGATACAGAGATAGATTATCAATAATAGTATTCCAGCAGGAGCTCCTAAAGTAGCTTGTAAATGGGGTATAGGATTTAATTGTTGCAATTCCTTAACCATATTTTTAACACTTTTTTCCCAGTTAATTTATGCAATTTCTTTTGAAATATTTTTTGTATATGAGATTGTAAATTTAGAATTTCTTTTGTTAGATTTTTATGATTGAACATATGTTTTTTAACCTTTTCCCATGGAAACAGACTTTCATTCTAAGGTACAGGAGTAATGCAAATTGATGAATAATTCTAGTTATATTTCATATGCATTTGTCTCTGCAGACTTACAATTTGATCATCCATCATTAATAAAAATGGTAATCGAACACAGGCTTGTGCAAAGGCAGTTTTGTTAGCATAAAATTGTAAGGTGTATATCCCAGAGTTATTTTTATAGATTTGCTTATTTTATGCAAATATATGCTTTCAAAGAGTGTAAGGCAGACCCCAGTTTCCATAAGTCAGATTCAGCAGGATGTCCTTCTTGATGAGGTGTTGGGGGAGCAAATCCTCCATCATGCCATACGATGCTTACATTCGCTTGCGTGGATATGGACTTGTTCTCTCCTCTATGCCATCGTAGATCAGCTCCATTGGCTTTGGAAGGGGCAGAACCTGAAGGGCTCCAATCAGTGATGCTTCCATAGGAAGTATTAGATAAAACCCAAACTGTCTCTCCTCTACAGGATTCCCAATGGACTCAATCAGACAAGTGTGTAAACATAGGAACATGACATGGTAGAAGTAATGGAGGTGTACTGTTGTTATCCCAACTAACATTTTTAAACCCATGGGCACTCAGAAGAATCAAATGCCTGTTTTTTGTTGCGGTAATAGTGTTTTCAAAATGTTCAGCAGGGCTTGTGCCTGTATTGTTGAACAATGGTCTCCTTGACCTAAGCATATTGGCACTCGCTGAGTTCCAGTGGTATGATTTTCTATGACTCTACCTTCCTCTTCTGGTTTTAATGGACCTCGATCATCATAAGGTCCGGGTAACCAATTTGAGTCATTAACATAAATTCGAACCTTTGAATCCAACCAAGAAACACCTCTATTCGGTGGGGGATTAGGACTGTAAGCCCAGTATATATGATTCTTAGCATTTACCTGAGTGGTTATTAGTGCAAGTATAGCAAGGAACAAAGTCGATGGCGTCACTTCTTTACCATGATGCCAAACCAGTTGTTCTCCCTCTTTCGGAAGATTCTTCACCTGACCCCAGGTTGGTACAGATGAATGTTGCGTTGAACTTAGAGCTTTACGGGTAGGAGACCCCATCAAGGTCATCTCTGAGAAATCCTTAGTCAGGGCACTTAAGTAGAACTTCCTTTTGGTTCCCATGTCTCCGCTGAAGACGCCTCTCAGGAACCCAGAACTTTTCTTTACCTGTGGAAATATAAGCATATCCTCGCCCCCATCGTAGGACCCATGCAGGATCCCATGACTGAGAGGACTCATTATGATAAAACACAGGTTGATTGAATTCTTGTGAAACATCCTTTACCCAGTGTCGCTGAGCAGCAGTACTGTCAGTCTCATCTTGATTTAAAAAAATTAAAGTAAATAGAGCTGTTAATAGTCTTCATGTAGGGGATTCTCCCTGTTTTTGTTTTTTGATCATTTCCTTTAAGGTGTGATTTTGTCTTTCAATAATAGCTGGTCCTGTATTGTTACAAGGGATGCCAGTGATGTGAGTGATATGATGAAATTGAAAAAAAATGTTTGACATTTTGTAGATAGATATGCAGAACCATTATCAGTGTTAATATTTTGAAGTATTTCCATTACTGCAAAAGCTTTTAGTAAGTGAGTAATTACTGCATATTGAGAATCAGTGACAATATTTACAGCTTGAGGAAAATGTTGTAGTAATAAAACAATGGCAAATAGTTCTGCGCATTGTACTGAAGTGTATGGAGACTGAATTACCTTTGTTAGCTGTTGAAAATGAAAACCAGCTATTCCTAGCTTGTTTGCATTGGTATAAACAGTGGGGCCTTGAATTGGTTCATTAGCTATAATATGATGAGGCCATATTCATTCAGTTTTCTTAAGAAATTGTCACCTTTTATTTGTAGGATAATGTTTATGTATTTTCTCTAAAAAATGAGCACAAGCAGTTTGCTAGTTATCACATATTCGAAACAATTTTTGAATTTTTTTGACAGTAAAAGGTACTATAATTTCTTCTGGATCTAAACCACATAATGGTCTTAATCTTAATCTCCCCTTGTAAATAATTTGGCAAATTGTTTGAATATAAGTCTGTTTTATTTTGCTGTGATTTATGAGGCAAGAAAATCTATTCAATAACATTACTATCTTGAACAAGTAACCCTGTATGAGAATGCTCAGTGTGGAAACTAATAATTTAAAATTGTCTATGGAGAGAAGTCTATTTAATTGTGTTTGTTGTATATGCTGTTCTATCCAAGTTAATTATTTTTCTGCAGCAGGGATTAAAACATGTGGGCTATTTAATTCAGGTGGCCCCTTTAGGATTTGAAATAAATTAGTCAATTGATAAGTAGGTATATCAAGACTGGGTCTCAACTAATTAATGTCTCCTAATAACTTTTGAAAATCGTTTAGAGTCTCTAAACTGCCTCTTCTAATTTGAACCTTCTGTGGAATAATGGAGACATCTGTTAATTTTTGCCCAAGATATTTCCATGGCTCCTGCCATTGTTTCTTTTCTGGGGCTACTTCTAATCTATAGTCTTAGAATTTTTCAAGGAGGTATTGGTAAATCTCCTGTAATTGTGATTGAATTTCAGAAGCTATTAAAATATCATGTATATAATGATAAATTAGAGTATTAGGAAATCTTTTTTTGACTATTTCTAAAGGCTGATGCACATATGCCTTTCATATAGTAGGACTGTTGAACATTTCTTGTGGTAAGACTTTCTATTGATACCGTTGAGTGGGTTGAGCTTGATTTAAAGCCGGGACAGTAAATGCAGATTTCTCATAGTCTTGAGGTTGTAAAGAAATAGTGAAGAAATAATCTTCATGACTCTTCCTGAGAGAGAGCCTTTCTAATTGCAATTGTTAATCTTTTTTAAAAAAATATATTTTATTGATTTTTTACAGAGAGGGAGGGAGAGGGATAGAGTGCTAGAAACATTGATGAGAGAGAAACATCGATCAGCTGCCTCCTGCACATCTACTGGGGATGTGCCCGCAACCCTGGTACATGCCCTTGACCGGAATCGAACTTGGGACCTTTCAGTCCGCAGGCCGACGCTCTATCCACTGAGCCAAACCGGTTTCAGCTGCTATTGTTAATCTTGACAGAAAGTCAGTGTAAGGCTCCCCTGCTTGTTGAGTAATTTTAGTAAAAGCAGAAGATGCCTTTCCAGGTGTATCCACTCTCTGCCAAGCTCTTAAACAACATAATTTATCTGAGTGATATGCAAATCTGAAAAAGGTGCCTGTGCTTGCAATCGCCCATCCTGTCCAGACCCAGTTAATTCCTGAAATGTTTGTCCTGGAGGCTGTTTTGCTGCATTTTCTCTAGCCATAACGTCAGCTTCCTCTCTCCACCATGTTTTAAATTGTAAATATATTCCTGGATCCAGTACAGTTTAGGTCAAAGCTTCCAAATCGAGGGGAATTAGCAAAAATTCCGAGGCATAACTAGTAAGTAATCCCATCACAAACGGGGAATGCATGCCATAAGAATTAATTGCCTCTTTTAAACTTTTGAGAGGTTTAAACTCATGAGGACTGAGGACTATGAGCCACATTAGCATAACCATTTGGATATTGGGGATATTATTGCAGATCCTGTGGCATTGGCTGCCGCTGTATCAGAAATGCAAGGAAATCATTATCTCTTCTCTCCATGTGGGAGGAACAATCTCATCTCCAGGTTCTGAATCAAATAATATTTTGTTTATTTCAGTAGGCAAGGGCAGCTGGAATTGCCTATGTGCCCCTGTGGAATAATGTGGTGGGTCTGGAAGAGGAGCCGAGGGAGTTACTCCGGGCTCCTCTGACAGTGGCTGTTGAACTGGAAAAGCATTTTTGATTAATTCCTGTAACTTATTAGTGGGTTTAACATGAGGCGGTGGGATACCACATATTAAAGCCTTCGTATGAGTCAGCAAATCTTTTAAGAACTCTTGTTTGTCATCCCTTGTTTTGATTTTCTTTTTTAATCTCGTTTGTTCGCTACCACTTGAATCAGTGCTACTAGTTTCACTTTCTGACAAATCCTGGATGTCCTCTTTATCAGTCTCTTCTATATCTTCATATCCCTTCAACTTCCGTTCAAAATCTTTCCTTTTTTGGTCCGTATTATTTCCAGGAGGCAAAGAAGGCATGTCTTTATCAGTTTCACAAGCAGAGTAAGAACGAGAGCTAGTAACTTTAATTGGAGTAGCCTTATAATCTGCTTTTAACTGCAAAGATTTAAGAGCCATAGTAATCAAAGTACACAAGGACCAAACTTCCTGTCCTATAGGATCTCCATTCTGATGAGCGTGACGTAGCGCATGAACCTTTAGATTTAACTGATTTCTGCCTGTCAGCTCAAACCAATAACAATGCCTTTTTATTTCTCTAGCTAATTTCCTAAAAGTGTCTTGAGACACAGTAACCCCAGTGCTTTTAAGCACTGAACGCAGCAGAGTCATATATTGACTCTCTGCCGTTGGGGAGTTCCCCAATGCGCTGCCTGGCTTGCCGAAAGTTTTGCATATACCATTGCAGACTTTTTGCCTTTCAGTCCTGTGCGTTCCCAGTACTTACCTTAAGGTCCCTATTTGGGCGCCAAGAGTTGAGGGATGTTTACTGAACCAAAGACGCAGAGGTAAGATGAGCACTCAGGATGATTGATGCCAGACAGAGGGCTACAGCTCGCTCAGGCATGCAGCAAACCTTGCACTCTCACCATCGTTTTTATTGGGGTTTGGTACAAGGTCATGTGTCAGCAGTGAATCAATTAAATCTTGTTTTGTGCCCTGACTGGTTTGGCTCAGTGGATAGAGCTTCAGCCTGCGGACCCAAGAGTCCCAGGTTAGATTCCGGTCAAGGGCATGTGCCCTGGTTGCGGGCACATCCCCAATAGGGAATGTGCAGGAGGCAGCTAATCGATGTTTCTCTCTCATCGATCTATCTCTCTCCCTTCCTCTCTGTAAAAAATCAATAAAAAATAAAATAAAAAAATAAATCTTGTTTTGTTCTATATTACTAGAGGCACGGTGCACGAAATTCGTGCACTTAGCGGGGGAAGTCCTCAGCCTGGCCTGTGCCCTCTCGCAGTCCAGGAGCCCTCAGTGGATGTCCAACTGATGGGTTAGGCCCACTCCCCATGTGAGAGGCTCCTGCCACCACCGCTGCACTTGGCAGCAATGAGCCGGGCTCAGGGCTTCTGGCTGAGTGGCATTCCCCCTGTGGAAGCGCACTGACCACCAGGGGAAGCTCCTGAATTGGGTTTCTGCCCCCTGGTGGTCAGTGAATAGCATAGCAATCGGTCGTTCTGCTTCTTGTCTATTTGCATATTAGCCTTTTATTATATAGGATTACTATAGCATATTGAAGACAACTTGCAGCTGTGCCCTCCCTTTCTGTTTTACACCTACAACTATTTAATCTGAGCCTTTCTCAGGGACGTAAATGTTCTTGGAACTCAAGATTGTGTGTAATGTTGACCCAGCGTGACTCGCTTGCAGTTCTCGCTGTGCTCCTGATAGAACATTCGCTTCTTCTTGGCAGGACATCAGATCCTTGTTTACAAATGTCCAGCTACACAGGTTGTCCAGTTTGTTGGAGTAGAGTTGTTTGTTGTAATTTTTTACAATCCTTTGTATATCTGTGGGGTCATTTGTTACTTCACCTCTTTCATTTATAATTTTGTTTATTTGGGTCATCTCTTTTTGTTTTTGTTGAGCCTGGCTAGCAGTTCATGATTGTTGGTATCCTTTCAAAGAACCAGCTCCTGGTTTCATTGATCTTTTATATTTTTTTGGTCTCTTTGTTGTTCCTTTCTGCTCTGATCTTTATTATCTACTACCTTCTGAGTACTTTGGGCATTTCTTGTTGCTTTCTTTCTAATTGATTAAGTTGCAAGGTTAGATACTTCATTACCATTTTTTTTTTTGTTTTTGGAGGTAGGCCTGTAGAGCTATGAACTTGCCTCTCAGGGCTGCTTTCATTGTATCCCATAGATTTTAGGATTGTGTGTTTTAATTGTCACTTGTTTCCAGGATGCTTTTCATTTCTTCTTTGATCTCTTTGATAACCCAACCATTGTTTAATAGCATGCTATTTAGCTTCCAAGTGTTTGATTTTTTCATTGTTTTTATTGCAGTGGATTTCTAGTTTTATGCCATTGTGACCTGAGAAGATGCTTATTATGATTTCTATGCTCTTGAATTTGAAGAGATGTTGCGTGTCCTAATCTGTAGTCTGTGTTTGAAAAGATCCCATGTGCACTGGAGAAGAATGTATATCCAGTAGCTTTGGGATGAAATGTTCTGAAGGTGTCAAGTCCATCTGAACTGGAGAGTCATTTAGGATTGCTGTTTCTTTGGAGTTTTTTTTGTTTAGAGGATTTATCCAGTGGTGTCAATGGGGTATTAAAATCCCCAACTATGACTATATTGCTATCTGTCCCTTAATACCTTCCAGAAGTGTGTATTTTATGTATTTGGGTGCTTCTGTATTGGGTGCATATATGTTTACCAGAGTTATATCTTCTTGTTGAATTTCCCCATTTAGTATTATGTAGTGGCCTTCCTTGTCTCTTGTTATGGCCTTCACTTTGAGTTCTATTTTGTCAGATATAAGTATTGCCATCCCAGCTTCTTTCTCATTTCCATTTACCTGAAACACTTTTATTTTCCATCCCTTCACTATCAGTCTGTGTGAATCCTTAGCTCCGAGGTGGGTCTCTTACAGACTCCAAATATATGGATCATGTTTTCTTATCCATTCACCTACCTTATGTCTTTTGATTGAAGCATTTAATCCCTTTGCATTTAATGTTGTTATTGATATGTACTTGTTTGTCATCATTTTTATTCTTATATATTTGTTTCATCTTGCCTTTCTGTTTCTTCTTTTTACACCAGTCCTTTTAGCATATCTTGCATTGCTGGCTTGGTGTTAATAAACTCTCTTACTCTCTTAGCCCTTTTTTGTCTGTGAATGTCCAGATTCCATCTTCAATTTTGAATGGTAGACTTGCTGGGTATGTATTCAGTCCCTTGTTTCACATCACTTTGTATATTTTATTCCATCCCCTTCTGGCCTGGTGTGTTTCTGTTGAGAAATCAGTTGATATTCTAATGGGAGATCCCTTGTAGGTAACTTTCTCTGTCTCTCTCTAATGGCCTTTATGATTCTTAGTTTGGCATTGATGTTTAATTATGATGGGTCTTAGTGTTGGTCTTTTTGGGTTCATCTTGTTTGGGACCCTGTGTGGTTCTTGCACTTGCATAGTTATTTTCTGGCCAATATCCGTGAAGTTTTTGTCATTATCTCTTCCAACATGTTTTCTATTCCTTGCTTCACTTCTTCTCCTTCTGATATGCCTATGATGCAGATGTTGTTTTGTTGGGTGTTGTCACAAAGCTCCCATAGGCACTCCTCTTGCATTTTAAACTTTCTTCATCTGACACGTTAGTTGCCTCCATTTCATTTAACTCCTTTTCCGTAGTTTTCACTTTATTCATTCCTTTGGGGATTGCTTTTCTGTCTCCCTATGTTTTGTTGTAATATTGGTATTGTATCTGTGAGCTAGATTCAACTGCTTTGCTACGCAGGTTCTTTTGGGGGTGTTTCTAATGGTGTGATCTCTCAGGTCTTCTGGGATAGGTCATCTAGTGGAGCTCCCTACTTGAGCTATTTGGGTTCTCTTGAGGTAGTTGGGTCTTGACTGTTAGTGTCTTATTTGTGGATGAAGTGTTATCACGGGTTAGCAATGTGACTGACCCCCAGCATTGTTTTGCAAGGTGTTTTGGATGTGATTATTGTTCCGGCTCTGGTGGAAAAGGTTTTCTGAGGTCTCACTGGTATGTGCTCACTGTTTGTTCCCAAAGACCATTGCCTGGGATTAAGGAGTCTTGGGGCCTGCGGCTCAGGAACTGTGACTTTAGCTGGTGTGGTGTGACCGTCGCTGGATTAGCATTACTCTGAAACTCACTATGAGGTCCCAGGCCTATGAGTGTGCGGAGGCGGGTATCTCGTAGTTTGTGGTTGAGGCAGTGGGATTCTGGCCAGTGTGATTTCCCTCTGAATCACAAAGGGGTTTAGGATCCAGCAGCAGACTGTCCAGAGGTAGGTAACCCGGGGTGTGTGGGGGGGAGGGGTGGTGCCCTGCATCCTACTGAGGGAGCCATGCACCCTCAGTTGGAAAGGCATATGCCCAGTGATAGCACCAGGAGCTGTCTGCAAGTGGTGTGTGCTTGTGGGGCCTACACACTGGATCAGAGTGATTGTGCTGTGCCTCTGGCCCATGTAGGGAGAAGTCCCATTTTCTGCTTTGGGGGATGAGCATCCATAATTGGAATTGGATGCCCAATGCCTGCTTACAAAGGTACCCAAGTATCGTCTACTGGGGCAGTGGGCTCAGGGGGCCCTTGTGCTGGAGCAGCGCTACTGTGGGGACTGGATGCCAGCATGTTGTGCCTTGCAGCAGGCTCAGGGGACTTGCGTGCTGGATCAGTGCAATGCAGTGACCAGAGGTCTGCAGATGGAAAGGAGGAAGTCCGACTATCTTCTGCTGGGCCATTCAGCACTTGGTTGGATACTAGTGTGCTCAGTGGCAGGTCACAGAGGCCCTGAGAGTTACCTGCTGGTGCAGTGGCCTCAGGGGGCCTGCGTGCTAAAACCATGCGACCATGGTGTATGGTGTTTGGCAGTCGGGATGGGGGAAGTCCACATTTCTACTGCTGGGGCTGTGCAGCCTTGTTTGGATATGAGCACGCCCAGCTGGGGCTCAAAGTGGCATCAGGAGCTGCCGTTAGGGGCAGCAGTCTCAGTAGCCCTGTGTGCTGAAAAGACGCAACTGCGGTGTCCAGAAGTCAGCTATAGGAAGGGGTATATCCCAGTTTTTGCTGCCTTGTGGTCTTGGTTGAAATTGTGCGTGCCCAGCAGGGGCTCACAGAGTCACCCAGGAAATGTCTGTTGGGGTGGTTGGGCTCAGGAGGCCTGGACACTGGAAAGGTGCAACTGTGGTGTCCAGAGTTCTGCAGCTGTTGGGTGGGAAGACTCAGTTTTTGCTGCGGTGTCCGTGGTTGGATATGCACGTCCAGTGGCGGCTAACAGGGGCAACTGAGGTACATTTGTCAGTGCGGCGCACTGACGCAAACTGAAAGGCCCTGGCTCTGAAGCCGCACGACTGAGGTGTCTGTGGGCAGGTATCCAGGGAGAGGGAATTTAGAATTTCTACTGCTGGAGCAGTGCGCCCTTGTTTGGCTAAGAGTGTGCCCAGCAGGTGCTCTCAGCAGCACCCAGAAGAGGCCTGTGGAGGGTGGGCTCAGAAGGCCTGCGCTCAGGCAAAGCGCAACTGTGGTGTCCAGATATCTGCTGCTGGGGTGGGGCGATGTCTCACATACTGTTCTGGGAGGCCAGTACCTTTGGAGGTGGAGGTCCTAGGGTCTACTGGTCTTTGGGTGGGGCAGCAGGATTTGGGCTGGCATGGCTGCCTGGTTGCGGGCAGTGTTTAAGGCCTGTGTTGGCAGTGGTGTTTATGAGTTCCTACAAGAGGCTGCTCCTCACTTCCAGATGGTGTGGAATGTCCACGGAGGTGGTAGGTGCTCCCTGTCCAGGAGAACTGGTTCTGCCAGGCTCTGATACTCCTGCCATATTTAACTGTCCCTGACTCACACACAGACACACAAACACACACACGCACACACATACACACACACACACACACACATCCACACACTCTCCTTTCCCCTTTCACTCACATCACCTTTTCCCCTCTGTCCTGCCAGCCGCCACCTTCTCAAGTAATCTGGGTTTCTTTTCTTTTCATCCATTTGACAGAGAGAGAGGAGTGGGGGAGAGACAGGAGAGAAATACTGTTGACTCCTGTACGTGCCCCGACCCTGTGCCCTTCCACTAGTAGGATGATGCCCAACCAGCCAGGGCACATCTCCAGTTTTCAGATTCCTCCACGGTGTTCTAGAAGATTTTCCCAGGAGCCCATGGCTTCCTACGTACATGCGTTAACATGGTGTTTCCTTATTTGGGGACCATTTGGTTCTTACTCTGACCTGGGTTGACACAGGTGGCTGAGACCATGGACCACCAGGGCAACCAAGTACTGGAGGGCGTGAGGCCATTCTGAGCTGAGCCAGCATGGAAGGAAGACATCTTCAGGTGTGCTGGTTACGGGAGCCTCCTTGAGTGTCTAGAGAAGCCCTGCACCTCTTCCATTCTCATCATTAGGGAAAGAGGTGGGATCTGCATCCTCAGGCTCCTCCTGGGGGAGCAGAAACAGGAGCAGCCGTTGTATTATCAGGTCATGTCCCCCAAAACTCATTTGTTCTCCTGTGTTTTCATGGGGTAAAAGAGAGCGAGCGTGAGACAAGAAGTTGTAGTGTGTTAGGGACCCCTTGTTCAGCAACTCTGCTCGGAGCAGGGCTGGCATGAGAGCCCACAGACTGACTTAACTGGTGTTTGGTGACAGGTAAGTTTTGGTCTCTTCCCCTGAGCTTGCACCACTGAGGGTAAGGGATGGTTCTTGAAACAAAGTAACAGTAGTGCACCACCTGTCCCCTGGCTACAGCCCAAGGAGGTCAGGGAGGCCTGGGAGCTACAGAATGGGGATGGAGAGACCTCGCCCTCATGCATTGGGAGTATCAGGCCTCACACAGATGCTGCTGGTACTAAGGTCACCTGGTGGTAAACCCTCGTGTTACTAGTGTCTCAGCCACATTGAGAGTGGCTATTTAAGGACATACTGGTCGCAGGACCCTGAGAGGAGAGATCAAGGCCATGACTCCAGAGTAGTTTGGGCTCGGAGAATTGTCAGCCCTGGGCTGCCGGAAGGTGCCCTCCTTAGTATGATCCACCTGTGCAGAGGATGAGGCGGCGGGGCATAGCGGAGCTCAGGCCAAGAGGGAGACACCCTGGAGCTATGCCTCCTGTGGCCCCAGCGCTGAGCTGGGTCCCCCACCCCTTTCTTTCCCTCTACCTCAGCTGTTGGAGGGGCCTCCATGCACAACTGCTACCCAGATCTTGTGGGTGGCACCTCATCAGTAAATTTACATACTCTCAGGTCATTCCTAGTTCTCCCTGAGAATATCAAACCATCACCTACCCTATCCTCCTGAAGACCTGACTGGGTCCCTACACCATGGCTGAGCACAGACCTGCTGAGCACCTGGATTGTGGCAGGTGATTGTCACCTAAATGGGTACTCCTGCTCTCTGCCCATGACCCTGATTGTGTCCACCGCTGCCACACAGAGAGTGGCATGTTCCCATTCACTGGTGACTTCTCTAGGCATACTCCCATCAGGCTGGCCCAGGTGATGGCCATGGGAGCCGTACATCAGGAACCAGGGCCTTGTTCTTTTGTCACCATCCCATGACTCACTCAGAGATACGAGTGCAGGCGACTGATTCAGGCCTCAGTTACTGCACATGGAGAAGGTAGTCAGTTGATGGCCCCGGCCAAGGTCCCTTGTCTGGAGAGAGAAGTAATGAGACTTGGAAAGTGAAATGCTTCCATAATTTCTTAAATTCTGCCAAACATGAGGAATTACTTTTACTCATCATCGTGACTCAGAACCCAGCTTCTGGTTCACAATGGCCAGCTCCCAGAGAAGTGTAAATGAGCAACATGGTTGTGACCAAAAAAAAGGATGGAGAGGTCCCAGGGTAAGCCATGAGGCCAAAGAGCTTCACACTAAAGGAACTCTCCCAGAGACATGTGCCCACGTAGGCAGCAGGAAGGAATGGGACCTTGGAAGCTTATCCAAACCTAGAAAGAATGTGACAGTTGACCAGGGCATGGAAAAAACTCTCACTCTGTGTGGAAAGTTGTATGAGCAGAAGACCCGCAAGCCATGTTTAAACTACTCAGGAAATAGTTTGCAAAGCGCATGTCACTTTTTAATTCTCAAATATTTAAAATCACAGGGTGCTAAGTAGTGATTTTAAAACTTTATTTATTTGCATGTATGGTATGTTTCTAACAGAGTTTTTAATGTTGTGATAAAAATTTGTAATGGCCATTGAAAAATGACAACTTTTCCTATGGTTATTAGGATTGCTGGGCAGGTTATACCTGGAGGTACCATTCTGTGAGGCATGCTCTACAGGGCAAAGCAAGACCAGCCTGTGATTTACACATTTTCCCGCCCAGTTGTTTTGTTTTTTCATTTCTCTACTCAGACAAGTGAGGGTTCGTGCCTCAGAGATACTCTGAGGAAGACCGTGACATTCTCATGAAGTGTCCCTGCAGGTCACCCGGAATAGCAGTGAATGCACCTTAGGCACTCAGTGACTGTTCTTGAGTAAATCATGTATTGAAGAGAGAGAGGAGAGGAGTCTGTCTTTGGTGGGCGAGGATCGGCCGACCCGTGGACATCCCTGAGAACATGTCCACTCTGTGCCAGTGCCTCCTGCCAGCCCTCCTACAGCGTCCTTGGCATTCAATGGCTAGACCCAGGCATGTCCTGGATGTGAGGCATGCTCTCCTTGGGGAGCAAGAAAGAGAGGCAATCCTTTGTTTAGGTCTAGATGTCATTGGGTCTGAAGTGAAACCAGGTATTGTTGGGCACAGGCAGGTCAGGTAGTGCCAGCAGAGACTTGTGAGTTTGAAAAAGGCACAGAGGACAAAATAGGTCAGTGTAGGAAGAGGTCTGACTGCAGAGGGAAAGAAGCCAGCTGGAAGGGTATCTGCTCAAAGGCTGGGTGAAGAGATTGGACGATGGGAAGGCCCATGCATGAGGACTGGTCCCCAGGGCCTCTGAAGGCCCACAGAGGCAGGGCTTGCTGTGGAACCCAGGAAGGGCATCGTCCTGCCTCTTTGGTGCCTCTTTGGATCCAGAAAGGCAGCTGGGATGTTGATTTTCCTTCTGTACACTGTAGCTTGTCACGTTCTCCAAAACAGCTCAGAAGAATTGGGGAGAACTCCTGATTTCTGTTGTCAGTGGGTGTCCCCAGCATCAGGTTCCTGATGGGCTGACTGACATTCCAGGGATGCATAAAGAGGGTCCCAGACTTGGAGCACATTCTAAGGACCCCCTTTCTTAAAAAGAGGTCACAAGGACAGATGACCTGGGATCACAGTAGCAATTTTTTGACTGGAGAAGGCGGTTGCACAGGATGGCCCTTCTCATGGGCTCAGAGGCTACTGTGTCCTGTACATAAGTGAGTGCCATGATGAGAGCAGGTGGCAGGTGACCAGGATGTGGTGAAAACATCCCCCAAATTCATGTGTGGGTGCTGGGAGTCGGCGGAGCCTGTCCAATACTGGGCATGAAGTTCTCCTGCCCCCAGTGCCACAGCACATGCCCTGGGAAAGCAGGCTCCGTATGGGGGGGGGGTGGATAGAGGAGTATTTCTTGCTCATGAAGAAGGCATGTTCGCTCACACTTTGTTTCTAGGTCATTCTAAGTGGTCCCTCCTGCCTCCTTGTATCTCCTGGACACTGGAATCTCATAGAAGCTGCCTGAGCTTGGGCTCCTCCAATTTTCCAGTTTCTGCCTGGTGCATGTAATGTTTGTGTTAAAGAGAAAATCTCACCCCAGGTGGCACCACTCCGGCTTTAAGCCCATGATACCAAGTCTAGACTCAACTGCTGACCTCATTACAGTTTGAACCACTTCCAGAAACCTCATCAGCCAGTCTGGAATTTTCAGGTCAACACCACTGTGGTAATCTGTCACGTGGTCCCTCTGCCTGGAATATGAAAGTTGTTTGGGCATCACAATGCAGGGGGTACAGAAGAGCCTACAGAAAAGTTGCTCCTCTCTGCCTCTGTCTCTCTCTCTCTTGCCTCCCCCCCGCCCCCCCGCCCTCTGGCTCTCTCTCTGTCTGTGTCTCCCTGGATTTCAAAAGATCCAATGTGTGACTCAGTACAGCATGGGGATATCCCAAACTATGGCAGATCCTTACATGCCAAGTACAGCTTCAAATCTTCTGAAGGGGAAGGTGTATCAGTGCACTGTGCTTAATCCTGAGAGAGGACATTTTCCCTCACAATCTGAGTGAGAGTTGTAGGCCTGGGCCCAGAAGGAGCTTTCTGAAGCCAAATTTGCATGGATTGTTCCCTGGGGTTGAGAAAACATTAGTTATTTATACAGACTTTGGCAGTCATGTTTAGGGCCCCGGGCCCTGGAATTTGGCTGGGAATAACCTGTTGCCTGTGAAAGGTTGGGATGTAGAATAGGATTCCTGAGCTAAAATGAATGCCCTTTGTAGTAGCTCCTTGGTAAGGATACACAGGTATTTTGCCCCACATTTATTTTTTACTGTGCCTCCAAGATTCCAAAGAGCCACGACTCTCAGCCCTCAGTGGCTTTCAGAATTGTATAAGTCACATCCCAGATTCAGCTGCCACACCCCTCCTCTGGCCTCACCACAACCCACATTTTCACATTTAATTTTCTCAAGCCAGGTTGCTGAGCTGATCTGGTTCTTCTGAGAGGAAACGCCCTTTACCTCCACAGAGGAAGGGTGACAGAATCTCCTGCCTATACGCCCCGTCAGCTTGGGTTTAAGGGATCCACCCAGTTTCCTACTTCACCACTAGCCTTTTAAGTTCTCAAGTTGATGCAGTCAGTGTCTTTGAGTTTCCCCAATGTTCACCTTGTCCTGGGTAATTCCCTTTGTCTCATTCCAAACGTGCAGCCCCTCCCTTCTCCTGATCAATCCCTAGATGTGATTTTGGCCTGACCTCCTCTCGGGAAGGCTTGCTCCTCAAAATCTGGAAGACCAGCTGTCCCTCTGTTCCCCTTTGAATGGGTACGGGATTTGCAATTGTAGGTAACATCAAGTCTCAGGGGCTGTTTGGTACTCAATACAGTTGCATTGAAATCCTTTCGCTCTTCAGATGATACACTGTCTCCCTAAAGGTGTGTTAACGGGAACATTAGGGAATTTTGATGTGGCACCAACACCCACATCAAGTCTACTTCCAGGCTGGTTTCCTTTTCTTTTCCTTTCATGAATGGACCTAGGGTTCAGTTGGAGGTGTGGAGAGTGCAAAACCCCATCAGGATTAAATGCCTGGAGATCCAGGGCTAAGGTTTTGCTCTCAGGTGGAAGTAGCCATTTCAGCTAGGACCTCAGAAGGAAGGTGTGGTCAGACGGGGCATAATGGCTTCTGAGGAGGCAGAGGAGGAAACAGAATCTAGAGCGTGAGAGTCAATGTCCAGCTCTGAGCACAGGGCTCCCTGCACCATGCTGCTCTGGTGAGTCAGGAGCCTAAGGCGGTCCCCAACGACCTGTAGGCCAAGAACCCAGAGATTTGTCCTTTCTTCCATACAAATGAGCAGACTTTGCCTTTGCCTCTGGATGCAGGTTTGCCTTATTCTAAAATGTTTTGATTTCTGTTTTGGCATTTGCCATTCATAGAGGTTCAAAGGGTAAGTTTTTGCTGTGTCTGAAAGTCAAGTATTGCTAAGGAACCTATTGTAGGCCAAAGTGGCAAAATCCTTTTTGTAGTTTTTAGCGGCTGGGCTGTCTGTGTGAAAACAGGTCTTAATGAAAGTCTTTCATAACAGCCAATTGATGTTTAGAAAGAGAGGAAGGGAGTGGGCGGAGAGAGAGAGAGAAACATTGATGTGAGAAACATCCATCAGCTGGCTCCTGCCCACCCCCTACGGGGGTTAGGAATGGAGCCCTCAAGAGACCTTTGGCGGGCACGGGAGGAGGCTCAAGGCACTGAGCAACACTGACCAGGGCTTGCAGCCTCTCATTGAGAGGAGCCTTAGTGGTGACATGTGAGCCATCTGTTGTCATGGATAAAGTGGTCATTCTAATATTCAGAGAAGGGACACACAGTAAAATGTACATGTTGGAATTAATCGTTATTTTTCTCACCTCCAGCTCCCCCTTGCTTCAGGAAACGTTTGTGCTGCTTTTATATTCCTCATTTAAAATGCGTCAAAAGCCTCAATGGTACCCATTGTGTGGGTGTTCCTTAATCTTCCACATCTATTTTATTTCCTGGAAATTAGCAAGAGGCAGTCCTGGGCCACGGGCTGCTCCCTACTCCAGGCGTTTTCAGTCCTTCAGTGATCCTCAGAAACTTTTTTTCTGGAAAGGGTGGAATCCTCTCTATGGTGTCCCAGTACTCACTGCACAGCAGAATTCCAGCTAGCCAGTGGGTAGATGCGGGAGGTGTCCAGTTGTCATCTCACCCCTCCTTGGTGCCTGGTTCTTGTCCTGCCAGTGGCAGAGGAGAGGCAGGGCTGAGTGGCTTTGAGATTCTAAGCAGAAAACGGGGTTGGGGTAATTTGGGGGGCGCTCCAGTTGTTGCTGGAGGAGTGCCTTTGGCCCTCAGCTGGTCCCTCTGAAGGGAGAAGGGCCGGGTTTGCTCATGCTCAGCCTGACAAGATGCCTTGCTCCTGACTGTCTCCCATGATCTCTTTCATAGCAGCTTCATGGGGATGAGCCTCCCAGCTCCACGCAGACTCCTGGAACTGGCATGTCAGAGCCTGCTGCGGGATGAAGCCTCAGCCATCGCTGCTCTGGAGTGGCTTCCTATGGAGCTCTTCCCACCTCTGTTCATGGCAGCCTTCGCTGGGAAGCACAGCAGAGTCCTGAAGGCCATGGTGCAGGCTTGGCCCTTCCCCTGCCTCCCTCTGGGGGCCCTGATGAACCATCGGCAGCCTTACCAGGATATCTTGCAGGCTGTGCTCGAGGGACTCGATGTCCTGCTTGCCCAGGACACTCGACACAGGTATGGGGGATTCAGTTGCCTGGTAGCACCCTGGGGATCTGAGCAGTTACAGCTGGGATCCGGGAGTGTGCAGGGCCAAAGGGAGAACTGAGGCAGGCCTTGGAGCCACTGCTGGGATCACTGTGGGAACAGGCTTCAGATATATACGGCTGGTGAAAATGCCGAGGGTGACCGAAGGGACACGAGCCCACTCCTTCCTGGTGGCACCTAAATGTACCAGGAATGGGGACCATGAAGGATCCCAGTAGCACCAGGAGCAGGTGATTCTGGGACATTGAGTCAAAAGTCCAGTCAGGTGTCTGGCCCAGCTGCCCAGATTCCTAGACTCATGGTCTTATTCCTTGTTATCATAATGCACCCCAGCATAACTCCTATTTTCTCCACAGGAGATGGAAACTGCAGGTGCTTAATTTACAGAAGAGAGTTCATCAGGAGTTCTGGATTGTGTGGGCCGGAACCAGAGCCCATCTGTGCTCACTGCTGGAGCCTGAGGCCCCGCAGCCCATGAGGAAGAGGGGGAAAGTGCGCAGCTTAACGGCCAGGCCAAGTCCACCCTTGGCCCCCGTGGAGCTGTTAGTAGACCTTTGCCTCAAGAAAGGTGTCCTTGATGAGTCCCTCAGCTACCTGATTAAGAAAATCAGCGAGAGGAGAGGTTTGCTGCACCTTTGCTGTAAGAAGCTGAAGGTTTTTGCGATGTCGAAGCAAAACACTAACATCCTGGATATGGTGCAGCTGGACTCTGTCCAGGATTTGGAGGTAAACTGTACCTGGAAGCTGTCCACCCTGAGGAAGTTCGCTCCTTACCTGGGCCAGATGGGCAATCTGCGCCGGTTCCGTCTCTCCCATGTCTTCACGTCTTCTCACACCACCTTGGAGGAGGAGGAGCAGTGTGTTAGCCTGGTCACCTCTCAGTTCCTCAGCCTGCCCCACCTCCAGGAGCTCAATTTGGATGATGTCTCCATCCTCAGAGGCCGCCTGGACGAGATCCTCAGGTGAGGGGTGGCGAGCTTTCCCTGACGACCAGATCGAGTCCCTTTCCATTTCAGTGCACAGTGATGGGCTCTCCTGTGTGCAGTCCCTCAGCAGTGCTAGAGTGCCTGAGCCACTAGACGGTCCACACAGTCAGTGTCTTGTTCACCGCTCTGTCACCTTGCATGTTGTCACATAACCCCCCAGACAAAGGTAGGACATATGCACTAGGACAGAGGCTACTAAAGGGACTCCTTGCTAGGAATTGGCGTAATGGAGGCTTCAGGCCAGGGGATGGTAGCTTTGGGCATCCTTGTAAGTGGTGTGGAAGGGAAGATGATGCAATAGAACCAAGTGAGGATTGCAATGACAAGGGGAAAGCCAATCAGAGGTGAGGTTTCAGGGGTTAAGTTCCGCACTTAGAGATTTGGCCATGGCAGCCTTTCACTCCAAACCTGCCTCATTCACCTGTCTGCCAAGGGTTGCCATAGGCTCTTGCAAACAGAATGCGTGGTAAATGCAGGGTTCCTGAGGGAGTCATTACGAAATTGGATAGGTGGTTTGTAAACAGTGCAGTGATCTAAGTTCCTGGAGGGTGTCAGCTCTCGTTTGATGTTGCCTGACTGTGCCCAGGTTAGCCCTTTCTGCACAACTGCCAGAGGCCTCATTGGGCTAAGAGATGATGGTGACAGGGGTCTAGGCTGTGGCTGGAAGGAAGCCCGAGTTGCAGGCATTTCAGGACATGTCTCCAATACTAAAATGCACTGGTTGCCTCCTGCTTCAGACCCTGGGTCAGGCTCCTTTCTGAGCTCCTCCCATCTTTACCTCCCACCTTTATGTTCAGAACACCTGTGTGTTTGGGCTGGGCTGTATGATGTGCTCCACTTGACGGATGAGTAAATGGAGTGTGTGAGGTTTCATCCAGTTGAATCCATCACGGAGCAGATAACAGATGGGGAAAGATTCCACTCAAATTTGCTCTGACTTGAATGTCACTTTTCACTGTGCAACATCCTGGGTTTGATCATCATCCGGAACACTCTAGGCTTTGGTGACATGGGCCTCTTTACCCTGAAGGCCTGCATCATCCTCACCTGCCTCTGCCCACCAGGTCCATCCCCCACATGTAACTGTTCTATGTCTCCCCAGGTGCCTGAGGACCCCCTTGGCGACCCTGTCCATCACTAACTGCCTGCTTTTCGAAAGAGACTTGAGACATCTATCCCAGCAACTGAACGTCAGCCAGCTGAAAGGCCTGAGTTTCAGTGGGCTCAACCTGACCAATATCAGTTCTGGGTCACTCCGATTTCTTTTAGAGAGAGCCTCCCCCACTCTCCAGGACCTGGACTTGGATAAGTGTGGGATCATGGATGCCCAGTTCCTGGACATCCTGCCAGCCCTGAGCCACTGCTCCCAGCTCACAACCCTAAGTTTCTGTGAAAACCCCATCTCCATGATCGTCCTGGAGGACCTGCTTCGCCACATTGTTGGGCTGAGCAAGCTGAATTGCGTGATTTATGCGGCCCCCCTGGAGAGTTACGAGGAAAGGAGCGGCACCATCAACCTGGGCCGACTTGCCCAGATGCATGCCGTGCTGAAGCATATGCTGCAGGAGTTGGGGCGGCCCAGCATGGTCTGGCTCTGCGCTTACCCTTGTCCTCACTGTGGCTGTAGTACTTTCCTTGACCCAACTCCCATTCTGTGATCCTGTTGCTTGAGTGTCCAGCTGGGTGTACATCTCATAGGCTTTACTCTGGGCCCTTGGGCACTGAAACCCGGACATAAGTATACCGTACAGGAACACAGCAGCCAGTTTCAGACAAATACTCAGGGTGGGGGGAAATGCTGACAGGGGACTCAATGGTTTCTTTGGGGAGATTTGTCCTAAGGAGTTAGAAATATCCACCTGAATCTCTCAGGGGGAGAGACTGAGGTTTGGGTGGTAGATGCGGGGATTACCTTTGCTTGAATGGTTGTGAATAAATGTCAGTAATAAAGAGAACTGGATGTTAACCATCTGGTGTCCTCCATGACATGTTAACCCAACTCTCCCACCTGCAGTTACTGGCCAAGTAAGAAGGCATGAGCATCGTGATGTGCAGACACTAGGCTGGTTGAGGTTGGTCCCAGGAGATCACATCACCATTTATACTTTCTGGTTTGGTGGTTCTTTCTGGTGCACCGGTACCTACTCACTCACCTCTGTGACTGTTCAGTGGGTCAGCGCACACAAGGTGCGTCCACAGGGATTGGAAAAAGTGGCTTCCAGTGAGCACCACTGTGGTACAACTACTCTGGGGCCATCACAGGTAACTAGTCCAGTCCCTGGACTAAAACTCCTCCCTACTGGGAGCCTCCATCGCTGGCCTGTGGCCGCTCCATGGTAGGGCTTCCCTGTGCACCAGTCAGGCCCCTAGTACTGAAAGGGATATCAGCCTGCCAGGGACCCAGACTACTGGCCTCACAAGTCCAGGCCTGTCATTCCCCTGGATACATCCCCTTCTTGAATTCAAGTTCCTGTGGCCTGTAAACACATTTACATTCTTTTCAGCAAAATACTAAGCTGGCATAAACCCCTGCTTTGTTCTGTGTCCTGTCCTAAGAATACGACATCCTTTTGTAGAGGATGGTCTAATGTTCGAAGACTTTCCCCTCATGATCCTCCTTCCCATCAATCAAGGAGGTGGTAAAGCATCTCTGAGCCAGTGACAGACTCCGGTTCTAAAGAGTGGACAACCTCAAGCCAGTTCCCGGAGAGCACTTAAGTGGACACAGGTGAAGGTCACACCGGGGAGATGGGGGTATGGAGGGCCACCCTGAGGGGCAATACAACCAAGTGAAAGGGAGATGTCCTAGTGTGCTGTTGGATCCCACAGTCAATGGACAATTAGCTGCTCAGCATGGAACAGGCTCCCTGCCCACCTGCCACCTCATTCTGGCCCTAGGCTGTCTCAGTTTGCTCACTGAGTCGCCTGCGAGAGGACCACCTAGGGAGAAGGCCACACATCCAGGCCCAGGGGGAGGGCTCCATTTGCCTGTATGTCTCCCTAAATGTGAGGAAGTCAGTCCTGGTTTTTCTCCTTCTACTGCCTCTCATTCAGTGCCAGCCACTCATGTGCTTGCTGCTCTCTGCTGGGTGTCAGCAGCTTCCTAGCTTGTCACATACAGCACCTGGCCCTTCGTTCTCTTTTTATTGCCATTCCTTTCTTTTTCTTCTACCTTCCACTCTTCTAGCTTGGGCCCATCAGCATATAAGCACATTTTTCTGTTTGTTAGTACAATTCTTATTGTTTTCAGAGAGGAAGGGAGAGGGAGATATGGATAAAACATCAATAATGAGACAAAATCATTGGTTGGCTTTCTCCTGCACATCCACCTGGAGATCCAGGCGTAAACTCCAGCCCCTGCTCCAACTGATAATTGAACTAAGTCCTCTTGGTTCATAGGCCTACTGAGCCACACTGGCCAGGCACAATCTGCTTCTTTTAGTAGGAAGAGAAAATGCCAAAGTCTCTGTAACCTTCGGTGAGCTCCCCACCCCCCATAAAAGGGGATAAGAGAACATGGGTCAGAAAATGTATATCTCTTACAGCAAACACTCTCTTTCTCTTCCTCTCTATTATTCTCTCTCCCTCTCCCTCTCCCTGTCCCTCTGTCTGACATGCATCTTTTCTTCCCATCCCCACCTTGACAGGGAGTAGTGTCCATGATGGGAATCAGAACCTCTGGCATTTGAGGAAAATCATAAAAATTGGCAGGTTCTGAGGGAGGAAGGGCAAAGGCAAAACATCCTGTGGTCAGGGTGTTAATTCCTCCACACATAGAGATCATGCCCATTGCCTTGTGGGGAGATTCACCTGTGGGGCCAACTTATGTAAAGCTCTTGTCAGCATGTCCTCCTCTGGAATTGCCCACTGTTATTAGCATTGATGGTATTTATTAACCACCAGATGCAAGATAAGGAAGAAAATAAAAGTCAGTGCACCCTGGCCAGTGTGTCTGGGCATTGTCCTGTGCACCAGAAAGTTTAGCCATTTGATTTCTGGCCAGGGCACATGTCCAGGTTGCAGGTTAAGTCCCCAGGCATCCAACATTGTTTCCCTCTCACGTGAATGCATGCTTCTGTGCCTGTCTCTCTCCATTCACCTCTCTCTAAAGAATCAATTTTAAAAACCCACCATATTAAGACACAACAAAAGAAAACTCATTGCTGCATGTTGCCTCTAAAACCAAGTGTCCTGCACTTGACGCTTTATTTGTTCTCGAGACCACAACTGAGAAATCCAGAAAAATTCTATATTGGAATCTGGACTTTTCCATCAAAATATTCAGAAAAGCATAGTATCAATGCAATGATGCTTAGAAACCTTAGATAAAGACTGCATCTATGAAGATGGGCAGAGAAGAGACCTGGATAGGAGGTGACTGCTGGTGCACAGAGATCATGTACATGAAGGCCCTATGGGCAGAGTCTCTAGGGCATTAGAAAACAAGCACGGAGAGTAAGGCACACATAGTAGGTTCCTTACTACTAGAATGTACCCCAGAGTCCACCAATCTGCACAGCAGTCAGGTAGGCTGGATACAGGGCAGCTTGAGCACACAAATGTCAAAGGGAAGACTCTGAATAAAGAAGAGCCAAAACCTGGCCTGCTTGGCTCAGTGGATGAGTTTTGACACGTGAACCAGGAGGTCAGTATTCAATTCCCAGACTGGGACATGTCCCCGTTTTGGGCTCTTAGCCCAGTAGGTGTCTTATAGGAAGCAGCCAATCAAGGATTCTCTCTCACCATTGATGGTTCTAACTCTTTCTCCCTTTCCCTTCCTCTGTGAAATCAATGACAATAAATATGTCTAAAAGTATGTACATAGCTTAAGGTTTTGATACCCAGAATATCTGTTTAGAAATACAAGAAGTAGCCTTTTGTCATGGTCAGGATTTTTATGCTGTTCCTTCTTCCCCTTTAATCTTCCTTTCTAGTCCACTTCCCCATGGGATTGTATATAAAGTGATCTATTTCATGATGTGAAGTTTTGTATTGTTTGTCTAGTATTTCTCTACACCATAGTACGTTATCAGTACAAACCTACAGTGGTAAAATTAAGCTGAGTAAATTTGGCATCCAAATGGCTTTATTAGGTATTTCACCAATCCAGCAGCATTCCAGCTGGCAATGAAAAAGGGGCTCACTGAGCCATACCGACCAGGGTTTGTCCCACTACCATCCCCAAGTCTAACAGGATAGACATTAAAGTCCTTCAACAGTTGAGGTTCCAGCTTCCAAAATTAATTTCCCATTCAGTATTCCAGTAAAAATAACTAAGAAACAAAACATTTTGGGGGAGATTTTTAAAATTGAAGTTGGAAAGCTTGTTGATAACTATACACTCAACAGTCCAACAGGTGAGTTTTTAAAAATTTTCCCAGTTGGGACATTTGTTGACATTCACTCATAAAAATACTGAGGCTTCAAGATAACTCGATGTGTGGAGAGCATATATTAAATGTCAAAAAGTTGAAGAGGAAGTGCATGAGCAGTTCTATAGAAAAATACATATCTCAATCGACGGGCACTTTTGTTTATTTAATTCAGAGGTATATTCAGGAAAGCTTGTTAAGTGGCAAATTCTGTTTCAGTCTTGTTATTCCCACTTCAGAAAGGTGCTGATGGCATTTCAATAAGCCAAAGGATGCTTACATTTAGATTTGTTCAAACATTTATATTATTCCATATGTAATTTTTCTTCCTACATATACTATTCCTTTAAAGATTGAGGACATACAAAATGCCACAGGAAGGAGGTGAACAATTGCTTTATAGCCTTGTTGGAGGTGCCTCAATTCTTTTTTCCAGTTAGGTTTTCCAAGAATACGTCATTTGATTACCTCCCCCGGACAACTGGAAACAGGGCAGCATGCCATGAAGAAGTAACACAACGCTTCATTTTGTATGCAGTTCACTTCAAAGACTTCATGCACTTGTGGCCAAAGACACCTTGGGAAATTTAGGGCCTAGAATTCACCTCACCATCCAAACACATTGCTTTTATGTGTTTGTAGTAAAATGAGACAAGAAATCCCATTTAGTGGAAAACTTTATTCTGAATATTTTAACAATACAGATATTCAATTTAAACATTAAAGTATATAGTTATTAAAAAGAACACTTAAAAAACAACCTTGAAGAATTCAAACTTTGCATTCTATGCAGAAGTTTCACAAAGGGATCTAAAATTCTTGTTTCTTCCCCAAACCCACCATTTGCTTCTATTCATTCTTAAATAACAGAAGGCAATTTCTTTTCAAATAAATGCCTTCCATAACATAGCATTATTTTAAGTTCAATTTCTATTTCATCTGTCACAGGGACTTCCCTCTTGGCAGCCCTTGAGAATCTCAATAAGCTGAGCTACTGCACTGCATGATTCACACTCTCTTGCATAGATGGTGAATCCTATGATCCCCACCAGCATCACACTCACGGCCTCTTAAAGAGGTGTCCCATCGGCTGTTGCAGTAATTGTTATGCACACCCCCCCCCATCATACCCATCTCCTGTGAGGCTGTAATAATCATCCCAGTGACTTCTTCCACCATAAGTCAGAGGAGGCCCTTGGGTTGGTGGTGCACCACCTGTGCATCCTGTAATGTCAGTGACCAAATAACAATACTTAAACATCTTAACGAATAATTTTATGTCAGTATGACATGAACCTAGTAAAGTCTTAAATAGTTGGCAAACCTATGCTTTTATACATCTGCGCTAAAAATATGTCAGTAAAGCTGAGGTAGACAAGGGAGCTTACAATTATTTAAAATACAGCTGAAGAATAATGTTTTGACTGAAATAATTGACTATGAATATATATGAAGGCACATTTTCTGAAAACGGGCTGGAATTCTGACCTTCCTATTATGCTTCATGCTGTCAAAAGCTCTTTCTGATTAAAAAATTATACAATACACCCCTGGCTGGTGTGCCTAAGTGGGTCGCGCACCGGTCTTGGCATTGCAGGATCCCTGGTTTGATTCCAGGTTAAGGGCATGAGCCTGGTTTGCAGGGTCCATCCCTGGCCCTGGTTGGGGATTATGCATGGGGAAACCAATCAAAGTATCTCTCTCACATTGATGTAGCTCTCTCTCAGCCCCACTCCCTCCGTCCACTCTCCCAAGATCAGCAGAGATATATCCTCAGGTGAGAAACAACAAAAAAGAAAATGTTGCACTTCATTTCTTTAATAAGGAAAATAAATGAGTATGATCCTTCACTCCTGAAAGATTTGGACTGTTCCAAATGAGCTACTAAGAAAAGAATACAAGACTTCCAAGATAATACAAAACACATACTGCATATAGTACTCCCTGGGGCAAATAAAAGTAAAATTCCAGTTAAACACAAGATGGCCTGTTAATTCCAATCCTGTCACTTACACGCAGTATATCTGGACACATACCACAGCTGTCATATGAACCTCTGTAAAAATAGGAAAAGGCAAATGGACAGAAGGCTTCAAGAGTCATTTCTCCAAACACGATACACAAACAGCTAACAAGCTCATGGAAAGAGCATCAAAATAATGGATAGTTAGGGAAATGCCAACCAAAACCTACGTGAGATACCACTTTATTCCTAAGTAGGTCCCAATGTTTGAAGAGGAAAATACCAGGGCTTGTTGGGAATTTAGAGCCACTGGAATCCTGTACACAAGGAACAGAAAGGGGACAAGGCGTGGCTGCTGTGGAAAATAATGGAAACTCCTACAACAAACATTTAACACTGAATTGCAATATGACTCCGAAATTCCACTCTAAATTTTGCACCCACAATAACTGGAGACTTCTATGAAATACTAGTCCAAAATGCTCACATCAGTCCTCTGGTGGAAAGGACCCCAACGGTTGAAGTGGTAAACGAGCTGTGTGCACTCACTAGAGCTGCAAGGGAATATTTAACCAGCCATAAAAGTGGCGGTGAACTGATTACTGCCATATGGATGACCCTTGGACACATTTATGGTAATGGACACAAGCCAGGCACAAAATGTCCTATCCTGTATCATTCTGATACTATGATCTGTGGAAAACAGGTGAATCAATACAGACAGAACCCTGGTTGGTTTTTCATAGAAGCTGGACTGAGGAAGAGAATGGTAGCGACTGCTTTACCTGGAGAGCTTTTATGTATGAGTGATAAAGATGTTTTGGACATACTCAGATACAGTTGTGACATAAGACTCTGAATATACTACATGCTACTTAGTTGGTCAATGGTAAATATTTAGTGTTATGATAGATGAAATTCACCTCAACAACAGACAGTGTATAGTATAGTTTAGGTGTCTTACGCTTTATTGCCCATTACCTATAACTAGTAGTGCAATCATCATCTCTTGGAGATATATGGTAATTTCTCCTGGAAGGGATTGTCTCTTTGCAAGGAACGCCTGCATAACTTCCTCTCCCACGTGACAGCGTTCCTGTAAATGACAAATACTTATGTGAGGATATCACATTGGAGAGCAATGTTTTATGGGAAAACAATAATTCAAAACAACACTTTATTTCCTCTTTCCACAACAATGTTTAAATTTACTCTTAGACTCTATTTAGGCTCATGCTTGTATGTGCTGTGATATGTTACTCTGGAATGTATTATCTTCTGACATCTTGTCCTCCCTGTACATCTTCCTTAATTTCTTAAATGACCATTGGTGGGAAAAACCTTTCCAATTCTGAACAAAGTGCAAGGAATTCCATGATGTCCACATACATATTTATCAGTGCCTACCTATAGCTTGACAAGCCTCTATCGACTTTTCTCCTTCTCTACTTTGCTCTGTTGCTCACAATCTCTTTTCGACATTACTAAAAACTTCCTAATTTTCCCGTTACACTCACTTCTTCATGCACGTTCCCCTAAGAACTAATAGTTATTTCGGTATGCAAGTATTGAATTATTAGCATTTAGGTTAAAACACTTTCATTGCTCCTGGATGCCCACAATATAGAGGCAAGTTATGTCCATTTACTTTCAAAATTGACTGTCTCACTTACCTTAGAACTTTTATGCTACGCTTTCAACTACATTTTGGACTCAGGAAAAGCCACATGTGCTAGTTGTGCACTTGCATCTATTCTAATACTGGCAAGATATCACCTGTGCATAGTAATATTTTATTGGGCCAGTACATGCCAAATTCATTACACATACAATTTTCTAATTTATCACCAATTTAGCATGGCTCTCTCCTACTGCTGACTACTTTAAATGTATAAACTTAGTTTTGGTAATGATGGCAATATAAATTTTACTGCCTTTAGCTGTACTACGAGCATTTAACAGCTCATGTGAAGAGCCCCAGATCTCCTTCAAAATATGAGAAATATTACATTTCCCATAAATATTACCATGTTTCAGTACTAATTCTTATCCAAAATGTCCACAAATGACCCTTTAATTTATGCGCTCACTAGCACATCCACAATTTAAATGGATAGGCTGTTTGTGTATATTCAACTGCAGAGGCATATTGTTCTTAACTACACTGATTCCCTCAATGGTTTCAACTTTCCAACATAATTAATAGTGAGAGACTCTATGTTACACTTTAAGACATCTTTGTACTGATATGAATGAGTCACGTTTGCCTTATTTTTTCACAACTATGTGCACTCTGTGATTTAGCAACTGGCAATGCCTGACTCTTTCAAGTGTGCCTTTCCACCCTCATTTTTTATTAAAAACAGACCTTATGAACCCACACATATCACTTTTCAGCCTGTTGACAAAATACTTATATTGTATTTATTAAGATGCGTTAATTTGGTTGTCATATTTCCTCAACAAGCATATGATTCTTGGAATCACAAAATATATCTTTATGGATATACCAGTGGCCCGGTGCATGAAATTCGTTCACAGGAGGGTGTGTCCCTCAACCTGGCCTGCACTGTCTCTAATCTGGGACCCCTTGGGGGATGTCTGACTGCCAGTTTATGAATTGAGCCAATCCAGAAGTCACATATCCCTCTTGAAATCCAGCACCACTGCCTCCTAACAGCTCGCCTGCCTGCCTGCCTGCCTGCCTGCCTGATCTCCACTAACCACTCTGCCTACTGGCCTGCTCACCCTCAACTGTCCTCCCACCTCCCAACCACGCTGCCCTTCTTGCCCCCAGCTATCAAACATGGAGAGACTGATGGATACCAAGGCATCCTCCTAAAGGGCCAACACACAAATTTCCCTGTGCTCTGGCAAAGGGAGGTTGAAGTGCACTGGAGCTGTGAGGGAAGAAGCCAGGACTAGGGACTCAGCGGATACAGCTCAGAAGATAGATACCCATGACTCCTGGGAGGAGTCATTCCCTCATGCAGAGGAGGACATCTTTCCCACACAGACATTTGCCTGTCTCGGAATAGGACAGTTGACACACCCGATTGTAAAAAACTTTGCTCTGAGGCAACTTAAGAGATTAAGAATGACAATTGGTCTCCAGTAGAAGCCACTGCCCCACCATGTTGAAAAAAATCTGTTGCCTGAGGATGACTGCCTACAGGGGCAATTCAAGTCAGAAGCCTATAAGTGTGTAGCCAGAGGTGGTCTCCTGAGGCTTTGAGTCTTTGCCTGACCTAATTAGTCAGAAACAGCCTGTAACACTGTCCTGCATGACAGGCTGAGAGGTGTAGAGCAGCGGTTCTCAACCTGTGGGTCGAGACCCCTTTGGCGGTCGGACGACACTTTCACAGGGGTTGCCTAAGACCAATCTGCATATCAGATATTTACATTACGATTCATACCAGTAGCAACATTACAGTTATGAAGTAGCAATGAAAATAATTTAATGATTGGGTCACAACATGAGGAAGGGTATTTAAAGGGCCAGAAGATTAAGAACCACTGATAGAGGATCTACATAACTCATCATCACAAACTCAAACAGAAAGCCAAAAGTAGCAAACAAACAAAAAACACCAAAATGAAAGAACTAGAGAATTCTCAGAAGAGAAAAATGAAGTAGAGATAAGAAATTTATCTGAATCAGAGTTCAGAGCAATCATGGTAAAAATGCTCAATAGCATGAAAAAAAATATAGTAGCTATGAAAAAAGAAAAGTTCTAGATAAAAAATATGACATAACACTAGTAAAGAACACACTGGAAGAAATACACATCATATTTGGGAAGCTGAGGATCAAATCAGTGAATTGTTAGTCAGAGAGAAAATATCACTCAATTAGGAAAACCAGAAAAAAAAAAAAACAATTAATAAACAAGAGGACAGGTTAAAGGAACCGTGAGACTACCGGAAATGTAACAATATTAGAGTAGTGGGTGTGTCCAAAGAGGCAGAAAGGGAGAAAGGCATAGAGAAGGTGTTTGAAGAAACAATGGCAGAACACTTCCCTAACTTCTTAAAGGAAAATGTCACACAAGTGCAGGAACCACAGAGAACCACAAACAAGAAGAACTCAAACAGGCCCATTCCAGATGCATAATAATTAAAGTGCCAAAAATTAAAGAAAAAGAGATAATTGTCAAGGCAGCAAGGGAAAAGAAATGTGTTTCCTACAATAAAGTTCCAATGAGGGCTGACACCTGGTTTCTCATCAGAAACTCTACAGGCCAGAAGGGAATGACATGAAGTACTTAAGGTAATGGAATCAAGGATCTGAGACCAAGATTACTATATCCAATAAGGCCGTCATTCAAAATAGATGTTTAAAGAAAGAGCTTCCCAGACAAAGAATGGCTCAAGAATACAACACCACAAAGCCAGAATTACAAGAAATCCTAAAGGGACTGCTGTAATGAGAAGAAGAAATGAGAGGGAAACCTAGGCATACAGAATTAAAATGGCAATAAATCAGTATCTATCAATAATAACCCTTAAAGTAAATGGACTAAATGCTCCAAACAAAAGGCGTTGGGTTGCAGAATGGATTCAAAAATATGACTGAACGATATGTTGTCATCAAGAGACCCACCTCAAAACAAAAGACTCACACAGAATGAGAGTGAATTTTGCATGCAAATGGAAAAGAAAAGAAAAGATAGACTAGAAATAAACATATTGACAAAACAGACTTTAACATGAAGGCCATCACAGGGGACAACAATCCTAAACAACTCACTAGATCAGACAGACTTAATCGACATCTTCAGAACAGTTCACCCCAAAGATACAGAATATACATTCTACTTAAGTGTTCATGGGAGATTTTCAAAGATAGACCACTTGAGACACAAGCAAAGTCTCTTCAAATTAAACAAGATGGAAGTCATATCAAGCATCTTCTCTGATTACAAAGGCATACTACTATATAATAAAGAGGTAATATGCAAATTATTCCTCACGCCCTAACAAGATGGCTGCCTATGACCTGGCTGTCAGGGGGTTTAGTGAGGGACAACCAAATGACTGAACAAGCAGGCTACATGGGGAGACCAGACTGGTGGGGGGGGTTAATGAGCCATTACCAAACGACTGGACAGCAGGCTACATGGGGCGACCAGGCCAGTTGCGTCTTGGTGAGGGAAAACCAAACAACTGAACAGCAAGTTGTGTCGGGCAACCAGGCCTGCGGGTATATGAGGGGCAACCAGGCAGACAAGTGGGACGGTAGAATGAAACCAGCCCAGTAGGGGAGCAGTTGAATGTGCCAAGGCCAGCGGGTGATGGGGCAGTAAAAGGTGACCAAACTGGCAGGGAGAGAGTTAGGGTTGACCATACTGGCAGGGGCTTAGTTAGGGGTGTCCAGTCTGGCAGGCACTTAGTTGGGGGCGATTATGCCAGTAGTGTGTGTGTGTGTGGGGGGGCAGTGAAAGGTGACTAGGCTGGTTAAGGGGCAGTTGTCAGCGACCAGGCTAGTAGGTAGGGGGCAGTTGGAGGTGACCTGGTCGACCACAGGGCAGTTAGGGGAGACCAGGCCAGCTGGTAGGGCAGTTAGGGGTGATTAGAATAGCAAGTAGAGGCAGTGAGGGTCAATCAGGCTGTAGGGGCGGGGGTGGGGGGGCAGTTAGAGGTGACCAGGCAGGCAGACAGGCACTTCAGCAGTTAGGAGCCAGCAGTCCCGGATTGTAGAGGGTATAAGCTGGTCTGAAGGAACACCACCACCCCTCATGGAAGAATTTTGTGCACCGGGATTCTAATATTAGATATAACCTACAATAAAAATTAACAAAAATTCAAATACTTGCAGGCTAAATAATACGTTATTAAACAATGTTTGTGTTATCAAAAACATCAAAAAAGAAATGAAAAACATCCTGGAAAGAAATGACAATGAAAACACAACAATTCAAATTCAATGGTATATACTGAAAGCAGTTCTGAGAGAGAAGTTCATAGCATTACAGACACAAAAAAACAAATACAAAAAATAACTGGTAATAAATTATCTAACTCTACAACTTAAAGAATTAGAAAGAGAGCAACAAGAAAAGCCCAGACTGAGCAGAAGGAAGGAAATGGTAAAAATCACAGCAGAATTAAATAACATAGAAACCAAAAACAAAACAAACAAACAAACAAAAAAATCACTACAAAATATCAATAAAATCAACAGCTGGTTCTTTGAAAGGATAAATAAGATTGATGAACTTCTTCCAGGCTTACCAGGAAGCACAGAGGACCCAAATCAACAATCAGAAATGAAAGAGGCAAAATAACAACTGACCCCAAAGAAATAAAAAGGGTTGTAAAAATACTATTCCAACAAACTGGTCACCTAGAACAAGTGGATGTATTCCTAGAAAAGTACAACCTTCTGAAACTCAATCAAGAAGAATAAAAAAGTCTGAATAGATGGATAAACAGAAGGTAATTGAAGCAGTCATTGAAAAACTTCCAGCAACCAAAGCCTTGGGCCAGACAGCTTCACAGGAGGTTTTACAAAGCATTCAAACTAAAACATATCCTCCTCACACTTTTCAAAAAACTTCAAGAGGAAGGAACAATTCCAAGCAATTTCTAGAAGCCAGCATTACCCTAATCCCAAAGCACATGTAGATACTGCAAAGAAAGAGAATTACAAGCCAATGTATCTCTGATGAACATAGATTCTAAAATTCTCAACAAAATCCTAGCAAATCAGAACCAGCATTACATCAGAAAGACCATACACCATGAGCACATGGATTTATTCTGGGCATGAAATGATGGTGCAACATCCTCAAATCAATACACATTATACATCAAATTGAGAGAGAAAAATTAAAAAAAATCGAGAGATAAAAATAAGATAATCATATAAATTGATGAAGAAAAAGAATTTGACAAAACCCAACACACTTTTTGGTAAAAAGTCTCAGCAAACTGGGACTGGAGGGATCATATCTCAACATAATACAAGCCTTATATGACAAACATACAGCCAACACTCAACAGGCCAAAAAAAAACCAAGTCACCCAAGAACAGGAACAAGACAGGGATACCCACTGTCACCACTCCTGTTTGAGTGAGTACTGGAAGTGCTACCATATCAATCAGGCTGCTTGTGGCATGACCAAATTGAGGGATGACCAAAGGACTGGTTCGGGGACGGGCCGGCCAGACTGCACCCATGCACAAATTTGAGCACTAGGCCTCTGGTAGAGGATAACTGCCCAATAAATGGGGATTTTGTCTTATTCATAGTTATTATGCAGCATAGTGTGTAGGCTACTAAATATCACTTGAAAGAAGACACTTAGGAATATTGTGTACACAAACTACAATTTCTACTGCTTAGCACTTGAGAAACAACATCAACCATTCTTTATAAATCAAATAAATGGACTTCTGAACTCAAGAAAAATCATGAGATGGAACTGGAGAGCATTATGCTAAGTGAAATAAGCCCATCAATGAAGGAAAAATACCACATGATCTCACTCATTCATGGATAATAGAGACCATTATAAACTTTTGAACAATAATAGAGACAGAGGCAGAGCTGCCACAAACAGATTGTCAAACTGCAGCTTGAAAGCCGGGGAGGGTTGGGGGCAGGAGGGAGGGAGGTAAGAGATCAACCGAAGGACTTGTATGCATGCATATAAGCATAACGAATAGACATAAGACACTGGAGATTAGGGGAGGTCAGGGGATTGTCAAAGGCAGGTCGGTGCGGGGGGGAAGGACACATATGTAATACTCTTTGTAATACTTTAAGCAATAAAAAAATTAAAAAAAGAATCATTGGGAAAAAGAAAGAAAGATCAAGTAATTTGCTCTATCAAAAAAAAAGACAGAAAAATCATGATACAAATCCAAATCTTGGCTGTCGACAAATCCTAAAAGATAAATGCAAAGTAAAAGGATCAATATGTATTGAACTCCTTCAGTGTTCCATAAAACAAGTTCTTCATTTAATAAATGAATTAGGTAATGTAGCAGAATACAAAATTAACACCCAGAAATCTATGGCTTTTTGATACACCAATAAAGAATTCACAGAAAAAGAAACAAACAAACAAAAACAACAATCCCATTTACAATTGCAACAAAAAAATGAAGATACCTAGGAATAAACTTAACTAAATAAGTAAAAGATCTGTACACTGAAAACTATAGGACATTGAAAAAAGAGGTAGAGGAAGACATAAACAAATGAAGAATATACCAAGTTCATGTAATAGTAGATTAAATCTCATTAAAATGGCCACGCTACCCAAAGCATTCTACAGATTTACTGTAATCCCAATTAAAATACCAATGACATATTTCTCAGACCTAGAAGAAAGTCTCCAGAAATTCGTATTCAATAAAAAATAAAAAAGACCCGCAATAGTCCCAGTAATCTTAAGAAAGAAGAACAATGTTGGCCGTTCACAATTGAGATGTCAAGTTATATTTCAAAGCCACTGTTCTCAAGCTCGCTGGAACTGGCACAAGAATAGACGTGTACTAGTAGACCAATGGAACACACCTGAGATCATAGAAATAGACCTGAGCCTTTATGCCCAATTAATATTTGACAAAGGAGGCAAGAGCATACAATGGAGTCAAGACTGTCTTTTCAATACAGGAGGTTGGAGAAATTGGATAGATACATGCAAAATAATGAAACGAGACCACCGCCTCACACCATAGAGGAAAATAAACACAAAATGGACAAAGGACTTAATTGTAAGAGGGAAAACATAAAAATCTTGGAAGAATCCATAGGCAGAAAAATATGAGACATATTTCAAGAAGCTCTTTACCAATATAACTCCTAGGGTAATAGAAAATATGGAGAAAAGAAACAAATGGGACGACATCAAAATAAAAATCTTCTGCAGAGAAAAAGAAACCATCAGCAACACACAAACACAAAAAACACACACACACAAAAACCAAAAATAAAAAACCCAAACAAACCAAAACAAGAAAGCCCATGGCTTGGGAGAACATATTTTCCTATGTTATATCCAATAAGGGCCTAATCTCCAAAATTTATAGGGAACTCAGCCATCTAAAAAAAAAAGCAAGATAAACAATGCAATCAAAAAATGGACTTAAATAGATACTTTTGAAAAGTGCACATACAGAAGGCCAAGAGACATAAGAAAACATGCTAAAAATCCTTATTCTTCCTAGAGATGCAAATCAAAATAACAATGAGATACCATCTCACACTGGTAAGAATGGCTATCATCAACAAATCAACAAACGACAAGGGCTGAGGAAGATGTGGAGTAAAAGGAACCCATGTGCACTGCTCGTGGGAATGCAGTCTGGCAAAGCCACTGTGGAGAACAGTATGGAGTTTCCTCAAAAAATTAAAAAGCGACTGCCATTTGATCCAGTACTCCCACTACTAGGAGTCTTTCCCAAGAAATTAGAAACACCAATCAGAAAGCATATATGCACCCATATGTTCATAGCAGCACAATTTAGAATAGCTAAGATTCGGAAACAGACTATGTGCCCATCAGCTGATAAATGGATTAAAAATGGTGGGGTACATCTACACAACAGAATACTACACTGCTGTAAAAAGGAAAGAACTCTTCCCTTTCCAAAAAGCATGGAAGGACATGGACAGCATTATGGTAAGTGGAATAATCTAGGCAGAGAAAGAAAAAATATTGCATTACCTCACTCATTTGTGGAATATAATGAACAACAGAAACTGATCAACAGAAATAGATCCAGAGACACAGAAGTATGGGAAGGCAGGAGGCTAGGGGAGGTAAGAAATCAACCAAAGGACTTGTATGCAGGCAAATAACCATAACCAAGGGACACAGACACTAGGGAGGCGAGGGCATGTGATGAGGGTGGGAGTGGCCAGGGAGAGCACAATGTGGGGAGAAGGAGACATATATAATGCTATATGTAATACTTGAAACAATAAAGAATATAAAAAGATGAGTTCCTAGAAATATACCTTTAACTATAGTACTTGGCTAACATACTAAAATTCCTCAATCTCCCAATAACTTCATGATGGTTGATCTTTTAGCCAAATCAATGTAACTTGAGTAAACATAGCTCAGGTCATTGTAATTGCTCCACATAAACTGTTTGGATGTCTGGACCTATTTTTTGGAAACAAATCTGAAGTCACATATTCCACCAAGATGCCTGGCACTGATGGGCAGCGACACAAACTAAACAGCCACTGGACACAGTTCCCACCTTAAGGAATCACTTGAGTTTTCTGGTTCCAAAAAGTTTTCCACATATTTATACACCATGGCCTACTTCCTGACATTTGAGATTCAACAAACATCCCTTGATCCCCTTAATTTTATGAATAGAAACACTATCTCCTACCAATACCACTTCTAAAAATAATTACCCCCTATATTTTTCCTCTTATCTTTTTTGTGCATGATTGTACTTATTTACATTTCCTTGCATGTTTGTTATTTTTACCATAGAAAATGAGTGTCCAATAAGTAGGGATTTTGTCTTATTCAGAATCATTGTGTAGGCTACAAAACATCACTTGAAAGAAGACACTTAGAAATAATATCTACACAAACTACATTTCTTCTGCTTAGAAACTAGGGAAACAACATCAACCATTGTTCATAAATCAAATAAATGGACTTCTGAACTCAAGACAAATCATGAGGCAAATCCCACTCTTGGCTGTTGACAAACCCTAAAAGATAAAGGTAAAGTAAAAGGGTCAATATGTACCGACCCCCTTCAATGTATCATAAAACAGGCTCTCCAAATAAAGGACAGGGACATAAGTGAGTTATGTACTAAAAGTCATTGAAGATCAACAACTTAATATATGGTATAACGAGTATACACACAAATTAACTTAAAAATAAAGATCAAAAGTGTAGCCAAAGCACAAACTTGATTATTGACATAGAAATCTGCATATGTTACCTTGTCCCAGGGAAAAGTGATTCTTAATAAATCCAAAAGAACGTAGCTTAAAGTAATGGTATAATATGTTGGAAATATCTCAAAATATAACAGAACCAAAGAAAATATGTACCCCAAACTATCGTAAGTGTTACCCTCCACGTCCTGCATGGTTCAGGGTTCGGGTCTGGAAGAGGAGCCACACAACAAATGAAAAAGAAAAGACACGAGATAATTTGGGAATATTGGGGGACCAGGCGAGCGAGTCCAACTCAAGAGGAAGGACTTCCACTGTGCTCAGGCCTCACCAAACTTTTTATAGTGAGAGGTAAACAAGGTAGTGGTTACCAAAATTACACTTTTCATGTGAGTTTCACTTGTTCACACCGTGGTTATACTTCTTTCACTTCCTCAGCCCATTAGATTCCCAGATAAGATTTAGGGAGTGTTATAAGGTCAAGCCTAATTATGCTAAGAGGACTGTGCCCTCTAAGCTAGGACTTGCTTGTGACTTGGCCAGCAGGTCAGTCCAAGGCTTAACCCTATATCAGTTTCCCACACCAAACGATGCCCAAATGGTGTGACTTTCAGGGTAATATTAAGGAATACTTGTGCAACGAGCACCGACAACTTTGAAGGATATGGGACACACTTACATTGGCTAGACTTTAAGATTAAAAAGAAATAAGACTATTTCCCTCACTAGTACATTAAAGACTCATTGAAAGGAACTCTTATCCACTACTTTAAAATAAATCAGGATATATATATTTTACAAAAATCAGTCTTGTTGCATGATTCAAAAATAATTAACCAGAGAAAAGTTAGTTAGGGGCGGGAAGGTCAATTAGTTATGGCACACCCAATGTCCTAACTCACATCAGTTCCTGTCTTGAAGAACTAAATACCTAGCCCGCCTGCTGTGACTCTGTGATGGTTGACCATCCAATTGTGAGCCTGGAGGTCACTGTCCTATTCCTGGTCAAAGAACAAGCCCAAGCCCCTTGCTCAATCCCCAGTGGGGGACAAGGAGATGGCAGCCGTTCAGTGATTCTCTCTCATCATTCATGTTTTTTTTTCTCTCTCCCTCTCCCTTGCTCTATGAAATCAATACAAATACTTTTTTAAAAAGGTATACCAACTTGAGGGTAAAGGGACTACACATACCATATTTTCAAGACCCTTTTTAATGCTATGGAAATGTTAGCATCAATTGTAATAGCTTCTTACCAACAGTGACCTGATTTCTGCTGATATTATATGTCTGGGGTGCACAGGCTGTTCTAAATTACAAAGTGCTTTGAAGGCTTAAAGCCCGATTCCATTTGTATGCATATCCTAAGTAACAAAGCTTAATGTACTATTTTGCTACACAAAACGGACTTTTCAACATCCTTCCAACCCCACAGTCCAGCACTTTTGTGAAAAAAAAAAAAGAAAAGAAAAGGATAGTGATGGCTAAATAATCATGGCTCATATGGCATTATCAAACTTTAAAAACAAGAAGATGGAAACCTGGAAATACTATTACTTGAACCACAGTGCTAGAATTTTATTAAAAGACTAAACATATGTCTGTGTGTATATCATCTCTTAGCACCCATCCATTCACTGTCTTGCATACATCATCTCTTCACCCATTATCTGTCCTGGGTGCCAACCACCATGCATCACCCACCTGCCATCCTCTATCATGCCTCGTCTACCTCTCCCTCGTCAGTTGTTAAGATTAGTAATCCTGAGCCACTTTGTGGGTGCTGTGAGTTTCCCTTTTCACCCGGGCATCACAGTCCTCCATTTTAGACCGTCTACTTTTCCCCTCCCAGGGGCTGTAGAAAGGGTTAAAGAGAATAAAACAGGGGAGAGAAAACCTTATTTTGCTTAGCAGATATCTTGCAGAAGCTTGCAGCCTTGAGCACAGCATAGCCCAGATAACCAGAAGACACCTGGCATGGGAGGACCCAAGGACAGACCAGACCCTCATGTCAGCAGAGCGGCTTGCAGCCAGCAAAATAAATAAAAACTCTCTCTCTCTGCTCTCATGACTGATGACTTTCTCTGTCTCAACCCACCAGCACCCAGGTGTCCAGAATAAAATCTCTTTTGATACATCTTGTACCCCCAGACGTTCTACCTCACACAGGAACAGCACTCATGGACAAGATGAGGGTGTGCCTTTCAGCAGAGGATCCCCTACCAACAGCCATGTCCTGGCAGAATCCCTGTCTGGAACAGAGGACATCCGCTTCCCAGTACCTTCGGAGCTTAAGCACAAGCAGAGGGCCCACAGGAGGAATATCACAGCCACCTGCATGTGGTGGTGAGAGGAGGCCACTGGGCCCAAGCCTCCAAGACATCCCAGGGCATGGTGTTTTCCCAGTCTCAGGGGGGCTGTTGCTCTGAAGCTCCTGGAAGGGTGGTGCTGCAATGTCAGTTCCTGTTGCTACATACTTTGACCCTCAGTCTGGGGCAGGGAAGGGCCTGGCATGGTGAATATGAAAGATGACCATCATGCCTGCGGGAGGGATGAGCAAGGAGCAGAGGAACAGTAGAAAGCTGGGGGCCTCCTTGTTATTGCAGAAGCAGTGAGCAGATCTCCCTTTATTAAAGTCAACACCACCACTCTGAAAACTAAAACTGGGGCTCTGTACCATAAGGACCTCCTCAGGCAGGAAGCTGGGTCTCCAGCCCCTTTCAAGCCACTTCTCAGCTCTACACCTGTGTTGTGGCCCTGCAGCCTCTCAATCTCTTTTCCCCTGAGACATTGGTGCATTGGGATTTTCTGTCACTTTTAGGTGCCTGGAGAATTTTTCAATGGTGGTTTTATTATATTTAAGCGGCATGATGTATCTGTGTGTTTTGTTTTTGCTAATCCACATTACAGGAACTTTTCCACTGTTGACCTATTTCAACATGAGGGGGGAAGGGGAGGGGCAGTGGGAGGGGAAGGGGAGGGGGAGAGGGAGAGGGAAAATGGGAGGAGGAGGGAGGAGGGGGAGAGGGAGAGGGCAAGGGAGAGGGAGAGGGCAAGGGAGAAGGAGAGGGAGAGGAAGGGGGGAGGAAATGAGAGGGAGAGGGAAGGAACCATCCATTGGTTAACTACAAGCCAGGAATATTCCCTTGACCTGGAATGAAATCTGGGATCCCGCAGTGCCAAGGCTGGTGCTCAACCGACTTAGGCACAGCAGCCAAGAGATAATTTAACACTTTTAATCAGAAGGAGCATTGGACAGCGTGAACCATAGAAATAATATGAAGGTCAGAATTTCAGCCCATTTCCAGAGAATGTGCCTTCATATTCATTCATAATCTATTATTTAAGTTAAAACATTATTCTTCAGCTGTATTTTAAATAAATGTAAGCTCCCTTGTCTACCTCAGCCTCATTGATACCTTTTTAGCTCAGGCAGATAAAAGCATAGGTGTTCAAAATAGTTAAGACTTTACTAGTGTCATGTCATACTGACATAAAATTATACATAAAGAGGTTCAAGTATTGTTATTTGGTCCCTGACTTTACAGAAGGCTCAGTTGGAGCACCACCAGCACGAGGGCCCCCTCTGACTTATGGTGGTCCAGTCCCTTTGATGATTATTACAGCCACACAGGAGATGGGTATGATGGGGGCACGGCAATTACTGCAACAGCCGATGGGACACCCCTGTGAGAGGTCCTGAGTGTGGTGCTGGCGGTGATCACAGGATACACCATGTACGCAACAGAGAGTGAATCATGCAGTATAGTAGCTCACCTGATTGGGCACTCAGGGAGTCAGAGGGGAAGCCCCTGTGACAGAAGAATTAGACACTGAAATTAAAAATGATCAGGTACAGACAACATTTTATTGTAAAGAATTTGGCTTCTGTTATTTAAGAATGACAAAAAGCAAATGGTAGGTTTGAGGGAGGCATCAAGAATTGTAGGTACCCTTATGAAATTTCAGGATTAGAGGCAAGGTTTGAATTATTCAAGGTTGTTTCATAAGTGCTGATTTAAATTACAATATACTTAAATATTTAACTTTTACATATTGTATTGTTAAAATATTCATAATATGAGCACAAGCAAAAGCCCAACAGAGGGAAGACACTGGGAGTGGGCGACAAGAACAAGAGACTAGGGATAGAGGAATCCCGGGGGAGGTCAGTAGAAAAAAAGAAAGAGACACATATATTACCTTTGTAAAACCTTAAACACTAACATTACCAAAAATTTTCAGAAGAAAGTGTTCTACAATATGGGACTTCTTGTCTGATTTTACTACAAACACATAAAAGCAATCTGTTTGGATGGTGAGTTATATTCATGGCCCTAAATTTCCCAGGGTGTCTATGACCATATGTGCATGAAGTCTTTGAAGTGAACTGCATACAAAATGAAGCAGTGTGTTATTTCGTCATGGCATGCTGCCCTGTTTTCCAGTTAGGGAGGGTAAACAAATGAGGTATTCTCCTTGGAAAACCAAAATGGATAAACGGATTGAAGAACCTCTGACAAGGCTGCAAAACAAGGATTCCTCCAGCTCTGTGGCCCACACTTTACCCCCTAAGATACTGATAAGGAGCAGGCCGATCCCACTGGCCCCAGGAGGAAGAGGAGACCTTGGGAAATAGGAGATGGTGGTGAGCAGCAACAGGGCAATGTGGCGTGGCAGCACAGCAGCCTAGGCCTCAGCATGAGGAAGATTCACAGACACCTGTGGAAAGGAGTATAGGAAGAACATGTCATGCCAGCCCCTGTTGAGAGGTAGGTGGCAAGGCCTGAAGGTGCTGTGAGCAGCCTAGAGGGAGAGTTCAGAGGAGTGGCTCAAGGAATCTGCTTTGACTCTGAGTTACAGTGGACATGCACACTCCCTCCTCCTGCCTAAGCCCCCCTGCCTGAGCTGGAATTGCACTGGCCTTGTTGTACTGGTAGTTCCTGTCTCAGGCACATACCCTAGGGGCCTGGTGTTACAGGCTGTTTCCCTCCCAGCATTCAGGTGTCCCCGTGAGCGAGAAGTAATGGCCCAGGAACCTGGCAGCACACCAGGGGAGAGCCCAGGCAGCCCCTCCTCACCCGTCCTGTCCGCTCACTGGGGGCCATCGTCCTCTCATAATACTTCAGGGGATTGAGCCACAGGTCCTTGCTGATGATCTGGTAGAGCAAACAGAGCTTCGTCAGGAGAGCACAGGGACCCAAACAGAAACGCAAGCAGCAGGCAGGCACAGGAAGCTGTATGCTGGCATGGCCAGTGACATCCCACCTCAGCAATCCTGCCAGACGCTGCTACACTGTGGTCAGAGAACCAGTGGAAGAAGCTGGCGCTGCTGTCCTGGAGCCTGTGGCTGTAGACTTCTCGTTCACAATGCTGGTACCACTGAATGGGAGTGGCACGGGACAACCTGTATCCTGCAGGAGAGTGGTATGTGAAGCTGGGTACATCGCCTTCCATCCCTGCCCACCACCAGCTGCAGCCCATGCAGGGAGCCTCCTCTTACCTGTGAGGGTGATGAGATACTCCTTCACAATCACATGGTTGCGGAAGTAGGGGTTGCTGCGGAAGTACAGGCTAATGGTGCAGCAACCACAGGGATGCCTGACTTCCCTCACCTGCAGAAGGAAAGTGGATCCAGGGAGTGAAATCGCAGCCCTGTGATTCCCGCATGTAGCTGTTTTCAGGGACAGGCTATTTCCCCACCTGCTCTCCACCATTCCGTGGAGCCGGTGTACTTACCTTCAAATCGATCATATGGCCGAGCATATTTTCATCTTGGACGCTGATCATGGCCGACAACTCTGGGTGGTTGACAAACTGCTTTGGGTCAAGGAGCCTGCACACTGGTAGCTGGGCATGGACCAGCTAGAAAGAGCAGCCTGGCCTGGCCTCTCCTTCCCTTAAGGCCACTCCTTCCACATAAACGGCAGAAAGGGGCACAGCACCACTCTGTTTCCTGACAGACCCTGAAGCCCACCGGACTGCTTTGTGCTGGGGGCTTGACAGGTTACACATCACACATTCCTGCTTCTGACTGAGGAACTGGACATAGAGACGGCCTGTAAGGCAGCATTAGTTAGTCCCAGAACAGCCCGTGCAACACAGCCCTGTCTGTGGGCATCAGCCCCTGGTGTATGCGTGCCTCTGCCTTGGAGCTCTGCCCCTGGACCCCCTGGTAATGCTTCTATGGTGCCTGTACAAGACAGAGGGTGTCTCCAGGATCCTGGGCCAGACCGGGGCGCACTGCCCCTAGCTTGTCCTCAATGTTCTTTTCTAGGGGAACCATCCCCGCTTACACCGTTCTCCTGCACTGTCCCATGCTCCTTGTGATCCTGCTCCTCTACCCTCAAGGATACAGCTGTGAGCCAGAACCCAGGGATGCGCCGGATATTGAGGCTTCTCCGTTTGAAATAGGGCTTGAGCCTCTGCTGAGTCCTGCACCTGAGCCGAGAGAAGGCCCTGCTGGCTTGCTCGTTCATGGGCTCCATCTCCAATTGAAGGGGCTGGAGCACCTCCAGAGGAGACCAGGTTAACTTGGCCCCGGGCCCTGACTGGGCCTGCTCCTGCTGCACTGGCTCCTCTTCTTCTGGCTTTGCTTTGGCCTTGGACTGAGGCTCCACCTCTCCCACCTGTTCCACTGCCCCCATGGTGCCCTCCACTCCCCCTGCAGGACAAACTGCTCCCCTGCAATTAATTGCTCCTCCATCCACCCATCCTCCTGGTGGTCACTCCCTTGCGCGTCACCTGGATCCTGTGCCTCCAGCCTCAGCTCTTCACTCACCACCTCCTCCTGCCTCCCCACCTGCAGATCTGGGAAAACCTCCTCACCTGCCCACTTGGCCTGCCATGGCACCACCTGCAGAAGGCCCTCTGTCCACAGGATAAACTGAGCCTGTGCCTGCAACTCCTCCTACAGGCCCTCCTTGTCTTCCCCTTGCTCCTCACTCTGGGTTCCCTGCTGCACCTCACTCTCCTCTCCCTGCACACACTGCTCTGCAGCCACCCAGTCCTCCCCTCTCCCGCACTCAAGATCAAGCCCAATATCCTGGCCTGTGTCCAAACTCAGCTCCAGAGTCTCAGCCTCCCCGACTTGCATGAAGTTCTCCCACTCCAGCCCCAAAGCTGCCCTCTGAACCTCCTGTGCCCTTGTGTCCTGGGTATCAACAATTTCCTGCACTGAGGTGAAGCTAAAAGCCTTCTGGGCCATCCTGCTTGCCCTGTCCTTCCTGGTGCAAAGGCCCTGGGGTGCACTGTGAGTCCTCAGGCGCCCTGCAGCTGAAGGCCCCCTAGTGGAACTGAGGGGAAGTGCGCTGCCCCCAGGAGCCCCTCAGTCTCCCAACACAGCCTGACTCTGGATGCCCCCTGGCTCTGAGACTGGTGCTGTGAAGGAGCAGGTGGTTTAGAGCCTGCTGAGTCCAGGCAAGGTGCTTGCTCACTGGTGCATTCAACCAGGCCCTGGTGTGCTGAGAAGGTGCACCCTGGGCTCATGCACAGGCGCTGGCCATGTGAGCATGTGGTACAGAAGGCACCTGGCCAGGCCCAGCCTGCTGTTTCTGGGTGGGCTCCTCAAAAGCCTTCTCCAATCACGGACAGGGCTGTGGGTGTCACCCTGCACAGCCCCGTCCCTCACTCAAAGCTCTGGTGTACTTAGATGGTAGACTCGGAGGTATCCTATTTTCTCTTCATTAGCCAGAAAATGGAGATTTTGAAAGCTTAGAATCTTGACCTGACTGAAAAGAAGGAAGAAATGGTGGAAGTAGAAAATGACTTCAGGTTATCTCACTGTGCAGAATAAAGTCAAACACTGCTGCAGTTAAATATTTTACCTGTTGTTCTCCCCACATGAACTACAATAATAATGTGCTTTCTGTTGATATTTACTGCTGTGTTGCTGACAATTACCTGGAAGAGAAGTTAAGGTGATTCAATGGGTTGGAAAAAGTTGAGCTAAATCAGAAAGCAGGTCTAGTTAAGCAAGTTTATTCTCTATCTATCTATCTAAATACACACACACACACACACACACACGCACACACACACATATATTTATATGGCTAAGGTGACTCGTGCATGTGCCATACATATGAAGCTCTTGCTGGCACCAATTGCATGCATGTGTTTCAAACTGTCATTGTCAATCTGAATTTGGTTGACAATGCTATTATAGAGAAAGGGAAAATAGCAGTATTAAAATATTTCTTCTAATTAATTTCCTTTCAATGTGCACAAATCCACGCACTTGGCCACTGGTATTCTAATAGTGGCAAGATATCATCCGTGAATACTAATATACTATTGGGCCAGGACATGCCAAATTGGTCACACATATCTATATATATAAAAGCGTAAGCGACATTATGAGTGGTTGGTACAATGCACACCGACCACCAGGACGCAGACGCTCAACACAGGAGCTTCCCCCAGGTGGTCAAGGCTCTCCCACAGGGAGAGCATCACTCAGCCAGAAGGCGGGCTAAAGGCTGGAAAGTGCAGCTGTGACAGCAAGAGCCTCTGCTGCCTATGTGACAAGGCTACGAAGCAGTGGTGGCAGGTGGAGTGGGGCTTGGATGAGCGGGAACAGAGCACCTGGCTCCACCTTGGGCTCCTGCCCGGCTGCCTGCCGTTTCGTGCACTGCTACATCCCTCAGGAGGTGTCAGACCTAAACTGGCAGTCCCACATCTCCCAAGGTGTCCCAGATTGCGCAAGGGCGCAGGCCAGGCTGTGGGACACCACCAGTGCTTAAATTTCATTCACTGGGCCTCTAGTCATTTTATTATTTATCACCAATTTAGCATGGTTCTCTTCTAATGCTGAATAATTTAAAGGTATAACCTGAATTTTGGTAATAATGGCCATTGAGATTTTACTGCTCTTTAGCGGTATTATTTAATGGCTTATAGGAAGGGCACTAATCTCCTTCAAAATATAAGAACTATTACATCTCCCACAAAAAGTACTATGTTTCAGTGCTAATTCTTTCCACTAATGCTCCTAAATGAGCCTTTCACTAATTTTCTTTGCTCACTAGCTCATCCAAAATTGAAATGGGCAGGCTGCTTGTCTATATTCAAGTGCAGAGGCATATTCTTCTTAACTACACTGATGCTCTCAATACTTTCAATTTTCCAACATAATTTATAGTGAGGGTCTCTATGTTAGACTTGAAAACATCTCTTTACTAATATGAATAAGTCACTTTTACCTTATTTCTTCACAACTATGTGCACACTCTGATTTAGCAACTTTCAATAACTGACTCTTTCAAGTGTACCTTTCCACCCTTCTTTTCATTAAAAACAGACCATCTGAATCCACACTGATCACTTTTCTGCCTGTTGTGATAATGCAGACATTCCTTGGGTTACGTTGGACTCGAAGTACATAAGTTTTGTGGTTACATAGCCATTCCCCATTTATTTATTAAAAACAAATTTGATCATTTCTACGTATGTACATATGTGCTTTATGTTTTCTTATTATTCATTTACCACAAGTAAAGGTCAGGAATTGTTATCTTACTTTTAATTTTCCTTTTTTTTTTTTTTACTGTTTCACGCCATTACTGCTGTGTATGTGTGCTCCATGTGAATGACATACGTGCTTATGTAGGTGGGTTCTGACTTACGGGAATATTGCATTACATCCCACTGCAGGAACGTGTCAACAATGTAACGCGAGGAACTACTGTACTTCTATCCTATTGATTAAGATGTAGTTATTTAGTCTCCATATTTCTTCAATACATATATGATTGTTGGAAGTACAAATTATATCTTTATATATTTATGTGTTTCTTAGAATTTTCATTCAATAAAAATAAATGCCTCGTCCTTATCTGGCCTTATAATTGAATGGCCTAATACATTTTAGAGTAGGGCACCATTTCCAAAGTATTCTCAGAAGAACATGGCTTGAAATCCAGGGTGTATCCTTTAACACTCTATTGGAAACAAGAGCCTTAGTTGGGCTCCATCATGATCCAAACAGAAACACAAACAGTAAGAGACATGGCAGGTTTCTGTTACTATATGCCTACTGAGCATGCCTCAATGCACATTTCCTGATGGTGCTGTTGATCAGAATGTGCACTCACAGGACATTAGGGCCTTCATGTACAACTCCATCCTGAAACCACATGAAAGAGAAGCCTATTGGACAAGAATGTTAGCAGGGACTTTACAATGCAGAGGGATTCTGAAGAAGATTGAAAAAGGTGGCAGAACCCTAGCCAGTTTGGAACAGTGGACAGATCACTGGCCTTAAGAATGAAGGGCCCAGATTTGATTCAGGTCAAGGGCACTTGCCTGGGTGTGGGCTCAATATCCAGTTGGGGCGTACAGGAGGGAGCTGCTCAATGAATCGCTCTCATCACTGATGTTTCTAACTCTCACTAGCTCTCCTTTCCTCTCTGAGATAAATAAAAATATATTTAAAAGAATGGTGGCAGAATAAGTGGATGCTGCAGGGACATGCTCCCAGGAACAAACTGATATTCCAACTAAAATACACAAAAATTTCCAGAATAATCAATGGGAAACTCACAGGAGAGAACCCTGACACCCAAGGACCAAACCTGGAGACCACTTAGACACTGGTAGGAGGAGAGGAGGCTTGAAGGCCTGGTACCCACAGACAACAACTGAAGTCCCGGAGAGATATCTCAGCTGTGGAGGACTGCCACTGAGAACTCTGGGTCTAATCCCCAAGCTGGGCCGCCTGGCAGAGAGCACCAGAACTGAGGAGGGTACCCATATAACCTGTGGATGTGAATAGCAGCAGGACACTGTCTGTCAGGGAGAGACAGCTAGAAATTCAGGTATCCTCTTAAAGGGCCAGCGCACAAATTTCCCTGTGGAGCCACACACCTTGTGCCCTGGCAAAGGGAGGGGGAAGTGGACTGGAGCTGTGAGGGAAAAAGCCAGAACTGGGGAGTCAAGGGTTCCAGCACAGAAGACAGACACTTCAAGTTTCCTGGGAGGAGTCATTTCCTCATGCAGCAGAGAGAAAATCTTTCCCACTCAGACATTTGCCTTTCCTGCAGGGGACACAATTAACACACACTACTGGGAAACACCTTGCCCTGAGGACACTTAAGAGATTATAAATAACAATTAACCTCCAGGCAGAGGCAACTGCCCCACCCTGTTGGAACAAACTCTTGCTATAACCTGAGGACCATTGCCTTGGAGGCAAGTTAAGTTGGAATCCTATCAGTCTATAGACAGAGGAGGTCTCTAGAGGCTTTGATTCTTTGCCTGACCTACTTAGTCAGAAACATCCTTTAACAATATTCTGCACTAGAGACTGAGAGGTACAGAGGGTCTACCTAACTCGTCACCACAAACCCACACAGAAAGCCAGAAAGAGGAAATAAAGAAACAACCTCCAAATGAGAGAACTAGAGAATTCTCCAGATATAGAGAGAGATGAAGCACAGAGAAGACATTTATCTGAATCTGACTTCAGAGTTATGAAGGTAAAAGAGCTCAAAAGCATGAAAAAAGATATAGAGACTAGGAAAAGAAGAACAGTCCTAGATATAAAATGACATAATACAAATAAAGAACACATTAGAAGGAATAGGCAGATACTAGGGAAAGCTGAGAATTGAGTCACTGAATTAGAACAGAGTTAAAAATATCACCCAATAAAAAAAAAGACAGAAAAATTAAGATTTAACAAACAAAAAAACAAACAGGAGGACCACTTACATCACAGTATTAGAATAGCGAGTGTGCCACAGAGGCAGGAGGGGAGAAAGGCATAGAGAAGGTCTTTGAAGAAATAATGGCAGAACACTTACCTAACCTGGTAAAGGAAAAATCCCACACAAGATCAAGAGCCAAAGAGAACCCCAAAGAAGAAGTACCCAAACAAACACGTGACCAGACACATCATAATTAAAATGCCAAAAATTAAAGACAAAGACAGAATCTTCAAGGCAGCAAGACAAAAGAAAACTGTTAGCTACGAAGGAGTTCCCATAAGGCTGACTCCTGATCTCTCATCAGAAACTCTACAGGCCAGAAGAAGATGGCATGAAGTACTCAAGTTAATGGAAAGCAAGGATCTGAGACCAAGATTACTATATCTGGCAATTCTTTCATTCAAAATAGACGGTCAAATACAGAGCTTCCTAGACAGAAAAAGGCTGAAGGAGTACATCATCTCCAAGTCAGCTTTACAAGAAATGCTACAGAGATTGCTGTAATGAGAAGGAGAAACAGAGACAGAAAGTTAGCCACACAGAAACGAAATGGAAAGAAATAAATATCTATCAATAATAACCCTAAATGTAAATGGGTCAATGCTCCAATCTAAAGGTGTAGTGGAGCAAAATGGATACAAAAACATGATGCAAGTATATGCTTTCTACAGGAACACCACCTCAAAACAAAACACAGACACAGGATGAGAGTGAAGGAATGGGAAAAATTTCCATGCAAATGGAAATGAAAAAAAGGCCAAAGTAACAATACACACATCAGACAAAATAGACTTTAAAATAAAGGCCATCACAAGAGACATAAAGGTCACTGCATGATACTAAAGGGACCAACCAACAAGACGATATAACCCTAGTAAACATATATTCAGCCAACATAGGAGCACCTCTGACTTCACTAGATAGATCTTCCATATGAAAAAATAACAAGGATGCAGAGCCTCTAAAGGACACACTGAATCCATTTGATTTAATTGACATTTTAGAATAGCGGTTCTCAACCTGTGGGTTGTGACCACTTTGTGGGTCAAATGGCCCTTTCACAGGAGTCGCCTAAGTAAAGGGTGTCCCAAAATTCACACAAGAAGTAATTTTGATAGAAAACACAGGTTTATAATTAAAAATTGTAAATTTTTATTGATTCATAAAGAAAGTAAAAGAACTGCACTTGGAAAACTATAGACCATTGAAAAAGAGATAAAGATATCAACCAATGGATTAATATACCATGTTGATGGGTTGGTAGACTTAACATCATTAATATGTTCATACTACCAAAAGCAATCTATAGATTCATTGTAAGCTCCATTAATATACCAACAGAATATTTCACAGACACAGAAAAAAATCCTCGAAAAAATTCAAATAGATTAAAAATAGCCTGAGCAATCCTGAGCAAGAAGAAAAATGTTGGTGGGCTCACAATACCGGATATTAAGCTATATTATAAAGCCACCATTCTCAAAACTGCCTGCTACTGGCATTAGAAAAGAATATACTCCACTGAAACAGAACAGAGAACCCAGAAGAGGACCCAAGTCATTATGCTCTATTATTAATTTACAAAGGAGGCAAGAGCATACAATGGAATCAAGACAGTCTCTTCAATAAATGTTAGGAAAATTAGAAAGATACATGCAAAATAATGAAACTAGACCACCAACTTACACCATTCACAAAAATAAACTCAAAATGGATGAAGGACTTAAACATCAGATGAGAACCTATAAAAAAAAACTTATAAGAATGCCTATGTAGCAATATATCAGATAGGTCTTCGCAGTATCTTTATTGATACAGCTCCAAAGGCAGTGCACACAGCGGAGAAAATAAACAAATGGACTACATCAAAATAAAAATCTTCTGCACAGCAAACAAAATCCTGAAGAAAACAACCAGAAAGCCCAATGCATAGGGAGAACATATTTGCCAATGGTATCTCGGATAAGTGTTGAATCTCCAAAGTTTTCAGGGAACTCAAAAAATTAACAATAGGAAGATAAACAATCCAATCACAAAAATGGGCAAAGGACCTAAATTAACACTTTTTAAAAGGAGACCTATAAAACGCCAAGAGACATACGAAAAAATGCTCAAAGGCACTAACAGTCCAAGAGATGCAAATCAAAATGACAATGAGGTACCATCCACACCTGTCAGAATAGCTGTCAGAGAAAAATCAACAAACCACAAGTGCTGGTGAGGATGCAGAGAAAAAGCAACCCTTGTGCACTGCTGGTGGGAATGCAGACTGTTGCAACCACTGTGGAAAACCATATAGAGTTTTCTTAAAAAATTAAAAATGGAGCTCCCCTTTGACCCAGTGTTCTCTCTTCTAGGTATATATCCCAAGAAATGAGAAAGGCCAATCAGAAAAGATATACGCAACTGTATGTTCATACCAGCCCAATTTACAATAGCTAAGATTTGGAAACTGTCTAAATGCCCATTAGCAGATGCACGGATTAATAAACTGTGGAACATCTACACAATGGAATACTCTACTGCTGTAACAAAGAATGAACTCTTATAATTTGAAACAGCATGGATGGACTTGGAGAGCATTACACTAAGCAAATTAAGCCAGTCAGAGAACAATAAATATCACATTATCTAACTCATTTGTGGAAATTAATGAACAACATTAACTGATGAACAACAAGACATCCAGACACAAAGAAGCATTGATCACACTGTTAAACCTCAGAGTAAAGTGCTGGAGGCAAAGACCAACAGTACTATGTGTGTGTGTGTGTGTGTGTGTGTGTGTGTGTGTGTGTGTAGAGGGCTAATGAACTTTGATATGAACTTTGATATTCATCAGGGCTGAAAATCAGCATTATATTACACGGCTGTTGGCAAAATGGCTGAAGGCAATCTTGCTAACCTGATAATTAAACTTTACTACTGATATGCCTGTTTGCTTTGATAAAGGGCATATATGAGAAACCTACAGCCAAGGAAATGAAAGCTGATGGGTGCTGGGTTTCAGAGAGCCTCTCAGCTAGAGAAAAAGGTCTCCGCCTGGCTCCCCAATGCCTTCTAAATTTATATTTGTTGTCTAGTGTATTCATTTGTGTGCAGCTCCTTTCCCAGATCCTGAATCATTGCAGCAAAAGGTTGCAACATTCTGGCGCCCAATGTGGGACATCTGGAGAAGAAGTCTCACCAGAGCAAAAAAAGAAGACTGTCAAGGGCATGTACCTTGGTTGCGGAGATATACCAAGTGGGGACTGTGCAGGAGGCAGCTGATTGATGTTTCTCTGTCATTGATGTTTCTAACTCTCTATCCCTCTCCCTTCCTCTCTGTTAAAAATCAATAAAAATATCTTAAAAAAAACAAAACAAAAAAAACTCATTCAAGCATTAAATCTCACCATTAATAAAACACGATAAGTAAAAAGATAGTTTTACTTAATCTGTATGCATTACAGCATTGGCCAGCATATCTCTCTCCAATTGGTATTTCCAAAAAGAAACCAAGTTTGTAGCACTATTTAAAAGAAAGAAAAAGGCTTTAAAAAGAAACTCCATAACTGTGGCCTAGAAATTTCTCTGGAAGAAGAAACGGAAGGAGATTCCCTTCAAATATCTAGAAAACTGCATATAAAAATAAATGTATCAGGCCTCAAAAAGAAAACAATTTGCATTATGCTTTCCTAAAAAAAATATTATGTCAATATACTCAAAGACTGATAGCAGAAATCCAATTAGTGTCATTCACTGTCCCCACCCAATGAGAAAGGAAGATAGGAAATAAGCCTTGTTTTAGACTGATTTAAATTAGCAAATGGAAATAAAAGAATATTCAGGGGAACATAGTTGGAATAGGCAGAAACCTATTCCTGGAGAAGTCACTGTTTTTACTGATAGTTCATCTCATGGTAAAGCTGCTTATACTGCAATGAATTCAGACCAAGTCATGCAGACCAGTCATACTTCTGTGCAAAGAATCGAATTAGAAACGACTAAGGCTGACTTGCAGGATTTCCAAAAGCCTCTTCATATTCTCTCTTTATCTGCTTATGCTGCTGGCTTGGTAAACAGAACTGCAACTACTCAATTTAAATGGCTCAGTGACCGAAGCCTTTCTATACTATTTGAACAAGTCCTGGTCCTTTAACAAAAGGAAATGAATATGCCTGTCAGTTAGTTATTTTATTAAACAAGTCACAGAATTTCACAAGCTTTTACATCAGCCTGCCAAAATATTGTACAGCCGGCAAAACAGATTATGAAGAAATGCCCTCCTTGCATGTTACATCTACTACAAGGGCTCTAAAATCCCAACTTGGAAAACAAAAGTGGCGGAATAGTGAAGACATCTCTTGTAAGTAGACCACACCAAGCCTTAATTACTTTAAATTTTACCCTTGTAATGCTGATGGCAAGACACCCATAGAATTACACTGGTGTCAGAATAAGCCAAAGAAAAATGGTCTGGTTAAATGGAAAGGTACCGAGTCTGGTTTAAGGAAGGGTCCCTTTATTAATCTTTGGTCAAGGATATGCTTGTGTATTTCCAGAAAACTCCTCCAAGCCTGTGTGGATTCCTGCAACATGAATCTGAGAGAGGAACTGACCAGAGTACTCCAACTACAGATAGCAGTGCCCCAAACAACATGCTGAGGAGACAGAGGAGAAACATCTAGAGATGGGGGATGGTGACCACGCCTTGCCACGCTAGCAGTCATCAGCTGTGCCTATGTGCCGGTGGCTCTTGACAAAGCCCAAAGAGGTCAGACCTGCATTGTCATTTCTCACCGTTTGCCCACCATCCAGAACTCGAACATCATTGCTGTCATGTCACAAGGGAACAGTGACTGGAAAGGGACCCATAAAGAACTGATAGCCCAAAAAGAAGCCTACTATGGACAAATTCCTTAAATACCTGAAAACGATATTTAAAAGGACATGAAAGAACTCAATCCTTTTCATTGAATCTCCTTACATTTGCTTTTTAGAATAACCAATGTCTCTCTTTCTTGTTCTTCTATGTTTTCTTCCAGTCTGAAGAAGCAGAATCACAAGTCTTAAAAGAATCTGAGCCCAGAAGATGGCATACACCTTTCTAAATTAATTAAGAAAACAAAAAGGGGGAAATGATGGGGTAAAGACCAAAAGTAGTTAACATATCAATGGGAGAAGTGCCACAGAAGGCGAATGGACTTTGATGTTCAGCATGGCAGAAAATCAGCATTTTGTTATCCTGTTGTGGGGAAAATGGCTGAAGGCAACCTCCTAACATGAAAATTCTTCTATTGTTTACCAAACTTTACCATTGATATGCCTGTTTGATTTGCTAAAGGACAAATGTGTATTCAAGTAAGTAAAAGCTGTTTTGTCCTGGGCTTCAGAGTGCCTCTCCATTAGAGAAAAAAGCCCACAGTACACAAAAAGAAAGAGATAATAAAGGTAAGGTCAGAAGAGAAATAAATGACGTAGGGATGAAAAAAAAAATAATACAAAAGATCAATGAAACCAAGAGCTGGTTCTTGGAAAGAATAAACAACATTGATGAACCTCTAGTCATGCTCAGCAAGAAACGAAGAGAGAGCACCCAAATAAACAAAAACAGAAATGAGAGAGGTGAAGTAACAAACGACCCCACAGATATACAAAGGATTGTAAAAAATTACAATGAACAACTCTACTACAACAAACTGGACAAGCTCAATAAAATGGACACATTCCTACAAAAAGACAAGCTTTCAAAACTCAATCAGGAAGAAGCAAAAATCCTGAATAGACCGATAAATACTGATAAAATTGACACAGTAATCAAAAAGCTTCCAAAAAACAAAAGCTCTGGACCAGATAGCTTCACAGGGGAGTTTTATCAAACATTCAAAGAAGAAGGAAAACCAAACTTTCTCACACTATTTCAAATATTTCAAGAGGATGGCATACTTCCAAGCTCTTTTTAAGAAGCCAGCATTACCATAATCGCAAAGCCAGAAAAAGACACTACAAAGAAAGTGACTTACAGGCCAATATTCCAGATGAACATTAATGCTGCAATCCTCAACTAAATTCAGCAAACTGGATTCAGCATTGCATTAGAAAGATCATACACCATGACCAAGTGGGATTTATTCCAGGGATGCAAGGATGGTACAAAATCAGCAAATCAATGAACGTGAAACATCACATAAACTATTTGAGGGAGAAAAACCACACAATCATATCAATTGGTGCAGAAAAGGCATGTGACCAAGTGCAACAGCCTTTTCTGATAAAAACACTCAGCAAAGTAGGAATAGCAGAATCATCCTTCCACATAATAAAAGCCTTATATGACAAACATACAGCCAACAACATACTCAAAGTGCAAAACAAAAACCATTTCCCTCTAGGACAGGAACAAGACAGGGACGCCCACTTTCATCACGCCTGTTCAACACAGTACTGGCAGTCCTAGTCAGTGCGATCACACAAGAAAAAGAAATAAATGGTTCCCAAATTGGAAAAGAAGAAGTAAATTGTCATTATTTGCAGATGACATGATACTGTACATAGAAAACCACAAACAGTCCTTCAAAAATTTAATAAACTTAGTAAATTAATTTGGCAATGTAGCAGACTACAAAATTAACGCCAAGAAATATATGGCATTTTTACACACCAATAGTGAACTTACAGAAAAGGAGATTGAAAAAAGAATCCTATGTATCATCCCACCAAAAAAATTAAGACACCTAGGAATAAATTTAGCTAAGGAGGTAAAAGACCTACACTCAGAAAACTAGAAGATGTTGAAAAAAGAGACAGAGGAAGACAAAAACAGATGGAAGGACATACCTTGTTCATGGATTGGTAGAAACAACCTCATTAAAATGGCTATACTACCCAAAGCAATCTATACGTTCAATGCACTCCGCATTAAAACACCAACAGCATATTTCACAGACCTAGAATGAACTCTCCAAAAATCCATCTGTAATTAAAAAAAAAGACCCTGAGCCCAAACAGGTTTGGCTCAGTGGATAGAGCGTCGACCTCCGGACTGAAAGGTGCCTGGTTCGATTCCGATCAAGGGCATGTACCTTGGTTGGGGGCACATATCAAGTAGGGGGTGTGCAGGAGGAGGCTGATCTATGTTTCTCTCTCATTGATGTTTCTAACTCTCTATCCCTCTCCTTTACTCTCTGTAAAAAATCAATAAAATATATTTAAAAAACAAACAAACCCCAAAGAGGTACAGTGATCCTGAGAAAGAACAAAGCAGGAGGGATCTCAGTACCAGATATCAAGCTGTTTTACAAAGCCACTGTTCTCAAAACTGCCTGACACTGGCACAAGAATAGACATATAGGCCAATGCAATAAAACAGAAAACCCAGAAACCAATCCAAACCAATAAGCTGAATTAATATTTGACAAAGGAGGCCAAAACATACAATGGAGTTAAGACAGTCTCTTCAATAAATGGTGCTGGGAAATTTGGTCAGACACATGCAGAAAATGAAACTAGGCCACCAACTTAACCATGCACAATAATAAGGTCAAAATGGATAATGACTTAAACAGAAAGCTGGAAACCAGAAAAATATATAGAGGAATCCATAGGCAGCAGAGTCTCAGATATATGCTGAAGCAATCTCTTCACCAACGCAGCTCCTGGGGCAATGGAAAATAAAGTTAAAGCAAACAAATGGGACGACATCAAAATAAAAGGCTTCTTCATAGCAAAAGAAACCATCAACAAGACAACAACAAAGCCCACTGCATGGGAGAACATATTTGCCAATGTTCTCTCTGATAGGGGTTTCATCTCCAACATTTACAGGGAACTCATACAACTTAACAAAAGGAAGATAAACAACCCAATCACAAAAATGGGCAACGGACCTAAATAGATACTTTTCCAGAGAGGACAAAAGGAAGGCCAAGAGACACATGAAAACATGCTCAGTGTCACTGATCACCCAAGAGATGCAAATCAAAAGGACAAGGAGGTACTACTTCACAGCTGTCAGAATGGCTATCACCAACATATCAACAAAGGGCGAGTGCTGGTGAGGATGGGGAGAAAAAGGAACCCTCCTTCACTGCTGGTGTGAATGCAGACTGGTGCAGCCACTATGGAGAAGAGTATGGAGTTTCCTCAAAAAACTAAAAACGGAACTCCCATTTGACCCAGTGATCCCACTTCTAGGAATATATCCCAGGAACCTAGAATTACCAATCTGAAAGGATGCATGCTCCTCTATGTTCACTGCAGCACAATTTACAATAGCTAAGGTTTGGAAACAGCCTAAGTGCTGGTCAGCAGATGAGTGGGTTAAAAAGCCGTGGTACATCTACACACTGGCATAGTACGCTGCCACAAAAAAGGAAGGGGCAGTGACCATTTGCAACAGCATGGATGGAGCTGGACAGCATTATGCTAAGCAAAGCTAGTCAGTCAGTCAGTCCGAGAAAGAGAAATATCACATGACCTCACTCATCTGTGGATTATAATGAACAACATAAACCAATGAACAAAAACAGATCCAGAGACAGAGAAGCATGGATCAGACCATCACCCTCAGAGGGAAGGTAGGGGAGGGTGGGGCTAAGGGGGAGAGATCAACCAAAGGACTTGTATGCATGCCTATAAGCCTAGCCAATGGACACAGACACCAGGGGGTGAGCGTGAGGGCATGCTTGTGGGGTGGGGTTGGAGGTGTGGGGGTAGTGGGGGATAAGAACACATATGTAATACCTTAATCAGTAATAGGAATGAAAAGGAACCCAGGAACATATCATCAGGTGAGAATTCACACACTCACACTCATGCACACTCAGGCACCCGCACACTCACACCAGGAGAGGGCTCTGCCGCTCTCAGTGGAAGTCACCTCTTATCTCCCAGCCTGACCACCGCTTTCTCACCAGCTGAACCAGAGGACAATGATGAGTGACGGCCCTGGTGCTCTGCGGAAAGCGACCTCTCCCTCCCGGACACTTCCCACCGTCCAGCAGCCTCTTTTCGGCCCCCTCTCGGTCCCCCACGCCCTGAGCAGGGCTGGGCTGGCCTGAGAGCCCACAGACTTGAGGACCCAGATCCCGGGGGAGTTGGCGCCGGGGCCTGTGGGGGCCCCCTTGGTCAACTGCAAACTCGGCCAGCTGAGGTCACACAATAAAGGCCGACGCCAGAGTTCCATGAATTGTTGCGTGTAAGTCCCCTCAGCGAGCTCCCACTCTGGGGCAGCAAGCGGAAGGCCTCACGCCAGCGAGCCAGGTTTGGACCTCAGGCCTTCACTCCAACCAGGTGGGAACTCATTTCCAGATGGAAAAAGCCGACTCAGGAGGGGCTGGGGGTTGCCAGTGACTAGAGCAAGTTCACCCCTGGAGACAGCATGTTCACCCCCGGAGACAGCAAGAACCCAGAGTGTGCTCTTACCTGTTCCACAGGCCTTGCTCCTCACCACATGGACTCCTGCACAGCAGGGAGGCTGGCGGGAAGGAAGAGGTGGGGGGCTGCGCCTGGCAAGCTTCCTGGGACTGAGCCCTGGTTCCTGCCAGGGCGAAATCTCGTGGGATCACGAGATCAGGAACAAACCAAGATCAGGGGGCTGGAGGGGGGGCGTGTTTTAACAGGCCCAGAGAAGGTGGGGACAGGGGCGCCTGTGCCACACCCACCAGGCTGCAAGGGGTGGCAGAGGGTGGGGGACTGCCAGGGGGACCCTGTGCTTCCAGGTATGAGGGTGGGGGCGGTCACGGATGTGGAGGGAGAAACAGGAGGCCGCGATCCCAGCTTACCTCCCACTCGCCACCCCTGGTCTGTGTTTCTGGGGACCCCTTTCCCTCTGTGGTCGTGGCTGCCACTTACCTACCTTGTTCCCTGGGCCAGGCTTGGCGCCCCACTCCCACCCCACCGCAGCCCTCTGTCTAGAAAAGAGCGCCCTGCCCTGGGCTAGCCCACTGTCCCTACTGTCTGGATGGGGACATTTTAGTAACCCCCGGGGCAGAGGAGAGCTGGCCAGATGCAATTACATTGTCTCTCTCCACAGGTGCCCTCCACAGTCTACCCCTGGGGTATGGGTCACCAGAGCTCTTTGACAAGCCTGGAATCCAGCCTTTACTCTGCTCACCTCCCCTAAGCCTTCAGGTGATGGCAGCCTCCCTGCCTTCCTGCCCCCTCAGGAAGGGGTTCTCCTCTCACCAACAAATCCCTTTGGCAAAGTCACATCTGGGCCTGAAAGCAGAAGAGTGGGCAGGGGGCTCCTGAGGAGGAGCAGGCCAACAAAGCTGAGGAGAGGTGGGGAGGCACCAGCCACAGCCTGGTGCTCAGGCGCTGGCAGAGCTGCCCCTTAGCTGAACCTTAACCCAGGGCTCTCCTCTCAGGTGGCGCCTCCAGGGCGCACAGGGGGTCTGGCATGCTCATTCTGACAGGGTTTGCTGCCTGCTTTTCCATAGTCTCTTTAGGAGACAAAAGTCAGGCTTGTGAGGAGAGAGGGAGAGGGGATGAGCAAAGCTGAGGCCCAGCCCTGTCATCCAAGCTGGCCTGAGGCATCTCCTGGGTGTCCTTGGAAATTAGCTTCTCTTAGTGAGGAAGGGCTTGTAATAAGAATAGAGCCGCAGTTGTTTAATCATTACTTACAAACTATAAATATGAGGCCCTGGGACACTGGAGGATGAAACAGGCTCTACTGAAAACTGGCTGCCTCCATGGCCCAATACTCAGAAATTAACTGCATTTTGCGAAGAGACCAGGCACAGGACAGGCTTTGATTTGGCAGCTGTGCCTGCACCCTGTCCCCCTCCTGGGGTCTTCCTCAGGAAGGCTGACCATTCCAATCTCACCCCAGGAAGAGGCTGAGCTGTTCCTAAAGTCTTGAGAGATTAGCCACCTTGTGGTCAGCCTTTGAGCTCCTGAAGGGCAGATAGTAGGCCCTCCCCTCCCCTTTGCATGTGACACTTGCAGGGGGCAGCTACAGGTAGCTATCTTCTCCCCAAGAGGCTGAGAGCCGAATTTCCAGGGTGAGGGACTGCTCTCCCCATACTGACCGCATCCTTGGATAAACGCTCATTGTGTGGTTCAAACCTCTCTCTGCTTAACTTGGCTCAAGGAGTGACAGGCAGCCTCAGACACATTTGTTGCCTTTCTCTTCCTCACTCAGACTTGGGGAATATTCAGACTCTGCAAACTGTGAGACCTTATCTGAGAGGGAGAGTGGGCAGAGGACACTGTGTCCCTGTCATGCAGGTGACCCTGCATCTCTTCACCATAGGCTGTGGGGAGGTCGTGGGGGCAGAGCGTAACAGCAGGGTGGTGAGGCTGGCTTCTTGTGTGCCCCTACCCTGCCATTCCTCCAGACGTTCCCCATGCCTATGAACTAGCAGAGTTTAAGGTTTCCAGCTACATAGATGGAGGAATGTGGACAAATGAGGCGACTGCTCTCAGCCCCAGTGGATCTGGGATTGTCATCTAGAGCAGAACCGATAAAAAGCAGAAACAAACAAACAAACAAGAACCAACTCTATTATTTTATACTAGAGGCCCGGTGCACAAAAATTTGTGCACTTAGGGGTGAGGGGGATCCCTCAGTCCGGCCTGTGCCCTCTTGCAGTCTGGGACCCCTTGGGAGATAATGACCTGCTGGCTAGGCCTGCTCCTGGGTGGCAGAGGGCAGGCCCAATCCCTAGGTGCAGCCCCTGGTCAGGCTCAGAGCAGGGCCGACTGGGGAGTTGGGGTGCCGCCTCCTGTCATGCACAGAGCAGGGCCTATTGGGGAGTTGGGGCGCCGCCCCCTGTCATGCACAGAGCTGCAGGGTGATCAGGGGTTTGGTCGCTCCCCCTGTCATGCTGATCCTGGTGCCGGGAGGTCTCCTTGCTCCGCTGACCCCGGGGCCAGGACCCCTCTCGCTCCGCTGATCCCGGGGTCCTGAGGCCTCGCAGCTCCGCTGATCCCAGGGGCTGGGAGGCCTCTCAGCTCTGCTGACAACCTGGACAGGGAGGCCTCTTGGCTCCGCTGATAACCTGGACAGGGAGGCCTCTCAGCTCAGCTAATCCCAGGGGCCGGTAGGTCTATCAGCTCAGCTGATAACCTGGACAGGGAGGCCTATTGGCTCTGCTAATCCCAGGGGCAGGGAGGCGTCTCACCTCCACTGATAACCTATACAGGAAGGCCTCTCGGCTCCACTGATCCCCGGGTCCTGAAGCCTCTTGCTCTGCTGATTCCAGGGTCCTGCGACGTCTCCGCTCCGCTCATCCCTCGGCCGGGAGGCCTCTCGGCTCCGCTGATCCTGGGGTCCTGAGGCCTCGGGGCTCCGCTGATCTCGGGGTCCTGACGCCTCTTGGCTCCACTTATCCCCGGCCAGGAGGCCTGTCTGCTCCACTGTTCCCAGGGCCCTGTGGCCTCTCTGCCCTGCTGCTTCAGGGCTGTATGGCTTCCCTCAGCTTGCAGCCTGAGTATGCAAATTAACCGCCATCCTTTAGCCTCTATAATTAAAACATTGTATCTTTTGGAGTTGTTGCTTCAGGAGCTCAGAGCCCCCCAGCTGCAGATGGGGAACCTTCGCATCCTCATGCTGGGGCAAGCAAGCCTCCCTGTTCCCATCAACTGCCTGGCTGCCGGCAGCCATGTTGGCTGCCAGTTAATTTGCATATCTCGCTGATTAGCAAATGGGAAGGGTAGCGGTCATACGCCAATTACCATGTTTCTCTTTTATTAGTGTAGATTGGAACTAGATATTCAGCCTAGCTCTCCCACCTCTTTCCTAGATGCATTTGGCAATTATTTGTCCTGGCGGGGTTTCCCCCATGGCCTGGGCTCTACTCCCTTCTTTCTCCCCAGGACACACGTGACTGTTCCCAAGGCAAGTTCATGTGGGTGCCTGCACTGACGCCTCTCCCTCCCCTCCAGGTTCACCTGAGTCATCCCCCTCTTCTCCTCTGCATTTCCCCCTTTTCTCCAGGCCCTGGGCCCAGCCATCCTGGACCCAGCCTCTGCCCTGTCCAGCTGTGGGCCTACGAGGTGTGCTGGGTGAGCTGAACTGCCACCAATTCCAGTACTGGACACAGCAGCCACGGGAATTTATAACCCTGCCTCCTGGGACCAACAATGTCTGGGAACCGCTCCCACACTCCTGATTGATGGTGACAGGGGAGGAGGGGTATCTAGCTAATAGACATCTGCTGAAGACTTGTTGTTTACCATGTTTCACTCCAATCAGGAAAAGGCAACAATCTTCTGAAGAAGGTCTCTCCCTCTCTCTCTTTTGGCCAGGAGGGTGCTGGGGTGCCCAAAGGTGCTCTCTGACACTTTGGCTACTTAATAAACAGCTGAAAATCAATATCCCCAAAAGAATCTTCAGGGTGGCAGAAACTTGGTTTCCTTTATTTCTTAACCGTTGGCTAAGAGGGTTCAGACTGGTGTCAGTTGGCTAGATAACCCGTGTCTCATGGTTTCTTAATTTTCCTGACACGTGTGTTCTGTTCTTCCTCAACTACCTGCAAATTGCCCATTCTCACTTCTGAAAAATAACATCCCCCCTTTCTCCTTTGTTCAAAATATATACTACATAGTCCAATCGGCCTGGCTCAGTAGTTGAGCATGGACCTATGAGCCAGGCATCAGCATTCATTTTCCTATTAGGGCACATGACAATTTTCAGGCTGGATCCCCAGGGTGGTGCCCACGGAAGGCTGAGGATCAATGATTCTCTCTCATCGTTAATGTTCCTACCTCTCTTTCCCACTCCTTCCTCTCTGATATCAATAAAAAACTTGCTTTAAAAACTTTAAAAATGTCATATACCCAATGTTGCTTCAATGTGTTTGTAATTTTATGGCTACGTCAATTCTATGTGAAACCTACTTGCACATGCACTAACCCCTGATGTTTTCCTGTTAATCTCTGTGTGTTAATTTGTCTATTCGCCTGGCCTAGAAGAACCAAGCAGCCACAAATAAAGTACTTGTATGCCTGCATATAAGCAAAACCAATGGACATAAGACACTGGGGGGTAGGGGAGGCCAGGGGATTGTCAAGGGTGGGGGGGAAAATTAGACATATGTAATACTCTTTGTAATACTTTAAGCAACAACAACAACAAAAAATGTTAATGAGGTATTTTACCTTCAAGTTTTGCACAAAGTCTTCTTAGTTTGATGTCTCTCACAGGCCATCTCACTAAGGATTGAGTGCTAAATTGTATCTTTTTAAATCAGGAATGCTGAGTCTGTATTTGCATTCCCTAGCATTTGATAAAATAGATTCATTGACACACTCAAGGTGTTCTAAACAATAACCAAAGTATATGTTACCTTGATAGATTAAAATAAAAACTCAGCTCCTCAAGTGCACTGCATATATTTCAAGGGCTTAATCATCACATGGGGTTGGTGGCTACCATACTGGACAGGGAGGCCCTGACCATCTGCTATGTGCAGCACAGCAGGTACTACAAGGCTGAGTACCTTGTTTCCAGGGGTGGGGAGGGACTGCTGTTGGTGAAACTGGTCCCAGGGGAGATGTTGCAAGCACTGGTCAAGGGGAGACACTGCAAGGGTAGATGCTGCAGCTCTGTTTGGCTGTGTGGCAGCTGCAGCCACAATTAGGGACACAGCAGGGAACCTTTGTTTGGGCCCCAGTGTCCCCAATCTCAGTCCAGGGCTCACTAAGTTTTGTGCTGAGCAGAGGTCTCTGGGCTCTGCAAACCTCCAAGTGGGGTGTGTGGGGGGGGTGTGGGGTGAGGCTCCGGGCTCCCTAAACTGCTCCTTATATTTGATTTGCACCCATAGATGAGAAAGTGAATCATGCGCAGGTATCATGAATGTTTGTTTACCAGCTGTTGTCAACCTCTGGGTCAGGAACAATGGAACTACATCCTGCATATCAGATATGTACATTACTATTCATAACAGTAGCAAACTTACAGTTATGAAGTAGCAACGAAAATAATCTTATGGTGGGGGGTCACCACAACATGAGGGAAATTATTAAAGGGTCGCAGCATTAGGAATGTTGAGAACACTGGTTTAGACAGTTGTGGAACTATGGAACAAACCTTGGCTCACACTTATTGGGTCCTGTGGTCTCAGCTCTTCGCCCTGAATAACTCTGCTCAGGGGCCTTGTCTCCATGGGGAGCCCCTCCCAGATTTATTTTTAAACATATATACCAGACACACCCTCTTGGCCAGGTCCCAAGGAGGCAGGACACTCTTTGAGGTCCCACCTTTAGGGGTCTGAAGTGAGGGGGAACAGTGAAGACAGTCCAGGCTCAGAGAAGGCCTCTGAATGAATAGGCATGAACACCTTCCCACCTCCACCGCCAACACAGGACACCCTGCTGAGACCAATAACCCCAGGGGTAGGCTGCCCTGTCCAGCTCTGGGCTCAGTAGGCACTCTGAGAGCCTCTAGCATGTCTGGGTCCCTGTGCTCCTCACCACCCTTGATCACTGCACAGGCATAGTTTGTTTCTTGGGTGACCAGTTATTTCATTGAGGCTCAACTGGAGCCATGGTCCTGGACTTGCAATCTGCCTGTGCCTTTGTCTTCATTTTCAAGTTCATGAACTCTCTCTTCATGACTCAACCTCCCTCAGCATTCAGGTCTCTGAAGCAGAAGCTCCAGAATTGCCAGTGACACTGGGTGGGGAGGAGTGCGGGTTATAAAGAGGTGGCCTAGCCCCAATAAGGCAGGGCCACTGCCTCTCAATTTCTGATGGATCCTGTCAGTTTGTAGCCTTCAGGGATCTCAGACCATTCCTCTGGCTACCGGTTGGGCACTCCAGCCTCTGTGATCATCTCTAGGCACCAGCGTCGAAGGGGCTGATGTCATTGTTTCATATCCCATCTGTGGCACTTACCACAGTGCCTCAAGCAACTGGGGAAAATGAGAGCAAACCTGCCTGAGCTCCCAGGATCCCTGCTCAATGAATTCCTGTTTCCCTGTGTCCAGGGACATTTATGTCTCCATGGCTGGAGTTCTCTCTGAACTCCTCTCACCTCTCATCATGGACACGAGGAACCTACTCCAGTTTGGTGGCCCCTTGAAAAAGAAGCGTACCACAAGATATACCACAGATGAGAACTTCCTTTAGGCTCTCTGTCTTCTTTGACAAAACAATCAGTCAATATTTCATGAGGACTGAGCTGGGGGAGAGTTGGAGGGACAAATCCTGTGCACTGTACAGAACTGACCCCCCCAAGGCCCTACCCGCTGCCCTCATACCAAGCTTGACACAGTGTCCTTTCCATCTTGATGAAATATTTCCCAATTGGCTCCTTTGCCCCATCTATCAAAAGATAGCATGGGGCTTTGTCTGTTGAGCAACTTCCTCCTAACTGCATTCACCTAATTTGCCTAGATGAAAGCATGAAGAAATTCATCCACCCACAGGTGTCATGAATGTGGAGTCTATGAAGAACTTCTGAACAAACTTGGGCTTGTGCTTCTGGAGCCTTGTGTACCCGGTTCTTCTCTCTTCCGTATTTTCCCAAACTCAGAGTATAGCCATCAGTCCCAGCTTGAGGAATCTCCTTGCCCCTCCTGGAACAGAGCCTCACAGGGACCAGGGGGAGCCTCTCCTCTCTCAGGTGGAGTCACACCCTGATCACCTGTCCTTCAATTCTGTAATGCCAGGTAGGTGCTGGGCCCAGTGCCTCCTTAGACATCAAGGAAGGAAAGGGCAGAAAGTTGAGAGGTGCCAATGGATGTCACCCAGGCTCCACACGGAAAGCATCTTCCTGCCCGTGATGGGAGGGAAGGAATTCCTTAAACAAAGAACCACATGGGAACCAGTGTGGGAATTCATAAGCGACGTCCTAAAATGTCTTTGATTGTAGGAGGAAAATGTCCTCTTTGGTTTATGGTAAGGCATAATTCAATGGGAAGCACTAGTGAAGGCTACAGAAGCTAGACTGTGAGCAAGGTTATACTGATGGATATTTCTAGGTCCTTCCCTTACTTTGTGTGCAGTCCTAAGCAGTGGGAACAGACTCTCAGGTTTCCATTAATATTAAAAGTATTTCAAGAAAAGGACAGCCAGGTCAATTTAAACGCTGTTTAAAAGTTGGTTTGGGGTAGCTCCTGTGTCTGGAACACCTCCATGTGCTACTGTGCAAAACATCCTGAGAACAGCCTCTCAGAGCCGTGTGTGCGTGTGTGTGTGTGTGTGTGTGTGTGTGTGTGTGTGTGTCACTGTGCAGGACTGGAAGGCTGGTTCCAGAGCCTAGGTAATGAGGCCACAAAGATATCCTGGTGTTAATCCCTGGGATCTGGGAATGTTACCTAATAAGGCCAAAGGGAGTTTGCAGATGGGATGAAGGCTTTGAGATGGGGACTGGGATTGTTAATTGTATGCCTTGTTTTCACAGCCCACAGGACAGGACAGCAGCCCAACCTAAACATGATTTCTGGGTGTGTCTCTGAGCTAGTTTCAAGAGAAGATTAGCATTTGAAGTGGTGGACCCTAAAAGAATATCACCCTCCCTATGTGCACAGCATCAATGCACTGAGAACCTGACTAGAACACAAGGAGGAACTCACCCCTATATTCATGAATCACTGTAGGGTTGGGACATCACATCCCATCTCACAGGCCTCTGTCCTCACACTGGATCTTAAACCATCAGCTCCTCCGGTTCTCAGGTCCTTAGTCTCAGGCCAAATTAGACCAACAGCTTTCCTGGGCCCCCCAGCTTGCAGATCTTGGGGTTTCTCAGTCTTTGTAATCACACCAGCCAAGTCCTCATATCCTCCTGCTGCTCTGAAGAACCCTGACTAATACAGTGGATTACCAATGTGTGCATGCAGAGTTGGGGACAGAAGATGAGCAGGAGATGGGACCACAGAGCAGAGATTGGAGTCATGTTGCTACAGCCATGGAATGCTGGCGACCTAGCAACTGGAGGAGCCAGGAAACAGACTCTCCCTGGAATCTCCACAAGGAACCAGCGCATCTCTCACCTTGACTTCTGCTATTCTAAGCCCCTGGGTCTTCTCAATCCCACAGAGCCTTTGCTTCTTTGTACAATATTTTTCTCCTCACAATTTGAGAAGTCAGTGTGTCTTCACCTGGCACCATGTTTCTCATCCAACCTTGCTATTCGGTGTTTTTAGGTAATGTGTCCTCAGCCTTGAGCCAAGAGCTGCCTCACAAGCAGCACCATGGTGCCTAGTCTATGGTGGGGCATACTAATAAGCCCTGATAATAGCATCTGGTGTGGCAGGCAACACCTTCCAGTCTAGAAGAAGTTGATGGACAATGGGCAATGGGCTCACCAGGAAATAGAAGGGGTCAAGGAACCTGGTACTGAGCTGGAAGGGACAGAAGATGGGAAGGAAGTAATCTGGGAATTGCCCCTTCCCACTCAGCTGCCTTCCCTGAGGAATGCAGTCTTGGGACCCCAGGGGGATGTATAGTCTTAGGACCCTAGAGGCATAAGAGCCTGGATGTGGGGAAGGTACTTGCTGGGCTTTATGCTGTCCTGGGATGAAGTTTGAAGTGCTGCTTCCCTGCAAGCCCATGAGGTCCCCAAACTGTTGTGCCCGATACATCATCTCTTAAAAGAGCTAATACATTCAAGGGCTCTGCTTCAGAATAAAACCACTGCAAAGACAGAGGATGGAGCCATGCAGAGGAGCCATCCTCACTAAGGGGAATGAGAAGGAGTGGAGGGCAATATGCAGACCCCAGCTCTGCCATTGACACCCAGGAAATGGAGTGCCCGAACCTGTCTCAGTCAAGCTGTCTTTACCTTTGCCCACACCACACAAAGGGAAGTCCTGGGATAGCTCATCCAGGAGACACCAGGACTCCATGAAGAGAAAAGGTAGGTAACCCTTGACTGGCTCCATTACTGCATGCTGTCCTGGGCTCTGTCTGACCTTACTTAGAGTATATGAAAGAGTTTGACTGTTTTGAAAGCATTTACTGATTGAATTTAGGGAGAGAGGGGAGGAGAGAGAAGGACGTGGAGGTTTTGTTCTGATTTCCTAAGCACTCATTATGAATTCCTGTATGTGCACTGGCCAGGCATCAAACACCCAACCTTGCCATACCAGGATGATGCTGTGACCCACTAAGCCACCCAGCCAGGGCAAGAGCTTCATTCTTGGGAAAGCTCTTCTTTCCAGGGTTGCAGGTGTATGTAGACTCCAGGTCAGTATGGAGTGGAATGTGTTGAGGCAGGAGAAGGAAGCAGATTTGCATGGAGGCCCCTCCCTCCTCTGAGGCAGGGGAGTGGATAAGAGAAGTGTGTGGAGCCAGGCTCAGGCTTGGGGTGTCAGAAGGCAGCATTGTTGGTGTAGCTCCACCATGACCTGGCCTCTGCTCCTGCTCACCGGCCTCACTCAGGGCCCAGGTGAGGCCTCTGTGGAAGGGACCGTGGGTTCACCTTGGCCTGATTCTTTGCCTCCTCTTCAGGCTCACCAGGTCCCCAGCACTGCACCCACCAGTGAGTGCTTTTGCTGTTTTCAGGGCCGTTGGCCCAGTCTGCCCTGACTCAGCCTCACTCAGTGTCCAGGGCTCTGGGACAGGCAGTCTCCTCCACCTGTGCCAGACACAGCGATGATTTTAGTTGTTATGATCATGTCTCCTAGTAAAAAGAATGACCAGGCATGGCCCTAAACTGCTGGTTTATAAAATCCAAAAATGGCCATCAGTGATCCCTTATTTATTCTCTTGATAAAAATGTGGAAAAAGAGCTACACTGCCCAGGCCTGGGCTGCCATTACAGGATGGGGCTGATTAGTGTTGTGCCCAGATTTCATGATTCCCAAGAACCCACAGGGAGCCAGCGAGTCCGATGCAAAAGCAAAGAGTCATTCATTTCAAACCTAGGTTTGGCTCCCCTGCCACACTCACCGATGCAACGGTAAACTCCAGTGGCCGAGAGAGAGAAAACTCTGTGTGGAGAGAGGTTTTATAGGGGTTTGGGGTAAGGGGAGGATAAAGGACTGTGGGCCCTGCCGATTGGCCAGGCACGAGTCGGTGTCTTATTACACAGGATGTGGTCATAGTGATGGCGTGCACTTCCCTTGACTATCTTCCGGGAAGAAGCTTGCTGAGCACATGGCCAAGTTAAGATGAAGGGCATAGCCCTTACCCTGGGGCAAGGTGGAGGGTGTAGCCCTTACCCTGGGGCAAGGTGGAGGGCGTAGTCCTCGCCCTTTCATTCCCCCCTTGTCTTGGAACTTCCGGCTCAATCATGAGACGGACTGCATTTCTATTCTACCATTGCTAGAGGCCCATACTGGGCACACAGAACTATCCCTATAAGCTTAACAAATGGCCCGGTGGAAGGGAAAGAACAACTTCTATTGAAACAGGATTTTTCTTCTTAAAATTCCTCCATGGCTATCAAAAAGCCAAATCAAGATTCCTGATGTTTGCATAAACACAACAAGAATGGTAACTGACTACCTTTGCTGGAATTTCATGGTTGAACCTTAATGTGCCCCGTAGGGCCAGGAAGCCAAGCCATCCAGCTGCCATCAGGCCTGCCTGCAGTATCTGCTGAGTTAGGTGAATCCCTCACCTGTAGATTCTCCACCTGAGCCCACACTCCAGGCTTTAAGGCCCTTCTCAGTAGCCCTCCTACTCGTTGCGGCCCAGAGTGTGTGGGGGTTCCGCAGGGATGCAGAGGCATCTTTACTGCTCCCTTTCTACTCTTACCAACCACCAGTGATGGTAGGGCATGGGCCTGACGCTCCAGCGCCAGCCATCTTCAGGGCTCTCAAGCAGGATACCAGGCTTTCTTCGTGGCATTCTTAGTGGCTTCAAGTCTTTAGAGCTCGGACAGGGCTCTTTAAAACATGATACTCCAGTCAAAGTTTTCCGTTAATAAAACCACTATTAGGAAACGTACTTATTTAGCATTGTCAGATTTCAGAGGAATTACATAAGGAGAAAAACATACTGATTTACTCTAAGATTTTCTGACTTTCCTTGCTAATTTCTTTTCATGGATTTAAAACAAAACAGTAACTGTTGGCATAAAACCTTCTTTCTATGCATAACCATGCCTCAGACCTTCTATTCTAAACAGGCTTTTTCTAGCTTTACTACCCCTGACATGGCATGGTGACTCAGGCCTGCAAGACAGTATTATAGGCTGCCAACTGTTAGCTGTCTCTCAAAAGAGACCAAAACCTGATGGGCACCCTTCCCTGCCCAGTTGGGCCCCTGCCCTCTTGGCAGCTAGGCACCCTTTACTTTTGGGGGTCACCCCACACAGCTCCCTTCCAGGACAGCCAACATACATTCAAACCTGCAAAAGAATCAAAAGTTAATATAACATATCAATACAATGAAACATAATATTGGCATCATGGCTGCTTCAGGTGGCCAAATCTACCACTAAACATGTGATTCTATATATGGTCCTTATCTCTTTGGAGCCATGTCCATGAAGATGCAGGCATTATCTAAGTGTATTACACAGTATTGTGGGGGCTCCTGGTGACAGGAGCGATTGCGAGTCATGTTACCGGCATCAGGCAGGTCAAGCACTCCGTAGCTTGAGCTTGAGCGGGTTGCGTTGATCTCGATCAATCGATGCTCCATTTGGTGATGAAGTCTTTCCGGATGGACCCAGGTCGCGACGCCGTCTACCTTGAGAGCGGTGGGGGTCGTCAGCACCACAATGTAGGGATCCTTCCAACGTGGTCCTAGGGTCTCCCGGCAGTGCCTTCTGACGTAGACCCAATCTCCTGGTCTGTGCTGATGAGGAGTTGGGGTTGGGCTGGTCTCATAGATGGCACGGAGGCGCGGCCAAATGTCCTCGTGCGCCCTCTGGAGCCCTCTTAAGGAAAGAGATTGTTAAAGAAAAGCCACCCAGTCCTCGCCAGTCTCTGAGTCAGACAGATTCCTCCTCTCTTGGAGAACTTCGAAGTCCTGATGGCTTCTAGGTAACCCTGTTTATCAGTTACAGCAGCAACAGGTACCAAACCCTTTCAGTACATTTGACCAGCTTCATTCCCGCTCACCTTTACAGATTCTAAGGCCTATTGTCTTCCTTTACCCAGCAAGCCAAATGACACTGGCCTGTGTTATTTAATTCAGCACAGGCAGGGAGAAGGGCCCATGAAATCTCTGCCCTGAGGAACTGTGAGCCCCACACTTAAATGTCCCAATCAGACTAGAAAAGCCACAAATACTTTTTAAATCTACCCCAGAATTCTAAAATCCCAACCTAGCACAGAATATACTTCCACACTTACATGAACAAATAATTATACCCAAGTAGACATACAAACATCAAATAAACGTTTATACTTACACCCTTCCAGTGAACAAGTACTTTTACAGTCTTGGGATCTTGAGCAGATAACAGGAATATAGCCCAAGTCCCCTGATGGGGGCCTGACAGGAACAGATGTGGGGTCCTCCCTTTCCCACATCCCAGGACAGGATTCTTGACCTATGTCTCATCCAGATAGAAATGGTACTCATATTGAACAAGGAAATCAAGACTAAATAGACACGATAACTAGATACATTCCCCATTAAGAACTTCGAGGTGCATATCACATTTATACCACAAAATACCAACAAATCAGTTTCAGTTGTGTCGAGATACAGAACAAGTCCCTGAACAGAGGCAGTAGAAAACTTCCTAGGAATGCTTCTTTTCTACCTTTTTAAAAGATAGGCCAGATCCGAACCCTTAGCCAGTCCGAGCTTTGACTTCCCTCCAGAAGCCCCAGAGACGGTGAATACCATCTAGAAGCCATTCCTCCAGATACAGGACAAGTACCTTAGAGATTCTTGATAATCTACATCAGTAATCCATTCACACAATCCCCCAAAAGTTAAAGAGGAAGGAAAGAACCATTCAATGTCCTTCAAGAGGATTTTGGCGAAACAACAAAATCAACAGATTTAACACATTGGAAAACCAAGGCCAGAAGTACACTCAGACGTTTCAGGGGTACTAAGGAAAGAGAAGTTAGGCCACGTCTAGCCCTTTTCACAATCTACCATCAGTGACAAGTCCCAGTTCACTGGTTTACCATTCATTTAATATTTCTTTTTCCTCCTAACTATTAAGGCCAAAACAGTCTCGGGCTTCTATTCTGTACACAGCAAAAGGTCAAGTTCAGCTTAAAACTATGCGCACTCGTTTTTAAACTGGTCTTTTCCTTTACATGTGCACAGAAATCCTGGATGCATTTATGAATTTGTAAAAGCTTTTCAATTCTCTATCTACAAGCCCTTTAAGAAATACAAGCTCTATTGTCAGCCCTTATAAAGCCAACTGCTCAAAATATTGGTCTATCATACCACTAAAATTATATTAAGACCATGATTGCTAATTTATTATTAAATAAATCTGGGAGGCAGGCACACTTTCTGCCCCATCTGCATTTCCTTAGTAAAACTCCGCCTTAAAACTCCACCCCTGAAATCCCATCCTGCCTCAGTGAGCAGACATTCCTTTTGTGATTAACTAAGTCAGAGAGCGGCCTGCTGTTCCAAGATGGCGGCCCCCAGGGGCACGGCATGGCATGCCATGCGGCCAACATGGCGGCTGCCAAGTCAGGCAGCTCAACATTGTGGAGGTCTAAACTGTTCTCTGACAGAAAAGATGATTTCCTTATTCTCACAATAAACAAGGGAAGAGCAAACCAAAACCCCTAAAAGATAGATGGCCAACATTATATTGCAGAACTTTTTAAAATCTTAGGTAGCAAATTAAATACACTAGCCCAAAACCCTATCCGAAAACGGACGGTGCGCACATTAGTTTTAAGCCAGCTTTTCTCCTAACACGTGCACAGAAATCCCAGACGCATTTACTTGGGGAGGGGGTGACCTGTTTCCACAGACCCTCACTCAGGCGGCCGCCCTACCGCCACACAAAGGAGGGGGGAGGGCAGTCCCCCTCCCTACACACTCCCACACTTTCACCAGACATTCATTCAGACTTTAAACAATCCATTCAATTCCTAACAACTTCCCAAAGCCTCCCCCAGTCTCCTTGAAATGATCAATCACAATACCCAAAGGTGCAGTCTGAGTCCATCCCATAACATCCATCCAGTACAAACACAGAACACTAAACAGGGCCCGAAAATACAGGCTTCCAATTCCATGGAAGCCAAACCCGAAAGCTAGACGTTGGCCTCACGCCAAACCGGCAGGAGAGACCCGCCTCGTCTCAAATCCGAGAGGGGCATATCCATCCCTCGTGAGGGGCATATCCATCCCTCCTGGGGTGAGGGGCATATCCATCCCTCCTGGGGAGTGGAACATCTTCCAACTCTCCCCCGCCTGTGGTCGTTCACGGCGCGTCCGCCTAGACCCCTCAGGCAATTCCAGATTCCAGAAACGAGCTCACACTGAACAGAACATACAACGACACACACATACCGCAGTCAGTCAGACTCTTCGGATCGGGGTCCCTCGATGGTCTTGGGAATCCCGGACGAGCCCCCAAAAGTTGTGCCCAGATTTCATGATTCCCAAGAACCCACAGGGAGCCAGCGAGTCCGATGCAAAAGCAAAGAGTCATTCATTTCAAACCTAGGTTTGGCTCCCCTGCTACACTCACCGATGCAACGGTAAACTCCAGTGGCCGAGAGAGAGGAAACTCTGTGTGGAGAGAGGTTTTATAGGGGTTTGGGGTAAGGGGAGGAGAAAGGACTGTGGGCCCTGCCGATTGGCCAGGCACGAGTCGGTGTCTCATTACACAGGATGTGGTCATAGTGATGGCGTGCACTTCCCTTGACTATCTTCCGGGAAGAAGCTTGCTGAGCACATGGCCAAGTTAAGATGAAGGGCATAGCCCTTACCCTGGGGCAAGGTGGAGGGCGTAGTCCTCGCCCTTTCATTTAGTACTGTTGTTCTTCACATGAGCCATGGCACTACCCACTGCCGGAGTCCATTCATTGTCTTCACTAGCTGAGTTTAGACAGAGACCCCCCCAAAAGCTAGTAGCCCTTGAAAGTCCTAGTAAAGGTCAGGGCTTGAAAGTCCTAGCAAAGGTCAGGGCTGTGCACCACCCAGTTAATCTAGGAACCACTCAGTTAATTTAGGTAATAATAGTTGAAGCATCCCCACCTTAGTTCCCTTAATTCCTTAGATACTTATGTAGATCCTTCTTGATTATTGTTAATCAGATACTCCCAGAAATCTATTGATGGGCTAATCAGATACTTTGTCTATTCCTGGAAATTTTCTGCTGATCTGTGTGTCATTGAAACCTCCTTACCCTAAGGGCTACTCCAGATCAATAAAAGATTGGAGCGGCCTGACCAAGGAGGAAGTCCTTCGGGACTTGCCGCCTGGTCCCCCAATATTGCAAAATTATCTCGCATCTTTTTCTCTCATTTGCTGTGCGGCTCCTCTTTCAGATACCGAACCCTACTCCACGCAGAACGTGGAGGGAGTCTCACTCGACAATCCACAGTGGTGCTTGTTTGTGGGAACGTGAGACCAACACCTGCCCTGGGCTCACAGGCGCCCTCCTTGCTCTGAAGATGCTTCACCACCCCGAGCAGGTGCTCATGCAACATGGCTCTGAGGAAAATTCATCCTCTCTCTGTCCTTCCTCCTCTCACAAAGCATTGAGAGCACAGTTGTTTTCTTCAGATAGTGTCCTCTCTCACACACAATCCCAAAGCAAACTCTCCGTTACTGGCTGGTTGTCTTTACTTGTGTTTTGTGCATCCAGATGACCACTCATTCAACCTTTCATTGTAACAGCCACAAGGAGGCCCCTCGTGTGCTTATTGGGTAGGTTTCCCACAATCCTCTGGGAAATCCCCACTTTAAATCCCTTAGCCTCTTGAAGGGAAAGAACGGAACTTGAAAGAACTAAGCAGAACTAAGCAGAAATGCACCCTCCTCCCTCTTCAAGGACGAAGCCGGGACATACTCTTCTCCCTCTCCTCTATCTTGTCTTGCAAGGCTGGGCCCTCAGCCCAAGCCGCTCCACCCCCCCCCCCGAGAGTGACCACAAGAATGCTGGTATTGTCCTAACTCTCCCAACCACCCACCTGAGTGGACCAATGAAGCTCCAGAAATGTAGCGACGGTCCTAATAAGGCTACAGTGGAGGATGGCTCCAACCTTCAGAATATGATGGTCACTTCCTGACCCTTATGCTGTAAAACCCTGACCAATCTCTGTAACTCACGCCACCCCTAAAGCCCACCCCAAATAGCTAGCCCTATATAACCTTTGTTCTCCTGGGACACTCTCTCTCGCCTCACTGCTGTGCCGGATAGAGGCTGGGAGCCAATTCTAGAATTGATCAATAAAGACTCGTTGCTTTTGCATCGGAGGAGGCTTCCTGGTGGTGGATTATTGGGGACCCCGAGCTCTGGGCATAACACTCTCATACCTGTGCAGACCACCTGGATTCAGTTCTCCACAAATGAAGTGGGAATGAGAATAAAGGAAAATATTATTTCCTTCTCTTCCTTTCTCCCCTCCTTCCAATTTGATTTTCTGTCTTTTTATGCTCCCAATACTTCCCAGAACCTAGGAAGGTTTGAGGCTGGGTTTTGAGTGAAAGGTTCTGTGTCCTCTCAGAATCACCTCTGCACTCAGGTATCTAAAGGATGCTTCTAAAAGCAGCCCATGGCTGCTTGGATCTTGCAGAATCTGTGGGAGGTGGCCCCATTCCTCAGGGGTCCCCAAAGATTTCCGTGATGCTGCAACACATTTCCAGTGATAATCCCAGTTAAAGTGCATCAAACAGCACAAGTACACATAACTATCAGGCCAAGAAGTTCAGGACTGTTGAAGGAAGCTGGGCCAAGGTGCCACAAGCCCTGGTGTGTGACCTCATGATCCAAAGGCTGTAAGCCATCTCTGACTTCCAGCCCTGCAGATGTCAGCTCTTAGAAATGACATGGATGATCACCCTACCTGGAAGTTAAGTCTTTGCTATAATTTTCTCCATTTAAGTCACTTGGTGACATTTTCCCAAGTACTGCTTTGTTTACCATCATGCTTTAATCGTCCAAGCTGCAACAGTGACCCATGTAAACCCTCTCCAGTTGTGTCACAGCGCAGTGGGAAAGAGTCCCTGTTAATGAAGACGCGGAGAAGATCCTGAGTCCCAGCCCCACATCTGTGTAAAGCTGGTCAGAGGGGTGAGCCTGCCTGTAGGGTGTATGTGTTTGTGTGTGTGTGTGTGTGTGTGTGTGTGTGTGTGAGGGGGCGGGGGGAGAGCAATGTCGCTATGCTGGACACCAGTACGAACCAGAGAGTAATGGCTCTGCTGACCCTCCACCGTGGCATCTGAGATTGGTTGTGGCTCCTGACTGTAACAGCAGAGCCCATAGGTTGCATGTTATTTCGATCTTCATAGGACTGTGGGAGCCCCCACTGGCCCTTCTAGTGTTTCTCCTCAAAGGTGGACCACCATTTCCTTTTAAGAAGGTAGTCACTATTTCATAAGAGGGACTATTACCAGGAGAACCAGGACAAGCTGTTGGGTGCTCAGGGTCTCTCTGATGAGACCTTGCTGGAATAAGAAGCACACTGTTCCCTGGGTATTTGGGGTCTCAGATGGGAGACATGGTCCCTGCATTTCTCAAGTAACACCATTGGACACCTGTTTAATTTTTATTGGATGCGGAAGAAGGGTCATTTTTGATGGAAGGGATTAGAAGTGCTTTAGGTGTCACTATGGCCAATGTACCCATCACTCTTCTCCCATAAGATTCAGTCAGAGACTCAGCACCACAGAGCATGACCTTTCATGTGTCACAGAACCTCCGTGTCAGGTGCCTCTCTCTTTATCATGTACTATTTCCGGATGTTTCATCTTTCTCCCTAGTTGGCATTCTGAAAGGAAATTATTATATCTCTTTGACCTGAAAGTATGGGTTTGGGAATAAATATTAGTGTGTTTAAATGTATTTGTTTAGCTCTATTGGTTATTAACTATTTTTGCAAGTGGTCCTTTTGCCTGCTCTGGCAGCCATCATGCTTAGCATGTCTACGTCACGTGTTATCATGTGGGCACACGGGTAGAGGATGGTGTTAAATGAGAGTGGTTACTCCTGCAGCACTGGCCCTGGGTCCCTCTGGTCCTGACAGAACAAGGCGCAATGAACGAGGACAAGGTGCAACTCCATGAAGGTCAGAGGTCTGCTTCCTGCAGGAAGGATGAGGATAACTGGAATGTGCCTAGGGCTTCCCACACTTTTCCCAGGAGATGAGGATTCAGTCTACTTGGTCCACAGGTCCAGCTGATGGATTTAAGAACAGGTCAGGGATTAGTACCATTTCACTGTTATCTCACACCAAAGACATTACTGTGGAAACTGACTTAATGGAGCACATACAGGTTTAGGCACTGACACTGAAGCCATGGTATCACATAGAATATTGTCACTGCCTAACATATCCAATTTACACGGCTCTGCTCCATCACAGATGTCTGACCTCCCTTAGCCAAGTTGTCACCACCCTTTGCTCTTCAGAATGTCTGTGCTGTGGTATGAACAATAATACAAACTTTGTGCCCTAGCTTTGTGGGAGCATCTTGATCCATAGGACTTCCAGTCATTACCTGAGTACAGTGCCATGTCAATCTGGCAAGGACCACTCGGTTCTGACTTGTCTGTTCTCCAAATCCAACTCTTTCCAGAAGAATACACCCCGCCAACCATCTCTCTGTGCATGAGGCAGATTTTGCCACCAGAAGTCACATGGCTCAGAGGTGAGGATTCCCAGTGGATCATGTAGGGGGTACAGTGAAGAACATGGTGTGCCCCATTTGAGATCCTGCCACACTCTTGGGAGAAGACCTGGGGTTAGGTTTCTTGCCAAGTCACCTCCCTGAATCTCAAACTCAGGATCCCACTTCGTGTTTTCCTCTCACTGCAATCAATCCTACTGAGCTCTCTCCATCATGGGTATTGTGACCTTCAACGTTGTGGGAAGTCATTCTGTCTTCCCTTGATCCCATTTTCTTTTTACCCACTTGCCCTCCTGCAATTGATTTTACTCAACGTCTAATGTCTCCTCAGGCAAGGCAAAGAGCTACCTCAGGAGCACTAACCCTCTGCCAAAACTACCTAGAAACAAGCAAAATGGTCCTAAGGGGAGGGTCTGGTCCACCTCCTGTGGCCGGTGACAGCCCATGCGAAAGGAAGTGGGATACAAAGGTAACTGGGCTCAGATGCATGTAGAAGTTATCGAGGGGCCAGGTACTGAGCTGGATTGGACTTGAAAGAGTAAGAGAAGCAGACAGAGCAGAGTCTGCCACCTCCCTCTCAGCTGCCTTCTCTGACTCTCAGGGTGAATCATCTTAGGCCGTCAGGGGGCACCGCTGTCCTCATATGGGGAGGAAGTTTGCTGTGGTTTACCCCTGACCTGTATGAAGTCCTCACTGGTGTTTAACAGGAGATTCTCTTGAGTCTGTGTCTGCCACAGAGGGGTATGCCCTGTGTCTGCTGTGTCCCAACATTTCAACTTCCCAATATTTCTACTTCTGGAAGTGGCAATAACGGGCCCCGAGCATCAGACACTGTGCAGATTGGGACAAGGGGGGCATGAGGACTCATTGCAACTGAGAGTGTCAAGGAAATGGCTGAGAAAGAATAAACGAGTCCAGATTTGTCCATGGTTCTGGAGTAACCAAGCGATTGGATGTTTTCCGAGACAACCTCAGTCACTGTCCGCTCTTTCCTCCCAATGTCACATGAGGGAAGTCCTCAATTCCTCAGTCAAGTACCATGTTGATGCCCACAGGAGAAAAGACAAGGACATCAGAGGTTGGATCCAGTCACCAGGTCTCAGTGTGTCCTGAGTAAGAAGAAACACTCAAACTATTCCCATTCTCTCAGGTTGGCTCACCAGATTGTGTTCTTGGTCTTTTCAGGGTCCTTTGTCCTTGTCTGCCCTCAGGGTCCTGTGCCTTGTCTGGCACACCTGGAAAGTAGGTCACCATCTGCTTGCTGGAAGAAGTGATGGCACTGGCTGTTACATTTATGTCTCCTGGTACCGTTTATGCCTCTGACATGGCCCCTAACCTCCTGATTTATGGGGTCACACTGGCCCTCAGGAATCCCTGAGCACTTCTCTGGCCCCAAGTCTGGCAACACAGCCATGCTGACCATGCCTGGGCTGCAGTTGGCCGACGAGGCTGATCATTACTGTTGCTCACACACAAGGAGTGACACTCTTTACACAGTGGAGCCAGCTCATGAGACAGTGGAAACTCAACTGGCCTTGTACTCACAGGCTCCCTTCGTGCCCTGAAGATGCTTCCACAGCCTTCATTCACAATGGGCTGGAGAAACATTGCAGGAGCCTCTCTCACCATGGCACTCAAACTGTCTCTCTAGCTTATTCTTTTTTTTAATTTTTTTTTTAAATTTATTGCTTAAAGTATTACAAAGGGTATTACATATGTGTCCATTTTATCCCCCCGCCCTAGACAGTCCCCTAGCCTCCCCTATCCCCCAATGTCTTATGTCCACTGGTTATGCTTATATGCATGCATACAAGTCCTTTAGTTGATCTCTTACCCCCCTACCTCCTGCCCCCCATCCCTCCCCGGCCTTCCCGCTGCAGTTTGACAATCTGTTTAAGGCAGCTCTGCCTCTGTATCTATTATTGTTCAAAAGCTTATAATGGTCTCTATTATCCATGAATGAGTGAGATCATGTGGTATTTCTCCTTCATTGACTGGCTTATTTCACTTAGCATAATGCTCTCCAGTTCCATCCATGACGTTGCAAATGGTAAGAGTTCCTTCCTTTTTAGAGCAGCATAGTATTCCATCGTGTAGATGTACGACAGTTTTCTAATCCATTCATCTACTGATGGGCATTTAGGCTGTTTCCAGATCTTAGCTATGGTGAATTGTGCTGCTATGAACATAGAGGTGCATATATCCTTTCTGATTGGTTTTTCTGGTTTCTTGGATATATTCCTAGGAGTGGGATCACAGGGTCAAATGGGAGTTCCATTTTCCGTTTTTTAAGGAAACTCCATACTGTCTTCCATACTGGCTGCACCAGTCTGCATTCCCACCGGCAGTGCACAGGTGTTCCTTTTTCTCCACATCCTCTCCAGCACTTGTCGTTTGTTGATTTGTTGATGAAAGCCAGTCTGACAGGTGTGAGATGGTACCTCATTGTTGTTTTGATTTGCATCTCTCGGATGATTAGTGACTTTGAGCATGTTTGCATATGTCTCTTGGCTTTCTGAATGTCCTCTTTTGAAAGGTGTCTATTTAGAACCTTTGTGCATTTTTTGATTGGATTGTTTATCTTCCTTTTGTTGAGTTGTATGAGTTCCCTATAAATTTTGGAGATTAGGCCCTTATCAGATATGATATTGGCAAATATTTTTTCCCACACAGTGGGTTTTCTCGGTGTTTTGTTGATGGTTTCTTTTGCTGTGCAGAAGCTTTTTATTTTGATGTAGTCCCATTTGTTCATTTTCTCTTTAGTTTCAAGTGCCATAGGAGCTGTATCTGTGAAGAAATTGCTTCGGCATATGTCTGAGATTTTGTTGCCTTTGGATTCTTCTAGAATTTTTATGGTTTCCCGTCGTACATTTAAGTCCTTTATCCATTTTGAGTTTATTTTTGTGTATGGTGTAAGTTGGTGGTCTAGTTTCATTTTCTTGCATATATCTGTCCAATTTTCCCAACACCATTTATTGAAGAGACTATCTTGGCTCCATTGTATGTTCTTGCCTCCTTTGTCAAATATTAATTGAGCATATTTGTTCGGGCCGATTTCTGGGCTCTCTATTCTATTCCATTGATCTATATGCCTATTCTTGTGCCAGTACCAGGCAGTTTTGAGAACAGTGGCTTTGTAATACAACTTAATATCTGGTATTGAGATCCCACCTACTTTGGTCTTTTTCAGGATTGCTATAGCTATTCGAGGTCTTTTTTTATTCCAGATGAATTTTTGGAGAGTTCGTTCTAGATCTCTGAAGTATGCCGTTGGTATTTTAATGGGAAGTGCGTTGAATTTATAGATTGCTTTGGGTAGTATGGACATTTTAATGATGTTGATTCTACCAATCCATGAACACGGTATGTTCTTCCATCTGTTTATGTCTTCCTCTATATCTTTTTCAACGTCCTGTAGTTTTCTGAGTAGAGGTCTTTTACCTCTTTAGTTAAGTTTATTCCTAGGTAGCTTAATTTTTTTGGTGCGATGGTAAACGGGATTGTTTTTATAATCTCTCTTTCTGAAAGTTCACTATTGGTGTATAGAAATGCCTCAGATTTCTTGGGGTTAATTTTGTATCCTGGTACATTGCCAAATTCATGTATTAAGTCTTGTAGCTTTTTGATGGAGTCTCTAGGGTTCTGTATGTATAATATCATGTTGTCTGCAAGTAAGGATAGTTTTACTTCCTCTTTTCCAATTTGAATGCCTTTTATTTCTTCTTCTTGCCGAATTGCATGGCTAACACTTCCAGTACTATGTTGAACAGGAGTGGTGAGAGGGGGCATCCCTGTCTTGTTCTTGTTCTTAGGGGAAACGGTGTTAGTTTTTGTCCATTGAGTATGATGTTGGCTGTGGGCCTGTCATATATGGCTTTTATTATGTTGAGGTATGATCCTTCTACTCCCACCTTGCTGAGAGCTTTTATCAAAAATGGGTGTTGAATTTTGTCAAATGCTTTTTCTGCATCAATTGATATGACCATGTGGTTTTTTTCTTTCAGTTTGTTTATGTGATGTATCACGTTTATTGATTTGCGGATATTGTACCATCCTTGCATCCCTGGGATAAATCCTACTTGGTCATGGTGTATGATCTTTCTGATGTAATGCTGGATCCGATTTGCTAAGATTTTGTTGAGGATTTTGGCATCTATGTTCATGAGGGATATTGGCCTGTAATTCTCTTTCATTGTGTTGTCTTTATCTGGTTTTGGTAATAGGGTGATGCTGGCTTCATAGAATGAGCTTGGAAGTGTTCCTTCCTCTTGAATTTTTTGTAGTAGTCTGAGGAGGATAGGTTTTAGTTCTTCCTTGAATGTTTGGTAAAACTCCCCTGTGAGGCCATCTGGTCCTGGGCTTTTGTTTGCTGGAAGCTTTTTGATGACTGCTTCAATTTCTTCTATAGTTATTGGCCTGTTGAGATTTTTAGATTCTTCCTGATTGAGTTTTGGAATGTTGTATTTTTCTAGGAATTTGTCCATTTCCTCCAGGTTGTCTAGTTTGTTGGAGTAGAGCTGTCCATAGTATTTTTTAACAATCATTTGTATTTCTGTGGGGTCTGTGGTTATTTCGCCTCTATCGTTTCTGATTTTGTTTATATGGGTCCTCTCTCTTTGCTTCTTGGTGAGTCTGGCTAGAGGTTTGTCAATCTTGTTTATCCTTTCAAAGAACCAGCTCCTGGTTTCATTGATTTTCTGTATTGTTTTTTTGGTCGCTATGTCATTTATTTCTGCTCTAATCTTTATTATCTCCTTCTTTCTGCTCACTCTGGGTTTTTTGTTGTTGTTGTTGCTCTCTTTCTAATTCTTTGAGATGTAGAGTTAGCTGATTTACTACCATTTTTTCTTGTTTTTTGAGATAGGCCTGTAGAGCTATAAACTTCCCTCTCAGGACTGCTTTCATTGTGTCCCATAGGTTTTGGATTGTTGTGTTTTCATTGTCATTAGTTTCCAGGATGTGTCGTATTTCTTCTTTGATTTCATTGGTAACCCAATCAATATTTAATAGCATGCTATTCAGCTTCCAGCTGTTTGAGTATTTTGGGTTGTTTTTATTGTAGTTTATTTCTAATATTATGCCATCGTGGTCTGCGAAGACACTTTTTATGATTTCAATCTTCTTGAATTTGGGGATACTTTGCTTGTGACCCAATATATGCTCTACATTTTGAATATGTCTTATGAGCATTTGAGTAGAATGTATATTCCCTGGCTTTGGGGTGAAGTGTTCTGAAGATGTCTGTTAAGTCCATCTGAACTAGTGAGTCATTTAGGATTGCTGTTTCTTTGCTGATTGTTTGTCTAGAGGATTTATCCAGTGTTGTCAGTGGTGTATTAAAGTCCCCGACTATGATTGTATTGTTGTCGATCTCTCCTTTGATATCTTCCAGGAGTTTTTTTATGAATTTGGGTGCTCATGCATTGGGTGCATATATGTTTACCAGAGTTATATCTTCTTGTTGTATTGATCCCTTTAGTATTATGAAGTGGCCTTCCTTATCTCTTGTTATGGCCTTCACTTCGAGGTCTATTTAGTCCGATATAAGTATTGCTACCCCAGCTTTCTTTTCCTTTCCATTTGCCTGAAAGATATTTTTCCATCCTTTCACTTTCAGTCTGTGTGAGTCCCTTCTAATGAGGTGGGTTTCTTGTAGACAGCAGATGTATGGGTCATGTTTTTTTATCCATTCAGCCACTCGATGTCTTTTGTTTGGAGCATTTAGTCCATTTACGTTTAAAGTTATTATTGAAAGGTACTTGTTTGTAGCCATTTCTGTTTTTGTGTGGCTGTTTTCTTTCTTTGCTTTTTATTTCTTATTTTTATACCAGTCCCTTTAGCATTCCTTGCATTGCTGGCTTGGTGGTGATAAACTCTTAGCCTTTTTTTGTCTGTGAAGCTTCTTATTTCCCCTTCAAGTTTGAATGATAGCCTTGCTGGATAGAGTATTCTTGGATTCAGACCTTTGCTTTGCATCACTTTGTAAATTTCCGTCCATTCTTTTCTGGCCTGATGTGTTTCTGTTGAGAAATCATTTGACAATCTAATGGGAGATCCCTTGTATGTAACTTTCCGTCTCTCTCTTGCAGCCTGTAAGATTCTCTCTTTGTCCTGAACATTTGCCATGGTAATTATGATGTGTCTTGGTGTGGGTCTTTTCGGGTTCACCTTGTTTGGGACTCTCTGGGCTTGTGTGACTTTTTTCTTCCCCACCTCAGGGAAGTTTTCTGATATTATTTCTTCTAATAGGTTTTCTAATCCTTGTTCATCCTTCTGTTGTTCTGGTACCCCTATTATTCGTATGTTGTTTCGTTTCATGTTGTCCCAAAGCTCCCTTAGGCTCTCCTCCTGTCTTTTAATTTTTTTCTCCAATTGCAGTACATTTTGTGTGTGTTTTGCTTCCTTGTCTTCTAATTCACTAATTCGGTCCTCCGCTTCTCCTAGTCTACTGTTGATACTTTCAATGGAGTTTTTCATTGCAGCTATATCACTCTTCATTTCTTCTTGGGTCTTACTTAAGTTGTTGATTTTTTCATCTGTTTCTTCTAGCTTCTTCCATATGTTATCGATTTTTTCATCTGTTTCTTCTTGCTTCTTGCAGAGGTTGTCGATTTTTTCCTCCATCCGGTTTATGCACTCTAGGACCCTTATTCTGAATTCTTTGTCTGTCATGTTGCATGCCTCTGTATTACTTAGCTGCTTTTCTGGAGAGTCCTCCTTCTCTTTCATTTGGGGGTTTCTTTGTCTACCCATGTTTGATCTCACTGACATATCTATACGTTGAGTCGTTCAGTGGTTGCTCCCTTGGTGGCAGTGACTCCTTGGTCTGTGGTTGCTCTTCGGGCGGTTGTGGTAGCAGCTGCTCTTCAGTTGGCAGCAGCTCCTCTGGTGGGTGCTGTTCACAGCTGTGGTGGCTCTTCTGGCTGGTGGGGCGAGGTTTCACGTACAGCTGCTGTTCCTCAGCAGAGGGTGTTGGTGCTCAGGAGGTTGCTGTTGCTTGGATCTGCTGCGTTGATTTAAAGGCACAAAATACAACACAACAAGGCACCACGTACCAGGCACTATACAGAAATATATTCACGATATTAATAACCCCAAAAAAAGGTGACCACCTGAATTAAGAGAATTAGGGGATAAGGAAGAAGGAAGAGAAAAAGATAAAAGAGAAAAAAGAAAAGAAAAGAAAAGTAGGGACCAAAAAAAGGAGTGCAAAAATGAAATTGGGAAAAAGGAGGGGGGAAAATAAAAGCGAGAAAAGAAAAGAAAAGAAAAAAAAAAAGAGCGAAAAGAGAGAATGAAGTGGAAGAGGGGAAGAGACTTTTTTATATGAGGAGAATACTCCTATAGAACAGCCATTAATCCCAACAAATTCCAGCAACAGCTCCCTGGAGATGAATGCAAACTAGAAACAACCAATAATATAACGATGAAAATAGAATGGAGAACACTAATCCCAAAATAAAATAAAGAGAAAATATAATGGCACTTTAAAAAAAATTGTAAAATGGTAGCAGTAATAATACTGGTTAAAAATAAGAAGGTAGTAATTAAAAGGGTAAAATCAGGTGATGGAAAAAAGAAGAAAAAGAAAAAAAAGAAGAAAAGAAAAAAAAAGAAAAAAAAGAAGAAAAGAAAAAAAAAATTGGTTTCTTAGTTAAAAGGTGAAAAAAGAAAAAAAAATTGCAGTAGTAAAGGTCCTTCGGTTCTTCTATTCTTCAGTGTGGCTCGCCTTAGACCTGCCAGGTATTCAGGAGAGTGTTGAGTTTCCCTGCGATACACTGTTCCTCTGTGTTGTAAACCACAGTCCTTATTTTAAAGCAAGCCGCATTTGTTTCCCAGACTGCCTTATTTTGTGTTTACCAAAGAGTCAGTTTGTGGGTCAACCTCTGGGTGGCAGTGTTCTGGGGCTGGCCTCTGAGGCTATAGGGCCTCTCTGTCCAGTGGAAGTTCACTGCCCAGAGCTGGCTGCGCAATAGTTAGTTACTGGTGCTGTGTTGTTGCGGGGATTGAAAATCCCTCCCTCTCTAGCTTATTCTTTTGGGACAGTGACAGTTTCCTCTTTACCTGTGTGTCAGAGTCCCAGAACATGCAACTCTTTCCATCTCTTCAACTGCAGTCATGGGGAGAAGAGGGCGAGCATGCATGGGGCCATTTTACCGTTCTCAGGAGAATCTCCACTTTAAGTGCTTTCATCTCTACCGCAGAGCAGAGCGCCAGAGATGGATTTTCTTCTACTGTTGCCCACTTCAATTCTGAGTGCCCAGGCTCTCTTGGCAGGATGGCCCTCCTCAGTGGGTGGTCCCTCTCTGGGCCCGTTGCTGAAAGAAGAGCAACTGAGAAAAGGGGACTGTGTTGCTGAGGGACTGAGGAGAGTCAGGTGCTCTCAGTCTTTTGGGATACCTCATTGTGACACCATATCCAAGGAGGCTGAGCAGTAAAGGTCTTGAGTTGCAACTCTGTTTTACGGAGAATGTCCTCTCCATTAGAGCAATGGACTCCTAATCTGGAGGCGGTTCTCACAATGCCTCTCTCCCTATCACCTGGCCTCTTTCCAAAATGGCTCCTTTTTCCCCACAAGGGAAGAGATCCCGGGTGTGTGTGTGCCCTCTTTGCAAGGACCCTCAAGGGGTCTGCGATACGTCGATGAGTTTCTACCTGGCACATATGTATTTCTGCTGTGTATATACAATGCCAAGAACTGTTTGGATGTCTCAATCAGCCTGGCAGAAGCACTGGAAAAACTGCACTGTGACTGATTCTTGCCATTTTTCCAGGATTTCCCCGGTTTTAGCACTGAACGCGTATATCTTAGCAAGGTCCTCATTCTCAGGGAAATTAGGATAGGTGTTCATGGTGAAGATTAATTTAATGGTGATCTCGAGTGGGCTACGGGGTTCTGTGATTACACATTATTTCTGGGTGTATCTGTGAGGGTGTTCCTGGCTGTGACCGACATGTCACTGGCTGACTCAGTTTAGCAGACACATTGCCCTCCCGTGAGATTGAGCTCAAACAACCCGCTGAGGATCTGAGAAGAACAAAAGGCCAGGTAAGAAGGATCTGAGCCCCCCTGTGTCTCATGGATTGAATGGGGACATCTCATCTCACCTTCTCCTGCCCTCAGACTGAACTTTACATAATCTTCTTCCCTGGTTCTCAGGCCTTTGTAGTGAAATTGAGTGGCAACACCAGCTTTCCTGTCTCTGTAGCTTAGTGGGCAGCTCCTGGGACTTTCCTGCCTCAGTAATCAATAACCATGTGAGAACCTATTTTATATATCCAGGGTGAAGCAAAAGTAGCTTAACAGTTGTTCATGTGGAAAAGAATACCATGATTAATAAATAATAATACAGGCATAAACTCTGTGTTTCCCATACTCACAGCTGTAAACCTGCCTGTGCCCCATCCGTGTGTTTCTGAGTCAGGACAGACGGAGCCCAATGACAGAGCCGAGGGAATCAAGCCCGCCTTAGGGTGTCCTTACTTTCCTACTGCAGGAGTTACAGTGCTGAAGGCAGAGGAATCCTAGGACATCCCCCATTGCTGTGTGGGACAAAGGTAACAAGAACATCACAGGATGGCTGGGGTTAGGGCGATCCAAATCCTGCCCTTCTCGGGGACCACGGGCAGAGCTGGAGATTGGAAATTCTCCCTCAACCCCTTCTTGATCCCGCTCTGTTGGGAGATGCTTACTGGCACTTCCAGTAAAGGAATTATCCTGACACAATCAACATTGATACAAACAGTAAACATTCTTTGTGTCCCACTTAGGAATGGCTCAGCATGCAGCTAATGAGACTCTACACAGCAAAGGATAAAAACGAAAGTACCTTTCCCAACTACAGGCCCTTGCTGACCCCTTGCGGCCTTAGATAGTGAATACCGAGCACCATGCTCTGCTCCTACTCCTGGCATCCCTCCCCAGCTCATGACCAGGGCCCGGGCCCCTCTGATCCAATTCACGATCCTTTAAAGTCCGCCAGAAAGGCTTATGTTGGGCAAAGATGTGTCGCCCATGGTAAAGCCTTTCTTCTTTGAAAGCAAGGATATACCTTCGCACAGACCCCAGTCCATTTTGAGATGTGTCAACAGCACCCTCTCCTTAATGGTTTCCCCACCTTGGTAGGAACACCTTGGAACTTAGAGGGGATGGAAGCCACCTCTGATGCCCAGAGAAGACCTCTGACAGAGCATGGAACTATCGACTCCCCACAGGTCTCTGGGTAATGAGAATCCCATGGAGCTTGGCCTAGAGGTTAGCTGATGTCAGCTATCCACAAACCAGTGAACCATGACGATCAGGGTTGCTACCTTCTGGGTCTAGTTCCACGGCTTCTGGTTTAGCAGTCATGGCAACTTGAAAACGTCACCTGTCTTCTGTGCTGACAAGGGTAGGTGTCTGAGAAAATTGCAATGTCAGTGACTACCCAAGTCAAAGGTATTGAGAAGCTATGGACCGGGAGCTAACATCAGGCCGCTGTCCTCCTGAAGTGTACACAGCCCCTGTCCCCTGAAAACGTATAACATGTCCTTTTTCTTTCCATTATGTTTTTCATGGCAGTTATTTTTTAAAAATCTTTATTGTTGAAAGTATTACATATGTCTGTTTCCTTCCCCCCAGCGACCCTTCCAGGCCACTCCAGCTCCCTTCCCCAGGCCCTGACCTCCCCCATTGCCTGCTTCTGTGGGTTGTGCATACATTCACACAAGGTCCTTGGTTGGTTATGTCTCAGCCATCACCCACTCACCCTCCCCTGCCTTCCCTGTGAGTTTCCACAGCCTGTCCATGCTTCCATGTCTCCGCCTCCATGATTTTTAAATCAATGTATTTTGTTCATGAGATTCCAAATAAGAGTGAGATCACACGATACTTGTGTAGTTCTGGCTGGCGTATTCCCTGAGCATAATGCTCTATAGGTCCACCCATGCTTAGCAAATGAAAGAGTTCTTCCTTTTTTTCTGCTGAGTAGTATTCCATTGTGTCAATGTACAGCAGTTTGTTTGTCTTATCCACTCACCTGTTGATAGGCACTTAGGTGCTTTCCAAATCTTAGCAATTGTAAATTGTGCTGCTATGAATATAGGGGAACATGTATCCTTAATGATGTGTGTTTTGGGTTTCCTAAAATATATTCCTAGAAGTGAGATGGCAGTGTCATATGGGAGTTCTGTTTTCAATTTTTTTATGGACATGCCATTTTGTTTGTCATTATGGCTGCACCAGTCTGCTTTCCCATCATCAGTGTGCTAGGGTTCCCTTTCCTCCACAACCTTGCCAGCACTTGTCATTTGTCGATGGTACCCATTCTGACAGGAGTGAGGTGATTCCTCATTGTCCTTTTAATTTGCTCAATGTCCTTTTGGTTTCTGGTGTGTTGAAGGTGCTCTTTACATATTGACCTTTATACTCTACGTTCATATTTAGGGTTTTGTAGTAGCTAATAATTAGATTTGCCTCATAATTTTTGTTGAGTTCAAAGATCCATTTATTTGACTTATGAAGAATAATTGATGGTCATTCCCTTTTTGCTACTTTCTAAGCACAAAAAATGTAGTTTGTGTAGACGTTATTCCTCAATTTCTTCTTTCAACAGATATTTACACGTGTGCCTTCTGAGTGCTAAGTACGAGAAACACCATATTTTATTCAGCAATGAGTTTTGTGGTAAAGACAACAGATATTCAAGGAAAAGAAAGTAAGTACTATTATGCACAAGAATGTTGAGAAGGAAAATAAGGGTGGTAATTTAGGCGGAATCAGTGGGGGCACTTGAAAACGCTTTTATTCATAAAAAATCAAGGGAACCAAGGGTATTAGCTAAATCTTGAATGTTGGGGATGTGGCAGAGGTGCGTAGATCTCGAGGGAATATTTTAGACCCAGAATATGTGAATGGCTCTTCTGGCTGTCACTCTGTATCAGGGCCCCTGTGTGGCAGAAATTTTATTGGGATTTGTTTACAAAAGTAATACCAAATTTTCCTTCTGAAGTTGTTTATGTGCATCAGTTACTATCCCATCAGTTATGTTTACACAGCCAATTTGACTTTGGGACATCAGCGAATTTAAGCATTTATGATAATGAAAATGCTACATTTTAAAATGTTATATTCATAGACCCATTTAAGTAAAAATAGCTGAGTGATGTAAACATACGATAGATTATGTAATGATTCTATTTCATAATAGAAGAGATGAAATCATTTTAAACTGTAAGCAAAGAATGCAATTCAAATGGAGAATTTTTACTTCTGGCATTTTAACCAGAGAAGTAATAAAAATAATACAGACTATAAGTAAAATAAACAAATCACTCTGAACGAATGATTCAATACTTTATTTCCAAGCTAGTACACACTTGTTGACCACCTGGGCACACTTTAAAATGAATAAAAGCTGACAATGCAAAAATGAAGAGAGGGCAATGCATGTAATCTCTCATCATATGGGAGACATGTAAAACTTTGCTTATTTCTAGGGGGCATTTGCATAACTTTTAATAATCAATATATATGGCCCACACTTTTTCCTCCACCTTAGTGGTTTCCTGAGTCCGCACCCCATCTAATTAGCAGCTCCAGCCAAGCTGTTTGTAGCAGCTTTTCCATATGCATGGCCTGGCCTGGCTCAGGCTTCAGACTCTCTAACACCTCTCAAACAAGCAGCAGCTGGCATCAGAAAAAAATGTTAAAAACAACCCAAGATCCAGCACTAGCAGAAATCTGCATTGCTTCATGCTGGGTCTCTCCAGGGCATTTCCAAGCCCAATGAAAATAGCAGCTGGTGGTGGGCACGGTTGGAAGGTGCTGTGCCCAGCTTCACAGACCCCTCTCTTGCTGATACAGGGTGTCCCATGCCTCTCCCATTCAATGGTACCAGCATTGTGAATGAGAAGCCTCCATGCACAGGCACCAGGACAGGAGCCCCAGCTTCTTCTACTGGTTCTCTGACCACAGTGTGGCAGCATCTGGCAGGATTGCTGAGGTAGGATGTCGCTGGCCATGCCAGCATGCAGCTTCCTGTGTCCGCCTGCTGCTGGGGATTCTATTCGGGTCCCAGTGCTCTCCTAACCCAGGTCTGTTTGCCCTACCAGATCATCAACAAGGACCTGTGGCTCAATGCCCTGAAGAACTATGAGTGGGCGATGGCCCCCAGTGAGCGGACAGGACGGGTGAGGAGGGGCCGCCTGGGTCTCCCCCGGTGTGCTGCCAGGTTCCTGGGCCATTGCTTTTCTCTCACAGGGACACCTGGATGCTGGGAGGGATACAGCCTGTGACACCAGGGCCGCAGGGTGTGTGCCTGAGACAGGAACTACCAGTACAACAAGGGCAGTGCAATTCCAGCTCAGCCAGGGGGCTTAGGCAGGAGGAGGGAGTGTGCATGTCCACTGTCACTCAGAGTCAAAGCAGATTCCTTGAGCCACTCCTCTGAGCTCTCCCTCTAGGCCGCCCACAGCACCTTCAGGCCTTGCCACCTGGCCCTCAACAGGGGCTGCCATGACATGTTCTTCCTATACTCCTTTCCACAGGTGTCTGCAAATCCTCCTCATGCCAAGGCCTAGGCTGCTGCGCTGCCACGCCCCATTGCCCTGTTGCTGCTCACCACCATCTCCTATTTCCTCAAGGTCTCCTCTTCCTCCTGGGGCCACTGGGATCGGCCTGCTCCTTATCAGTATCTTAGGGGGCAAAGTGTGGGCCACAGAGCTGGAGGAATCCTTGTTTTGCAGCCTTGTCAGAGGTTCTTCAATCCGTTTATCGATTTAGGTTTTCCAAGGAGAATACCTCATTTGTGTACCCTCCCTAACTGGAAAACAGGGCAGCATGCCCTGAAGCAGAAACACAGTGCTTCATTTTGTATACAGTTCACTTCAAAGACTTTATGTACGTATGGTCATAGACACCCAGGGAAATCTGGGCCATGAATATAACTCACCATCCAAACACATTGCTTTGTATGTTTGTAGTAAAGTCAGACAAATTCAATTTTGTGGGAAACTTTATTCTGAAAATTATAACACAACAAGTACTCAAATTAAACATTTAAGTATATTGTAATTAAATGAACACCTATGAAAAAACCTTGAATAATTCAAATTTTGCATTCTATAAAGAAATTTCATAAAGGCTCGATAATTCTTGCTTCTTCCCCATCCCACCGTTTGCTTTTAGTCATTCTTAAATAAAAGAAGGCAATGTCTTTACAAATTAAATGTCAACCAAACCTTAGCATTATTTTTTATTTCAGTGTCTACTTCCTTTGTCACAGGGGCTTCCCCTATGACTCCTCCAGAGGAGCCCAATAGTTTAGCTACTGCACTGTATGATTCACTCTCTCCTGCGTAGATGGTGAATCCTATGATCCCCGCCAGCACCACTCTCAGGACCTCTTACAGGGGTGTCCCATCGGCTGTTGCAGTAATTGTTAATCCCCCTCCATCATATCCATCTCGTCTGCGGCTGTAATAATCATCCCAGCGACTCCTTCCACCGTAAGTCAGAGGGGCCCTCATGTTGGTGGTGATCCACCTGAGCTTCCTGGAAAGTCAGTGACCAGATAACAACACTTTCACATCTTAACGAATAAGTTTAAGTCAGTATGACATGACCCTAGTAAAGCCTTAAATAGTTGGAAAACCTATGCTTTTATACATGCACTTGTGCTAAAAATATGTCAGTATTGCTGAGGCAGGCAAGGGAGCTTACATTTATCTAAAATACAGCTGAAGAATAATGTTTTAACTGAAATAATTGATTATGAATATATGTGAAGGCACATTTTCTGGAAACAGGCTGAAATCCTGACCTTCGTATTATCTCTATGCTTCACACTGTCAAATTCTCCTTCTGAAAAAGAAAAAAGTGAAAAGAACCCCCTGGATGTTGTGCCTAAGTGTGTCGAGAACCAGCCTTTGCACTGCAGGATACCGGGTTTGACTCCAGGTCAAGGGCATGACCCTGATTTTCAGGGTCCATTCCTGTCGCTGGATGGGGATTGTACATGAAGAAACGAAACAAAGTATCTCTCTCACATTGATGTAGAGTTCTCTCAGCCCCACTCCCTCCGTACCACTCTCCCGAGGTCAATGATATATATCCTCAGGTGAGAAAAAAATAAAAAGGAAAAGAAAAAGTTGTACTTTGTTTCATTAATAAAGACAATAAATGAGTGTGATCCTTCACCCCTGAAAGAATTGCACTGTTCCAATTGAGCTGCTAACAAAAGAAAACAAGACCTCCCAGATAATACAAAACCCATACTGCATATAGTCCTCCCTGTGGCAAATGGAAGTAAAATTAGAGTAAATCACAAGGCGGCCTGTTAAATCCAATCCTGTCACTTACACACAGTCTGTCTGGACACTTACCATAGCTCTCATAGGAACCTCTGTAAGAGCCTCCAGTTCGATATTCAGAATAATATCTACCAGGACTGCTGCCACAGCCATCACGATCACTACGTTAAAAAAACACGGTATTAATTTTGTCCAAGTTAACAACTGCAGTGTGCTACTAGATAAAAAGAGAGAAGGCTTTTAAACACCTGTGTCTCCTACAGGAGTGCTCATCTCCAGAACCTGAAAGGCCATGGTCACAGTGTGCATCCTCCCTAGATGGTGGGCCATAATGCTTCCTGACTCGGGAACCTGGATCAGCTCTGCCGGAATAACTGAAGGAAATAAAGCAGAAGTATTTTGAAATCACCTTCTAAGATACAGAACAGGGACACACTCTGACTACACAGATAGGAAAATGCCAATGGGCAGAAGGCTTCAAGAGACATTTCTCCAAAGAAGATAGACAAACAGCTAACAAGCTCATGAAAGGATGGGTCATTAGGGAAGTGCCAATCAACTAAAATGAGATACTTTATTCCTAAGTAGGTTCCAATGTTTGAAGAGGAAAACATCAGGAAATGTTGGGGATTTAGAACAACTGGAATCCTGTGCACAAGGAACAGGAAGGTGACAAGGTCTGGCTGCTGTTGGAAATAATGGAAATTAGGACTCTGAATATACTACATGCTACTTAGTCGGTCAATGGTAAATATTTAGTGTTATGATAGATGAATTTCACCTCACCAACAACAGTACCTAGCATATATTAGGTGTCCTTATGTTTTGTTGCCGGTTACCTATAACTAGTAGTGCCATCATCATTTCTTGGAGACGAATGGTAATTTCTCCTGGAAGGGGTTTTCTCTTTGCAAGGAACGCCTGCATAATTCTCACACATGACAGCGGTGCTGTAAATGACAAATACTTACCTGAGGGTATCACAATGGAGATCAATGTTTTAAGGAAAAAGCAACTATTCAAAGCACCACTTTATTTCCTCTTTCAATGAAAATGTTTACATTTTCTCTAAGACTCCAATAAGCTCATGGTTAAATGCACTGTAGAATGTTATTCTGGAATGTATTATCTTTTGACATCTTGTCCTCCCTCTATATCTTCCTTAATTTCTTAAATTACCATCGGTGGGAAAAACCTGTCCACTCCTGAACAAAGTGCAAGCAATTTCCATGATGTCCACATACATATTTATCAGTGCCTTCCTATATCTTGACACGCATTTGTCAATTTTTCTCCTTCTCTACTTTGCACTGTCTTTCTCACAATCTCTTGTTGACATTACTAAAAGATTCTTAATCGTCCTGCTACACTCACTCACCATGCACTTTCACTTATGAACTAATAATTCCTTCATTATGCAAGTATTGAATTATTAGCTTCTCGGTGAAAACACTTTCCATTGCTCCCGGAAGTCCATAATATGCCAAGTAATGCACATGCAATTTCAAAATCAACTTCCTCACTTATCTAAGAACATTTCGTGGTGTACTTTCAAAAACATTTTGGACAGAGGATAAGCCTTGTGCTCTTGTTGTGCACTTTGGTATATCTATATATCCTATCTAATAAAAAAACAATATGCAAATTAACCATCACTCTGTCACAAAGATGACAGCAGCCACAGAGCTGGAGCAAGGAGGAGGCTTGGGTTTCCCCAGGCGATGGAGCAAGCCAAGCTTCCCAGCTGCCCTGGCTGGCCGTGGGCTCTGCTCAAGGCTACAAAGTTTCACTAATAGAAGATAAATAAATCCCCAATATCTGCTTCCAGCCAGCGCTGGTTTCCACTCAAGAAGAGTCTGGGAGCTTGGGAAGCCGGGGGGCGTGGCCAGCCTGAACATGGCTTTCAGCCCCTCACCCAGGCTGGCCAGGCATGCCAGCGGGACCCCAAGGTTGATCCGGGACAACCTTCAGGGCATACCAGACAGCACCCACCCATGCACCAGGACTCTATCCTATATACTAAAAGGGTAATATGCAAATTGACCCTAACAGCAGAACAACTGGGAATGACTGGTCCCTACGACACATACTGACCACCAGAGGGCAGACGCTCAATGAAGGAGCTGCCCCCAGTGGTCACTGTGCTCCAACAGGGGGCGTGCTGCTCAGCCACAAGCCTGGCTGATGGCTGCCAGCACAGCGATGGTGGTTGGAGCCTCTCCTGCCTCCTCAGCAGCACTAAGGATGTCCGACTGCGGCTTAGGCCTACTCCACACTGGCAAGTGGACATCCCGGGCTGCCAGAAGGATGTCTGACTGCTAGCTTAGGCCCAGTCTCCTGGGGAGTGAGCCTAAGCCAGCAGGTGGACATTCCTTGAGGTGTCCCAGACAACAAGAGAGCACAGGCCAGGCTGAGCAACACCCTCAGAGTGCAAAAATATTGTGCACCAGGCCTCTAGTCTACACTAAGAAAACAGAAAGATGCAAATCAACCATCATTCCATCACTTTGCTACACCCACAAGACACGCCAACCAGCCAATCGGGAGGAACTATACAAATGAATCCAAGTAAGATGGCGGTGGCCACAGAGCTGGAGCAAATAGGAGGCTTAGGTTTCCCCTGGCGATGAGGAAAGCAAAGCTTCCCACCAGCCCTGACTGGCCCTGGGCTCCGATAAAGGCTACAAAGTTTCAATTATAAACTACCCCCAAAAAAACAATAAATCCCCCAAAAACTAAAAAAAGGAGAGTCTGGGAGCTTGGGTCACCAGGGGGTTAAAAACAGCCCTCAGCCCCTCACCCCGGCTGGCCAGGCATACCAGCAGGATCCTCACCCTGATCCGGGACACCCTTCAGGGCAAACTAGCCAGCCCCTACTGGTGCACCAGGCCTCTGTCCTATATAACAAAAGGGTAATAGGCAAATTAACTCTATCAGCAGAACAACTGGAAATGACTGATCACTATTACACACACTGACCACCAGGGAGAAGATGTTCAATGCAGGAGCTGCCCCCCTGGTTGTCAGTGCACTCCTACAGGGGGAGCTCTACTCAGTCACAAGCCAGGCTGATGGGGGCCAGCGCAGTGGTGGTGTTGGGAGCCTCTCCAGCCTTCTCAGCAGTGCTAAGGTCGTCCTACTGCAGCTTACGCCTTCTCCCTGCTGGCAAGTGGACATTCCTGAGGGCTCTCGGGTGGCCAGAAGGATGTCTGACTTCCAGCTGAGGTGGACATGCTAAGCCAGCAGGTGGACAACCCCCGAGGGAGTCCCAGACTGCAAGAGGGTACAAGCTGGGCTGACGGGCCTCCCCGAGTGAACAAATTTTTGTGCACCAGGCCTCTAGTCTACACTAGTAAAGGACAAACTTGCAAATTGACCGTACCTTCACTACACCTAAGCCATGCCCACACGCCAATCAGAGTGACTATATGCAAATTAAACCAACCAATAAGGCAGCTGGCAGCCATGGAGCTGGAGTGAGCAGGAGGCTTGGTTGCCCCAGTGATGGAGGAAGCCAAGCTTCCTGCTTGCCATGACTGGATCTGAGCTCCACTCAAGGCAACAAATTTTCAATTATAGAAGATAAATAAATCCTAGATTCCTGCTTTAAGCTGGCCGTGGCCTCGGAGCTGGAGCGAGCAGGAGGCTTGGGCTGCCCCTGGTATGGAGGAAGCCAAGCCTCCCGCCCGCCCTGGCTGGCTCTGAGCTACACTCAAGGCTACAAATTTTCAATTATACTAGGTAAATAAATCCCAGAATATAAAAAAACAAAGACAAAAACAAAAAAGAGGGGAGGCTGGGAGCTTCCATCGCTAGGGTCTTGGCCAACCTAAAAGCAGCCCTCAGCCCCTCACCCAGGCTGGCCAAACCTTCATGGGGTTAGGGTATCACTGAGGTGGGGCTTGACCAGCCTGAAAGAGCCATCAGTCCCTCATCCAGGATGGCCAGGCACTCCAGTGGGCACCCCCACCCTGACGGGTGTGTGACCTGCTGCAAACAGCAATCATCCCCTCATCCAGGCAGGCCAGGCAGCCCAGTGGGGACCCCAACCCTGATCCAGGACACCCTTCAGGGCAAACCAGCCGGCCCCCACCCGTGCACCAGACTTCTATCCTATATAGTAAAAGGGTACTATGCCTCTCAGCACCGGGATCAGCTGAGCCTCGAGGCCTCCCGGCACCGGGATCAGTGTGACAGGGGGAAGCGCCCAAACCCCCTGATCGCCCTGAGGCTCTGTGTGTGACAGGGGTCGGGGCCATAACCTCCCTATCCGCCCTCTCTCTTCGTGATAGGGGAAGGTGCCCCAACTCCCCAATCAGCCCTGCTCTGAGCCCGACCAGGGGCTGCACCTAGGGATTGGGCCTGCCCTCTGCCACCCGGGAGCAGGCCTAAGCCAGCAGGTCGTTATCTCCCGAGGGGTCCCAGACTGCGAGAGGGCACAGGCCGGGCTGAGGGGACCCACCCTCCCCCTCGAGTGCACAAATTTTTGTACACCGGGCCTCTCTCTACATATAAAAGACTGAGTGACTGACTGTATGTCTTTGTGACCATCAGACCCACAGCTAGTATACATGATGTGCACTGGCAATCTACATTTTTAAAAGGCAAATATGCTAAGTGTCCATCTGGGTAATGACATCATGTAGCAATGCCAGGCTTCCTCTCCCCAGCAACTCACCTCCTTGCAGTTTCTTCAGTCCTGGAACATGACTTGGTTTAGAGCCAGGTGGGAATATTTTACACTAACCAAATGTCTGTGAAGCATTTTCCCGTGTGTCTTTTGATCCTCACAGAAGTCGTGGAATAGGTAGATGCTAGACTCGGTGGTATCCTATTTTCTCTTCATTAGCCAGAAAACAGAGATTTAGAAAGCTGAGAAACTTGACCTGACTGAAAATAAGGAAGAAATGATGGAACTTGTAAATGACTTCAGGTTTTCTCACTGTGAAGAATATAGTCAAACACTGCTGCAGTTAAATGGTTTACTCTTTGTTCTCCCTGGGTGAGCTACAATAATAACCTGCTTGTGTTGAAATTTACTGCTGTGTTGCTCACAATTACCTGAAAGAGAAGTTGCGCTGCTTCACTGGGTTGGAAAAAATTTAGCTACCTTAGACAGCAGGTCTAATTAAGCAAGTTTACACCCTCTCGCTCTCTCTCTGTCACTCTAGGTTGACCTGCCCACGTGTGAAACATATGCAGCTCTTGCTGGCGCCAATGGTATGCATGTGTTTCAATTTGTCATGGTCAATCCTGAATTTGGTTGACACTTCTATTATAGAGAAAGGGCAAATAGCGGCATTACAATATTTCTTCTAATTAATTCCTTAGTATTAATTAGTATTTCCTTAGTATTAATTAATTAATTAGGGCCACAAGTATTCTAATAGTGGCAAGATGTCATCTGTGAATAGTAAGGTTTTATTGGGCCAAAAGCCTAAGGGACCATTATGAGTCGTTGCTATGATGCACACTGACCAGCAGGTGGCAGATGCTCAACACAGGAGCTTCCCCCTGGTGGTCAGGGAGCTCCCAGAGTGGGACCCTTGCTCAGGCAGAAGCCAGGCTCATACCTGGAGAGTGCAGCTGTGGCAGGAGGTGCCTTCGCTGCCTATGCCACAGTGCTACCAATTGGTGGTGGCAGGTGGAGTGGGGCTTGGATGAGCAGGAACACAGCACCTGGCTCCAGCTTGGGCTCCTGCCCACCTGCCCGCCGTTTTGTGCACTGCTACATCCCTCAGGAGATGTCAGACCTAACCTGGCAGTCCCACATCTCCCAAGGGGTCCCAGATTGTGTGAGGCCGCAGGCCAAGCTGTGGGATGACACCGGTGCTTGAATTTCATTCACCGGGCCTCTAATCATTTCATAATTTATCACCCATTGAGCATGGTTCTCTTCTAATGCTGAATAATTTAAAGGTAGAAACTGAATTTTGGTAATGATGGCCATTGAGATTTAACTGCTCTTTAGCGGTATTATTTAATGGCTTATATGAAGGGCACTAATCTCCTTCAAATATGAGAAATATTACATTCCCATAAATATTACTATGTTCCAGTGCTAATTCTTTCCACTAATGCCACTAAGTGAGCCTTTCACTAATTTTCTTTGCTCACTAGCTCATCCAAAATTGCAATGGGAGGCTGCTTGTCTATATTCAAGTGCAGAGGCATATTCTTCTTAACTACACTGATGCTCTCAATACTTTCATTTTTCCAACATAATTTATAGTGAGGGTCTCTATGTTAGATTTTAAAACATCTCTTTACTAATATGAATAAGTCACTTTTACCTGATTTCTTCACAACTGTGTGCATGCAATGATTTGGAACTTGCAATGCCTGACTCTTTTAAGTGTGCCTCCCCACCCTTGTTTTCATTAAAACACCATCAGAACCCACATTAATCACTTTTCAGTCTGTTAAGAAAATGCAGACCATCCTCGGGTTACATTGGACTCGAAGTACATCATTTTGTGGTTACAGTGCCATCCTCTGAGTATTTATTTTAAAAAAACTTCCATCATTTATATGTATTTACATATGTGCTTTATGTTTTTTATTATTTACTAGAGGCAAGGTGCACAAAAATTTGTGCACTGGAGGGGGGCCCCTGAGCCCAGCTTGGCCCCTATCACATACTGGGAGCCCTCAGGGGATGTCCTACTCCCTGCTCCATGCTCCCTTTGGGGAGTGGGCCTAAGCCACAGCCTGGCCTCCCTTTGTGGGCGCCGACCGGGCTTATCAGGCAAAGATATCAGCTCAATCACCCCGCTGTTGCAGCCACTGCCAGTCAACCTCAGCCACCAAGGTGTTTTCATCAACACGGACTCCAGTCCCTTTACTATGAAAAAAATGACAACTTTTTTTAGGCATTCTCAAGATGTGTCTTTCATAGGATATGACATTTCTTTCTTTTTTCCTTTTCTTCCTCCCTTCCTTCCTTCCTTCCTTCCTTCCTTCCTTCCTTCTCACCTGAGAATATGTTTCCATTGATTTTTCAAGAATGTGGAAGAGAAAGGGAAAGACAGAGAGAAACATCAAAGTGAGAGGAACACTTTGATTGGTTGCCGCCTGCATGAGCTCTGACCTGGGCCCAGGCCAGGGAGGAGCCTGCAACCTATGTACATGCCCTTAGCCAGAATTGAACCAAGACTCAGCAGTGGGCAGGCCAAGGCATTATCCACTCCGCAAAACCAGCAAGGATAGGATATGACATTTCCTACCCCTCCAGCAGTGGACTTTCTTTTTTCTCCAGGAGTGGGGTAAAAATCCCTACATCACCTATTTTGATTCTTATTACCCAATTTACTAAGAATATTACCAGTGGCATAGAGGGAGCTTAACCAATGAGCAGTCAGAAAAGGTGTTTCCTCTGGAGTTCACACCAATTGCCGGCTTGGTCCCTGCCCAGGCCTAATGCCTGTGGTCCAGTCATTAGCTCTGGGCAGGGGACCACCAACTCCCTCAATCACCTGCTCAGACCCTGCTCCCCATGATCACTGGCTCTGCCCCTGCTCCCGGCCATGGCCAGCTGCCTCCCTGCTCCCCGAAATTGCTGGCTCTGCACCTGCACAGGGCGAATGCCTCTGGCCGGGGCATTAGGCCTGGGCAGGGGACCCCCAACTTCCCAGGATTGTCAGCTCCACCCCTGCCAAGGCCTAATGCCATAGGCAGGAGACCCCATGCTCCCCTCAATCACAGGCTCCTCCCCTGCTCAAAACTAACGCCTCTAGCAAAGGCATTAGACTTGGGAAGGGACCAATAATACCCCTGCAATTACCAGCTCCAGACCATCGCCATGCAGCTCCCACCATCGCCAACCCCTCTCCTGCTCCCCACCATCGCTGGCTTACCCCCTGCTACCCACAATCCCAGCTCCGCCCTGCCCAGGCCTAACACTTCTGACCAAGGAATCAGGCCTTGGCAGGGGACCTCTCAGCTCTGATTGCAGGCTCCAATAGCCTATAGCCATTGGGCACCTACTTATGCAAATTAACCGCCATCTTTGTTGGTGGTTAATTTGCATATCATGCTGATTAGCCAATGGGAGGTTACGGGAAGATACTGTCAGTTACCCTGTTTGTCTATTATTAGATAGGATTTAGCACAAGTAAAGGTCAGGAATCGTTATTTTACTTTTAATTTTTTACTTTTATATATTTTTTTTTATTGTTTCACCTCATTACTGCTGTGTATGTGTGCTCCATGTGAGTGATGTAGATGCTTATCTAGGTGGGTTCTGACTTACGGCAAAAACCATTATGACGTGCTGCAGGAATAGATCTTAAATGTAACATGAGGACCTATTGTACTTATATTCTCCTGATGAAGATGTCGTTATTTGGTCTTCATATTTCCTCATTAAGTACATGATTGTTGGAAGCACAAAGTATATCTTTATATATCTATGTGATTCTTAGACTATTAATTCAATAAGAAATAAAAACTGGGGTGGGGGGGGAAGCTGGGAAGGTCAAGGGGAGAAAACAAAAAAAAATGGACACATCTCTAATACGCTTTGAAATACTTTAAGGAATAAAAAAAAAATTAAAAAATGAAAGCCTTATCCTTATAAAAAGATCTGGCCTTATAATTAAATGGCCTAATACATTTTAGAGTAGGGCACCTTTCCAAAGTATTCTCAGAAGAACATGGCTTGAAATCCAGGGTGTATCCTTTAACACCCTATTGGAAACAAGAGCCTTAGTTGTGCTCCATCATGATCCAAACAGAGACAGAAACAGCAAGAGACATGGCAGGTTTCTGTTACTATATTCCTACTGAGCATCCCTCAATGCACATTTCCTGATGGTGCTATTGATCAGAATGTGCACTCACATGACATTAGGGCCTTCATGCACAACTCCGTCATGAAACCACATGAAAGAGAAGCCTATTGGACAAGAATGTTAGCAGGGACTTTACAATGCAGAGGGATTCTGAAGAACATTGAAAAAGGTGGCAGAACCATAGCCAGTTTGGAACAGTGGACAGATCACTGGCCTTCAGACTGAAGGGCTCAGATTTGATTCAGGTCAAGGGCACTTGCCTGGGTGTGGGCTCAATCTCCAGTCTTGGGTTTGCAGGAGGAACTGATCAAAGAATCGCTCTCATCACTGATGTTTCTAACTCTCACAAGCTCTCCTTTCCTCTCTGAGATAAGTACAAATATATTTAAAAGAATGGTGGCAGAATCATGGATGATGCAGGGACATGCTCCCAGGAACAAACTGATATTCCAACTAAAATACAGAACAACTTCCTGAATAATCAATGGAAAACTCACAGGAGAGAACCCTGACACCAGAAGACCGAAGGTGGAGGCCACTTAGACACTTGTAGGAGGAGAGGAGGCTTGAAGGGGCGGGCCTGACACCCACAGACAGCAACTGAAGTCTCGGAGAGATATCTCAGCTGTGGAGGACTGCCACTGAGAACTCTGGGTCTAATCCCCAAGCTGGGCCTCCTAGCAGAGAGCACCAGAACGGAGGAGGGTACCCATATAACCTGTGGATGTGAATAGCAGCAGGGCACTGTCTGCCAGGGAGAGACAGCTAGAAATTCAGGTATACTCTTAAAGGGCCAGCACACAAATTTCCCTGTGGAGCCACACACCTTGTGCCCTGGCAAAGGGAGGGTGAAGTGGACTGGAGCTGTGAAGGAAAAAGCCAGAACTGGGGAGTCAAGGGTTCCAGCACAGAAGACAGACACTTCAAGTTTCCTGGGAGGAGTCATTTCCTCAGGCAGCAGAGAAAATCTTTCCCATGCAGACATTTGCCTTTCCTGGAGGAGTGACAATTAACACACACTACTGGGAAACACCTTGCCCGGAGGACACTTAAGAGATTATAAATAACAATAAACCTCCACACAGAAGCAACTGTCCCACCCTGTTGAAACAAACTCTTGCTATAACCTGAGGACCATTGCCTTGGAAGCAAGTTAAGTTGGAATCCTATCAGTCTATAGACAGAGGAGGTCTCTGGAGGCTTTGAGTCTTTGCCTGATCTAATTAGTCAGAAACATCCTTTAACAATGTTCTGCACTAGAGACTGAGAGGCACAGAGGATCTACCTAACTTGTCACCACAAACCCACACAGAAAGCCAGAAAGAGGAAATAAATAAACAACCCCCAAATGAGAGAACTAGAGAATTCTCCAGATATTGAGAGAGATGAAGCACAGAGAAGACATTTATCTGAATCTGACTTCAGGGTTATGAAGGTAAAAGAGCTCAACAGCATGAAAAAAGATATAGTGACTATGAAAAGAAGAACAGTCCTAGATATAAAATGACATAATACAAACAGGAGGACCACTTACATAACAGTATTAGAATAGCGAGTGTGCCAAAAGAGGCAGGAGGGGAGAAAAGCGTAGAGACGGTCTTTGAAGAAACAATGGCAGAAGACTTTCCTAACGTGGTAAAGAAAAATCCCACACAAGGTCAAAAGCCAAAGAGAACCCAATAGAAAAAGTACCCAAACACGTGCCCAGAGACATCATAATTAAAATGCCAAAAATTAAAGACAAGGAGAGAATCTTCAAGGCAGCAATTAAAAAGAAAACTGTTAGCTACGAAGTCGTCCCCATAAGGATGAGTCCTGATATCTCATCTGAAACTCTACAGGCCAGAGGGATTGGCATGAAGTACTCTAGTTAATGGAAAGAGAGGATCTGAGACCAAGATTACTATATACGGCAATTCTTTCCTTCAAAATAGACAGTCAAATACAGAGCTTCATAGACAGAAAAAGGCTAAAAGTGTAAATTGTCACCAAGCCAGCATGACAAGAAATGCAAAGGGATTGCTGTAATGAGAATGAGAAACAGAGACAGAAACTTAGCCATACAGAAAGATAATGGAAAGAAATAAATACCTATCAATAATAACTCTAAATATAAATAGGTAAATGCTCCAATCAAAAGGCATAGGGTATCAAAATGGATACAAAAATATGATGCAAGTATATGCTGTATACAGGAGTGCCATCTGAAAACAAAAGACACACAATGGATTGGAGTGAAGGAATGGGAAAATTTCCATGCAAATGGAAAGAAAAAAAGGCTGGAGTACCAATATTCATATCAGACAAAATAGACATTTTAATAAAGGCCATCACAAGAGACAGAAAGGTCACTGCATGATACCAAAGGGATCAATCAGCAGAAAATATTACCCTAGGAAACAAATATTCATCCAACTTAGGAATATATGTACATCTCCTATCTAATAAAAGAGAAACATGGTAATTAGCATACGACCAGTACTCTTCCCTTTGGCTATCAGCGAGATATGCAAATTAGGTGCCTGCCAAGATGGCGGCCGGCAGCCAGGCAGCTTGAAACTAACATGAGGCTTGCTTGCTTCAGTGACAGAGGACACCAACGTTCCTAGCCTGCCTTGCCGGCCTCTGAGCTTGCAGTTTAAGAAACATTGTAACAAATATAGAAGCTAAACAAAGCCCCAGAAACATGCTTTCAGTGAGCCCGGGATCTCAGAGCTGGAGTAATATATTGTTTCGATTATAGAACCCAAACAAACCAGATACCTTCTTTCAGCAGCAGAGGCCTCAGAGCTGGAGCCAGAGCTAAAGCTGGCCCAGAATAAAAACAAAAGAAAAAAAAAAGCATTTGGGAGCTTCAGTCGGCCAGAAAACAGCCCTCAGCCCCTCACCCAGGCTGGCCACGCACGCCAGTGGGGACCCCCACCCTGATCCAGGACACCCTTCAGGGCAAACCAGCCAGCCCCACCCATGCATCAGGCCTCTATCCTATACAGGAAAAGGGTAATATGCCTCCCAGCACCGGGATCAGCAGAGCTGAGAGGGCTCCCGGCACGCAGGGGGATCAGCGTGACAGGGGGCAGCACCCAAAACCCCTGATCGCCCTGAGGCTCCATGTGTAACAGGGGATGGGACCTCAACCTCCCTATCCGCTGTGCTCTGTTCATGACAGGGGAAGGCGCCACAACCTCCTGGTCAGCCCTGCTCGGTGCCTGATGGGAGGAGCTCCCCAACCCCCTGATCGCCCTGCGGCTCTGTGTGTGACAGGATGCGGCGCCTCAAACCCCTGATCAGCCCTGCTCTGTGTTTGACAGGGTGCTGGGCCCCAACCCTCTCCTCCCCCTCGGGCCCTGCTCTGTGTGTGATGGGGTAGAGCCATAACCTCCCCATCAGCCCTGCCCTGAATGTGACTGGGGGCGGTGGCCCAACCCCCCAATCGGCCCTACCCAGAGCATGAGTGAGGGTGGCATCGCAACCTCCCAATCTGCCCTGCTTTGTGCATGACAGGAGAAGGCGCCCCAACTCCCCAATCAGCCCTGCTCTGAGCCCGACAAGGGGCTGAACCTAGGGATTGGGCCTGCCCTCTGCCACCCAGGAGTAGGCCTAAGCCAGCAGGTCGTTTTCTCCTGAGGGGTCCCAGACTGCGAGGCGGCACAGACCCAGCTGATGGACCCTCCTTTCCCCACCAAGTGCACAAATTTTTGTGCACCGGTCCTCTAGTATATACATGCCAATTCAAAGCTATATGCCAAAATGCTGGACAATGTGGATGAAATAGATGAAGTCAGTAAAAAATGCGAACTACCAAAATTGATTCAGAAAGAATTACTTATACATCTGAAACAAACAAACAAAAATCAAACAAAGAGACTTCCAGGGGACATTAATGGAGAGCCTAAAAACAGGACAGTCATAGTAGCAGACTTTTATCACTCCTATCACTTCACTGGATAGATCTTCCATGTGACAAGACAATGATTCAGAGACTCTAAAGGACACACTGCATCAGATGGATTTAATTGACATTTTAGAACGTTCACCCAAACAGAGCAGAATATACTTTCTTCTCAAGTGCACAGGGGTCATTCCCAAAGATAGACCACATGGTAGGACACATAACAAGTCCCTACAAGTTCAAGAAGATTTAAATCATATCAAGCATGTTCTTGGATCACAGTGGAATGAAATGAGAAATCAACTAGTGTAAAAACACCCAAAAACTTTTAAACACTTACAGGCTAAATAGCATGCTATTAAACAATGAATTTGTTACAATGAGATCAAGAAAATATCAAAGACTTTTTGGAAAAAAAGGAAAATGAACAAATAACAACACAATATCTCTGGGAAACAGCAAAAGCACTCCTGAGAGGGAACTTCATAGCACTATAGACCTATCTCAGAAAATAACAAAAATCAGCAATAAACTATTTATCCCTACAACTGAAGAATTAGAAAGAAACCAACAAGAAGAGCCCAGAGTAAGTAGCGGAAGGAAAAAATAAAGATTACAGTAGAAAAAATAACAGAGAAAAAAAATTCAATGAAACCAAAAGCTGGTTCCATGAAAGGATAAACAAAATTGATAAACCATTAGCAAGACTCATGAAGAAACAAACACACATGATTCCAATAAGTAAAATCAGAAACAAGAGTGGAGGAGTAAGCACTGGCACCACAGAAATTCAAAGGATTGTAAGAAAATACTATGAACAACTATATGCCAAAATGCTGGACAATGTGGATGAAATAGATGAAGTCAGTAAAAAATGCAAACTACCAAAACTGATTCAGAAAGAATTAAGAAACCTCAATAGGCTCATAACAACTGATGAAATAGAAGCAGTAATCAAAACACTTCCAACCAACAAAAGCTCAGGTCTGGACAGCTTCACAGGGGAGTTCTACCAAACAGTCAGAAAACTACAATCTATACTCCTCAAACTGTTTCAGAAAATCAAAGAGGAAAGAATACTTCCAAACTCTTTGTGTGAGGTCAGCATTATTCTAATTCCAAAAGAAGGTAAAGACACTACAAAGAGAATTACAGGCCACTATAGCTGATGATGACAGATACTAAAATCCTCAACCAAGTATTAGCAAATCACATCCAGCATTATATTAAAGGACCAAATGACATGATCAAGTGGGATATATTCCAGGGATGCAAGGCTGGTATGATATTCACAAATCAATAAATGTGATACAACTCATAAACAAACTGAAGGTTAAAAATCACGTGATCATATTGATAGACACAGAAAAAGAATTGGAAAAAACCCAACCCCCAATTTTGATAAAAAGTCTCAGCAATGTGGTAATAGAGGGAGCATACTCAACATGATAAAGGCCATATATGAGAAACCCACAGCCAACATCATACTCAATAGGCAAAAACTAAAACCATTTCCCATGAAAGAACAGGAACATGACAGTGATGCCAATTTTCACCATTCCTGTTCAACATAGTACAGGAAGTGCTACCATAGTGCTCAGACATGAAGAAATAAAAGTCATCCCAACCGGAAAAGCACATAATAAATGAATTTGGTCATGAATCAGGATACAAAATTAACACCCATAAATATATGTATTTTTATTTACCAAGAATGAACTCCCAAAAAGATAAACTAAGAAAAGAATCCCACTTACCATTGCAATAAAGGAATTAAGGAAAAAACTCAATTAAGGAAGTAAAAGAACTCAATTAAGGAAGTAAAAGAACTGCACTTGGAAAATGACAGAATATTGAAAAGGAGATAAAGATATCAACCAGTGGATTAATATACCGTGTTGATGGGTTGGTAGAATTAACATTATTAAGATGTCCATACTACCCTAAGCAATTTATAGATTCAATGTAATCTCCATTAATATACCAACAGAATATTTCACAGACAAAGAACAAACCCTCCAAAAATTCATATGGAGTAAAAATAGCCTCAGCAATCCAGGGAACTACAAAAAAATATGGAAGGCTCACAATACCAGATATTAAGCTATATTATAAAGCCACCATTCTCAAAACTGCCTGCTACTGGCACTAGAAAAGACATATACACCACTGAAACAGAACAGAGAACCCAGAAGTGGACCCAAGTCATTACACTGTATTATTAATTTACAAAGGAGGCGAGAGCATTCAATGGAGTCAAGACAGTCTCTTTGATTTCTACAAGATGGCGGCGATATAGGCAGACGCGTCCCAGGTCTTGTGCCAGAGCAGATGGAGTAAGCAGCTGAAACTAATAACACCCACCGCGAATTGGCGAAATTACTCAGCTGGTGAGACGGTTTGCAGTAGGGAAGGGCAGAGCTCCTCTGGAAAGGTAAAAGAACCAGGGATCTGGGCAGGAAAGTTTGCCAGACCTCTGAGCCCAGAGGGTCAGAGGGAGACCGCATGGCACTGGGACAGGCACAGCCCCTGACTGGGGAAAAGAGATCCACGGGATTCCTGGCACAGGGGGATTTGAGATCTGGGTTCTGTGATTGCGGAGGACTGAGCCTAGAGGGGGCTGCCTCAACAGCTGAACAGACCATGCAGTGCTGGTAAGAGAGGAGCTTACAGAAATTCAGACTTCCCCGTTTCTGTGGCCAGCATTTGTTTGTTTGTTTTCACTGAACCCTGTTCATAGGACATTTCAGATACGGACACTCACCTGTGCTGAAGAGAGGGAGAAGGTGCAGATGAGTGGAATCTGGGGAGAGGCTGGGGAGAAAGGGGGCGCCGGGAGAGGTGCCAGCGAATTTAGTGCTGAGACACCCCTGGTACCAGGACTCGGGCAGCCATTCTTTCCGGAGTGTGGGACTCCTCCACCTAGCCCCCAGGCAAGGAGCACAGCCACACCCAGATTAGACCCTGAACGAGATGAAGGATTAAAATAATCTGATCAGTCCCTGGGCGTTAACAGGGTCTGGCCTATAGAGGGACTTTCAGTCCCAGCAATAACATAGACCAGGGCCACGATTAAAGAACCAGTTCTGGGGAGTTGACCTCCCCAAACCAGTTTTAAGTGCAATAGAGAAAATAAACCCTTGCTACTGGATAGAAAAGCTGTATAGCCTCAGAGGCCAACCCAAAAATACTGCCACCCAGAGGCTGAGCCACAACCTTAATCTCAGCTAAACACAAATTAAGGCAGTCTGGGACACAAATACGGCCTGCTTTACAATCAGGACTATGGTTTACAACACTGAGGAACAGTGTATCGCAGGGAAATTCAACACTCCCCTGAATAACTGGCAAGACCAAGGCGAGCCAGACTGAAGAGTAGAAGAACCGAATTACCTTCACTACTGCAATTTTTTTTTCTTTTTTCACCTTTTAACTAAGAAAGCAATTTTTTTCTTCTTTTTCCATCAGCTGATTTTATCCTTTTAATTACCACATTTTTATGTTTAACCAGTATTATTGCTGCTACCACTTTACCATTTTTTTAAAGTGACATTTTATTGTCTCTCTATTTTATTTTGGGATTAGTGTTCTCCATTCTATTTTCATCGTTCCTATAGCATCAATTTTCCCTACCTCAATTTTACCTCTATGCTAAAACCCTCTTCCCCACTTTTCCCTTTTTGTTGTCCTGTTTCCCTTACCCTATTCCTGCTTTAGATTTTCCTGATTCCTTCTTTTTCCCCCTGTCAAAATTTCACCCTAATTATATATCCTATTTCCACTCCACTGCTCTAAATCCTTATACACCTATCCCTTATCTTTCTTCACTATCCAAAATTTTTTCCCTTCTTTTATCTTTCTATGTTTTGTTGCTGTTTGCTTGATTGTTGAGTATTTTGTTTTTTTTTGGTGTTTTTTTTTGTTTGTTTGTGTGTGTGTGTGTGTGTGTGTGTGTGTGTGTGTGTGTGTGGTTTAGGACTGGTTGTGAGGTTGTTTGCTTTTTCCTTTTTTTTCTTTTGCTGGCTTTTCCCCTCTCTCCACCCCCACTCCCCTCCAGTTATTTTTGTGCTTCTGTTTTCCCTTGGCTCTCTTGATATTATTGATTATTTGTAGTTTGCATTCATCTCCAGTGATCTGTTGCTGGAATCTGGTGGGATTAGTGGCGGTTCTTTCAGAGTTTTCTCCTCATATAAATAGTCTCTTCCCCTCTTCTACTTCGTTCTCTCTTTTCACTCTTTTTTTTTCTCTTTTCCGCGTCATTTTTCCCAATTTCATTTTTGAACTTCTTTTTTTTCTTACTTTTCTTTTCTTTTCTCTCTTTTATATTTATCTCTTCTTTCTTCCTTATCCCCTAATCCTCTTAATTTGGGCAGTCACCTTTATTTGGGGTTATTAATATTGTGAATATATTTGTCTTTAGTGCCTGGTACGTTGTGGCTTGATTTGTTGCATTATGTGCCCTTAAATCAGCGCAGCAGATCCAAGCCGCAGCAGCCTCCTGATCACCATACCGTCTGAGGATCAGCAGCTGTATGTGAAGCCTCCCCCCACCAGTAGGAGAGCCACCAAAGCTGTGAACAGCACACATAAGAGGAGCTGCCAACTGAGGAAAAGCTGCTATCGCAACCGCCCGAGGAGCAACCACAGCCCAAGGATCCACTGCGACCCAGGGAGCAGCTCATGAATGACTCAACGTCTAGATATGTCAGTCAGATCAAACATGGGTAGACAAAGAAATCCCGAAAGGAAAGAGAAGGAGGATTCGCCAGAAAACCAGCTAAGTGATACAGAGGCATGCAACATGAGAGGAAAAGAATTCAGAATAAGGGTCCTAGAGTCCATAAACCGAATGGAGGAAAAAATCAAAAACATATAGAAGAAATAAGAAAAAACAGATGAAAAAATCAACTACTTAAGCAAGAATCAAGAAGTAAGAGATAAAAAATCAACAACTTAAGTAAGACCCAAGAAGAAATGAAGAGTGATATAGCTGCAATGAAAAACTCCATTGAAAGTATCAACAGTAGACTAGGAGAAGCGGAGGACCAAATTAGTGAATTAGAAGACAAGGAAGCAAACACACCCAAACTGTACTGCAATTGGATAAAAAAATTAAAAGACAGGAGGAGAGCGTAAGTGACATTGGAACAACATGAAACGAAACAACATATGGATAATAGGGGTGCCAGAACAACAGAAAGAGGAACAAGGATTACAAAACCTATTGGAAGAAATAATATCAGAAAACTGCCCTGTGTTGGGGAAGAAAAAAGTCACACAAGCCCAGAGAGTCCCAAACAAGGTGAACCCAAAAAGACTGACACAAGACACATCATAATTATCATGGCAACTGTTCAGGACAAAGAGAGAATCTTACAGGCTGCAAGAGAGAGACGGAAAGTTACATACAAGGGATCTCCCATTAGATTATCCAATGATTTCTCAACACAAACACATCAGGCCAGAAAAGAATGGACAGAAATTTACAAAGTGATGCAAAGCAAAGGACTGAATCCAAAAATACTCTATCAAAGGCTATCATGCAAAATTGAAGGGGAAATAGGAAGCTTCACAGACAAAAAAAGGCTACGAGAGTTTATCACCACCAAGCCGGCAATGCAAGAAATTCTAAAGGGACTGGTGTAAAAAAAGGAACAAAAAGCTCAGAAAGAAAACAGCCACACACACAAAAAAGAAATGGCTACAAACATGTACCTTTCAATAATAACTTTAAACTTAAATGGACTAAATGCTCCAACCAAAAGACATCGAGTGGCTGAATGGATAAAAAAAACATGACCCATACATTTGTTGTCTACAAGAGACCCTCCTCAGAAGAAGGGACTCACACAGACTGAAAGTGAAGGGATGGAAAAATATCTTTCAGGCACATGGAAAGGAAAAGAAAGCTGGGGTAGCAATACTTATATCAGACAAAATAGACCTCAAAGTGAAGGCCATAACAAGAGATAAGGAAGGCCACTTCATAATACTAAACGGATCAATACATCAAGAAGATATAACCCTGGTAAACATATATGCACCCAATGCAGGAGCACACAAATACATAAAAATAACTCCTGGAAGATATCAAAGGAGAGATCGACAACAATGCAATCATAGAGGGGGACTTTAATACACCACTGACATCACTGGATAAATCCTCTAGGCAAAAAATCAGCAGAGAAACAGCCATCCTAAATGACTCACTAAATCAGATGGACTTAATTGACATCTTCAGAACGCTTCACCCCACAGCCAAGGAATATACATTCTACTCAAGTGCTCTTAAGACACATTCAAAAATAGACCACATATAGGGTCACAAACAAAGTCTCCCCAAATTCAAGAAGATTGAAATCATACCAAGCATCTTCTCAGACCACGATGGCATAATATTAGAAATAAACTACAATAAAAACAACCCCAAATACTCAAACACTTGGAAGCTGAAGAGCATGTTATTAAATATTGATTGGGTTACCAATGAGATCAAAGAAGAAATTAAAAACATCCTGGAAACTAATGACAATGAAAACACTACAATCCAAAACTTATGGGACAAATAGAAAGCAATCCTGAGAGGGAAGTTTATAGCTCTACAGGCCTATCTCAAAAAACAAGAAAAAATGGTAGTAAATCATCTAACTTACATCTCAAAGAATTAGAAAGAGAGCAACAACAACAACAACAAAAAAACCCAGAGTGAGCAGAAGGAAGGAGATTATAAAGATTCGCACAGAAATAAATGACATAGAGACCAAAAAAATAATACAGAAAATCAATGAAACCAAGAGCTGGTTCTTCGAAAGGATAAACAAGATTGACAAACCTCTAGCCAGACTCACCAAGAAGCAGAGAGATAGGACCCAAATAAACAAAATCAGAAACGATAGGGGTAAAATAACCACAGACCCCACAGAAATACAAATGATTGTTAAAAAATACTGTGGACAGCTCTACTCCAAAAAACTAGACAACCTGGAGGAAATAGATAAATTCCTAGAAAAATACAACATTCCAAAACTCAATCAGGAAGAATCTAAAAATCTCAACAGGCCAATAACTATGGAAGAAATTGAAGCAGTCATCAAAAAGCTTCCAGCAAACAAAAGCCCAGGACCAGATGGCCTCACAGGGGAATTTTACCAAACATTCAAGGAAGTACTAAAACCTATCCTCCTCAGACTACTACAAAAAATTCAGGAGGAAGGAACACTTCCAAGCTCATTCTATGAAGCCAGCATCACCCTAATACCAAAACCAGGTAAAGACAACACAATGAAAGAGAATTAAAGGCCAATACCCTCATGAACATAGACGCGAAAATCCTCAACACAATCTTAGCAATCGGATCCAGCAGTACATCAGAAAGATCATACAACATGACCAAGTAGGATTTATCCCAGGGATGCAAGGATGGTACAATATCCGCAAGTCAATAAACGTGATACATCACATAAACAAATTGAAAGAAGAAAAACACATGGTCCAATCAATTGATGCAGAAAAAGCATTTGACAAAACCCAACACCCATTTTTGATAAAAACTCTCAGCAAGGTGGGAGTAGAAGGATCATACCTCAACATAATAAAAGCCATATATGACAGGCCCACAGCCAACATCATACTCAATGGACAAAAACTAACACCATTTCCCCTAAGAACAGGAACAAGACAGGGATGCCCGCTCTCACCACTTCTGTTCAACAAAGTACTGGAAGTATTAGCCATTGCAATTAGACAAGAAGAAGAAATAAAAGGCAACCAAATTGGAAAAGAGGAAGTAAAACTGTCCTTATTTGCAGGCGACATGATATTATACATACAAAACCCTAGAGACTCCATCAAAAATTTCTAGACTTAATACATGAATTTGGCAATGTAGCAGGATACAAAATTAACCCCAAGAAATCTGAGGCATTTCGATACATCAATAGTCAACTTTCAGAAAGAGAGATTACAAAACCAATCCCATTTACCATCGCACCAAAAAAATTAAGCTACCTAGGAATAAACTTAAGTCAAGAGGTAAAAGGCCTCTACTCACAAAACTACAGGACATTGAAAAAAGAGATAGAGGAAGACATAAACTGATGGAAGAACATACCTTGTTCATGGACTGGTAGAAGCAACATCATTAAAATGTCCACACATCCCAAAGCAATCTATAAATTCAATGCACTTCCCATTAAAATAGCAACAGCATACTTCACAGATCTAGAACGAACTCTCCAAAATTCATCCATAATAAAAAAAAAGACCCCAAATAACTGCAGCAATCCTGAGAAAGAACAAAGTAGGTGGGTATCAATACCACATATCAAGCTGTATTACAAAGCCGCTGTTCTCAAAACTGCCTGGTATGGGCACAAGAACAGACATATAGATCAATGGAATAGAATAGAGAGCCCAGAATTCGACCCGAACAAATATGCTCAATTAATATTTGACAAAGGAGGCAAGAACATACAATGGAGTCAAGAGAGTCTCTTCAATAAATGGTGCTGGGAAAATTGGACTGTTATATTCAGGAAAATGAAACTAGACCACCAACTTACACCATACACAAAAATAAACTCAAAATGGATAAAGGACTTAAATGTACGACGGGAAACCATAAAAATTCCAGAAGAATCCAAAGGCAACAAAATCATAGACATATGCCGAAGCAATTTCTTCACTCATACAGCACCTAGGGCACTTGAAACTAAAGGGAAAATGAACAAATGGGACTACATCAAAATAAAAAGCTTCTGCACAGCAAAAGAAACCATCAATGAAACAACAAGAAAACCCACTGCGTGGGAAAACATATTTGCCAATGTCATATCAGATAAGGGCCTAATCTCCAAACTTTATAGGAAAGTCATACAACTTAACAAAAGGAAGATAAACAATCCAATCAAAAAATGCACAAAGGATCTAAATAGACACCTTTCAAAAGAGGACATTCAGAAAGCCAAGAGACATATGAAAACATGCTCAAAGTCACTAATCATCTGATAAATGCAAATCAAAACAACAATGAGGTACCATCTCACACCTGTCAGATTGGCTATCACCAACAAATCAACAAATGACAAGTGCTGGAGAGGAGGTGGAGAAAAATGAACAGTCGTGCACTGCTGGTGGGTTGCAGACTGGTGCAACCACTATGGAAGGCAGTATGGAGCTTCCTCAGAAAACTACAAATGGAACTGCCATTTGACCCTGTGATCCCACTTCTAGGAATATATCCCAAGAAACCAGAAACACCAATCAGAAAGGATATATGGACCCATATGTTCATAGAAGCACAATTCACCATAGCTAAGATCTGGATACAGCCTAAGTGCCCATCAGTAGATGAATAGATTAGAAAACTGTGATACATCTACACGATGGAATACTATGCTGCTGTAGAAAAGAAGGAACTCACCATTTGCAACAGAATGGATGGAAGTGGAAAGCATTATGCCAAGTGAAATAAGCCAGTCAATGAAAGAAAAATACCACATGATCTCACTGATTCATGGAAAATAAAGACCATTATAAACTTATGAACAATAATAGATACGAGGCAGAGCTGCCTCAAACTGATTGTCAAACTGCAGCGGGAAGGCAGGGAAGGGTTGGGGGGCAGAAGGGAAAGGGGTAAGAGATCAACTAAAGGACTGGTATGCATGCATACAAACATAACCAACAGACATAAGACACAGGGGAGGGGAAGTGGAGGCCAGGGGATTGTCAAGGACGGAGAAACAAAAAGGACACATATGTAATACTCTTTGTAATACTTCACGCAATAAAATTTGAAAAAAAGACAGTCTCTTCAATAAATGATGAAAATCAGACAGAAACATGCAAGAAAATGAAACTAGACCACCACCTTTCACCATACACAAAAATAAACTCAAAGTGGATAAAGGACTTGAACGTTAGTTGGGAATCTATATGAAGAAATCTCAGAAGACTGCACAGGCAGCAAATTATCAGACATATGTCTTGGCATCTCTTTACTGACACAGCTCTGAGGGCAATGCACACAAAGGAGAAATTAAACAAATGGTCCACATCAAAATAAAAATCTTCTGCACGGCAAACTAAATCCTGAACAAAACAACAAGAAAGCCCACTGCATAGGAGAACATACTTGCCAATGGTATCTCTGATAAGTGTTGAATTCCAAAGTTGACAGGGAACTCACACAAATTAACAATAGGAAGATAAACAATCCAATCAAAACATGGGCAAAGGACTTAAATGGACATTTTTTGAAAGGGGGCCTACATAAGGCCAAGAGACATAGGGAAAAATGCTCAAAGGCAATAACAGTCCAAGAGATGTGAATCAAAATGAGAGAAGTACCAATCCACCAGTCAGAATAGCTGTCAGAAAAAAATAAAAAATAAAAAACCGCAAGTGCTGGAGAGGATGCAGAGAAAAAGCAGCCAGGCAGCTGCAGCGAACAGGAGGCTATCTTGCTCCAGTGAAGGAGGAAGCCATGGTTCCCTGCCTGCCACTGCTGGAAAGTGAGCTTGTACTCTAAGCAACTATGTTGCAATTATAGACACTAAACAAACCCCATGCTTTCAGCCAGCCAGCAGATCTGGAGTTGCAACAGAGTTTCGATAACAGAACCCAAACAAACACAGATACCTGCTTTCAGCAGCCGAGGCCTCAGAGCTGGGGCTGACCCTCAGAGCTAAAGCCAGCCCTCAGTTCCAGTGACAGCCATAGAAGATAAATAAATCCCAGAATAAAAAAAAAATTAAAAAAAAGGAGAGGTTGGGAGCTTCAGTCACCCACCTGCTGAAAAGAGCCCTCAGCCCCTCACCCAGACTGGCCAGGCACCTGAGTTGGGACCCTGACCATAAAGGCGGTGTGACCAGCTGCAAACAGCTATCATCCCCTCATCCAGGCTGGCCAGGCACCCAAGCGGGACCCCCACCCTGATCCAGGACACCCTTCAGGGCAATCCAGCCGGCCCCCACCTGTGCACCAGGCCTATATCCTATATAGTAAGAGGGTAATATGCCTCCCAGCACCAGATCAGCAGAGCCATGAGGCCTCCGGAACCCGGGATCAGCGGAGCCTGCTAGCACCAGGATCAGCAGAGCAGCAAATGCTCACTGCCCCTGTGTCAAGCACAGCTGCGAGGCCTCCCAGCACCAGGATCAGTGGAGCAGTGAGACCTCACTACCCCTGTGTCAAGCGGAGCTTCAAGGGCTCCCAGCACTAGGATCAGTGGAACCTCCAGGCCTCCTGGCCCCTGGAGCAGCATGACAGGGGGCAGCGCCCAAACCCACTGATCACCCTGCGGCTCTGTGTAGGACAGGGTGCTGCGCCCCAACCACCCCATGGGCCCTGCTCTGTTTGTGTCGGGGTGGAGCCACAACCTCCTCCTTGGCCCTGCCCTGAGTGTGACAGGGGATGGCGCCCCAACTCCCCGATTCGCCCTGCTCTGTGTGTGACAGGGACAGTGCCCCAACTCCCCTATCTGCCCTACTCTATGCATGACAGCGGGGAGCACCCCAACACCCTGATTGGCCGTGCTCTGTGTGTGACAGGGTACGGAGCCCCAAACCCCCTGATGGGCCCTGCTCTGTGCGTGACAGCAGGTGTTGCTGCAACCTCCCCATCAACCCTGCCTTGAGTGTGACAGGGGGTGGTGCCCCAACCTTCCAATCAGCCCTACCCTGAGCCTGACTGGGGATGGCATCCCAACCTCCCAATCCGCCCTGCTCTGTGCATGACAGGGGCAGCACCCAACACCCAATCAGCCCTGCTCTAATCACAACCACGGGCTGCACATAGGAATTGGGCCTGCCCTCTGCCAGGCAGGAGCAAGCCAAAGAGGGCATGTCATTATCTCCTGAGGGATCCCAGACTGTGAGAGGGGACAAGTGGGGCTGAGGGACACCCCCCCAACCAGTGCACAAATTTTTGTGCACTGGGCCTCATATATACACACAGACACACACACACACACACACACACACATAGGCAGACACACACACACACACACACACACACACACACACACACACATATACTAGAGGCCCGGTGCACAAAAATTTGTGCACTCAGTGGGGAGAGGGCTTCTCTCATGCCAGCCTGTGCCCTCTCGCAGTCTGCGACCTCTCAGGACATAATGACCTGCTGGCTTAGGCCTGCTCCTGGGTGGCAGATGGCAGGCCTAATCCCTAGGTGCAGCCCTTGGTCGGGTTCAGAGCAGGGCCGATTAGGGAGTTGGGGCGCCGCCCGCTGTCATGCACAGAGCAGGGTGGATCAGGAAGTTGCAATGCCACCCTCAGGCACACTCAAGGCATGGTCGATGGGGAGGTTGTGGCGCCACCCCTTGTCATGCACAGAGCAGGGCCAACAGGGGATTGGGGTGCTGCCCCTTGTCAAGCAAAGAGCAGGGTCCATCAGGTGGGTTGGGGCTCCCCCCTGTCACTCACAGAGTAGGGCCGATAGGAAGGTTGAGGCCCCGCCCCCTGTCCACACAGAGACTCAGGGCAATCAGGGGGTTTGGGCGCTGCCCCCTGTCACACTGATCCCGGTGCTGGGAGGCCTCGAGGCTCTGCTGATCCCAGTGCTGGGAGGCATATTACCATTTTACTATATAGAATAGAGGCCTGGTGCACTGGTGGGGGCTGGCTGGTTTGCCCTGAAGGGTGTCCTGGATCAGGGTGGCGGTCCCCACTGGGGTGCCAGGCCAGTCTGGATGAGGGGATGATGGCTGTTTGCAGCTGGTCACACACCCTTCAGGGTGGGGGTCCCCACTGGGGTGCCTGGCCAGTCTGAGTGAGGGGCTGAGGGCTGTTTTCAGGCTGGGACTGAAGTTCCCAACTGCTCCTTCTTTTTTTTTTTTTTTATTCTGAGCCACTTTTAGCTCTGAGGCTCCAGCTCTTAGGCCTCCACTCTAGAAAGCAGGTGTCTGGTTTGTTTGGGTTCTGTATTCGAAACTCTGCATCAACTCCAGCTCTGAGATCCCAGCCGGCTGAAAGCTGGTTTCTGGGGTTTTGTTTAGCTTCTATATGTTACAATGTTTCTTAAACTGCAAGCTCAGAGGCCGGCAAGGCAGGCGGGGAATGTTGCAGTCCTCTGGCATGGAAGCAAGCAAGCCTCATGTTCAGTTTAAGCTGCCTGGCTGCCGGCAGCCATCTTGGCTGGAAGTTAATTTGCATATCACCCTGATTAGCTAATGGGAAGGGTAGCAGTCGTACGCCAATTACCATGTTTCTCTTTTATTAGGTAGGATATGCACACACACATATACATACATACGTATATATATATGTATATGTACATGTGGGTGTGTGTATATATATATATAGATATGTAAATATGTATATATATATATATATATGTATATATATATATATATATATATCTCATAGAGGGCTAATGAACTTTGATATTCAGCAAGGCTGAAAATCAGCATTATATTACCCTTCAGTTGGCAAAATGGCTGAAGGAAATCTCCTAACATGATAACCCTTTTAATGTTTAGCATACTTGACTGCTGACATGCCTGTTTGCTTTGCTAAAGGGCATATATGAGAAACCTAAAGCCAAGTCAATGAAAGCTGGTGGGTGCAGGGTTTGAGAGAGCTTCTCCGCTAGAAAGAAAGGTCTCAGCCTGGCTCCCCCATGTCTTCTAAATTTCTATTTGTTGTCTAGTGTATTCATTTGTGTTCAGCTCCTTTTCCAGATCCTGAATCCTTGCTGCAAAAGGTTGCAGCATTCTGGCGCCCAATGTGGGGCATCTGGAGAGGAAATTTCACCAGAGTGAAAAATGAAGACATTTCACCAGAAAGCTGAGAAGTGCACTGAAAAGGTGGGGAAAATTCTCTGTGCACAAAGCCCATGCCAGCTTTGGAAATTGTGAAACATAAAGTGGGCGGAAAATCTTTCTTTTCTGCCAGGCTATAATGAGGGAAAGTTTGATTATAAAGCAAAATAAATAAATAAATAAATAAATAATTGTAAACGTTTACTTGTATGCTCAAGGATAAAGAAATTAAAATATCAAAAGGTACTCTCTGAAATCAGGCTCAAGGAAAAATGTAACATTGCCATCTTGAACTATGTGGGCTCTTGTTCGCACTGCATTATGCTTAATTCGTATTGGGGATCAAAAGTCTGTAATACCTAAGCCCTGGGTCCTCCACCTCTAGTGTGGAAAGGCACAGCATCTAGAGAAAACGGGGTTAACAGTCATTTTACAAAAGGACCCTTTAATGCTTTGTCTGAAAATTACCATATGACACCTTGGGACAGGCAGATTTTAGGTAAAATAACTTTAGAGGACAGCCAATGCCATGAAGAGCAGAATAAGATCGATGAAAACTACTCTGATTCATTAAGCCTTGTCTCTATGTTATGAGCGCATGTCAGTTGATTATTATTAATCTGTTTTGGTTGTTTATTGTTAGTCTATTAAGCATGCCTTCAATTTAATTTAATAAGAAAAGAAACAGTAGATGGACAGGCCATTACTAAATATCTAAAACACCTCCCAACCCATTAATTACTAGTCTTTTGGTGATCCTGTAAAATGTATGCCCACTCTCGAGAGTGTTATTAAAAGTCTCATTTTATTTCCCAGACTGTCATTTGAAATTTGGATAGATGAGACATTCCTCACAATTTAAGGGATATCTCTGGGATTTCTGTACCCATGAAGAGAAAAACACTAGGTTAAGAGAAGTCGCACCCCACCCGATTTTGGGTGCCTCTTGGACTGACCCCCATCTCTTCATAGATGCTATCGTACAAACCCAAGACTGTTTTTCTTTATAAGATGGTGAAAATGACACAAGGAAAATATACAGGCTGTGTTTAAGCAATAAGATTAGTGTTTCCATAAGAAGGGGCAGTTCTTAAATAATAATGGACCATAATCCAAGGTTAATATTAAAGCCAATGAAAGCCAGTAAGTTTTCTCTGCTGCAAAATTTGCCAAAGTGAAACGCCCTTAGATGGTGATAACCACTACCGTTTCATTGTCTAATCAGGGCGATATGCAAATTAACTGCCAACTAAGATGGCAGTGAACCGCCAGCAAAGATGGCGGTTAATTTGCATATGTAGGCACAATGCAGGGTGGCGAAAGGGAAAGCATGAAGAAGCCCCCTGTCGCTGACAGGGATCGGAAACCCAGGGGGGAGCTAAGAGCCCTGCACCCCATCCATGGTCGGAGAATTGGGCACCTTTGCCACCCTGGCCAGTGATAGCGGGAAGTAGATTTGGAGCCAGTGATGGGAGTTGGGCACGGGCAAAGCCGGTATTCCCAGCAGCTAGGGGTCCCTTGCCTGGGCCTAAAGCAGAGCCCGCGATCACGGGGCCGCTGCCGCTGCCGCTGCGGGTACCCGCTGCCCAGGCCGGATGCCTTGGCGAGAGGCGTTATCCTGGGCAGGGGCAGAGCCTGCAATCGTGGGGAGCTGGGGATCACCTGCCCAGACCTAATGCCTCAGCCAGAGGCGTTAGGCCTGGGCAGGGGCAGAGCGGGAGATCGTGGGGAGCTCGGGGTCCCCTGCCCAGGCCTACTGCCTTGGCCAGAGGCGTTAGGCCTGGGCAGGGGCAGAGCCACCTGCAACTGAGGGGAGCTGGGGGTCCCCTGCCCAAACCTGACACCTCTGCCAGAGGCCTCAGGCCTGGGCAAGGGGCCGATCTGGTGATTGGTGATCAGAGGGTGATGAGGGTCAACTCCTCTGGCCGAGGCATCAGGCCTGGGCAGGGGATGGAGCCAGCAATTGGAGGGGGCTGGGGGCCCTCTGCCGAGGCCTGTTGCCTGGGTCAGAGGCGTCAGGCTTGGGCGGGGGGTGGAGCAAGCGATCAGAGGGAGATGGGGGTCCCCTGCCCAGGCATAATTCCTGGCCAGAGGCCTAAAGCCTGGGCGGGGGCCAGAGCCAGTGATCGGGGGGAGATGTGGGTCCCTTGTCCAAGCCTGACACCTCTGGCTGAGGTGTCAGGCCTGGGCAAGGGGCCGATCCTGTAATTGGAGGGTGATGGGGGTAAACGTCTGAGGGCTCCCAGTAAGTGAGAGGGGGCAGGCTGGGCTGAGAGACACTATCCCCCCTCGCCCCAGTGCATGAATTTCGTGCACCGGGCCCATAGTTATAAATAAATATATTGATGGTGAGGGTGCAGTCCCTGAGGAGAGGGCGGACTGCACTCTCTGTTGGAGGAAAGGGCCAGTGGATCTTCTCCCTGTAAAAGCAGAGAACCTGGAAAAGCACTCTTAGATGTTATCTCTGAAGGAAAAATGTGGTGGTTTTAAAATTCCAATGGCTACAGGCCTTCTTCCTTTCTCCCCTACTTCTTTGGCAACCTCATATGTCTAAACATACTTTTCCAAAGTCTTTGGTAACTTAAAAAATTGGAGTTGCTTACATTAAGTAAAAAAACTTATTAAAACTCTAAAGGTTTTGAAATAACAAAATTTTGCAATATTTATTTGAGTTTGACTCGAATGAAAAAACAAAGGACAGATTTGAATCTATTAATTAAATAAGTCTTTGTTAATTTTATTGGAAATATATCCCTAAAAATGTGAAGGTATTACTAAACTAAGAAATGCTAAGTATTTAACTTACCACCTAAAATTTAAGGCTTCCAAGAGTTAAAAGTTCAAATTAAATTGGGAGAAATTATGTGCTCGTAATGATACAATGCATAAAGTTTAGAAATTCATTATCAAGAAAAATATTTCATGTGATTTCTCTGGAAAAACTTAGTAGTACAAAGTATATTGTAGTCCTTATGTGTACTATGTGTGGTAAAATGTCAACCTAGGATATACTATTTTATTGGACTGATTAAAAAAGAGGATTAATTCTATGGTCTGAACCAAATTTTTAATAAAAAAACCAGTTTAAATTTTATTGATCTATTTTAGCATAATTACAACAAAAGTATAATGTAATGTTTGGGTTACACATATTTGTGATAGTCTTTCCATGTTAAATTTCAAGACTTTAACCAAGAGATAGCTTTGAAACTTTTCAAGTTCCCTGGAATAATTCAAGGGTTTACTCTCTTCTTAAAACAAATATTTTAGGAAAAGAAATATTTTCAAACCAAATTACCCCGATCTAATATACTTGAAATAACTTGAAGCTTCATCAAATAAAAATTAATAGCTGTGTTCTCTTTACATGCATGTATTTTAAATGTTATAAAAGTTTCACCCTCTAAGGGAGGGCAGGACAAAGTTGCTGAATACTTCTTAAGCAAAATCAGATTATTCAGCAGCAGAATTTTAAGATGGGAGACCTGACAGCCAGATCTTTAGCTAGGCTCGGGGGTAGTGCAACATCTGGACTTCATAGGTCAAATGTATAAGTTTACTTACTTTGCTTTCTCAATAAAGATGCGTACTTTAGTCACTAAATAAATTAGCTTTTTACAATATAATCATGGTCTCATATAAACTCAGTTATACGAGAAGCAGATATTTTATTAGAAATTGGTTCTAACACAGTCCAGAGTAAAATTTCTGTACCTATGCAATAACCAAAAGAATGCTGTTCAAAAGTAAATTTTAAGCTCAAAAAAAGGAGAAATTTTTAAATCTCTTCTACTACTCTTTACAAGGAAAACAAAAAGTTATTATTGGAGCATTAAATCTCACCATTAATAAGACACCATAGAAAAAAAGGAGTTACTTTGACTTAATCTGTATGCATTGCACAATTGGCCAACGTACCTCTTATTGGTATTTCTTAAAAGGAACCAAGTTTGTAGCTCTATTTAAAAGAAAAAAAAATGTTTTTAAAAGAAACTCCCTAAATGTGGCCTAGAAATTACTCTGGGAGAAAAAACAGGAGCAGATTCCCTTCAAAGATCTAGAAAACTGTAATTAAAAATAAATGTATTAGGCCTCATAAAGAAAAGTAAACCATTTGCATTTTGCCTCCGTAAACAACGCTTATGTCAATATACTCAAAGACTGATAGCAAAAACCCTATTAGTGTCATTTACTGTCCCCACCCAATGACAAAGTTAGGAAATAAGCCTTATTTTTGACTGATTTAAATTAGCAAATGAAAATAAAAGAATATTCAGGGGAACATAGTTGGAATAGGCAGAAACCTATTCCTGGAGCAGTCACTGTTTTTACTGATAGTTCATCTCATGGTAAAGCTGCTTATAATGCAAAGAATTCAGACCAAGTCATTCAGACCAGTCATACTTCTGTGCAAAGAATCGAATTAGAAATGATCAAGGCTGACTTGCAGGATTTCCAAAAGCCTCTTCATATTATCTCTGATCTGCCTATGCTGCTGGCCTGGTAAACAGAACTGCAACTACTCAATTTAAATGGCTGTGACCGATGCCTATCTATACTATTTGAACAAGTCCTGGTCCTTTAACAAAAGGAAATGCATAGGCCTATCAATTAGTTATTTTATTAAACAGGCCACAGAATCTCATCAACTTTTACATCAGCCTGCCAAAATATTGTACAGCAGGCAAAACAGATTATCAAGAAATGTCCCCCTTGCATGTTATATCTGCTACAAGGGCCTCTAAATCCCAACTTGAAAAACAAAAGTGGGGGAATAGTGAAGAAATCTCCTGTAAGTAGACTACACCAAGCCTTAATTACTTTAAAATTTTTCCTTGTAATGCTGATGGCAAGACACCCATAGAATTACACTGGTGTCAGAATAAGCCAAACCAAAATGGTCTGGTTAAATGGAAAGATACCGAGTCTGGTTTATAGAAGGGTCCCTTTATTAACCTCTGGTCGAGGATATACTTGTGTGTTTCCATAAAACTCCTCTAAGCCTGGATGGTTCCTGCAACATGAATCTGAGGGAGGAACTGACCAGACTACTGCAACCACAGATAGCAGAGGCCCCAAGCAAAACGCTGAGGAGTCAGAGGAGAACCATCCAGAGATAGGGGATGGTGAAGACGCCTTGCCATGCTAGCACTCATCATCGGTGCATTGGTGCAGGTTGCCCATGACAAAGCCAAAAAAATTCAGACCTACATTGTCATTTCTCACCATTTGTCCACCATCCAGAACTCGAACATCATTGCTGTCATGTCACAAGCTAACTGTGACTGGGAAAGGGATCCATAAAAAACTAATGGCCCCAAAAGAAGCCTGCTATGAATGAATTCCTTAAATACCTGACAATAATATTTAGAAGGACATGAAAGAACTCAATCCTTGTCGTCGAATCTCCCTACGTTTCCTTTTTAGAGTAACCGCTATTGTCTTTCTTTCTTGTTCTTCTATGTTTGCTTCCAGTGTTAAGATGCAGAATGAAAAGTCTTAAAAGGATCTGAGCCCAGCTAATGGCAGACACCTTTCTAAACTAATTAAGAAAGCAAAAAGGGGGAAATGTCGGCCCAGCAAAGACCAACAGTAGTGAACATATCAAAGCGAGAATCCTACAGCAGGCGAATGGACTTTGATATTCAGCATGGCGGAAAATCAGCATTTTGCTACCCTGCTGTTGGCAAAATGGCTGTAAGCAACCTCCTACCATGATAATACTTTTATTGTTTACCAAACTTTACCATCGATATGCCTGTATGCTTTGCTAAAGGGCAAATGTGTATTAAAGTAAATAAAAACTGATGGGTCCTGGGTTTCAGAGAGCCTCGTTAGTAGAGAGAAATGCCTTCACCTGGCTCCCCCACGCCTTCTAAATATGTAATTGTTGTCTAGTGTATTCATTTCAGTTCATACACTTTTGCAGTTCCTGAATCTTTGCTGCAAAAGGTTGCTGCAGGGAAGGTAGGGGAAGGTGGGGTTAGAGAGATCAACTAAAGGACTTGAGGCATGCATATGAGCCTGACTAATGGACACTGACACCAGTGGGGGTGATGACATGAGGAGGAGGTAGGAGGGACAAATGGGGGATAAGGACACATATGTAATAACTTAATCAATAAAGAAAAAATAGCCCTAGCTGGTTAGGCACTGTGGATAGACTATTGGCCTCCAGACTGAAGGGTCCCAGGTTTGATTCTGGCCAAAGACACATGCCTGGGTTGTGGGCTTGGTCCCCAGTGTGAGGCATGCAGGTGGCAGAGAATCAATGATTCTCACGCATCATTGATGTTGCAATCTCTCTCCCTCTCCCTTTCTCACTGAAATCAATAAAAAATATTTCAAACAATCAAAGAATAAACAGATGAATAAAATAGAGCCAGAGTAAAAAATATATGTTTTAGAATATAATAAAAGGAATCCTATTATTTTATATATTTAATAATTCCTACAACCTTTGTGATAAAATAGGTTTGCACTGTTTTGGTAATATTATATTTAATATTTTTTCCTTAACATATTAATGTTTATTGCATGTAACACTATATTATAACAGACTAATATGCAAATTGTCCCTTCAAACAGGAGTTTGACCAGGAGATCCACCATGGGGTGGGACAGTCTGGCTAGCATCCCAGGCTGCACCCTGCAGGCAGCCCCACACTGTTCTGTCCACGGCCCCCCTCCACCCGCTCAATGATTGAGGACCCGCCAGCCAGTAATCTGCCCACAGCCCCTTCCCCTGGCCTTCATCTTCCCCCATCTGATCCCCCACTCGATCTGGGTGGAGCCAGCCGGCCAAACACCTGTATCCCCTCCTCTTGGCCAACCTGGCGATTGGGGTGTGCAGGCCGGAAACCACCCATGCATGAATTGTACACTGGGTCTCCAGTATTATTATATTTAAAATTGTTTTTCTTGGAATATTAATGCTTATTGCATGTAAAATTATTACATTTAAAATAGTTTTTCTAGAAATATTAACATTTATTGAATGTAACATTATGACACTAAAACCATTTTTCTTAAAATATTAAAAAAGTAAATATAAAAAAGAGGGACACTGTATCAACATGGATTAAAAGGATTGCGTTCTTCACTCTGGTGTTATCTACTTATTACCTCACTAATCAGAAGATGAAGAATTATTCCTAACAATGAAACAATAAGATAGTGTTGAGTACAGATGCCCATCCACTACTCACTTTCCACATGGCTTCCAGAAATTAAAGTGTAGCATTCCTTTTAAAACAGCTCATTACTCTAATCCATGAGAGACTGTACCATTTACCTTGACTTCCCATCCCAGTAATGCTCTGCCTTGGATCAGAATGGGCAGGTCTTGTAGGTGGAGGATCCCAACTTCTTGAAGATGGAGTTCTTTTCAGTGGAAGGGAATCCACCCTGCAGCCACTTCTGTGAAGATTAATTGTATGTCCGCCATCCTCTGTGTCATAAATAACATCATTCTACTTGAGTAAGGTCAACATTTGTTAAATGGTCAAGTCTGGTTATTGTGTATAAATATTTACTAAACAGGATCATGGTCATAAGCATGCTGGTTAGCCCAAAATGATAAAATTCTATCTTCACATGTCTTCAGTACAGTGCTCAGAGTTATTGAAAATCAGTTTGGATAACTGAGAAAGAACTGAAGCAGAATTATATATACGTGCCAATAAAACAAAACAAAACACACACACACACACACACACACACACACACACACACACACACCAGAATTTGAATGCAGAGAATCCAGATATACTAAGTGAAAGAAGTTATTTAAAAGATACAAGAAAACAGTCTCAACTAGTCATCAAACTAATTTCATCTCAATAAAAGCTTTTAAAACATGCAATGTCATAATTAAAAATTAAAATATAAAAAGTCAAAACATGATGCATTACAAAAAAGTGTTATTTCACAAATGTTATCATATAATTCCTACAGTTCATTTATAAAATAACTCTTTGATCAGAATACTACACTCTATTTTAATAGTATTTAAAGAAAACATGTTGAATAATACATAATTAACAATCACTGTTTTCATTTTCAAATAGGAAAGAGGCTTATCTTCCAATTCTGTAATTCGTCATGGGAAAGAAGAACTATGAGCATCCTCATATGTGGCCAAATATGAACTGGCAAACTCTTCTCAGTATCACCCAGATGGTAAAAACAGGAACATTCACCTTCATCTTGCACAAACCCTGCAATAACATTTTAGGAAATTTTCCCTGAAATGTCACACACCTAATTATCACAAATGGACACTAAATCTTTGAAATTAGGAAAACTGGTTAATATGAAACCAACTTTTCCTCCTACAGATATATTGAAATGAATATACTTTCCTTTCATAGTCAGTCAAATAAGTAAATAGATAAATTAATTAAAAGACAACTCCCTGAAAATAGCTCGTCAACATGTTTATTCATGTTTCATATTCCTCATATACAAGAAAGAAAGAAGGAAAGAAAGACCAATAAACTTGGTGAATCATTGGTTTTTAGCCTTTTCCTGAGTCAGAGACCCCTTTGTGAATCTATTTAATACCATAGACATTTCTCTTATGTAGTTTCCAAATGGAAAGTTTTCTACATCAAACCTAAGTACAAGATCATCTTATCAAATTAATAATAGAGATTATTATTTTACACAGTACAGGGTTGCACATTCCTATACTCAAAACTAGTATTTCAAATCCAATTCTAAATAATGAAGTGTGTGTCCTTGACGTTTATATAGTTAGACCAACTTTTATTTCAGTGGGAATTTTCCAAGGTGAACTGATGTCCTTTTTTGAGATGAAAGAAGGGTACTTTCAGAACAAATTCTTAGTAGTTCAATAAGTATGAATCTTCACTTTAAACCTACATGACTTCCTGTTCCCAAAGTGTAACATTCTAACATAAGATCAATAGAATTGAGTTCTTCAGAGAACAGTTGAAGTGACTAGAGGCAAACAGTAATGCTAAAATAGACTGAATTTAGCTTGAGGTTTAAATCGTATCCCTGTAAGGTCATTAAGAGTGTTTTACACATTACATATTGCATTCATTATTAGAAGTGCTATACCTCTTTAGCAATTACAAATCATCTTGATCATCAGTATACATTCTCAATCTAATGAACGGTATCATTTCTTTTGCTTTGAATGATATGAATGAAATTGAGGTGTATCTCTTCATTCAATGTTACTGTTTTCACATAAATAATGGTTTCATGCTCATATCTTTTTTTAATTTTTTAAAAACATTTGAGTTACTGACAGTAACTTTATGAATTTAAAGTTATTGAATTTATGGAAGTTAATATGATCACATAGGCACTCTTTATTGAATTTATGGAAGTTTATATGATCACATAAGCTTCAGGTACACAAGTCTATGACACCTCATTTGCATATTGTATTATGTGTTTACCTAAGTCAGATCTCCTACCATCCCTAGATTTTGAAACATTACCTAAGTGTTTTACACCTGAGGGATGTCCTTTTGCTTCTCTTACTTCCTCTCTTTCACTTCTCAGACTTCTCACATCACCTCTATTTCTTGATGGAAGTGGTGCCCCCTGTCCACCCCCACTTTGAAAAGATGGTTTCTTGGTGTAGTCTACTTTAGTTGTTTTTCCACCCACAGACTAAAATGAGTACACATAATATCAACACTACATAACATTTAACCTGAACAAATGAGCAACTGTTTGAAACCTACTTATTATTGCAACTAAAATCAAGATCTACCTCAAATTCTTCTCCCAAACCAAGTGTTTCCTTCAAAAATGACAGAGTCCTTTTTCATGGTAAGTTTATGAAACACTTCATTATTAACAATATTCTATTGAAGTATTCAACACAGAAACATATATTTTGGTTAATAAAATTCCTCCAAAGACCCCTAGTAATAAGGACTAAAATGTATGTTGGTTAATAAAAGTCCTCCAAAGACCCCTAGTAATAAGGACGAAAACGTCTCACATTCCAGGGGAAAGCACATAAATTCCATTGTTGTTTTTTAGTAGGCTTATTCTTGGTTATCTGGAGAGAGGGATAGAGAGATGGAAACATAGATGAAAGAGAAATATTTTGATCAGCGGCTTCCTTAAATGGCTCCTACTGGCAAACCAGCCAGCACCCTGGGCATGTGTCCTGACCCGATATAGATGATGAGACATCTTGGTTCACAATTCTATCCTCAACCATTGAGCAATACTGACTGGGCAATGTGGATTACTTTTTAGAATGTGTCTGTTACTTCATTTATGTTTTGACACATCTATTTCATGTTTTCCAGTGCACCCGGCTTACATAAACTATTTATTTTTTAAAACAAACAATCATTCATTCAAAATGATTAGGTACTTTATTCCTCCTCTACCGCTTCTCAGGTTTCTTACTTTTACTATTTCTTCAGTAAAAATGACAGAAAACAATGTCCAGTATGAATGCAACTCTGTATACATAGTTCTGATTTGTTTCTCCATTCTATTTTTAATCGGCTCTTTGCACAATCTTTAGTATTTTTATGTTACTGCACAGTTTGATGTTAAATATGGTTCTAAGAAAACAAACCATCTTGAAGGGGAGAGCTTCTATGACTAAGAACCCAGCCTCACCTCTACCCAGATGGGCCTCACACATCACCTGAGAGCCACTCTGGCCAAAGACCTTTTTACGGCAGCAGCAGACCCACGGACACCGGGACTCCAGCCCCCCACCAGTCCCATTGCCTCCTGTGAGTCTTGGAGTGTACAATTGAATTGCGGATCCACTCTGTGGCCATTGGCCCATCACACCCTGGCACCTGGGTTCTGACATGATAGCTAAAATGGGGAGACAAACAAACAACACCCAAAGGACAGAAAAGGAGGAATTGCCAGAAGAGGAACTCAATTAAATGGAGACATACAATATGTTCGAAAGGAATTCAGAATAAGGGTCATAAAGTTCATACACCAGATGCATGGGAAATCCACAACTTACATAAGAATCAAGGACAAATGAAAAAAATTGATAATAGCTACAATAAAAAATACGATGGAAGGTTTCAATAGTAGACTAGAAGTAGCAAAGAATTGAATCAGCGATTTAGGAGACAGGGCAGAGTAACACACCTGGAACAACACAATCTGAACAGCAACTTGAGAGAAAAAATAGAAAGCAGGTGGATATCCTAAGGGAGATTGGGGATAACATGAAACAAATAACATGTGTATAATAAGGGTGTCAGAAGGACAAGATGAGGAACAAGGATTAGGAAACCTATTAGAAGAAATAATCACAAAACCTTCCTGATCTTGGGAAGAAAAAGTCACACAAGCACAGACTGTCCCAAACAAGATGAAACCAATAAGACCTATACCAAGACACATTGTAATTATAATGGCAAACAATAATGACACAAACAGAACCTTAAAGGTTCTCTCTTTGCAAGAGAGAGACAGAGAGTCACCTAAAAAGGCTCTCCTGTTAGATTATCAAATGATTTTTAACAGAAACACATCAGGCCAGAAGGGAATGAAAGGAAATATACAAAGTGATGCAAAACAAGGGACCAAATTCAGGAATACTTATCCAGCAAGGCAATCATTCAAGACTATAGGGGAATTCAGTGTCTTTACAGAAAAAAAAAAATCTAAGGGAGTGTTTCACTACTAAACCATCAATGCAAGAAATGCTGAAGGGACTGTTGTAAAAAGAAGGAATAGAAGAGACAGAAGAAACACAGGCATAAAGAAAAAAGTGGCAACATATCAGTACCTATCAAAATAACCTTAAACCTAACTGGACTAAACACTCCATTCAAAAGATATATAATGGCCAAAATTATAATAAAACAAGACCCATATATATGCTGTCTATGAGAGACCCACCTCAGAATAAGGACTCACATGGACTGAAAGTGGAAGAAGAGAAATACTTTTCAGGCAAAGAAGGGGAAAAAACTAGGGGATCAATAATTATATTTGAAGAAATAAATCTCAAGGAGCCAAGATGGCGATGGAATAGGCATACACGTCCCAGGGCACATCCTGGAGCAAATGGAGTGAGCAGCTGAAACTAATAACACCCACCCGGAATTGGCAAAGTACACTCAGGTGGTCAGACAGTTTACAGCCAGGAAGGGCAGAGTTCCTCTGGTAAGGTAAAAACCAGGGATCTGGGCAGGAAAGTTTGCCACACCTCTGAGCCCAGAAAGGGTATAAGCACCCCTATGTTCATAGCAGCACAGTTCACCATAGCTAAGACCTGGAAACAGTCTAAGTGCCCATCAGTAGATGAATGGATTAGAAAACGGTGGTATATCTACATGATGGAATACTATGCTGTTGTAAAAAAGAAGGAATTCTTGCCATTTGCAGCAGCATGGATGGAACTGGAGAGCATTATGCTAAGTGAAATAAGCCAGTCAATGAAGGAAAAATACCACATGATCTCACTCATTTATGGATAATAAAGACCATTATAAACTTATGAACAAAAATAGATACAGAGGCAGAGCAGCTTCGAACAGACTGTCAAACTACAGCGGGAAGGCCGGGGAGGGTTGGGGGGCAGGCGGGGAGAGTAAGAGATCACCCGAAAGACTTCTATGCATGCATACAAGCATAACCAATGGACATAAGACACTGGGAGTTAGGGGAGGCCAGGGGATAGTCAGGGAGGGGAAGAAAGAGGAGACATATGTAATACCCTTTGTAATACTTTAAGCAATAAAACAATTTAGAAAAGAGAGAAAAAATAAATCTCAAAGTAAAGGTCATAAAAAAGAGATAAGACCGATTGCTATGATGTGCTCTGACACCCAGGGAGTAGACTCTCAATGCAAGAGCTGCCCTTGGGGATCAGTGAGCTTCCACAGGGCAGCGCCATTCAGCTGGATCCTGTGCTGACGACTGGCCAGTGGAGCAGCAGTGGCAGGAATCTCTCCCACCTCCACAGAGGCGCTAAGCATGTTTGGCAACTGGGACTAAGCCTAAGACATCATTCGGACATCCCCTGAGGTCTCCCAGGCTGCCAGAGGGTGAGGGACTCCGCCAAGTGTACAAAGTTCATTCACTGGGCCTCTTATATTGCTAATAAACTACAATAAGATATAACAAAATTCAAATACTTGTATGCTAAATAGTCTTTTATTAAATAAATGGAGGCCCAGGGTATGAATTCCTGTATGGAAGCAGTCTGGTTGGGCTCCCCAGATGGGGGCACATGTTGCCAGGCCTGCAGTGGTTAGTGGCCATTGGCGGTTAACCAGAAGGCCATGCCTCCAATCTGGGCGTTAGCGCATATAGGGGGTGTGGCTGACCAGGGGAAAGGCTGTGAGTGGTTTTCTTATCAGTCCTGCCCCGAATGGGGGATTGGGGGCCGATGGGAAGCAAGGTTGGTCAGGGATATGGCCGATTGGGTCCCAGATAAGACTGCTTGGCTGCCGCAATGCAAGTCATAGCCACCAGCTATTCTGGTCATTCTGCCATTCTGGTCACAGGGCTTTTATGTACAAAGATAGATAACTGGGTTACCGAAGAGATTAAAGAAGAAATTAAAATCATCCTGGAAGTAAATGAAAATTAAAAATAAAAGTCCAAAATCTATGGCACACACTGAAAGTAGTCCTTAGAGGGAACTTCATAGCATTTCAGGCCTAACTCAAAGAACAAGAAAAACAGTTAACAAATTATCTAACCCGCACAACTTAAAAAGTTAGACAGAGCAACAAGCAAAGCCCAAACTGAGCAGCAGGAAGGAATAATGAAGATCACAGCAGAAATAAATGACATAGAGACCAAAAACCGCACAAAAGATTAATAAAGACATGAGCTATTTCTTTGAAAGGATAAACCAGATTGACTAAGCTCTAGCTAGGCTCACCAACAGGAAGCCAGGAAACAAAATCAGAAATGAAAGAGGCAAAATAGCAAAAGACCCCACAGATATAAAAAGGATTGTAAATAAATACTATGGACAACTCTACTCCAACAAACTGATCAACCCTGAAGAAATGGACATATTCCTAGAAAAATACAATCTTCCTAAACTCAGTTAGGAAGAATAAAACATAGGACCACGCCAATAACTACTCAGGAAATTCAAGCAGTCACAAAAATAACTTGCAGCAAACAAAAGCCTGGGCGAGACGGCTTCACAGGGACTTTTACCAAGTGTTCAAAGAAAAACTAAAACCTTCTTCCTCAGACTATTCCATAAAATTCAAAGGAAGTACCATTTCCCAACACTTCCTATGAAGCCAGCATTACTCTAATCCCAAAGCCAGATAGAGAAAACACAAAGAAAGAAAAATGCAGGCCAATATATCTCTGATGACCATAGATGTTACAATCCTCAACAGAACTCTAACAAATGCGATGCAACATTACATTGAAATGAGCATACACCATGCCAAAGTGGATATATTCTGGGGAAGTAGGATGAGTCAACATCCAGAAATCAATAAGTGTGATGCATCACATAAACAAATTGAGAGAGATTCATATCCATTGGTGCAGGAAAAGCATTTGACAAAATCCAACACCCAATTTTGATAAAAACTCTGAGCAAACTGGGCATAGAGGGATCATACCTCAACATTAAAAAAGCCTTATGTGACAAAACTACAGACAACATCATACTCAATGGGCAAAAACAATTACTCTAAGAAGAGGAACAAGACAGGGATGCAAACTCTCACCACTTCTGTTCGACAGAGTACTGGTAGTGCTAGGCAATGCAGTAAGACAAGAAGAAGTCAAAAAAGGCATGCTAAGTGGAAAAGAGGAAGTAAAACTGTCATAATTCTCGCAGATGGCATGGTATTGTCCATAGAAATACCTAAAGACTTCACCAAAAAAACTAGGAGATTTAATAAATGAATTTGGCAATGTAGCAGGGTACAAAATTAACACCCAGAATTCTATGGCTTTTTGATACACGGATAATGAACTCAGAAATAGAAACAAACAAACAAAAATGCCATTTAGCAGTGCAACAAAAATTTAAGAAACCTAGGAATAAACTTAACTAAGGAGGTAAAAACCTGTTCTTGGAAAACTACAGGAAATTGAAAAAAAGTGATAGAGGAAGACTAAAGCAAATAGAAGAACATACCATATTCATGGTTTGGTACAATCAACATCATTAAAATGTTCATAGTACCCAAAGCAATGTACAGTTTTAATGTATTAACCATTAAAATGTCAATGGCGTATCTCACAGACCTAGAAGAAAGTTTCCAAAAATTCCTATGAATTTAAGAAAAGACCCCAAATAGTTACAGCAATCTGGACAAAGAAGAACAAATTTGGAGGGATCACAATACCAGATATCAAGCTATACTACAAGCCACCATTCTCAGAACTGCCTCTTACTGGAACTAAAACAGACATAAAGACCAATGGGACAGAACAGAGAACATAGAAGTCGACCCTAACCATTATGCTCAATTAATATTTGACAAAGGGAGGCAAAAGCATAGAATGGAGTCATACAGTCTCTTCAATAATTGGTGGTGGAACCTGGATGGCAGTCAGGCCTAGGCAGGGCTGGGTAGGTGGGGCGGCGCGGGGCGAGGCGGGGCGGGGCGCGGCGGGGCGGCTGCGCACTGGGCTAGGACTCTGCTGGCACAGGCACTGCACTGGAGACTCTTGCCCTTCCCGCGGGGTCTGGGGCCTCAGGGCGGGGCCCCATGGAGGACCTTAGCCTGGACAGCTGCAGAGAGGAGGACGCGGCGCCAGGCGCCAAGGGGTGGCCCGAACCCCAAGCGAGGGTGCACTTCCGCGTGACAAGGTTCATCATGGAGGCAGGTGTCAAGCTAGGGATGCAGTCCATTCCCCTCGCCACCGCCTGTGCCATTTACCATAAGTTCTTCTGCGAGATCAACCTGGACGCCTATGACCCCTACTTGGTAGCCATGTCTGCCCTTTACTTGGCTGGCAAAGTGGAAGAACAGCCCCTGCGAACCCGTGACATCATCAACGTGTCCAACAGGTACTTCCACCCAGGCAGCGAGCCCTTGGAGATGGACTCCCTAGTCTGGGTGATCCAGGACAGCATTATGCAGTGCGAGCTCCTTGTGCTATGGGTACTGCGCTTCCAAGTTTCCTTTCAGCACCCACACAGGTACCTGCTCCACTACCTGATTTCTCTCAAGAACTGGCTGAATCCTTACAGCTGGAAACGGACCCCCATCTCCGTCACTGCCTGGGCCCTGCTGCGGGACAGCTACCGCGGGGGGCTGTGCTTCTGGTTCCAGGCTCAGCACATAGCGGTGGCGGTGCTCCACCTGGCCCTGCAGGTCTATGGGGTCCAGGTGCCCGCTGAGGCCATGGCCGAGAAGCCATTGTGGCAGGTGTTTAGTGGAGACCTTACCAAGCCAATCATTGATAACATTGTGTCTGATCTCACTCGCATTTATACTATGGACACAGAGATCCCCAAAGACAAGCCTGGGACACTCGGCTGCCAGGGGACAGCGCCACCACATCGCCCTGAGGGCCGGTCCCCAGAGCACTGGCAGGGAGGACTGGTTTTGTGCTGCTGGAGACAGGCCGGTGAAGGCGATGACATGCTGCCACTTTGATTCTCAGGCTTTGACTCTCCCTGGCAGCCAAGGTCCAGATGGGGATGGGCGCTGCACCTCCCGTGGGCAGGAGGGTACCGCGGTCAGGAGGGTGCTGCGGGCAGCTCTGAGGCCTCCGGGTCTGCTTTTGTCCTTTGAAAGGACGCAGACTACAGCCAAGGTTTGCGATCAGTGGAAGGAAAATCAAAAAACGGATGGGACTGTGCCCCAGTGGATTTTTTTAAAGGCCATATTTAGAGAAAGTATGACTCAATTAACATAGAGGAAATTTTATTTTGTTTCATTGAAGATATTACAAAGCCAAAATAAAAACATAATAATAATTGGTGTTGGACTTATAGCACAGATACATGCAAAAAAAATTAGTCTAGACCACCAACTTACACCATACACAAGTATAAATTGGGAATGAATAAAGGACTTAAAAGTAAGTGGGTAACCATGAAAATCTTAGAAGCAGCAAAATATCAGGCATCTGTCTCAGCAATACCTTTACTGATACAGCTCCTAGGGCAATGGAAACTGAGGAGAAAAGAAACAAATGGGACGACGTCAAATTAAAACACTTCTGCAGAGAAGAAGCGGCCAACAAATACAACAACAACAACAACAACAAAACAAGGAAGTCCACTGCCTGGGAGAAGATATTTGCCAATGTTATATCAGATAAGGACCTATTCTCCAAAATTCATACTGAACTCATCCACTAAACAAAAGGAAGATCAACATTCCAATAAAAAACTGGGCACCACCACCACAAAGGCCCCTTCTGACTTATGGTGGCCCAGTTCCTGTGATGATTATTACAGCCACACAGGAGATGGGTATGATGGGGGCACGGCAATTACTGCAACAGCCGATGGGACACCCCTGTAAGAGGTCCTGAGTGTGGTGCTGGCGGCGATCACAGGATACACCATGTATGCAAGAGAGAGTGAATCATGCAGTACAGTAGCTCACCTGATTGGGCACTTGGGGAGTCAGAGGGGAAGCCCCTGTGGCAGAAGAATTAGACACTGAAAATAAAAATGATAAGGTACAGACAATATTTTATTGTAAGCAATTTGGCTTCTGTTATTTAAGAATGACAAAAAGCAAATGGTAGGTTTGGGGGAAGCATCAAGAATTGTAGGTACCATTATGAAGTTTCAGGATTGGAGGCAAGGTTTGAATTGTACAAGGTTGCTTCCTAAGTGCTGATTTAAATTACAATATACTTAAATGTTTAAATTTTACATATTGTATTGTTAACATATTCAGAATATAAGCACAACCAACAGACCAACAGAGGCAAGACACTGGGAGTGGGTGACAAGAACAAGAGACAAGAGATAGAGGAAGCCAGAGGGAAGGTCAGTAGAAAAAAAGAAAGAGACATATAAATTACTTTTGGTAAAACCTTAAACACTAACATTACAAAAAATTTTCAGAAGAACGTGTTCTCCAACATGGGATTTCTTGTCTGATTTTACTACAAACACAGAAAAGCAGTCTGTTTGGATGGTGAGTTATATTCATGGCCCTAAATTTCCCAGGGTGTCTATGACCATATGTGCATGAAGTCTGAAGTGAACTGCATACAAAATGAAGCAGTGTGTTATTTCGTCATGGCATGCAGCCCTGTTTTCCAGGTAGGAAGGGTAAACAAATGAGGTATTCTCCTTGGAAAACCTAAATGGATAAAAGGATTGAAGAACCTCTGACAAGGCTGCAAAACAAGGATTCCTCCAGCTCTGTGGCCCACACTTTGCCCCCTAAGATACTGATAAGGAGCAGGCCGATCCCACTGGCCCCAGGAGGAAGAGGAGACCTTAGGGAAATGGGAGATGGTGGTGAGCAGCAACAGGGCAATGTGGCGTGGCTGCACAGCAGCCTAGGCCTCAGCATGAGGAAGATCCGCAGACACCTGTGGAAAGGAGTATAGGAAGAACATGTCATGCCAGCCCCTGTTGAGGGGCAGGTGGAAAGGCCTGAAGGTGCTGTGGGTGGCCTAGAGGGAGAGTTCAGAGGAGGGGCTGAGGTAATCTGCTTTGACTCTGAGTGACAGTGGACATGCACACTCCCTCCTCCTGCCTAAGCCCCCCTGCCTGAGCTGGAATTGCACTGCCCTTGTTGTACTGGTAGTTCCTGTCTCAGGCACACACCCTACGGCCCTGGTGTCACAGGCTGTATCCCTCCCAGCATCCAGGTGTCCCTGTGAGAGAAAAATACTGGCCCAGGAACCTGGCAGCACACCAGGGGAGAGCCCCGGCAGCCCCTCCTCACCCGTCCTGTCCACTCACTCAGGGCCATCATCCTCTCATAGTACTTCAGGGGATTGAGCCACAGGTCCTTGCTGATGATCTGTTAGGGCAAACAGAGCTTGGTCAGGAGAACACAGGGACCCGAATAGAAACCAAAGCAGCAGGTGGACACAGGAAGCTGCATGCTGGCATGGCCAGTGACATCCCACCTCAGCAATCCTGCCAGATGCTGTCACACTGTGGTCAGAGAACCAGTAGAAGAAGCTGGCGCTGCTGTCCTGGAGCCTGTGGCTGTAGACTTCTCGTTCACAATGCTGTTACCACTGAATGGGAGTGGCACGGGACAACCTGTATCCTGCAGGAGAGGGGTATGTGAAGCTGGGTACATCACCTTCCATCCCTGCCCACCACCAGCTGCAGCCCATGCAGGGAGCCTCCTCTTACCTGTGAGGGTGATGAGATACTCCTTCACAATCACATGGTTGCGGAAGTAGGGGTTGCTGCGGAAGTACAGGCTAATGGTGCAGCAACCCCAGGGATGCCTGACTTCCCTCACCTGCAGAAGGAAAGTGGATCCAGGGAGTGAAATCGCAGCCCAGTGCTGCCGCCTGTAGCTGTTTTCAGGGACAGGCCATTTCCCCACCTGCCCTCCACTACTCCTTGGAGCAGGTGCACTTACCTTCAAATCAATCACATGGCCGAGCATATTTTCATCTTGGACGCTGATCATGGCCGACAACTCTGGGTGGTTGACAAACTGCTTTGGGTCAAGGAGCCTGCAACCTGGGAGCTGGGCATGGACCAGCTAGAAAGAGCAGCCTGGCCTGGCCTCTCCTTCCCTTAAGGCCACCCCTTCCACATAAATGGCAGAAAGGGGCACAGCACCACTCTGTTTCCTGACAGACCCTAATGCCCACCAGATTGTTTTGTGCTGAGGGCTTGACAGGTTACACATCACACATTCTTGCTTCTGAATGAGGAATTGGACATAGAGACGGCCTGTAGGGCAGCGTTAGTTAGTCCCAGAACAGCCCGTGCAACACAGCCCTGTCTGTGGGCATCAGCCCCTGGTGTATGCGTGCCTCTGCCTTGGAGCTCTGCCCCTGGACCCCCTGGTAATGCCTCTATGGTGCCTGTACAAGACAGAGGGTGTCTCCAGGATCCTGGGCCAGACCGGGGCGCACTGCCCCTAGCTTGTCCTCAATGTTCTTTTCTAGGGGAACCATCCCCGCTTACACCGTTCTCCTGCACTGTCCCATGCTCCTTGTGATCCTGCTCCTCTACCCTCAAGGATACAGCTGTGAGCCAGAACCCAGGGATGCGCCGGATATTGAGGCTTCTCCGTTTGAAATAGGGCTTGAGCCTCTGCCGAGTCCTGCACCTGAGCCGAGAGAAGGCCCTGCTGGCTTGCTCGTTCATGGGCTCCATCTCCAATTGAAGGGCCTGGAGCACCTCCAGAGGGGACCAGGTTAACTTGGCCCCGGGCCCTGACTGGGCCTGCTCCTGCTGCACTGGCTGCTCTTCTTCTGGCTTTGCTTTGGCCTTGGACTGAGGCTCCACCTCTCCCACCTGTTCCACTGCCTCCATGGTGCACTTCCCCTCCCCCTGCAGGACAAACTGCTCCCCTGCAATTAATTGCTCCTCCATCCACCCCTCCTCCTGGTGGTCACTCCCTTGCGGGTCACCTGGATCCTGTGCCTCCAGCCTCAGCTCTTCACTCACCACCTCCTCCTGCCTCCCCACCTGCAGATCTGGGAAAACCTCCTCACCTGCCCACTTGGCCTGCCATGGCACCACCTGCAGAAGGCCCTCTGTCCACAGGATAAACTGAGCCTGTGCCTGGAACTCCTCCCCCAGGCCCTCCTTGTCTTCCCCTTGCTCCTCACTCTGGGTTCCCTGCTGCACCTCACTCTCCTCTCCCTGCACACACTGCTCTGCAGCCACCCAGTCCTCCCCTCTCCCGCACTCAAGATCAAGCCCAACATCCTGGCCTGTGTCCAACCTCAGCTTCAGGGTCTCAGCCTCCCCCACCTGCATGAAGTCCTCCCACTCCAGCCCCAAAGCTGCCCTCTGAACTTCCTGTGCCCTTGTGTCCTGGGTATCACCACTTCACTGCACCGAGGTGAAGCTAAAAGCCTCCTGGATCATCCTGCTTGCCCTGTCCTTCCTAGTGCAATGGCCCTGGGGAGCCCTGTGAATCCTCAGGCGCCCTGCAGCTGAAGGCCCCCTAGTGGAACTGAGAGGAAGCGCGCTGCCCCCAGGAGCCCCTCAGTCTCCCAACACAGCCTGACTCTGGATGCCCCCTGGCTCTGAGACTGGTGCTGTGAAGGAGCAGGTGGTGCAGAGCCTGCTGAGTCCAGGCAAGGTGCTTGCTCACTGGTGCATGCAACCAGGCCCTGGTGTGCTGACTGGGTGCACACTGGGCTCATGCACAGGCGCTGGTCATGTGAACATGTGGTACAGAAGGCACCTGGCCAGGCCCAGCCTGCTGTTTCTGGTTGGGCTCCTCAAAAGCCTCCTCCAATCACGGATGGGGCAGTGGGTGTCACCCTGCGCAACCCCGCCCCTCACTCAAAGCTCTGGTGTAGGTAGATGGTAACTCGGAGGTATCCTCTTATCTCTTCATTAGCCAGAAAACGGAGATTTTGAAAGCTTAGAATCTTGACCTGACTGAAAAGAAGGAAGAAATGGTGGAACTTGAAAATGACTTCAGGTTTTCTCACTGTGCTGAAGTCAAACACTGCTGCAGTGAAATATTTTACCCGTTGTTCTCCCCGCATGAACTACAATAATAATGTGCTTTGTGTTGACATTTACTGCTGTGTTGCTGACAATTACCTGGAAGAGAAGTTAAGGGGATTCAATGGGTTGGAAAAAGTTGAGCTAAATCAGAAAGCAGGTCTAATTAAGCAAGTTTATTCTCTATCTATCTAAAGACACACACACACACACACACACACACACACACACACACACACACTTATATGGCTAAGGTGACTCGTGCATGTGCCATACGTTTGAAGCTCTTGCTGGCGCCAATTGCATGCATGTGTTTCAAATCTTCATTGTCAATCAGAATTTGGTTGACACTGCTATTATAGAGAAAGGGCAAATAGCAGTATTAAAATATTTCTTCTAATTAATCTCCTTTCAATGGGCACAAATCCATGCACCTGGCCACTGGTATTCTAATAGTGGCAAGATATCATCCGTGACTACTAATATTCTATTGGGCCAGGACATGCCAAATTGGTCACACATATCTATATATATAAAAGCGTAAGCGACATTATGAGTCGTTGGTACAATGCACACTGACCACCTGGACGCAGACGCTCAACACAGGAGCTTCCCCCAGGTGGTCAAGGCTCTCCCACAGCGAGAGCATCACTCAGCCAGAAGGCGGGCTAATGGCTGGAAAGTGCAGCTGTGACAGCAAGAGCCTCTGCTGCCTATGTGCCTATGTGACAAGGCTAAGAAGCAGTGGTGGCAGGTGGAGTGGGGCTTGGATGAGCGGGAACAGAGCACCTGGCTCCAGCTTGGGCTCCTGCCCGGCTGCCTGCCGTTTTGTGCACTGCTACATCCCTCAGGAGGTGTCAGACCTAACCTGGCAGTCCCACATCTCCCAAGGGGTCCCAGATTGCGTGAGGGTGCAGACCAGGCTGTGGGACGCCACCGGTGCTTGAATTTAGTTCACCGGGCTTCTAGTCATTTTATTATTTATCACCAATTTAGCATGGTTCTCTTCTAATGCTGAATAATTTAAAGGTATAACCTGAATTTTGGTAATGATGGCCATTGAGATTTTACTGCTCTTTAGCGGTATTATTTAATGGCTTATATGAAGGGCACTAATCTCCCTCAAAATATGAGAAATATTACATGTCCCACAAACAGTACTATGTTTCAGTGCTAATTCTTTCCACTAATGCCCCTAAGGGAGCCTTTCACTAATTTTCTTTGCTCACTAGCTCATCCAAAATTGAAATGGGAAGGCTGCTTGTCTATATTCAAGTGCAGAGGCATATTCTTCTTAACTACACTGATGCTATCAATACTTTCAATTTTCCAACATAATTTATAGTGAGGGTCTCTATGTTAGACTTTAAAACATCTCTTTACTAATATGAATAAGTCACTTTTAACTTATTTCTTCACAACTATGTGCACGCTCTGATTTAGCAACTTTCAATGCCTGACTCTTTCAAGTGTCCCTTTACACCATACTTTTCATTAAAAACAGGCCATCTGAAATCACACTGATCACTTTTCAGCCTGTTGTGATAATTCAGACATTCCTTGGGTTACGTTGGTCTCGAAGTACATAAGTTTTGTGGTTACGTTGCCATTCCCCATTTATTTATTAAAAAAAAAAGTTTGATATTTCTACGTATGTACATATGTGCTTTATATTTTCTTATTATTCATTTACCACAAGAAAGGTCAGCAATTGTTATCTTTCTTCTAATTTTTTTTTTACTGTTGCACACCATTACTGCTGTGTATGTGTGCTCCATGTGAGTGACATATGTGCTTATGTAGGTGGGTTCTGACTTCCGCGAATATTGCATTACATCCCACTGCAGGAACGCGTCAACAATGTAACGCGAGGAACTACTGTACTTGTATCCTATTGATTAAGATGTAGTTATTTGGTCTCCATATTTCTTCAATACGTATATGATTGTTGGAAGTACAAATTATATCTTTATATATTAATGTGTTAATTAGAATTTTCACTCAATAAAAATAAATGCCTTGTCCTTACAAAAAGATCTGGACTTATAATTGAATGGCCTAATACATATTAGAGTAGGGCACGACTACCAAAGTTTCTCAGAAGAACATGGGTTGAAATGAAGAGTATATCCTGCCTACCCCTACTTGAAACAAGAGCCTTAGTTGAGCTCCATCATGATCCAAACAGAAACAGAAACAGTAAGATACATGGCAGGTTTCTGTTACTATACGCCTACTGAGCATGCCTCAGTGCACATTTCCTGACGGTGCTATTGATCAGAATGTGCACTCACAGGACATTAGGGCCTTCATGCACAACACCATCCTGAAACCACATGAAAAGGAGCGTATTGGACAAGAATGTTAGCAGGGACTTTACAATGCAGAGGGATTCTGAAGAAGATTGAAAAAGGTGGCAGAACCCTAGCCAGTTTGGAACAGTGGACAGATCACCGACCTTCATACTGAAGGGCCCCAGTTTCGATTCAGGTCAAGGGCACTTGCCTGAGTGTGGGCTCAATCTCCAGTCTGGGGCTTGCAGGAGGGAGCTGCTCAATGAATCGCTCTCATGACTGATGTTTCTAACTCTCACTTGCTCTCTGTTTCTCTCTGAGATAAATAAAAATATATTTAAAAGAATGGTGGCAGAATACATGGATGCTACAGGGACATGCTCCCAGGAACAAACTGATATTCCAACTAAAATACAGAACAACTTCCGGAATAATCAATGGAAAACTCACAGGAGAGAACCCTGACACCCAGGACCGAAGGTGGAGGCCACTTAGACACTGGTAGGAGGAGAGGAGGCTTGAAGGGGCGGGCCTGACACCCACAGAAAGCAACTGAAGTCTCGGAGAGATATCTCAGCTGTGGAGGACTGCCACTGAGAACTCTGGGTCTAATCCCCAAGCTGGGACTCCTAGCAGAGAGCACCAGAACTGAGGAGGGTACCCATATAACCTGTTGATGTGAATAGCAGCAGGGCACTGTCTGCCAGGGAGAGACAGCTAGAAATTCAGGTATCCTCTTAAAGAGCCAGCGCACAAATTTCCCTGTGGAGCCACACAGCTTGTGCCCTGGCAAAGGGAGGGTGAAGTGGACTGGAGCTGTGAAGGAAAAAGCCAGAACTGGGGAGTCAAGGGTTCCAGCACAGAAGACAGACACTTCAAGTTTCCTGGGAGGAGTCATTTCCTCATGCAGCAGAGAAAATCTTTCCCATGCAGACATTTGCCTTTCCTGGAAAAGAGGCAATTAACACACACTACTGGGAAACACCTTGCCCTGAGGACACTTAAGAGATTATAAATAACAATAAACCTACACACAGAGGCAACTGCCCCACCCTGTTGAAACAAACTCTTGCTATAACCTGAGGACCATTGCCTTGGAGGCAAGTTAAGTTGGAATCCTATCAGTCTATAGACAGAGGAGTTCTCTGGAGGCTTTGAGTCTTTGCCTGACCTACTTAGTCAGAAACATCCTTTAACAATATTCTGCACTAGAGACTGATAGGCAGACAGGTCTACCTAACTTGTCACCACAAACCCACACAGAAAGCCAGAAAGAGGAAATAAATAAACAATCCTCAAATGAGAGAACTGGAGAATTCTCCAGATATTGAGAGAGATGAAGCACAGAGAAGACATTTATCTGAATCTGACTTCAGAGTTATGAAGGAAAAAGAGCTCAACAGCATATAAAAAGATATAGTGACTACGAAAAGAAGATATAAAATGACATAATACAAATAAAGAACACATTAGAAGGAATAGGCAGATATTAGGGAAAGCTGAGGATCCAATCACTGATTTAGAACAGAGTTAAAAATATCACCCAATAAAAAAAAAGACAGAAAAATTAAAATTTAAAACAAACAAACAAACAAACAAACAAACAAACAGGAGGGCCACTTACATAACAGTAATAGAATAGCCAGTGTGCCAAAAGAGGCAGGAGGGGAGAAAGGCATAGAGAATGTCTTTGAAGAAACAATGGCAGAACACTTACCTAACCTGGTAAAGGAAAATCCCACACAAGATCAAGAGCCAAAGAGAACTCTAAAGAAGAGGTACCCTAACAAACCCGTTACCAGACACATCATAATTAAAATGCCAAAAATTAAAGACAAAGAGAGAATCTTCAAGGCAGTAAGACAAAAGAAAACTGTTAGCTATGAAGGAGTTCCCATTAGGCTGACTCCTGATCTCTCATCAGAAACTCTACAGGCTAGAAGAAGATGGCATGAAGTACTCAAGTTAATGGAAAGCAAGGATCTGAGACCAAGATTACTATATCTGGCAATTCTTTCATTCAAAATAGACGGTCAAATACAGAGCTTCCTAGACAGAAAAAGGCTGAAGGAGTACATCATCTCCAAGCCAGCTTTACAAGAAATGCTACAGAGATTGCTGTAATGAGAAGGAGAAACAGAGACAGAAACTTAGCCACACAGAAACGAAATGGAAAGAAATAAATAAATACCTATGAATAATAACCCTAAATGTAAATAGGTCAATGCTACAATCTAAAGGTGTAGTGGAGCAAAATGGATACAGAAACATGATGCAAGTATATGCTGTCTACAGGAGCACCATCTCAAAACAAAAGACACACACAGGATGAGAGTGAAGGAATGGGAAAAATTTCCATGCAAATGGAAAAGAAAAAAAAGGCCGAAGTAACAATACGCATAACAGAAAAAATAGACTTTAAAATAAAGGCCATCACAAGAAACATAAAGGTCACTACATGATACTAAAGGGACCAACCAACAAGACGATATAACCCTAGTAATCATATATTCAGCCAACATAGGAGCACCTCAATATATATATCTCAAACAAACAAATAAACAAAAAATCAAAACAAACAAAAATTCTAGAAGACTTTAACAGAGAGTGTGACAAAAGGATAGTCACAGTAAGGGACTTTTATCACCCCTCTGACATCACTGGATAGATCTTCCATATGAAAACATAACTAGGATGCAGAGCCTCTAAAGGACACACTGGATCCATTAGATTTAATTGACATTTTAGAATAGCGGTTCTCAACCTGTGGGTTGCGACCCCTTTGTGGGTCAAATGGCCCTTTCACAGGAGTCGCCTAAGTAAAGGGTGTCCCACAATTCACGCAAGAAGTAATTTTGATAGAAAACAAGGTTTATAATTAAAAACTGTACATTTTTATTGATTCATAAAGAAAGTAAAAGAACTGCACTTGGAAAACTACAGGACATTGAAATGGAGATAAAGATATCAACCAATGGATTCATATACCATGTTGATGGGTTGGTAGCCTTAACTTCATTAACATGTCCATACTACCCAAAGCAATCTATAGATTCATTGTAATCTCCATTAATATACCAACAGAATATTTCACAGACACAAAAAAAGCCTCGAAAAAATTCAAATGGAGTAAAAATAGTCTGAGCAATCCTGAGGAAGAAGAAAAAAGTTGGCGGGCTCACAATACCGGATATTAAGCTATATTATAAAGCCACCATTCTCAAAACTGCCTGCTACTGGCACTAGAAAAGACATATACTCCACTGAAACAGAACAGAGAACCCAGAAGTGGACCCAAGTCATTAGGCTCCATTATTAATTTACAAAGGAGGAAAGAGCATACAATGGAGTCAAGACAGTCTCTTCAATAAATGTTAGGAAAATTAGAAAGATACATGCAAAATAATGAAACTAGACCTCCAACTTACACCATTCACAAAAATAAACTCAGAATGGATCTACTTAAACATCAGATGAGAATCTATAAAAAAAAAATTATAAGATTGCCTATGTAGCAATATATCAGATATGTCTTCGCAGTATCTTTATTGATACAGCTCCAAAGGCAATGCACACAGAGGGGAAAATAAACAAGTGGACTACGTCAAAATAAAACTTGCACAGCAAACAAAAACCTGAAGAAAACAACCCGAAAGCCCACTGCATAGGGAGAACATATTTGCCAATGGTATCTCGGATAAGTGTTGAATCTCCAAAGTTTTCAGGGAACTCAAAAAATTAACAATAGGAAGATAAACAATCCAATCAAAACATGGGCAAAGGACCTAAATTAACACTTTTTAAAAGGAGACCTATAAAAGGCCAAGAGACATACGAAAAATGCTCAAAGGCACGAACAGTCCAAGAGATGCAAATCAAAACGACAATGAGGTACCATCCACACCTGTCAGAATACCTGTCAGAAAAAAATCAACAAACCACAAGTGCTGGTGAGGATGCAGAGAAAAAGCAACCCTTGCGCACTGCTGGTGGGAATGCAGACTGCTGCATCCACTGTGGAAAACCATATAGAGATTTCTTAAAAAATTAAAAATGGAGCTCCCCTTTGACCCAGTGTTCTCTCTTCTAGGTATATATCCCAAGAAATTAGAAAGGCCAATCAGGAAAGATATATGCAACTGTATGTTCATACCAGCCCAATTTACAATAGCTAAGATTTGGAAACAGTCTAAATGCCCATTAGCAGATGCACGGATGAATAAACTGTGGAACATCTATACAATGGAATACTCTACTGCTGTAACAAAGAATGAACTCTTATAATTTGAAACAGCATGGATGGACTTGGAGAGCATTACACTAAGCAAATTAAGCCAGTCAGAGGACGATAAATATCACATTATCTCACTCATTTGTGGAATATAATGAACAACATTAGCTGATGAACAACAAGACATCCAGACACAAAGAAGCATTGATCACACTGTCAAACCTCAGAGTAAAGTGCTTGAGGCAAAGACCAACAGTAGTATGTGTGTGTGTGTGTATGTGTGTGTGTATGTATATGTGTGTGTGTGTGTGTGTGTGTGTGTGTGTGTTTATTTATGTATGGAGGGCTAATGAACTTTGACATGAACTTTGATATTCAGCAGGGCTGAAAATCAGCATTATATTACACGGCTGTTGGCAAAATGGCTGAAGGCAATCTTGCTAACCTGATGATTAAACTTTACTACTGATATGCCTGTCTTCTTTGCTAAAGGGCATATATGAGAAACCTACAGCCAAGTAAATGAAAGCTGATGGGTGCTGCATTTCAGAGAGCCTCTCCCCAAGAGAAAAAGGTCTCCGCCTGGCTCCCCAATGCTTTCTAAATTTATAGTTGTTGTCTAGTGTATTCATTTTGTGCAGCTCCTTTCCCAGATCCTGAATCATTGCAGCAAAAGGTTGCAACATTCTGGCGCCCAATGTGGGACATCTGGAGAAGAAGTCTCACCAGAGCAAAAAAAGAAGACTGTCAAGGGCATGTACCTTGGTTGCGGGGACATACCCAGTGGGGACTGTGCAGGAGGCAGCTGATTGATGTTTCTCTCTCATTGATGTTTCTAACTCTCTATCGCTCTCCCTTCCTCTCTGTTAAAAATCAATAAAAATATCTTAAAAAAAAAACCCACAAAAAAACTCATTCAAGCATTAAATCTCACCATTAATAAGACACGATAAGTAAAAAGATAGTTTTACTTAATCTGTATGCATTACAACATTGGCCAGCATATCTCTCTCCAATTGGTATTTCCGAAAAGAAACCAAGTTTGTAGCACTATTTAAAAGAAAGAAAAAGGCTTTTAAAAGAAACTCCATAACTGTGGCCTAGAAATTTCTCTGGAAGAAGAAACGGAAGGAGATTCCCTTCAAATATCTAGAAAACTGCATATAAAAATAAATGTATCAGGCCTCAAAAAGAAAACAACTTGCATTATGCTTTCCTAAAAAAAAAAAATATGTCAATATACTCAAAGACTGATAGCAGAAATTCAATTAGTGTCATTCACTGTCCCCACCCAATGAGAAAGGAAGATAGGAAATAAGCCTTGTTTTAGCCTGATTTAAATTAGCAAATGGAAATAAAAGAATATTCAGGGGAACATAGTTGGAATAGGCAGAAACCTATTCCTGGAGAAGTCACTGTTTTTACTGATAGTTCATCTCATGGTAAAGCTGCTTATACTGCAATGAATTCAGACCAAGTCATGCAGACCAGTCATACTTCTGTGCAAAGAATCGAATTAGAAATGACCAAGGCTGACTTGCACGATTTCCAAAAGCCTCTTCATATTCTCTATCTGCTTATGCTGCTGGCTTGGTAAACAGAACTGCAACTACTCAATTTCAATGGCTCAGTGACCGAAGCCTTTCTATACTATTTGAACAAGTCCTGGTCCTTTAACAAAAGGAAATGAATATGCCTGTCAGTTAGTTATTTTATTAAACAAGTCACAGAATTTCACAAGCTTTTATATCAGCCTGCCAAAATATTGTACAGCCGGCAAAACAGATTATGAAGAAATGCCCTCCTTGCATGTTACATCTACTACAAGGGCTCTAAAATCCCAACTTGGAAAACAAAAGTGGTGGAATAGTGAAGACATCTCTTGTAAGTAGACCACACCAAGCCTTAATTACTTTAAATTTTACCCTTGTAATGCTGATGGCAAGACACCCATAGAATTACACTGGTGTCAGAATAAGCCAAAGCAAAATGGTCTGGTTAAATGGAAAGGTACCGAGTCTGGTTTAAGGAAGGGTCCCTTTATTAATCTTTGGTCAAGGATATGCTTGTGTATTTCCAGAAAACTCCTCCAAGCCTGTGTGGATTCCTGCAACATGAATCTGAGAGAGGAACTGACCAGACTACTCCAACCACAGATAGCAGTGCCCCAAACAACATGCTGAGGAGACAGAGGAGAAACATCTAGAGATGGGGGATTGTGACCATGCCTTGCCACGCTAGCAGTCATCAGCTGTGCCTAGGTGCCGGTGGCTCTTGACAAAGCCCAAAGAGGTCAGACCTGCATTGTCATTTCTCACCGTTTGCCCACCATCCAGAACTCGAACATCATTGCTGTCATGTCACAAGGGAACAGTGACTGGAAAGGGACCCATAAAGAACTGATAGCCCAAAAAGAAGCCTACTATGGACAAATTCCTTAAATACCTGAAAACGATATTTAAAAGGACATGAAAGAACTCAATCCTTTTCATTGAATCTCCTTACATTTGCTTTTTAGAATAACCAATATTGTCTCTCTTTCTTGTTCTTCTATGTTTTCTTCCAGTCTGAAGAAGCAGAATCACAAGTCTTAAAAGAATCTGAGCCCAGAAGATGGCATACACCTTTCTAAATTACTTAAGAAAACAAAAAGGGGGAAATGATGGGATAAAGACCAAAAGTAGTTAACATATCAATGGGAGAAGTGCCACAGAAGGCGAATGGAGTTTGATGTTCAGCATGGCAGAAAATCAGCATTTTGTTATCCTGTTGTGGGGAAAATGGCTGAAGGCAACCTCCTAACATGAAAATTCTTCTATTGTTTACCAAACTTTACCATTGATATGCCTGTTTGCTTTGCTAAAGGACAAATGTGTATTCAAGTAAATAAAAGCTGTTTTGTCCTGGGCTTCAGAGTGCCTCTCCATTAGAGAAAAAAGCCCACAGTACACAAAAAGAAAGAGATAATAAAGGTAAGGTCAGAACAGAAGTAAATGACGTAGGGATGAAAAAAAAATAATACAAAAGATCAATGAAACCAAGAGCTGGTTCTTGGAAAGAATAAACAACATTGATGAACTTCTAGTCAGGCTCAGCAAGAAACTAAGAGAGAGCACCCAAATAAACAAAAACAGAAATGAGAGATGTGATGTAACAAACGACCCCACAGATATACAAAGGATTGTAAAAAATTACAATGAACAACTCTACTACAACAAACTGGACAAGCTCAATAAAATGGACACATTCCTACAAAAAGACAAGCTTTCTAAACTCAATCAGGAAGAAGCAAAAATCCTGAACAGACCGATAAATACTGATAAAATTGACACAGTAATCAAAAAGCTTCCAAAAAACAAAAGCTCGGGACCAGATGGCTTCACAGGGGAGTTTGACCAAACATTCAAAGAAGAAGGAAAACCAAACTTTCTCACACTATTTCAAATATTTCAAGAGGATGGCATACTTCCAAGCTCTTTTTAAGAAGCCAGCATTACCATAATCGCATAGCCAGAAAAAGACACTACAAAGAAAGTGACTTACAGGCCAATATTCCAGATGAACATTAATGCTGCAATCCTCAACTAAATTCAGCAAACTGGATTCAGCATTGCATTAGAAAGATCATACACCATGACCAAGTGGGATTTATTCCAGGGATGCAAGGATGGTACAAAATCTGCAAATCAATGAACGTGAAACATCACATAAACTATTTGAGGGAGAAAAACCACACAATCATATCAATTGGTGCAGAAAAGGCATGTGACCAAGTGCAACAGCCTTTTCTGATAAAAACACTCAGCAAAGTAGGAATAGCAGAATCATCCTTCCACATAATAAAAGCCTTATATGACAAACATACAGCCAACAACATACTCAAAGTGCAAAACAAAAACCATTTCCCTCTAGGACAGGAACAAGACAGGGACGCCCATTTTCATCATGCCTGTTCAACACAGTACTGGAAGTCCTAGTCAGTGAGAGCACACAAGAAAAAGAAATAAATGGTTCCCAAATTGGAAAAGAAGAAGTAAATTGTCATTATTTGCAGATGACATGATACTGTACATAGAAAACCACAAACACTCCTTCAAAAATTTAATAAACTTAGTAAATGAATTTGGCAATGTAGCAGACTACAAAATTAACGCCAAGAAATATAAAGCATTTTTACACACCAATAGTGAACTTACAGAAAAGGAGATTGAAAAAAGGATCCTATGTATCATCCCACCAAAAAAATTAAGACACCTAGGAATAAATTTAGCTAAGGAGGTAAAAGACCTACACTCAGAAAACTAGAAGATGTTGAAAAAAGAGACAGAGGAAGACATAAACAGATGGAAGGACATACCTTGTTCATGGATTGGTAGAAACAACCTCATTAAAATGGCTATACTACCCAAAGCAATCTATACGTTCAATGCAATCCGCATTAAAACACCAACAGCATATTTCACAGACCTAGAATGAACTCTCCAAAAATCCATCTGTAATGAAAAAAAAGACCCTGAGCCCAAACAGGATTGGCTCAGTGTATAGAGCGTCGGCCTCCGGACTGAAAGGTGCCTGGTTCGATTCCGATCAAGGGCATGTACCTTGGTTGGGGGCACATATCAAGTGGGGGGTGTGCAGGAGGAGGCTGATCTATGTTTCTCTCTCATTGATGTTTCTAACTCTCTATCCCTCTCCTTTACTCTCTGTAAAAAATCAATAAAATATATTTAAAAAACAAACAAACCCCAAAGAGCTGCAGCGATCCTGAGAAAGAAGAACAAAGTAGGAGGTATCTCAGTACCAGATATCAAGCTGTTTTACAAAGCCACTCTTCTCAAAACTGCCTGATACTGGCACAAGCATAGACATATAGGCCAATGCAATAAAACAGAGAACCCAGAAACCAATCCAAACCAATAAGCTCAATTAATATTTGACAAAGTAGGCCAAAACATACAATGGAGTTAAGACAGTCTCTTCAATAAATGGTGCTGGGAAATTTGGTCAGACACATGCAGAAAATGAAACTAGGCCACCAACTTTCACCATGCACAATAATAAGGTCAAAATGGATAATGACTTAAACAGAAAGCTGGAAACCAGAAAAATATATAGAGGAATCCATAGGCAGCAGAGTCTCAGATATATGCTGAAGCAATCTCTTCACCAACGCAGCTCCTGAGGCAATGGAAAATAAAGTTAAAGCAAACAAATGGGACGACATCAAAATAAAAGGCTTCTTCATAGCAAAAGAAACCATCAACAAGACAACAACAAAGCCCACTGCATGGGAGAACATATTTGCCAATGTTCTCTCTGATAAGGGTTTCATCTCCAACATTTACAGGGAACTCATACAACTTAACAAAAGGAAGATAAACAACCCAATCACAAAAATGGGCAACGGACCTAAATAGATACTTTTCCAGAGAGGACAAAAGGAAGGCCAAGAGACACATTAAAACATGCTCAGAGTCACTGATCACCCAAGAGATGCAAATCAAAAGGACAAGGAGGTACTACCTCACAGCTGTCAGAATGGCTATCACCAACAAATCAACAAAGGGCGAGTGCTGGTGAGGATGGGGAGAAAAAGGAACCCTCCTTCACTGCTGGTGTGAATGCAGACTGGTGCAGCCACTATGGAGAAGAGCATGGAGTTTCCTGAAAAAACTAAAAACGGAACTCCCATTTGACCCAGTGATCCCACTTCTAGGAATATATCCCAGGAACCTAGAATTACCAATCTAAAAGGATGCATGCTCCTCTATGTTCACTGCAGCACAATTTACAATAGCTAAGATTTGGAAACAGCCTAAGTGCTGGTCAGCAGATGAGTGGGTTAAAAAGCCGTGGTACATCTACACACTGGCATAGTATGCTGCCACAAAAAAGGAAGGGGCACTGACCATTTGCAACAGCATGGATGGAGCTGGACAGCATTATGCTAAGCAAAGCCAGTCAGTCAGTCTGAGAAAGAAAAATATCACATGACCTCACTCATCTGTGGAATATAATGAACAACATAAACCAATGAACAAAAACAGATCCAGAGACAGAGAAGCATGGAGCAGACCATCACGCTCAGAGGGAAGGTGGGGGAGGGTGGGGCTAAGGGGGAGAGATCAACCAAAGGACTTGTATGCATGCCTATAAGCCTAGCCAATGGACGCAGACACCAGGGGGTGAGCGTGAGGGCATGCTTGTGGGGTCGGGATGGCGGTGTGGGGGCAGTGGGGGATAAGAACACATATGTAATACCTTAATCAGTAATAGGAATGAAAAGGAACCCAGGAACATATCATCAGGTGAGAATTCACACACTCACACTCACGCACATTCAGGCACACGCACACGCACACTCACACCAGGAGATTGCTCTGCTGCTCTAAGTGGGAATCACCTCTTATCTCCCAGCCTGACCACCGCTTTCTCACCAGCTGAACTAGAGGACAATGATGAGTGACGGGCCTGGTGCTCTGCGGAAAGCGACCTCTCCCTCCTGGACACTGTCCACCGTCCAGCAGCCTCTTTTCTGCCCCCTCTCTGTCCCCCACACCCTGAGCAGGGCTGTGCTGGGGTCCAGGCCCGGTAGGTCCAGGGGTCCCCAAAGGTGTGGACGGAGTCGACGAAGAAGGAATGACACTGAGGCAGAGTTCAGGTGATCATCATAGCAGGGTTCTCTTGTCAGGGTTTCCAGCCAAGTTCTCATCTGGATCTCCAGAGAGGTTCTGCTTAGGATCTCCAGCCAGGTTCTGTGTCCATGGCCTCTTGCTAGGTTCTCCAGCCAGGTTTTGTGTCCATGTTCTCTTGCTAGGTTCTCCAGGTTCTCCAGCCAGGTTCTGTAGCCATGTTCCCCCGCTAGGTTCTCCAGTCAGGTTCTGTCCAGGTTCTCCAGGCAGGTTCAGTCACCAGGTTATAGTCCGGTTCTCTTGCCAATTTCTGTAGTCAGGTTCAGTCCAGGATCTTTTGCCATGTTCTCTCCAGCGAAGTTCTTCTGTCCCTAGAGAACGTTCTGTGTAGGTTCTGTGCCTAGGTTCTGTCTCTCTCTCTGTCTCTTGCTGTCTTGTTATATCTGTATTTATACCAGTTGATTCAATCCTATCAGTCACTATTACAAAGGTTAGGGCGTTTCTTATCTCCATTCCAGGGAGTAAAGATTATGTAGTTTAAGCATGATTGTTCATAGTTAAAGTGATTAATTACCCGCCTGGCACTTAGTTAAGAGGTTTTATTCCCTCCCTAACTTCAGGGGAAAATCCCTACCTGGGGAAACAACCTTTCTCAGAGACCTTGGTTAAAACACATAGTGCCAAGAAGGTAGCAAACATATTAAGAACAGTATGCCATATATGCCAGGTCCCTTGAAACAGCAAGCATGGACCGGCTCCCGGGACCTAGACCCCCAGCTAACCTCCCACTCGCCACCCCTGGTCTGTGTTTCTGGGGACCCCTTTCCCTCTGTGGTTGTGGTTGCCACTTACCTACCTAGTTCCCTGTGCCAGGCTTGGCGCCCCACTCCCACCCCACCACAGCCCTCTGTCTAGAAAAGAGCGCCCTGCCCTGGGCTAGCCCACTGTCCCTACTGTCTGGATGGGGACATTTTAGTAACCCCCGGGGCAGAGGAGAGCTGGCCAGATGCAATTACATTGTCTCTCTCCACAGGTGCCCTCCTCAGTCTACCCCTGGGGTTTGGGTCACCAGAGCTCTTTGACAAGGTCCGAATCCAGCCTTTGCTCTGCTCACCTCCCCTAAGCCTTCAGGTGATGGCAGCCTCCCTGCCTTCCTGCCCCCTCAGGAAGGGGTTCTCCTCTCACCAACAAATCCCTTTGGCAAAGTCACACCTGGGCCTGAAAGCAGAACGACTGGGCAGGAGGCTCCTGAGGAGGAGCAGGCCAACAAAGCTGAGGAGAGGTGGGGAGGCACCAGCCACAGCCTGGTGCTCAGGCTCTGGCAGAGCTGCCCCTTAGCTGAACCTTAACCCAGGGCTCTCCTCTCAGGTGGCGCCTCCAGGGGGCACAGGGGGCCTGGCATGCTCAGTCTTACAGGGTTTGCTGCCTGCTTTTCCATAGTCTCTTTAGGAGACAAAAGCCAGGCTTGTGAGGAGAGAGGGAGAGGGGAAGAGCAAAGCTCAGGCCCAGCCCTGTCGTCCAAGCTGGCCTGAGGCATCTCCTGGGCATCCTTGGAAATCAGCTTCTCTTAGTGAGGAAGGGCTTGTAATAAGAATAGAGCCGCAGTTGTTTAATCATTATTTACAAACTATAAATACGAGGCCCTGGGACACTGGAAGATGAAACAGGCTGTACTGAAAACATAGGCTGCCTCCATGGCCCATTACTCAGAGAAGAATTGCATTTTGGGAAGAGACAAGGCACAGGGCAGGCTTTGATTTGGCAGTTGTGCTCGCACCCTGACCCCTTCTGGGGTCTTTCTCAGGAAGGCTGACCATTCCAATCTCATCCGAGGAAGGGGCTGAGCTTTGCCTAAAGTCCTAGCAGATTAGCCACCTTGTGGTCAGCCTTTGAGCTCCTGAAGGGCAGACAGCGGGCCCTCCCCTCCCCTTTGCATGTGACACTTGCAGCTGGCAGCTACAGGTAGCTATCTTCTCCCCAAGAGGCTGAGAGCCGAATTTCCAGGGTGAGCGACTGCTCTCCTCATACTGACCACATCCTTGGATAAACACTCATTGTGTGGTTCAACCCTCTCTCTGCTTAACTTGGCTCAAGTAGTGACAGGCAGCCTCAGACACATTGTGCTGCCTTTCTCTTCCTCACTAAGACTTGGGGAATATTCAGACTCTGCAAACTGTGAGACCTTATCTGAGAGGGAGATTGGGCAGAGGACACTGTGTCCCTGTCATGCAGGTGACCCTGCTTCTCTTCACCATAGGCTGTGGGGAGGTCGTCGGGGCAGGGCGTAACAGCAGGGTGGTGAGGCTGGCTGCTTGTGTGTCCCTACCCTGCCATTCCTCCAGACGTTCCCCATGCCTATGAACTAGCAGAGTTTAAAGTTTCCAGCTACATAGATGGAGGAATGAGGACAAATGAGGCCACTGCTCTCAGCCCCAGTGGATCTGGGATTGTCACCTAGAGCAGAGCAGATAAAAAACAGTAACAGAAACAACTCCACTATTTCACCTGGGAACTAGAGATTCAGCCTAGCCCTCGCACCTCTCTCCTAGATGCATTTGGCAACTATTTGTCCTGCGGTGGCTGCTAATATCATGCTCTGAGCTACACACAGTCTCTCCTCACAGAGTTTAGGATGAAAATAAAACACACACACACAGACACACACACACACTAACACACACACACACACAGCAAAACCCAACAAGACCATTGTCTACAAATGGCTGTTTGTAACTAATTCTGTCATGAAAACGAAGGTGCTGGTATGGAAAGTTACAGAGGTAGGTAGACTCCTGCCTGAGGGTTGTACAAGGAGGGGCCATCAGGGGCTTGGAAGGATCCTGTTTAGGGCTTGAGGACAAACTGCACAATTTCTGACAGAGTAAAGTGCTTGGCCAATTTGAGAATGCAAGAGACACTGGGGCACAGGGGAGGTTAATAGAGTGACACAGAAGGCAATGGATGCATCCTGGAAGGCGAAATTCAAAGGGAGTCTATTTGAAGTTTGTCCACCCTTATGTTCATGATGATCCGGTTGCTTGTCAGCATTGCAGAGCTTGATGCACTAAAAAGAAGAGGTCTGTTATATGAAAAGCAAAATGCAGGCCACCTGACTGATTACATAATGCAACCCTATTCTTGTAAAATTAAATGTGAATGTAACATTCATTTATTTCATTGCCTCACCCATTGCCTCACAATGTTCACCATGTTCCTAGGTGACAGTAAGCCTGCATAAGGAAGAGAGACTGAAAGTTCCCGGGCCCCACTCTCCTTGGAAATCAGCAATTCCTATTTATGAACCTCGTAAAGCAGTCCACATGGCCACTAAAAGTCATAATGCTAGTTATCGTAAAATATCTTCCTGTATTTTTTACAAGTTTCTCTATCACAATTGCCTCTCCTGGACTAGTGGTGAACAGCTATTTTCATTTTAGAAAGATTAAAAGTGTCAGTCAACCAGCACTGCATTATAATGATCACCATTGTGACTTAAAAACCCTTCAGTGATGGAAGAAATGGAAGCCGGATGCTTTTGAAGGAGCTGCTGTCTGTTTGTGTGTGTGTGTGTGTGTGTGTGTGTGTGTGTGTGTGTGTGCGCGCACACACACTCCTGCACAGCTGAGAAAGGCTGAGTCTAGCCTGTCCTGTGAGGGGATGAAATAGAGATGAGGTGAAAGGGGTACATACTTATGTCTACAATCACCTACAGTAAGCCTATGGAGGAAAGAAGCTGCATTCTCAAACTAAGCATGCTTGATGTGGATGTGGATAAAACATACAGCCCTTTTTGACTAAGGAATACTTAGCCTTTTGATGTTGTAGCCAGACTCCTGCCAGGACATTTTGAACTTTAATGCTGTTAGTTGTTTTCAGGTGAAGATACTAAGATGAGGAAGATTAAACAGGGGTCCAAAGCAGGGAGGGAAAATCAAGAAGGAATTTGGGGCTGATTTGTGCTTCCATGACACCCACTGTTCAACAGGCTCCTGATGTCCTTAGAGGCACCTGAAATGGCCTCTGGACGCTCCGTTCTCTGCAGGAATAGCCGTTGTGAAAGTTCTTGGAGAGAATTCAGGGTGACCAGAGTGCATTCGCCACAGTGTGTGGCCCGATTTGTGTGAACCACACCTTTTGAAAAATCTTTTGGCGTAGCTCTCGAGGAGCCCAGTGGGAAAGGTAGGAACCTTCATCCCTGGTTGGCATCCCTTCTCCCAGATTCGGGCCTCCCAGAGACTGGACTTGAAGAGGATAGAGCCCTCCCCATGTGAGTAACTGTTGGGGGAGAGGTTAGGTGTGTGGAGAGGAACACTCAGCTGAAGGCCAGCTGCTCACTGAGATACAGGGCTCTCCCAGCTCCAGGGCCTTGGCCCAGCCTCAAAGCAACTTCTTGGGATGGCGATGTAGGCTGCCCTACCGGTCCTGGTCCAATCCTACTTGTACAGGTTGTCCACTGTTTGCTCCCCTGGTTGCTAAGCCTCAAGCTTGGAACAAAATACTTAGAATCCTCAGACTGCAGGAACAATTTGCATGGATATCCCTCCTCACCTGCGAAATTGGTTGGGGAAGGGATGAAAGAGTCAGTGGTGAGTGTCCTTTCAAGTGTAAGAGTGTCAGACGGCAGAGAGCTGAGGGGCTCCCCCATGGCTGGGCTCTACTCCCCTCTCTCTCCTCAGGACACACGTGAACTTTCCCAAGGACAGTTCTTGGGTACCAGCACTGACGCCTCTCCCTCCCCTCCAGGTTCACCTGAATCATCCCTCTCTGCATTTCCCCCTCTTCTCCAGGTCCTGGGCCCAGCCAGGCTGGACCCAGCCTCTGCCCTGTCCAGCTGTGGGCTCATGAGGTGTGCTGGGCAAGCTGAACTGCCACCAATTCCAGCACTGGACACAGCAGCCACTGGAATTTATAACCCTGCCTCCTGGGACCAACAATGTCTGTGAACCGCTCCCACACTCCTGATAGATGGTATCACAGGGGAGGAGGGGTACCTTGCTAATAGACATCTGCTGAAGCCCTCTTGTTTACCATGTTTCACTCCAATCAGGCAAAGGCAACAACCTTCTGAAGAGGGTCTCTCTCTCTGAATCTTTTGGGCAGGAGCAGGTAGGGGTTGCCCAAAGGTTCCCTCTGATTCTTGGCTTCTAAATAAACAGCTGAAAATCAATATCCCAAAAGGCAGCTTAGGGTGGAAGAATCTTGGTTGCCTTTATTTCTTAACTATTGGCTATGAGGGTTCAGACTGGTGTCAGTCAGGTATATATATATATATATATAAACAATCAAATGAGCAAACAAAAAACAAACAATAAAACTTCTAGAGATCTTTTATGGAGAGCCTGAAAACAGGACAGTCATAGTAGTAGACTTTTATCACTCCTCTGACTTCACTGGAGAGGTCTTCCATGTGACAAAATAATGATAAAGAGACTCTAAAGAACACACTGCATCAGATGGATTTAATAGACATTTTGGAACGTTTCACCCCAACAGATCAGAATATACATTCTTCTCAAGTGCACCTGGATAATTTCCAAAGATAGACCTCATGGTAGGACACATAACAAGTCCCTACACGTTCAAGAAGATTTAAATCATATCAAGCATCTTCTTGGATCACAGTGGAATGAAATGAGAAATCAACTAGAGTAAAAACATCCAAAAACATTTAAACATTTAGAGGCTAAATAGCATGTTATTAAACAATGAATTTGTTACAATGAGATCAAGAAAATATCAAAGACTTTTTGGAAAAAAAGGAAAATGAACAAATAACAACACAGAATCTCTGGGAAATAGCAAAAGCAGTCCTGAGAGGGAAGTTCATAGCACTATAGACATATCTCAGAAAATAACAAAAATCAGCAATAAACTATTTATCCGTACAACTTATGAATTAGAAAGAGACCGACAAGAAAAGCCCAGAGTAAGTAGAAGGAAGGAAAAAATAAAGATTACAGCAGAAAAAATAACATAGACAAAAAGTTCAATGAAACCAAAAGCTGGTTCCATGAACGGATAAACAAAATTGATAAACCATTTGCCAGACTCATTAAGAAACAAACAGACATGATTCCAATAAGTAAAATCAGAAACAAGAGTGGAGGAGTAAGCACTGGCACCACAGAAATTCAAAGGATTGTAAGAAAATGCTATAAACAGCTACTTGCCAAAATGCTGGACAATGTGGATGAAATACATGAAGTCAGTAAAAAATGCAATCTACCAAAAGTGATTCAGAAAGAATTAAGAAACCTGAATAGGCTCATAACAACTGCTGAAATAGAAGCAGTAATCAAAACACTTCCAACCAACAAAAGCTCAGGTCCAGACAGCTTCACAGGGGAGTTCTACCAACCATTCAGAAAACTAAAATCTATACTCCTAAAATTATTTCAGAAAATCAAAGAGGAAAGAATACTTCCAAATTCTTTGTATGAGGCCAGCATTATTCTAATTCCAAAAGAAGGTAAAGACACTACAAAGAAAGAGAATTACAGGCCACTATAGCTGATGATGACAGATATTAAAATCCTCAACCAAGTATTAGCAAATCGCATCCAGAATTATATTAAAAGGACCAAATGCCATGATCAAGTGGGATATATTCCAGGGATGCAAGGCTGGTATGATATTCGCAAATCAATAAACATGATACAACTCATAAACAAACTGAGAGATAAAGATCACATGATCATATCGATAGACGCAGAAAAAGAATTGGAAAAAACCCAACACCCAATTGTGATAAAAACTCTCAGCAACGTGGTAATAGAGGTAGCATACCTCAACATGATAAAGGCCACATATGAGAAACCCACAGCCATCATCATACTGAATGGCAAAAACTAAAACCATTTCCTGTAAAAGAACAGGAACAAGACAGTGATGCCAATTTTGACCATTCCTGTTCGACATAGGACAGGAAGTGCTACCATAGTGTTCATGAAGAAATAAAAATCATCCCAACCGGAAAAGCACAGGATAAATGAATTTGGTCATGTATCAGGATACAAAATTAACACCCAAAAATATATGTCTTTTTATACACCAAGAATGAACTCACAAAAAGGGAAACTAAGAAAAGAATCCCACTTACCATTGCAGTAAAAGAATTAAGGAAAAATCTCAATGAAGGAAGTAAAAGAACAGCACTTGGAAAACAAAGGAACATTGAAAAGGAGATAAAGATATCAACCAATGGACTAATAAACTGTGTTGATCCGTTGGGAGAACTAACATCATTAACATGTCCATACTACCCAAAGCTATTTAGAGATTCAATGTAATCTCCATTAATATACCAACAGAATATTTCACAAAGAACAAACTCTCCAAGAATTCCTATGGAGTATAAATAGCCTCAGCAATCCAGGGAACAAAAAAAAAATATGGAAGGCTCACAATACCAGATATTAAGCTACATTATAAAGCCACCATTCTCAAAACTGCCTGCTACAGGCACTAGTAAAGACATATACACCACTGAAACAGAACAGAGAACCAAGAAGTGGTCTGAAGTCATTATGCTCTATTATTAATTTACAAAGGAGGCAAGAACATACAATGGATTCAAGACAGAGTCTTCAATAAATGATGAAAATCAGACAGAAACATGCAAGAAAATGAAACTAGACCACCAACTTACACCATACACAAAAATAAACTCAAAGTGGATAAAGGACTTGAACGTTAGTTGGGAATCAATAATAAAAAAAAAACTTAGCAGACTGCAAAGGCAGCAAAATATCAGACATATGTCTTAGTATATCTTTACTGACACAGTTCCAATGGCAATGTACACAAAGGGGAAAATAATCAAATGGACTACATCAAAATAAAAATCTTCTGAACAGCAAACTAAATCCCGAACAAAACAACAAGAAAGCCCACTGCATAGGAGAACATATTTGCCAATGGTACCTTAGATAAGTGTGGAATTTCAATGTTTACAGGGAACTCACACAAATTAACAATAGGAAGATAAACAATCCAATGAAAACATGGGCAAAGGACTTAAATGGACACTTTTTGAAAGGGGACCTACATAAGGCCAAGAGACATAGTAAAAAATGCTCAAAGGCACTAACAGTCCAAGAGATGCAAATCAAAATGGGAGAAGTACCAATCTACACCTGTCAGAATAGCTGTTAGAAAAAAATAAAAAATAAAAAACCACAAGCGCTGAAGAGGATGCAGAGAAAAAGCAAACTTTGTGCACTGCTGGTGGGAATGCCGATTGCTGCAACCATTGTGGAAAACAGTATAGATTTTTCTGAAAAAATTGAAAATTGAGCTCCCATTTGAATAAGTACCCTCTCTTCTAGGTATATATATATATCCCAAGAAATGAGTAACATTAATCAGGACAGATATATGCAACTGTATGTTCATACCAGCCCAATTTACAATAGCTAAGATTTGGAAACAGCCTCAGTGCCCATTAGCAGATGCACGGATTAAAAAACTGTGGAACTCCTATGCAATGGAAAACTCTACTGCTGTAACAAAGATTGTACTCTTATAATTTGCAACAGCACGGATGGACTTGGAGAACATTATGCTAAGCAAAATAAGCCAGTCACAGAAAGATAAATATCACATTTTCTCACTCACTTGTGGAATATAATGAACATTAACTGATGAGCAACAAGACATCCAGACAGAAAGAATCATTGATCAGACTGTCAAACCTCAGAGTAAGGCAAAGACCAACAGTAGTAAATATATATATATATATATATATATATATATATATATATATATATATATCCTTTCCAATAACAGACAAACATGGTAATTAACGGTACCTCAGGCATGCTTCCCATTGGCTCATCAGGGCAATATTCAAATTAACTGTCAACCAAGATGGTGGCCGGCAGCCAGGCAGCTGAAGGGAATAAGAGGCTAGCTTGCTCCAGTGAAGGAAGAAGCCAAGTTTCCCCACCTGCCACTGCTGGGCTGTGAGCTTGCACTCTAAGCAACTATGTTGCAATTATAGACACTAAACAAACCCCATGCTTTCAGCCAGACAGCAGAGCTGGAGTTGCAACAGAGTTTCTATAATAGAACCCAAACAAATCCAGATACCTGCTTTCAGCAGCCGAGGCCTCAGCGCTGGAGCCAAGCCTCTGAACTGAAGTTGGCTCTCAGTTCCAGTGACAGCCATAGAAGGTAAACAAATCCCAAAATAAAAAAAGAAAAAAAGGAGAGGTTGGGAGCTTCAGTCTCCCGCCAGCCTGAAACGGCCCTCAGCCCCTCACCCAGACTGGGTAGGCACCCCAGTGGGGATCCTGACCCTGAAGGGGGTGTGACCAGCTGCAAACAGCTATCATCCCCTCATCCAGGCCTGCCAGGCACCCAAGCGGGAACCCCACCCTGATCCAGGACACCATTCAGGGCAATTCAGCCGGCCCCCACCTGTGCCCCAGGCCTCTATCCTGCATAGTAAGAGGGTAATATGCCTCCCAACACCGGGAAGAGCAGAGCCGTGGGGCCTCCTGAACCCGGGATCAGTGGAGCCGGGAGGCCTCCTGGCACCGGAATCAGTGGAGCCTGCCAGCACCAGGATCAGTGGAGTAGTGAGGCCTAACTGCCCCTTGTCAAGGGGAGCCGTGAGGCCTCCCAGCAATGGGATCAGAGGAGCAGCGAGGTCTCACTGCTCCTGTGCCAAGCGGAGCTGCGACGCCTCCCAGCACTCTGATCAGCGGAGCCGCGAGGCCTCCTGGCCCCTGGAGCAGCATGACAGGGGGCAGTGCCCAAACCCCCTGATCACCCTGTGGCTCTGTGTGTGACAGGGTGAAGCGCCACAACCCTGCCATGGGCCCTGCTCTGTGTGTGACAGGGTGGAGCCACAACCACCTCCTCGGCCCTGCCCTAAGTGTGACAGGGGGTGGCACCCCAACCCCTGATCCGCCCTGCTCTGTGTGTGACAGGGGGCAGTGCCCCAACTCCTCTATAGGCCCTACTCTGTGCGTGACAGGGGGGAGCTCCCAAACACCCTGATTGGCCCTGCTCTGTGTGTGACAGGGTACAGAACCCCAACCCCCTTGATGGGCCTTGCCCTGTTCATGACAGCAGGTGGTGCTGCAACCTCTCCATCAACCCTGCCTTGAGTGCAACAGGGGGTGGCACCTCAACCCCAAATCGGCCTTACCCTGAGCATGACTGGGGGTGGCATCGCAACCTCCCGATGCGCCCTGCTCTGTGCATGACAGTGGGCGGCGCCCCAACTCCCAATGGGCCCTGCTCTAAGCCCGACCAGGGGTTGCACCTAGAGATTGGTCCTGCCCTCTGCCACACCGGAGTAGGCCTAAGCCAGCAGGTCATTATCTCCCGAGGGGTCCCAGATTGTGAGAGGGCACAAGTGGGGCTGAGGGACACCCCCCCACCAGTGAACAAATTTTTGTGCACTGAGCCTCTAATATATATATATATATATATATATATATACACACACACACACACATATACCTACATACATATATCTCTGTGTATATACATATGCATATGCATACGTATACGTATACGTATATGTATATATATCTCCCATAGAGTGGTATTGAACTTTGATATTCAGCAGGGCTGAACATCAGCATTATATTACCCTGCTGTTGGCAAAATGGCTGAAGGTAATCTCCTAACCTGGGAACCCTTTTAATGTTTAGCAAACTTGACTGCTGATATGCCTGTTTGCTTTGCTTAAGGGCATATATGAGAAACCTAAAGCCAAGTCAATAAAAACTGATGGGTGCTGGGTTTCAGAGAGCTTCTCCACTAGAAAGAAAGGTCTCTGCCTGGCTCCCCCATTTCTTCTAAATTTATATTTGTTGTCTAGTGTATTCATTTGTGTGCAGCTCTTTTTCCTGATCCTGAATCCTTGCTGCAAAAGGTTACAACATCCTGGCACCCAATGTGGGGCATCTGGAGAAGAAATTTCACCTGAGTGAAAAATGAAGACATTTCACCAGAAAGCTGGGAAGTGCACTGAAAAGGTGGGGAAAATACTCTGTGCACAAAGCCCATGCCAGCTTCGGAAATTGTGACATGAAGTGGGTTCAAAATCTTTCATTTCTGCCAGGCTACAATGAGGAAAGTTTGAGTATATGGCAAAAAAAAAATAAAAAAAAATTGTAAACATATAGCTTGTACGCTCAAGGATAAGGAAATTAAAATATCAAAAGGTACTCTCTTAAATCAGGCTCAAGGAAAAAAAAGTAACATTGTCATCTTGAAATATGTGGGCTCTTGTCCGCACTGCATTATGCCTAATTCGTATTGGGGATCAAAAGTCTGTATTACCTAAGCCCTGGGTCCTCCACCTCTAGTGTGGAAAGGCTCAGCAGCTAGAGAACACGGGGCTAACAGTCATTTTACAAAAGGACCCTTTAATGCTTTGTCTGAAAATTACCATATGACACCTTGGGACAGGCAGATTTTAGCTAAAATAACTTTAGAGGACAGCCAGTGTCATGAAGAGCAGAATAGGATAAGATTTATGAAAACTACTCTGATTTATTAAGCCTTGTCTCTATGTTATGGGCACTTGTCTGTTGATTATTATCAATCTGTCTTGGTTGTTTATTGTTATTCTATTAAGCATGCCTTCAATTTAATTTAATAAGAAAAGAAAGAGTAGATGGACAGGCCATTATTAATATCTAAAACACCTCCCAACCCATTAATTACTAGTCTTTTGGTGATCCTGTAAAATGTATGCCCACTCTCGAGAGTGTTATTAAAAGTCTCATTTTATTTCCCAGACCGTCATTTGAAATTTGGATAGATGAGACATTCCTCACAATTTAAGGGATATCTCTGGGATTTCTGTACCAGTGAAGAGAAAAACGCTAGCTTAAGAGAAGTCGCACCCCACCCGATTTTGGGTGGCCTCTTGGACTGACCCCTATCTCTTCACAGATGCTATAGTACAAACCCAAGACTGTTTTTCTTATTAAGATGGTGAAATGACACAAGGAAAATAGGCTGTTTTTAGGCAATAAGATTAGTGTTTCCATAATAAGGGGCAGTTCTTAAATAATAATGGACCATATTCCAAGGTTAACATTAAAGCTAATGAAAGCCAGTAAGTTTTCTCTGCTGCAAAATTTGCCAAAGTAAAGCGCCTTAGATGGTGATAACTGGCTTTGGAATCTCAAAATTGTTAAAAGTTAAATAGATAGATATACCTAAAATGAAGGCTTTGTGGCAAAGCTTTTCAGTAATAATTATAAATAAATACATTGATGGTGAGGGTGCTGTCACTGAGGAGAGGCTGACTGCACTCTCTGTTGGAGGAAAGGGCCAGTGGATATTCCCCCTGTAAAAGCAGAGAACCTGGCAGAGCAACCTTATATCTTATCTCTGAAGGAAAAATGTGGTGGTTTTAAAATTCAAATGCCTACAGGACTTCTTCCCTTCTCCCCCTACTTCTTTAGCAACCTCATATGTCTAAACATACATTTGTAAAGTTTTGGTAACTTAAAAATCTGTGTTATTTACATTAAGGAATAAAACTTATTAAATCTCTAAATGTTTTGAAAGAACAAAATACTAAACTATTAATTTGAGTTTGACTCGAATGAAAAAATAAAGGACAGATTTGAATCTATTAATTAAATAAGTCTTTGTTAATTTTATTGGAAACATATCCTTAAAAATGTGAAGTTATTACTAATCTAAGAAATGCTAAGTATTTAACTTACCACCTAAAATTTAAGACTTCGAAGAGATAAAAGTTCAAATTAAATTGGGAGTAATTAAATGCTTGTAATGATACAATGCATAAAGTTTAGAAATTCATTATCAAGAAAAATAATTCTTGTGATTTCTCTGGAAAAATTTAGTAGTACAACATATATTGTAGTAATTATGTGTACTATGTGTGGTAAAATTTCATCCTAGGGTATAAAATGTAATTGGATTGATGAAAAAAGAGGAAAAATTCTCTGGTCTGAACCAAATTTATAATATAAAAATGAGTTTAAATTTAATTGATCTATTTTAGAATAATTACAACAAATGTATAATGTAATATTTGGGTTACACATATTTGTGATAGTCTTTCCATGTTAAATTTCAAGACTTTAACCAAGAGATAGCTTTGAAACTTTTCAAGTGCCCTGGAATAATTCAATGGTTTACTCTTCTTAAAAGAAATATGTTAGGAAAAGAAATATTTTCAAACCAAATTACGCCGATCTAATATACTTGAAATCACTTGAAGCTTCATCAAATAAAAATTAATAATTGTGTTCTCTTAAAATACACGTATTTTAAATGTTATAAAAGTTTCACCCTCTAAGGGAGGGCAGGACAAAGTTGCTGAATACTTCTTAAGCAACATCAGATTATTCAGCAGCAGAATTTTGAGATGGGTGCCCTGACAGCCTGAACTTTAGATAGGCCAGTGGGTAGTGCAACATCTGGACTTCATAGGTCAAATGTATAAGTTTACTTACTTTGCTTTCTCAATAAAGATGCATGCTTTAGTCACTTAATAAATTAGCTTTTTACAATATAATCAAGGTCTCATATAAACTCAGTTATATGAGAAGCAGATATTTTATTAGCAATTGGTTCTAACACAGTCCAGAGTAAAATTTCTGTACCTATGCAAATGAGCAATAGCCAAAAGAATGCTGTTCAAAAGTAAATTTTAAGCTTAATAAAAAGGAGAAATTTTAAAATCTCTTCTGCGACTATTTACAAGGGAAACCAAAAGTTGGTATTCAAACATTAAATCGCACCATTAATAAGAAACCATAAAAAAAAAAGAGAGTTACTTTTACTTAGTCTGTATGCATTGCCCTATTGGCCAGCATACCTCTCTCTTATAGGTATTTCTGAAAAGGAACCAAGTTTGTAGCTCTATTTAACAGAAAGAAAAAAAGCTTTTAAAAGAAACTCCCTAATTGTGGCCTAGAAATTACTCTGGAAGAAAAAACAGAAGGAGATTCCCTTCAAATATCTAGAAAACTGTAATTAAAAATAAATGTATTTGGCCTCAAAAAGAAAATAAACAATTTGCATTTTGCCTCCTTAAAGAAAGCTTATTTCAATATACTCAAAGACTGCTAGCAGAAACCCTATTAGTGTCATTTACTGTCCCCACCCAATGACACAGGAAGTTAGGAAATAAGCCTTATTATAGACTGATTTAAATTAGCAAATGAAAATAAAAGAATATTCAGGGGAACTGAGTTGTAATAGGCCAAAATCTATTCCTGGAGCAGTCAGTGTTTTTACTGATAGTTCATCTCATGGTAAAGCTGCTTATAATGCAATGAATTCAGACCAAGTCATTCAGACCAGTCATACTTCTGTGCAAAGAATCGAATTAGAAATGATCAAGGCTGACTTGCAGGATTTCCAAAAGCCTCTTCATATTATCTCTGATCTGCCTATGCTGCCAGCCTGGTAAACAGAACTGCAACTACTCAATTTAAATGGTTGTGACCGACGCCTATCTATACTATTTGAACAAGTCCTGGTCCTTTAACAAAAGGAAATGAATACACATATCAATTAGTGATTTTAAAGAAACAGGTCAGGGGAATCTCATCAATGTTTACATTAGTCTGCCAAAATATTGTACAGCAGACAAAACAGATTATCAAGAAATGCCCCCCTTGCATGTTATATCTGCTACAAGGGCCTCTATATCCCAACTTGAAAAACGAAATTGGGGGAATAGTGAAATCTCCTATAAGTAGACTACACAAAGCCTTAATTACTTTAAATTTTTCCCTTGTAATGCTGATGGCAAGACATCCATGGAAAGACACTAGTGAAAGAGTAAGCTAAAGGAAAATGTTCTGCTTAAATGGAAAGATACTGAGTCTGGCTTATAGAAGGGTCCCTTTATTAACCTTTGGTTGAGGATATACTTGTGTGTTTCCAGAAAACTCCTCCAATTCCTGCAACATGAATCTGAGAGAGGAACTGACCAGACTACTGCAACCACAGATAGCAGTGGCCCCAAGCAAAATGCTGAGGAGTCAGAGGAGAAACATCCAGAGATGGGGGATGGTGAAGACGCCTTGCCATGCTAGCACTCATCAGCTGTGCATTGGTGCAGGTTGCCCATGACAAAGCCAAGAAAGGTCAGACCTGCATTGTCATTTCTCACCATTTGTCCACCATCCAGAACTCGAACATCATTGCTGTCATGTCACAAGCTAACTGTGACTGGGAAAGGGATCCATAAAAAACTAATGGCCCCAAAATAAGCCTGCTATGAATGAATTCCTTAAACACCTGACAATAATATTTAGAAGGACATGAAAGAACTCAATCCTTGTCATCGAACCTCCCTATATTTCCTTTTTAGAATAACCACTAGTGTTTTTCTTTCTTGTTCTTCTATGTTTGCTTCCAGTCTGAAGATGCAGAATGAAGTCCTAAAAAGATCTGAGCCCAGCTAATGGCGTAGACCTTTCTAAATTAATTAAGAAAGCAAAAATGGGGGAAATGTTGGAGCAAAGACCAACAGTAGTGAACATATCAACGCGAGAAGTCCCACAGAAGGCGAATGGACTTTGATATTCAGCATGGCTGAAAATCAGCATTTTGTTACCCTGCTGTTCGCAGAATGGCTGAAAGCAACCTCCTACCATGATAATACTTTTATTGTTTACCAAACTTTACCATCGATATGCCTGTGTGTTTTGCTAAAGGGCAAATGTGTATTCAAGTAAATAAAAGCTGATGGGTCCTGGGTTTCAGAGTGCCTCTTTACTAGAGAGAAATATCTTCACCTGGCTCCCCATGCCTTCTAAATTTGTAATTGTTGTCTAGTGTATTCATGTGAGTTCATCCACTTTTCCAGATCCTGAATCTTTGCTGCAAAAGGTTGCTGCAGGGAAGATAGGGGAAGATGGAGTTATGGGGAGAGATCAACCAAAGGACTTATAGGCATGCATATAAGCCTAATGGACACAGACACCAGTGGGGGTGATGAGATGAGTAGGAGGTAGGGGGGACAAATGGGGGATAATGACACATATGTAATACCTTAATGAATAAAGAAAAAAATAGCCCTAGCTGGTTAGGCACTGTGGATAGATTATTGGTCTCCAGACTGAAGGGTCCCAAGTTTGATTCCGGCCAAAGACACATGCCCGGGATGTGGGCTTGGTCCCCAGTGTGAGGCTTGCAGGTGGCAGAGGATCAATGGTTCTCACTCATCATTGATGTTGCTATCTCTCTCTCCCTCTCCCTTTCTCACTGAAATCAATAAAAAATATATCAAAAAATAAAAAAAAGAAACAGATGAATGAAATAGAGACAGAGTAAAAAAAAATACAATTTAGAATACCATAGAGGGAATCCTATTATTTTCAGATATTTAATAATTCCTACAACTTTTGTGATAAAATAGGTTTGCACTGTTTTGGTAATATAATATTTAAATTATTTTTTTAACATATTAATTTTTATTGCATGTAACACTATATTATAAAAGGCTAATATGAAAATTGTCCCTTCAAACAGGAGTTTGACCAGGAGATCAACCATGGGGTGGGACTGTGTAGCTGTTGTCCCCAGCTGCACCCTCCGGCCAGCCCCACACTGTTCTGTCTGCCCCCCCACCCCCTGCAATGCTCGAGGATCCACCAGCTAGTAAGCTTCCCACAGCCCTTTCCACTTGCCTTCATCTTCCCCCATCTGATCCCACACTCAATCGGGGTGGGGCCAGCCAGCCAAACACTTGCATCCCCTCCCCCTGACCAACCCGGCGATTGGGGTGTGCAGGCCAGACAAAACGCATGCACGAATTTGTACACTGAGTCTCCAGTATTATTATATTTAAAATAGTTTTTCTTGGAATATTAATGCTTATTGCATGTAAAATTATTACATTTAAAATAGTTTTTCTGGAAATATTAACATTTACTGAATGTGACATGACACTAAAACCATTTGTCTTAAAATATTAAAAAAGTAAATATAAAAAAGAAGGACACTGTATCAACATGGATTAAAAGGAATGCATTCCTCACTCTGGTGTTATCTACTTCTTACCTCACTAATCAGAAGATGAAGAATTATTTCCTAACAATGAAACAATAAGATAGTGTTCAGTACAGATGCCCATCCACTACTCACTTTCCACATGGCTTCCTGAAATTAAAGTACAGCATTCCTTTTAAAACAGCTCATTACTCTAATCCATGAAAGGCTGTACCATTTACCTTGACTTCCCATCCCAGTAGTGCTTTGCTTTGGAACAGAATGGGCAGGTCTTGTAGGTGGAAGATCCCAACTTCTGGAAGATGGAGTTCTTTGCAGTAGAAGGGAATCCACCCTAGAGCCACTGCTGTGAAGATTAATTGTATGTCTGCCACCCTCTGTGTTATAAATAACATCATTCTACTTGAGTAGGGTCAACATTTGTTAAATGGTCAAGTGTGGTTATTGTGTATAAATCTTTACTAAACAGGATGATGGTCATAAGCATGCTGGTTAGCCCAAAATGATAAAATTCTATTTACATGTCTTCAGCACAGTGCTCAGAGATATTGAAAATCAGTTTGGATAACTGAGAAAGAACTGAAGCAGCATTATATATACGTGCCAATAAAAGAAAACAAAACACACACACACACACACACACACACACACACACCAGAATTTTAATGCAGAGAATCCAGATACACTAAGTGAAAGAAGTTATTTAAAAGATACAAGAAAACAGTCTCAACTAGTCTTCAAACTAATTTCATCTCAATAAAAGCTTTTAAAACGTGTAACGTCATAGTTAAAAATTAAAATATAAAAATTCAAAACATGATGCATTACAAAAAAGTGTTATTTCACGAATGTTATCATATAATTCCTACAGTTCATTTATAAAATAATTCTTTGATCAGAATACTACACTCTATTTTAATAGTATTTAAAGAAAACATGTTGAATAATACATAATTAACAATCACTGTTTTCGTTTTCAAATAGAAAAGAGGCTTATCTTCCAATTCTGTAATTTGTCATGGGAAAGATGAACTATGAGCAGCCTCATATGTGGCCAAATATGAACTGGCAAACTCTTCTCAGTATCACCCAGATGGTAAAAACGGGAACATTCACCTTCATCTTGCACAAACCCTGCAATAACACTTTAGGAAATTTCCCGTGAAATGTCACACACCTAATTATCACAGATGGACACTAAATCTTTGAACTTGCTTCTCTTACTTCCTCCTCTTCCACTTCCAGACTTCTCACTTCACCTCTATTTCTTGATGGAACTGGTGCCCTCTGCCCACCCCCACTTTGAAAAGATCGTTTCTTGGTGTCGTCTACTTTAATTGTTTTTCCACCCACAGAATAAAATGAGTACACATAATAGCAACACTACATAACATTTAACCTGAACAAATGAGCAACTGTTTGAAACTAATTATTATTGCAACCAAAATCAAGATCTACCTCAAATTCTTCTCCCAGACCAAGAATTTCCTTCGAAAATGATAGAGTCCTTTTTCATGGTAAGTTTATGAAACACTTCATTATTAACAATATTCCATTGTAGTGTTCAACACAGAACCATATATGTTGGTTAATAAAAGTCCTCCAAAGACCTCTAGTAATAAGAACTAAAATGTCTCACATTCCAGGGGAAAACACATACATTTCATTCTTGTTTTTTAATAGGCTTATTCTTGGTTATCTGGAGAGAGGGATAGAGAGATGGAAACAAAGATGAAAGAGAAATATTTTGATCAGCGGCTTCCTTAAATGTCTCATACTGGCAAACCAGCTGGCACCCTGGGCATGTGTCCTGACCATGTATAGATGATGAGACATGTTGGTTCACGATTGTATCCTCTACCATTGAGCAATATTGACTGTGCAATGTGGATTACTTTTTAGGATGTATCTGTTACTTCATTTATGTTTTGACACAAATATTTCATTTTTTCCAGTGCACCCGGCTTAAATAAACTATATTTTAAAACAAACAATCATTTATTAAAAATGATCAGGTACTTTTTTGCTCCTCTACCACTTCTCAGATTTCTTACATTTACTATTTTTTCAGTTAAAATGACAGAAAACAATGTCTAGTATGAATGCAACTCTGTATACATAGTTCTGATTTGTTTCTCCATTCTATTTTTAATCGGCTCCTTGCACAATCTTTAGTATTTTTTGGTTAGTACACTGTTTGATGTTAAATATGGTTCTAAGAAAACAAGCCGTCTTGAAGGGGAGAGTTGCTATGACTAGGAATCCAGCCTCACCTCCACCCAGATGGGCCTCACACATCACCTGAGAGCAACTCTGGCCAAAGACCTTTTTAAGGCAGCAGCAGATCCACGGACACCGGGACTCCAACCCCCCACCACTGCCACTGTCTCCTGTAGTCTTAGAGTGTACAATTGAATTGCCGATCCACTCTGTGGCCATTGGCCCATCGCACTCAGGCACCTGGATTCTGCAATGGTAGCTAAAATGGGGAGACAAACAAACAACTCCCAAAGGACAGAAAAGGAGGAATTGCCAGAAGAGGAACTCAATTAAATTGAGGCATACAATATGTTCGAAAAGAAATTCAGAATAAGGGTCATACAGTTCATACACCAGATGCATGGGAAATCCACAACTTACATAAGAGTCAAGGAAAAATGAAAAAAAATTGATAATAGCTGCAATAAAAAATATGATGGAAGGTTTCAATAGTAGACTAGAAGTAGCAAAGGATTGAACCAGTGATTTAGGAGACAGGGCAGAGTAACACACCTGGAACAACACAATCTGAAAAGCAATTGGAGAGAAAAAATAGAAAGCAGGTGGATATCCTAACGGAGATTGGGGACAACATGAAACAAATAACATGTGTATAATAAGGATGTCAGAAGGACAAGATGAGGAACAAGGATTAGGAAACCTATTAGAAGAAATAATCACAAAACCTTCCTGATCTTGGGAAGAAAAAGTCACACAAGCACAGACAGTCACAAACAAGATGAAACCAATAAGACCTATACCAAGACACATTGTAATTATAATGGCAAACAATAACAATACAAACCGAACCTTAAAGGCTGTAAGAGAGAGACAGAGAGTCACCTACAAAGGCTCTCCTGTTAGATTATCAAATGATTTTTAACAGAAACACATCAGGCCAGAAGGGAATGAAAGTGATGCAAAACAAGGGACCAATTCCAAGAATACTTATCCAGCCAGGCAATTATTCAAAACTATAGGGGAATTCAGTGTCCTCACAGAAAAAAAAAAATATCTAAGGGAGTGTTTCACTACTAAACCATCAATGCAAGAAATGCTAAAGGGGCTGCTGTAAAAAGAAGGAATAGAAGAGACAGAAGAAACACAGGCATAAAGAAAAAAGTTGCAACATATCAGTACCTATCAAAATAAGCTTAAACCTAAACAGACTAAACACTCCATTCAAAAGATATATAATGGCCAAAATTATAATAAAAAAAGACCCATATGTATGCTGTCTATAAGAGAACCACCTCAGAATAAGGGCCTCACATGGACTGAAAGTGGAAGGAGAGAAAATACTTTTCAGGCAAGGAGGGAAAAAAACTATGGGAGCAATAATTATATTTGAAAAAATAAATCGCAAGAAGCCAAGATGGCGATGGAATAGGCAGACGCATCCCAGGGCTTGTCCGGGAGCAAATGGAGTGAGCAGCTGAAACTAATAACACCCACCCGGAAGTGGCAAAGTACACTCAGGTGGTCAGAGAGTTTGCAGCCAGGAAGGGCAGAGTTCCTCTGGTAAGGTAAAAACCATGGATCGGGGCAGGAAACTTTGCCACACCTCTGAGCCCAGAAAGGATATAAGCACCCCTATGTTCATAGCAGCACAATTCACCATAGCTAAGATCTGGAAACAGCCTAAGTGCCCATCAGCAGATGAATGGATTAGAAAACGGTGGTACATCTACATGATGGAATACTTTGCTGTTGTAAAAAAGATGGAATTCTTGCCATTTGCAGCAGTATGGATGGAACTGGAGGGCATTATGCTAAGTGAAAAAAGCCAGTCAATGAAGGAAAAATACAACATGATCTCACTCATTTATGGATAATAAAGACCATTATAAACTTATGAACAAAAATAGATACAGAGGCAGAGCAGCTTCGAACAGACTGTCAAACTACAGCGGGAAGGCCTGGGAGGGTTGGGGGGCAGGCGGGGAGGGTAAGAGATCACCAGAAAAACTTTTATGCATGTATATAAGCATAACCAATGGACATAAGACACTGGGAGTTAGGGGAGGCCAGGGGATTGTCGGGGGGGGGGAGGGCAAGAAAAAGGAGATATATGTAATACCCTTTGTAATACTTTAAGCAATAAAACACTTTAGAAAAGAGAGAAAAAAGAAATCTCAAAGTAAAGGTCATAAAAAAGAGATAAGACCGATTGCTATGATGTGCTCTGACAAGCAGGGTGTAGACTCTCAATGCAAGAGCTGCCCTTAGTGGTCAGTGAGCTCTCACAAGGGCAGCGCCACTCAGCTGGATCCTGTGCTGACAACTGGCAAGTGGAGCAGCAGTGGCAGGAATCTCTCCCACCTCCACAGAGGCGCTAAGCATGTTTGGCAACTGGGATCAAGCCTAAGCCATCATTCTGACATCCCCTGAGGTCTCCCAGACTGCCAGAGGGTGAGGGACTCCTCCAAGTGTACAAAGTTTGTTCACTGGGCCTCTAATGTTACTAATAAGCTCTAATAAGATATAACAATATTCAAATACTTGGAGGCTAAATAGTCTTTTATTAAATAAATGGAGGCCCAGGGTATGAATTCCTGCAAGGAAGCAGTCTGGTCGGCCTCTCGAGATGGGGGCACATGGGGCCAGGCTGGCAGCAGTTAGTGGCCATTGGCGGTTAACCAGAAGGCCATGCCTCCAATCTGGGCGTTAGCGCATATAGGGGGTGTGGCTGACCAGGGGGAAAAGCTGTGGGTGGTTTGTTTATCAGTCCTGCCCCGAATGGGGCATTTCGGGCAGATGGGAGGCAAGGCTGGTCATGGATATGGCTGATTGGGGCCCAGATAAGGTTGGTTGGCTGCTGCAATGCAAGTCTTAGCCACCCCCCATTCTGGTCATTCTGCCATTCTGGTCACAGGGCTTTTATGTACAAAGATAGATTATTGGACTACCAAAGAGATTAAAGAAGAAATTAAAATCATCCTGGAAATAAATGACAATTAAAAATAAAAATCCAAAACCTACTGGACACACTGAAAATAGTCCTTAGAGGGAACTTCATAGCATTACAGGCCTAACTCAAAGAACAAGAAAAACAGTTAACAAATTATCTAACCCGCACAACTTAAAAAGTTAGAGAGAGCAACAAGCAAAGCCCCAACTGAGCAGCAGGAAGAAAATAATGAAGATCACAGCAGAAATAAATGACATAGAGACCAAAAACCCCACAAAAGATTAATAAAGACATGAGCTATTTCTTTGAAAGGATAAACCAGATTGACTAAGCTCTAGCTAGGCTCACCAACAGGACCCCAGTAAACAAAATAATACATTCTGAATATTTTAACAATACAATATGTAAAAGTTAAACATTTAAGTATATTGTAATTTAAATCAGCACTTATGAAACAACCTTGTATAATTCAAACCTTCCCTCCAATCCTGAAACTTCATAATGGTACCTACAATTCTTGATGCTTCCCCCAGACCTACCATTTGCTTTTAGTCATTCTTAAATAACAGAAGCCAAATCCTTTACAATAAAATGTTGTCTGTACCTTATCATTTTTAATTTCAGTGTCTAATTCTTCTGTCATAGGGGCTTCCTCCCTTATCATTGCCAATAAGTCTGGGTGGTGGACAAACAGCTTTGGGTCAAGCAAACTGCACCCTGGGAGCTGGGCATGGACTAGCTAGAAAGAGCAGACTGGCCTGGCCTCTCCTTACCTAAGGCCACTCCTTCTCCATAAACGGCAGAAAGGGGCACAGCAACACTCTGTTTCCTGACAGACCCTGATGCCCACCAAACTGTGTTGTGCTGAGGGCTTGACAACTCCAGGGTCTCAGCCTCCCCCACCTGCCTGAAGTCCTCCCACTCCAGCCCCAAAGCTGCCCTCTGAACTTCCTGTGCCCTTGTGTCCTGGGTATCACCACTTCCCTGCACCGAGGTGAAGCTAAAAGCCTCCTGGATCTTCCTGCTTGCCCTGTCCTTCCTGGTGCAATGTCCCTGGGGAGCCCTGTGAGTCCTCAGGCGCCCTGCAGCTGAAGGCCCCCTAGTGGAACTGAGAGGAAGCGCGCTGCCCCCAGGAGGCCCTCAGTCTCCCAACACAGCCTGACTCTGGATGCACCCTGGCTCTGAGACTGGTGCTGTGAAGGAGCAGGTGGTGCAGAGCCTGCTGAGTCCAGGCAAGGCGCTCGCTCACTGGTGCAGGCATCCAGGCCCTGGTGTGCTGAGTGGGTGCACACTGGGCTCATGCACAGGCGCTGGTCATGTGAGCATGTGGTACAGAAGGCACCTGGCCAGGCCCAGCCTGCAGTCTCTGTTTGGGCTCCTGAGAAGTCTCCTCCAATCAAGGGCAGGGCAGCGGGCGTCACCCTGCGCAACTCCACCCCTCAGTCTCAGCACTGGTGTATGAACCTGGCCCCTGCAGCCCAAGGTTCCTGAGGAAACCCACCCACTTTCACACACCAAAATCCTCCCCCAAAAAGGCTGAGTGTGAAAACTGGAATGGAGAAAGGCACGCCAGTCCCCCACTTTAACAAAAGGCAAGTTTTGTTCATGTGATTGCCTCCTTTGGGAATGGGTTTCCCGTTTCATTCTTGCTTGACAGGAAAATAAACTTTGTTGTGTTGAGGTTCCCCCCTCTAGAATGTTCTGATTGGCTTATGCGGTTGTCTGTGTACAAGGAAGGTTTTGGTCTACTGACAGAGTTTTGACCTTTTCCGTTTCCCAAGTGCAACCCATGCAGGGTGCTGCAGTGCGCACCTGCCTCCATACACCCCAGGCCTTAGCACCCTCCCTGGCGTGTAACTCCTCTCCTCTGCCCCACACCCCTGCTCACTTCATTGCAAGCCTGCCCCACACAGGGAGGGTGGCTCTACCTGTAAACTTTCACGTTCACAGGACAGGCCCATGGCTTCTGTTGAGCAGTTCCTCCATCCTGAAAAGGCCAGCTGTCTTCTGTCTGACCATGGCATGTCTATGTGAGTGACCGCCCAAGCCAAGGGAGTTGAGAACCTAAGGGTCAGGATTTAAAGTCTGCCCCCTGCACTCCTGTAGTGTACAAGGTCCCTGTCCCCTGGCAAATTATAATACTTGTCATCAGAAGTCAGCCATTCTTCCTTCCTCCTCCTACACAACACCCTGAAAGATGAGGCCTGCTGTCTCCTCTTCTGTAGCCCTGCCTCTTTCCAGGCAGGCTGAAATGCTGGAGATGCTGCTCCCACAGCCCCTTGTGAGGTCTTTGCCCAATACTTTTACATTTCCCTGCTACCAACAACGCAGAGTCAGGAACACCTTGCAAGCTTCTTTATGGTTCTTTCAGTGACACTCATGTTAGGTGGCATGTGCCCTCTGACTCTTCCGCAGGCGATCCTTTTCTCCTCTTTTCCTCCTGTGTAAAGGGAATGGACAGAATCCCTCAGCCAACCTTGGTGTGTGCCCACACACTGCATCGTTTCTGTCCTTTGGGGCCATATTTGCTGTCCTGCTCCCTCTCCTCTGAATCTGGAGTGTCCCCTTCTATACACACACACCCACACTCACAGACACTGGCATGCGCCTGAAGGTGTGTGGGGCCCCTCTGAAGCACATGTCCACAGTCAGTACACCGTGCCTTTTCCTGGCCTGTTTAACTTTCCTACCCCAGGACTTCAATAGTCTCGTCCAGATCCTGCTGCCATTGCCAACATTGTGGGCTCAGCTCAGCGGAACTGAGTGTTGGTTATAAAAACAAAGAAATGTGAATTAGAGGCACTGAAAACGGGTAAGGCATGGGAAGGTAGGACTCCACTGGAGTGGCAAGAGGCCTAAGTGGGTGGCGAAAGCACCGACAACAGGATTGCAGAAACATGATGAAGAACCATGTTTGTTGCCCAGGGCCCGAGGCCAGTCATCCTGAAAGCCATGGTGCTTACAGCACCCTCATCTGCTTACATTCTGAGGGCACCAAGACTCCCAGTTTCCCTTTGCTGCTCTCACACACATTCCTGGTGCACTTGGGTACCTCCAATTTACCCAGGCCCGGTTTTCCACATTCACTTTTCTAAGGAGATTCACAGGGGCAACTACTCACCTTTTAATGCCCAGCAGGAGGACTCCTCCTCTCCAACAGGTCCCCTCTGCAGCTCCCTCCTCTGGGTCCTGAGTCTGCAGGGTAGTACTGCAGAGGATTGGGCCACAGGTCCTCGCTGATGATCTGGGAAGGAACACAGGGAAGAGGGAAACCAGACCAGTCTGCTACTCTGCTTTTCAAGCATGTGGGGCTTCCACCATTACATTTTCTGACAGTGGCCAGAGCAGTATCAATCACCTCAGCAATCTTGCCTGACCCGGGCAGGGTATGTTCAGACAACCAGTTGAAGAAGCTGATGCTGCTTGTATCTTGCCGGCGGCTGGGGGCTACACGTTCATAATCCCAGAACCAGAGGATTGGAGTGGATCTGGAGGCCCTGTACCCTGCAGGAAGGAAGTTGGAAGGCTGGATTCCCATCGGTCCAATGTCAACACCCACCCACCATTTTCCTGCTCTTCCAAAGGCCCATCTTGGGAACTGTCACTCACCTGCAAGGCTGACATCATATTGCTTAATGATCAGGACATTCAGGAAGTAGGGGTTGCTCCGGAAGGAAAACATCAACCTGCAGCGGTATTTGGGAAGGCTCACTTCCTTCACCTGCCAAGAGATGCAACTAGTAAAGTGTCTTGTCTGCCAGCTTCTGGAGTGAGCCTGCCTGCAGGAATCACCCACCTCCCCTCCCTTTCTTTCTGCTGGGACACGTCCCACTGGGTGCCAAAGCTGTCATCCCAGGCTCCACTCTGCCTCCCAGTCTGACCTCCACATTGATCAAGTAGTTCAGCAGGTCTTCATCTTCGTCACTGATGAAGGCTGATATCTGCGGTGGTTCTGGATCTGCTTTTGGTCAAGGAGCTCTCAGAGGCTGTGAAACGAAATGGGCAGCTAAAAGCCACGGAGCCATCCTGGGGGCATACGAGAGTTGGCCGTGGATGGCAGACATTGCCCCTGTTCCAACCTCCTCACCACCTACCTTTCTTCACACATGCTCACAACAATGGTACCTGTGAGTTCATGTTCACCTGAGCATGAACCTGCCCTAACAATCGGAGGGTTCATTTCCAGACATGTTCTGAGCCCTCCCTGTCCTCCGTGTGCCTGTGCAGATGACGCAGCGCTTAGGGCAGCGGCTCTCAACCTGTGGGTCGCGAACAATGAAAATACATCCTGTCTATCAGATATTTACATTATGATTCATAACAGTAGCAACATTACAGTGATGAAGTAGCAACGAAAATAATTTTATGGTTGGGGGTCACCACAACATGAGGAACTGCATTAAAGGGTTGTGGCATTAGGAAGGTTGAGAACCACTGGCTTAGGGTGTCCGCATGGACTCTGGCCTTGTCCCTTAGGATCGCCTACACGAAATGTATGGTCTCCAGAAACAGTGGCAGCACACATCTTCTAGAGGTCCATGTTGGTCACAAAGGCTTCATTCCGGGTTGGAAATAAGCCTTTTATTGCACACGAGTTGCAATAAACGGGTGTGTGTGTTTGTGTGTGTGTATACCTCTGGTCCTTTGTGTATACCTGTGTGTGTATCTGTGGAAGAGGGAGGAAGCCTGCCTGGAATTCCTATGGGCATCTGATGTGTTGAGAGTGGACACTGGAAGCATTCACCTTAAACCTGGCTTAAATGAGCTGAGTGTTTACACTGAGCTTTTTGGTCAAAAAGGGAGAAACACAAAACACTGCCTCCAAGAATCTTTCCACTGCCCAGAAAAGGTGCCCTTCCACTATCTGATTGTGGTGTGGTACGTTGTGCCCATACTTCCTGACCTGACACCTAGAAGCCGGCCATCGCTTTGCCCAGTGCTGTGCCACTGGGGTGGGGTGGCCCTTTCCTCTGTCCTCCTCCCCTTCACCTTCTCCTGGCTCCTCCTCCACTTACTTCCTGTGGTCGTTGTCAGCAGTGAAGCCAGAAGGGCTCAGGCAAGGATACAGCTTGGGCCCAGAAGTTGGGGATGCACTGGATGATGGCCCTTCTGCACTCAAGAATGGGCTTTCTAAGCCGAGAGGTCTTGCGCTTCACCTGCATGTAGACCCTGCTGGCTCGGGTGCTCTCAGTGCTCAGCTGGACCTGAAGGGCCGCCAGCACCTCCAGTGTGGGCCGGGTGCTTGTCCAACTGGGCCCTGGCTCTGCTCACTGCTCCTCAGGCTTCGCCTCTGCTTCTACCTGGGACACCGCCTCCTCTGCTGCACTCATTTTGTCCACAGCCTCAGCTTCCACCACCTGGGAGAGAAGGTCCACGTCCAGTAGCTGCCCCGCCCCAGTAGCACCTGGGCCCTCGCCTCCTAGGGCCTTGGTTTCTGCACAGCCTCACGCTTAACATGGAGGTTACCTCGCCAGCCCTCCTGCCCTGGCCTGCGTGGTCCCTCCCACGCCCCGCCCTGCACCTGTACACACAAGCTCCTGTGTTCACCCAAAGGGCCCTTGCGGGTACACTTCTGACACAAAGTGCTGGCGAGATCCGCAGTGTACTGACCCAGCAGGACCCGCCCCCCTCCCCTGAACCCCCCACCTCCAGATGGCACTGGTCCTGAACTGTGCAGCTGCCAACAAGCAGGTGGCAGTGTTTGGAGCTCACTGCATGTCCCCAGGTCCCTTATCTGGATCCGTCAGGCATAGTCTTGGTTTCACAGGGTAATTCTCCTACACAGGGGGTTTGGGGCCACCTCGTGGAAAGGAGGATGCACTAGCTATGCTGGGTGCGCTGGCCATGCACAAGATGCTCTTTGCACATGAACTTCAATCAGTGAGCGAGACTGCACTTGACCCCATTCTGCTCCGCCCCTCCCTTCTCCAGCAGCACTGCTGGCCACCAACCTCCATGCAAACTCCTCCTTGCCCCCCATTCTGAAGTATATATAATCCTCTGGCCTTTTCCTGGCTGTCACCACCTACCTGCTCTTCGCATTGATGCAAGCGCCAGAGTTTGCACATGGCGAATTTGCTTTCTGTGTCACTTACAGACTGGTACACATTTGCCCCTGGTAGAATGGACAGTCACAGTCCTGGCTGGTGTCTCATTGAGCTGGAGCCTGATCCCAAACACCAGAGGTTGCTAGTCTGGCAGGTAAGGGAATTCACCTCGGTTTTGTGTTGGATTCCTGGTCAGGGTGATTAAGGGAAGAAAGGGATCTCTTCTCTCTCTCTCTCTCTCTCTCTCTCTCTCTCTCTCTCTCTCTCTCTCTCTCTCTCTCTCTCAGCAGTAAACATATCCTGGGATGAGAAATAAAAATGTAATAATAAACAGGTTCATAGGACCTGGGCAAGAGAGTGTGGGAAACTGTTTATTGCCTTCACTATCTGATAAGCATAGACAGAGAACTCCCCGAAACCCCCGAAGGCTGGGTGCCTTTGAAGCACTAGCAAAGCTCAGAGCTAGGTGCCACCTCTGTTTGTCCAGACAGTGGTAGCTGAAACTACTCCCCAATTTATTATTATGTAAATCCTTGCTGATGGACTAGTCTGCTTGTTACTAGGGGATCACCTGCTTAAGGGCTATGCTATGGGTGCATCCCAGATCAATAAAAGCTTGGTGAGGCCTGAGCAAAGAAGAAGTCCTTCGGGACTTGCCGCCTGGTCCCCCAATATTGCAAAATTATCTCGTGTCTTTTTCTCTCATTTGCTGTGCGGCTCCTCTTTCAGATACCGAACCCTACTCCACGCAGGTCGTGGAAGGAAACACCCAACAAGAGAGGGCACCCCGACCTGGAAGGTCTCTGAGGTCCAAGCTGTAGCCAAGGGGAAGGCCTATGGCTATAGGGGACTGTAGCCTCTATTCCTGCAGATCCAAGGCTTAGGAGAACAAAGCCAAGAAAAGGGCTCATTCTCTGGGCCTGCAGGTCATTGCTTTGCTATCTGCATCTCATTTCTTTCATTCTCACTGTCTTTTCTTCTGAATATGTGGGTGCATATGCCCTTTCTGAGTGGTGTTTGTCATTTCTTGAGATATGTTCCTAGTAGTGGGATTCCTGTTCAAATGGGAGCTCCGTTTTTTTCAATTTTTTGAGGAAACTCCATAGTATTCTGCATAGTTGCTACACCAGTCTGCATTCCCACCAGTAATGCAAGAGGATTCCTTTTACACCCCATCCTCGCCAGCACTTGTTGTTTGTTGAATTGTTGATGATAGCCATTCTGACCAGTGTGAGATGGTATCTCATTGTCCTTTTGATTTGCATCTCTTGAATGATTAGTGATTTGGAGCATGTTTTCATATGTCTCTTGGCTTTCTGTATGTCCACTTTCAAAAAGTGTCTAAGTCCTATGCCCATTTTTTGATTGGAATATTAATCTTCCCTTTTGTTTAAATGAATGAGTTCATCCCCGGCTGCACCCTCCAGCCAGCCCCACACTGTTCTGTCCGCCGTCCCCCTCCCCCTACAATGATCAAGGACCCGCCAGTCAGTAAGCTGCCCACAGCCTCTTCCCCTGGCTTTCATTTTCTCCCATCTGATCCCCCACTCGATTGGGGTGGGGCCAGCCAGCCAAACACCTGCATCTCCTCCCCCTGGCCAACCCGGCAATTGGGGTGTGGGGGCCGGACACCACCCATGCACGAATTTGTACACTGGGTCTCCAGTATTATTATATTTAAAACTAGAGGCATGGTGCACAAAAATTTGTGCACTGGCGGGGGTGGGGGGTGTGTCCCTCAGCCCCACTTGTGCCCTCTCATAGTCTGGGACCCCTTGGGAGATAACGACCTGCTGGCTTAGGCACACTCCCAGGTGGCAGAGGGCAGGCCCAATGCCTAGGTGCGTGACCCGCAGCTCCTGGTCAGGTTCAGAGCAGGGCCCATTGGGGGGTTGGGGTGCCGCCCCCTGTCACACTCAAGTCACGGTCGATGGGGAGGTTGCGGCGCCACCCCTGTCATGCACAGAGCAGGGCGGATCAGGGGGTTGTGGTGCCACCCCTGTCACATACCAAGCTGGCTGATCAGGGGGTTAGGGTGCTTCCCCCTGTCACACACAGAGCAGGGCCCATCAGGGGAGTTGGGGCTCCGTACCCTATCACACACAGAGCATGGCTGACCAGGGGGTTGGGGATCTCCCCCCTGTCATGCACAGAGCAGGGCCCATCAGGGGGTTATGATGCCACCCTCAGTCATGCTCAGATAGGGCCGACTGGGGGGTCGGGGCGCTGCCCCTTGTCACACTCAAGGCAGGTTCAATGGGGAGTTTGGTGCGCCACCCCCTGTCACCCACAGAGCAGGACCAATCAGAAGGTTGGGGCACTCCCCCCTGTCACACTCAGGGCAGGGCCGATGGGAAGGTTGTGGCTCTACCCCGTCACACACAGAGCAAGACCAATCAGGGGGTTGGGGAGCTCCCCCTCTCAGGCACAGAGCAGAGCCATTCAGGGGGTTGGGGTGCCTTCCCCTTTCACGAACAGAGCAGAGAGGATAGGGAGGTTGTGGCCCCGTCCCCTGTCACACATAGAGCCACAGGACAATCAGGGGGTTTTGGTGCTGCCCCCTGTCACACTGCTCCAGGGGCCAGGAGGCCTCGTGGCTCCGCTGATCCGGGTGCTAAGAGGCCTTGTGGCTCCACTGATCCCGGATTTGGGAGACCTTGTGGCTCCCCTGATCCCAGGCCAGGAGGCCTCGCGGCTCCGCTGATTCCAGTGCTGAGAGGCCTCATGTCTCCACTGATTCTGGTGCTGGGAGGCCTTGCTGCTCTGCTGATCCCAGTGCTGGGAGGCATATTACCATTTTACTATATAGGATAGAGGCCTGGTGCATGGTGGGGGCCAGCTGGTTTCCCCTAAAGGGTGTCCTGGATCAAGATGGCGTCCCGCTTGGGTGCCTGGCCAGTCTGGGTGAGGAGATGATGGCTGTTTGCAGCTGGTCACACCACCTTCAGGGTGGGGGTCCCCAATGGGGTGCCTGGCTAGTCTGGGTGAGGGGCTGAGGGCCATTTTCAGGCTGGTGGGTGACTGAAGCTCCCAGCCTCTCCTTTTTTCCTTTTTCTTTTATTCTGGGATTTATTTACCTTCTATGGCTGTCACTGGAGCTGAGAGCTGGCTTTAGCTCAGACCTCGACTGCTGAAAGCAGGTTTCTGGACTTTGTTTACCTTCTGTATTTGAAACTTTGTTGCGACTGCAGCTCTGAGATCCCGGCTGACTGAAAGCAGGTATCTGGGGTTTTGTTTAGCTTCTATATTTGTAACAATGTTTCTTAGAGAACAGCTCAGAGCCCAGCAGTGGCAGGTGAGGAACGTTGGCTTCCTCTGTCACTGGAGCAAGCAAGCCTCCTGTTTGCGTCAGTTGCCTAGCTGCCGGCCGCCATCTTGGTTGGCAGTTAATTTGCATATCGACGTGATTAGCCATGGGAAGGGCAGCGAAGTTACGGCTAATTACCATGTTTCTCATTTATTAGATAGGATTGTTTTTCTTGGAATATTAATGCTTATTGCATATAAAATTATTACATTTAAAATAGTTTTTCTGGAAACATTAACATTTATTGAATGTAACATTATGATACTAAAATCATTTATCTTAAAATATTAAAAATGTAAATATAAAAAAGAGGAACACTGTATCAACATAGATGAAAAGGAATGCATTTCTCACTCGGGTGTTATCTACTTCTTGCCTCACGAATTAGAAGCTGAAGAATTATTTCCTAACAATGAAACAATAAGATAGTGTTCAGTATAGACGCCCATCCACTACTCACTTTCCACTTGGCTTCCTGAAATTAAAGTGCAGCATTCCTTTTAAAACAGCTCATTACTCTAATCCATGAAAGGCTGTACCATTTACCTTGACTTCCCGTCCCATAAGTCCTTTGTCTTGGAATAGAATGGGCAGGTCTTGTAGGTGGAGGATCCCAACTTCTGGAAGATGGAGCCCTTTTCAGTGGATGGGAACCCACCCATGGAGCCACTGCTGTGAAGATTAATTGTATGTCTGCCATCCTCTGTGTTATAAAGAACATCATTCTACTTGAGTAGGATCAACATTTGTTAAATGGTCAAGTGTGTTTATTGTGTATAAATCTTTACCAAACAGGATGATGGTCATAAGCATGCTGGTTAGCCCAAAATGATAAAATCCTATCTTCACATGTCTTCAGTACAGTGCTCAGAGTTATTGAAAATCAGTTTGGATAACCGAGAAAGAACTGAAGCAGCATTATATATACGTGCCAAAAAGCAAAACAAAACACACACACACACACACACACACACACACACACGTACACACACCAGAATTTGAATGCAGAGAATGCAGGACAGTAAGTCAATGAAGTTATTTTAAAGATACAAGAAAACAGTCTCAACTAGTCTTCAAATTAGTTTCATCTCAATAAAAGCTTTTAAAACATGTAACGTCATAGTTAAAAATTAAAATATAAAAAGTCAAAACATGATGCATCACAAAAAAGTGTTATTTAATGAGTGTTATCATATAATGCCTACAGTTCCTTTATCAAATAATTCTTTGATCAGAATACTATACTCTATTTTGATAGTATTTAAAGAAAACATGTTGAATAATACATAATTAACAATCACTCTTTTCATTTTTAAATAGAAAAGAGGCTTATCTTCCAATTCTGTAATTTGTCATGGGAAAGAAGAACTATGAGCATCTTCATATGTGGCCAAATATGAACTATCAAACTCTTCTCAGTAGCACCTCGGTGGGAAAAACAGGAACATCCACCTTCATCTTGCACAAACTCTGCAATAACACTTTAGGAAATTTCCCGTGAAATGTCACACACCTAATTATCACAAATGGACACTAAATCTTTGAAATTGGGAAATCTGGTTAATATGAAACCAACTTTTCCTGCTACAGATATATTGAAATGAATATACCTCCCTTTCAGTCAGTAAAATAAGCAAATACATAAATTAATTACAAGACAACTTCCCTGAAAATAGTTCATCAACATTTTTATTCATGTTTTGTATTCTTCATATACAAGAAAGAAAGATAAATAAACTTGGTGAATCATTGTTTTTCAGCCTTTTCCTGAGTCAGAGACCCCTTTGTGAATCTATTTAATACCATAGACATTTCTCTTATGTAGTTTCCAAATGGAAAGTTTTCTACATCAAACGTAAGTACAAGATCATCTTATCAAATTAATAATATAGATTATTATTTTACACAGTACAGGGTTGCACATTCCTATACTCAAAACTAGTATTTCAAATCCAATTCTAAATAATGAAGTGTGTGTCCTTGACGTTTATATAGTTAGACTAACTTTTATTTCAGTGGGAATTTTCCAAGGTGAACTGATGTCCTTTATTCAGACGAAAGAAGGGTACTTTCAGAACAAATTCTTAGTAGTTCAATAAGTATGAGTCTTCACTTTAAACCTACATGACTTCCTGTTCCCAAAGTGTCACATTCTAACATAAGATCAATAGAATTGAGTTCTTCAGAGAACTGTTGAAGTGACTAGAGGCAAACAGTAATGCTAAAATAGACTGAATTTAGCTTGAGGTTTAAATCCTATCCCTGTAAGGTCATTAGGAGTGTTTCACACATTACATATTGCATTCATTATTATAACTGCTATACCTCTTTAGCAATTACAAATCATATTGATCATCAGTATACATTCTCAATCTAATGAACAGTATCATTTCTTTTGCTTTGAATGATATGAATGAAATTGAGGTGTATCTCTTCATTCAATGTTACAGTTTTCACATAAATAATGGTTTCATTATATCATCTTTTTTTAATTTTTTAAAAACATTTGAGTTACTGACAGTTTATGCACTCTTTATTGAATTTATAGGAGTTAATATCACATAGGCTTCAGGTACAAAAGTCTATGATACCTCATTTGCATATTGTATTATGTGTTTACCTAAGTCAGATCTCCTACCATCCCTAGATTTTGAAACATTACCTAAGTGTTTTCCACCTGAGGGTCCTTTTGCTTCTCTTACTTCCTCCACTTCCACTTCCAGACTTCTCACATCACCTCTATTTCTTGATGGAACTGGTGCCCTCTGCCCACCCCCACTTTGAAAAGATGGTTTCTTGGTGTAATCTACTTTAATTGTTTTTCCATCCACAGACTAAAATGATTACACATAATATCAACACTACATAACATTTAACCTGTACAAATGAACAACTGTTTGAAACCACTAATTATTGCAACTAAAATCAAGATCAACCTCAAATTCTTCTCCCAAACCAAGCAATTCCTTCAAAAATGATAGAGTCCTTTTTCATGGTAAGTTTATGAAACACTTCATTATTAACAACATTCCATTGAGATATTCAACACAGAACCATATATGTTGGTTAATAAAAGTCCTCTAAAGACCTCTAGTAATAAGGTCTAAAATGTCTCACATTCCAGGAGAAAACACACACATTCCATTCTTGCCTTATAATAGGCTTATTCTTGGTTTTCTGGCGAGAGAGAAAGGGAGAGGGATAGAGAGATAGGAACATAGATGAAAGAGAAATATTTTGATCAGCTGTTTTCTTAACTGTCTCATACTGGCAATCCAGCCAGCACCCTGGGCATGCGTCTTGACAAGGAATAGATGATGAGACATCTTGGTTCACAATTCTATCCTCAACCATTGAGCAATACTGACTGGGTAATGTGGATTCTTAAAAGTATGTGTCTGTTACTTCATTTAAGTTTTGACAACATCTGTTTCATTTTTTTCAGTGCACCAGGCTTAGATAAACTATTTATTTTTAAAACAAAGAAGCATTCATTCAAAATGATTAGGAACTTTATTCCTCCTTTACCACCTCTCAGATTTCTTACTTTTACTATTTCTTCAGTTAAAATGACAGAAAAAAATGTCCAGTATGACTGCAACTCTGTTTTTAGATAGTACTGATTTGTTTCTCAATTCTAGTTTTAATAGGACCCTTGCACAATCTTTAGTATTTTTATGTTACTACACTGTTTGATGTTAAATATGGTTCTAAGAAAACAAGCCATCTTGAAGGGGAGAGCTGTTATGACTAGGAACCCAGCCTCACCTCCACCAGATGGGCCTCACACATCACCTGAGATCCTAGAGCGACTCTGGCCAAAGACATTTTTACGGTAGCGGCAGACCCACGGACAGGGGGAATCCAGCCCCCCACAACCGCCACTGCCTCCTGTGAGTCTTGAAGTGCACAATTGACTTGCCGATCCACTCTGTGGCCATTGGCCCCTTGCAATCTGGCACCTGGGTTCTGCAATGATAGCTAAAATGGGGAGACAAACCAACAACCCCCAAAGGAGAGAAAAAGAGGAATTGCCAGAAGAGGAACTCAATTAAATTGAGGCATACAATATGTTCGAAAAGAAATTCAGAATAAGGGTCATACAGTTCATACACCAGATGCATGGGAAATCCACAACTTATGTAAGAATCAAGGAAAAATGAAAAAATTGATAATAGCTACAATAAAAACATATGATGGAAGGTTTCAATAGTAGACTAGAAGTAGCAAAGGATTGAATCAGTGATTTAGGAGACAGGGCAGAGTAACACACCCTGAACAACACAATCTGAAAAGCAATTGGAGAGAAAAAATAGAAAGCAGGTGTATATCCTAAGGGAGATTGGGGACAACATGAAACAATATAACAAATGTATAATAAGGGTGTCAGAAGGACAAGATGAGGAACAAGAATTAGGAAACCTATTAGAAGAAATAATCACAAAAACTTCCTGATCTTGGGAAGAAAAAGTCACACAAGCACAGACAGTCCCAAACAAGATGAACCCAATACGACCTATACCAAGACACATTGTACTTACAATGGCAAAGAATAACGACAAGAAGAGAACCTTAAAGGCTGAAAGAGAGAGACAGAGAGTCACCTACAAAGGCTCTCCTGTTAGATTATCAAATGATTTTTAACAGAAACACATCAGGCCAGAAGGGAATGAAAGGAAATATACAAAGGGATGCAAAACAAAGGACCAAATCCAAGAATACTTATCCAGCAAGGCAATCATTCAAAACTATATTGGAATTAAGTGTCTTCACAGAAAAAAAGAAATCTAAGGGAGTGGTTCACTACTAAACCATCAATGCAAGAAATGCTAAAGGGACTGTTGTAAAAAGAAGGAATAGAAAAGAAAGAAGAAACACAGGCATAAAGAAAAAAGTGGCAACAAATCAGTACCTATCAAAATAGCCTTAAGCCCAAATGGACTCGATACTCCATTCAAAAGATATAGAATGGCTAAAATTATAATAAAAGCAGACCCATATGTATGCTGTCTATGAGAGACCCACCTCAGAATAAGGGACGCACACAGACTGAAAGTGAAAGGAGAGAACATACTTTTCAGGCAAAGGAAGTGAAATAACTTGGGGAGCAATAATTGTATTTGAAAAAATAAATCTCGAGAAGCCAAGATGGCGGCAGAATAGGCAAGAATGTCCCAGGGCTTGTCCTGGAGGAAATGGAGTGAGCAGCTGAAACTAATAACACCCACCCTGAACTGGCAAAGTACACTCAGCTGGTGAGACAGTTTGCAGCCAGGAAAGGCAGAGTTCCTCTGATAAGGTAAAAACCAGGGATCTGGGCAGGAAAGTTTGCCACACCTCTGAGCCCAGAGGGTCAAAGGGAGAACATGTGGCACACAGCCATGACTGTTTGGACAGGCACAGCCCCTACTGTGGAAAGGAGATCCGCGGGACTGTTGGTACGGGGGGATTTGAGATCTGGCTTCCATTATTACGGAGGACTGAGCCTAAAAGGGGCAGCCTGAAGCGCTGACTAGACCATGCTGTGCCGGTAAGAGAGGAGCTTACAGAGACTCAGCCTTCCCCGTGTCTGTGGCTGGCGGTTGTTTGATTGTTTTCACTGAACCCTGTTCATAGGACATTTCGGATACAGACACTCACCTGTGCTGAAGAGTGGGAGAAGGTGCGGATGAGTGGAATCTGGGGAGAGGCTGGGGAGAGAAGGGGGGCCAGGAGAAGTGGCAGTAAATTGAGTGCTGAGTCACCCATGAGCCCAGGACTTGGGCAGCCATTTTCTCCTGAGGCTAAAATTCCTCCCTCCAGGCCCCAGGCAAGGAATAGAGCCACAACCTGATTCAACCCTGAATGAGATGAAGGATTAAAATAATCTGACTAGTCCCTGGGAGTAAACAGGGTCTGGCCTATAGAGGGGCTTTCAGTCCCAGCAATGACAACAACAACAACAACAACAACAAAGAGCACAAACATTCCTGAAAACTGGGATCTTAAACCAGCCAAATTAATGACATTTCAACTTTTCATTTTTATTTTTTTATTATTTTTTTAGCTTTTTTTTTTTGCATTTTTCATTGTTCTCCTTTTTTTTTCGTTTGTTTGTTCTTTTATTTAATACTTCTTTTCACATAATTTTTTCAACCATGTGAGCAGCAGACACTTGAGCAGCACGCTCTTGTCCAAGGAACATCAGCCCTCTGAGCAGCCTGTCTCGAGCCTAAGAGTAGCAGCCTCAAGTGGCCTGCCCTTGTCCATGGAGCTGCAGCTAAGTGAGCAGCCCGCTTCCCCATCTGAGGAGTAGCATCCATGGGAGCAGTCTGACCTGTCCGAGGAGGAGCAGCAAACGAGCAATCTTCCTACTTCTGAGGAACGGCGGCCCTGCGCAACCTGCCCCCATCTGAGGAGCAGCAGCTGCGCACACCCTGCACTAGTCAGAGGAGCAGCAGCTGAACAAGCATCTGCCCTCAGCCAAGTAACAGCAGCTGCACGAGCACCCTGCCCAATCCGAGGAACAGCAGTTGTGTGAGCAGCCCACCGTCATCTGAGAAAAAGCAGTTCTGCGAGCAGCCAGGCCTCATTTAAGGAGCTGCAGCAGCCCACCCTGTTCCAAGGAGCAGCAGCCACACGAGCAGACCGCCCACGTCTGAGGAGCACCAGCCCTGCGCAGCACGCACTGGTCCGAGGAGCAGAGCCACAACAGCATGCACCTGTCCGATGAGCAGCAGATGGATGAGTGGGACATTCCCGTCTGAGGAGGAGCAGCCACGCGTGCAGCTCACTGCCATCCAAAGAGCAGAATCCTCGAAAGCAGCCCACCCCCATCTGAGGAGCAGTAGACTTGAAATAAATGTGTTCAAGTCCTAGGACCAGTAGCCCCACAAGCAGCCCATCAAATCAGAGGAACAACAGCAGCCTGCAGCCAGCCTCCATCCAAGTATCAGCAGGATGTGAGTAGTTGGCCTCAGTTCAAGGAGTAGCAGCTACGTGTGTAGCCTGCCCCCATACAAGGAACAGCTGCTTCGTGATCAGCACACTCTCTCTGAGGAATGGCAGCTGTGTGTGAAGCCACCCCCACCAGACAGAGGAGCCGCCACAGCTGTGAACAGCACCCACCAGAGGAGCGGCTGCCAACTGAGGAGCAGCTGCTAACACAACCGCCCAAGGAGGAACCACAGACCGAGGAGCCACTGACACCCAAGGAGCAGCCACTGAATGACTCAACATGTAGATATGTCGGTGAGATCAAACATGGGTAGACAAAGAAACCCCCAAAGGAAAGAAAAGGAGGACTTGCCAGAAAAGCAGCTAATTGAAACAGAGGCATGCAGCATGACAGAAAAAGAATTCAGCTTAAGGTACTAGTATGAATAAACCAGATGGAGGAGAAAATCAACAACTTGTGCAAGAATCAAGAATAAATGGATAAAAAAAAAAATCAATTAATTATGTAAGAACCAAGAAGAAATGAAGAGCGATACAGCTGCAATAAAAAACACCATTGAAAGTAGACTAGGAGAAGCGGAGGACTGAATTAGCGAATTAGAAGACAGGGAAGCAAAACCACTCCCAAACTGAATTCAATTAAAGAAAAAAATTAAAAGACAGGAGGACAGCCTAAGGGAGCTAAGGGACAACATGAAATGAAACAACATGAGAATAATAGGGGTTCCAGAGATTCAGAGAGAGGAACAAGACTTAGAAAACCTATTTGAAGAAATAATATCAGAAAACTTCCCTGAGGTGGGGAAGATAAAAGTCAGACAAGCACAGATTCCCAAACAAGGTGAACTTGAAAAGACCCACACCAAGACTCATCATAATCACCATGTCAAATGCTCAGAACAAAGAGAGAAACTTAAAGGCTGCAAGAGAGAGACTGGAAGTTACATACAAGGGATTTCCTATTATATTATCAAATAATTTCTCAATAGAAACACATCTGGCCAGAAAAGAATGGACAGAAATTTACAAAGTGATGCAAAGCAAAGGACTGAATCCAAGATTACTGTATCCAGCAAGGCTCTCATTCAAAATTGAAGGGGAAATAAGAAGCTTCACAGACAAAAAAAGGCTAAGGGTGTTTATCACCACCAAGCCAGCAATGCAAGAAATGCTAAAGGGACTGGTGTAAAAAAAAGAAATAAAAAGCTAAGAAAGGAAACAGGCACAAAAAATAGAAATAGCTACAAAAACAAGTACCTTTCAATAATAACTTTAAAAGTAAATGGACTAAATGTTCCAATCAAAAGACATTGAGTGGCTGAATGGATAAAAAACCATGACCCATATATTTGCTGTCTACAAGAGACCCACCTCAGAAGAAGGGACTCACACAGACTGAAAGTGAAGGGTTGGAAAACAATCTTTCAGGCAAATGGAAATGAAAAAAAGCTGGAGTAGCAATACTTATATTGGACAACTAGACCTCAAAGTGAAGGCCATAACAAGAGATAAGGAAGGCCATTTCATAATACTAAAGGGATCAATACAACAAGAGGATATAACCCTGATAAACATATATACACTCAATGCAGAAGTGCCCAAATACATAAAAAAACTCCTGTAAGATATCAAAGGAGAGATTGACAACAATACAATCATAGTAGAGGACTTTAATACACCACTGACATCACTGGATAAATCCTCTAGACAAGAACTCAGCAAAGAAAACAGCAATCCTAAATGACTCACTAAATCAGATGGACTTAACTGACAACTTCAGAACAATTCACCCCAAAGCCATGGAATATACATTCTACTCAAGGGCTCTTGGGACATCTTCAAAAATAGACTACATATTGGGTCACAAACAAAGTCTCCCCAAATTCAAGAAGATTGTAGTCATACAAAGAATCTTATCAGATCATGATGACATAACATTAGAAATAAACTACAATAAAAAAAAAACCAAAATACTTGAACACTGGAAGCTGAATAGCATGTTATTAAATATTGATTGGGTTACCAATGAGATCAAAGAAGAAATTAAAAACATCCTGGAAACTAATGACAAAGAAAACACAACAATCCGAAACTTATGGGACACAATGAAAGGAGTCCTGAGAGGGAAGTTTATAGCTCTACAGGCCTAGCTGAAAAAAAAAAAAAAAAAAAAAAAAACAAGAAAAAATGGTAGTAAATCATCTAAATCTACATCTCAAAGAACAAGAAAGAGAGCAACAAGAAAACCCCAGAGTGAGCAGAAGGAAGGAGATAATAAAGATTAGAGTGGAAATAAATGACATAGAGACCAAGAAAACAATACAGAAAATCAATGAAACCAAGAGCTGGTTCTTTGAAAGGATAAACAAGATTGACAAACCTCTAGCCAGGCTCATCATGAAGCACAGAGAGAGGACCCAAATAAACAAAATCAGAAATGATACAGGTGAAGTAAAAACAGACACCACAGAAATACAAATGATTTTTAAAAAATACTATGGACAACTCTACTCCAACAAACTATACAACCTGGAGGAAATGGATAAATTCCTAGAAAAATACAACATTTCAAAACTCAATCAGGAAGAATCTAAAAATCTCAAAAGACCAATAACTATGGAAGAAATTGAAGCAGTCATCAAAAAGCTTCCAGCAAACAAAAGCCCAGGACTGGACGGCTTCACTGAAGAGTTTTACCAAACATTCAAGGAAGAAATAAAACCTATCCTCCTCAGACTACTACAAATAATTCAAGAGGAAGGAACACTTCCAAGCTCATTCTATGACGCCAGCATCACCCTAATACCAAAACCAGGCAAAAATGACACAATGAAAGAGAATCACAGGCCAATATCCCTCATGAACATAGATGCGAAAATCCTCAACAAAATCTTAGCAAATCGGATCCAGCAGTACATCAGAAAGATCATACACCATGACCAAGTAGGATTTATCCCAGGGATGCAAGGATGGTACAATATCCGCAAATCAATAAATGTGATACATCACATAAACAAATTGAAAGAAAAAAAAACACATAGTCATATCAATTGATGCAGAAAAAGCATTTGACAAATACAACACCCATTTTTGATAAAAATTCTTAGCAAGGTGGGAATAGAAGGATCATATCTCAACATAATAAAAACTATATATGACAAACCCACAGCTAACATCATGCTCAATGGACAAAAACTAACACCATTTCCCCTAAGAACAGGAACAAGACAGGGATGCCCACTCTCACCACTCCTGTTCAACATAGTACTGGAAGAATTAGCCATTGCAATTAGACAAGAAGATGAAAAAAAAAGGCATGAAAATTGGAAAAGAAGAAATAAAACTGCTCTTATTTGAAGATGACATGATATTATACATACAAAACCCTAAAGACTCAATCAAAAAACTATTAGACTTAACAAATGAATTTGGCAGTGTAGCAGGATACAAAATTAATGCCAAGAACTCTAAGGCATTTCTATATGCCAATAGTGAACTTACAGAAAGAGAGAGTAAAAAAAAACAACAATCCCATTCCATCGCACCAAAAAAATTAAGATACCTGAAGAGGTAAAAGACCTCTACTCAGAAAACTGCAGGACGTTGAAAAATGAGATAGAGGAAGACAAAAACAGATGGAAGAACATACCATGTTCTTGGATTGGTAGAATCAACATTAAAATGTCCATACTACCCAAAGCAATCTATAAATTCAACACACTTCCCAATAAAAACCAACGGTGTATTTCACAGACCTAGAACAAACTCCCCAAAAATTCATCTGGAATAAAAAAGACCCCGGATATCTGAAGTTATCCTGAGAAAGAACAAAGTAAGTGGGATCTCAAAACCAGATATCAAGCTGTATTACAAAGCCAGTGCTCTCAAAACTGCCTGGTACTGGCACAAGAACAGACATATAGATCAATGGAATAGAATAGAGCCCAGAAATCAACCAAACCAATATGCTCAATTAATATTTGACAACGGAGGCATGAACATACAATGGAGTCAAGACAGTCTTCAATAAATAGTGTTGGGAAAATTGGACAGATGCATGCAAAAAAATGAAACTAAACCACCAACTTACGCCATACCCAAAAAAAAACTCAAAATGGATAAAGGACTTAAATGTATGACAGGAAACCATAAAAATATTAGAAGAATCCAAAGGCAACAAAATCTCAGACATATGCTGAAGCAATTTCTTCACCAATACAGCTCCTAGGGCATTGTAAGCTAAAGAGAAAATAAACAAATGGGACCAAATCAAAATAAAAAGCTTCTTCATAGCAAAAGAAACCATCAAGAAAACAACAAGAAAGCCACTGTGTGGGAAAACATATTTGCCAATGCCATATCTGATAAGGGCCTAATCTCCAAAATTTATAGGGAACTCATACAACTTAACAAAAGGAAGATAAACAATCCAATCAAAAAATGGGCAAAGGATCTAAATAGACACCTTTCAAAAGAGGACATTCAGAAAGCCAAGAGACATATGAAAACATGCTCAAAGCCACTAATCATCTGAGCGATGCAAATCAAAACAACAATGATGTACCATCTCACACCTGTCAGACTGGCTATCATCAACAAATCAACAAACCACAAGTGCTGGAGAGGATATGGAGAAAAAGGAACCCTCCTGCACTGCTGGTGGGAATGCAGACTGGTGCAGCCACTATGGAAGACAGTATGGAGTTTGCTCAAAAAACTAAAAATGGAACTCCCATTTGACCCCATGATCCCACTTCTATGACTATATCCCAAGAAAACAGAAACACCAATTAGAAAGGATATATGCACCCCTATGTTCATAGCAGCACAATTTTCCATTGCTACGATGTGGAAACAGCCTCAGTGCCCTTCAGCAGATGAATGGATTAGGAGACTGAGGTACATCTACACGATGGAATACTATGCTGCTGTAAAAAAGAAGGAATTCTTGCCATTTGCAAAAGCATGGATGGAACTGGAGAGCATTATGCTAAGTGAAATAAGCCAGTCAGTGAAGGAAAAATACCACACGATCTCACTCATTTATGGATAATAGAGACCATTATAAGCTTTTGAACAATAATAGATACAGAGGCAGAGCACCCTTGGACAGACTGTCAAATTACAGCGGGAAGGCCGGGGAGGGTTGGGGGGCAGGAGGAGAGGATAAGAGATCAACCGACGGACTTGTATGCATGCATATAAGCATAACCAATGGACATAAGACACTGGGGGGTAGGGGAGTCCAGGGAATTGTCAAGGGTGGGAATAAAAGGGAGACATATGTAATACTCTTTGTAATACTTTAAGCAGTAATACAATTAAAACAAAAAAGAAAAAACAAATCTCATAGTAAAGGTCATAAAAAAGAGATAAGACCAATTGCTATGATGTGCTCTGACACCCAGGGGGTAGACTCTCAATGCATGAGCTGCCGTTGGTGGTCAGTGAGCTCCCACAAGGGCAGCACCACTCAGCTGGAAGCTGGGCTGACGACTGGCAATTGGAGCAGCAGTGGCAGGAATCTCTCCCACCTCCACAGCAGCGCTAAGAATGTTTGGCACCCAGGATTAAGTCTAGGCCATCATTCGGACATCCCCTGAGGTCTCCCAGATAGCCAGAGTGTGAGGGACTCCGCCAAGCATATAAAGTTCGTTCACTGGGCCTCTAATGTTACTAATAAACTACAATAAGATATAATAAAATTCAAATACTTGGAGGCTAAATAGTCTTTTATTAAATAAATGGAGGCCCAGAGTATGAATTCCTGTATGGAAGCAGTCTGGTCGGCCTCCCCAGATGGGGGCACAAGGGCCAGGCTGGCACGGGTTAGTGGCCATTGGCAGTTAACCAGAAGGCCATGCCTCAAATCTGGGCGTGAGGGCATATAGGGGGTGTGGCTGACCAGGGGGAAAGTCCGTGGGTTGTTTGCTTATCGGTCCCGCCCCGAATGGGGGTTTGGGGGCCAATGGGAAGCCAGACTGGTCAGGGAAATGGCCTTTTGGGTCCCAGATAAGGCTGGTTAGCCGCCGCAATGCAAGTCATAGCCACCAGCCATTCTGGTCATTCTGCCATTCTGGTCACAGGGCTTTTATGTACAAAGATAGATGACTGGATTACCACATAGATTAAAGAAGAAATTAAAATCATCCTGGAAATAAATGACAATTACAAATAAAAATGCAAAATCTATGGGACACACTGAAAGTAGTCCTTAGAGGGAACTTCATAGCATTACAGGCCTACCTCAAATAACAAGAAAAACAGTTAAAAAATTATCTAACCCCCACAACTTAAAAAGTTAGAGAGAGCAACAAGCAAAGCCCATACTGAGCAGCAGGAAGGAAATAATGAAAATCACAGCAGAAATAAATGACATAGAGACCAAAAACCTCCACAAAAGATTAATAAAGACATGAGCTATTTCTTTGGAAGGATAACCCAGATTGATTACCCTCTAGCTCGGCTCACCAACAGGACCCCAGTAAACAAAATCAGAAATGAAAGAGGCAAAAGAGCAAAGGACCCCACAGATATAAAAAGGACTGGAAATAAATACTATGGACAACTCTACTCCAACAAACTGATCAACCCTGAATAAATGAACATATTCCTAGAAAAATAAAATCTTCCTAAACTCAATTAGGAAGAATAAAATATAGGACAGGCCAATAACTACTCTGGAAATTCAAGCAGTCATAAAAATAACTTGCAGCAAACAAAAGCCTGGGCTAGACGGCTTCACAGGGAGTTTTACCAAGTGCTCAAAGAAAAACTAAAACCTTCTTCCTCAGACTATTCCATAAAATTCAAAGGAAGTACCATTTCCCAACACTTTCTATGAAGCCAGCATTACTCTAATCCCAAAACCAGATAGAGAAAATACAAAGAAAGAAAAATGCAGGCCAATATATCTCTGATGAACATAGATGTTACAATCCTCAACAAAACTCTAATAAATCGGATGCAACATTACATTGGAATGAGCATACACCATGACAAAGCGGATACATTCTGGGGAAGTAGGATGAGTCAACATCCAGAAATCAATAAATGTGATGCATCACATACACAAATTGAGAGATATTCATATCAATTGGTACAAGTAAAGCATTTGACAAAATCCAACACCCAATTTTGATAAAAATCTAAGCAAAAACAAAAACAAAAACAAAAAAACTCTAAGTAAACTGGGCATAGAGGGATCATACCTCAACATAATAAAAGCCTTATGTGACAAACCTACAGACAACATCATACTCAATGAGCAAAAACAATTATCTAAGAAGAGGAACAAGACAGGGATGCCCACTCTCACCACTTTTGTTCGACAGAGTACTGGTAGTGCTAGGCAATGCAGTCAGACAAGAAGAAGTCAAACAAGGCATGCTAAGTGGAAAAGAGGAAGTAAAACTGTAATAATTCGCAGATGGCATGGTATTGTCCATAGAAATACCTAAAGACTTCATCAAAAAAACTAGGAGATTTAACAAATGAATTTGGCAATGTAGCAGGGTACAAAATTAACACCCAGAATTCTATGGTTTTTTATTACACGAATAATGAACTCACAGAAAGGGAAACTTTAAAAAAAATGCCATTTACCAGTGCAACAAAAAATTAAGAAACCTATGAGTAAACTTAACTAAGGAGGTAAAAGACCTGTTCTTGGAAAACTACAGGAAATTGAAAAAAGTGATAGAGGAAGACTAAAGCAAATAGAAGAACATACCATATTCATGGATTGGTACAATCAACATCAATAAAATGTTCATACTACCCAAAGCAATGTACAGTTTTAATGTATTAACCATTAAAATATCAATGGCGTATCTCACAGACCTAGAAGAAAGTTTCCAAAAATTCCTATGGATTTAAAAAAGACCCCAAATAGTTACAGCAATCTGGACAAAGAAGAACAAAGTTGGAGGGATCACAATATCAGATATCAAGCTATATTACAAAGCCACCATTCTCAGAACTGCCTGTTACTGGCACTAAAACAGACATATAGACCAATGGGACAGAACAGAGAACATAGAAGTTGACCCTAACCATTATGCTCAATTAATATTTGACAAAGGAGGCAAAAGCATAGAATGGAGTCATGCAGTCTCTTTAATAATTGGTGTTGGAACCAGGGTGGCGGTCCGGCCTGGGCGGGGTGGGGCTGGGGCTGGGGCGACAGTGCCCGGAGCTAGGACCCCGCTGGCGCTGGCCCCGCGCTGGGAACACTTGCCCTTCCGCGGGGTCTGGGGCCTCAGGGTGGGGCCCCATGGAGGACCTTAGCCTGGACAGCTGCAGAGATGAGGACGCGGCACCGGGCGCCAAGGGGTGGCCCACACCCCAGGCGAGGGTGAACTTCCACGTGACACGGTTCCTCATGGAGGCAGGTGTCAAGCTAGGGATGCAGTCCATTCACCTCGCCACCGCCTGAGCCATTTACCATAAATTCTTCTGCGAGATCAACCTGGACGCCTATGACGCCTACTTGGTCGCCATGTCTGCCCTTTACTTGGCTGGCAAAGTGGAAGAACAGCCCCTGCGAACCCGTGACATCATCAACGTGTCCAACAGGTACTTCCACCCGGGCAGCGAGCCCTTGGACCTGGACTCCCGATTCCGGGTGATCCGGGACAGCATTGTGCAGTGTGAGATCCTTGTGCTGCGTGTACTGCGCTTCCAAGTCTCCTTTCAGCACCCACACAGGTACCTGCTCCACTACCTGATTTCTCTCAACAACTGGCTGAATCCTTACAACTAGCGACGGACCCCCATCTCCATCACTGCCCTGGGCCCTGCTGCGGGACAGCTACCACGGGGGGGCTGTGCTTCCGGTTCCAGGCTCAGCACATAGCGGTGGCGGTGCTCCACCTGGCGGTGCAGGTCTATGGGGTCCAGGTGCCCGCCAAGGCCAAGGCCGAGAAGCCATGGTGGCAGGTGTTTAGTGGCGACCTTACCAAGCCAATCATTGATAACATTGTGTCTGATCTCACTTGGATTTATACCATGGACACAGAGATCCCTGAAGGCCCTGGCCCAGGCCTGTCCAAAGATAAGCCTGGGACGCTCGGCTGCCAGGGGACAGCGCCACCACATCGCCCTGATTGCTGGTCCCCAGAGCACTGGCTGGGAGAACTGGTTTTGTACTGCTGGAGACAGGCAGGTGAAGGTGATGACATGCTGCCACTTTGATTCTCAGGCTTTGACTCTCCTTGGCAGCCATGGTCCAGATGGTGATGGGCGCTGCACCTCCCGCGGGCAAGAGCAGGCTGCGGGCGGCTAGGAGGCCTCCGGGTCTGCTTTTGTCCTTTGAAAGAACGCAGACTACAGCCGAGGTTTGGGATCAGTGGAAGGAAAATCAAAGAACGGATGGGACTGTGCCCCAGGGGATTTTTTTAAAGGCCAGATTTAGAGAAAGTATGACTCAATTAACATAGAGGAAATTTTATTTTGTTTCATTAAAGTTATTACCATGCCAAAATAAAAACATAATAATAATTGGTGTTGGACAAATAGCACAGATACATGCAAAAAAAAATTAATCTAGACCACCCACTTGCACCATACACAAGTATAAAATGGGAATGAATAAATGACTTAAACGTAAGTGGGTAACCATGAAAATCTTAGAAGAATCCATAGGCAGCAAAATATCGGGCATCTGTCTCAGCAATACCTTTACTGATACAGCTCCTAGGGCAATGGAAACTGAGGAGAAAATAAACAAATGGGACGACGTCAAAGTAAAACCCTTCTGCAAATTAAAAATAATTGCCTCCTATATTTTTCCTCTTATCTCTTTTGTGCATGATTGTACTTATTTACATTTCCTTGCCTGTTTGTTATTTTTACCATAGAAATACAACAACAACAACAACAAAACAAGGAAGTCCACTGGCTGGGAGAAGATATTTGCCAATGTTATATCCCATGAGGACCTAGTCTCCAAAATTCATACTGAACTCATCTAATTAAACAAAAGGAAGATCAACATTCCAATAAAAAAATGGGCATAGGACTAAGACACTTTTTGAAAGTGGACATAGAGAAAGCCAAGAGACACATGAAAACATGCTCAAAACCATTAATCATCCAAGAGATGCAAATCAAAAGGACAATGAGATAGCATCTCACAATGGTCAGAATGGCTATCATAAACAATTCAACAAACAACAAGTGCTGCCGAGGATGGGGTGTTAAAGGAATCCTCTTGCATTTCTGGTGGGAATACAGACTGGTATAGCAACTTTGCAGAACAGTATGGAGTTTCCTCAAAAAATATAAAAAATGTAGCTCCCATTTGAACCAGTAGTCCCACTACTAGGAACATATACCAAGAAATGACAAACACCAGTCAGAAAGGGCATGTGCAACCACATATTTATAGCAGCACAATATACAATAGCTAAGATTTGGAAGAAGCCTAAGTGCCCATCAGCAGATAAATGGATTAAAATCTGTGGCACATATACACATAGGAACAATACACTGCTGTAAAAAATAAAGGACTTTTACCATTCCCAAAAGCATGGAAGGACATGTAGAGCATTATGCTAATAAGCAAAATAAGCCAGTTGGAGAAAGATAAATACCAACATGACCTCAATCATTTGTGGAATACAATGAACAACATAAACTATTCAACAAAAATAGATCCAGAGACAGAAAAGCATGGAACTGGTGGTCAAACCTCAGAGGGAAGGCAGGACTAGGGGTAAGAGATCAACCAAAGGATTTGTATGCATGCATATCAGGCATAACCAGGGACCTAGACACTAAGAGGGGAAAGGGCATGTGCTGGGGTACAGGTGCACAAGGGGAAAAGAAGACATATGTAATACTATATGTAATCCTCTAAACAATGAAGAATTTTTTTAAAAGATGTTCCTAGAATTATACCTTTTAAATATAGTAATTTGTTTAACATACATACCTAAATTCCCCAGTCTCCCAATAACGTCATGATCATTGATCTTTTAGCTAAATCAACATGGCATGTGTAAACATAACTCAGGTCATTGTAATTGCTTCACATAAAACTCTTTGGATGTCTGGAACTATTTTTGTAAACAATCCAAAGTCACATATCCCACCAAGATGTCTGGCACTGATGGGCAGCGACACAAACTAAACAGCCACTGGACAGAGTTCCCACCTTAAGGAATCACTTGAGCTTTTTGGGTCCAAAATGTTTTCCACAGATTTATATACCATGGCCTCCTTCCTGATATTTGAGATTCAACAAACATCCCTTGATCCCCTTAATTTTATGAATAGCAACACTATCTCCTACCAATACTTCTAAAAATAATTACCCCCTATATTTTTCCTCTTATCTTTTTTGTGCATGGTTGTACTTATTTACATTTCCTTGCATGTTTGTTATTTTTCATAGAAAATGAGTGTCCAATAAGTAGGGATTTTGTCTTATTCAGAATCATTGTGTAGCCTAAAAAACATCACTTGAAAGAAGACACTTAGGAATAATATCTACACAAACTACATTTCTTCTGCTTAGAAACTAGGGTAACAATATCAACCATTCTCCATAAATTAAATAAATGGACTTCTGAACTCAAGAAAAATCATGAGACAAATCCCACTCTTGGCTGTTGACAAACCCTAAAAGATAAAGGTAAAGTAAAAGGGTCAATATGTACTGACCCCCTTCAATGTATCATAAAACAGGCTCTCCAAATAAAGGACAGGGACATAAGTGAGTTATGTACTAAAAGTCACTGAAGATCAACAACTTAATATATGGCATAATGAGTATACACACAAATTAACTTAAATATAAGATCAAAAGTGTAGCCAAAGCACAAACTTGGTTATTGACCTAGAAATCTGCATATGTTTCGTTGTCCAAGGGAAGAGTGATTCTTAATAAATCCAAAAGTACGTGGCTTAAAATAATGGTATGGTATATTTGAAATATCTGAAAATATAACAGAACCAAAGAAAATATGTACCCTAAACGAGTGCCCGAATGGTGTGACTTTCAGGGTAATATTAAGGAATACTTGTGCAAAGAGCACCGACAACTTTAAAGGATATGGGACACACATTGGCTAGACTTTAAGATTAAAGAGAAATAAGACTATTTCCTTCACTTGTACATTAAAGACTCAATGAAAGGAACTCTTATCCACTACTTTAAAATAAATCAGGATACATACATTTTACAAAAATCAGTCTTGTTGCACCATTCAAAAATAATTAACCAGAGAAAAGTTATTTAGAGTAGGAAAGGTCATTTACTTATGGCACACCCAATGTCCTAACTCACATCAGTTCCTGTCTTGAAGAACTAAATACCTGGCCCACCTGCTGTGACTCTGTGATGGTTGACCATCCAATTGTGAGCCTGGAGGTCACTGTCCTATTCCTGGTCAAAGAACACGCCCAAGTCCCTTGCTCAATCCCCAGTAGGGGACAAGGAGATGGCAGCCGTTCAGTGATTCTCTCTCATCATTCATGTTTCTCTCTCCATCTCCCTTGCTCTATAAAATCAATACAAATACTTTTTTTAAAAAGTATACCAACTTGAGGGTAAAGGGACTACACATACCATATTTTCAAGACCTTTTTTAATGCTATGGATATGTTTGCATCAATTGTATTAGCTTCTTACCAACAGTGATCTGATATCTGCTGACATTATATGTTTGGGGTGGGCAGGCTGTTCTAAATTAGAAAGTGCTTTGAAGGCTTAAAGCATGATTCCATTTGTATTCATATACTAAAGTAACTAAGCTTAATGTACTATTTTGCTACACAAAACAGACATTTCAACATCCTTTCAACCCCACAGTCCAGCACTTTTGTTAAAAAAAAAAAAAAAAAAGAATAGTGATGGCTAAATAATCATGGCTCATAAGTCATTATCAAACTTTAAAAACAAGAAGACAGAAACCTGGAAATACTGCTACTTGAACCACAGAGCTAGAATTTTATTAAAAGACTTACTTTTTCTTTTTTTTTTAAATATATTTTATTGATTTATTTTACAGAGAGGATGAGAGAGGGATAGCAAGTTAGAAACATGGATCAGCTGCCTCCTGCACACCCACCAACTGGGGATGTCGCCGCAACCAAGGTAAAAGTCCTTGAGCAGAATTGAATCAGGGACCTTTCAGTCTGCAGGCTGATGCTCTACCCACTGAGCCAAACAAGTTAGGGCAAAAGACTTACTTTTTCATTCATTTCTTTTTTTTTTTTTTTGCTTAAACATTTGTATTTTTATTGAACTTTTTTTTTTTTTTTTTTAATTTCTGCCCGGTTACAATTAAATAGGAAACTGCAATTACAATTCACAAACTGTGGCATGAAAAATCACACACATCCCATCACCCATTAGGAATGACACCAAGCCCTTTCCATGTTTTTCAGTCATAGGAGTCCATCACACAAGTGTCAAATATGAGCACTGTAATTTTTTCTTAGAAGGGGAAGAACATTAATCCTGGCAGCACATTACAATTCCAGGAAGTGGTTCTGATACTGTGAGTTGCAGGGATAGAAACCATAACCAACGTGGAGGGTGTTTCTTTGGGGGGCCAGGGACTACTTGGCAGGAAGACTCCCCGTGTGCTTAGTGATCTGCCTGTCGCCTCAGCTGGCTGAGTCTTCCCAGGTGTGGAAGGAGGAAAGGACTTCCTGCACAGATGGTGCAAGTTCCCGTAGAGCAGAGTGTTTTCTGTATCTTCACCCTTCCCCCACCCTGGGGCAAGGTCTCAAGCTTTTTTGGAGCTGCTTTCGGTCACATGACCCTTGACTGCATGGTCTTTTTACTTAAACACATGTGACCCCAAGATTTCTTCTTACTCTGCTTCTCTAGGGTTCAGATGACAGCACAAAACATCACTTGTTGAAAAACTGATATTAAGAACGTGGACATTTATGTTCATAATAACAGCACACACTCTTCAGGGTATGTCACCCAAAGGGGCATTTTTTTTTTTCATTTAATATGGTCCCAGGAGAATTAGCTCAAAGTCACATACTTAAGAGTCTTTACAAAAGATGGGGCAAAATCCTTTAATTTGACATTTTAGGAACTGGCAGCATCTGTCGCATCTTCAGAATTCTCAACGGTAATAAAAGCAAAGCCTCTGGACTTGTTTCTTGCTCCCTCCTTTATCAAACCTACTGGAATTTAGAATTTTAAATGCCACATGCCACTTAAAATTTAACCTCTTAGAGATATTTCAATTTCTCTAAGTTTTTGAGAAATTCTCACAGAGACTCTTAATCCTATATAATAAAAGGCTGATATGAAAATTGACAGAACAGTGGAACGACCAGTCACTATGACACACCCTGACCACAAGAGGGCAGACACTCAATGCAGGAGCTGCCCCCTGGTAGTCAGTGTGCTCCCACAGAGGGAGCACCACTCAGTGAAAAACCAAGCTCACAACTGGCGAGCACAGCAGTGGTGGCTGGAGCCTCTCCCGCCTCCATGGGAGTGATAATGATATCGGACTGACGCCTTAGGCCTACTTCCACTGTCAGACATCCCCCAGAGGCTCCTGAACTGCCAGATGGCTCAGGCCAGGCTGAGGGACCGCCCACTGAGTTGCATGCACTAGGTCTTTAGATTAATATAATGGACACAGTATAGTACCAATCTTCTGAAACTTGGTAAAAAAAAAAAAAAAAAAAAAAAAAAGACAAAGCATTTTGCATCCTCATTACCTTCCCAAAAATCTGTAGGGAATAAACACCACAGTTAACCTGTCTTATGGCATTCCATGAACCAACCCCATAATAAACTCACAATGTCTTACTTTTCCTCCTTATTACCTGGGACTGTAACATGATTGCAAGGAGGTAGATTAATTCCTGGGCAAGTGGAATAGAGAAACTGAGACAAGAAAATCAAGCCTGGTCAGTTTGTACAGCCTGTAGAAATTCCTTAATCCTCCCCAACCAAGGACACTTGAGAACAAGTGGTTAATACAGGGGTGGGCAAACTTTTTGACTCGAGTGCCACAATGGGTTCTTAAACTGGACCGAGGGCCGGAACAAAAGCATGGATGGAGTGTTTGTGTGAACTAATACATGTTACACTGCTGCTGGTGAAGGAGCAGAGGGGAGAGCAAGAGAACCCTCCGCTCTTTCGGCTCCGCGGGCCAGATAGAACACCCGAACGGGCCGTATCCGGCCCGAGGGCCATAGTTTGCCCATGCCTGGGCTAATATCTCTCTTCCCACATGAGAGACTATTCAGCAAAATCACCGTGGAACTTCCAAGGCGTGAGTGAGAGAGGAGGATGGACAGAGGGGCAGTTTTGTCTTGCCCAAAAAACAAACCAGCCTGCTGTCTTGGGGAAGGGATGAAAGGGGACTTTATTTCACTCAGTTAGCAAAGAATCAACAGCCTTGGGACTTGCCAAGAAAAAAATTGTCAGACTTTCGCATCAACTCTGAGACAGCTATGACCAGTAAAAGGAGACCTTGAAATGCAGTCTGTCCCCTCCCTGCCAGCCCCTCATGCAAGGGCAAAGCCTGGGACTTTCACCCACTCTCCTTCCCTGCCTCCAGAAGACACACCTAGGAAGAAACTAAAGGGCGATATCTTGAAACAAGTCTCCACACACTCCCCCAGGAGTACTCTACACACCCATCCACGTTTACAGGGGAACTTCCCTGGCCTTTGGACAGGAAGCAGCCTGACAGGGAATGAGTGTCGATTACCCATCTAGTTTAAAATGATTTCATCTCTTCTATTATGAAATAGAATCATTACATAATCTATAGTATGTTTACATCACTCAGCTATTTTTACTTAAATGGGTCTATGAATATAACATTTTAAAACGTAACATTTTCATTATCATAAGTGCTTAAATTTGCTGATGTCCCAAAGTCAAATTGGCTGTGTAAACATAACTGATGGGATAGTAACTGATGCACATAAACAACTTCAGTAAGAAAATTTGGTATTACTTTTGTAAACAAATCCCAATAAAATTTCTGCCACACAGGGGCCCTGATACAAAGTGACAGCCATAAGAGCAATTCACATATTCTGCGTCTAAAATATTCCCTCGAGATCTACGCACCTCTGCCACATACCCACATTCAAGATTTAGCTAATACCCTTGGTTCCCTTGATTTTTTATGAATAAAAGCGTTTTCAAGTGCCCCCACTGATTCCGCCTAAATTATCACCCTTATTTTCCTTCTCAACATTCTTGTGCATAATAGTACTTACTTTCTTTTCCTTGAATATCTGTTATCTTTACCACAAAACCCATTGCTGAATAAAATATGGCGTTTCTCGTAATTAAAACCATTAGCACTCAGAATGCACATGTGTAAATATCTGTTGAAAGAAGAAATTGAGGAATAACGTCTACACAAACTACATTTTGTTGTGCTTAGAAAATAGCAAAAAGGGAATGACCATCAATTATTCTTCATAAGTCAAATAAATGGATCTTTGAACTCAACAAAAATTATGAGGCAAATCTAATTATTAGCTACTACAAAACCCTAAATATGAACGCAGAGTATAAAGGTCAATATGTAAAGAGCGCCTTCAACATACCAGAAACCAAAAGGACATTGAGCAAATTAAAAGGACAATGAGGAATCACCTCACTCCTGTCAGAATGGGTACCATCGACAAATGACAAGTGCTGGCAAGGTTGTGGAGGAAAGGGAACCCTAGCACACTGATGATGGGAAAGCAGACTGGTGCAGCCATAATGACAAACAAAATGGCATGTCCATAAAAAAATTGAAAACGGAACTCCCATATGACCCTGCCATCTCCCTTCTAGGAATATATTTTAGGAAAGCCAAAACACACATCAGAAAGAATATATGTTCCCCTATATTCATAGCAGCACAATTTACAATTGCTAAGATTTGGAAAGCACCTAAGTGCCTATCAGCAGATGAGTGGATAAGACAAACAAACTGCTGTACATTGACACAATGGAATACTACTCAGCAGAAAAAAAGGAAGAACTCTTTCATTTGCTAAGCATGGGTGGACCTATAGAACATTATGCTCAGGGAATAAGCCAGCCAGAACTACACAAGTATCATGTGATCTCACTCTTATTTGGAATCTCATGAACAAAATACATTAATTTAAAAAACATGGAGGCGGAGACATGGAAGCATGGACAGGCTGTGGAAACTCACAGGGAAGGCAGGGGAGGGTGAGTGGGTGATGGCTGAGAAATAACCAACCAAGGACCTTGTGTGAATGTATGCACAACCCACAGAAGCAGACAATGGGGGCGGTCAGGGCCTGGGGAAGGGAGCTGGAGTGGCCTGGAAGGGTCTCTGGGGGGAAGGAAACAGACATATGCAATACTTTCAACAATAAAAATTATTTAAAAATAACTGCCATGAAAAAAAATGGAAAGAAAATGGACATGTTATACGTTTTCAGGGGACAGGGGCTGTGTACACTTCAGGAGGACAGGGGCCTGATGTTAGCTCCTGATCCATAGGTTCTCAATACCTTTGACTTGGGTAGTCACTGACATTACAATTTTCTCAGACACCTACCATTGTCAGCACAGAAGACAGGTGACGTTTTCAAGTTGCCATGACTGCTAAACGAGAAGCCGTGGAACTAGACCCAGAGGTAGCAACCCTGATCGTCATGGTTCACTGGTTTGTGGATAGCTGACATGAGCTAACCTCTAGGCCAAACTCCATGGGATTCTCATTACCCAGAGACCTGTGGGGAGTCGATAGTTCCATGCTCTGTCAGAGGTCTTCTCTGGGCATCAGAGGTGGCTTCCATCCCCTCTAAGTTCCAAGGTGTTCCTACCAAGGTGGGGAAACCATTAAGGAGAGGGTGCTGTTGACACATCTCAAAATGGACTGGGGTCTGTGCGAAGGTATATCCTTGCTTTCAAAGAAGAAAGGCTTTACCATGGGCGACACATCTTTGCCCAACATAAGCCTTTCTGGCGGACTTTAAAGGATCATGAATTGGATCAGAGGGGCCTGGTCCCTGGTCATGAGCTGGGGAGGGAGGACAGGAGTAGGAGCAGAGCATGGTGCACGGTATTCACTATCTAAGGCCACAAGGGGTCAGCAAGGGCCTGTAGTTGGGAAAGGTACTTTCGTTGTTATCCTTTGCTGTGTAGAGTCTCATTAGCTGCATGCTGAGCCATTCCTAAGTGGGACACAAAGAATGTTTACTGTTTATATCAATGTTGATTGTGTCAGGATAATTCCTTTTCTGGAAGTGCCAGTAAGCATCTCCCAACAGAGCGGGATCAAGAAGGGGTTGAGGGAGAATTTCCAATCTCCAGCTCTGCCCGTGGTCCCCGAGAAGGGCAGGATTTGGATCGCCCTAACCCCAGCCATCCTGTGATGTTCTTGTTACCTTGGTCCCACACAGCAATAGGGGATGTCCTAGGATTCCTCTGCCTTCAGCACTGTAACTCCTGCAGTAGGAAAGTAAGGACACCCTAAGGCGGGCTTGATTCCCTCGGCTCTGTCATTGGGGCTCCGTCTGTCCTGACTCAGAAACACACGGATGGGGCACAGGCAGGTTTACAGCTGTGAGTATGGGAAACGCAGAGTTTATGCCTGTATTATTATTTATTAATCATGGTATCCTTTTCACATGAACAACTGTTGTGGGAAACTGTTTATTGCCTTCACTATCTGATAAGCATAGACAGAGCACTCCCCGAAACCCCCCGAAGGCTGGGTGCCTTTGAAGCCCTCCCAAAGGTCGGAGCTAGGCGCCACCTCTGTTTGTCCAGACAGTGGTAGCTGAAACTACTCCCCCATTTATTATTATGTAAATCCTTGCTGATGGGCTAGTCTGCCTGTTACAGGGGGTCACCTGCCTAGGGCTATGCTATGGGTGCATCCCAGATCAATAAAAGCTTGGTGAGGCCTGAGCATAGAGGAGAAGTCCTTCGGAACTTGCCGCCTGGTCCCCCAATATTGCAAAATTATCTTGTGTCTTTTTCTCTCATTTGCTGTGCGGCTCCTCTTTCAGATACCGAACCCTACTCCATGCGAGTCATGGAAGGAAACACACTCATCATCTGGCGCCCGACGGGTAATCTGGAATTGCAGGTCTCGCTGGAGCGAGAAAAGGAAGTTTTCACCGAAAAGGTGTGGAAAACTCACCGAAAAAAGGTGAGGGGGATTCCACCGCAGGCAATGCCCAGGATCAACTACAGAAGCCTAGGTCTGTAAGTAACTGGGAACGTTTTCTTAACCAGGCTAACAAACGGGGAAGGATTTGGCTTTAAGAAAGTAGATTCAGCTTTAAAAAGGTATATTTGGCTTTTAGTAAAGTAAGAAACTTAATTATAGACTTTTGATTTACATGTTTAAAGTATTAAAATTTTAGAAGGTAATATCTTATAGTTTTTGCATGTTATTATAGAACATAACCCTTGGTTTCTTGAAAAAGGTACATTAGATCTTAAAAGTTTGCCAAAAAGTTAATCAGAACTTGCCAAAAATTGTTTCCCCTTTTGGAACACGGCATTTCATTTCCTAGAGGCTTAAGAGAGGTCAAGGAAGATAAATCTCCTCCCCTTGCACCCTCTGCTCCTTAAGAGGAACAGAAAGAAAAGAAAAAATGGGAGGAATGGCCTTCATGGCTCCCTCCACCTCCATGTCCTAATCCTGAAATGTTTAATTTGCCATTAATAGAATCACCTGTGCAAAAAGGCCAAATTAAAAAGAAATTGGAATATTAAAAGGTACTCCTTAAAATCAGGCTGAAAAAAGAGTGCCATGGTCATCTTAATGTGGTTTCTTGTCCAAATTAAAATCTTAATTTGTATTTGGAATCTAAAATCTGTAATAAGAAATGAAACCCTGCTGCCGAGTCCGCCTCCGGTGTGGAGAGATTCAAAGGTGGCAGGAAAAGGCAGAGTTATAAGCTCTCCCACAATGAGATTACTTAATGTTTCATTTAAAAATTACCGGAGAACATCTTATGACAACCAAACTTTGGCTAAGATAACCTTGGGTGCTAGCCATTGCTTTAGAAAGCGAAATAGGGAAAAACTTAAAATGTCTTTTTCAATTAAGCATGACTTTGGGAAAAATACACCATCTGAGTCATTTGCTGAAACTTCCCCCAAAGCAGAAGGTGGGGAAAGGGAAGAAGGAGCACGTGGCGATCCAGCCCCCTCACCAAGTATTCTAAAATTAAAGTCCTTCTTGTAATTGAAAAGCTTTTATAAATTTATAAATGCACCCGGGATTTCTGTGCACATGTAAAGGGAAAAGGACAGTTTAAAAACGAGTGCGCATAGTTTTGAGTTGAACTTGACCTTTTGCAGTGTACAGAATAAACACCCGAGACTGTTTTGGTCTTAAAAATGGCAGAGATGAACCGGACAAAGAAATGCAGGCTGGTTTCCCGAGGCGATTTAAAGTAGCTCTTTTGAAATTTCCCGCCCTGGGGCAAGTACCACCAGGAAGTTGATAGTCAAGTTTACATGTGAATAGCTATGGTTTTGCTTCTTGACTTCCACAACAGGAAAATTGTGACCATTTTGAAATTTAACAGCTATGCCAGGCTTATTGGCTGGAAACTTGTCTAATTGCAATGGCTAATTCTTCCAGTACTATGTTGAACAGGAGTGGTGAGAGTGGGCATCCCTGTCTTGTTCCTGTTCTTCGGGGAAATGGTGTTAGTTTTTGTCCATTGAGTATGATGTTAGCTGTGGGTTTGTCATATATAGTTTTTATTATGTTGAGATATGATCCTTCTATTCCCACCTTGCTAAGAGTTTTTATCAAAAATGGGTGTTGTATTTGTCAAATGCTTTTTCTGCATCAATTGATATGACTATGTGTTTTTTTTTTTTCCTTTCAATTTGTTTATGTGATGTATCACATTTATTGATTTGCGGATATTGTACCATCCTTGCATCCAAGGGATAAATCCTACTTGGTCATGGTGTATGATCTTTCTGATGTACTGCTGGATCCGATTTGCTAAGATTTTGTTGAGGATTTTCGCATCTATGTTCATGAGAGATATTGGCCTGTGATTCTCTTTCATTGTGTCATTTTTGCCTGGTTTTGGTATTAGGGTGATGCTGGCGTCATAGAATGAGCTTGGAAGTGTTCCTTCCTCTTGAATTATTTGTAGTAGTCTGAGGAGGATAGGTTTTATTTCTTCCTTGAATGTTTGGTAAAACTCCTCAGTGAAGCTGTCCAGCCCTGGGCTTTTGTTTGCTGGAAGCTTTTTGATGACTGCTTCAATTTCTTCCATAGTTATTGGCCTTTTGAGATTTTTAGATTCTTCCTGATTGAGTTTTGGAATGTTGTATTTTTCTAGGAATTTATCCATTTCCTCCAGGTTGTCTAGTTTGTTGGAGTAGAGTAGTCCATAGTATTTTTTAAAAATCATTTGTATTTCTGTGGTGTCTGTTTTTACTTCACCTGTATCATTTCTGATTGTGTTTATTTGGGTCCTCTCTCTGTGCTTCATGATGAGCCTGGCTAGAGGTTTGTCAATCTTATTTTTCCTTTCAAATAACCAGCTCTTGGTTTCATTGATTTTCTGTATTGTTTTTTTGGTCTCTATGTCATTTATTTCCGCTCTAATCTTTATTATCTCCTTCCTTCTGCTCACTCTGGGGTTTTCTTGTTGCTCTCTTTCTAGTTCTTTGAGATGTAGATTTAGATGATTTACTACCATTTTTTCTTGTTTTTTTTTTTTTTTTTTTTTTTTTTTTTTTTTTTTTTTTTTCAGCTAGGCCTGTAGAGCTATAAACTTCCCTCTCAGGACTCCTTTCGTTGTGTCCCATAAGTTTTGGATTGTTGTGTTTTCTTTGTCATTAGTTTCCAGGATGTTTTTAATTTCTTCTTTGATCTCATTGGTAACCCAATCAATATTTAACAACATGCTATTCAGCTTCCAGTGTTCAAGTATTTTTTTTTATTGTAGTTTATTTCTAATATTATGTCATCATGATCTGAGAAGATGCTTGGTATGACTACAATCTTCTTGAATTTGGGGAGACTTCGTTTGTGACCCAATATGTAGTCTATTTTTGAAGATGTCCCAAGAGCCCTTGAGTAGAATGTATATTCCATGGCTTTGGGGAGAAGTGTTCTGAAGTTTTCAGTTAAGTCCATCTGATCTAGTGAGTCATTTAGGATTGCTGTTTTCTTTGCTGATTTCTTGTCTAGAGCATTTATCCAGTGATGTCAGTGGTGTATTAAAGTCCTCTACTATGATTGTATTGTTGTCAATCTCTCCTTTGATATCTTACAGGAGTTTTTTTTAATGTATTTGGGCACTCCTGCATTGAGTGCATATATGTTTATCAGGGTTATATCCTCATGTCGTATAGATCCATTTAGTATTATGAAATGGCCTTCCTTATCTCTTGTTATGGCCTTCACTTTGAGGTCTAGTTGTCCAATATAAGTATTGCTACTCCAGCTTTTTTTTCATTTCCATTTGCCTGAAAGATTGTTTTCCAACCCTTCACTTTCAGTCTGTGTGAGTCCCTTCTTCTGAGGTGGGTCTCTTGTAGACAGCAAATATATGGGTCATGGTTTTTTATCCATTCAGCCACTCAATGTCTTTTGATTGGAACATTTAGTCCATTTACTTTTAAAGTTATTATAGAAAGGTACTTGTTTTTGTAGCTATTTCTATTTTTTGTGCCTGTTTCCTTTCTTAGCTTTTTATTTTATTTTTTTTTTTTTTACACCAGTCCCTTTAGCATTTCTTGCATTGCTGGCTTGGTGGTGATAAACACCCTTAGCCTTTTTTTGTCTGTGAAGCTTCTTATTTCCCCTTCAATTTTGAATGAGAGCCTTGCTGGATACAGTAATGTTGGACTCAGTCCTTTGCTTTGCATCACTTTGTAAATTTCTGTTCATTCTTTTCTGGCCAGATGTGTTTCTATTGAGAAATTATTTGATAATATAATAGGAAATTCCTTGTATGTAACTTCCATTCTCTCTCTTGCAGCCTTTAAGTTTCTCTCTTTGTTCTGAGCATTTGACATGGTGATTATGATGAGTCTAGGTGTGGGTCTTTTCAAGTTCACTTTGTTTGGGAATCTGTGCTTGTCTGACTTTTTTCTTCTCCACCTCAGGGAAGTTTTCTGATATTATTTCTTCAAATAGGTTTTCTAAGTCTTGTTCCTCTCTCTGTTTCTCTGGAACCCCTATTATTCGTATGTTGTTTCGTTTCATGTTGTCCCTTAGCTCCCTTAGGCTCTCCTCCTGTCTTTTAATTTTTTTCTTTAATAGAATTCAGTTTGGGAGTGGTTTTGCTTCCCTGTCTTCTAATTCGCTAATTCAGTCCTCCGCTTCTCCTAGTCTACTTTCAATGGTGTTTTTTATTGCAGCTGTATCGCTCTTCATTTCTTCTTGGTTCTTACATAATTAATTGATTTTTTTATCCATTTATTCTTGATTCTTGCACAAGTTGTTGATTTTCTCCTCCATCTGGTTTGTTCATACTAGGACCTTAAGCTGAATTCTTTTTCTGTCATGCTACATGCCTCTGTTTCAATTAGCTGCTTTTCTGGCAAGTCCTCCTTTTCTTTCCTTTGGGGGTTTCTTTGTCTGCCCATGTTTGATCTCACCGACATATCTATATGTTGAGTCATTCAGTGGCTGTTCCTTGGGTGTCAGTGGCTCCTCGGTCTGTGGTTCCTCCTTGGGCGGTTGTGTTAGCAGCTGCTCCTCAGTTGGCAGCCGCTCCTCTGGTGGGTGCTCTTCACAGCTGTGGTGGCTCCTCTGTCTGGTGGGGGTGGCATCACACACAGCTGCCATTACCCAGAGAGAGTGTGCTGATCACAAAGCAGCTGTTCCTTGTATGGGGGCAGGCTACACACGTAGCTGCTACTCCTTGAACTGAGGCCAACTACTCACATCCTGCTAATACTTGGATGGAGGCTGGCTGCAGGCTGCTGTTGTTCCTCTGATTTGATGGGCTGCTTGTGGGGCTACTGATCCTAGGACTTGGACACATTTATTTCAAGTCTACTGCTCCTCAGACGGGGGTGGGCTGCTTTCGAGGATTCTGCTCTTTGGATGGCAGTGAGCTGCACGCGTGGCTGCTCCTCCTCAGACGGGAATGTGCCACTCATCCATCTGCTGCTCATCGGACAGGTGCATGCTGTTGTGGCTCTGCTCCTCGGACCAGTGCATGCTGCGCAGGGCTGCTGCTCCTTGGACGTGGGCGGTCTGCTCGTGTGGCTGCTGCTCCTTGGAACAGGGTGGGCTGCTGCAGCTCCTTAAATGAGGCCTGGCTGCTCGCAGAACTGCTTTTTCTCTGATGACGGTGGGCTGCTCACACAGCTGCTGTTCCTCGGATTGGGCAGGGTGCTCGTGCAGCTGCTGTTACTTGGCTGAGGGCAGATGCTTGTTCAGCTGCTGCTCCTCTGACTAGTGCAGGGTGTGCACAGCTGCTGCTCCTCAGATGGGGGTGGGTTGCGCAGGGCCGCCGCTCCTCAGAAGTAGGAAGATTGCTCGTTTGCTGCTCCTCCTCGGACAGGTCAGACTGCTCCCATGGTTGCTACTCCTCAGATGGGGAAGCGGGCTGCTCACTTAGCTGCAGCTCCATGGACAAGGGCAGGCCACATGAGGCTGCTACTCTTAGGCTCGAGACAGGCTGCTCAGAGGGCTGATGTTCCTTGGAAAAGAGCGTGCCGCTCAAGTGTCTGCTGCTCACATGGTTGAAAAAATAATATGAAAAGAAGAATTAAATAAAAGAACAAACAAACAAACAAAAAAGGAGAACAATGAAAAATGCAAAAAAAAAGCTAAAAAATAATAAAAAAATAAAAATGAAAAGTTGAAATGTCATTCCTTTGGCTGGCTTAAGATCCCAGTTTTCAGGAATGTTTGTGCTCTTTGTTGTTGTTGTTGTTGTTGTCATTGCTGGGACTGAAAGCCCCTCTATAGGCCAGACCCTGTTTACTCCCAGGGACTAGTCAGATTATTTTAATCCTTCATCTCATTCAGGGTTGAATCTGGTTGTGGCTCTATTCCTTGCCTGGGGCCTGGAGGGAGGAATTTTAGCCTCAGGAGAAAATGGCTGCCCAAGTCCTGGGCTCATGGGTGACTCAGCACTCAATTTACTGCCACTTCTCCTGGCCCTCCTTCTCTCCCCAGCCTCTCCCCAGATTCCACTCATCCGCACCTTCTCCCACTCTTCAGCACAGGTGAGTGTCTGTATCCGAAATGTCCTATGAACAGGGTTCAGTGAAAACAATCAAACAACCGCCAGCCACAGACACGGGGAAGGCTAAGTCTCTGTAAGCTCCTCACTTACCGGCACAGCATGGTCTAGTCAGAGCTTCAGGCTGCCCCTTTTAGGCTCAGTCCTCCGTAATAATGGAAGCCAGATCTCAAATCCCCCCGCACCAACAGTCCCGCAGTACTCCTTTCCACAGTCAGGGGCTGTGCCTGTCCAAACAGTCGTGGCTGTGTGCCACATGTTCTCCCTTTGACCCTCTGGGCTCAGAGGTGTGGCAAACTTTCCTGCCCAGATCCCTGGTTTTTACCTTATCAGAAGAACTCTGCCTTTCCTGGCTGCAAACTGTCTCACCAGCTGAGTGTACTTTGCCAGTTCAGGGTGGGTGTTATTAGTTTCAGCTGCTCACTCCATTTCCTCCAGGACAAGCCCTGGGACATTCTTGCCTATTCTGCTGCCATCTTGGCTTCTCGAGATTTAATTTTTCAAATACAATTATTGCTCCCCAAGTTATTTCACTTCCTTTGCCTGAAAAGTATGTTCTCTCCTTTCACTTTCAGTCTGTGTGCGTCCCTTATTCTGAGGTGGGTCTCTCATAGACAGCATACATATGGGTCTGCTTTTATTATAATTTTAGCCATTCTATATCTTTTGAATGGAGTGTCGAGTCGATTTGGGCTTAAGGCTATTTTGATAGGTACTGATTTGTTGCCACTTTTTTCTTTATGCCTGTGTTTCTTCTTTCTTTTCTATTCCTTCTTTTTACAACAGTCCCTTTAGCATTTCTTGCATTGATGGTTTAGTAGCGAAACACTCCCTTAGATTTCTTTTATTCTGTGAAGACATTTAATTCCAATATAGTTTTGAATGATTGCCTTGCTGGATAAGTATTCTTGGATTTGATCCTTTGTTTTGCATCGCTTTGAATATTTCCTTTCATTCCCTTCCGGCCTGATGTGTTTCTGTTAAAAATCATTTGATAATCTAACAGGAGAGCCTTTGTAGGTGACTCTCTGTCTCTCTCTTACAGCCTTTAAGGTTCGGTTTGTATTGTTATTGTTTGCCATTGTAAGTACAATGTGTCTTGGTATAGGTCTTATTGGTTTCATCTTGTTTGTGACTGTCTGTGCTTGTGTGACTTTTTCTTCCCAAGATCAGGAAGGTTTTGTGATTATTTCTTCTAATAGGTTTCCTAATTCTTGTTCCTCATCTTGTCCTTCTGACACCCTTATTATTCATATGTTACATTGTTTCATGTTGTTCCCAATCTCCCTTAGGATATACACCTGCTTTCTATTTTTTCTCTCCAATTGCTTTTCAGATTGTGTTGTTCAGGGTGTGTTACTCTGCCCTGTCTCCTAAATCACTGATTCAATCCTTTGCTACTTCTAGTCTACTATTGAAACCTTCCATCATATGTTTTTATTGTAGCTATTATCAATTTTTTTCATTTTTCCTTGATTCTTACATAAGTTGTGGATTTCCCATGCATCTGGTGTATGAACTGTATGACCCTTATTCTGAATTTCTTTTCGAACATATTGTATGCCTCAATTTAATTGAGTTCCTCTTCTGGCAATTCCTCTTTTTCTCTCCTTTGGGGGTTGTTGGTTTGTCTCCCCATTTTAGCTATCATTGCAGAACCCAGGTGCCAGATTGCAAGGGGCCAATGGCCACAGAGTGGATCGGCAAGTCAATTGTGCACTTCAAGACTCACAGGAGGCAGTGGCGGTTGTGGGGGGCTGGATTCCCCCTGTCCGTGGGTCTGCCGCTACCGTAAAAATGTCTTTGGCCAGAGTGGCTCTAGGATCTCAGGTGATGTGTGAGGCCCATCTGGTGGAGGTGAGGCTGAGTTCCTAGTCATAAAAGCTCTCCCCTTCAAGATGGCTTGTTTTCTTAGAACCATATTTAACATCAAACAATGTAGTAACATAAAAATACTAAAGATTGTGCAAGGGTCCTATTAAAACTAGAATTGAGAAACAAAACAGTACTATCTAAAAACAGAGTTGCAGTCATACTGGACATTTTTTTCTGTCATTTTAACTGAAGAAATAGTAAAAGTAAGAAATCTGAGAGGTGGTAGAGGAGGAATAAAGTTCCTAATCATTTTGAATGAATGCTTCTTTGTTTTAAAAATAAATAGTTTATGTAAGCCGGGTGCACTGAAAAAAATGAAATAGATGTTGTCCAAACTTAAATGAAGTAACAGACACATACTTTTTAGAATCCACATTACCCAGTCAGTATTGCTCAATGGTTGAGGATAGAATTGTGAACCAAGATGTCTCATCATCTATTCCTTGTCAAGACACATGCCCAGGGTGCTGGCTGGTTTGCCAGTATGAGACATTTAAGAAAACAGCTGATCAAAATATTTCTCTTTCATCTATGTTCATATCTCTCTATCCCTCTCCCTTTCTCTCTCGCCAGAAAACCAAGAATAAGCCTATTATAAGGCAAGAATGGAATGTGTGTGTTTTCTCCTGGAATGTGAGACATTTTAGACCTTATTACTAGAGGTCTTTGGAGGACTTTTATTAACCAACATATATGGTTCTGTGTTGAATATCTCAATGGAATATTGTTAATAATGAAGTGTTTCATAAACTTACCATGAAAAAGGACTCTATCATTTTTGAAGGAATTGCTTGGTTTGGGAGAAGAATTTGAGGTTGATCTTGATTTTAGTTGCAATAATTAGTAGGTTTCAAACAGTTGTTCATTTTTACAGGTTAAATGTTATGTAGTGTTGATATTATGTGATATCATTTTAGTCTGTGGATGGAAAAACAATTAAAGTAGATTACACCAAGAAACCATCTTTTCAAAGTGGGGGTGGGCAGGGTGCACCACTTCCATCAAGAAATAGAGGTGATGTGAGAAGTCTGGAAGTGGAAGAGGAGGAAGTAAGAGAAGCAAAAGGACATCCCTCAGGTGGAAAACACTTAGGTAATGTTTCAAAATCTAGGGATGGTAGGAGATCTGACTTAGGTAAACGCATAATACAATATGCAAATGAGGTATCATAGACTTGTGTACCTGAAGCCTATGTGATCATATTAACTCCTATAAATTCAATAAAGAGTGCATAAACTGTCAGTAACTCAAACGTTTTTAAAAAATTAAAAAAAGATATTATAATGAAACCATTATTTATGTGAAAACAGTAACATTGAATGAAGAGATACACCTCAATTTCATTCATATCACTCAAAGCAAAAGAAATGATACCATTCATTAGATTGAGAATGTATACTGATGATCAATATGATTTGTAATTGCTAAAGAGGTATAGCACTTATAATAATGAATGCAATATGTAATGTGTGAAACACTCCTAATGACCTTACAGGGATAGGATTTAAACCTCAAGCTAAATTCAGTCTATTTTAGCATTACTGTTTGCCTCTATTCACTTCAACTGTTCTCTGAAGAACTCAATTCTATTGATCTTATGTTAGAATGTTACACTTTGGGAACAGGAAGTCATGTAGGTTTAAAGTGAAGATTCATACTTATTGAACTACTAAGAATTTGTTCTGAAAGTACCCTTCTTTCGTCTGAATAAAGGACATCAGTTCACCTTGGAAAATTCCCACTGAAATAAAAGTTGGTCTAACTATACATACTTCAAGGACACACACTTCATTATTTAGAATTGGATTTGAAATACTAGTTTTGAGTATAGGAATGTGCAACCCTGTACTGTGTAAAATAATAATCTCTATTATTAATTTGATAAGACGATCTTGTACTTACGTTTGATGTAGAAAACTTTCCATTTGGAAACTACATAAGAGAAATGTCTATGGTATTAAATAGATTCACAAAGGGGTCTCTGACTCAGGAAAAGGCTGAAAAACAATGATTCACCAAGTTTATTTATCTTTCTTTTTTGTATATGAAGACTATGAAACATGAATAAAAATGTTGATGAACTATTTTCAGGGAAGTTGTATTATAATTAATTTATGTATTTGCTTATTTTACTGACTGAAAGGAAAGTATATTCATTTCAATATATCTGTAGCAGGAAAAGTTGGTTTCATATTAACCAGGTTTCCCAATTTCAAAGATTTAGTGTCCATTTGTGATAATTAGGTGTGTGACATTTCACGGGAAATTTCCTAAAGTGTTATTGCAGAGTTTGTGCAAGATGAAGGTGGATGTTCCTGTTTTTCCCACCGAGGTGCTACTGAGAAGAGTTTGATAGTTCATATTTGGCCACATATGAAGATGCTCATAGTTCTTCTTTCCCATGACAAATTACAGAATTGGAAGATAAGCCTCTTTTCTATTTAAAAATGAAAAGAGTGATTGTTAATTATGTATTATTCAACATGTTTTCTTTAAATACTATCAAAATAGAGTATAGTATTCTGATCAAGAATTTTTTGATAAAGGAACTGTAGGCATTATATGATAAAACTCATTAAATAACACTTTTTTGTGATGCATCATGTTTTGACTTTTTATATTTTAATTTTTAACTATGACGTTACATGTTTTAAAAGGTTTTATTGAGATGAAACTAATTTGAAGACTAGTTGAGACTGTTTTCTTTTATCTTTAAAATAACTTCATTGACTTACTGTCCTGCATTCTCTGCATTCAAATTCTGGTGTGTGTACGTGTGTGTGTGTGTGTGTGTGTGTGTGTGTGTGTGAGTGTGTGTTTTGTTTTGCTTTTTGGCACGTATATATAATGCTGCTTCAGTTCTTTCTCGGTTATCCAAACTGATTTTCAATAACTCTGAGCACTGTACTAAAGACATGTGAAGATAGGATTTTATCATTTTGGGCTAACCAGCATGCCTATGACCATCATCCTGTTTGGTAAAGATTTATACACAATAACCACACTTGACCATTTAACAAATGTTGATCCTACTCAAGTAGAATGATGTTCTTTATAACACAGAGGATGGCAGACATACAATTAATCTTCACAGCAGTGGCTCCATGGGTGGGTTCCCATCCACTGTAAAGGGCTCCATCTTCAAGAAGTTGGGATCCTCCACCTACAAGACCTGCCCATTCTATTCCAAGACAAAGGACTTATGGGACGGGAAGTCAAGGTAAAGGGTACAGCCTCTCATGGATTAGGGTAATGAGCTGTTTTAAAAGGAATGCTGCACTTTAATTTCAGGAAGCCAAGTGGAAAGTGAGTAGTGGATGGGCGTCTATACTGAACACTATCTTATTGTTTCATTGTTAGGAAATAATTCTTCAGCTTCTAATTAGTGAGGCAAGAAGTAGATAACACCCAAGTGAGAAATGCATTCCTTTTCATCTATGTTGATACAGTGTTCCTCTTTTTTATATTTACATTTTTAATATTTTAAGAAAAATGATTTTAGTATCATAATGTTACATTCAATAAATGTTAATGTTTCCAGAAAAACTATTTTAAATGTAATAATTTTACATGCAATAAGCATTAATATTCCAAGAAAAACAATCCTATCTAATAAATGAGAAACATGGTAATTACCCGTAACTTCGCTACCCTTCCCATGGCTAATCATGTCGATATGCAAATTAACTGCCAACCAAGATGGCGCCCGGCAGCTAGGCAACTGTCGCGAACAGGAGGCTTGCTTGCTCCAGTGACAGAGGAAGCCAACGTTCCTCACCTGCCACTGCTGGGCTCTGTGCTTTTCTCTAAGAAACATTGTTACAAATATAGAAGCTAAACAAAACCCCAGATACCTGCTTTCAGTCAGCCGGGATCTCAGAGCTGCAGTCGCAACAAAGTTTCAAATACAGAAGGTAAACAAAGTCCAGAAACCTGCTTTCAGCAGTCGAGGTCTGAGCTAAAGCTAGCTCTCAGCTCCAGTGACAGCCATAGAAGGTAAATAAATCCCAGAATAAAAGAAAAAGGAAAAAAGGAGAGGCTGGGAGCTTCAGTCACCCACCAGCCTGAAAATGGCCCTCAGCCCCTAACCCAGACTAGCCAGGCACCCCATTGGGGACCCCCACCCTGAAGGGGGTGTGACCAGCTGCAAACAGCCATCATCCCCTCACCCAGACTGGCCAGGCACCCAAGCGGGACGCCATCTTGATCCAGGACACCCTTTAGGGGAAACCAGCTGGCCCCCACCCATGCACCAGGCCTCTATCCTATATAGTAAAATGGTAATATGCCTCCCAGCACTGGGATCAGCAGAGCAGCAAGGCCTCCCAGCACCAGAATCAGTGGAGACATGAGGCCTCTCAGCACTGGAATCAGCGGAGCCGCGAGGCCTCCTGGCCTGGGATCAGGGGAGCCACAAGGTCTCCCAAATCCGGGATCAGTGGAGCCACAAGGCCTCTTAGCACCCGGATCAGCGGAGCCACGAGGCCTCCTGGCCCCTGGAGCAGTGTGACAGGGGGCAGCACCAAAACCCCCTGATTGTCCTGTGGCTCTATGTGTGACAGGGGACGGGGCCACAACCTCCTTATCCTCTCTGCTCTGTTCGTGAAAGGGGAAGGCACCCCAACCCCCTGAATGGCTCTGCTCTGTGCCTGAGAGGGGGAGCTCCCCAACCCCCTGATTGGTCTTGCTCTGTGTGTGACGGGGTAGAGCCACAACCTTCCCATCGGCCCTGCCCTGAGTGTGACAGGGGGGAGTGCCCCAACCTCCTGATTGGTCCTGCTCTGTGGGTGACAGGGGGTGGCGCACCAAACTCCCCATTGAACCTGCCTTGAGTGTGACAAGGGGCAGCGCCCCGACCCCCCAGTCGGCCCTATCTGAGCATGACTGAGGGTGGCATCATAACCCCCTGATGGGCCCTGCTCTGTGCATGACAGGGGGGAGATCCCCAACCCCCTGGTCAGCCATGCTCTGTGTGTGATAGGGTACGGAGCCCCAACTCCCCTGATGGGCCCTGCTCTGTGTGTGACAGGGGGAAGCACCCTAACCCCCTGATCAGCCAGCTTGGTATGTGACAGGGGTGGCACCACAACCCCCTGATCCGCCCTGCTCTGTGCATGACAGGGGGTGGCGCCGCAACCTCCCCATCGACCGTGACTTGAGTGTGACAGGGGGCGGCACCCCAACCCCCCAATGGGCCCTGCTCTGAACCTGACCAGGAGCTGCGGGTCACGCACCTAGGCATTGGGCCTGCCCTCTGCCACCTGGGAGTGTGCCTAAGCCAGCAGGTCGTTATCTCCCAAGGGGTCCCAGACTATGAGAGGGCACAAGTGGGGCTGAGGGACACACCCCCCACCCCCGCCAGTGCACAAATTTTTGTGCACCATGCCTCTAGTTTTAAATATAATAATACTGGAGACCCAGTGTACAAATTCGTGCATGGGTGGTGTCCGGCCCCCACACCCCAATTGCCGGGTTGGCCAGGGGGAGGAGATGCAGGTGTTTGGCTGGCTGGCCCCACCCCAATCGAGTGGGGGATCAGATGGGAGAAAATGAAAGCCAGGGGAAGAGGCTGTGGGCAGCTTACTGACTGGCGGTTCCTTGATCATTGTAGGGGGAGGGGGACGGCGGACAGAACAGTGTGGGGCTGGCTGGAGGGTGCAGCCGGGGATGAACTCATTCATTTAAACAAAAGGGAAGATTAATATTCCAATCAAAAAATGGGCATAGGACTTAGACACTTTTTGAAAGTGGACATACAGAAAGCCAAGAGACATATGAAAACATGCTCCAAATCACTAATCATTCAAGAGATGCAAATCAAAAGGACAATGAGATACCATCTCACACTGGTCAGAATGGCTATCATCAACAATTCAACAAACAACAAGTGCTGGCGAGGATGGGGTGTAAAAGGAATCCTCTTGCATTACTGGTGGGAATGCAGACTGGTGTAGCAACTATGCAGAATACTATGGAGTTTCTTCAAAAAATTGAAAAAACGGAGCTCCCATTTGAACAGGAATCCCACTACTAGGAACATATCTCAAGAAATGACAAACACCACTCAGAAAGGGCATATGCACCCACATATTCAGAAGAAAAGACAGTGAGAATGAAAGAAATGAGATGCAGATAGCAAAGCAATGACCTGCAGGCCCAGAGAATGAGCCCTTTTCTTGGCTTTGTTCTCCTAAGCCTTGGATCTGCAGGAATAGAGGCTACAGTCCCCTATAGCCATAGGCCTTCCCCTTGGCTACAGCTTGGACCTCAGAGACCTTCCAGGTTGGGGTGCCCTCTCTTGTTGGGTGTTTCCTTCCACGCCCTGCATGGAGTAGGGTTCGTTATCTGAAAGAGGAGCCGCACAGCAAATGAGAGAAAAAGACACGAGATAATTTTGCAATATTGGGGGACCAGGCGGCAAGTCCCAAAGGACTTCTTCTTTGCTCAGGCCTCACCAAGCTTTTATTGATCTGGGATGCACCCATAGCATAGCCCTTAAGCAGGTGATGCCCTAGTAACAAGCAGACTAGTCCATCAGCAAGGATTTACATAATAATAAATTGGGGAGTAGTTTCAGCTACCACTGTCTGGACAAACAGAGGTGGCACCTAGCTCTGAGCTTTGCTAGTGCTTCAAAGGCACCCAGCCTTCGGGGGTTTCGGGGAGTTCTCTGTCTATGCTTATCAGATAGTGAAGGCAATAAACAGTTTCCCACACTCTCTTGCCCAGGTCCTATGAACCTGTTTATTATTACATTTTTATTTCTCATCCCAGGATATGTTTACTGCTGAGAGAGAGAGAGACAGACGAGAGAGAGAGAGAGAGAGAGAGAGAGAGAGAGAGAGAGAGAGAGAGAAGAGATCCCTTTCTTCCCTTAATCACCCTGACCAGGAATCCAACACAAAACCGAGGTGAATTCCCTTACCTGCCAGACTAGCAACCTCTGGTGTTTGGGATCAGGCTCCAGCTCAATGAGACACCAGCCAGGACTGTGACTGTCCATTCTACCAGGGGCCAATGTGTACCAGTCTGTAAGTGACACAGAAAGCAAATTCGCCATGTGCAAACTCTGGCGCTTGCATCAATGCGAAGAGCAGGTAGGTGGTGACAGCCAGGAAAAGGCCAGAGGATTATATATACTTCAGAATGGGGGGCAAGGAGGATTTTGCATGGAGGTTGGTGGCCAGCAGTGCTGCTGGAGAAGGGAGGGGCGGAGCAGAATGGGGTCAAGTGTAGTCTCGCTCACTGATTGAAGTTCATGTGCAAAGAGCATCTTGTGCATGGCCAGCGCACCCAGCATAGCTAGTGCATCCTCCTTTCCACGAGGTGGCCCCAAACCCCCTGTGTAGGAGAATTACCCTGTGAAACCAAGACTATGCCTGACGGATCCAGATAAGGGACCTGGGGACATGCAGTGAGCTCCAAACACTGCCACCTGCTTGTTGGCAGCTGCACAGTTCAGGACCAGTGCCATCTGGAGGTGGGGGGTTCAGGGGAGGGGGGCGGGTCCTGCTGGGTCAGTACACTGCGGATCTCGCCAGCACTTTGTGTCAGAAGTGTACCCGCAAGGGCCCTTTGGGTGAACACAGGAGCTTGTGTGTACAGGTGCAGGGCGGGGCGTGGGAGGGACCACGCAGGCCAGGGCAGGAGGGCTGGCGAGGTAACCTCCATGTTAAGCGTGAGGCTGTGCAGAAACCAAGGCCCTAGGAGGCGAGGGCCCAGGTGCTACTGGGGCGGGGCAGCTACTGGACGTGGACCTTCTCTCCCAGGTGGTGGAAGCTGAGGCTGTGGACAAAATGAGTGCAGCAGAGGAGGCGGTGTCCCAGGTAGAAGCAGAGGCGAAGCCTGAGGAGCAGTGAGCAGAGCCAGGGCCCAGTTGGACAAGCACCCGGCCCACACTGGAGGTGCTGGCGGCCCTTCAGGTCCAGCTGAGCACTGAGAGCGCCCGAGCCAGCAGGGTCTACATGCAGGTGAAGCGCAAGACCTCTCGGCTTAGAAAGCCCATTCTTGAGTGCAGAAGGGCCATCATCCAGTGCATCCCCAACTTCTGGGCCCAAGCTGTATCCTTGCCTGAGCCCTTCTGGCTTCACTGCTGACAAAGACCACAGGGAGTAAGTGGAGGAGGAGCCAGGAGAAGGTGAAGGGGAGGAGGACAGAGGAAAGGGCCACCCCACCCCAGTGGCACAGCACTGGGCAAAGCGATGGCCGGCTTCTAGGTGTCAGGTCAGGAAGTATGGGCACAACGTACCACACCACAATCAGATAGTGGAAGGGCACCTTTTCTGGGCAGTGGAAAGATTCTTGGAGGCAGTGTTTTGTGTTTCTCCCTTTTTGACCAAAAAGCTCAGTGTAAACACTCAGCTCATTTAAGCCAGGTTTAAGGTGAATGCTTCCAGTGTCCACTCTCAACACATCAGATGCCCATAGGAATTCCAGGCAGGCTTCCTCCCTCTTCCACAGATACACACACAGGTATACACAAAGGACCAGAGGTATACACACACACAAACACACACACCCGTTTATTGCAACTCATGTGCAATAAAAGGCTTATTTCCAACCCGGAATGAAGCCTTTGTGACCCACATGGACCTCTAGAAGATGTGTGCTGCCACTGTTTCTGGAGACCATACATTTCGTGTAGGCGATCCTAAGGGACAAGGCCAGAGTCCATGCGGACACCCTAAGCCAGTGGTTCTCAACCTTCCTAATGCCACAACCCTTTAATGCAGTTCCTCATGTTGTGGTGACCCCCAACAATAAATTTATTTTCGTTGCTACTTCATCACTGTAATGTTGCTACTGTTATGAATCATAATGTAAATATCTGATAGACAGGATGTATTTTCATTGTTCGTGACCCACAGGTTGAGAGCCGCTGCCCTAAGCGCTGCGTCATCTGCACAGGCACACAGAGGACAGGGAGGTCTCAGAACATGTCTGGAAATGAACCCTCCGATTGTTAGGGCAGGTTCATGCTCAGGTGAACATGAACTCACAGGTACCATTGTTGTGAGCATGTGTGAAGAAAGGTAGGTGGTGAGGAGGTTGGAACAGGGGCAATGTCTGCCATCCACGGCCAACTCTCGTATGCCCCCAGGATGGCTCCGTGGCTTTTAGCTGCCCATTTCGTTTCACAGCCTCTGAGAGCTCCTTGACCAAAAGCAGATCCAGAACCACCGCCGATATCAGCCTTCATCAGTGACGAAGATGAAGACCTGCTGAACTACTTGATCAATGTGGAGGTCAGACTGGGATACAGAGTGGAGCCTGGGATGACAGCTTTGGCACCCAGTGGGACGTGTCCCAGCAGAAAGAAAGGGAGGGGAGGTGGGTGATTCCTGCAGGCAGGCTCACTCCAGAAGCTGGCAGACAAGACACTTTACTAGTTGCATCTCTTGGCAGGTGAAGGAAGTGAGCCTTCCCAAATACCGCTGCAAGTTTATGTTTTCCTTCCGGAGCAACCCCTACTTCCTGAATGTCCTGATCATTAAGCAATATGATGTCAGCCTTGCAGGTGAGTGACAGTTCCCAAGATGGGCCTTTGGAAGAGCAGGAAAATGGTGGGTGGGTGTGGACATTGGACCGATGGGAATCCAGCCTTCCAACTTCCTTCCTGCAGGGTACAGGGCCTCCAGATCCACTCCAATCCTCTGGTTCTGGGATTATGAACGTGGAGCCCCCAGCCGCCGGCAAGATACAAGCAGCATCAGCTTCTTCAACTGGTTGTCTGAACATACCCTGCCCGGTTCAGGCAAGATTGCTGAGGTGATTGATACTGCTCTGGCCACTGTCAGAAAATGTAATGGTGGAAGCCCCACATGCTTGAAAAGCAGAGTAGCAGACTGGTCTGTTTTCCCTCTTCCCTGTGTTCCTTCCCAGATCATCAGCGAGGACCTGTGGCCCAATCCTCTGCAGTACTACCCTGCAGACTCAGGACCCAGAGGAGCGAGCTGCAGAGGGGACCTGTTGGAGAGGAGGAGTCCTCCTGCTGGGCATTAAAAGGTGAGTAGTTGCCCCTGTGAATCTCCTTAGAAAAGTGAATGTGGAAAACCGGGCCTGGGTAAATTGGAGGTACCCAAGTGCACCAGGAATGTGTGTGAGAGCAGCAAAGGGAAACTGGGAGTCTTGGTGCCCTCAGAATGTAAGCAGATGAGGGTGCTGTAAGCACCATGGCTTTCAGGATGACTGGCCTCGGGCCCTGGGCAACAAACATGGTTCTTCATCATGTTTCTGCAATCCTGTTGTCGGTGCTTTCGCCACCCACTTAGGCCTCTTGCCACTCCAGTGGAGTCCTACCTTCCCATGCCTTACCCGTTTTCAGTGCCTCTAATTCACATTTCTTTGTTTTTATAACCAACACTCAGTTCCGCTGAGCTGAGCCCACAATGTTGGCAATGGCAGCAGGATCTGGACGAGACTATTGAAGTCCTGGGGTAGGAAAGTTAAACAGGCCAGGAAAAGGCACGGTGTACTGACTGTGGACATGTGCTTCAGAGGGGCCCCACACACCTTCAGGCACATGCCAGTTTCTGTGAGTGTGGTTGTGTGTGTATAGAAGGGGACACTCCAGATTCAGAGGAGAGGGAGCAGAACAGCAAATATGGCCCCAAAGGACAGAAACGATGCAGTGTGTGGGCACACACCAAGGTTGGCTGAGGGATTCTGTCCATTCCCTTTACACAGGAGGAAAAGAGGAGAAAAGGATCGCCTGCGGAAGAGTCAGAGAGCACATGCCACCTAACATGACTGTCACTGAAAGAACCATAAAGAAGCTTGCAAGGTGTTGCTGACTCTGCGTTGTTGGTAGCAGGGAAATGTAATAGTATTAGGCAAAGACCTCACAAGGGGCTGTGGGAGCAGCATCTCCAGCATTTCAGCCTGCCTGGAAAGAGGCAGGGCTACAGAAGAGGAGACAGCAGGCCTCTTCTTTCAGGGTGTTGTCTAGGAGGAGGAAGGAAGAATGGCTGACTTCTGATGACAAGTATTATAATTTGCCAGGGGACAGGGACCTTGTACACTACAGGAGTGCAGGGGGCAGACTTTAAATCTTGACCCTTAGGTTCTCAACTCCCTTGGCTTGGGCGGTCACTCACATAGACATGCCATGGTCAGACAGAAGACAGCTGGCCTTTTCAGGATGGAGGAACTGCTCAACAGAAGCCATGGGCCTGTCCTGTGAACGTGAAAGTTTACAGGTAGAGCCACCCTCCCTGTGTGGGGCAGGCTTGCAATGAAGTGAGCAGGGGTGTGGGGCAGAGGAGAGGAGTTACACGCCAGGGAGGGTGCTAAGGCCTGGGGTGTATGGAGGCAGGAGCGCACTGCAGCACCCTGCATGGGTTGCACTTGGGAAACGGAAAAGGTCAAAACTCTGTCAGTAGACCAAAACCTTCCTTGTACACAGACAACCGCATAAGCCAATCAGAACATTCTAGAGGGGGGAACCTCAACACAACAAAGTTTATTTTCCTGTCAAGCAAGAATGAAACGGGAAACCCATTCCCAAAGAGGCAATCACATGAACAAAACTTGCCTTTTGTTAAAGTGGGGGACTGGCGTGCCTTTCTCCATTCCAGTTTTCACACTCAGCCTTTTTGGGGGAGGATTTTGGTGTGTGAAAGTGGGTGGGTTTCCTCAGGAACCTTGGGCTGCAGGGGCCAGGTTCATACACCAGTGCTGAGACTGAGGAGTGGAGTTGCGCAGGGTGACGCCCGCTGCCCTGCCCTTGATTGGAGGAGACTTCTCAGGAGCCCAAACAGAGACTGCAGGCTGGGCCTGGCCAGGTGCCTTCTGTACCACATGCTTACATGACCAGCGCCTGTGCATGAGCCCAGTGTGCACCCACTCAGCACACCAGGGCCTGGATGCCTGCACCAGTGAGCGAGCGCCTTGCCTGGACTCAGCAGGCTCTGCACCACCTGCTCCTTCACAGCACCAGTCTCAGAGCCAGGGTGCATCCAGAGTCAGGCTGTGTTGGGAGACTGAGGGCCTCCTGGGGGCAGCGCGCTTCCTCTCAGTTCCACTAGGGGGCCTTCAGCTGCAGGGCGCCTGAGGACTCACAGGGCTCCCCAGGGACATTGCACCAGGAAGGACAGGGCAAGCAGGAAGATCCAGGAGGCTTTTAGCTTCACCTCGGTGCAGGGAAGTGGTGATACCCAGGACACAAGGGCACAGGAAGTTCAGAGGGCAGCTTTGGGGCTGGAGTGGGAGGACTTCAGGCAGGTGGGGGAGGCTGAGACCCTGGAGTTGTCAAGCCCTCAGCACAACACAGTTTGGTGGGCATCAGGGTCTGTCAGGAAACAGAGTGTTGCTGTGCCCCTTTCTGCCGTTTATGGAGAAGGAGTGGCCTTAGGTAAGGAGAGGCCAGGCCAGTCTGCTCTTTCTAGCTAGTCCATGCCCAGCTCCCAGGGTGCAGTTTGCTTGACCCAAAGCTGTTTGTCAACCACCCAGACTTATTGGCAATGATAAGGGAGGAAGCCCCTATGACAGAAGAATTAGACACTGAAATTAAAAATGATAAGGTACAGACAACATTTTATTGTAAAGGATTTGGCTTCTGTTATTTAAGAATGACTAAAAGCAAATGGTAGGTCTGGGGGAAGCATCAAGAATTGTAGGTACCATTATGAAGTTTCAGGATTGGAGGGAAGGTTTGAATTATACAAGGTTGTTTCATAAGTGCTGATTTAAATTACAATATACTTAAATGTTTAACTTTTACATATTGTATTGTTAAAATATTCAGAATGTATTATTTTGTTTACTGGGGTCCTGTTGGTGAGCCTAGCTAGAGCTTAGTCAATCTGGTTTATCCTTTCAAAGAAATAGCTCATGTCTTTATTAATCTTTTGTGGGGTTTTTGGTCTCTATGTCATTTATTTCTGCTGTGATCTTCATTATTTTCTTCCTGCTGCTCAGTTGGGGCTTTGCTTGTTGCTCTCTCTAACTTTTTAAGTTGTGCGGGTTAGATAATTTGTTAACTGTTTTTCTTGTTCTTTGAGTTAGGCCTGTAATGCTATGAAGTTCCCTCTAAGGACTATTTTCAGTGTGTCCAGTAGGTTTTGGATTTTTATTTTTAATTGTCATTTATTTCCAGGATGATTTTAATTTCTTCTTTAATCTCTTTGGTAGTCCAATAATCTATCTTTGTACATAAAAGCCCTGTGACCAGAATGGCACAATGACCAGAATGGCTGGTGGCTATGACTTGCATTGCAGCAGCCAACCAGCCATATCTGGGCCCCAATCAGCCATATCCATGACCAGCCTTGCCTCCCATCTGCCCGAAATGCCCCATTCGGGGCAGGACTGATAAACAAACCACCCACAGCTTTTCCCCCTGGTCAGCCACACCCCCTATATGCGCTAACGCCCAGATTGGAGGCATGGCCTTCTGGTTAACCGCCAATGGCCACTAACTGCTGCCAGCCTGGCCCCATGTGCCCCCATCTCGAGAGGCCGACCAGACTGCTTCCTTGCAGGAATTCATACCCTGGGCCTCCATTTATTTAATAAAAGACTATTTAGCCTCCAAGTATTTGAATATTGTTATATCTTATTAGAGCTTATTAGTAACATTAGAGGCCCAGTGAACAAACTTTGTACACTTGGAGGAGTCCCTCACCCTCTGGCAGTCTGGGAGACCTCAGGGGATGTCAGAATGATGGCTTAGGCTTGATCCCAGTTGCCAAACATGCTTAGCGCCTCTGTGGAGGTGGGAGAGATTCCTGCCACTGCTGCTCCACTTGCCAGTTGTCAGCACAGGATCCAGCTGAGTGGCGCTGCCCTTGTGAGAGCTCACTGACCACTAAGGGCAGCTCTTGCATTGAGAGTCTACCCCCTGCTTGTCAGAGCACATCATAGCAATCGGTCTTATCTCTTTTTTATGACCGTTACTTTGAGATTTCTTTTTTCTCTCTTTTCTAAAGTGTTTTATTGCTTAAAGTATTACAAAGGGTATTACATATATCTCCTTTTTCTTCCCCACCCCCGACAATCCCCTGGCCTCCCCTAACTCCCAGTGTCTTATGTCCATTGGTTATGCTTATATACATGCATAAAAGTTTTTCTGGTGATCTCTTACCCTCCCCGCCTGCCCCCCAACCCTCCCAGGCCTTCCCGCTGTAGTTTGACAGTCTGTTCGAAGCTGCTCTGCCTCTGTATCTATTTTTGTTCATAAGTTTATAATGGTCTTTATTATCCATAAATGAGTGAGATCATGTTGTATTTTTCCTTCATTGACTGGCTTTTTTCACTTAGCATAATGCCCTCCAGTTCCATCCATACTGCTGCAAATGGCAAGAATTCCATCTTTTTTACAACAGCAAAGTATTCCATCATGTAGATGTACCACCGTTTTCTAATCCATTCATCTGCTGATGGGCACTTAGGCTGTTTCCAGATCTTAGCTATGGTGAATTGTGCTGCTATGAACATAGGGGTGCTTATATCCTTTCTGGGCTCAGAGGTGTGGCAAAGTTTCCTGCCCCGATCCATGGTTTTTACCTTACCAGAGGAACTCTGCCCTTCCTGGCTGCAAACTCTCTGACCACCTGAGTGTACTTTGCCACTTCTGGGTGGGTGTTATTAGTTTCAGCTGCTCACTCCATTTGCTCCCGGACAAGCCCTGGGATGCGTCTGCCTATTCCATCGCCATCTTGGCTTCTTGCGATTTATTTTTTCAAATATAATTATTGCTTCCATAGTTTTTTTCCCTCCTTGCCTGAAAAGTATTTTCTCTCCTTCCACTTTCAGTCCATGTGAGGCGCTTATTCTGAGGTGGTTCTCTTATAGACAGCATACATATGAGTCTTTTTTTATTATAATTTTGGCCATTATATATCTTTTGAATGGAGTGTTTAGTCTTTTTAGGTTTAAGCTTATTTTGATAGGTACTGATATGTTGCAACTTTTTTCTTTATGCCTGTGTTTCTTCTGTCTCTTCTATTCCTTCTTTTTACAGCAGCCCCTTTAGCATTTCTTGCATTGATGGTTTAGTAGTGAAACACTCCCTTAGATATTTTTTTTTTTTCTGTGAGGACACTGAATTCCCCTATAGTTTTGAATAATTGCCTTGCTGGATAAGTATTCTTGGAATTGGTCCCTTGTTTTGCATCACTTTCATTCCCTTCTGGCCTGATGTGTTTCTGTTAAAAATCATTTGATAATCTAACAGGAGAGCCTTTGTAGGTGACTCTCTGTCTCTCTCTTACAGCCTTTAAGGTTCGGTATGTATTGTTATTGTTTGCCATTGTAAGTACAATGTGTCTTGGTATAGGTCTTATTGGTTTCATCTTGTTTGTGACTGTCTGTGCTTGTGTGACTTTTTCTTCCCAAGATCGGGAAGGTTTTGTGATTATTTCTTCTAATAGGTTTCCTAATCCTTGTTCCTCATCTTGTCCTTCTGACATCCTTATTATACACATGTTACTTTGTTTCATGTTGTCCCCAATCTCCGTTAGGATATCCACCTGCTTTCTATTTTTTCTCTCCAATTGCTTTTCAGATTGTGTTGTTCCAGGTGTGTTACTCTGCCCTGTCTCCTAAATCACTGGTTCAATCCTTTGCTACTTCTAGTCTACTATTGAAACCTTCCATCATATTTTTTATTGCAGCTATTATCAATTTTTTTCATTTTTCCTTGATTCTTACATAAGTTGTGGATTTCCCATGCATCTGGTGTATGAACTGTATGACCCTTATTCTGAATTTCTTTTCGAACATATTGTATGCCTCAATTTAATTGAGTTCCTCTTCTGGCAATTCCTCCTTTTCTGTCCTTTGGGTGTTGTTTGTTTGTCTCCCCATTTTAGCTACCATTGCAGAATCCAGGTGCCTGAGTGCGATGGGCCAATGGCCACAGAGTGGATCAGCAATTCAATTGTACACTCTAGACTACAGGAGACAGTGGCAGTGGTGGGGGGTTGGAGTCCCAGTGTCCGTGGATCTGCTGCTGCCTTAAAAAGGTCTTTGGCCAGAGTTGCTCTCAGGTGATGTGTGAGGCCCATCTGGGTGGAGGTGAGGCTGGATTCCTAGTCATAGCAACTCTCCCCTTCAAAACGGCTTGTTTTCTTAGAACCATATTTAACATCAAACAGTGTACTAACCAAAAAATACTAAAGATTGTGCAAGGAGCCGATTAAAAATAGAATGGAGAAACAAATCAGAACTATGTATACAGAGTTGCATTCATACTAGACATTGTTTTCTGTCATTTTAACTGAAAAAATAGTAAATGTAAGAAATCTGAGAAGTGGTAGAGGAGCAAAAAAGTACCTAATCATTTTTAATAAATGATTGTTTGTTTTAAAATATAGTTTATTTAAGCCGGGTGCACTGGAAAAAATGAAATAGTTGTGTCAAAACATAAATGAAGTAACAGATACATCCTAAAAAGTAATCCACATTGCACAGTCAATATTGCTCAATGGTAGAGGATACAATCGTGAACCAACATGTCTCATCATCTATACATGGTCAGGACACATGCCCAGGGTGCCAGCTGGTTTGCCAGTATGAGACATTTAAGGAAGCCGCTGATCAAAATATTTCTCTTTCATCTTTGTTTCCATCTCTCTATCCCTCTCTCCAGATAACCAAGAATAAGCCTATTAAAAAACAAGAATGAAATGTATGTGTTTTCCCCTGGAATGTGAGACATTTTAGTTCTTATTACTAGAGGTCTTTGGAGGACTTTTATTAACCAACATATATGGTTCTGTGTTGAACACTACAATGGAATATTGTTAATAATGAAGTGTTTCATAAACTTACCATGAAAAAGGACTCTATCATTTTCGAAGGAAATTCTTGGTCTGGGAGAAGAATTTGAGGTAGATCTTGATTTTGGTTGCAATAATAATTAGTTTCAAACAGTTGCTCATTTGTTCAGGTTAAATGTTATGTAGTGTTGCTATTATGTGTACTCATTTTATTCTGTGGGTGGAAAAACAATTAAAGTAGACTACACCAAGAAACGATCTTTTCAAAGTGGGGGTGGGCAGAGCGCACCAGTTCCATCAAGAAATAGAGGTGATGTGAGAAGTCTGGAAGTGGAAGAGGAGGAAGTAAGAGAAGCAAAAAGACCCTCAGGTGGAAAACACTTAGGTAATGTTTCAAAATCTAGGGATGGTAGGAGATCTGACTTAGGTAAACACATAATGCAATATGCAAATGAGGTATCATAGACTTGTGTACCTGAAGCCTATGTGATCATATTAACTCCTATAAATTCAATAAAGAGTGCATAAACTGTCAGTAACTCAAACGTTTTTAAAAAATTCAAAAAACATATTATAATGAAACCATTATTTATGTGAAAACAGTAACATTGAATGAAGAGATACACCTCAATTTCATTCATATCATTCAAAGCAAAAGAAATGATACCATTCATTAGATTGAGAATGTATACTGATGATCAGTATGATTTGTAATTGCTAAAGAGGTATAGCACTTATAATAATGAATGCAATATGTAATGTGTGAAACACTCCTAATGACCTTACAGGGATAGGATTTAAACCTCAAGCTAAATTCAGTCTATTTTAGCATTACTGTTTGCCTCTATTCACTTCAACTGTTCTCTGAAGAACTCAGTTCTATTGATCTTATGTTAGAATGTTACACTTTAGGAACAGGAAGTTATGTAGGTTTAAAGTGAAGATTCATACTTATTGAACTACTAAGAATTTGTTCTGAAAGTACCCTTCTTTCGTCTGAATAAAGGACATCAGTTCACCTTGGAAAATTCCCACTGAAATAAAAGTTGGTCTAACTATACAAACTTCAAGGACACACACTTCATTATTTAGAATTTGATTTGAAATACTAGTTTTGAGTATAGGAATGTGCAACCCTGTACTGTGTAAAATAATAATCTCTATTATTAATTTGATAAGACGTTCTTGTACCTACGTTTGATGTAGAAAAATTTCCATTTGGAAATTACATAAGAGAAATGGCTATGGTATTAAATAGTTTCACCAAGGGGTCTCTGACTCAGAAGAAGGCTACAGACCAATGATTCACCAAGTTTATTGGTCTTTCTGTCTTCTTTCTTGTTCATGAGGTATATGAAACATTAATAAAAATGTTGATGAGCTATTTTCAGGGAGTTGTCTTTTAATTAATTTAACTATTTACTTATTTAACTGACTATGAAAGGAAAGTGTATTCATTTCAATATATCTGTAGCAGGAAAAGTTGGCTTCATATTAACCAGTTTTCCCAATTTCAAAGACTTAGTGTCCATTTGTGATAATTAGGTGTGTGACATTTCACGGGAAATTTCCTAAAGTGTTATTGCAGAGTTGGTGCAAGATGAAGGTGAATGTTCCCATTTTTCCCATGTGGGTGATACTGAGAAGAGTTTGCCAGTTCATATTTGGCCACATATGAGGCTGCTCATAGTTCATCTTTCCCATGACAAATTACAGAATTGGAAGATAAGCCTCTTTTCTATTTGAAAACGAAAACAGTGATTGTTAATTATGTATTATTCAACATGTTTTCTTTAAATACTATTAAAATAGAGTGTAGTATTCTGATCAAAGAATTATTTTATAAATGAACTGTAGGAATTATATGATAACATTCGTTAAATAACACTTTTTTGTAATGCATCATGTTTTGACTTTTTATATTTTAATTTTTAACTATGACGTTACACGTTTTAAAAGCTTTTATTGAGATGAAATTAATTTGAAGACTAGTTGAGACTGTTTTCTTGTATCTTTTAAATCACTTCTTTCACTTAGTATATCTGGATTCTCTGCATTAAAATTCCGGTGTGTGTATGTGTGTGTGTGTGTGTGTGTGTGTGTGTGTGTGTGTGTGTGTTTTGTTTTCTTTTATTGGCACGTATATATAATGCTGCTTCAGTTCTTTCTCAGTTATCCAAACTGATTTTCAACATCTCTGAGCACTGTGCTGAAGACATGTAAATAGAATTTTATCATTTTGGGCTAACCAGCATGCTTATGACCATCATCCTGTTTAGTAAAGATTTATACACAATAACCACACTTGACCATTTAACAAATGTTGACCCTACTCAAGTAGAATGATGTTATTTATAACACAGAGGGTGGCAGACATACAATTAATCTTCACAGCAGTGGCTCTAGGGTGGATTCCCTTCTACTGCAAAGAACTCCATCTTCCAGAAGTTGGGATCCTCCACCTACAAGACCTGCCCATTCTGTTACAAAGCAAAGCACTACTGGGATGGGAAGTCACGGTAAATGGTACAGCCTTTCATGGATTAGAGTAATGAGCTGTTTTAAAAGGAATGCTGTACTTTAATTTCAGGAAGCCATGTGGAAAGTGAGTAGTGGATGGGCATCTGTACTGAACACTATCTTATTGTTTCATTGTTAGGAAATAATTCTTCATCTTCTGATTAGTGAGGTAAGAAGTAGATAACACCAGAGTGAGGAATGCATTCCTTTTAATCCATGTTGATACAGTGTCCTTCTTTTTTATATTTACTTTTTTAATATTTTAAGACAAATGGTTTTAGTGTCATGTCACATTCAGTAAATGTTAATATTTCCAGAAAAACTATTTTAAATGTAATAATTTTACATGCAATAAGCATTAATATTCCAAGAAAAACTATTTTAAATATAATAATACTGGAGACTCATTGTACAAATTCGTGCATGCGTTGTGTCTGGCCTGCACACCCCAATCGCCGGGTTGGTCAGGGGGAGGGGATGCAAGTGTTTGGCTGGCTGGCCCCACCCCGATTGAGTGTGGGATCAGATGGGGGAAGATGAAGGCAAGTGGAAAGGGCTGTGGGAAGCTTACTAGCTGGTGGATCCTCGATCATTGCAGGGGGTGGGGGGGCAGACAGAACAGTGTGGGGCTGGCCGGAGGGTGCAGCTCGGGACAACAGCTACACAGTCCCACCCCATGGTTGATCTCCTGGTCAAACTCCTGTTTGAAGGGACAATTTTCATATTAGCCTTTTATAATATAGTGTTACATGCAATAAAAATTAATATGTTAAGAAAAATAATTTAAATATTATATTACCAAAACAGTGCAAACCTATTTTATCACAAAAGTTGTAGGAATTATTAAATATCTGAAAATAATAGGATTCCCTCTATGGTATTCTAAATTGTATTTTTTTTTACTCTGTCTCTATTTCATTCATCTGTTTCTTTTTTTTATTTTTTGATATATTTTTTATTGATTTCAGTGAGAAAGGGAGAGGGAGAGAGAGATAGCAACATCAATGATGAGTGAGAACCATTGATCCTCTGCCACCTGCAAGCCTCACACTGGGGACCAAGCCCACATCCCGGGCATGTGTCTTTGGCCGGAATCAAACTTGGGACCCTTCAGTCTGGAGACCAATAATCTATCCACAGTGCCTAACCAGCTAGGGCTATTTTTTTCTTTATTGATTAAGGTATTACATATGTGTCATTATCCCCCATTTGTCCCCCCTACCTCCTACTCATCTCATCACCCCCACTGGTGTCTGTGTCCATTAGGCTTATATGCATGCCTATAAGTCCTTTGGTTGATCTCTCCCCATAACTCCATCTTCCCCTATCTTCCCTGCAGCAACCTTTTGCAGCAAAGATTCAGGATCTGGAAAAGTGGATGAACTCACATGAATACACTAGACAACAATTACAAATTTAGAAGGCATGGGGAGCCAGGTGAAGATATTTCTCTCTAGTAAAGAGGCACTCTGAAACCCAGGACCCATCAGCTTTTATTTACTTGAATACACATTTGCCCTTTAGCAAAACACACAGGCATATCGATGGTAAAGTTTGGTAAACAATAAAAGTATTATCATGGTAGGAGGTTGCTTTCAGCCATTCTGCGAACAGCAGGGTAACAAAATGCTGATTTTCAGCCATGCTGAATATCAAATTCCATTCGCCTTCTGTGGGACTTCTCGCATTGATATGTTCACTACTGTTGGTCTTTGCCCCACATTTCCCCCTTTTTTGCTTTCTTAATTAATTTAGAAAGGTCTATGCCATTAGCTGGGCTCACATCCTTTTAGGACTTCATTCTGCATCTTCAGACTGGAAGCAAACATAGAAGAACAAGAAAGAAAAACACTAGTGGTTATTCTAAAAAGGAAATATAGGGAGGTTCGACGACAAGGATTGAGTTCTTTCATGTCCTTCTAAATATTATTGTCAGGTATTTAAGGATTCGTTCATAGTAGGTTTCATTTGGGGCCATTAGATTTTTATGGATCCCTTTCCCAGTCACAGTTAGCTTGTGACATGACCGCAATGATGTTCGAGTTCTGGATGGTGGACAAATGGTGAGAAATGACAATGCAGGTCTGACTTTTCTTGGCTTTGTCATGGGCAACCTGCACCAATGCACAGCTGATGAGTGCTAGCATGGCAAGGCGTCTTCACCATCCCCCATCTCTGGATGTTTCTCCTCTGACTCCTCAGCATTTTGCTTGGGGCCACTGCTATCTGTGGTTGCAGTAGTCTGGTCAGTTCCTCTCTCAGATTCATGTTGCAGGAATTGGAGGAGTTTTCTGGAAATACACAAGTATATCCTCAACCAAAGGTTAATAAAGGGACCCTTCTATAAGCCAGACTCAGTATCTTTCCGTTTAAGCAGAACATTTTCCTTTAGCTTACTCTTTCACTAGTGTCTTTCCATGGATGTCTTGCCATCAGCATTACAAGGGAAAAATTTAAAGTAATTAAGGCTTTGTGTAGTCTACTTATAGGAGATTTCACTATTCCCCCAATTTCGTTTTTCAAGTTGGGATATAGAGGCCCTTGTAGCAGATATAACATGCAAGGGGGGCATTTCTTGATAATCTGTTTTGTCTGCTGTACAATATTTTGGCAGACTAATGTAAAAGTTGATGAGATTCCCCTGACCTGTTTCTTTAAAATCACTAATTGATATGTGTATTCATTTCCTTTTGTTAAAGGACCAGGACTTGTTCAAATAGTATAGATAGGCGTCGGTCACAACCATTTAAATTGAGGAGTTGCAGTTCTGTTTACCAGGCTGGCAGCATAGGCAGATCAGAGATAATATGAAGAGGCTTTTGGAAATCCTGCAAGTCAGCCTTGATCGTTTCTAATTCGATTCTTTGCACAGAAGTATGACTGGTCTGAATGACTTGGTCTGAATTCATTGCATTATAAGCAGCTTTACCATGAGATGAACTATCAGTAAAAACACTGACTGCTCCAGGAATAGATTTTGGCCTATTACAACTCAGTTCCCCTGAATATTCTTTTATTTTCATTTGCTAATTTAAATCAGTCTATAATAAGGCTTATTTCCTAACTTCCTGTGTCATTGGGTGGGGACAGTAAATGACACTAATAGGGTTTCTGCTAGCAGTCTTTGAGTATATTGAAATAAGCTTTCTTTAAGGAGGCCAAATGCAAATTGTTTACTTTTCTTTTTGAGGCCTAATACATTTATTTTTAATTACAGTTTTCTAGATATTTGAAGGGAATCTCCTTCTGTTTTTTCTTCCAGAGTAATTTCTAGGCCACAATTAGGGAGTTTCTTTTAAAAGCTTTTTTTTCTTTCTGTTAAATAGAGCTACAAACTTGGTTCCTTTTCAGAAATACCTATAAGAGAGAGGTATGCTGGCCAATAGGGCAATGCATACAGACTAAGTAAAAGTAACTCTCTTTTTTTTTATGGTTTCTTATTAATGGTGCGATTTAATGTTTGAATACCAACTTCTGGTTTCCCTTGTAAATAGTCGCAGAAGAGATTTTAAAATTTCTCCTTTTTATTAAGCTTAAAATTTACTTTTAAACAGAATTCTTTTGGCTAGTGCTCATTTGCATAGGTACAGAAATTTTACTCTGGACTGTGTTAGAACCAATTGCTAATAAAATATCTGCTTCTCATATAACTGAGTTTATATGAGACCTTGATTATATTGTAAAAAGCTAATTTATTAAGTGACTAAAGCATGCATCTTTATTGAGAAAGCAAAGTAAGTAAACTTATACATTTGACCTATGAAGTCCAGATGTTGCACTACCCACTGGCCTATCTAAAGTTCAGGCTGTCAGGGCACCCATCTCAAAATTCTGCTGCTGAATAATCTGATGTTGCTTAAGAAGTATTCAGCAACTTTGCCCTGCCCTCCCTTAGAGGGTGAAACTTTTATAACATTTAAAATACGTGTATTTTAAGAGAACACAATTATTAATTTTTATTTGATGAAGCTTCAAGTGATTTCAAGTATATTAGATCGGCGTAATTTGGTTTGAAAATATTTCTTTTCCTAACATATTTCTTTTAAGAAGAGTAAACCATTGAATTATTCCAGGGCACTTGAAAAGTTTCAAAGCTATCTCTTGGTTAAAGTCTTGAAATTTAACATGGAAAGACTATCACAAATATGTGTAACCCAAATATTACATTATACATTTGTTGTAATTATTCTAAAATAGATCAATTAAATTTAAACTCATTTTTACATTATAAATTTGGTTCAGACCAGAGAATTATTCCTCTTTTTTAATCAATCCAATTACATTTTATACCCTAGGATGAAATTTTACCACACATAGTACACATAATTACTACAATATATGTTGTACTACTAAATTTTTCCAGAGAAATCACAAGAATTATTTTTCTTGATAATGAATTTCTAAACTTTATGCATTGTATCATTACAAGCATTTAATTACTCCCAATTTAATTTGAACTTTTATCTCTTCGAAGTCTTAAATTTTAGGTGGTAAGTTAAATACTTAGCATTTCTTAGATTAGTAATACCTTCACATTTTTAAGGATATGTTTCCAATAAAATTAACAAAGACTTATTTAATTCATAGATTCAAATCTGTCCTTTATTTTTTCATTCGAGTCAAACTCAAATTAATAGTTTAGTATTTTGTTCTTTAAAAACATTTAGAGATTTAATAAGTTTTATTCCTTAATGTAAATAACACAGATTTTTAAGTTACCAAAACTTTACAAATGTATGTTTAGACATATGAGGTTGCTAAAGAAGTAGGGGGAGAAGGGAAGAAGTCCTGTAGGCATTTGAATTTTAAAACCACCACATTTTTCCTTCAGAGATAAGATATAAGGTTGCTTTGCCAGGTTCTCTGCTTTTACAGGGGGAATATCCACTGGCCCTTTCCTCCAACAGAGAGTGCAGTCAGCCTCTCCTCAGTGACTGCACCCTCACCATCAATATATTTATTTATAATTATTACTGAAAAGCTTTGCCACAAAGCCTTCATTTTAGGTATATCTATCTATTTAACTTTTAACAATTTTGAGATTCCAAAGCCAGTTATCACCATCTAAGGCGCTTTACTTTGGCAAATTTTGCAGCAGAGAAAACTTACTGGCTTTCATTAGCTTTAATGTTAACCTTGGAATATGGTCCATTATTATTTAAGAACTGCCCCTTATTATGGAAACACTAATCTTATTGCCTAAAAACAGCCTGTCTATTTTCCTTGTGTCATTTCACCATCTTAATAAGAAAAACAGTCTTGGGTTTGTACTATAGTATCTGTGAAGAGATGGGGGTCACTCCAAGAGGCCACCCAAAATCGGGTGGGGTGCGACTTCTCTTAAGCTAGCGTTTTTCTCTTCACTGGTACAGAAATCCCAGAGATATCCCTTAAATTGTGAGGAATGTCTCATCTATCCAAATTTCAAATGACGGTCTGGGAAATAAAATGAGACTTTTAATAACACTCTCGAGAGTGGGCGTACATTTTACAGGATCACCAAAAGACTAGTAATTAATGGGTTGGGAGGTGTTTTAGATATTAATAATGGCCTGTCCATCTACTCTTTCTTTTCTTATTAAATTAAATTGAAGGCATGCTTAATAGAATAACAATAAACAACCAGGACAGATTGATAATAATCAACAGACAAGTGCCCATAACATAGAGACAAGGCTTAATAAATCAGAGTAGTTTTCATAAATCTTATCCTATTCTGCTCTTCATGGCACTGGCTGTCCTCTAAAGTTATTTTAGCTAAAATCTGCCTGTCTCAAGGTGTCATATGGTAATTTTCAGACAAAACATTAAAGGGTCCTTTTGTAAAATGACTGTTAGCCCCGTTTTATCTAGCTGCTGAGCCTTTCCACACTAGAGGTGGAGGACCCAGGGCTTAGGTATTACAGACTTTTGATCCCCAATACGAATTAGGCATAATGCAGTGCGGACAAGAGCCCACATAGTTCAAAATGACAATGTTACTTTTTTTTCCTTGAGCCTGATTTAAGAGAGTACCTTTTGATATTTTAATTTCCTTATCCTTGAGCGTACAAGCTATATGTTTACAATTTTTTTTATTTTTATTTTTTTTGCCATATACTCAAACTTTCCTCATTGTAGCCTGGCAGAAATGAAAGAGTTTCCACCCACTTTATGTCACAATTTCCAAAGCTGGCATGGGCTTTGTGCACAGAGTATTTTCCCCACCTTTTCAGTGCACTTCTCAGCTTTCTGGTGAAATGTCTTCATTTTTCACTCAGGTGAAATTTCTTCTCCAGATGCCCCCCATTGGGTGCCAGAATGTTGTAACCTTTTGCAGCAAGGATTCAGGATCAGGAAAAGGAGCTGCACACAAATGAATACACTAGACAACAAATATAAATTTAGAAGAAATGGGGCAGCCAGGCAGAGACCTTTCTTTCTAGTGGAGAAGCTCTCTGAAACCCAGCACCCATCAGCTTTTATTGACTTGGCTTTAGGTTTCTCATATATGCCCTTAAGCAAAGCAAACAGGCATATCAGCAGTCAAGTTTGCTAAACATTAAAAGGGTTATCAGGTTAGGAAATTACCTTCAGCCATTTTGCCAACAGCAGGGTAATATAATGTTGATGTTCAGCCCTGCTGAATATCAAAGTTCATTAGCCCTCTATGGGGAGATATATATATATATACATATACGTATACGTATACGTATGCATATGCATATGTATATACACAGAGATATATGTATGTAGGTATATGTGTGTGTGTGTATATATATATATACTAGAGGCTCAGTGCACAAAAATTTGTTCACTGGTGGGGGGGTGTCCCTCAGCCCCACTTGTGCCCTCTCACAATCTGGGACCCCTCGGGAGATAATGACCTGCTGGCTTAGGCCTGCTCCGGTGTGGCAGAGGGCAGGCCCAATCTCTAGGTGCAACCACTGGTCGGGCTTACAGCAGGGCCGATTGGGAGTTGGGGCGCCGCCCACTGTCATGCACAGAGCAGGGCGGATCGGGAGGTTGCAAAGCCACCCCTGGTCATGCTCAGGGTAAGGCCGATTGGGTGGTTGGGGTGCCACCCCCTGTTGCACTCAAGGCAGGGTTGATGGGGAGGTTGCAGCACCACCTGCTGTCATGAACAGGGCAGGGCCCATCAAGGGGTTTGGGGTTCTGTACCCTGTCACACACAGAGCAGGGCTAATCAGGGTGTTTGGGAGCTCCCCCCTGTCATGCACAGAGTAGGGCCTATAGAGGAGTTGGGGCACTGCCCCCTGTCACACACAGAGCAGGGCGGATCAGGGGGTTGGGGTGCCGACCCCTGTCACACTTAGGGCAGGGCCGAGGAGGTGGTTGTGGCTCCACCCTGTCACACACAGAGCAGGGCCCATGGCGGGGTTGGGGTGCCTCACCCTGTCACACACAGAGCCACAGGGTGATCAGGGGGTTTGGGCACTGCCCCCTGTCATGCTGCTCCAGGGGCCAGGAGGCCTCGCGGCTCCGCTGATCAGAGTGCTGGGAGGCGTCGCAGCTCCGCTTGGCACAGGAGCAGTGAGACCTCGCTGCTCCTCTGATCCCATTGCTGGGAGGCCTCACGGCTCCCCTTGACAAGGGGCAGTTAGGCCTCACTACTCCAGTGATCCCGGTGCTGGCAGGCTCCACTGATTCTGGTGCCAGGAGGCCTCCCGGCTCCACTGATCCCGGGTTCAGGAGGCCTCGCGGCTCTGCTCTTCCCGGTGTTGGGAGCCATATTACCCTCTTACTATGCAGGATAGAGGCCTGGGGCACAGGTGGGGGCTGGCTGAATTGCCCTGAATGGTGTCCTGGATCAGGGTGGGGTTCCCACTTGGGTGCCTGGCAGGCCTGGATGAGGGGATGATAGCTGTTTGCAGCTGGTCACACCCCCTTCAGGGTCAGGTTCCCCACTGGGGTTCCTGCCCAGTCTGGGTGAGGGGCTGAGGGCCGTTTTCAGGCTGGCGGGAGACTGAAGCTCCCAACCTCTCCTTTTTTTCTTTTTTTATTTTGGGATTTGTTTACCTTCTATGGCTGTCACTGGAACTGAGAGCCAACTTTAGTTCTGAGGCTTGGCTCCAGCGCTGAGGCCTCGGCTGCTGAAAGCAGGTATCTGGATTTGTTTGGGTTCTATTATAGAAACTCTGTTGCAACTCCAGCTCTGCCGGCTGGCTGAAAGCATGGGGTTTGTTTAGTGTCTATAATTGCAACATAGTTGCTTAGAGTGCAAGCTCACAGCCCAGCAGTGACAGGTGGGGAAACTTGGCTTCTTCCTTCACTGGAGCAAGCTAGCCTCCTGTTCCCTTCAGCTGCCTGGCTGCCGGCCACCATCTTTGTTAACAGTTAATTTGAATATTGCCCTGATGAGCCAATGGGAAGCATGCCAGAGGTACCGTTAATTACCATGTTTGTCTGTTATTGGAAAGGATATATATATATAAACTACTGTTGGTCTTTGCCTTACTCTGAGGTTTGACAGTCTGATCGATGATTCTTTGTGTCTGGATGTCTTGTTGCTCATCAGTTAATGTTCATTATATTCCACAAGTGAGTGAGAAAATGTGATATTTATCTTTCTGTGACTGGCTTATTTTGCTTAGCATAATGTTCTCCAAGTCCATCCGTGCTGTTGCAAATTATAAGAGTACAATCTTTGTTACAGCAGTAGAGTTTTCCATTGCATAGGTGTTCCACAGTTTTTTAATCCGTGCATCTGCTAATGGGCACTGAGGCTGTTTCCAAATCTTAGCTATTGTAAATTGGGCTGGTATGAACATACAGTTGCATATATTTGTCCTGATTAATGTTACTCATTTCTTGGGATATATATATACCTAGAAGAGAGGGTACTTATTCAAATGGGAGCTCCATTTTCAATTTTTTGAGAAAAATCTATACTGTTTTCCACAATGGTTGCAGCAGTCGGCATTCCCACCAGCAGTGCACAAAGTTTGCTTTTTCTCTGCATCCTCTCCAGCACTTGTGGTTTTTTATTTTTTTATTTTTTTCTGACAGCTATTCTGACAGGTGTAGATTGGTACTTCTCTCGTTTTGATTTGCATCTCTTGGACTGTTAGTGCCTTTGAGCATTTTTTCCTATGTCTCTTGGCCTTATGTAGGTCCCCTTTCAAAAAGTGTCCATTTAAGTCCTTTGCCCATGTTTTCATTGGATTGTTTATCTTCCTATTGTTAATTTGTGTGAGTTCCGTGTAAACTTTGAAATTCCACACTTATCTGAGGTACCATTGGCAAATATGTTCTCCTATGCAGTGGGCTTTCTTGTTGTTTTGTTCAGGATTTAGATTGCTGTGCAGAAGATTTTTATTTTGATGTAGTCCATTTGATTATTTTCCCCTTTGTGTGCATTGCCATTGGAACTGTGTCAGTAAAGATATGCTAAGACATATGTCTGATACTTTGCTGCCTATGCAGTCTGCTAAGTTTTTTTTTTTTTTTTATTGATTCCCAACTAACGTTCAAGTCCTTTATTCACTTTGAGTTTATTTTTGTGTATGGTGTAAGTTGGTGGTCTAGTTTCATTTTCTTGCATGTTTCTGTCTGATTTTCATCATTTATTGAAGACTCTGTCTTGAATCCATTGTATGCTCTTGCCTCCTTTGTAAATTAATAATAGAGCATAATGACTTCGGTCCACTTCTTGGTTCTCTGTTCTGTTTCAGTGGTGTATATGTCTTTACTAGTGCCTGTAGCAGGCAGTTTTGAGAATGGTGGCTTTATAATGTAGCTTAATATCTGGTATTGTTAGCCTTCCATATTTTTTTTTTGTTCCCTGGATTGCTGAGGCTATTTATACTCCATAGGAATTCTTGGAGAGTTTGTTCTTTGTGAATTATTCTGTTGGTATATTAATGGAGATTACATTGAATCTCTAAATAGCTTTGGGTAGTATGGACATGTTAATGATGTTAGTTCTCCCAACGGATCAACACAGTTTATTAGTCCATTGGTTGATATCTTTATCTCCTTTTCAATGTTCCTTTGTTTTCCAAGTGCTGTTCTTTTACTTCCTTCATTGAGATTTTTCCTTAATTCTTTTACTGCAATGGTAAGTGGGATTCTTTTCTTAGTTTCCCTTTTTGTGAGTTCATTCTTGGTGTATAAAAAGACATATATTTTTGGGTGTTAATTTTGTATCCTGATACATGACCAAATTCATTTATCCTGTGCTTTTCCGGTTGGGATGATTTTTATTTCTTCATGAACACTATGGTAGCACTTCCTGTCCTATGTCAAACAGGAATGGTCAAAATTGGCATCACTGTCTTGTTCCTGTTCTTTTACAGAAAATGGTTTTAGTTTTTGCCCATTCAGTATGATGATGGCTGTGGGTTTCTCATATGTGGCCTTTATCATGTTGAGGTATGCTACCTCTATTACCACGTTGCTGAGAGTTTTTAGCACAATTGGGTGTTGGGTTTTTTCCAATTCTTTTTCTGCGTCTATCGATATGATCATGTGATCTTTATCTCTCAGTTTGTTTATGAGTTGTATCATGTTTATTGATTTGCGAATATCATACCAGCCTTGCATCCCTGGAATATATCCCACTTGATCATGGCATTTGGTCCTTTTAATATAATTCTGGATGCGATTTGCTAATACTTGGTTGAGGATTTTAGTATCTGTCATCATCAGCTATATCGGCATGTAATTCTCTTTCTTTGTAGTGTCTTTACCTTGTTTTGGAATTAGAATAATGCTGCCCTCATATAAAGAATTTGGAAGTATTCTTTCCTCTTTGATTTTCTGAAATAATTTTAGGAGTATAGATTGTAGTTTTCTGAATGGTTGGTAGAACTCCCCTGTGAAGCTGTCCGGACCTGAGCTTTTGTTGGTTGGAAGTGTTTTGATTACTGCTTCTATTTCAGCAGTTGTTATGAGCCTATTCAGGTTTCTTAATTCTTTCTGAATCACTTTTGGTAGATGTCATTTTTTACTGACTTCATCTATTTCATCCACATTGTCCAGCATTTTGGCAAGTAGCTGTTTATAGTATTTTCTTACAATCCTTTGAATTTCTGTGGAGCCAGTGCTAACTCCTCCACTATGGTTTCTGATTTTACTTATTGGAATCATGTCTGTTTGTTTCTTAATGAGTCTGGCTAATGGTTTATCAATTTTGTTTATCCGTTCATGGAACGAGCTTTTGGTTTCATTGAATTTTTTGTCTATGTTATTTTTTCTGCTGTAATCTTTATTTTTTCCATCCTTCTACTTACTCTGGGCTCTGGTTGTTGGTCTCTTTCTATTTCTTAAGTTATAGGGATAAATAGTTTATTGCTGATTTTTGTTATTTTCTGAGATATGTCTATAGTGCTATGAATTTCCCTCTCAGGACTGCTTTTGCTATTTCCCAGAGATTCTGTGTTGTTATTTGTTCATTTTCCTTTTTTTCCAAAAAGTCTTTGATATTTTCTTGATCTCATTGTAACAAATTCATTGTTTAATAACATGCTATTTAGCCTCTAAATGCTTTAATGTTTTTGGGTGTTTTTACTCTAGTTGATTTCTCATTTCATTCCACTGTGATCCAAGAAGATGCTTGATAGGATTTAAATCTCCTTGAACGTGTAGGGACTTGTTATGTGTCCTATCATGAGGTCTATCTTTGGGAATTATCCATGTGCACTTGAGAAGAATGTATATTCTGCTCTGTTGGGGTGAAACGTTCCAAAATGTCTATTAAATCCATCTGATGCAGTGTGTTCTTTAGAGTCTCTGTATCATTATTTTGTCACATGGAAGACCTCTCCAGTGAAGTCAGAGGAGTGATAAAAGTCTACTACTATGACTGTCCTGTTTTCAGGCTCTCCATAAAAGATCTCTAGAAGTTTTATTGTTTATTTTTTGTTTGCTCATTTGATTGTGTATATATATATATATATATATATATATATATATATACCTGACTGACACCAGTCTGAACCCTCTTAGCCAATAGTTAAGAAATAAAGGCAACCAAGATTCTTCCACCCTAAGCTGCCTTTTGGGATATTGATTTTCAGCTGTTTATTTAGAAGCCAAGAATCAGAGAGAACCTTTGGGCAACCCCTACCTGCTCCTGCCCAAAAGATTCAGAGAGAGAGACCCTCTTCAGAAGGTTGTTGCCTTTGCCTGATTGGAGTGAAACATGGTAAACAAGAGGGCTTCAGCAGATGTCTATTAGCAAGGTAACCCTCCTCCCCTGTGATACCATCAATCAGGAGTGTGGGTGCGGTTCACAGACATTGTTGGTCCCAGGAGGCAGGGTTATAAATTCCAGTGGCTGCTGTGTACAGTGCTGGAATTGGTGGCAGTTCAGCTTGCCCAGCACACCTCATGAGCCCACAGCTGGACAGGGCAGAGGCTGGGTCCAGCCTGGCTGGGCCCAGGGCCTGGAGAAGAGGGGGAAATGCAGAGAGGGATGATTCAGGTGAACCTGGAGGGGAGGGAGAGGCGTCAGTGCTGGTACCCAAGAACTGTCCTTGGGAAAGTTCACGTGTGTCCTGAGTAGAGAGAGGGGAGTAGAGCCCAGCCATGGGGAAGCCCCTCAGGCCTCTGCCCTCTGACACTCTGACACTTGAAAGGACACTGACCACTGACTCTTTCATCCCCTCCCCAACCAGGTTCGCAGGTGAGGAGGGATATCCATGCAAATTGTTCCTGCAGTCTGAGGATTCTAAGTATTTTGTTCCAAGCTTGAGGTTTAGCAACCAGGGGAGCAAACAGTGGACAACCTGTACAAGTAGGATTGGACCAGGACCGGTAGGGCAGCCTACATCGCCATCCCAAGAAGTTGCTTTGAGGCTGGGCCAAGGCCCTGGAGCTATGAGAGCCCTGTATCTCAGTGAGCAGCTGGCCTTCAGCTGAGTGTTCCTCTCCACACACCCAACCTCTCCCCCAACAGTTACTCACATGGGGAGGGTTTTATCCTCTTCAAGTCCAGTCTCTGGGAGGCCCGAATCTGGGAGAAGGGATGCCGCCCAGGGATGAAGGTTCCTACCTTTCCCACTGGGCTCCTCGAGAGCTACGCCAAAAGAATTTTCAAAAGGTGTGGTTCACACAAATCGGGCCACACACTGTGGCGAATGCACTCTGGTCACCCTGAATTCTCTCCAAGAACTTTCACAACATCTATTCCTGCAGAGAACTGGACGTCCAGAGGCCATTGCAGGTGCCTCTAAGGACATCAGGAGCCTGTTGTACAGTGGGTGTCATGGAAGCACAAATCAGCCACAAATTCCTTCTTGATTTTCCCTCCCTGCTTTGGACCCATGTTTAATCTTCCTCATCTTAGTATCTTCACCTGAAAACAACTGACAGCATTAAAGTTCAAAATGTCCTGGCAGGAGTCTGGCTACAAAATCAAAAGGCTAAATATTCCTTAGTCAAAAAGGGCTGTATGTTTTATCCACATCCACATCAAGCATGCTTAGTTTGAGAATGCAGCTTCTTTCCCCCTTAGGCTTACTGTAGGTGATTGTAGACAAAAGTATGTACCCCTTTCACCTCATCTCTATTTCATCCCCTCACAGGACAGGCTAGACTCAGCCTTTCTCAGCTGTGCAGGAGTGTGTGTGCGCACACACACACACACACACACACACACACACACAGACAGCAGCTCCTTCAAAAGCATCCGGCTTCCCTCTCTTCCATCACTGAAGGGTTTTTAAGTCACAATGGTGATCATTATAATGCAGTGCTGGTTGACTGACACTTTTAATCTTTCTAAAATGAAAATAGCTCTTCACCACTAGTCCAGGAGAGGCAATTGTGATAGAGAAACTTGTAAAAACTACAGGAAGATATTTTACGATAACTAGCATTATCACTTTTAGTGGCCATGTGGACTGCTTTACGAGGTTCATAAATAGGAATTGCTGATTTCCCAGGAGAGTCGGGCCAGGGAACTTTCAGTCTCTCTTCCTTATGCAGGCTTACTGTCACCTAGGAACATGGTGAACATTGTGAGGCAATGGGTGAGGCAATGAAATAAATGAATGTTACATTCACATTTAATTTTACAAGAATAGGGTTGCATTATGTAATCAGTCAGGTGGCCTGCATTTTGCTTTTCATATAACAGACCTCTTCTTTTTAGTGTATCAAGCTCTGCAATGCTGACAAGCAACCGGATCATCATGAACATAAGGGTGGACAAACTTCAAATAGACTCCCTTTGAATTTCGCCTTCCACGATGCATCCATGGCCCTCTGTGTCACTCTATCACCCTCCCCTGTGCCCCAGTGTCTCTTGCATTCTCAAATTGGCCAAGCACTTTACTCTCTCAGAAATTGTGCAGTCTGTCCTCAAGCCCTGAACAGGATCCTTCCAAGCCCCTGGTGGCCCCTCCTTGTACAACCCTCAGGCAGGAGTCTCCTGCCTCTGTAACTTTCCATACCAGCACCTTCGTTTTCATGGCAGAATTAGTTACAAAGAGCCATTTGTAGACAATGGTCTTGTTGGGTTTAGCTGTGTGAGTGTGTATGTGTGTGTGTGTGTGTGTGTCTGTGTGTGTGTGTTTTATTTTCATCCTAAACTCTGTGAGGAGAGACTGTGTGTAGCTCAGAGCATGATATTAGCAGCCACCCCAGGACTAATAGTTGCCAAATGCATTAGGAGAGAGGTGCGAGGGCTAGGCTGAATCTCTAGTTCCCAGGCGAAATAGGGGAGTTGTTTCTGTTTCTGTTTTTTATCTGCTCTGCTCTAGGTGACAATCCCAGATCCACTGGGGCTGAGAGCAGTGACCTCATTTGTCCTCATTCCTCCATCTATGTAGCTGGAAACCTTAAACTCTGCTAGTTCATAGGCATGGGGAACGTCTGGAGGATTGGCAGGGTAGGGACACACAGGAAGCCAGCCTCACCACCCTGCTGTTACGCTCCGCCCCCACGACCTCCCCATAGCCTATGGTGAAGAGATGCAGGGTCACCTGCATGACAGGGACACAGTGTCCTCTGCCCATGCTTGCTCTCAGAAACAGTCTCACAGTTTGCAGAGTCTGAATATTCCCCAAGTCTGAGTGAGGAAAAGCAAGGCATCACAATGTGTCTGAGGCTGCCTGTCACTACTAGAGCCAAGTTAAGCAGACACAGGGTTGAACCACACAATGAGTGTTTACCCAAGGATGCGGTCAGTATGGGGAGAGCAGTCGCTCACACTGGAAATTCAGCTCTCAGCCTCTTGGGAGAGAAGATAGCTACCTGTAGCTGCCAGCTGCAAGTGTCACATGCAAAGGGGAGGGGAGCGCCTGCTGTCTTCCATTCAGGAGTTCAAAGGCTGACCACAAGATGGCTAATCTTCCAAGACTTTAGGAACAGCTCAGCCCCATCCTGGGATGAGATTGGAATGGTCAGCCTTCCTGAGAAAGACCCCAGGAGGGGGTCAGGTGTGGGCACAGCTGCCAAATCAAAGCCTGTCCTGTGCCTGGTCTCTTCCCAAAATGCAATTCCTCTTTGAGTAATGGGCCATGGAGGCAGCCTATGTTTTCAGTAGAGCCTGTTTCATCCTCCAGTGTCCCAGGGCCTCGTATTTATAGTTTGTAAGTAATGATTAAACAACTGCGGCTCTATTTTTATTACAAGCCCTTCCTCACTAAGAGAAGCTGATTTCCAAGGACACCCAGGAGATGCCTCAGGCCAGCTTGGATGACAGGGCTGGGCCTCAGCTTTGCTCTTCCCCTCTCCCTCTCTCCTCACAAGCCTGACTTTTGTCTCCTAAAGAGACTATGGAAAAGCAAGCAGCAAACCCTGTCAGACTGAGCATGCCAGGCCCCCTGTGCCCCCTGGAGGCGCCACCTGTGAGGAGAGCCCTGGGTTAAGGTTCAGCTAAGGGGCAGCTCTGCCAGAGCCTGAGCACCAGGCTGTGGCTGGTGCCTCCCCACCTCTCCTCAGCTTTGTTGGCCTGCTCCTCCTCAGGAGCCTCCTGCCCACTCGTTCTGCTTTCAGGCCCAGTTGTGACTTTGCCAAAGGGATTTGTTGGTGAGAGGAGAACCCCTTCCTGAGGGGGGAGGAAGGCAGGGAGGCTGCCATCACCTGAAAGCTTAGGGGAGGTGAGCAGAGCAAAGGCTGGATTCCAGGCTTGTCAAAGAGCTCTGGTGACCCAAACCCCAGGGGTAGACTGAGGAGGGCACCTGTGGAGAGAGACAATGTAATTGCATCTGGCCAGCTCTCCTCTGCCCCGGGGGTTACTAAAATGTCCCCATCCAGACAGTAGGGACAGTGGGCTAGCCCAGGGCAGGGCGCTCTTTTCTAGACAGGGGCCTGCGGTGGGGTGGGAGTGGGGCGCCAAGCCTGGCCCTGGGAACAAGGTAGGTAAGTGGCAGCCACAACCACAGAGGGAAAGGGGTCCCCAGAAACACAGACCAGGGGTGGCGAGTGGGAGGTTAGCTGGGATCGCGGCCTCTTGTTTCTCCCTCCACTTCCGCGAGAGCCCCCACCCTCATGCCTGGAAGCACAGGGTCCCCCTGACAGTCCCCCACCCTCTGCCACCCCTTGCAGCCTGGTGGGTGTGGCACAGGTGCCCCATTCTCCACCTTCCCTTGGCCTGTTAAAACACGCCCCCCCCCCGCCCCCCTCCTGCTCCGGATCTTGGTTCGCTCTGGATCTCATGATCTCGCGAGATTCGCCCCCAAAGCAACCAGGGTGCAGTCCCAGGAAGCTTGCCAGGCGCAGGCCCCCACCTCTTCCTTCCAGCCAGCCTCCCTGCTGAGCAGGAGTCCACGTGGTGAGGAGCTTGGCCTGTGGAAAAGGTAAGCAAACACTCTGGATTCTTGCTGTCTCCAGGGGTGGACTTGCTGTCTCTTGGGGTGAACTTGCTCTAGTCACTGGCAACCAGCAGCCCCTCCCCCGCAGGCTCTTTCTATCTGAAAATGAGTTCCCACCTGGTTGGAGTGAAGGCCTGAGGTCCAAACCCCGCCCGCTGTGCCAGAGTGGGAGCTCGCTGAGGGGACTTAGACGCAACAATTCATGGAACTCCAGCGTAGGCCTTTATTCTGTGACCTCAGCTGGCCGAGTTTGCAGTTGACCAAGGGCGTCCCCACAGCCCTCGGCGCCAACTCCCCCGGGATCTGGCTCCTCAAGTCTGTGGGCTCTCAGGCCAGCCCAGCCCTGCTCAGGGCGTGGGGGACAGAGGGGGCGCAGAAAAGTGGCTGCTGGACAGTGGGCAGTGTCCAGGAGGGAGAGGTCGCTTTCCACAGAGCACCAGGCCTGTCACTCGTCATTGTACTCTGGTTCAGCTGGTGAGAAAGCAGTGGTCGGGTGGGATTTAAGAGGTGATTCCCACTGAGAGTGGCAGAGCCCTCTCCTGGTGTGAGTGTGTGTGTGCCTGAGTGTGCGTGAGTGTGAGTGTGTGAATTCTCACCTGATGATATGTTCCTGGGTTCCTTTTATTTCTTTCTTTTTACTGATGAAGGTATTACATATGTGTTCTTATCCCCCACTTCCCCCACACCCCCACCCCCACCCCGCAAGCATGCCCTTACTCTCACCTCCTGGTGTCTGCAACCATTGGCTAGGCTTATAGGCATGCATACAAGTCCTTTGGTTGAACTCTCCCCCTTAGCCCCACCCTCCCCTACCTTCCCTCTGAGGGTGATGGTCTGATCCATGCTTCTCTCTCTCTTGATCTGTTTTTTTTTTTTTTAATTAAATTTTTATTAGAATATCTAAATTGAGGGCTGAGGCTTTTTAAATTGTTTTGTTAGCTATATTTCTTTTTTTTATTGCTTAAAGTAATACAAAGGTTATTACATATGTGTCCATTTTTCCCTGCCCCGCCCTAGACAGTCCCCTAGCCTCCCCTATCCCCCAGTGTCTTATGTCCATTGGTTATGCTTATTTGCATTCATACAAGTCCTTTGGTTGACCTCCTACACCCTACCTCCTGTCCCCCACCCCTCCCCGGCCTTCCCGCTGCAGATTGACAATCTGTTTGAGGCAGCTCTGCTTCTATTATTATTCAAAAGTTTATAATGGTCTCTATTATCCATGAATGAGTGAGATCATGTGGTATTTTTTGTTCATTGACGGGCTTATTTCACTTAGCATAATGCTCTCCAGTTCCATCCATGCCTTTGCAAATGGTAAGAGTTCCTTCCTTTTTAGAGCAGCATAGTATTCCATCCTGTAGATGTACCACAGTTTTCTAATCCATTCATCTACTGATGGGCACTTAGGCTGTTTCCAGATCTTAGCTATGGTGAATTGTGCTGCTATGAACATAGGGGTGCATATATCCTTTCTGATTGGTGTTTCTGGTTTCTTGGGATATATTCCTAAAAGAGGGATCACAGGGTCAAATGGGAGTTCCATTTTCAGTTTTTTGAGGAAACTCCATACTGTCTTCCATAGTGGCTGCACCAGTCTGCATTCCCACCAGCAGTGCACAAGTGTTCCTTTTTCTCCATATCCTCTCCAGCACCTGTTGTTTGTTGATTTGTTGATGATAGCCAGTCTGACAGGTGTGAGATGGTACCTCATTGTTGTTTTGATTTGCATCTCTCGGATGATTAGTGACTTTGAGCATGTTTTCATATGTCTCTTGGCTTTCTGAATGTCCTCTTTTGAAAGATGTCTATTTAGGTCCTTCACCCATTTTTTGATTGGATTGTTTATCTTCCTTTTGTTAAGTTGTATGAGTTCCCTATAAATTTTGGAGATTAGGACCTTATCAGATATGACATTGGCAAATATGTTTTCCCACACAGTGGGTTTTCTCGTTGTTTTGTTGATGGTTTCTTTTGCTGTGCAGAAGCTTTTTATTTTGATGTAGTCCCATTTGTACATTTTCCCTTTAGTTTCAAGTGCCCTAGGAGCTGTATCAGTGAAGAAATTGCTTCGGCATATGTCTGAAATTTTGTTGCCTTTGGATTCCTCTAGAATTTTTATGGTTTCCTGTCTTACATTTAAGTCCTTTATCCATTTTGAGTTTATTTTTGGTATGGTGTAAGTTGGTGATCTACTTCATTTTCTTGCATATATCAGTCAAATTTTCCCAACACCATTTATTGAAGAGACTATCTTGGCTCCATTGTATGTTCTTGCCTCCTCTGTCAAATATTAATTGAGCATATTGGTTCGTGCCGATTTCTGGGCTCTCTATTCTATTCCATTGATCTATATGCCTGTTCTTGTGCCAGTACCAGGCAGTTTTGGGAACAGTGGCTTTGTAATACATCTTGATATCTGGTATTGTGATCCCACCTACTTTGTTCTTTTTCAGGATTGCTGTAGCTATTTGGGGTCCTTTTTTTATTCCAGATGAATTTTTGGAGAGTTCGTTCTAGATCTATGAAGTATGCCGTTGGTATTTTAATGGCAAGTGCGTAGAATTTATAGATTGCTTTGGGTAGTATGGACATTTTAATGATGCTGATTATACCAATCAATGAACACGGTATGTTCTTCCATCTGTTTATGTCTTCCTCTCTATCTTTTTTCAAAGTCCTGTAGTTTTCTGAGTAGAGGTCTTCTACCTCTTTAGTTAAGTTTATTCCTAGGTAGCTTAATTTTTTTGGTGCGATGGTAACCGGGATTTTTTTTATAATCTCTCTTTCTGAAAGTTCACTATTGGTGTACTGAACTGCCTTAGATTTCTTGGGGTTAATTTTGTATCCTGCTACATTGCCAAATTCATGTATTAAGTCTAATAGCTTTTTGATGGAGTCTCTAGGGTTTTGTATGTATAATATCATGTAGTCTGCAAATAAGGACACTTTTACTTCCTCTTTTCCAATTTGGGTGCCTTTTATTTCTTCTTCTTGCCTAATTGCAATGGCTAACACTTCCAGTACTATGTTGAACAGGAGTGGTGAGAGTGGGCATCCCTGTCTTGTTCCTGTTCTTAGGGGAAATGGTGTTAGTTTTTGTCCATTGCGTATTATGTTGGCAGTGGGCCTGTCATATATGGCTTTTATTAGGTTGAGGTATGATCCTTCTACTCCCGCCTTACTGAGAGTTTTTAATCAAAAATGTGTGTTGAATTTTGTCAAATGCTCTTTCTGCATCTATTGATATGACCATTTGGTTTTTTTTTCTTTCAATTTGTTTATGTGATGTATCACATTTATTGATTTGTGCATATTGTACCATCCTTGCATCCCTGCGATAAATCCTACTTTGTCATGGTGTATGATCTTTCTGATGTACTACTGGATCTGATTTGCTAGATTTTGTTGAGGATTTTCGCATCTATGTTCATGAAGAATATTGGCTTGTAATTCTCTTTCATTGTGTTGTGTTTACCTGGTTTTGGTATTAGGGTGATGCTGGCTTCATAGTATGAGCTTGGAAGTATTCCTTCCTCTTGAATTTTTTGTAGTAGTTCGAGAAGGATAGGTTTTAGTTCTTCCTTGAATGTTTGGTAAAACTCCCCTGTGAAGCCGTCCAGTCCTGGGATTTTGTTTGCTGGAAGCTTTTTGATGACTGCTTCAATTTCTGCCATAGTTATTGGCCTGTTGAGATTTTTAGATTCTTCCTGATTGAGTTTTGGAATGTTGTATTTTTCTAGAAATTTTTCCATTTCCTCCAGGTAGTCTAGGTTGTTGGAGTAGAGCTGTCCATAGTATTTTTTTAACAATCATTTGTATTTTGTGGCGTCTGTTGTTATTTCTCCTCTATCGTTTCTGATTTCGTTTATTTGGGTCCTCTCTCTCTGCTTCTTGGTGAGTGTGGCTAGAGGTTTGTCAATCTTGTTTATCCTTTCAAAGAACCAGCTCTTGGTGTCATTGATTTTCTGTATTGTTTTTTTGGTCTCTATGTCATTTATTTCTGATTTAATCTTTATTATCTCCTTCCTTCTGCTCACTCTGGACTTTTCTTGTCACTCTCTTTCTAATTCTTTGAGTTGTAGAGTTATATGACTTACTACCATTTTTTCTTTTTTTTTGAGATAGGCCTGTAGAGCTATAAACTTCCCTCTCAGGACTACTTTCATTGTGTCCCATAGGTTTTGGATTGTTGTGTTTTCATTGTCATTAGTTTCCAGGATGTTTTTAATTTCTTCTTTGATCTCATTGGTAATCCAATCAATATTTAATAGCATGCTATTCAGCTTCCAGTGTTTGAGTATGTTGGGTTGTTTTTATAGTAGTTTATTTCTAATATTATGCCATCGTGGTCTGCGAAGATGCTTTTTATGATTTCAGTCATCTTGAATTTGGGGATACTTTGCTTGTGACCCAATATATGGTCTATTTTTGAATATGACTTATGAGCACATGAGTAGAATGTATATTCCCTGGCTTTGGGGTGAAGTGTTCTGAAGATGTCAATTAAGTCCATCTGATCTAGTGAGTCATTTAGGATTGCTGTATCTTTGCTGATTGTTTGTCTAGAGGACTTATCCAGTGCTGTCAGTGGTCTATTAAAGTCCCCTACTATGATTGTATTGTTGTCGATCTCTCCTTTGATATTGTCTAGGAGTTTTTTTATGAATTTGGTTGTTCCTGCATTGGGTGCATATATGTTTACCAGGGTTATATCCTCTTGTTGTATTGATCCCTTTAGTATTATGAAGTGGCCTTTCTTATCTCTTGTTATGGCCTTCACTTTGAGGTTGATTTTGTCCAATATAAGTATTGGTACCCCAGTTTTCTTTTCCTTTGCATTTGCCTGAAAGATATTTTTCCATCCTTTCACTTTCAGTCCGTGTGAGTCCCTTCTAATGAGGTGGGTTTCTTGTAGATAGCAGATGTATGGCTCATGTTTTTTTTTTTTTTTACCCATTCCACCACTTGATGTCTTTTGGTTGGAGCATTTAGTCCGTTTACGTTTAAAGTTATTATTGAAAGGTACTTGTTTGTAGCCATTTCTTTTTTTTTGTGTAGCTGTTTTCTTTCTGAGTTTTTTTATTTCTTATTTTTATATCAGTCCCTTTAGCATTCCTTTCAATGCTGGCTTGGTGGTGATAAACTCCCTTAGCCATTTATTTTTCTGTGAAGCTTCTTATTTCCCCTTCAAGTTTGAATGATAGCCTTGCTGGATAGAGTATTTTTGGATTCAGTCCTTTGCTTTGCATCACTTTGTAAATTTCCGTCCATTCTTTTCTGGCCTGATGTGTTTCTGTTGAGAAATCATTTGATAATCTAATGGGAGATCCCTTGTAAGTCATTTTCCGTCTCTCTCTTGCAGCCTGTAAAATTCTCTCTTTGTCCTGAACATTTGCCATGGTAATTATGATGTGTCTTGGTGTGGGTCTTTTCGGGTTCACCTTGTTTGGGACTCTCTGGGCTTGTGTGACTTTATTCTTCCCCACCTCAGGGAAGTTTTCTGATATTATTTCTTCAAATAGGTTTTCTAATCCTTGTTCTTCTTCCTGTTGTTCTGGTACCCCTATTATTCGTATGTTGTTTCGTTTCATGTTGTCCCAAATCTCCCTTAGGCTATTCTCCTGTCTTTTAATTTTTTTCTCCAATTGCAGTACATTTTGGGTGTGTTTTGCTTCCTTGTCTTCTAATTCACTAATTAGGTCCTCCGCTTCTCCTAATCTACTGTTGATACTTTCAATGGTGTTTTTTATTGCAGCTATATCACTCATCATGTCTTCTTGGGTCTTACTTAAGTTGTTGATTTTTTCATCTGTTTCTTATCGTTATTTCCATATGTTATTGATTTTTTCACCTGTTTCTTCTTGCTTCTTGCATGGATAGTTGACTTTTCCATCTGTTTCTTCTTGCTTCTTGTAGAAGTTGTTGATTTTTTCCTCCATCCAGTTTATGCACTCTAGGACCCTTATTCTGAATTCTTTTTCTGTCATGTTGCATGCCTCTGTATTAGCTGCTTTTCTGGAGAGTCCTCCTTCTCTTTCTTTTGGGGGTTTCTTTCTCTACCCATGTTTGATCTCACTGACATATCTAGACATTGAGTCGTTCAGTGGCTGCTCCCTGGGTGGCAGTGACTCCTTGGTCTGTGGTTGTTCTTCGGGTGGTTGCAGTAGCAGCTGCTCCTCAGTTGGCAGCAGCTCCTCTGGTGGGTGCTGTTCACAGCTGTGGTGGCTCTTGTGGCTGGTGGGGGGAGGCTTCACGTACAGCTCCTGTTCCTCAGCAGAGGAGGTGGTGCTCAGGAGGCTGCTTTTGCTTGGATCTGCAGCGTTGATTTAAAGGCACAAAAATACAACTCAACAAGGGACCACGTACCAGGCACTAAACACAAATATATTCACAATATTAATAACCCCAAATAAAGGTGACCACCCAAATTAAGAGAATTAGGGGATAAGGAAGAAGGAAGAGAAAAAGATAAAATACAAAAAAGAAAAGAAAAGTAGGGACCAAAAAAAGGAGTGCAAAAATGAAATTGGGAAAAAGGAGGGCGGAAAATAAAAGCGAGAAAAGAAAAGAAAAAAAAAAAGAGCGAAAAGAGAGAATGAAGTGGAAGGGGGAAGAGAATTTTTATATGCGGAAACTACCCCTATAGAACCGCCACTAATCCCAACAAATTCCAGCAACAGCTCCCTGGAGATGGATGCAAACTAGAAACAATAATATAACGATGAAAATAGAATGGAGGACACTAAATCAAAAATAAAAAAAAAATAAAATGTCCCTTTAAAAAATGGTAAAATGGTAGCAGTAATAATACTGGTTAAAAATAAGAAGGTCGTAATTAAAAGGGTAAAATCAGGTGATGGAAAAAGAAGGAAAAAAAAGAAAAGAAAAAAAAGAAAAAAATAGAAAAAATATAAGAAAAAAAATTGTTTTCTTAGTTAAAAGGTGAAAAAAGAAAAAAAAAATTGCAGTAGTGAAGGTCCTTAGGTTCTTCTATTCTTCAGTCTGGCTCGCCTTTAGTCCTGCCAGGTATTCAGGAGAGTGTTGAGTTTCCCTGCGATACACTGTTCCTCTGTGTTGTAAACCACAGTCCTTATTTTAAAGCAGGTCGTATTTGTTTCACAGACTGCCTTATTTTGTGTTTAGCAAAGAGTCAGTTTGTGGCTCAGCCTCAGGGTGGCAGTGTTCTGGGGTTGTCCTCTGAGGCTATACGGCTTCTTATCGCATTTAAAACTGATTTGGAGAGGTCAACTATACAGAGCTGGTTCCCTAATAGTTACCCGCTCTGTGTTGTTGCTGGAATGAAAATCCCTCTATAGGCCAGACCCTGTCAACTCCCAGGGATTGATCAGATTATTTTAATCCTTGATCTCATTCAGGGTGGCATCTGGGTGTGGCTGTGCTTCTTGCCTGGGGACTGGGGGGAGGAGTCTCACTCTCCGGAGAGAATGGATGCCCCAGTCCTGTGCTCAGGGGTGTCTCAGCGCTCAATTCGCTGCCACCTCTCCCGGCCCCCCTTCTCTCCTCAGTCTCTCCCCAGATTCCACTCCTCCACACCCTCTCCCTCTCTTCAGCACAGGTGTGTGTCTGTATCCAAAATATCTCATGAACAGGATTCAGTGAAAACAAACAAACACCGGCAACGGATACGGGGAAGGCTTGCTTTCTGTAAGCTCTTCTCTTACCGGCACTGCATGGTCTAGTCAGCTCTTCAGGCTGCCCCCTTTAGGCTCAGTCCTCTGTGATCACACAACCCAGCTCTCAAATCCCCCGGTGGCGCCAGGAATCCCGCGGATCTCCATCCCCCAGTCAGGGGCTATGCCTGTCCCAAGGGACACGGCTGTCTGCCACGTGGTCTCGATCCGACCCTCTGGGCTCAGAGGTCTGGCAAACTTTCCTGCCCAAATCCCTGTTTTTTTTTTTTTTTTTTTTTTTACCTTTCCAGGGGAGTTCTGCCCTTCCCGGCTGCAAACGGTCTCACCAGCTGAGCAATTTCGCCAATTAGGGTGGGTGTTATTAGTTTCAGCTGCTCACTCCATTTGCTCTGGTACATAACCTGGGACGCGTCTGCCTATATCGCCGCCATCTTCAGAATCCTGGATCTGTTTTTGTTCATCAGTTTATGTTGTTCATTATAATCCACAGATGAGTGAGGTCATGTGATATTTATCTTTCTCAGACTGACTGACTGGCTTTGCTTAGCATAATGCTCTCCAGCTCCATCTATGCTGTTGCACATTGTCAGTGTTCCTTCCTTTTTGCGGCAGCATACTATGCCAGTGTGTAGATGTACCACAGCTTTTTAACCCACTCATCTGCTGACCAGCACTTAGGCTGTTTCCAAATCTTAGTTATTGTAAATTGTGCTGCAGTGAAATAGAGGTGCATGTATCCTTTCTAATTGGTAATTCTAGGTTCCTGGGATATATTTCTAGAAGTGGGATCACTGGGTTAAATGGGAGTTCCGTTTTTAGTGCCTAGAGGAAACTGCATACTGTTTTCCATAGTGGCTGCACCAGTCTGCATTCACACCAGCAGTGAAGGAGGGTTCCTTTTTCTCCCCATCCTCACCAGCACTAGCCCTTTGTTGATTTGTTGATGATAGCCATTCTGACAGCTGTGGGGTGGTATCTCATTGTCCTTTTCATTTGCATCTCTCAGATGATTAGTGACTCTGAGCATGTGTCTCTTGGCCTTCCTTTAGTCATCTCTGGAAAAGTATCTTTTTAGGTCCATTGCCCATTTCTGTGATTGGGTTGTTTATCTTTCTTTTGTTAAGTTGTATGAGTTCCCTGTAAATGTTGGAGATGAAACCCTTATGTGAGAGAACGTTGGCAAATATGTTCTCCCATGCAGTGGCCTTTGTTGTCTTGTTGATGGTTTATTTTGCTATGAAGAAGCTTTTTATTTTGATGCCATCCCATTTTTTTATTTTAACTTTATTTTCCATTGTCCCAGGAGCTGGTTCGGTGAAGATATTGCTTCAGCATATGTCTGAGACTCTGCTTCCTGTGGCTTCCTCTAATATTTTTAGTTTCCCGTCTTATCTTTAAGTCCTTTATCCATTTTGAGTTCATTTTTTGTGTATGGTGCTAGTTGGTGGCCTAGTTTCATTTTCTGCACGTATCTGACCAAATTTCCCAGCACCATTTATTGAAGAGACTCTTTTGTCTCCATTGTATGTTTTTGCTTCCTTTATCAATATTAATTGAGGTTAGTGGTTTCGATTGATTTCTGGGTTCTCTATTCTATTCCATTGGCCTATACTTCTATTCTTGTGCCAGTGTCAGGCAGTTTTGAGAATGGTGGCTTTGTAAAACAGCTTGATATCTGGTACTGAGATCCCTCCTACTTTGTTCTTCTTTCTCAGGATCGCTGCAGCTATTTGAGGTTTGTTTGTTTTTTAAATATATTTTATTGGTTTTTTATAGAGAGTAAAGGAGAGGGATAGAGAGTTAGAAACATTGATGAGACAGAAACATGGATCAGCTGCCTCCTGCACACCCTCTACTGGGGATGTGCCCCCAACCAAGGTATATGCCCTTGATCAGAATTGAACCTGGCACCTTTCAGTCTGGAGGCCGACGCTCTATCCACTGAGCCAAACCTGTTCGGGTTCAGGGTCATTTTTTTTTTTTATTACAGATGGATTTTTGGAGAGTTCATTCTAGGTCTGTGAAATATGCTGTTGGTCTTTTAACGTGGAGTGTATTGAATCGATAGTTCATTTTGGGTAGTACAGCAATTTCCATGATGTTGATTCTACCAAGCCATTAACATGGCATGTTCTTTCATAAGTTTTGTCTTCCTCTATCTCTTTTTCAAAGTCTTGCAGTTTTCTGAATAGAGGTATTTTACCTTTGTAAAGAAGTTTATTCATAAGTATCTTAATTTTTTTGGTGGGATGATAAATGGGTTTGTTTTTCAAACTCTCTTTGTGTAAGTTCACTATTGGTGTATAAAATGCCATACATTTCTTGGTGTTAATTTTTTACTCTGTTACATTGCCAAATTCATTTATTAAGTTTACTAATTTTTTGAAGGAGTTTTTGGGGTTTTCTATGTGCAGTATCATGTCATCTGCAAATCATGACAATTTATTTGTTATTTTCCAATTTGGGAGCCATTTATTTCCTTTTCTTGTGTGATCACTGTGGCTAGCATTTCCAGTATCATTTTGTACAGAAGTGGTGTAAGCGAGCATCCCTGTCTTGTTCCTGTTCTTGAGGGAAATGGCTTTAGTTTTTGCCCATTGAGGATGATGTTGGCTGTAGGCTTTTAATATAAGGCTTTTATATGGGGAGGGATGATCCTTCTATTCCCACTTTGCTGAGTGTTTTTATCAGAAAAGGCTGTTGCACTTGGTCAAATGCCTTTTCTGCACCAAATGATATGATTGTGTTTTATTTGTCTCTCAATTTTTTTTATGTGATGTATCATGCTTATTGATTTGAGGATATTGTACCAGCCTTGCATCCCTGGGATAAATCCCACTTATTCTTGGTGTATGATCTTTCTAATGTAATGCTGGATCCAGTTTGCTAGAATTTAGTTGAGGATTGCATCATCACTGTTCAACTGGAATATTGTCTTGTAAGTCTCTTTCTTTGTGTTGTCTTTTTCTGGTTTTCGAATTAGGGTAATGCTGGCTTCATAAAAAGAGCTTGGAAGCGTGCCTTCCTCCTGAATTTTTCGAAAGAGTGTGAGAAGTATTGGTTTTACTTCTTCTTTGACTGTTTGGTAAAACTCCCCTGTGAAGCCATCTGGTCCAGGGCTTTTGTTTTCTGAAAGCTTTTTGATTACTGTTTCAATTTTATCACTAGTTTTCGGCTTGTTCATGTTGTTTGCTTTTTTCTGATTTTGTATTGGAAGCTTGTATTTTTCTAGGTATATGTCTATTTTGTCCAGATTGATGAGGGATGTTTAATGAACCAAAGACGCAGAGGTAAGATGGCCATATAGGATGATTGATGCCAGACAGAGGTCTACAGCTCGCTTAGGCATGTAGCAACCTTTGCACTCTCACCATTGCTTTTATTGAGGTTTGGTACAAGGTTAGTGAATCAGCAGTTAATCAATTAAATCTTGTTTTGTTCTATATTATTACAATAGCTTATTGAGGACAACTTGCAGCTGTGCCCTCCCTTTCTGTTCTACACCCATGACTATTTAATCCTAGCCTTTCTCATTGAGGAAAAATGTTCCTGGAACTCAAGATTGTGTGCAGTGTTGACCCAGCGTGACTCGCTTGCAAGTCATGCTGTGCTCCTGATAGAACATTCACTTCTTCTTGGCAGGACTTCAGATCCTTGTTTACAAATGTCCTGCTACAAATCCCCTTTTTTTTTTCTTGCTTCATTTATTGGAGCATCAGTGAAATCACAGCTGTTTTTCTCTTAATTAGTTGCTTGGTTTTCCCGAGTACTTGGAAGACTAAATATAAAATGATACAGAGATAGAGTATTAATAATAGTATTCCAGCAGGAGCTCCTAAAGTAGCTTGTAAATGGGGTATAGGATTTAATTGTTGCAATTCCTTAACCATATTTTTAAGACTTTTTTCCCAGATAATTTATGCAATTTCTTTTGAAATATTTTTTGTATATGAGATTGTAAATTTAGAATTTCTTTTGTTAGATTTTTATGATTGAACATATGTTTTTTAACCTTTTCCCATGGAAACAGACTTTCATTCTAAGGTACAGGAGTAATGCAAATTGATGAATAATTCTAGTTATATTTCATATGCATTTGTCTTTGCAGACTTACAATTTGATCATCTATCATTAATAAAAATGGTAATCGAACACAGGCTTGTGCAAAGGCAGTTTTGTTAGCATAAAATTGTAAGGTGTAATTACCAGAGTTATTTTTATAGATTTGCTTATTTTATGCAAACATATGCTTTCAAAGAGTGTAAGGCAGACCCCAGTTTCCATAAGTCAGATTCAACAGGATGTCCTTCTTGATGAGGTGTTGGGGGAGCAAATCCTCCATCATGCCATATGATGCTCACATTCGCTTGCGTGGATATGGACTTGTTCTCTCCTTTATGCCATCTTAGATCAGCTCCATTGGCTTTGGAATGGGCAGAACCTGAAGGGCTCCAATCAGTGACGCTTCCATAGGAAGTATTAGATAAAACCCAAACTGTCTCTCCTCTACAGGATTCCCAATGGACCCAATCAGACAAGTGTGTAAACGTAGGAACATGACATGGTGGAAGTAATGGAGGTGTACTGTTGTTATCCCAACTAACATTTTTAAACCAATGGGCACTCAGAAGGATCAAATGCCTGTTTTTTGTTGCAGTAATAGTGTTTTCAAAATGTTCAGCAGGGCTTGTGCCTGTATTGTTGAACAATGGTCTCCTTGACCTAAGCATATTGACACTCGCTGAGTTCCAGTGGTATGATTTTCTATGACTCTACCTTCCTCTTCTTGTTTTAATGGACCTCGGTCATCATAAGGTCCGGGTATCCAATTTGAGTCATTAATATAAATTCGAACCTTTGAATCCAACCAAGAAACACCTCTATTCAGTGGGGGATTAGGACTGTAAGCCCAGTATATATGATTCTTAGCATTTACCTGAGTGGTTATTAGTGCAAGTATAGCAAGGAACCAGGTCAATGGCGTCACTTCTTTACCATGATGCCAAACCAGTTGTTCTCCCTCTTTCGTAAGATTCTTCACCTGACCCCAGGTTGGTACAGATGAATGTTGCGTTGAGCTTAGAGCTTTGCGGGTTGGAGACCCCATCAGCGTCATCTCTGAGAAATCCTTAGTCAGGGCACTTAAGTAGAACTTCCATTTGGTTCCCATGTCTCCGCTGAAGACGCCTCTCAGGAACCCAGAACTTTTCTTTACCTGTGGAAATATAAGCATATCCTCGCCCCCATCGTAGAACCCATGCAGGATCCCACGACTGAGAGGACTCATTATGATAAAACACAGGTTGATTGAATTCTTGTGAAACATCCTTTACCCAATGTCGCTGAGCAGCAGTAATGTCAGTCTCATCTTGATTTAAAAAAATTAATGTAAATAGAGCTGTTAATAGTCTTCATTTAGGGGATTCTCCCTGTTTTTGTTTTTTGACCATTTCCTTTAAGGTGTGATTTTGTCTTTCAATAATAGCTGGTCCTGTATTGTTACAAGGGATGCCAGTGATGTGAGTGATATGGTGAAATTGAAACAAATGTTTGACATTTTGTAGATAGATATGCAGAACCATTATCAGTGTTAATATTTTGAGGTATTTCCATTACTGCAAAAGCTTTTAGTAAGTGAGTAATTACTGCATATTGAGAATCAGTGACAATATTTACAGCTTGAGGAAAATGTTGTAGTAATAAAACAATGGCATATAGTTCTGCACATTGTACTGAAGTGTATGGAGACTGAATTACCTTTGTTAGCTGTTGAAAATGAAAACCAGCTATTCCTAGCTTGTTTGCATTGGTATAAACAGTAGGGCCTTGAATTGGTTCATTAGCTATAAAATGATGCGGCCATATTCATTCAGTTTTCTTAAGAAATTGTCACCTTTTATTTGTAGGATAATGATTATGTATTTTCTCTAAAAATGAGCACAAGCAGTTTGCTAATTATCACATATTCGAAACAATTTTTGAATTTTTTTGACAGTAAAAGGTACTATAATTTCTTCTGGATCTAAACCACATAATGGTCTTAATCTTAATCTCCCCTTGTAAATAATTTGGCAAATTGTTTGAATATAAGTCTGGGGTTTTTTTTGCTGTGATTTATGAGGCAAGAAAATCTATTCAATAACATTACTATCTTGAACAAGTAACCCTGTATGAGAATGCTCAGTGTGGAAAACTAATAATTTAAAATTGTCTATGGAGAGAATTCTATTTAATTGTGTTTGTTGTATATGCTGTTCTATCCAAGTTAATTATTTTTCTGCAGCAGGGATTAAAACATGTGGGCTATTTAATTCAGGTGGCCCCTTTAGGATTTGAAATAAATTAGTCAATTGATATGTAGGTATATCAAGACTGGGTCTCAACCAACTAATGTCTCCTAATAACTTTTGAAAATCATTTAGAGTCTCTAAACTATCTCTTCTAATTTGAACCTTCTGTGGAATAATGGAGACATCTGTTAATTTTTGCGCAAGTTATTTCCATGGCTCCTGCCATTGTTTCTTTTCTGGGGATACTTCTAATCTATAGTCTTAGAATTTTTCAAGGAGGTATTGGTAAATCTCCTGTAATTGTGATTGAATTTCAGAAGCTATTAAAATATCATGTATATAATGATAAATTAGAGTATTGGGAAATCTTTTTTTTGACTATTTCTAAAGGTTGAGGCACATATGCCTTTCATATAGTGGGACTGTTGAACATTTCTTGTGGTAAGACTTTCTATTGATACCGTTGAGTTGGTTGAGCTTGATTTAAAGCCGGGACAGTAAATGCAAATTTCTCATCGTCTTGAGGTTGTAAAGAAATAGTGAAGAAATAATCTTCATGACTCTTCCTGAGAGAGCCTTTCTAATTGCAATTGTTAATCTTTTTTTAAAAATATATTTTATTGATTTTTTACAGAGAGGGAGGGAGAGGGATAGAGTGCTAGAAACTTGATGAGAGAGAAACATCGATCAGCTGCCTCCTGCATATCTACTGGGGATGTGCCCACAACCTTGGTACATGCCCTTGACCAGAATCGAACTTGGGACCTTTCAGTCTGCAGGCCGACACTCTATCCACTGAGCCAAACCGGTTTCAGCTGCTATTGTTAATCTTGACAGAAAGTCAGTGTAAGGCTCCCCTGCTTGTTGAGTAATTTTAGTAAAAGCAGAAGATGCCTTTCCAGGTGTATCCACTCTCTGCCAAGCTCTTAAACAACATAATTTATCTGAGTGATATGCAAATCTGAAAAAGTTGCCTGTGCTTGCAATTGCCCATGCTGTCCAGACCCAATTAATTCCTGAAATGTTGGTCCTGGAGGCTGTTTTGCTGCATTTTCTCTAGCCATAACGTCAGCTTCCTCTCTCCACCATGTTTTAAATTGTAAATATATTCCTGGATCCAGTACAGTTTAGGTCAAAGCTTCCCAATCTAGGGGAATTAGCAAAAATTCCGAGGCATAACTAGTAAGTAATCCCATCACAAACGGGGAATGCATGCCATAAGAATTAATTGCCTCTTTTAAACTTTTGAGAGGTTTAAACTCATGAGGACTGAGGACTATGAGCCACATTAGCATAACCATTTGGATATTGGGGATATTATTGCAGATCCTGTGGCATTGGCTGCCGCTGTATCAGAAATGCAAGGAAATCATTATCTCTTCTCTCCATGTGGGAGGAACAATCTCATCTCCAGGTTCTGAATCAAATAATATTTTGTTTATTTCAGTAGGCAAGGGCAGCTGGAATTGCCTATGTGCCCCTGTGGAATAATGTGGTGGGTCTGGAAGAGGAGCCGAGGGAGTTACTCCGGGCTCCTCTGACAGTGGCTGTTGAACTGGAAAAGCATTTTTGATTAATTCCTGTAACTTATTAGTGGGTTTAACATGAGGCGGTGGGATACCACATATTAAAGCCTTCGTATGAATCAGCAAATCTTTTAAGAACTCTTGTTCGTCATCCCTTGTTTTGATTTTCTTTTTTAATCTCCTCTGTTCGCTACCACTTGAATCAGTGCTATTAGTTTCACTTTCTGACAAATCCTTGATGCCCTCTTTATCAGTCTCTTCTATATCTTCATATCCCTTCAACTTCCGTTCAAAATCTTTCCTTTTTTGGTCCGTATTATTCTCATGAGTCCGTATTATTTCATGGCAAAGAAGGCATGTCTTTATCAGTTTCACAAGCAGAGTAAGAACAAGAGCTAGTAACTTTAATTGGAGTAGCTTTATAATCTGATTTTGACTGCAAAGATTTAAGAGCCATAGTAATCAAAGTACACAAGGACCAAACTTCCTGTCCTATAGGATCTCCATTCTGATGAGTGTGACGTAGCGCATGAACCTTTAGATTTAACTGATTTCTGCCTGTCAGCTCAAACCAATAACAATGCCTTTTTATTTCTCTAGCTAATTTCCTAAAAGTGTCTTGAGACACACTAACCCCAGTGCTTTAAAGCACTGAACGCAGCAGAGTCATATATTGACTCTCTGCTGTTGGGGAGTTCCCCAATGCGCTGCCTGGCTTGCCGAAAGTTTTGCATATACCATTGCAGACTTTTTGCCTTTCAGTCCTGTGCGTTCCCAGTACTTACCTTAAGGTCCCTATTTGGGCGCCAAGTGTTGAGGGATGTTTACTGAACCAAAGACACAGAGGTAAGATGAGCACTCAGGATGATTGATGCTGGACAGAGGGCTACAGCTCGCTCAGGCATGCAGCAAACCTTGCACTCTCACCATCGTTTTTATTGGGGTTTGGTATAAGGTCATGTGTCAGCAGTTAATCAATTAAATCTTGTTTTGTGCCCTGACTGGTTTGGCTCAGTGGATAGAGCTTCAGCCTGTGGACCCAAGTGTCCCAGGTTAGATTCCGGTCAAGGGCATGTGCCCTGGTTGCGGGCACATCCCCAATAGGGAATGTGCAGGAGGCAGCTAATTGATGTTTCTCTCTCATCGATCTATCTCTCTCCCTTCCTCTCTGTAAAAAATCAATAAAAAATAAATTAAAAAAATAAATCTTGTTTTGTTCTATATTACTAGAGGCCCGGTGCACAAAATTCATGCACTCAGCGGGGAAAGTCCTCAGCCTGGCCTGTGCCCTCTCGCAGTCCAGGAGCCCTCAGTGGATGTCCAACTGATGGCTTAGGCCCGCTCCCCATGTGAGAGGCTCCTGCCACCACCGCTGCACTTGGCAGCAATGAGCTGGGCTCAGGGCTTCTGGCTGAGTGGCATTCCCCCTGTGGAAGCGCACTGACCACCAGGGAAAGCTCCTGCGTTGGGTTTCTGCCCCCTGGTGGTCAGTGAATATCATAGCAATCGGTCGTTCTGCTTCTTGGTCAATTTGCATATTAGCCTTTTATTATATAGGATTACTATAGCATATTGAAGACAACTTGCAGCTGTGCCCTCCCTTTCTGTTTTACACCTACAACTATTTAATCTGAGTCTTTCTCAGGGACGTAAATGTTCTTGGAACTCAAGATTGTGTGCAATGTTGACCCAGCGTGACTCGCTTACAATTCTCGCTGTGCTCCTGATAGAACATTCGCTTCTTCTTGGCAGGACATCAGACCCTTGTTTACAAATGTCCAGCTACACAGGTTGTCCAGTTTGTTGGAGTAGAGTTGTTTGTTGTAATTTTTTACAATCCTTTGTATATCTGTGGGGTCATTTGTTACTTCACCTCTTTCATTTATAATTTTGTTTATTTGGGTCATCTCTTTTTGTTTTTGTTGAGCCTGGCTAGCAGTTCATGATTGTTGGTATCCTTTCAAAGAACCAGCTCCTGGTTTCATTGATCTTTTATATTTTTTTGGTCTCTTTGTTGTTCCTTTCTGCTCTGATCTTTATTATCTACTTCCTTCTGAGTACTTTGGGCATTTCTTGTTGCTTTCTTTCTAATTGATTAAGTTGCAAGGTTAGATACTTCATTACCATTTTTTTCTTGTTTTTGGAGGTAGGCCTGTAGAGCTATGAACTTGCCTCTCAGGGCTGCTTTCATTGTGTCCCATAGATTTTAGGATTGTGTGTTTTAATTGTCACTTGTTTCCAGGATGCTTTTCATTTCTTCTTTGATCTCTTTGATAACCCAACCATTGTTTAATAGCATGCTATTTAGCCCCCAAGTGTTTGATTTTTTCATTGTTTTTATTGCAGTGGATTTCTAGTTTTATGCCATTGTGACCTGAGAAGATGCTTATTATGATTTCTATGCTCTTGAATTTGAAGAGATGTTGCGTGTCCTAATCTGTAGTCTGTGTTTGAAAAGATCCCATGTGCACTGGAGAAGAATGTATATTTGGTAGCTTTGTGATGAAATGTTCTGAAGATGTCAAGTCCATCTGAACTGGAGAGTCATTTAGGATTGCTGTTTCTTTGGAGTTTTTTTGTTTAGAGGATTTATCCAGTGGTGTCAATGGGGTATTAAAATCTCCAACTATGACTATATTGCTATCTGTCCCTTAATACCTTCCAGAAGTGTGTATTTTATGTATTTGGGTGCCCCTGTATTGGGTGCATATATGTTTACCAGAGTTATATCTTCTTGTTGAATTGCCCCCTTTAGTATTATGTAGTGGCCTTCCTTGTCTCTTGTTATGGCCTTCACTTTGAGTTCTATTTTGTCAGGTATAAGTATTGCCATCCCAGCTTTTTTCTCATTTCCATTTATCTGAAACACTTTTATTTTCCATCCCTTCACTATCAGTCTGTGTGAATCCTTAGCTCCGAGGTGGGTCTCTTACAGACTGCAAATATATGGGTCATGTTTTCTTATCTATTCACCTACCTTATGTCTTTTGATTGAAGCATTTAATCCATTTGCATTTAATGTTGTTATTGATATGTACTTGTTTGTCATCATTTTTATTCTTATATATTTGTTTCATCTTGCCTTTCTGCTTCTTCTTTTTACAGCAGTCCTTTTAGCATTTCTTGCATTGCTGGCTTGGTGTTAATAAACTCTCTTAGCCCTTTTTTGTCTGTGAATATCCAGATTCCATCTTCAATTTTGAATGGTAGACTTGCTGGGTATGTATTCAGTCCCTTGTTTCACATCACTTTGTATATTTTATTCCATCCCCTTCTGGCCTGGTGTGTTTCTATTGAGAAATCAGTTGATATTCTAATGGGAGATCCCTTGTAGGTAACTTTCTCTGTCTCTCTCTAATGGCCTTTATGATTCTTAGTTTGGCATTGATGTTTAATTATGATGGGTCTTAGTGTTGGGATGGGGGAAGTCCACATTTCTACTGCTGGGGCTGTGCAGCCTTGTTTGGATATGAGCACGCCCAGCTGGGGCTCAGAGTGGCATCAGGAGCTGCTGTTAGGGGCAGCAGTCTCAGTAGCCCTGTGTGCTGAAAAGACGCAACTGCGGTGTCCAGAAGTCAGCTATAGGAAGGGGTATATCCCAGTTTTTGCTGCCTTGTGGTCTTGGTTGAAATTGTGCGTGCCCAGCAGGGGCTCACAGAGTCACCCAGGAAATGTCTGTTGGGGTGGTTGGGCTCAGGCGGCCTGGACACTGGAAAGGTGCAACTGTGGTGTCCAGAGTTCTGCAGCTGTTGGGTGGGAAGACTCAGTTTTTGCTGCGGTGTCCGTGGTTGGATATGCACGTCCAGTGGAGGCTAACAGGGGCAACTGAGGTACATTTGTCAGTGCGGTGCACTGACGCAAACTGAAAGGCCCTGGCTCTGAAGCCACACGACTGAGGTGTCTGTGGACAGGTATCCAGGGAGAGGGAATTTAGAATTTCTACTGCTGGAGCAGTGCGCCCTTGTTTGGCTAAGAGTGTGCCCAGCAGGTGCTCTCAGCAGCACCCAGGAGAGGCCTGTGGAGGGAGGGCTCAGGAGGCCTGCACTCAGGCAAAGTGCAACTGTGGTGTCCAGATATCTGCTGCTGGGGTGGGGCGATGTCTCACATACTGTTCTGGGAGGCCAGTACCTTTGGACGTGGAGGTCCTAGGGTCTACTGGTCTTTGGGTGGGGCAGCAGGATTTGGGCTGGCATGGCTGCCGGGTTGTGGGCAGTGTTTAAGGCCTGTGTTGGCAGTAGTGTTTATGAGTTCCTACAAGAGGCTGCTCCCCACTTCCAGATGGTGTGGAATGTCCACAGAGGTGGTAGGTGCTCCCTGTCCAGGAGAACTCGTTCTGCCAGGCTCTGATACTCCTGCCATATTTAACTGTCCCTGACACACACACACACACACACACACACACACACACACACACACATCCAAACACTCTCCTTTCCCCTGTCACTCACATCACCTTTTTCCCCTCTGTCCTGCCAGCCGCCACCTACTCAAGTAATCTGGGTTTCTTTTCTTTTCATCCATTTGACAGAAAGAGAGGAGTGGGGGAGAGACAGGAGAGAAATACTGTTGACTCCTGTACGTGCCCCGACCCTGTGCCCTTCTACTAGTAGGACGATGCCCAACCAGCCAGGGCACATCTCCAGTTTTCAGATTCCTCCACGGTGTTCTAAAAGATTGTCACAGGAGCCCATGGCTTCCTACGTACATGCGTTAACATGGTGTTTCCTTATTTGGGGACCATTTGGTTCTTACTCTGACCTGGGTTGACACAGGTGACTGAGACCATGGACCACCAGGGCAACCAAGTACTGGCGGGCGTGAGGCCATTCTGAGCTGAGCCAGCATGGAAGGAAGACATCTTCAGGTGTGCTGGTTACGGGAGCCTCCTTGAGTGTCTAGAGAAGCCCTGCACCTCTTCCATTCTCATCATTAGGGAAAGAGGTGGGATCTGCATCCTCAGGCTCCTCCTGGGGGAGCAGAAACAGGAGCAGCCGTTGTATTATCAGGTCATGTCCTCCAAAACTCATTTGTTCTCCTGTGTTTTCATGGGGTAAAAGAGAGCGAGCGTGAGACAAGAAGCTGTAGTGTGTTAGGGACCCCTTGTTCAGCAACTCTGCTCAGAGCAGGGCTGGCATGAGAGCCCACAGACTGACTTAACTGGTGTTTGGTGACAGGTAAGTTTTGGTCTCTTCCCCTGAGCTTGCACCACTGAGGGTAAGGGATGGTTCTTGAAACAAAGTAACAGTAGTGCACCACCTGCCCCCTGGCTACAGCCCAAGGAGGTCAGGGAGGCCTGGGAGCTACAGAATGGGGATGGAGAGACCTCGCCCTCATGCATTGGGACTATCAGGCCTCACACAGATGCTGCTGGTACTAAGGTCACCTGGTGGTAACCCCTCGTGTTACTAGTGTCTCAGCCACATTGAGAGTGGCTATTTAAGGACATACTGGTCGCAGGACCCTGAGAGGAGAGATCAAGGCCATGACTCCAGAGTAGTTTGGGCTCGGAGAATTGTCAGCCCTGGGCTGCCGGAAGGTGCCCTCCTTAGTATAATCCACCTGTGCAGAGGATGAGGCGGCGAGGCATAGCGGAGCTCAGGCCAAGAGGGAGACACCCTGGAGCTATGCCTCCTGTGGCCCCAGCGCTGAGCTGGGTTCCCCACCCCTTTCTTTCCCTCTACCTCAGCTGTTGGAGGGGCCTCCATGCACAACTGCTACCCAGATCTTGTGGGTGGCACCTCATCAGTAAATTTACATACTCTCGGGTCATTCCTAGTTCTACCTGAGAATATCAAACCATCACCTACCCTATCCTCCTGAAGACCTGACTGGGTCCCTACACCATGGCTGAGCACAGACCTGCCGAGCACCTGGATTGTGGCGGGTGATTGTCACCTAAATGGGTACTCCTGCTCTCTGCCCATGACCCTGATTGTGTCCACCGCTGCCACACAGAGAGTGGCATGTTCCCATTCACTGGTGACTTCTCTAGGCATACTCCCATCGGGCTGGCCCAGGTGATGGCCATGGGAGCCGTACATCAGGAACCAGGGCCTTGTTCTTTTGTCACCATCCCATGACTCACTCAGAGATACGAGTGCAGGTGACTGATTCAGGCCTCAGTTACTGCACATGGAGAAGGTAGTCAGTTGATGGCCCCGGCCAAGGTCCCTTGTCTGGAGAGAGAAGTAATGAGACTTGGAAAGTGAAATGCTTCCATAATTTCTTAAATTCTGCCAAACATGAGGAATTACTTTTACTCATCATCGTGACTCAGAAACCAGCTTCTGTTTCACAACGGCCAGCTCCCAGAGAAGTGTAAATGAGCAACATGGTTTTGACCAAAAAAAGGATGGAGAGGTCCCAGGGTAAGCCATGAGGCCAAAGAGCTTCACACTAAAGGAACTCTCCCAGAGACATGTGCCCACCTAGGCAGCAGAAAGGAATGGGACCTTGGAAGCTTATCCAAACCTAGAAAGAATGTGACAGTTGACCAGGGCATGGAAAAGACTCTCACTCTGTGTGGAAAGTTGTATGAGCAGAAGACCCGCAAGCCATGTTTAAACTACTCAGGAAATAGTTTGCAAAGCGCATGTCACTTTTTAATTCTCAAATATTTAAAATCACAGGGTGCTAAGTAGTGATTTTAAAACTTTATTTATTTGCATGTATGGTATGTTTCTAACAGAGTTTTTTATGTTGTGATAAAAATTTGTAATGGCCATTGAAAAATGACAACTTTTCCTATGGTTATTAGGATTGCTGGGCAGGTTATACCTGGAGGTACCATTCTGTGAGGCATGCTCTACAGGGCAAAGCAAGACCAGCTGGTGATTTACACATTTTCCTGCCCAGTTGTTTTGTTTTTTCATTTCTCTACTCAGACAAGTGAGGGTCCGTGCCTCAGAGATACTCTGAGGAAGACCGTGACATTCTCATGAAGTGTCCCTGCAGGTCACCCGGAATAGCAGTGAATGCACCTTAGGCAGTCAGTGACTGTTCTTGAGTAAATCATGTATTGAAGAGAGAGAGGAGAGGAGTCTGTCTTTGGCGGGCGAGGATCGGCCGATCCGTGGACATCCCTGAGAACATGTCCACTCTGTGCCATTGCGTCCTGCCAGCCCTCCTACAGCGTCCTTGGCATTCAATGGCTAGACCCAGGCATGTCCTGGATGTGAGGGATGTTCTCCTTGGGGAGCAAGAAAGAGGGGCAATCGTTGTTTAGGTCTAGATGTCATTGGGTCTGAAGTGAAACCAGGTATTCTTGGGCAGAGGCAGGGCAGGTAGTGCCAGCAGAGACTTGTGAGTTTGAAAAAGGCACAGAGGACAAAATAGGTCAGTGTAGGAAGAGGTCTGACTGCAGAGGTAAAGAAGCCGCTGGAAGGGTATCTGCTCAAAGGCTGGGTTAAGAGATTGGACGATGGGAAAGCCCATGCATGAGGACTGGTCCCCAGGGCCTCTGAAGGCCCACAGAGGCAGGGCTTGCTGTGGAACCCAGGAAGGGCATCGTCCTGCCTCTTTGGTGCCTCTTTGGATCCAGAAAGGCAGCTGGGATGTTGATTTTCCTTCTGTACACTGTAGCTTGTCACGTTCTCCAAAACAGCACAGAGGAATTGGGGAGAACTCCTGATTTCTGTTGTCAGTAGGTGTCCCCAGCATCAGGTTCCTGATGGGCTGACTGACATTCCAGGGATGCATAAAGAGGGTCCCAGACTTGGAGCATCTTCTAAGAACTCCTTTCTTAAAAAGAGGTCACAAGGGCAGATGACCTGGGATCACAGTAGCAATTTTGTGATTGGAGAAGGCGGTTGCACAGGACGGCACTTCTCATGGGCTGAGAGGCTACTGTGTCCTGTACATAAGTGAGTGCCATGATGACCCTGCAGGTGGCAGGTGACCAGGATGTGGTGAAAACATCCCCCAAATTCATGTGTGGGTGCTGGGAGTCAGCGGAGCCTGTCCAATACTGGGCATGAAGTTCTCCTGCCCCCAGTGCCACAGCACATGCCCTGGGAAAGCAGGCTCCGTATGGGGGGGGGGGTGGATAGAGGAGTATTTCTTGCTCATGAAGAAGGCATGTTCGCTCACACTTTGTTTCTAGGTCATTCTATGTGGTCCCTCCTGCCTCCTTGTATCTCCTGGACACTGGGATCTCATAGAAGCTGCCTGAGCTTGGGCTCCTCCAATTTTCCAGTTTCTGCCTGGTGCATGTAATGTTTGTGTTAAAGAGAAAATCTCACCCCAGGTGGCACCTCTCCAGCATTAAGTCCATGATACCAAGTCTAGACTCAATTGCTGACCTCATTTCAGTTTGAACCACTTCCAGAAACCTCATCAGCCAGTCTGGAATTTTCAGGTCAACACCACTGTGTTAATCTGTCACGTGGTCCCTCTGCCTGGAATATGAAAGTTGTTTGGGCATCACAATGCAGGGGGTACAGAAGAGCCTACAGAAAAGTTGCTCCGCTCTGCCTCTGTCTCTCTCTCTCTCTCCCTCTCCCCCCTCCCCCCCCCCGCCCTCTGGCTCTCTCTCTGTCTGTGTCTCCCTGGATTTCAAAAGATCCAATGTGTGACTCAGTACAGCATGGGGATATCCCAAACTATGGCAGATCCTTACATGCCAAGTACAGCTTCAAATCTTCTGAAGGGGAAGGTGTATCTGTGCACTGTGCTTAATCCAGACTGAGGACATCTTCCCTCACAATCTGAGAGAGAGTTGTAGGCCTGGGCCCAGAAGGAGCTTTCTGAAGCCAAATTTGCATGGATTATTCCCTGGGGTTGAGCAAACATTAGTTATTTATACAGACTTTGGCAGTCATGTTTAGGGCCCCGGCCCCTGGAACTTGGCTGGGAATAACCTGTTGCCTGTGAAAGGTTGGGATGTAGAATAGGATTCCTGAGCTAAAATGAATGCCTTCTGTAGCAGCTCCTTGGTAAGGATACACAGGTATTTTGGCCCACATTTATTTTTCACTGTGCCTCCAAGATTCCAAAGAGCCACGACTCTCAGCCCTCAGTGGCTTTCAGAATTGGATAAGTCACATCCCAGGTTCAGCTGCCACACCCCTCCTCTGGCCTCACCACAACCCATATTTTCACATTTAATTTTCTCAAGCCAGGTTGCTGAGCTGATCTGGTTCTTCTGAGACGAAATACCCTTTACCTCCACAGAGGAAGGGTGACAGAATCTCCTGCCTATACCCCCCGTCAGCTTGGGTTTAAGGGATCCACCCAGTTTCCTTCTTCACCGCTAGCCTTTTAAGTTCTCAAGTTGATGCAGTCAGTGTCTTTGAGTTTCCCCAATGTTCACCTTGTCCTGGGTAATTTCCTTTGTCCCATTCCAAACGTGCAGCCCCTCCCTTCTCCTGATCAATCCCTAGATGTGATTTTGGCCTGACCTCCTCTGGGGAAGGCTTGCTCCTCAAAATCTGGAAGACCAACTGTCCCTCTGTTACTCTTTGAATGGGTACGGGATTTGCAATTGTAGGTAACATCAAGTCTCAGGGGCTGTTTGGTACTCAATACAGTTGCATTGAAATTCTTTCGCTCTTCAGATGATACACTGTCTCCCTAAAGGTGTGTTAACGGGAACATTAGGGAATTTTGATGTGGCACCAACACCCACATCAAGTCTACTTCCAGGATGGTTTCCTTTTCTTTTCCTATCATGAATGGACCTAGGGTTCAGTTGGAGTTGTGGAGAGTGCAAAACCCCATCAGGATTAAATGCCTGGAGATCCAGGGCTAAGGTTTTGCTCTCAGGTGGAAGTAGCCATTTCAGCTAGGACCTCAAAAGGAAGGTGTGGTCAGATGGGGCATAATGGCTTCTGAGGAGGCCGAGGAGGGAACAGAATCTAGAGCGTGAGAGTCAATGTCCAGCTCTGAGCACAGGGCTCCCTGCACCATGCTGCTCTGGTGAGTCAGGAGCCTAAGGTGGTCCCCAAGGACCTGCAGGCCAAGAACCCAGAGATTTGTCCTTTCTTCCATACAAGTGAGCAGACTTTGCCTTTGCCTCTGGATGCAGGTTTGCCTTAATCTAAAATGTTTTGATTTCTGTTTTGGCGTTTGCCATTCATAGAGGTTCAAAGGGTAAGTTTTCGCTGTGTCTGAAAGTCAAGTATTGCTAAGGAACCTATTGTAGGCCAAAGTGGCAAAATCCTTTTTGTAGTTTTTAGCGGCTGGGCTGTCTGTGTGAAAACAGGTCTTAATGAAAGTCTTTCATAACAGCCAATTGATGTTTAGAAAGAGAGGAAGGGAGTGGGCGGAGAGAGAGAGAGAAACATTGATGTGAGAAACATCCATCAGCTGGCTCCTGCCCACCCCCTACGGGGGTTAGGAATGGAGCCCTCAAGTGACCTTTGGCGGGCAGGGGAGGATGCTCAACACACTGAGCAACACTGACCAGGCTTGCAGTCTCTTATTGTGAGGAGCCTTAGTTGTGACATGTGAGCCATCTGTTGTCATTTATAAAGTGGGCATTCTAATATTCAGAGAAGGGACACACAGTAAAATGTACATGTTGGAATTAATCATTATTTTTCTCACCTCCAGCTCCCCCTTGCTTCAGGAAACGTTTGTGCTGCTTTTATATTCCTCATTTAAAATGTGTCAAAGGCCTCAATGGTACCCATTGTGTGGGTGTTCCTTAATCTTCCCCATCTATTTTATTTCCTGGAACTTAGCAAGAGGCAGTCCTGGGCCACGGGCTGCTCCCTACTCCAGGTGTTTTCAGTCCTTCAGTGATCCTCAGAAACGTTTTCCCTGAAAAGGGTGGGATCATCTCTCTGGTTTCCCAGTACTCACTGCACAGCAGAATTCCAGCTAGCCAGTGGGTAGATGTGGGAGGTGTCCAGTGGTCATCTCACCCCTCCTTGGTGCCTGGTTCTTGTCCTGCCAGTGGCAGAGGAGAGGCAGGGCTGAGTGGCTTTGAGATTCTAAGCAGAAAACGGGGTTGGGGTAATTTGGGGGGCGCTCCAGTTGTTGCTGAAGGAGTGCCTTTGGCCCTCAGCTGGTCCCTCTGAAGGGAGAAGGACCGGGTTTGCTCATGCTCAGCCTGACAAGATGCCTTGCTCCCGACTGTCTCCCATGATCTCTTTCATAGCAGCTTCATGGGGATGAGCCTCCCAGCTCCACGCAGACTCCTGGAACTGGCATGTCAGAGCCTGCTGCGGGATGAAGCCTCGGCCATCGCTGCTCTGGAGTGGCTTCCTATGGAGCTCTTCCCACCTCTGTTCATGGCAGCCTTCGCTGGGAAGCACAGCAGAGTCCTGAAGGCCATGGTGCAGGCTTGGCCCTTCCCCTGCCTCCCTCTGGGGGCCCTGATGAACCATCGGCAGCCTTACCAGGATATCTTGCAGGCTGTGCTCGAGGGACTCGATGCCCTGCTTGCCCAGGACACTCGACACAGGTATGGGGGATTCAGTTGCCTGGTAGCACCCTGGGGATCTGAGCAGTTACAGCTGGGATCCGGGAGTGTGCAGGGCCAAAGGGAGAACTGAGGCAGGCCTTGGAGCCACTGCTGGGGTCATTCTGAGAACAGGCTTCAGATACATAAGGCTGATGAAAATGCCCAGGGTGACCGAAGGGACACGAGCCCACTCCTTCCTGGTGGCACCTAAATGTACCAGGAATGGGGACCATGAAGGATCCCAGTCGCACCAGGAGCAGCTGATTCCTGGGGCATTGAGTCAAAGTCCAGTCAGGTGTCTGGCCCAGCTGCCCAGATTCCTAGACTCATGGTCTTATTCCTTGTTATCATAATGCACCCCAGCATAACTCCTATTTTCTCCACAGGAGATGGAAACTGCAGGTGCTTAATTTACAGAAGAGAGTTCATCAGGAGTTCTGGATCGTGTGGGCCGGAACCAGAGCCCATCTGTGCTCACTGCTGGAGCCTGAGGCCCCGCAGCCCATGAGGAAGAGGGGGAAAGTGCACAGCTTAAAGGCCAGGCCAAAACCACCCTTGGCCCCCATGGAGCTGTTAGTAGACCTTTGCCTCAAGAAAGGTGTCCTTGATGAGTCCCTCAGCTACCTGATTAAGAAAATCAGCGAGAGGAGAGGTTTGCTGCACCTTTGCTGTAAGAAGCTGAAGGTTTTTGCGATGTCGAAGCAAAACACTTACATCCTGGATATGGTGCAGCTGGACTCTGTTCAGGATTTGGAGGTAAACTGTACCTGGAAGCTGTCCACCCTGAGGAAGTTCGCTCCTTACCTGGGCCAGATGGGCAATCTGTGCCGGTTCCGTCTCTCCCACGTCTTCACGTCTTCTCACACCACCTTGGAGGAGGAGGAGCAGTGTGTTAGCCTGGTCACCTCTCAGTTCCTCAGCCTGCCCCACCTCCAGGAGCTCAATTTGGATGATGTCTCCATCCTCAGAGGCCGCCTGGACGAGATCCTCAGGTGAGGGGTGGCGAGCTTTCCCTGCCGACCAGAGCGAGTCCCTTTCCATTTCAGTGCACAGTGACGGGCTCTCCTGTGTGCTGTCCCTCAGCAGTGCTAGAGTGCCTGAGCCACTAGACGGGCCACACAGTCAGTGTCTTGTTCACCGCTCTGTCACCTTGCATGTTGTGATATAACCCCCCAGACAAAGGTAGGACATATGCACTACGACAGAGGCTACTAAAGGGACTCCTTGCTAGGAATTGGCGTAATGTATGTAGCCTTCGGGCCAGGGGATGGTAGCTTTGGGCATCCTTGTAAGTGGTGTGGAAGGGAAGATGATGCAATAGAACCAAGTGAGGATTGCAATGACAAGGGGAAAGCCAATCAGAGGTGAGGTTTCAGGGGTTAAGTTCCGCACTTAGAGATTTGGCCATGGCAGCCTTTCACTCCAAACCTGCCTCAGTCACCTGTCTGCCAAGGGTTGCCATAGGCTCTCGCAAACAGAATGCGTGGTAAATGCAGGATTCCGGAGGGAGTCATTACGAAATTGGATAGGTGGTTTGTAAACAGTGCAGTGATCTAAGTTCCTGGAGGGTGTCAGCTCTCGTTTGATGTTGCCTGACTGTGCCCAGGTTAGCCCCTTCTGCACAACTGCCAGAGACCTCATTGGGCTAAGAGATGATGGTGACAAGGGTCTAGGCTGTGGCTGGAAGGAAGCCCGAGTTGCAGGCATTTCAGGACATGTCTCCAATACTAAAATGCACTGGTTGCCTCCTGCTTCAGACCCTGGGTTAGGCTCCTTTCTGAGCTCCTCCCATCTTTACCTCCCACCTTTATGTTCACAACACTTGTGTGTTTGGGCTGGGCTGTATGATGTGCTCCACTTGATGGATGAGTAAATGGAGTGTGTGAGGTTTCATCCAGTTGAATCCATCACGGAGCAGATAACAGATGGGAAAGATTCCACTCCAATTTGCTCTGACTTGAATGTCACTTTTCACTGTGCAAAATCCTGGGTTTGATCATCATCCGGAACACTGTAGGCTTTCGCGACATGGGCCTCTTTACCCTGAAGGCCTGCATCATCCTCACCTGCCTCTGCCCAGCAGGTCCATCCCCACATGTAACTGCTCTATGTCTCCCCAGGTGCCTGAGGACCCCCTTGGCGACCCTGTCCATCACGAACTGCCTGCTTTTCGAAAGAGACTTGAGACATCTCTCCCAGCAACTGAACGTCAGCCAGCTGAAAGGCCTGAGTTTCAGTGGGCTCAACCTGACCAATATCAGTTCTGGGTCACTCCGATTTCTTTTAGAGAGAGCCTCCCCCACTCTCCAGGACCTGGACTTGGATAAGTGTGGGATCATGGATGCCCAGTTCCTGGACATCCTGCCAGCCCTGAGCCACTGCTCCCAGCTCACAACCCTAAGTTTCTGTGAAAACCCCATCTCCATGATCGTCCTGGAGGACCTGCTTCACCACATTGTTGGGCTGAGCAAGCTGAATTGCGTGATTTATGCGGCCCCCCTGGAGAGTTACGAGGAAAGGAGCGGCACCATCAACCTGGGCCGACTTGCCCAGATGCATGCCATGCTGAAGCATATGCTGCAGGAGTTGGGGCGGCCCAGCATGGTCTGGCTCTGCGTTTACCCCTGTCCTCACTGTGGCTGTAGAACTTTCCTTGACCCAACTACCATTCTGTGATCCTGTTGCTTGAGTGTCCAGCTGGGTGCACATCTCATAGGCTTTACTCTGGGCACTTGGGCACTGAAACCCGGACATAAGTGTACCGTACAGGAACACAGCAGCCAGTTTCAGACAAATACTGAGAGTGGGGGGAAATGCTGACAGGGGACTCAATGGTTTCTTTGGGGAGATTTGTCCTAAGGAGTTAGAAATATGCACCTGAATCTCTCAGGGGGAGAGACTGAGGTTTGGGTGGTAGATGCGGGGATTACCTTTGCTTGAATGGTTGTGAATAAATGTCAGTAATAAAGAGAGCTGGATGTTAACCATCTAGTGTCCTACATGACATGTTAACCCAACTCTCCCAGCTGCAGTTACTGGCCAAGTAAGAAGGCATGAGCATCGTGATGCGCAGACACTAGGCTGGTTGAGGTTGGTTCCAGGAGATCACATCACCATTTATACTTTCTGGTTTGGTGGTTCTTTCTGGTGCACCAGTACCTACTCACTCACCTCTGTGACTATTCAGTGGGTCAACACACACAAGGTGCGTCTACAGGGATTGGAAAAATTGGCTTCCAGTGAGCACCACTGAGGTACAACTACTCTGGGGCCATAACAGGTAACCAGTCCAGTCCCTGGACTAAAACTCCTCCCCACTGGGAGCCTCCATCGCTGGCCTGTGGCCGCTCCATGGTAGGGATTCTCTGTGCACCAGTCAGGCCCCCAGTACTGAAAGGGATATCAGCCTGCCAGGGACCCAGACCACTGGCCTCACAAGTCCAGGCCTGTCATTCCTCTGGATCCAGCCCCTTCTTGAATTCAAGTTTCTGTGGTCTGTAAACACATTTACATTCATTTCAGCAAAATACTAAGCTGGCATAAACCTCTGCTTTGTTCTGTGTCCTGTCCTAAGAATACGACATCCTTTTGTAGAGGATGTTCTAATGTTCGAAGACTTTCCCCTCATGATCCTCCTTCCCATCAATCAAGGAGGTTGTAAAGCATCTCTGAGCCAGTGACAGACCCCGGTTCTAAAGAGTGGACAACCTCAAGCCAGTTCCCGGAGAGCACTTAAGTGGACACAGGTGAAGGTCACACCGGGGAGATGGGGGTATGGAGGGCCACCCTGAGGGGCAATACAACCAAGTGAAAGGGAGATGTCCTAGTGTGCTCTTGGATCCCACAGTCAATGGACAGTTAGCTGCTCAGCATGGAACAGGCTCCCTGCCCACCTGCCACTGCATTCTGGCCCTATGCTGTCTCAGTTTGCTCACTGAGTGGCCTGCCAGAGGACCACCTAGGGAGAAGTCCACACATCCAGGCCCGGGGCAGGGCTCCATTTGCCTGTATGTCTCCCTAAATGTGAGGAAGTCAGTCCTGGTTTTTCTCCTTCTACTGCCTCTCATTCAGTGCCAGCCACTCATGTGCTCTCCAGATATTGAGAGAGATGAAGCACAGAGAAGACATTTATCTGAATCTGACTTCAGAGTTATGAAGGTAAAAGAGCTCAACAGCATATAGAAGATATAGTGACTATGAAAAGAAGATATAAAATGACATAATACACATAAAGAACACATTAGAAGGAATAGGCAGATATTAGGGAAAGCTGAGGATCCAATCACTGATTTAGAACAGAGTTAAAAATATCACCCAATAAAAAAAAGACAGAAAAATTAAAATTTAAAACAAACAAACAAACAAACAAACAGGAGGACCACTTACATAACAGTATTAGAATAGCCAGTGTGCCAAAAGAGGCAGGAGGGGAGAAAGGCATAGAGAAGGTCTTTGAAGAAACAATGGCAGAACACTTACCTAACCTGGTAAAGGAAAATCCCACACAAGATCAAGAGCCAAAGAGAACCCCAAAGAAGAAGTACCCTAACAAACCCGTGACCAGACACATCATAATTAAAATGCCAAAAATTAAAGACAAAGAGAGAATCTTCAAGGCAGTAAGATAAAAGAAAACTGTTAGCTATGAAGGAGTTCCCATAAGGCTGACTCCTGATCTCTCATCAGAAACTCTACAGGCCAGAAGAAGATGGCATGAAGTACTCAAGTTAATGGAAAGCAAGGATCTGAGACCAAGATTACTATATCTGGCAATGCTTTCATTCAAAATAGACGGTCAAATACAGAGCTTCCTAGACAGAAAAAGGCTGAAGGAGTACATCATCTCCAAGCCAGCTTTACAAGAAATGCTACAGAGATTGCTGTAATGAGAAGGAGAAACAGAGACAGAAACTTAGCCACACAGAAACGAAATGGAAAGAAATAAATAAATACCTATGAATAATAACTCTAAATGTAAATAGGTCAATGCTCCAATCTAAAGGTGTAGTGGAGCAAAATGGATACAGAAACATGATGCAAGTATATGCTGTCTACAGGAGCACCATCTCAAAACAAAAGACACACACAGGATGAGAGTGAAGGAATGGGAAAAATTTCCATGCAAATGGGAAAAAAAAGGCCGAAGTAACAATACGCACACCAGAAAAAATAGACTTTAAAATAAAGGCCATCACAAGAGACATAAAGGTCACTGCATGATACTGAAGGGACCAACTAACAAGACGATATAACCCTAGTAATCATATATTCAGCCAACATAGGAGCACCTCAATATATATATCTCAAACAAACAAACAAAAAATCAAAACAAACAAAAATTCTAGAAGACTTTAACAGAGAGTGTGACAAAAGGAAAGTCACAGTAAGGGACTTTTATCACCCCTCTGACATCACTGGATAGATCTTCCATATGAAAAAATAACAAGGATGCAGAGCCTCTAAAGGACACACTGGATCCATTAGATTTAATTGACATTTTAGAATAGCGGTTCTCAACCTGTGGGTTGCGACCCCTTTGTGGGTCAAATGGCCCTTTCACAGGAGTCGCCTAAGTAAAGGGTGTCCCACAATTCACGCAAGAAGTAATTTTGATAGAAAACAAGGTTTATAATTAAAAACTGTACATTTTTATTGACTCATAAAGAAAGTAAAAGAACTGCACTTGGAAAACTACAGGACATTGAAATGGAGATAAAGATATCAACCAATGGATTCATATACCATGTTGATGGGTTGGTAGACTTAACTTCATTAACATGTCCATACTACCCAAGCAATCTATAGATTTATTGTAATCTCCATTAATATACCAACAGAATATTGCACAGACACAAAAAAATCCTCGAAAAAATTCAAATGGAGTAAAAATAGTCTGAGCAATCCTGAGGAAGAAGAAAAAGTTGGCGGGCTCACAATACCAGATATTAAGCTATATTATAAAGCCACCATTCTCAAAACTGCCTGCTACTGCCACTAGAAAAGACATATACTCCACTGAAACAGAACAGAGAACCCAGAAGTGGACCCAAGTCATTACGCTCTATTATTAATTTACAAAGGAGGCAAGAGCATACAATGGAGTCAAGACAGTCTCTTCAATAAATGTTAGGAAAATTAGAAAGATACATGCAAAATAATGAAACTAGACCTCCAACTTACACCATTCACAAAAATAAACTCAGAATGGATCTACTTAAACATCAGATGAGAATCTATAAAAAAAAAAAAAACAACTTATAAGATTGCCTACGTAGCAATATATCAGATATGTCTTCGCAGTATCTTTATTGATACAGCTCTAAAGGCAATGCACACAGAGGGGAAAATAAACAAGTGGACTACGTCAAAATAAAACCTGCACAGCAAACAAAATCCTGAAGAAAACAACCAGAAAGCCCACTGCATAGGGAGAACATATTTGCCAATGGTATCTCGGATAAGTGTTGAATCTCCAAAGTTTTCAGGGAACTCACACAAATTAACAATAGGAAGATAAACAATCCAATCAAAACATGGGCAAAGGACCTAAATTAACACTTTTTAAAAGGAGACCTATAAAAGGCCAAGAGACATACAAAAAATGCTCAAAGGCACGAACAGTCCAAGCGATGCAAATCAAAATGACAATGAGGTACCATCCACACCTGTCAGAATAGCTGTCAGAAAAAAATCAACAAACCACAAGTGCTGGTGAGGATGCAGAGAAAAAGCAACCCTTGTGCACTGCTGGTGGGAATGCAGACTGCTGCAACCACTGTGGAAAACCATATAGAGATTTCTTAAAAAATTAAAAATGGAGCTGCCCTTTGACCCAGTGTTCTCTCTTCTAGGTATATATCCCAAGAAATGAGAAAGGCCAATCAGGAAAGATATATGCAACTGTATGTTCATACCAGCCCAATTTACAATAGCTAAGATTTGGAAACAGTCTAAATGCCCATTAGCAGATGCACGGATGAATAAACTGTGGAACATCTATACAATGGAATACTCTACTGCTGTAACAAAGAATGAACTCTTATAATTTGAAACAGCATGGATGGACTTGGAGAGCATTACACTAAGCAAATTAAGCCAGTCAGAGGACGATAAATATCACATTATCTCACTCATTTGTGGAATATAATGAACAACATTAGCTGATGAACAACAAGATATCCAGACACAAAGAAGCATTGATCACACTGTCAAACCTCAGAGTAAAGTGCTTGAGGCAAAGACCAACAGTAGTATGTGTGTGTGTATATGTGTGTGTGTATGTATATGTGTGTGTGTGTGTGTGTGTGTTTGTGTGTGTGTGTGTGTGTATGTATGGAGGGCTAATGAACGTTGACATGAACTTTGATATTCAGCAGGGAAAGACCAATAAACTTGGTGAATCATTGGTTTTTAGCCTTTTCCTGAGTCAGAGACCCCTTTGTGAATCTATTTAATACCATAGACATTTCTCTTATGTAGTTTCCAAATGGAAAGTTTTCTACATCAAACGTAAGTACAAGATCATCTTATCAAATTAATAATAAAGATTATTATTTTACACAGTACAGGGTTGCACATTCCTATACTCAAAACTAGTATTTCAAATCCAATTCTAAATAATGAAGTGTGTGTCCTTGACATTTATATAGTTAGACTAACTTTTATTTCAGTGGGAATTTTCCAAGGTGAACTGATGTCCTTTTTCCAGACGAAAGAAGGGTACATTCAGAGCAAATTCTTAGTAGTTCAATAAGAATGAATCTTCACTTTAAACCTACATGACTTCCTGTTCCCAAAGTGTAACATTCTAACATAAGATCAATAGAATTGAGTTCTTCAGAGAACAGTTGAAGTGACTACAGGAAAACTGTAATGCTAAAATAGACTGAATTTAGCTTGAGGTTTAAATCCTATCCCTGTAAGGTCATTAGGAGTGTTTCACACATTACATATTGCATTCATTATTATAAGTGCTATACCTCTTTAGCAATTACAAATCATATTGATCATCAGTATACATTCTCAATCTAATGAATGGTATCCTTTCTTTTGCTTTGAATGATATGAATGAAATTGAGGTGTATCTCTTCATTCAATGTTACTGTTTTCACATAATTAAAGGTTTCATGCTCATATTATTTTTTAATTTTTTAAAAACATTTGAGTTACAGACAGTAACTTTATGAATTTAAAGTTATTGAATTTATGGAAGTTAATATGATCACATAGGCACTCTTTATTGAATTTATGGAAGTTAATATGATCACATAGGCTTCAGGTACACAAGTCTATGATACCTCATTTGCATATTGCATTATGTGTTTACCTAATTCAGGTAAAAACCAGGGAATTGGGCAGGAAAGTTTGCCACACCTCTGAGCCCAGAAAGGATATAAGCACCCCTATGTTCATAGCAGCACAATTCACCATAGCTAAGATCTGGAAACAGCCGAAGTGCCCATCAGCAGATGAATGGGTTAGAAAACAGTGGTACATCTACACGATGGAATACTATGCTGTTGTAAAAATGAAGGAATTCTTGCCATTTGAAGCAGCATGGATGGAACTGGACAGCATTATGCTAAGTGAAATAAGCCAGTCAATGAAGGAAAAATACCACATGATCTCACTCATTTATGGATAATAAAGACCATTATAAACTTATGAACAAAAATAGATACAGAGGCAGACCAGCTTCAAACAGACTGTCAAACTGCATCGGGAAGGCCGGGGAGGGTTGGGGGGCAGGCGGGGAGAGTAAGAGATCACCCGAAAGACTTGTATGCATGCATATAAGCATAACCAATGGACATAAGATACTGGGAGTTAGGGGAGGCCAGGGGATTGTCAGGGCGGGGAAGAAAAAGGAGACATATGTAATACCCTTTGTAATACTTTAAGCAATAAAACAATTTAGAAAAGAGAGAAAAAAGAAATCTCAAAGTAAAGGTCATAAAAAAGAGATAAGACCAATTGCTATAATGTACTCTGACATGCAGGGGGTAGACTCTCAATGCAAGAGCTGCCCTTGGTGGTCAGTGAGCTCTCACAAGGGCAGCACCACTCAGCTGGATCCTGTGCTGACAACTGGCAAGTGCATCAGCAGTGGCAGGAATCTCTCCCACCTCCACAGAGGCACTAAGAATGTTTGGCAACTGGGATTAAGCCTAAGCCATCATTCAGACATCCCCTGAGGTCTTCCAGACTGACAGAGGGTGAGGGACTCCGACAAGTGTACAAAGTTCGTTCACAGGGCCACTAATATTACTAATAAACTACAAGAAGATATAACAAAATTCAAATACTTGGAGGATAAATAGTCTTTTATTAAATAAATGGAGGCCCAGGGTATGAATTCCTGCAAGGAAGCAGTCTGGTCGGCCTCCCCAGATGGGGGCAATGGGGCCAGGCTGGCTGTGGTTAGTGGCCATTGGCAGTTAACCAGAAGGCCATGCCTCCCATCTGGGCGTTAGCGCATATAGGGGGTGTGGCTGACCAGGCGGAAAGTTTGTGGGTGGTTTGCATATCAGTCCCGCCCAAAATGGGGGTTTGGGGGAAGATGGGAAGCAAGGCTGCTCAGGGATATGGCCAATTGGGGCCCAGATAAGGCTGGTTGGCTGTCGCAATGCAAGTCATAGCCACCAGCCATTCTGGTCATTCTGCCATTCCGGTTACAGGGCTTTTATGTACAAAGATAGATTACTGGATTACCAAAGAGATTAAAGAAGAAATTAAAATCATCCTGGAAATAAATGACAATTAAAAAAAATACAAAATCTATGGGAAACACTGAAAGTACTCCTTAGAGGTAACTTCCTAGCAGTACAGGCCTAACTCAAAGAACAAGAAAAACAGTTAACAAATTATCTAACCCCCACAACTTAAAAAGTTAGAGAGTGCAACTCGCAAAGCCCAAACTGAGCAGCAGGAAGGAAATAATGAAGATCACAGCAGAAATAAATGACATAGTGGCCAAAAACTGTTCAAAAGATTAATAAAGTCATGAGCTATTTCTTTTAAAGGATAAGCCAGGTTGATTAACCTCTAGCTAGGCTCACCAACAGGACCCCAGTAAACAAAGTCAGAAATGAAAGAGGTAAAATAGCAAAAGACCCCACAGATATAAAAAGGATTGTAAATAAATACTATGGACAACTCTACTCCAACAAACTTATGAACCCTGAAGAAATGGACATATTCCTAGAAAAATACAATCTTCCTAAACTCAGTTAGGAAGAATAAAACATAGGACTAGGCCAATAACTACTCAGGAAATTCAAGCAGTCACAAAAATAACTTGCAGCAAACAAAAGCCTGGGCTAGAGGGCTTCACAGGGAGTTTTACCAAGTGTTCAAAGAAAAACTAATACCTTCTTCCTCAGACTATTGCATAAAATTCAAAGAAAGTACCATTTCCAAATGCTTTCTATGAAGCCAGCATTACTCTAACCCGAAAACCAGATAGAGAAAATACGAAGATAGTAAAATGCAGGCCAATATATCTCTGATGACCATAGATGTTGCAATCCTCAACAAAACTCTAACAAATCCAATGCAACATTACATTGAAATGAGCATATACCATGCCAAAGCGGATATATTCTGGGGAAGTAGGATGAGTCCACATCCAGAAATCAATAAATGTGATGCATCACATAAACAAATTGTCAGAGATTCATATCAATTGGTGCAGGAAAAGCACTTGACAAAATCCAACACTCAATTTTGATAAAAACTCTAAGCAAACTGGGCATAGAGGGATCATACCTCAACATTATAAAAGCCTTATGTGACAAAACTACAGACAACATCATACTCAATGGGCAAAAACAATTACTCTAAGAAGAGGAACAAGACAGGGAAGCCCACTCTCACCACTTCTGTTTGAGAGAGTACTGGTAGTGCTAGGCAATGCGATCAGGCAAGAAGAAGTCAAACAAGGCATGCTAAGTGGAAAAGCAGAAGTAAAACTGTCAAAATTCTCAGATGGTAGTGTGCTGTCCATAGAAATACCTAAAGATTCCATCAAAAAAACTATGAGATTTAATAAATGAATTTGTCAATGCAGCAGGGTACAAAATTAACACCCAGAATTCTATGGCTTTTTGATACACGGATAATGAACTCAGAAAGAGAAACTAAAAAAAAAAATAAATAAATAAAAAAATAAAAATAAAAATAATAAAAAAAATGCCATTTGCCAGTGCAACAAAAAATTAAGAAGACTAGGAATAAACTTAACTAAGCAGGCAAAAACCTGTTCTTGGAAAACTCCAGGAAATTGAAAAAAGTGATAGAGGAAGACTAAAGCAAATAGAAGAACATACCATATTCATGGTTTGGTACAATCAACATCAATACAATGTTCATAGTCCCCAAAACAATGTACAGTTTTAATGTATTCCCCATTAAAATATCAATGGCGTAACTCACAGACCTAGAAGAAAGTTTCCAAAAATTCCTATGGATTTAAAAAAAGACCCCAAAGAGTTACAGGAATCTGGACAAAGAAGAACAAGGTTGGAGGGATCACAATACCAGATATCAAGCTATATTACAAAGCCACCATTCTCAGAACTGCCTGTTACTGGCACTAAACAAGACATAAAGACCAATGGGACAGAACAGAGAACATAGAAGTCAACCCTAACCATTATGCTCAATTAATATTTGACAAAGGAGGCAAAAGCATAGAATGCAGTCTTACAGTCTCTTCAATAATTGGTGTTGGAACCTGGATGGCAGTCAGGCCTAGGCAGATCGGGGTAGGTGGGGCCGTGGGGTGGGGTGGGGCGGGGTGGGGCTGGGCAGCTGCGCACTGGGATAGAACTCTGCTGGCACAGGCACTGCACTGGAGACTCTTGCCCTTCCCTAGGTGTCTGGGGCCTCCGGGCAGGGCCCCATGGAAGACCTTAGCCAGGCCAGCTGCAGAGAGGAGGACGCGGCGCCGGGCGCCAAGGGGTGGCCTGAACCCCCGGCCCGGGTGCAATTCCGCGTGACAAGGTTCATCATGGAGGCAGGTGTCAAGCTAGGGATGCAGTCCATTCCCCTCGCCACCGCCTGTGCCATTTACCATAAGTTCTTCTGCGAGATCAACCTGGACGCCTATGACCCCTACTTGGTCGCCATGTCTGCCCTTTACTTGGCTGGCAAAGTGGAAGAACAGCCCCTGCGAACCCGTGACATCAACGTGTCCAACAGGTACTTCCACCCGGGCAGCGAGCCCTTGGAGCTGGACTCCCTATTGTGCGTGATCCGGGACAGCATTGTGCAGTGCGAGCTCCTTGTGCTGCGGGTACTGCGCTTCCAAGTCTCCTTTCAGCACCCACACAGGTACCTGCTCCACTACCTGATTTCTCTCAAGAACTGGCTGAATCCTTACAGCTGGAAACGGACTCCCATCTCCATCACTGCCTGGGCCCTGCTGCGGGACAGCTACCGCGGGGGGCTGTGCTTCCGGTTCCAGGCTCAGCACATAGCGGTGGCGGTGCTCCACCTGGCCCCACACGTCTATGGGGTCCAGGTGCCCGCCGAGGCCAAGGCCGAGAAGCCATGGTGGCAGGTGTTTAGTGGCGACCTTACCAAGCCAATCATTGATAACATTGTGTCTGATCTCACTCGCATTTATACCATGGACACAGAGATCCCCAAAGGTCCTGGCCCAGGTCTGCCCAAAGAAAAGCCTGGGACGCTCAGCTGCCAGGGGAGGGTGCCACCACATCGCCATGACGGCCGGTCCCCAGAGCACTGGGTGGGAGGACTGGCTTTGTGCTGCTGGAAACAGGCCTGTGAAGGCGTTGACATGCTGCCACTTTGATTCTCAGGCTTTGACTGTGCCTGGCAGCCATGGTCCAGATGGTGATGGGCGCTGCACCTACCGCGGGCAGGAGCATGCTGCGGGCAGCTCTGAGGCCTCCAGGTCTGCTTTTGTCCTTTGAAAGGACACAGACTACAGCAGAGGTTTGGGATCAGTGGAAGGAAAATCAAAGAACGGATGGGACTGTGCCCCAGGGGATTTTTTTAAAGGCAAGATTTAGAGAAAGTATGACTCAAATAACATAGAGGACATTTTATTTTGTTTCATTAAAGATATTACAAAGCCAAAATAAAAACATAATAATTATTGTTGTTGGACTTTTAGCACAGATACATGCAAAAAAGTTAATCTAGACCACCAACTTACACCATACACAAGTATAAACTAGGAATGAATAAAGGATTTAAACGTAAGTGGGTAACCATGAAAATCTTAGAAGAAGACAAAATATCAGGAATCTGTCTCAGCAATACCTTTACTGATACAGCTCCTAGAGCAATGGAAACTGAGGAGAAAAGAAACAAATGGGATGATGTCAAATTAAAACACTTCTGCAGAGAAGGAGAAGCCAACAAATACAACAACAACAACAACAACAAAACAAGGAAGTCCACTGCCTGGGAGAAGATATTTTCCAATGTTATGTCTGATAAGGACCTATTCTCCAAAATTCATACTGAACTCATCCAATTAAACAAAAGGAAGATCAACATCCCAGTAAAAAACTGGGCACCACCAGTACGAAGGCCCCCTCCGACTTATGGTGGTCCAGTCCCTGTGATGATTATTACAGCCACAGAGGAGATGGGTATGATGGGGGGGCAATTACTGCAACAGCCAATGGGACACCCCTGTAAGAGGTCCTGTGTCAGGGCCAGCCTGACAGGGTTGAGCCGGGCTGAGGCAGGGAGGTGGGAATTGAGAAAAGAAAGAAAGACAGGAAAGCGGGGTCGGGAGGAACCCAGTTCTCTTGATGAACTGAAGCGAGTTTATTAGCTATACAATCCTATTTATACACAACACACTGAATCGGAGGTCTGTCAAGAGGAATGTATTCTTTGTTCCTCTTAATCTCTAAGGGAGAGATACAGCAGAAGGACAAGGTCTCAGTACAGCATATCTCAGTAAATAGTTACAGACTTCTTGGTAAGCTATGAAAGACTGTTCTCATTCTACAAATGTTGCTCTCATTCTACTGATAATCGCCATCCAAACAAGTCTGGGAAAACTGTGCGGGTAAGGGTCCCAGCCTTGCTAGCCCCTGCAGGTGCAAGGACCTTGCCAGCTTACATCTGGCCCCCAACAGTCCTGAGTGTAGTGCAGGCGGCAATTACAGGATACACCATGTATGTAAGAGAGAGTGAATCATGCAGTACAGTGGCTCACCTTATTGGGCTCAGGGAGTCAGGGGGGGAAGCCGCTGTGACAGAAGAATTAGACACTGAAATTGAAAATGATAAGGTACAGACAAAATTTTATTGTAAGGAATTTGGCTTCTGTTATTTAAGAATGACTAAAAGGAAATGGTAGGTTTGGGGGAATCATCAAGAATTGTTTGGAAAACCAAGATGGTGGCATATGTTAATGCTGGAGATTGCTGCCTTGAACAACCACTTCAAAAAACAACTAAAAGACGGAACGAACATCATCCAGTACCACAGGAATTCTGGCTGAGTGGAAATTCTACAACTAGGAGGAAAGAGAATATCATATCCAGACTCAGAGGAGGTGCGGTGCTGTAGTGAAATACTGAGGTGCGGAGTGCACGCAGAGTGGGCTGGAGTCGGAGGGTGCGGTTGTTGGTTTCAATCGGGAGGGAGTTTCAGACTCTGAGCTCCAGATCGGGGCGAGTCTCTAGGGACCCAGACTCAAACGGGAGAAGTGGGACTGTCTGGCTTTGGTCGGAACTCTAAGGCAGAGCCCCTAGGGATGGAACTGAGAGCAGCCATAACTGCTTGCTCTGACCCACCCTGTAGATCCCCGGGGACCTGCCCCACCCAAGCCCTGCACAGAGGCATTTGCCGGATAGCCTCAGGCAAACGCTAGATTAGCACCGCCCTAGAGATCCATCACAGAAGCTCTCCCACTGCCGACAAAGCGGAATCTCATAGCCAGTTAGCCTAGAGGTCAAATCAACCCTGGTATTGCCAACAACAATCAAGACTTAACTACAACAAGACTGCGCACAAAGACCACTAGGGGGTGCACCAAGAAAGCATAAAAAATGCGGAGACAAAGAAACAGGACAAAACTGTCAATGGAGGATATTGAGTTCAGAACCACACTTTTAAGGTCTCTTAAGAAATGTCTAGAAGCCCCCGATAAATGTAGTGAGATCCTCAAGAAATCTAATGAGACCCTCGAAGTTATGATAAAGAACCAACTAGAAATTAAGCATACACGGACTGAAATAACAAATACTATACAGACTCCCAATAGCAGACCAGAGGAGTGCAAGAATCAAGGCAAAGATTTGAAATGCAAAGAAGCAAAAACCACCCAACCAGAAAAGAAAATGAAAAAAGAATCTGAAAATATGAAGATAGTGTAAGGAGCCTCTGGGACAGCTTCAAGCATACCAACATCCGGATTATAGGGGTGCCAGAAGAAGAGAGAGAGCAAGATATTGAAAACCTATTTGAAGAAATAATGACAGAAAACTTCCCCCACCTGGTGAAAGAAATAGACTTACAGGTCCAGGAAGCACAGAGAACCCCAAACAAAAGGAATCCCAAGAGGACCACACCAAGACACATCATAATTAAAATGCCAAGAGCAAAAGACAAAGAGAGAATCTTAAAAGCAGCAAGAGAAAGAAACTCAGTTACCTACAAGGGAATACCCATACGACTGTCAGCTGATTTCTCAAACAGAAATTTTCAGGCCAGAAGGGAGTGGCAAGAAATATTCAAAGTGATGAATACCAAGAACCTACAACCAAGATTACTTTATCCAGCAAAGCTATCATTCAGAATTGAAGGTCAGATAAAGAGCTTCACAGATAAGGAAAAGCTAAAGGAGTTCATCACCACCAAACCAGTATTCTATGAAATGCTGAAAGGTATCCTTTAAGAAGAGGAAGAAGAAGAAAAAGGTAAAGATACAAATTATGAGCAACAAACATGCATCTATCAACAAGTGAATCTAAGAATCAAGTGAATAAATAATCTGGTGATCATAATAGAATCAGGGACATAGAAAGGGAATGGACTGACTATTCTTGGGGGGGGGGGGGGAAGGGTGTGGGAGATGCGGGAAGAGACTGGACAAAAATCATGCACCTATGGATGAGGACAGTGGGTGGGGAGTTAGGGCGGAGGGTGGGGCAGGAACTGGGAGGAGGGGAGTTAAGGGGGGAAAAAAGAGGAACAAATGTAATAATCTGAAAAATAAAGATTTAATAAAAAATAAAAAAAAGAAAGAATTGTAGGTAGCATTATGAAGTTTCAGGATTGGAGGCAAGGTTTGAATTATACAAGGTTGCTTCCTAAGTGCTGATTTAAATTAAAATATACTTAAATGTTTAAATTTTACATATTTTATTGTTAAAATATTCAGAATATAAGCACAACGAACAGACCAACAGAGGCAAGACACTGGGAGTGGGTGACGAGAACAAGTGACTAGGAATAGGGGAGGCCCGGGGGAGGTCAGTAGAAAAAAAGAAAGAGACACATATATTACTTTTTGTAAAACCTTAAACACTAACATTACAAAAAATTTTCAGAAGAAAGTGCTCTGCAAATGGGATTTCTTGTCTGATTTTACTACACATAAAAGCAATGTGTTTGGATGGTGAGTTATATTCATAGCCCTAAATTTCCCAGGGTGTCTATGACCATAAGTGCATAAAGTCTTTGAAGTGAACTGCATACAAAATGAAGCACTGTGTTATTTCGTCATGGCATGCTGCCCTGTTTTCCAGTTAGGGAGGGTAAACAAATGAGGTATTCCCCTTGGAAAACCTAAATGGATAAAAGGATTGAAGAACCTCTGACAAGGTTGAAAAACAAGGATTCCTCGAGCTCTGTGGCCCACACTTCGCACCCTAAGATACTGATAAGGCGCAGGCTTCTCCCACTGGCCCCAGGAGGAAGAAAAGACCTTGGGGAAATAGGAGATGGTGGTGAGCAGCAATAGGGCAATGCGGCGTGGAAGCACAGCAGCCTAGGCCTCGGCATGAGGAAGATTCAGAGACACGAGTATAGGAAGAACATGTCATGCCAGCTCCTGTTGAGGGGCTGGTGGCAAGGCCTGAAGGTGCTGTGGGAGGCCTAGAGGGAGAGTTCAGAGGAGTGGCGCATGTAATCTGCATTTACTCTGAGTGACAGTGGACATGCACACTCCCTCCTCCTGACTGAGCGCCCCGCCTGAACTGGAATTGCACTGCCCTTGTTGTGCTGGTAGTGCTGTCTCAGGCACACACCCTGCGGCACTGGTGTCACAGGCTGTATCCCTCGCAGCATCCAGGTGTCCCTGTGAGAGAAAAGTAATGGCCCAGGAGGGAGCCTGGCAGCACACCGGGGGAGAGCCCAGGCAGGCCCTCCTCACCCGTCCTGTCTGCTCACTGGGGGCCATCTTCCTCTCATAGTTCTTCAGGGGATTGAGCCACAGGTCCTTGCTGATGATCTGGTAGGGCAAACAGGAGACCACAGGGACCAGAATAGAAACGCAAGCAGCAGGTGGACACAGGAAGCTGTATGCTGACATGGCCAGTGACATCCCACCACAGCAATCCTGCCAGATTCTGCCACACTGCGGTCAGAGAACCAGTAGAAGAAGCTGGCGCTGCTTTCCTGGATCCTGTGGCTGTAGGCTTCTCTTTCACAATGCTGGTACCACTGAATCGGAGTGGCACTGGACACCCTGTATCCTGCAGGAGAGGGGTATGTGAAGCTGGGCACATTGCCTTACATCCCTGCCCACCACCAGCTGAAGCCCATGCAGGGAGCCTCCTGTTACTTGTGAGGGTGATGAGATACTCCTTCACAATCACATGGTTGTGGATGTAGGGGTTGCTGCAGAAGTACAGGCTAATGGTGCAGCAACCCCAGGGATGCCTGACTTCCCTCACATGCAGAAGGAAAGTGGATCCAGGGAGTGAAATCGCAGCCCAGTGCTCCCGCATGTAGCTCTTTTCAGGGACAGGACACTTCCCCACCTGCCCTCCACCACTCCATGGAGCAGGTGGACTGACCTTCAAATTGATCATGTGGCCAAGGATGTTTTCTTCTTGGACCCTAATCATTGCCGACAACTCTGGGTGGTTGACAAACTGCTGTGGGTCAAGCAACCTGCACCTTGGGAGCTGGGCATGGACCAGCTAGAAAGAGCAGCCTGGCCTGGCCTCTCCTTCCCTTAAGGCCACTCCTTCTCCATCAAGGGCAGAAAGGGGCACAGCACCACTCTGTTTCCTGACAGACCCTGATGCCCACCAGATTGTTTTGTGCTGAGGGCTTGACAGGCTACACATCACACATTCCTGCTTCTGACTGAGGAATTGGACATAGAGACGGCCTGTAAGGCAGCATTAGTTAGTCCCAGAACAGCCCGTGCAACACAGCCCTGTCTGTGGGCATCAGCCCCTGGTGTATGCGTGCCTCTGCCTTGGAGCTCTGCCCCTGGACCCTCAGGTACCGCTTCTATGGTGCCTGTACAAGACAGAGGGTGTCTCCAGGGTCCTGGGCCTGACTGGGGTGCACTGCCCCTAGATTGTCCTCAATGTTTTTTTCTATGGGAATCATCCCCGCTTACACCGTTCTCCTGCACTGTCTCATGCTCCTTGTGATCCTGCTCCTCTACCCTTAAGGATAGAGCTGTGAGCCAGAACGCAGGGATGCGCCGGATATTGAGGCTTCTCTGTTTGAAATAGGGCTTTAGCCTCTGCCGAGTCCTGCACCTGAGCCGAGAGAAGGCCCTGCTGGCTTGCTCGTTCATGGGCTCCATCTCCAATTGAAGGGGCTGGAGCACCTCCAGAGGGGACCAGGTTAACTTGGCCCTGGGCCCTGACTGGGCCTGCTCCTGCTGCACTGGCTGCTCTTCTTCTGGCTTTGCTTTGGCCTTGGACTGAGGCTCCACCTCTCCCACCTGTTCCACTGCCTCCATGGTGCACTTCTCCTCCCCCTGCAGGACAAACTGCTCCCCTGCAATTAATTGCTCCTCCATCCACCCCTCCTCCTGGTGGTCACTCCCTTGCGGGTCACCTGGAGCGTGTGCCTCCAGCCTCAGCTCTTCACTCACCACCTCCTCCTGCCTTCTCACCTGCAGATGTGGGAAAACCTACTCCCCTGCCCACATGGCCTGCCATGGCACCACCTGCAGAAGGCCCTCTGTCCACAGGACAAACTGAGCCTGTGCCTGCAACTCCTCCCCCAGGCCTTCCTTGTCTTCCCCTTGCTCCTCACTCTGGGTTCCCTGCTGCACCTCCCTCTCCTCTCCCTGCACACACTGCTCTTCAGACACCCAGTCCTCCCCTGCACCCCACTCAAGATCTAGCCAAACTTCTTACCTGCATCCAACCTCAGCTCCAGGATCACAGCCTCCCTCACCTGCATGAAATCCTCCCTCTCCAGGCCTATTGCTTTCCTCCATACCTCCTGTGCCCTTGTGTCCTGGGTATCACCACTTTCCTGCACCGAGGTGAAGCTAAAAGCCTCCTGGGCCATCCTGCTTGCCCTGTCCTTCCTGGTGCAATGGCCCTGGGGTGCACTGTGAATCCTCAGGCGCCCTGAAGCTGAAGGCCTCCTAGTGGAACTGAGAGGAAGCGCGCTGCCCCCAGGAGCCCCTCAGTCTCCCAACACAGCCTGACTCTGGATGCCCCCTGGCTCTGAGACTGGTGCTGTGAAGGAGCAGGTGGTGCAGAGCCTGCTGAGTCCATGCAAGGCGCTCCCTCACTGGTGCATCCATCCAGGCCCTGGTGTGCTGACTGGGTGCACAGTGGGCTCATGCACAGGCGCTGGTCATGTGAGCATGTGGTACAGAAGGCACCTGGCCAGGCCCAGCCTGCAGTCTCTGGATGGGCTCCTGAAAAGTCTCCTTCAATCAAGGGCAGGGCAGTGGGCGTCACCCTGCGCAACTCCACCCCTTAGTCACAGCCCTGGTGTATGAATCTGGCCCCTGCAGCCCCAGGTTCCTGAGGAAGCCCACCCACTTTCACACACCAAAATCCTCCCCAAAACCTGAGTGTGAAGACTGGAATGGAGAAAGGCACGCCAGGCCCCCACTTTAACAAAAGGCAAGTTTTGTTCATGTGATTGCCTCCTTTGGGAATGGGTTTCCCATTTCATTCTTGCTTGACAGGAAAATAAACTTTGTTGTGTTGAGGTTCCCCCCTCTAGAATGTTCGGATTGGCTTATGCGGTTGTCTGTGTACAAGGAAGGCTTTGGTCTACTGACAGAGTTTTGACCTTTTCCCTTTCCCAAGTGCAACCCATGCAGGGTGCTGCAGTGTGCACCTGCCTCCATACACCCCAGGCCTTAGCACCCTCCCTGGTGTGTAACTCCTCTCCTCTGCCCCACACCCCAGATCACTTCCATGCAAGTCTGCCCCACACAGGGAGGGTGGCTCTACCTGTAAACTTTCACGTTCACAGGACAGGCCCATGGCTTCTTTTGAGCAGTGCCTCCATCTTGAAAAGGCCAGCTGTCTTCTGTCTGACCATGGCATGTCTATGTGAGTGACCGCCCAAGCCAAGGGAGTTGAGAGCCTAAGGGACAGGATGTAAAGTCGCCCCCTGCACTCCTGCCCAAATTATAATACTTGTCATCAGAAGTCAGCCATTCTTCCTTCCTCCTCCCAGAAAGAAGGGAACAACATCAGAAGGCCTTCCGAGGCCTGGTGTCTCCTCTTCTGTAGCCCTGCCACTTTCTAGGCAGGCTGAAATGCTGGAGATGCTGCTCCCACAGCCCCTTGTGAGGTCTTTGCCCAATACTATTACATTTCCCTGCTACCAACAACGCAGAGTCAGCAACACCTTGCAAGCTTCTTTATGGTTCTTTGAGTGACACTCATGTTAGGTGGCATATGCTCTCTGACTCTTCCGCAGGCGATCCTTTTCTCCTCTTTTCCTCCTGTGTAAAGGGAATGGACAGAATCCCTCAGCCAACCTTGGTGTGTGCCCACACACCGCATCGTTTCTGTCCTTCGGGGCCATATTTGATGTTCTGCTCCATCTCCTCTGAATCTGGAGTGTCCCCTTCTATACACACACACCCACACTCACAGACACTGGCATGCGCCTGAAGGTGTGTGGGGCCCCTCTGAAGCACATGTCCACAGTCAGTACACCGTGCCTTTTCCTGGCCTGTTTAACTTTCCTACCCCAGGACTTCAATAGTCTCGTCCAGATCCTGCTGCCATTGCCAGCATTGTGGGCTCAGCTCAGCGGAACTGAGCGGTGGTTATAAAAACAAAGAAACGTGAATTAGAGGCACTGAAAACGGGTAAGGCATGGGAAGGTAGGACTCCACTGGAGTGGCAAGAGGCCTAAGTGGGTGGTGAAAGCACCGACAACAGGATTGCAGAAACATGATGAAGAACCATGTTTGTTGCCCAGGGCCCGAGGCCAGTCATCCTGAAAGCCATGGTGCTTACAGCGCCCCCATCTGCTTACATTCTGTGGGCACCAGGACTCCCAGTTTCCCTTTGCTGCTCTCACACACATTCCTGGTGCATGAGGGTACCTCCAATTTACCCAGGCCCGGTTTTCCACATTCACTTTTCTAAGGAGATTCACAGGGGCAACTACTCACCTTTTAATGCCCAGCAGGGGGGCTCCTCCTCTCCAACAGGTCCCCTCTGCAGCTCTCTCCTCTGGGTCCTGAGTCTGCAGGGTAGTACTGCAGAGGATTGGGCCACAGGTCCTCGCTGATGATCTGGGAAGGAACACAGGGAAGAGGGGGACCAGACCAGTCTGCTACTCTGCTTTTCAAGCATGTGGGGCTTCCACCATTACATTTTCTGACAGTGGCCAGAGCAGTATCAATCACCTCAGCAATCTTGCCTGACCCGGGCAGGGTATGTTCAGACAACCAGTTGAAGAAGCTGATGCTGCTTGTATCTTGCCGGCGGCTGGGGGCTCCACGTTCATAATCCCAGAACCAGAGGATTGGAGTGGATCTGGAGGCCCTGTACCCTGCAGGAAGGAAGTTGGAAGGCTGGATTCCCATTGGTCCAATGTCCACACCCACCCACCATTTTCGCGCTCTTCCAAAGGCCCATCCTGGGAACTGTCACTCACCTGCAAGGCTGACATCATATTGCTTAATGATCAGGTCATTCAGGAAGTAGGGGTTGCTCCTGAAGTAAAACATCAACTTGCAGCGGTATTTGGGAAGGCTCACTTCCTTCACCTGCCAAGAGATGCAACTAGTAAAGTGTCTTGTCTGCCAGCTTCTGGAGTGAGCCTGCCTGCAGGAATCACCCACCTCCCCTCCCTTTCTTTCTGCTGGGACACGTCCCACTGGGTGCCAAAGCCCTCATCCCACGCTTCACTCTGCCTCCCAGTCTGACCTCCACATTGATCAAGTAGTTCAGCAGGTCTTCATCTTCCTCAGTGATTATGGCTGATATCTGCGGGTGGTTCCGGATCTGCTTTTGGTCAAGGAGCTCTCAGAGGCTGTGAAACGAAATGGGCAGCTAAAAGCCACAGAGCCATCCTAGGGGCATATGAGAGTTGGCCGTGGATGGCAGACATTGACCCTGTTCCAACATCCTCACCAACTACCTATCTTCACACATGCTCACAATAATGGTACCTGTGGGTTCATGTTCACCTGAGCATGAACCTGCCCTAACAATCGTGGGTTCATTTCCAGACATGTTCTGAGCCCTCCCTGTCCTCCGTGTGCCTGTGCAGATGACGCAGTGCTTAGGGCAGCGGTTCTCAACCTGTGGGTCATGAACAATGAAAATACATCCTGTCTATCAGATATTTACATTATGATTCATAACAGTAGCAACATTACAGTGATGAAGTAGCAACGAAAATAAATTTATTGTTGGGGGTCACCACAACATGAGGAACTGTATTAAAGAGTCGTGGCATTAGGAAGGTTGAGAACCACTGGCTTAGGGTGTCTGCATGTACCCTGGCCTTGTCCCTTGGGATCGCCTACACGAAATGTATGGTCTCCAGAAACAGTGGCAGCACACATCTTCTAGAGGTCCATGTGGGTCACAAAGGCTGCAATCCGGGTTGGAAATAAGCCTTTTTTTGCACACGAGTTGCAATAAAAGGGTGTGTGTGTGTGTGTGTGTGTGTGTGTGTGTGTGTATACCTCTGGTCCTTTGTGTATACCTGTGTTTGTGTGTCTGTGGAAGGAGGGAGGAAGCCTGCCTGGAATTCCTATGGGCATCTGATGTGTTGAGAGAGGACACTGGAAGCATTCGCCTTAAACCGGGATAAAACGAGCTGAGTGTTTACACTGAGCTTTTTGGTCAAAAAGGGAGAAACACAAAACACTACCTCCAAGGATCTTTCCACTGCCCAGAAAAGGTGCCCTTCCACTATCTGATTGTGGTGTGGTACGTTGTGCCCATACTTCCTGACCTGACACCTAGAAGCCGGCCATCGCTTTGCCCAGTGCTGTGCCACTGGGGAGGGGAGGCCCTTTCCTCTGTCCTCCTCCGCTTCACCTTCTCCTGGCTCCTCCTCCACTTACTCCCTGTAGTCTTTGTCAGCAGTGAAGCCAGAAGGGCTCAGGCAAGGATACAGCTTGGGCCCAGAAGTTGGGGATGCACTGGATGATGGCCCTTCTGCACTCAAGAATGGGCTTTCTAAGCCGAGAGGTCTTGCGCTTCACCCGAAGGTAGGCCCTGCTGGCTCGGGCGCTCTCAATGCTCAGCTGGACCTGAAGGGCCGCCAGCACCTCCAGTGTGGGCCAGGTGCTTGTCCCACTGGGCCCTGGCTCTGCTCGCTGCTCCTCAGGCTGCGCCTCTGCTTCTACTTGGGACTCCGCCTCCTCTGCTGCACTCATTTTGTCCCCAGCCTCAGCTTCCACCACCTGGGAGAGAAGGTCCATGTCCAGTAGCTGCCCTGCCCCAGCAGCACCTGGGCCCTCGCCTCCTAGGACCTCGGTTTCTGCACAGCATCACGCTTAACTTGGAGGTCACCTCGCCACCACTACTGCCCTGGGCTGCGTGGTCCCTCCCACGCCCCACCCTGCACCTGTACACACAAGCTCCTGTGTTCACCCGAAGGGCCCTTGCGGGTACACTTCTGACACAAAGTGCTGGCGAGATCAGCAGTCTACTGACCCAGCAGGACCCGCCCCCTCCCCCCCACCCCCCACCTCCAGATGGCACTGGTCCTGAACTGGGCAGATGCCAACAAGCAGGTGGCAGTGCTTGGAGCTCACTGCATGTCCTCAGGTCCCTTATCTGGATCCTTTAGGCATAGTCTTGGTTTCATAGGGTGCGTCTCCTACACAGGGGGTTTGGGGCCTCCTCGTGGAAAGGAGGATGCACCAGCTATGCTGGGTGCACTGGCCATGCACAAGATGCTCTTTGCACATGAACTTCAATCAGTGAGCAAGACTGCACTTGGCCCCATTCTGCTCCGCCCCTCCCTTCGCCAGCACCACTGCAGGCCACCAACCTCCATGAAAACTCCTCCTTGCCCCCCCCCTTCTGAAGTATAAATAATCCTCTGTCCTTTTCCTGACTGTTACCACCTGCTCTTCGCATTGATGCAAGCGCCAGAGTTTGCACATGGCGAATTTGCTTTCTGTGTCACTTACAGACTGGTACACATTTGCCCCTGGTAGAATGGACAGTCACAGTCCTGGCTGGTGTCTCCATGAGCTGGAGCCTGGTCCCAAACACCAGAGGTTGCTAGTCTGGCAGGTCAGGGAATTCACCTCGGTTTTGTGTTGGATTCCTGGTCAGGGTGATTAAGGGAAGCAAGGGATATCTCTCTCTCTCTCTCTCTCTCTCTCTCTCTCTCTCTCTCTCTCTCTCTCCCCTCTCTCTCGCCCTCACTCTCTCTCTCCCTCTCCCCCCTCTCTTGCCCTCTGTCTCCTCTTCTCCTCCCCCTCCCCCACCACCTCCCCTTCCCCCCTCCCTCTTCTCTCCTCTCTCTCTCTCTCTCTCTCTCTCTCTCTCTCTCTCTCTCTCTCTCTCTCTCTCTCTCCTCTCAGCAGTAAACATATCCTGGGATGAGAAATAAAAATGTAATAATAAACAGGTTCATAGGATCTAGGTAAGAGGGCACTTCAACATGGAAGGTCTCTGAGGTCCAAGTTGGAGCCAAGGGGAAGGCTTATGGCTATAAGGGGCTGTAGCCTCCATTCTTGCAGATCCAAGGCTTAGGAGAACAAAGCCAAGAAAAGGGCTCATTCTCTGGGCCTGCAGGTCATTGCTTTGCTATCTGCATCACATTTCTTTCATTCTCACTGGCTTTTCTTCTGAATATGTGGGTGCATATGCTCTTTCTGATTGGTGTTTGTCATTTCTTGAGATATGTTCCTAGTAGTGGGATTGCTGTTCAAATGGGAGCTCCATTTTTTCAATTTTTTGAGGAAACTCCATAGTATTCTGCATAGTTGCTACACCAGTCTGCATTCCCACCAGTAATGCAAGAGGATTCCTTTTACACCCCATCCTTGCCAGCACTTGTTGTTTGTTGAATTGTTGATGATAGCCATTCTGACCAGTGTGAGATGGTATCTCATTGTCCTTTTGACTGGAATCTCTTGAATTATTAGTGATTTGGAGCATGTTTTCATATGTCTCTTGGTTTTCTGTATGTTCACTTTCGAAAAGTATCTAAATCCTATGCCCACATTTTGAGTGGAATATTAATCTTCCTTTTGTTTGAATGAGATCATTATGAATTTTGGAGAATAGGTCCTTATTGGATATAACGTTGGTAAATATATTCTCCCAGGCAGTGGACTTCCTTGTTTTGTTGTTGTTGTTGTTGTATTTTTTGGCTGCTTCTTCTCTACAGAAGCATTTTAATTTGACGTCGTCCCATTTGTTTCTTTTCTCCTCAGTTTCCATTGCCCTAGGAGCTGTATCAGTAAAGGTACTGCTGAGACAGATGCCTGCTATTTTTCTGCCTATGGATTCTTCTAAGATTTTCAAGGTTACCCACTTACCTTTAAGTCCTTTATCCATTTTCAGTTTATTTTTGTGTATGGTGTAAGTTGGTGGTCTAGATTCATTTTTTTTACATGTATCTGTGCTATTTGTCCAACATCAATTATTGAAGAGACAGTATGACTCCATTGTATGATTTTGCCTCCTTTGTCAAATATTAATTGAGCATAACGGCTTGGATTGACTTCTGGGTTCTCTATTCCATTCCATTGGTCTATATGTCTGTTTTAGTGCCAGTAACAGGCAGTTTTGAGAATGGTGGCTTTGTAATATAGCTTGATATCTGGTATTGTGATCCATCCAACTTTGTTCTTATTTGTCAAGATTGCTGTGACTATTTGGGGTCTTTTTTAATTTCATAGGAATTTTTGGAGACTTTGTTCTAGGTCTGTGAGACATGCCATTGGTATTTTAATGGAGAATACATTAAAACTGTAGATTGCTCTAGGTAGAATGAACGTTTAATGATGTTGATTCTACCAATCCATGAATGTGGTGTGTTCTTCTATTTGCTTTTGTCTTCATCTATCTCTTTTAAATTTCCTGTAGTTTTCCAAGAACAGGTCTTTCACCTCCTTAGTTAAGTTTATTCCTAGGTATGTTAACATTTTGTTGCAAATGTAAATGAGATTTTTTGTTTTGTTTTGTTTTGGTTTCTTTAGTTTTTATTTCTGTAAGTTCATTATTGGTGTATCAAAAAGCCATAGAATTCTGGGTGTTAATTTTGTATCCTGCTGCATTGCCAAATTCATTTATTAAATCTCCTAGATTTTTGATGGATTCTTTATGTATTTCTATGGACAGTACCATGCCATCTGTGAATAATGACAGTTTTACTTCTTCTTTTCCAGTGGGCATGCCTTGTTTGACTTCTTCTTGTCTGACTGTATTGCCTAGCACTACCAGTACTCTGTCAAACAGAAGTGAGAGTGGGCATCCCCGTCTTGTTTCTCTTCTTAATGTTTTTTGCCCATTGAGTATGTTGTTGTCTGTAGGTTTGTCATACAGAGGGTATGATCCCTCTGTTCCCAGTTTGCTGAGAATTTTTATCAAAAGTAGAGGCCCAGTGCAGAAAAATTTGTGCACTTGGTGGGGAGGGAGGGGGGGAGTCGTTCAGCCTGGCCTGAGGCCTATGCCTTCTTGCAGTCTGGGATCCTTGTAGGATGTCCACCTTCTGGCTAAGGCCTAATGCCTGAGGGATCAGGCCTAAGCTGGCAGTCAGATCTCCCTCTGGCAGCCCAGGAGCCCTTGGGGGATATCCACTTGCTAGAGGGTGCAGGCCTAAGCTGCAGTCGGATATCCTGAGCGGTGATGAGGAGGCGGGAGAGGCTACCACCACCAACACTGTGCTGGCAGTCGTCAGCCTGGCTTGTGGCTGAGCAGAGCTCCGCCTGTGGGAGGGTACTGACCACCAGGGGGAAGCTCCCGCATTAAGTGTCTGTCCACTGGTGGTTAGTGTGTGTCATATTGACCAGTAATTCCCAGTTCTTTTGCTGTTAGGGTCAATTTTCATATTACCCTTTTAATATATAGGAGGACAGAGGCCTGGTGCACGGGTGGGGGCCGGCAGTTTTGCCCTGAAGTGTGTCCGGATCAGGGTGGGGGTCCCGCTGGGGTGCCTGTCCAACCTGGGTAAGGGGCTGATGGCATTTTGCAGTCTGTCGAAGCCCTCCAGTGGGGATCCTCAACCCGTGGGGGTGCCTGCCCCGCCTGGGTGAGGGGCTGAGGGCTGTTTTCAGGCTGGCCACATCCTCTTCAGGGTTGGGGGGTCCCTACCGTGGTGCCTGGCCACTGTGGGTGAGGTGCTGATGGCTATTTGCAGGCTGGCCGAGCCCCGCAGTAGGGACCGTCACCACATGGGTGTGTAGCCAGCCTGGGTGAGGGGCTTAGAACCATTTTCAGGCTGCTCACAGCCCCTTCAGGGTGGGAGAGTCCCGCTGGGGTTCCTGGCGAGCCTGGGTGAGGGGCTGATGGCCATTTCCAGGCCTGCCATGTCCCTGGGCAACCTACGCTCCCAGCCTCTCCTTTTTCTCTTTTTTCTGTTTTTCTGGGATTTAGCTATCTTCTATAATTGAAACTTTGTAGCCTTGAGCAGAGCCCAGGTCTGGCTGGAAACCTGCATTGTCCCTGGCAACCCAGGCTCCTAGCCCGTCCTTGAGTAGAGGTTGGCTGGAAGCAGGTATCAGAATTTATTTATCTTCTATAATTGAAACTTTCTAGCATTGAGTGAAGCCAAGCGCTTGCCAGAGCAGGCGGGAAGCTTGGCTTCCTCCATCGCCGGGAGCAACCCAAGCCTCCTGCTTACTCCAGCTCCATGGCCACCATCACCTTAGTTGGGTTAATTTGTAAACACACTCCTGATTGGCTTGTGGGCGTGGCGTATAGGTGTGGCTTGAGCATAGCAGAGGGATGATTAATTTGCATGTTTCTGTCTTATTATATAGGATTGGGTGTTGGATTCTATCAAATGCTTTTTCTGCATCAATTCCTATGAATATCTCTCAATTTGTTTACGTGATGCATCATGTTTATTGATTTCTGGATGTTGTATTATCCTACTTCCCCAGAACGTATCCACTTTGTCATGGTGTATGCTCATTCCAAAGTAATGTTAACCATGATGTCTCTCTCTCTCTCTCTCTCTCTCTCTCTCTCTCTCTCTCTCTCTCTCTCTCTTCTCACTCCCACCTCCCCTTCCATGCTTTCTGTTGAAAAAAAAAAACAACAATAGAAAAAGGTCCTCTACTTGGATTAGCAACAACAAAACACACAGATACATTATGCTGCCTACATATTATAAAACCAACATTGAAAAAATTCTGCAGCCACTGTGACTGAAAATTTTAAATTCATAAGCTCAGGTACAATAACATTTGCTATTTACTTGTAGAATTTTTCGGAGAATTTTCTGGGTTTTGAAGTAATGCTTTTAAAGAATATAAAACGATGTTCAAGGTTAACTATACTATAAATTATTTTATTGTAAGTGGAAGGTTACAAATTGTTTTAAGTGGGAGAAGGGGTGGAAGTATTTCTGAAGGTAAGATTTAGTCAAGAATTTCCTCAATATAGTTATTTTGATAAGATCCAGAATGCCTCTTTTTTGTCTGTTTTGATGTTGTCTTATAGCTCCAACTAAATGTACTTACCTGTGCAAAAGATTTATTAAAGCATAGAAAAAGTGAATGAAAAAAAAATGACTGAAAATCCCAGTGCACCAAAAGTGACTGAAAATGATACTAAGAAATGGATGATATTTAATTTTTAAAAAGTAGGTCTTCTGTTATTTAAGAATGGGTAAAATCAAATGGTGGGTTTGGGGAAGAAGCAAGACTAGAAGGTCCCTTTATGAAGTTGCAATAAAAAACACCATTGAAAGTTTCAACAGTAGACTAGGAGAAATGGAGGACCGAATTAGCAAATTAGAAGACAGGGAAACAAAACACACCCAAACTGAACAGCAACTGGAGAAAAAAAAAAAATAAAGGAGAGAAGGAGAGCCTAAGGGAGCTATTGGACAACATGAAATGAAACAACATACGAATAATAGGGGTGCCAGGACTATAGCAAGAGGAACAAGGGTTAGAAAACCTACTGGAAGAAATAATATCAGAAAACTTCCCTGAGGTGGGGAAGAAAAAAAACACTCAAGCACGGAGAGTCCCAAACAAGGTGAACCCGAAAAGAAACACATCAAGACACATCATAATTACCATGGCAAAAGTTCAGGACAAAGAGAATATCTTAAAGGCTGCAAGAGAGAGACTGAAAGTTACATTCAAGGGATCTCCCATTAGATTATCAAATGATTTCTCAAGAGAAAAATCAGGCAAAAAAAAAAAAAAGGACGATATTTGCAAGTGATGCAAAGTAAAGGAGTGAATTCAAGAATACTCTATCCAGCAAGGCTATCATTCAAAGTTGAAGGGGAAATAAGAAGCTTCACAGACAAAAAAAGGCTAAGGGAGTTTATCACCACCAAGCCAGCAATGCAAGAAATGCGAAAGAAACTGGTGCAAAAAGAAGAAATAAAAAGCTCAGAAAGAAAACAGCCACACACAAAAAGAAATGGCTACAACAAGTATCTTTCAATAATAACTTTAAACGTAAATGGACCAAATGTTCCAACCAAAAGACATCGAGTGGCTGAATGGATAAACCAAACATGACACATGCATTTGCTGTCTATGAGAGACCCACCTCAGAAGAAGGGACTCACACAGTCTGAAAGTGAAGGGATGAAAATATATCTTTCAGGTAAATGGAAACAAAAAAAAGCTAGGGTAGCTATACTTATATCAGACAAAATAGACCTCAAAGTGAGGCCATAACAAGAGATAAGGAAGGCCACTTCATAATACTAAAGGGATCAATAAAACAAGAAGATATAACCCTGATAAACATATATGCACCCAATGCAGGAGCACACAGATACATAAAAAAAAAAAACAAAAAAAAACAAAACACACACACACACACACACACAAAAAAAAAACCTCCTGGAAGATATCAAAGGAGAGATCGACAACAATACAATCATAGTAGGGGACTTTAATACACCACCTCCATCACTGATTAAATCCTCTAGAAAAACAATCAGCAAAGAAACAGCAATATTAAATGACTCACTGGACCCGATGGACTGAATTGACATCTTCAGAACACTGCACCACAAAGCCAAGGAATATACATTCTTCTCAAGGGCTCATGGGATATATTCAAAAATAGACCACATATCGGGTCACAAACAAAGTCTCCCCAAATTCGAGAAGATTGAAATCATACCAAGCATCTTCTCAGATCATGATGGCATAATATTAGAAATAAACGACAATAAAAACAACCCAAAATACTCAAACACTTGGAAGCTGAATAGCATGTTATTAAATATTGATTAGGTTACCAATGAGATCAAAGAAGAAATTAAAAACATCCTGGAAACTAATGACAATGAAAACACAACAATCCAAAACCTATGGGACACAATGAAAGCAATCTTGAGAGGGAAGTTTATAACTCTACAGGTCTATCTCAAAATACAAGAAAAAATGGTAGTAAATCATGTAACGCTACAACTCAAAGAACTAGAAAGAGAGCAACAAGAAAACCCCAGAGTGAGCAGAAGGAAGGAGATAATAAAGATTAGATCAGAAAAAAATGACATAGAGATCAAATATATATATATATATATATATATATATATATATATATATATAAAATCAATGAAACCAAGAGCTGGTTCTTTGAAAGGATGAACAAGATTGATGAACCACTAGCCAGGCTCACCAAGAAGCAAAGACAGAGGACCCAAATAAACAAAATCAGAAATGATAGAGGCGAAATAACAACAGACCCCACAGAAATATAAATGATTGTTAAAAAATACTATGGACAACTCAACTCCAACAAACTAGACAACCCGGAGGAAATGGTCATATTCCTAGAAAAATACAACATTCCAAAACTCAATCAGGAAGAATCAAAACATCTCAAAAGGCCAATAACTATGGAAGAAATTGAAGCAGTCATCAAAAAGCTACCAACAAACTAAAGCCCGGGCCAGACGGCTTCACAGGGGAGTTTTACCAAACATTCAAGGAAGAACTAAAACCTATCCTGCTCAGACTACTAAAAAAAATCCAAGAGGAAGGAACACTTCCAAGATCATTCTATAAAGCCAGCATCACCCAAATACCAAAACCAGGTAAAGACAACACAATGAAAGAGAATTACAGGCCAATATTCCTCATGAACAAAGATGCCAAAATCCTCAACAAAATCTTAGCAAATCGGATCCAGCAGTATATCAGAAAGATCATACACCATGACCAAGCTGGATTTTTCCCAGGGATGCAAGGATGGTACAATATCCGAAAATCAATAAATGTGATAAATCATATAAACAAATTGAAAGAAAAAACCACATAGTCATATCAATTGATGCAGAAAAAACATTAGCCATAATCCAATACCCATTTTTGATAAAAACTCTCAGCAAGGTGGGAGTAGAAGGATCATACCTCAACATAATAAAAGCCATATATGACAAACCCACAGCCAACATCATACTCAATGGACAAAAACTAACACCATTTCCCCTAAGAACAGGAACAAGACAGGGATGCCCACTCTCACTACTTCTGTTCGATATAGTACTGGAAGTATTAGCCATTGAAATTAGACAAGAAGAAGAAATAAAAGACACCCAAATTGGAAAAGAAGAAGCAAAACTCTCCTTATTTGCAGATGACATGCTATTAGAGATAAAACACTCTAAAGACTCCATCAAAAAACTATTAGACTTAATAAATGAATTCGGCAATGTAGCAGGATACAAAATTAAGGTCAAGAAATTGATGGCATTTCTATACACCAATGGTGAAATTACAGAAAGATAGACTAAAAAAATAATCCCATTTACCATCGCACCAAAAAAATTAAGCTACCTTGGAATAAACTTAACTAAGGAGGTAAAAGACCTCTACTCAGAAAACTACAGTGCGTTGAAAAATGAGATAGAGGAAGACATAAACAGATGGAAGAACAGACCATGTTCTTGGACTGGTAGAATCAAAATCATTAAAATGTCCACACTACCCAAAGTAATCTATAAATTCAATGCACTTCCCATTAAAATACCAAGGGCATATTTCATAGACCTAGAACGAACTCTCCAAAAATTCATCTGGAATAAAAAGGTCCCCGAATAGCTGTAGCAATCCTGAGAAAGAACAAAGTAGGTGGGATCTCACTTCCAGATATCAAGCTGTATTACAAAGCCACTGTTCTCAAACCTGCCTGGTATTCCCACAAGAACAGACATATAGATCAATGGAATGGAATAGAGAGCCCATAAATCGGCCCGAACCAATATGCTCAATTAATATGTGGCAAAGGAGGCAAGAACATACAATGGAGTCAAGATAAATGGTGTTGGGAAAATGGGACAGATACATGCAAGAAAATGAAACTAGACCAACAACTTACACCATACACAAAAATAAACTCAAAATGGATAAAGGACTTAAATGTAAGACAGGAAACGATAAAAATACTAGAAGAATCTAAAGTCAACAAAATCTCAGACATATGCCGAAGCAATTTCTTCTCTGATACAGCTCCTAGGGTATTGGAAACTAAAGAGAAAATAAACAAATGGGACTACATCAAAATAAAAAGCTTCTGCACAGCAAAAAACCATCAACAGAACAACAAGAAAACCCACTGTGTGGGAAAACATATTTGCCAATGTCATATCTGATAAGGGTCTAATCTCCAAATTTATAGGGAACTCATACAACTTAACAAAAGGAACATAAGAAATCCAATCAAAAAATGGGCAAAGGACCTAAATAGACACCTTTCAAAAGAGGACATTCAGAAAGCCAAGAGACATATGAAAACATACTCAAAGTTACTAATCATCTGAGAGATGGAAATCAAAACAACAATGAGGTCCCATCTCACACCTGTCAAAATGGCTATCATCAACAAATCCACAAACGACAAGTGCTGGAGAGGATGTGGAGAAAAATAAACACTTGTGCACTGCTGGTGGGAATGCAGACTGGTGCAGCCACTATGGAAGACAGTATGGAACTTCCTCAAAAAACTAAAAATGGAACTCCCATTTGACCCTGTGATCCCTCTTCTTGGAATATATCCCAAGAAATCAGAAACACCTATCAGAAAGGATATATGCACCCTTATGTTCATAGCAGCACAATTCACCATAGCTAAGATCTGGAAACAGCCTAAGTGCCCATCAGTAAATGAATGGATTAGAGAACTGTGGTACATCTACATGATGGAATACCATGCTGCTGTAAAAAAGAAGGAACTCTTACCATTTGCAAAGGCATGGATGGAACTGGAGAGCATTATGCTAAGTGGAATAAGCCAGTCAGTGAAGGAAAAATACCACTCATTCATGGATAATAGAGACCATTATAAACTTTTGAACAATAATAGATACAGAGGCAGAGCAGCCTCAAACAGATTGTCAAACTGTAGCAGGAAGGCCGGGAAGGAGTGGGGTGCAGGAGGGAGGGGGGTAAGAGATCAACCAAAGGACTTGTATGCTGCATATAAGCATAACCAATGGACATAAGACACTGGGGGGTAGGGAAGGCCAGGGGATTGTCAAGGTCGGGGGGAAAAAAGGGACACATATGTAATACCCTTTGTAAGACTGTGAGCAATAAAATAAAATATAAATAAAATAAAATAAAATAAAGAAAAAAAAAGACTATTATAAACTTAAAATAAGAAGACTATCGGCTCATGAAAGAGTGCATTCATTCATTCTTTTAAAAACATACTGAGATCTTAATGTTTCCAAATGATACATATAGTTATTAAAAAAGAAAGAGAACTGTGCTTGCTTCAGCAGAACATATACTAAAATTGGAACAATACAGAGAAGATTAGGATGGCCCCTGCACAAGGATGACATCAAAATTCATGGAGCGTTCCATATTTTTTTATAATTAATGCTGAAAGGTATTCTTTAAGAAGAGGAAGAAGAAGGAAAGGTAAAGATAAAAATTATGAACAACAGATACATATCAACAAGTGAATCTAAAAATCAAGTGAATAAAAATTCTGATCAGAGTAAACTGGTGAATATAATAGAATTGGGCATAGAGAGGGGGTGGACTGAAAATTTTTGCAAGGGAAAGGGATGTGGGGGGGTGTGGGGGGCATGGGAGGAGACTGGACAAAAATCGTACACCTATGGATGAGGACAGTGTCAGGGTAAGGGCAGAATTTGGCGTGGGAACTGGGTAGAGGGGAGCTATGGGGGAAAAAGTGGAACAACTGTAATAATCTGAACAATAATGATAAAAAAAATAAGTGAAGCAGTGTGTTACTTCTTCATGGCATACTGCCCTGTTTCCAGTTAGGAAGGGTAAACAATTTACATATTTTCCTTGGACAACCTAAATGGAAAAAGGATTGGGGAACCTCCACCAAGGCTGCAAAACAATTCTTGACCTCCTTCCTGTGACATTTTGTATGTCCTCAACCTTGAAAGGAATAGTAGAAATAGAGAAAAATTGAATACGGAATGATATAAAAGTTTGAAGAAGTATAAATGTAGGCATCCTTTTGCTTATTTAAATGACATCAGCACTTTCTGAAGTGGTTATACTAAGATTGAAATAGAGATTACCACTTAAATGGAACCAGTTAGCTTTCCTGACTATGCTTCTGGATGGAGTAAACAAAAGCACCCCTAGATTGTGATATGTATTTTATTGGTGAACTATTCATGCACTTTCTCTGCAACTATTTGACATTTAATGCACCACAAAGGGTATGATCACTCAAACTATGAGTTATCTTGAATCCTCAGTATTTTTATTAGTGAATATAAACAAACATCATGAATGGGAAAGGTTTTTAAAAACTCACCTCTTGGACTGTTGAGTGTATAGTTATCAACAAGCCTTCCAACTTCAATTTTAAATATTACCACAATAATGTGTGTTTTTTTAACATTCTTTTTATTGAAATAGTGTATGTGAAATTAGTTGAAAATTTTGGAAACTGGGACCTCAACTTTTTAAGGATTTTAAAATCTAGCCTGTCAGATTGCGCGTTGTGTGGTGGAACAAACCATGGATGGTATGGCTCAGTGAGCCCATTTTTCATTGCCAGCTGGTATGCTCCTGGATTGGTGAAATACTTAATAAAGCCATTTGGTTGCCCAATTTACTCAGCCTAATTTTTCCACTGTAGTTTTGTATTGATAACGTATTATGGTACAGAGAAATACAACAAGACAAACAATACAAAACGTCCCAGCATGAAATAGATCACTTTATATACAATCCCATGGGGAAGTGGACTAGAAAGGAAGATTAAAGGGGAAGAAGGAACAGCATAAAAATCCTGACCATGACGCCGAAACCGGTTTGACTCAGTGCATAGAGCGTCGGCCTGAGGACTGAGGGGTCCCGAGTTTGATTCTGGTCAAGGGCATGTGCGTTGGTTGCGGGCATATCCCTAGTGGGAAATGTGCAGGAAGCAGCTGATCGATGTTCCTCTCTCATCGATGTTTCTGACTCTCTATCTCTCTCCCTCCCTCTCTGTAAAAAGTCAATGAAATATATTAAAAAAAAAAAGACTGCTAAAAAAAAAGAAATCCTGACCATGAAAAAAGGCTCCTTCTTGTATTTCTAAACGGATATTCAGGGTATCAAAACCCTAAGCTATGTACATACTTTTAGATATATATTTTTTTATTGATTTCACAGAGGAAGGGAAAGGGAGAAAGAGTTAGAACCATCAATGGTGAGAGAGAATCATTGATTGGCTGCCTCCTACAAGACATCTACTGGGCTAAAAGCCCACAAAATGGGCATGTCACGACCTGGGAATTGAACCCTGACCTCCTGGTTCACAGGTCGAAACTCATCCACTGAGACAAGCAGGCCAGGCTTTGGCTCTTCTTTATTTAGAGTCTTCCCTTTGACATTCGTGTGCTCCAGCTGCCCTGTATCCAGCCTGCCTGACTGCTGTGCAGATTGGTGGACTCTGGGGTACATTCTAGTAGTAAGGAACCTACTGTGTGTGCCTTGCTCTCCCTGTTTGCTTTCTGATGGCATAGAGACCCTTCCCATAGGGCCTTCATGTACAAGATGCCTGTGCACCAGCAGTCACCTCCTATCCAGGCCCCTTCTGTGCCCATCTTCACAGATGTGGTCTCTATCTAAGCTTTCTAAGCCTCATTGCCTTAATACTATGCTTTTCTGAATATTTTGATGGAAAAGTCCAGATTCCAATAAAGAATTGTGCTAGATTTCTCATCGTGGTCTCGAGAACAAATAAAGCGTCAAATGCAGGACACTTGGTTTTAGAGGCAACATGCAGCAATGAGTTTTCTTTTGTTGTGTTTTAATATGGTGGGTTTTTAACATTAATTCTTTAGAGAGAGGTGAATGGAGAGAGACAGACACAGAAGCATGCATTCCTGTGAGAGAGAAACAATATTGGATGCCTGGGGACTGAACCTGCAACCTGGACATGTGCCCTGGCCAGAAATCAAATCGGTGAACTTTCTGGTGCACAGGACAATGCCCAGACACACTGGCCAGGGTGCACTGACTTTTATATTCTTCCTTATGTTGCATCTGGTGGTTAATAAATACCATCAATGCTAATACCAGTGGGCAATTCCAGAGGAGGACATGCTGACAGGAGCTTTACATAAGTTGGCCCCACAGGTGAATCTCCACACAAGGTAATGGGCACGATCTCTTTGTGCAGAGGAATTAACACCCAGACCACAGGATGTTTTGCCTATGCCCTTCCTCCCTCAGAACCTGCCCATTTGTATACTTTTCCCCAAATTACAAAGGTTCTGATTCCCATTATGGACACTATTTCCTGTGAAGGTTGGGATGGGAAAACAAGGTGCATGTCAGACAGAGGGACAGGGAGAGGGAGACGTAATGGGAGAGAGAGAGGATGAGAAAGAGAGCGTTTGCAGTAAGAGATATACCTTTTCTGAGCCTTGTTCTCTTATCCTCTTTTTTGGGGGGGTGGGGAGCTCACCGACTGTTACAGAGACTTTAGCATTTTCTCTTCCCACTAGAAGAAACAGACTGTGCCTGCCCAGTGTGGCTCAGTAGGCCTATGAACCAAGAGGATATAATTCAATTCTCAGTTGGAGCAGGGGCCGGAGTTCACAACTGGATCCCCAGGTGGATGTGCAGGAGAAAGCCAACCAATGATTTTGTCTCATTATTGATGTTTTATCCATCTCTCCCTCTCCCTTCCTCTCTGAAATCAATAAGAAATGTACTTAAAAATGGGAAAATGAGCTCCCTCGTTGATGGGCCCAAGTTAGAAGAGTGGAAGGTAGAAGAAAAAGAAAGGAATAGCAATAAAAAGTGAACGAAGGGCCAGGTGCTGTGTGTGACAAGCTAGGAAGCTGCTGACACCCAGCAGAGAGCAGCAAGCACATGAGTGGCTGGCGCTGGACCAGATGGCTTCACAGGGGAGTTTTTCGAAACATTCAAAGAAGAACTAAAACCAATCTTTCTAACACTATTTCAAAAAATTCAAGAGGACGGCATACTTCCAAGATCTTTTCATGAAGCCAGCATTACCATAATCCCCAAACCAGAAAAAGACAACACAAAGAAAGTGACTTACAGTCCAATATTCCCGATGAACATTGATGCTGCAATCCTCACCTAAATTCTAGCAAACCGGATAGAGCATTACATTAGAAAGATCATACACCATGACCAAGTGAGATTTATTCCAGGTATGCAAGTATGTACAATATCTGCAAATCAATGAACATGAAACATCACATAAACAAATTAAGAGAGAAAAACCACACAATCATATCAACTGGTGCAGAAAAAGCATTTGACCAACTGCAACAGCCTTTTCTGATAAAAACAGTCAGCAAAGTAGGAATAGAAGGATCATCCTTCCACATAATAAAAGCCTTATATGACAAACCTACAGCCAACATCATACTCAATGGGCAAAAACTAAAACCATTTCCCTCTAGAACAGGAACAAGACAGGGACACCCACTTTCACCACTCCTGTTCAACACAGTACTGGAAGTCCTAGTCACAGTGATCACACAAGAAAAGTAAATAAATGGTTCCCAAATTGGAAAAGGAGAAGTAAATTGTCATTATTTGCAATTGACATGATACTGTTCATAGAAAAACCCAAACACTCCTTCAAAAGTTTAGTAAACTTAATAAATGAACTCGGCAATGTAGCAGACTACAAAATTAACGCCACGAAATATATGGCATTTTTTATACACCAATAGTGGCATTTTAATACACCTACAGAAAAGGAGATTGAAAAAAGTATCACATTTACCATCCCACCAAAAAAATTAAGAAAGCTAGGAATAAACTTAGCTAAGGAGGTAAAAGACCTCCACTCAGAAAACTAGAAGATGTTGAAAAAAGAGGTAGAGGAAGACATAAACAGATGGACGAACATACCTTGTTCATGGATTGGTAGAAATGACATCATTAAAGTGGCTATACTATCCAAAGCAATCTATAGATTCAATGCACTCCGCATTAAAATACCAACAGCATATTTCGCGGACCTAGAACCAACCCTCTAAAAATCCATCTGGAATTAAAAAAAGACCACGAATAGTGGCAGCAATCTTGAGAAAGGAGAACAACGTAGGAGGGATCACAATACCAGATATCAAGCTGTATTACAAAGCTACTGTGCTCAAAACTGCCTGACACTGGCACAAGAATAGACATATAGGCCATTGGAATTGAATAGAGAACCCAGAAACCAATTCAAACCACCAAGCTCAATAAATACTTGACAAAGGAGGCAAAAACATACAATGGAGATAAGACAGTGTCTTCAATAAATGGTGCTGGGATATTTGGTCAGACAAATGCAAAAATGAAACTAGGCCACCAACTGAAACCATGCATAAATATAAGCTCAAAATAGATAAATAACTTGAACATAAAGCTGGAAACCATAAAAATAATAGAGGTATCCATAGGCAGCAGAGTCTCAGATATATACGGAAGCAATCTCTTCACAGACACAGCTCCTGGGGCAATGGAAAATAAACTTAAAATAAACAAATGGGATGACATCAAAATCAAAAGCTTCTTCATAGCAAAAGAAACCATCAACAAACAACAACAAAGCCCACTACATGGGAGAACATATTTGCCAATGTTCTCTCTGATAAGGGTTTCATCTACAACATTTACAGGGAACTCATACAACTTAACAAAAGGAAGATAAACAAACCAATCACAAAAATGGGCAACGGACCTAAATAGATATTTTTTACAAAGAGGACAAAAGGAAGGCCAAGAGACACATGAAAAAATGCTCAGAGTCACTAATCATCTGAGAGACGCAAATCAAAAGGACAATGAGGTACCACCTCACAGCTGTCAGAATGACTATCATCAACAAATCAACAAAGGGCATGTGCTGGTGAGTATGGGGGGAAAAAGGAACCCACCTTCACTGCTGGTGGGAATGCAGACTGGTGCAGCCTCTATGGAGAACAGTATGGAGTTTCCTCTAGAAAATAAAAATGGAACTTCCATTTGACCCAGTGATCCCACTTCTAGGAATATATCCCAGGAACCTAGAATAACCAATCCGAAAGGATACATGTACCTCTATGTTCACTGCAGCACAATTTACAATAGCTAAGATTTGGAAACAGCCTAAGTGCTGGTCAGCAGATGAGTGGGTTAAAAAGCCGTGGTACATCTACACACTGGCATAGTACACTGCTGCAAAAAAGGAAGGGGCACTGACCATTTGCATCAGCATGTATGGAGCTGCAGAGCATTATGCTAAGCAAAGCCAGTCAGTCAGTCTGAGAAAGAGAAATATCACATGACCTCACTCATCTGTGGATTATAATGAACAACATAAACCGATGAACAAAACAGATTCAGAGACAGAGAAGCATGGATCAGACCATCACCCTCAGAGGGAAGGTAGGGGAGGGTGGGGTTAAGGGGGAGAGATCAACCAAAGGGCTTGTATGCATGCCTATAAGCCTAGCCAATGGACTCAAACACCAAGGGTGGGGGTGAGCGTGAGGGCATGCTTGCGGGGTGGGGGTGGGGGTGTGGGAGCAGTGGGGGATAAGAACACATATGTAATACCTTAATTAGTAATAAGAATGAAAAGGAACCCAGGAACATATCATCAGGTGAGAATTCACACACTCACACTCACGCACACTCAGGAACACGCACACTCACACCAGGAGAGGGCTCTGCCGCTCTCAGTGGGAATCACCTCTTATGTCCCAGCCTGACCAGCGCTTTCTCACCAGCTGAACCAGAGGACAATGATGAGTGACGGCCCTGGTGCTCTGCGGAAAGCGCCCTCTCCACTGTCCAGCGGCCAATTTTCTGCCCCCTCTCTGTCTCCCACGCCCTGAGCAGGGCTGGGCTGGCCTGAGAGCCCACAGACTTGAGGACCCAGATCCCGGGGGAGTTGGCGCCGGGGGCTGTGGGGGCCCCCTTGGTCAACTGCAAACTCGGCCAGCTGAGGTCACACAATAAAGGCCGACGCCAGAGTTCCATGAATTGTTGCGTGTAAGTCCCCTCAGCGAGCTCCCACTCTGGGGCAGCAAGCGGAAGGCCTCACGCCAGCGAGCCAGGTTTGGACCTCAGGCCTTCAGGACAACCAGGTGGGAACTCATTTTCAGATGGGAAAAGCCGGAGGGGGAGGGGCTGCGGGTTGCCAGTGACTAGAGCAGTTCACCCCCGCAACAGAAAGTTCACCCCTGGAGACAGCAAGAACCCAGGGTGTGCGATTACCTTTCTAACAGGCCACGCTCCTCACCGAGTGGTCTCCAGCTAAGTTGGAGGCTGGAGGGAAGGAAGCAGTGGGGGGCGCTGCCTGGCAAGCTTCCTGGGGCTGAGCCCTGGTTCCTGCCAGGTCGAAATCTCGCGAGATCACGAGATCAGGAGCAACCCAAGATCAGGGAGCTGGAGGGGGGTCATGTCTTAACAGGCCCAGAGAAGGTGGGGACAGGGGCGCCTGTGCCACACCCACCAGGCTGCAAGGGGTGGCAGAGGGTGGGTGGCGGTCAGGGAAACCCTGTGCTTCCAGGCATGAGGGTGGGGGTTGTCTCGGATGTGGAGGGAGAAACAGGAGGCCACGACCCCCAGCTAACCTCCCACTCAACACCCTGTCTGTATTTCAGGGGACCTCTTTCTGTCTGTGGTTGTGGCTGCCACTTACCTACCTTGTTCCCTGGGCCAGGCTTGGCTCCCCACTCCCACCCGACCGCAGCCCTCTGTCTAGAAAAGAGCGCCCTGCCCTGGGCTAGCCCACTGTCCCTACTGTCTGGATGGGGACATTTTAGTAACCCCCGGGGCAGAGGAGAGCTGGCCTGAGGCATCTCCTGGGCTTCCTTGGAAATCAGCTTCTCTTAGTGAGGAAGGGCTTGTAATAAGAATAGAGCCGCAGTTGTTTAAACATTACTTAAAAACTCTAAATACGAGGCCCTGGGACACTGGAGGATGAAACAGGCTCTACTGAAAACATAGGCTGCCTCCATGGCCCATTACTCAAAGAGGAATTGCATTTTGGGAAGAGACCAGGCACAGGACAGGCTTTGATTTGGCAGCTGTGCCCGCACCCTGACCCCCTCCTGGGGTCTTTCTTAGGAAGGCTGACCATTCCAATCTCATCCCAGGAAGGGGCTGAGCTGTTGCTAAGGTCATAGAAGATTAGCCACCTTGTGGTCAGCCTTTGAGCTCCTGAAGGTCCAGACAGCAGGCCCTCTCCTCCCCTTTGCATGTGACACTTGCAGCTGGCAGCTACAGGTAGCTATCTTCTCTCCCAAGAGGCTGAGAGCTGAATTTCCAGGGTGAGCAACTCCTCTCCCCATACTGACCGCATCCTTGGAGTAAACAGTCATAGTGTGGTTCAACGCTGTCTCTGCTTAACTTGGCTCAAGTAGTCACAGGCAGCCTCAGACACATTTTGCTGCCTTTCTCTTCCACACTCAGACTTGGGGAATATTCAGACTCTACAAACTGTGAGACCTTATCTGAGAGAGAGAGTGGGCAGAGGACACTGTGTCCCTGTCATGCAGGTGATCCTGGATCTCTTCACCATAGGCTGTGGGGAGGTCGTGGGGGCGGGGCGTAACAGCAGGGTGGTAAGGCTGGCTTCTAGTGTGTCCCTACCCTGCCATTCCTCCAGACGTTCCCAATGCCTATGAACTAGCAGAGTTTAAGACTTCCAACTACATAGATGGAGGAATGAGGACAAATGAGGCGACTGCTCTCAGCCCCAGTGGGTCTGGGATTGTCACCTAGAGCAGAGCAGATAAAAAGCAGAAACAGAAACAACTCCACTATTTCACCTGGGAACTAGAGATTCAGCATAGCCCTCCCCCCTCTCTCCTTGATGCATTTGGCAACTATTTTTTCCTGAGTGGCTGCTTATCCCATGCTCAGAGCTACACACAGTCTCTCCTCACAGAGTTTAGGATGACAATAGAAAACACACACACACACACACACCAAAACCCAACAAGACCATTATCTACAAATGGCTCTTTGTAACTAATTCTGTCAAGAGAACAAAGGTGCTGGTATGGAAAGTTACAGAGGTAGGTAGACTTCTGCCTGAGAGTTGTACAAGGAGGGGCCATCAGGGGCTTGGAAGGATCCTGTTCAGGGCTTGAGGACAGACTGCACAATTTCTGAGAGAGTAAAGTGCTTAGCCAATTTGAGAATGCAAGAGACACTGGGGCACAGTGAAAGAGAGGGCAATGGATGTATCCAGGGAAGGTGAAATTCAAAGGGAATCTATTTGAAGTTTGTCCACCCTTATGTTCATGATGATCCGGTTGTTTGTCAGCATTGCAGAGGTTGATGCACTAAAAAGACATGGTCTGTTATATCAAAAGCAAAATGCAGGCCACCCGACTGATTACATAATGCAACCCTATTCTTGTAAAGTTAAATGTGAATATAACATTCATTTATTCCATTGCTTCACCCATTGCCTCACAATGTTCACCATGTTCCTAGGTGACAGTAAGCCTGCATAAGGAACAGGGACTAACAGTTCTTGGGCCCTACTCTCCTGGGAAATCAGCAAATCATATTTATGAATATCTTAAAGCAGTCCACATGTCCACTAAAAATGATAATGCTAGTCATTGTAAAATATCTTCCTGTATTTTTTACAGGGTTCTTTATTACAATTTCCTCTCCTGGACTGGTGGTGAAGACGTATTTTCATTTTAGAAAGATTAAAAGTGTCAGTCAACCAGCACTGCATTATAATGATCACGATCATGACTTAAAAACCCTTCAGTAGTGGAAGAGAGGGAAGCTGGATGCTTTTGAAGGAGCTGCTGTGTGTTTGTGTGTGTGTGTGTGTGTGTGTGTGAGTGTGTGTGCATACACACACTCCTGCACAGCTGAGAGAGGCTGAGTCTAGCCTGTCCTGTGAGGGGATGAAATAGAGGTGAGGTGGAAGGGGTACATACTTTTGTCTACAATCACCTACAGTAAGCCTAAGTACGAAGGAAGCTGCATTCTCAAACTAAGCATCATACAGCCCTTACAGACTAAGGAAAACTTAGCCTTTTGATGTTGTAGTCTGACTCATGCCATGACAGTTTGAACTTTAATGCTGTCAGTTGTTTTCAGGTGAAGACACTAAGACGAGGGAGATTAAACAGGGGTCCAAAGCAGGGAGGGCAAATCAGGAAGGCATTGGGGGCTGACTTGTGCTTCCATGACACCCACTGTACAATAGGCTCCTGATTTCCTAACAGGCACATGCAATGGCCTCTGCACTCCCAGTACACTGCAGGATTAGCCGATGTGAAAGATCTCGGAGAGAATTCAGGGTGGCCAGAGTGCATTCGCCACAGTGTGTGTCCCGATTTCTGTGAACCACACCTTTTGAAAATTCTTTTGGCGTAAATATCCAGGAGCCCAGAGGGAAAGGCAGGAACCTCCATCCCTGGGCGGCATCCCTTCTCCCAGATTCGGGCCTCCAAGAGACTGGACTCGAAGAGGGTACAGCCCTCCCCATGAGAGTAACTTCTGGGTTAGAGGTTGGTTGTTTGGAGAGGAACACTCAGCTGAAGGCCAGCTGCTCAATGACAGATGGAGCTCGCACAGCTCCAGGTTCATCTGAGTCATCCCCCTCTGTTTTCCCCCTCTTCTCCAGGTCCTGGGCCCAGCCAGCCTGGACCCAGTCTCTTCCCTGTCCAGCTGTGGCTCAGGAGGTGTGCTGGGCGAGCTGAACTGCAGCTGCTGGAATTTATAACCCTGCCTCCTGGGACCAACAATGTCTGGGAACCCCTCCCACACTCCTGATTGATGGTGTCACAGGGGAGGAGGGCAAACTAGCCAATAGACATCTGCTGAAGCCCTCTTGTTTACCATGTTTCATTCCAATCAGGCAAAGGCAACAATCTTCTGAAGAAGGTCTCTCTCTCTGAATTTTTGGGCAGGAGCGGGTAGGGGTTGCCCAAAGTTTCTCTCTGACACTTTGGCTTCTAAATAAAGAGCTGAAAATCAATATCCCAAAAGGCATCTATAGGGTGGAATAATCTTGGCTTCCTTTATTTCTTAACTATTGGCTAAGAGGGTTCAGACTGGTGTCAGTCAGGTAGGTAGATATATATATCAAACAAACAAACCAACAAACAAAAAACAAAGAGACTTCTAGGGGACTTTAAAAGAGAGCCTGAAAACACGACAGTCATAGTAGCAGACTTTTATCACTCCTCTGACTTCACTGGATAGGTCTTCCATGTGACAAAATAATGATACAGAGACTCTAAAGAACACACTGCATCAGATGGATTTAATTTACATTTTAGGACATTTCACCCCAACAGAGCAGAATATACATTCTTCTCAAGTGCACATGGATCATTCCCAAAGATAGACCACATGGTAGGACACATAACAAGTCCCTACAAGTTCAAGAAGTTTTAAGTCATATCAAGCATCTTCTTGGATCACAGTGGAGTGAAATGAGAAATCAAATAGAGTAAAAACACCCAAAAACATTTAAACACTTAGAGACTAAATAGAAGGCTAATAAACAATGAACTTGTTACAGTGAGATCAAGAAAATATCATAGATTATTTGGAAAAATAGGAAAATGAACAAATAACAACACAGAATCTCAGGGAAACAGCAAAAGCAGTTCTGAGAGGGAAGTTCATAGCACTATAGACATATCTCAGAAAAATAACAAAATCAGCAATAAACTATTTATCCCTACAACTGAAGAATTAGAAAGAGACCAACAACCAGAGCCCAGAGTAAGTAGATGGAAGGAAAAAATAAAGATTACAGCAGAAAAAATAAGAGAGACAAAAAATTCAATGAAACCAAAAGCTGGTTCCATGAACGGATAAACAAAATTGATAAACCATTAGCCAGACTCATTAAGAAACAAACACATATGATTCCAATAAGTAAAATCAGAAACAAGAGTGGAGGAGTAAGCACTGGCACCACAGAAATTCAAAGGATTGTAAGAAAATACTATAAATAGCTATATGCCAAAATGCTGGACAATGTGGATGAAATAGATGAAGTCAGTAAAAAATGCAATCTACCAAATGTGATTCAGTAAGAATTAAGAAACCTGAATAGGCTCATAACAACTAATGAAATGGAAGCAGTAATCAAAACGCTTGCAACCAACAAAAGCTCCGGCCTGGACACCTTCACAGGGTAGTTCTACCTAACATTCAGAAAACTACAATCTATACTCCTCAAATTATTTCAGAAAATCAGAGGAAAGAATACTTCCAAACTCTTTGTATGAGGCCAGCATTATTCTAATTCCCAAACAAAGTAAAAACACTACAAAGAAAGAGAATTACAGGCCGATATAGCTGATGATGACAGATACGAAAGTCCTTAACCAAGTATTAGCAAATAGCATCTAGCATTATATTAAAAGGACCAAATGCCATTATCAAGTGGGATATACACCAGGGATGCAAGGCTGGTATTATATTCACAAATCAATAAACGTGATACAACTCATAAACAAACTGAGAGACAAAAATCTCGTGATCATATCGATAGACACAGGAAAAGAACTGGAAAAAACCCAACACCCAATTGTGATAAAAACTCTCAGCAACTTGGTAATAGATGGAGTATACCTCAACATGATAAAGGCCATATATGAGAAACCCACAGCCAACATCATACTGAATGGGCAAAAACTAAAACCATTTCCTCTAAAAGAACAGGAACAAGACAGTGATGCCAATTTTGACCATTCCTGTTTGACATAGTACAGAAAGTGCTCCCATAGTGTTCAGACATGAAGAAATAAAAGTCATCCCAACCGGAAAAGCACATAATTAGTGAATTTGGTCATGTATCAGTATACAAAATTAACACTCAAAAATATGTCTTTTGATACACCAAGAATGAACTCATAAAAAGAGAAACTAAGAAAAGTATCCCACTTACCATTGCAGTAAAAGAATTAAGGAAAAAACTCAATGAAGGAAGTAAAAGAACTGTACTTGGAAAATGACAGAACATTGAAAAGGAGATAAAGATATCAACAATGGACTAATATACCTTGTTGATGGGTTGGTAGAATTAACATCATTAAGATGTCCTTACTACCCAAAGCAATTTATAGATTCAATGTAATCTCCATTAATACATCAACAGAATAATTCACAGACAAAGAACAAACTCTCCAAGAATTCATATGGAGTAAAAATAGCCTCAGCCATCCAGGGAACAAGAAAAAAATATGGAAGGCTCACAATACCAGATATTAAGCTATATTATAAAGCCACCATTCTCAAAACTGCCTGCTACTGCCACTAGAAAAGACATATACACCACTGAAATAGAACAGAGAACCCAGAAGTGGACCCAAGTCATTACGCTCTATTATTAATTTACAAAGGAGGCAAGAGCATACAATGGAGTCAAGACAGTCTCTTCAATATATGATGAAAATCAGACAGAAACAAGGAAGAAAATGAAACTAGACCACCAACATACACCTTACACAAAAATAAACTCAAAGTGGAGAAAGGACTTGAACGTTAGTTGGGAATCTATATAAAAAAATCTTAGAAGATTGCATAGGCAGCAAAATATTACACATATGTCTTAGCATATCTTTACTGACACAGCTCCGAAGGCAACGCACACAAAGGGGAAAATAAACAAATGGTCTATATCAAAATAAAAACCTTCTGCATGGCAAACTAAATCCTGAACAAAACAACAAGAAAGCCCACTGCATAGTAGAACACATTTGCCAGTGGTATCTCTGATAAGTGTTGAATTCCAATGTTTACAGGGAACACACACAAATTAACAGTAGGAAGATAAACAATCCAATCAAAACACGGGCAATAGACTTAAATGGACAATTTTTGAAAGGGGACTTACATAAGGCCAAGAGACATAGGAAAAAATGCTCAAAGGCACTAACAGTCCAAGAGATGCAAATCAAAATGAGAGAAGTACCAATCCACACCTGTCAGAATAGCTGTTATAAAAAAAATAAAAAAACCACAAGTGCTGGAGAGGATGCAGAGAAAAAGGAACCCTTGTGCACTGCTGGTGGGAATGCAGACTGCTGCAACCATTGTGGAAAACCATATAGAGTTTCTCAAAAAATTAAAAATGGAGCTCCCATTTGATTCAGTACTCTCTCTTTTAGGCATATATATCTCAAGAAATGAGTAACATTAATCAGGACAGATATATGCAACTGTATGTTCATACCCGCCCAATTTACAATAGCTAAGATTTGGAAACAGTCTAAGTGCCCATTAGCAGATGCACGGATTAAAAACTGTGGAACATCTATACAATGGAAAACTCAACTGCTGTAACAAAGAATGAACTCTTATAATTTGCAACTCCCAAGGGGTACCAGACTGTGAGAGGGCACAAGTGGGGCTGAGGGACACCCCCGCACCAGTGAACAAATTTTTGTGCACTGGGCCTCTAGTACATATATTTATGTGTGTGTGTGTGTGTGTGTGTGTGTGTGTGTGTGTGTGTGAAGGTATATATACACAAATATACAGAAATACGTATATGTATATATATGTATGTATATGTATATGTATATGTATATGTATATGTATATGTATATGTATATGTACATGTATCTCCCTTAGAGGGCCAATGAACTTTGATATTCAGCAGGGCTGAAAAATCAGCATTATATTACCCTGCTGTTGGCAAAATGGCTGAAGGTAATCTCCTAACCTGATAACCCTGTTTGCTTTGCTAAAGGGCATATATGAGAAACCTAAATCCAAGTGAATAAAAGCTGATGGGTGCTGGGGTTCAGAGAGCTTCTCTGCTAGAGAGAAAGGTCTCTCCCTGGCCCCCCTATGTCTTCTAAACTTATATTTGTTGTCTAGTGTATTCATTTGTGTTCAGCTCCTTTTCCTGATCCTGAATCCTTGCTGCAAAAGGTTGCAGCATTCTGGCGCCCAATGGGGGGCATCTGGAGAAGAAATTTCACCAGAGTGAAAAATGAAGACATTTCACCAGAAAGCTGAGAAGTGCACTGAAAAGGTGGGGAAAATTCTCTGTGCACAAAGCCCATGCCAGCTTTGGAAATTGTGAAACATAAAGTGGGCGGAAAATCTTTCATTTCTGCCAGGCTATAATGAGGGAAAGTTTGATTATAAAGCAAAATAAATAAATAAATAAATAAATAAATAATTGTAAACATTTACTTGTATGCTCAAGGATAAAGAAATTAAAATATCAAAAGGTACTCTCTGAAATCAGGCTCAAGAAAAAAAAGTAACATTGCCATCTTGAACTATGTGTGCTCTTGTTCGCACTGCATTATGCCTAATTCGTATTGGGGATCAAAAGTCTGTAATACCTAAGCCCTGGGTCCTCCACTCTAGTGTGGAAAGGCACAGCAGCTAGAGAAAACGGGGTTAACAGTCATTTTACAAAAGGACTCTTTAATGCTTTGTCTGAAAATTACCATATGACACCTTGGGACAGGCAGATTTTAGGTAAAATAACTTTAGAGGACAGCCAATGCCATGAAGAGCAGAATACGATAATATCTATGAAAACTACTCTGATTCATTAAGCCTTGTCTCTATGTTATGGGCACTTGTCTGTTGATTATTATCAATCTGTCTTGGTTGTTTATTGTTAGTCTATTAAGCATGCCTTCAATTTAATTTAATAAGAAAAGAAACAGTAGATGGACAGGCCATTACTAAACATCTAAAACACCTCCCAACCCATTAATTACTAGTCTCTTGGTGATCCTGTAACATGTATGCCCACTCTCGAGAGTGTTATTAAAAGTCTCCTTTTATTTCCCAGACCGTCATTTGAAATTTGGATTTATGAGACATTCCTCACAACTTAAGGGATATCTCTGGGATTTCTGTACCCGTGAAGAGAAAAACACTAGCTTAAGAGAAGTCGCACACCACCCGATTTTGGGTGACCTCTTGGACTGACCCCCATTTCCTCACAGATGTTATAGTACAAACACAAGACTGTTTTTCTTAATAAGATGGTGAAATGACACAAGGAAAATATACAGGCTGTGTTTAGGCAATAAGATTAGTGTTTCCATAATAAGGGGCAGTTCTTAAATAATAATGGACCATATTCCAAGGTTCACGTTAAAGCCAATGAAAGCCAGTAAGTTTTCTCTGCTGCAAAATTTGCCAAAGTAAAGCGCCTTAGATGGTGATAACTGGCTTTGGAAGCTCAAAATTGTTAAAAGTTAAATAGATAGATATACCTAAAATGAAGGCTTTGTGGCAAAGCTTTTCAGTAATAATTATAAATAAATATATTGATGGTGAGGGTGTAGTCACTGAGGAGAGGGCTGACTGCACTCTCTGTTGGAGGAAAGGGCCAGTAGATCTTCTCCCTTTAAAAGAGGATAACCTGGAAAAGCAATCTTAGATGTTATCTCTGAAGGAAAAATGTGGTGGTTTTAAAATTCAAATGGCTACAGGCCTTCTTCCCTTCTCCCCCTACTTCTTTGGCAACCTCATATCTCTAAACATATTTTTTAAATTTTTGGTAACTTAAAAATTTGGAGTTGGTTACATTAAGGAATGAAACTTACTAAATCTCTAAATGTTTTGAAATAACAAAATACTGAAATATTAATTTGAGTGTGCCAAAATGAAAAAAATAAAGCACAAAATGAATCTATTAATTAAATAAGTCTTTGTTAATTTTATTGGAAATATATCCTTAAAACTGTGACGGTATTACTAATCTAAGAAATGCTAAGTATTTAACTTGCCACCTAAAATTTAAGGCTTCCAAGAGTTAAAAGTTCAAATTCAATTGGCAGAAATTATATGCTTGTAATGATAAAATGCATAAAGTTTAGAAATTCATTATCAAGAAAAATAATTCTTGTGATTTCTCTGGAAAAAATTAGTAGTAATAAAGATATTGTAGTCCTTATGTGTACTATGTGTGGTAAAATTTCAAACTAATATATAATATTTTATTGGACTGATTAAAAAAGAGGATTAATTCTATGGTCTGAAATTAATTTTTAATATAAAAACCAGTTTAAATTTTATTGATTTATTTTAGAATAATTGCAACAAATGTATAATGTAATCTTTGGGTTACACATATTTGTGATAGTCTTTCCATGTTAAATTTCAAGACTTTAACCAAGAGATAGCTTTGAAAGTTTTCAAGTGCCCTGGAATAATTCAAGGGTTTACTCTCTTCTTAAAAGAAATATTTTAGGAAAAGAAATATCTTTAAACCAATTTATGCCAAACTAATATACTTGAAATCACTTGCAGCTTCATCAAATAAAAATTAATAACTGTGTTCTCTTTACATACACATATTTTAAATGTTATAAAAGTTTCAACCTCTAAGGGAGGGCAGGAAAAAGTTGCTGAATACTTCTTAAGAAACATGGGACTATTCAGCAGCAGAATTTTAAGATGGGAGCCCTGACAGCCTGATCTTTAGATAGGCCAGGGGGCAGTGCAACATCTGTAGTTCATAGGTCAAATGTATAAGTTTACTTACTTTGCTTTCTCAATAAGGGTGCATACTTTAGTCACTTAACAAATTAGCTTTTTACAATATAATCATGTTCTCATATAAACTCAGTTATATGAGAAGCAGATATTTTATTAGCAATTGGTTCTAACAGAGTCCAGAGTGTACCTATGTAAATGAGCACCAGCCAAAAGAATGCTGTTTAAAAGTAAATTTTAAGCTTAAGAAAAAGGAGACATTTTTAAGTCTCTTCTGCTAGTATTTACAAGGTAAACAAAAAGTTATTCAAATATTAAATCTCACCATTAATAAGACACCATAAAAAAAGAGACTTACTTTTACTTAATCTGTATGCATTGCAGTATTGGCCAGCATACCTCTCTTTTAGAGGTATTTCTTAAAAGGAACTAAGTTTGTAGCTCTATTTAAAAGAAATAAAAAAGCTTTTAAAAGAAACTCCCAAATTGTGGCCTAGAAATTACTCTGGAAGAAAAAACAGGAGGAGATTCCCTTGAAATATCTAGAAAACTGCAATTAAAAATAAATGTATTAGGCCTCAAAAAGAAAAGTAAACAATTTCCATTTTGCCTCCCTAAACAAAGCTTATGTCAATACTAGAGGCCCAGTGCACAAAAATTTGTGCACTCGGTGGGGAGGGGGATCCCTCAGCCTTGCCTGTGCCCTCTGGCAGTCTGGGACCCTTGGGGAGATAAGTACCTGCTGGGTTAGGCCTGCTCCCGGGTGGCAGAGGGCAGGCCCAATCCCTAGGTGCAGCCCCTGGTCGGGATCAGAGCAGGGCTAATTGGGGAGTTGGGGCACCGCCCCATCATGCACAGAGCAGGGCAGATTGGGAGGTTGTGATGCCACCCTCAGTCATGCTCAGGGTAGGGCCAATTGGGGTGTCGGGGCACCGTCCCCTGTCACACTCAAGGCTGGGTAGATGGGGAGGTTGCGGCGCCACCCCCTGTCACGCACAGAGCAGGGCCAATCAGGGGGTTGGGTCGCTGACCCCGTCACACACAGAGCAGGGCCAATCAGGGGGTTGGGGCACCACCACTCTCACACTCAGGGCAGGGCTGATGGGGAGGTTATGGCTCTACCCCATCACACACAGAGCAGGACCCGTGGGGGGGGGGTGGGACTGGGGAGCTCCCCCCTATCAGGCACAGAGCAGGGCTGCTCAGGGACTTGGGGCCCCGCCCCCTGTCACACACAGAGCCGCAGAGCGATCGGGGGTTTGGGCGCTGCCCCCTGTCATGCTGATCCCGGTGCCGGGAGGCATATTACCCTTTTACTATATAGGGTAGAGGCCTGGTGCATGGGTGGGGCTGGCTGGTTTGCCCTGAAGGGTGTCCTGGATCAGGGAGGGGGTCCCCACTGGGATGCCTGGCCAGTCTGGGTGAGGGGCTGAGGACTGTTTTCAGGCTGGGAGTGACTGAAATTCCCAACCGCTCCTTCTTTCTTTTCTTTTCTTTTTTTATTCTGGGCCAGCTTTACCTTGAGGCTTGGCTCCAGCTCTTAGGCCTCCGCGGCTGAAAGTAGGTTCTGGCCTTTGCTTACAATGTTGCGAATCTGCTGGTTGAAGTCCAGCGGTATTTGTTACAATGTTTCTTAAACTGCCTGCTCCGAGGCCTGCAGCCGCAGGCGGGAAAGTTGGTTTCCTCCAACGATCCTCCCTCACTGAGGCAAGCAAGCTGCATGTTAGTTTCAAGCTGCCTGGCTGCCTGCCGCCATCTTGGCTGACAGTTAATTTGCATATCTCGATGATTAGCCAATGAAAAGGGTAGCAGTCGTATGCCAATTACCATGTTTCTCTTTTATTAGTGTAGATACTCAAAGACTGATAGCAGAAATCCTATTAGTGTCATTTACTGTCCCCAGTGAGAAAGGAAGTTAGGAAATAAGTCTTATTTTAGACTGATTTAAATTAGCAAATGAAAATCAAAGAATATTCAGGGGAACTTAGTTGAAATAGGCAGAAACCTATTCCTAGAGCAGTCACTGTTTTTACTGATAGTTCATCTCATGGTAAAGCTGCTTATAATGCAAAGAATTCAGACCAAGTCATTCAGACCAGTCATACTTCTGTGCAAAGAATCGAATTAGAGAGTTGAGTCCCATCCTTTGGTTTTAGAGCGGGAGCTAACTCCCGCGGTCCTTGGCTGCTGCTTGCCAGTTCTCCGGAGCTGGGGACAGAAGGCAAGGAAATGCTGCAGGGGAGGCGGAGTCCCCGTGACCCATTCTGCTGTGGCCCCGGGGGGTGCAGCTGGGCTCCTGAGCCTTGTGCATCCTGAGTGACTCAGGCGCGGCCTGGCCAGTGGCGCTGCTGGTCTCCCCATGTCCCTGACCCTGTGCCCGACCGCCCAGGGCTGCTTGGCCTGGGAACTGGGCTCTGCACCGCCCCTCCCCGCGCTGCTCCCCCCCACCCCCCACCCCCCCCCGCCCAGGCCTCCTTCCCAGCTGAGCGCAGTGTCCCTGCTGCCACAGCTCTGGGCGGGCCTGCCCCATGGCCAGCGCTGCTGAGGCCCCAGCTCAGCCCGCGGGTCTTGCCTACCCTGAGGCCCTGGACGTGGCCCTTCTGCCCAGACCTGGCTCAGGTGCCTCCTGTGCCTTCGGGTCCCCACCGAACCGCCTCGTGTGCTCTTGGAAGGTCCGTGTTCCCAGGATGCGAGGCCGCAGTCTCCATGGGAGCACATCAGTTCAACGCAGGGCTGTTATAGGGCGCCGGGAAGCGCACACAGAGTTGGGGCTGCAAAGAACTAAATATACTAATCAGCACAAAGTGGTCATTGTTCTGTGCAGGCGATTCTTTAATTACTGATTCTGTGGCTTCCTCTCAGAGTTAATATGTTGATTAACCCGTTGACTAGAACATAGGAAGGTCGGCTGGATTTTATGGGTGTTTGGTGTAAGTTTTATAAGGCACTGTGGGGTGCACGGTCCTCTGCCAGGGGCTGTACCCACGTGAACACCGGGTAGTAGACAAAGAGGACATGAGAAGACAGAGGCATATAGGAGAGTCTTTTTAAAAAAATATTTTCATTTTTTTTACGTAGAGGAAGGGAGAGGGATAGTTAGAAACATCATGAGAGAGAAACATTGATCAGCTGCCTCCTGCACAACCCCTACTGGGGATGTGCCTGCAACCAAGGTACATGCCCTTGACTGGGACCCTTCAGTCTGCAGGCTGTTCTCTATCCCCTGAGCAAAACCGGTTAGGGCAGGAGAGTCTCTTTTGCAGGCCATGTAGCCATTGCTAACAAGGAACCATCAGACAAAACAGTTCTTCAAAGTAGCTTCACACAGTGGCTGCGCCAAGCAGCCCTTGCTAATACAGTAGCAAACAGGAACCATACCAAGCAGCCACCCACTGGCTGGTTAGTAACACATTTATACTAACTTAGACACAAAGGCTTCCTGCCAAATAGTGACATCAGTATTTGGGTTATAGTAAGGTACTCCTGCCCAGTGTGTACAGTACAATCTCTGTGTCCTTGCTTAGATTGGCCTTGAACATCCTGATTAGGATTCTCCTGCTCAGATTGGCCTTGAACATCTGGCGTACTCTGATTAGGCTCCCACAGGCACTATCTCAGTCATGGCCCAAGTTTAAGTGTTCTCAAAACTGACTTATCAGGAGGAAAAAGTGTCATGAATGTGACATAACCGTTCTCTCAGGAATAACACTTAATTCACAGAAAACGTAACTGCAACACTAGAGGAGCTGCATGGGAACCACAGGCTCAGATATTTCAGCCAAGAAAGCTGCTGGTGCCAAAAAGACCTCAGAGGAGAAACCAAGTCAAATTAAACTGTTTGTGATGTGAAAGCCATTTCCAACACTGTTTTTAAAGGTTGTCTAGTGCTGACATGAATGTTTGTTTTGATTCCTGTATTTGAGGATTGCAGCTTAACCTCTATGCCACAAAACCGTTTTCCATATAAGAGTTGTCCATCCACCTTCTACAGTGGCCGAATTTGACTGGCTTTCAGTTACTGTTCGTAGAAATGTTCTGGAGGTAGTGGGTGAGGGCTGTTTCCACCCACAGCTCGCCCACTTCTTTGTAGTAATGAGCTGAACTGTAGTAGATTGTGTTCTTTCAAAGCCAGAACTGTTAAGTTTGCAAACAAGCATGACTGTTCCATTGCCAGTAATTTTATTCATGCCTTGGTCTTTTGGGTTTGCACCAGAAATTGGAATTGCTTGCAATTATATGGTTAGGTAGATTGAGGCTCAAAATTAATGATGACATTTAATAGTTTCTTAAAGCACCAAGTGGTTCAACTTTTGATGAATTAGAAATGATATGTTGTTTTTGTTTGTTTCATTTCAATATGCCAGTGATCTGTTAGGTGTGCTTTTTAAATGTTGTTCCAGCATTTGAACAGAAATGCCCTTAAATGTTGAGAGCCATTTACTATAAAGTGAAAGTTGTCTAAATCCTTAAATGTGAAATGTGGAGAAATTAGTGAGTAGTAGTAGGAAATGTAGGATCAATATTGTCAGACATAAGTGCTTATCTCTCAGCCCAGTGATTTCCTACAGTTGATTTTGTCAGCAACTAACATGTAGCTGTAATGTTAATTATGTTCTGATAGTGTAAGGTAACTATGAAATGGTAACTAATTACCTGAAAGAATCAGATCTGGAATGCCCTTTGATGTTATGATTACTTGTACACCTACAATGTGATAGGATTGTATGACACTCATCTAAGGATTAATGGCTCTTCTGTAAACTTCTGATAATTTTCTTCTCGTTTTGATTCCAACAGCTGTCCAGAATGTGTTTGAATTCACACAGAAATAATATTGATATCTGAAAGCCATGTTGAACTTCTCTGAAGAAAGGGAAACAATGATTGCAGCTGGGGATTTGCAGGAATTTGTTCCTTTTGGTCGAGACCACTGCAGACACCACCCTAATTCTTTGAACCTTCAGCTTCGGCAGCTGCACCCAGCCTCTGAGTTGTGGTCCTCTGATGGTGCTGCTGGCTTGGTGGGATCCCTGCAGGAGGTTCCAATCCACGAAAAACAGAAGGTTTTATCAAGGTTCTCAGTTTGCTTTTGAAATGTAGAGAGATTCGATCTACCTGTAATTTAAGGCTACCCGGATGCAACTGAGAAATGAGTATGATGCTACTTCTAGGGTATAGGTTAAGATTTGGTCATTTTTGTCAAAGCTAAAAATAATGACCTTAATTGTATTATAGTGTCATGGCTGTTTAGACATATAACTCAGGGATTTATAATGAGAGTCACTATGATTATGGTCCATTTAAATCTCTTTTTCTTCACTTAGTATGTGGGACCAGATTTCATGTTATTTGATGGTTAGATAGTAGAGTTAGCAATGGTCCCTGCTGCCAAAAACTTACATGTTTCTAGAGGAGAAAAGAAATGCCACATAAGTAGATACAGTACTAGTTTTTAAATAGGGGAATGAGATACTTCCCCTGTGCATGTTAAACAGTCAGTCTTTCTAATCTTAATTCCATTTCTGTATCCCTTTTGGGATACCAAAATTTCCAGGAGCGGAAGTCTGTAGTTAGGAATCCAAACCTTTCTCTGCCCTGTTCATTTTGATGGTTGGCACAAGGGCAGGAAGGTGAATGCATATGCAGTTGTGAAGCAGGGAAGTCTGCATGGTGGGTAAGCTCCCCCAGTGTCCCATGTGCACTTCACTGCCATCTCTGCTTCACCCCGCATATGCTTAATATGTCTTTAGTCTCCCAAGAATGTTGGTTTAATTTTTTGATATATAGGTAAGGTCTAGTTTTTGTTTATTTATGTTTTTGGCAGCATAAAATGGTAATGTAATAATAAAATACTTAATATAGAGAATTCTTAAGGTAAATTCCCATTTTTGAAATCCTGTAAGATACAGTATGACACATACACCCACACCCCCTCCTCTGTTAATCAGTGGCACCAAACCTAAGAGTTGGGCTTGGACTGAGTCTTACTCCACAGACAGAGTAGGAGACTTGTATCTGGATTGCTGTTCAATTTTAATTAATAAATCTTGCTCCATAATGTTGCAAAAGAAATAAAAACCGCGTAAACATGTCTTACATATGTAAATTTTTAAGGAAAGCTGCCAGTTAAGGAGAGGTGGAAATGAAATTGGAGAAGTGGATGATGACGAGGAACTCTATGTGGCTGGAAATATGGTGATCTGGAGCAAAGGAAGTAAAAGCCAGGCATTGGCTCTTTACAAGGCCTTTAGAGTTGATAGTCCTGTTCAACAGGTGAGTTGATTGGAATTTTAGTATTTGATTGATTATTGAGTAATTTTTTTTTAAAAAAACAAAGCTTTTATCCTAAAATTTAACAGAAATAATAAAAACAATATATAATGATCCAAGTAGCTAGATATATGTTTTAACATATAGTGAAGATAATGGTAGGGAAATAAACATTTCATTTATTTTCTATATCATCATTTTTTTGCACTGTTCTTTATCCATTTAATGGTAATATTTAAACACTTGAGTAATTCAATTAGTTATTGCCAAAAAAATTTATAAGACTTAAATTTAAGGCTATAAGAATATATTAGCACATGATTATATTTGGTTGCAAAGTGTTAAATAAATAAAAATCAAGTTCATAGTAAAAATACTCAGAGAGTAAGGGAAAGGAAGAAAAAATATAATTTGCTGTCATTGCACATGCTTGGGTTGCACTCAGGGGGAAGACTCAGTGAGCACCAAAGCCCCATTGAAGCAAGTCTTGCCCCAGAGGGGTGTGTCCAGCACAGAAGTTCTCCCTCTGCAGACACAGCTGATTCTCACAGCCGATTGGCCTGGAGGTCAATTCCTCCCAGTGATAACTACAACAATCAAGGCTTAACTACAACAAGACTGTGCACAAAGACCACAAGGGGGTGCACGAAGAGTGTCCTCCTCAGGTAATTGGGGAGGCTGAACCATTGGGCCCTAGTGGACACTCAGGACAGAAAACCACTTTATCAACACAGGGAAGCATAAAAAATGAGGAGACAAAGAAGAAGGACACAAATGATAGAAATGGAGGAAAGCAAACTATTGGATATAGAGTTCAAAAACCACACTTTTAAGGTTTTTCAAGAATTTTCTAGAAACTGCCAATAAACTTAATGAGGTCTACAAGAAATCAAATGAGACCCTCGAGGTTGCGATAAAGGACCGACTAGAAATTAGGCATACACTGACTGTAATAAAGAATATTATACAGACTCCCAACAGCAGACTAGAGGATTGCAAGAATCAGGGCAAAGATTTGAAATACAAAGAAGCAAAAAACACCCAACCAGAAAAGAAAATGAAAAAAGAATCCAAAAATACGAAGATAGTGTAAGGAGCCTCTGGGATAGCTTCAAGCGTACCAACATCCGAATTATAGGGGTGCCAGAAGAAGAGAGAGAGCAAGATATTGAAAACCTATTTGAAGAAATAATGACAGAAAACTTCCTCTACCTGATGAAAGAAATAGACTTGCAAGTCCAGGAAGCGCAGAGAATCCCAAACAAAAGGAATCCAAAGAGGACCACACCAACACACATCATAATTAAAATGCCAAGAGCAAAAGACAAAGAGAGAATCTTAAAAGCGGCAAGAGAAAGAAAGTCAGTTACCTACAAGGGAGTGCCCATACGACTGTCAGCTGATTTCTCAACAGAAACTTTGCAGTCCAGAAGGGAGTGGCAAGAAATTTTCAAAGTGATGAATGCCAAGAACCTACAACCAAGATTACTTTATCCAGCAAAGCTATCATAAAGAATTGAAGGTCAGATAAAGAGCTTCACAGATAAGGAAAAGCTAAAGGAGTTCATCACCACCAAACCAGTATTCTACGAAATGCTGAAAGGTATCCTTTAAGAAGAGGAAGAAGAAGAAAAAGGTAAAGATACAAATTTTGAACACCAAATACACATCTATCAACAAGTGAATCTGAAAATAAAGTGAATAATCTGATGAACAGAATGAACTGATGATTATAATAGAATCAGGGGCATAGAAAGTGAGTGGACTGGCTATTCTTGGGGGGCAAAGGGGTGAGGGGGATGTGGGAAGAGACTGGACAAAAATCGCGCACCTATGGATGAGGACAGTGGATGGGGAGTGAGGGAGGAGGGTGGGGTGGGAACTGGGTGGAGGGGAGTTATGGGGGGAAAAAAGAGGAACAAATGTAATAATCTGAACAATAAAGATGTAATTAATTTTTAAAAAAAAAGAAAAAAAAAGAACAGTAGTAAAAAAAAAAAAAAGAGTCATGGAGTGGGGGAAAAGGTGGGGCCTATTCTAGGTTAAAAGAGACTAAAGGACATCACCAAATGCAATATTTTTTGCACCATTTTGAGTGAACTTTGATTGAGTCCTGGTTCTAGAAAATTATCTTAAAAAAACATTTTGGGGAAAATTTGAAAATGTTGCAAATGGTCTGAATATTAGGTGATGTTAGAAAAATTTTTTCTTAGGCAAGATGATGGTTTTGTGGTGTATAGGAGAGAATATTTATTTTGGGGAAATGCATGATGAAGTCATGATGTGGGGGATTTTCAGGTAGTCAGCACCCCCCACTCAAATCCCTCACATCCACATAAGCAGATATGGCATAATGGTAACCACAGTTAGATTTATTTGTTTATTTTTAAAACATTTTTTATTGATTTTAGGGAGGAAGGGAGAGGGAGAGAGAGAGGAACACCAATAACATCAATGGTAAGAAGAGAATCATTGATTGGCTGCCTCCTGCATGCCCACTACTAGGGATTGAGCCCGCAACCTGGGTATGTGCCCTTTACTGGAATTAAATGCAGGACCAGTCCGCAGGCCGATGCTCTATCCACTGAGCCAAACAGGCTAGACCTTAACAAGTCTTAGATTTAGATGAAACAGGTGTTCACTGTATTATTTCAACTTTTCTTACTGAATATTTTTAGAATAAAAAGTTTTGGGGTGAGGGAGAATATATTTATAGCAGTTTAATTAATTATTGGGCTATTGACAAGAGATTTCAAGACTTTTTGACTAATGTTAAATTCCTTAGTGGTAAGCACTGCAATATTGGTACCTGGACATTGCTTTTTTTGAGTTTTCCCCCATTAACTGTTTCCTGATGAACATTGTAACCTTCTAACAATATACTGGGAATGGTAAACTGAATTATTCCTAAACTTAAAAAAAAAATGAATCGAATTAGAAACGATCAAGGCTGACTTGCAGGATTTTCAAAAGCCTCTTAATATTATCTCTTATCTGCCTATGCTGCCAGCCTGGTAAACAGAACTGCAACTACTCAATTTAAATGGCTCAGTGACTGATGCCTATCTATACTCTTTGAACAAGTCCTGGTCCTTTAACAAAAGGAAATGAATATGCCTATCAGTTAGTTATTTTATTAAACAGGCCAGGGGAATCTCATCAACTTTTACACTAGTCTGCCAAAATATTGTACAGCAGGCAAAACAGATTATCAAGAAATGTCCCCCTTGCATATTATATCTGCTACAAGGGCCTCTAAATACCAACATGAAAAACGAAAGTGGGGGAATTGTGAAGAAATCTCCTGTAAATACAGTACACCAAGCCTTAATTACTTTGAATTTTTCCCTTGTAATGCTGATGGCAAGACACCCATGGAAAGACACTAGTGAAAGAATAAGCTAAAGGAAAATGCTCTAGTTAAATGGAAAGATACCGAGTCTGGTTTATAGAAGGGTCCCTTTATAAACCTTTGGTCGAGGATATACTTGTGTTATTTCCAGAAAACTCCTCCAATTCCTGCAACATGAATCTGAGAGAGGAACTGACCAGACTACACCAACCACAGATATCAGTGGCCCCAAGCAAAACGCTGAGGAGTCAGAGGAGAAACATCCAGATGGGGGATGGGGAAGACGGCTTGCCATGCTAGCTACTCATCAGCTGTGCATTGGTGCAGGTTCCCCATAACAAAGCCAAAAAAGGTCAGACCTGCATTGTCATTTCTCACCATTTGTCCACCATCCAGTACTTGAACATCATTGCTGTCATGTCACAAGCTAACAGTGACTGGGAAAATGATCCATAAAAAACTAATGGCCCCCAAAGAATCCTACTATGAATGAATTCCTTAAATACCTGACAATAATATTTAAAAGGACATGAAAGAACTCAATCCTTGTCATCAAATCTCCCTACATTTCCTTTTTAGAATAACCAGTATTGTCTTTCTTTCTTGTTCTTCTATGTTTGCTTCCAGTCTGAAGATGCAGAATGAAAAGTCTTAAAAGGATGTGAGCCCAGCAAATGGCATACACCTTTCTAAATTAATTAAGAAAGCAAAAAGGGGCAAATGTTGGAGCAAAGACCAACAGTAGTTAACATATCAATGTGAGAAGTCCACAGAAGGCAAATGGACTTTGACATTCAGCATGGCTGAAAATCAGCATTTTGTTACCCTGCTGTTGACAAAATGGCTGAAAGCAACCTCCTACCATGATAATACTTTTATTGTTTACCAAACTTTACCATTGATATGCCTGTTTGTTTTGCTCAAGGGCAAATGTGTATTCAAGTAAATGAAAGCTGATGGGTCCTGGGTTTCAGAGAGCCTCTCCAATAGAGAGAAATGTCTTTACCTGTATCCCCCATGCCTTCTAAATTTGTAATTGTTGTCTAGGTGTATTCATTTGAGTTCATCCACTTTTCCAGATCCTGAATCTTTGCTGCAAAATGTTGCTGCAGGGAAGGTAGGGGAAGGTGAGGTTAGGGGGAGAGATCAACCAAAGGACTTATAGACATGCATATAAGCCTGACTAATGGGCACAGACACCAGTGGGGGTGATGACATGAGTAGGAGGCAGGGGGGACCAATGGGGGATAAGGACACATATGTAATACTTTAATCCATAAAGAAAAATTATCCCTAGCTGGTTAGGAACTATGGATACATTATTGGCCTCCAGACTGAAGTGTCTCAGGTTTGATTCCGGCCAAAGACACATGTCTGGGTTGTGGGCTTGGTCCCAGTTTGAAGCATGCAGCGCGCAGGGGATCAATGATTCTCACTCATCATTGATGTTGCTATCTCTCTCTCTCCCTCACCCTTTCTCACTGAAATCAGTAAAAAATATTTCAAAAAATAAAAGAATAAACAGATGAATAAAACAGAGCCAGAGTAAAAAAAAATATGTTTTAGAATATAATAGAAGGAATCCTATTATTTTCAGATATTTAGTAATTTCTACAACTTTTGTGATAAAACAGGTTTGCACTGTTTTGGTAATATATATTTAATTTTTTTTCTTAACATATTAATTTTTATTGCATGTAACACTATATCATAAAAGCCTAATATGCAAATTGTCCCTTCAAACAGGAGTTTGACCAGGAGATCAACCATGGAGTGGGACGGTGTAGCTATTTGTCCCCAGCTGCACCCTTTAGCCAGTCCCACACTGTTCTGTCCAACACCCCACCCCCCTTCAATGATCCAGGACCCGCCGGCCAGTAAGCTTCCCACAGCCCCTTCCACTGACCTTCATCTTCCCCCATCTGACCCCCCGCTCGATCGGGGTGGGGCCAGCCAGCCAAACACCTGCATTGCCTCCCCATGGCCAACCCGGCGATTGGGGTGTGCATGCCGGACACCTCCCATGCAAGAATTTGTACACTGGGTCTCCAGTATTATTATATTTAAAATTGTTAATCTTGGAATGGTAATGCTTATGACATGTAAAATTATTACATTTAAAATAGTTTTTCTGGAAATATTAACATTTATTGAATGTAACATTATGACACTAAAACCATTTTTCTTAAAATATTAAAAAAAGTAAATATAAAAAAGAGTGACACTGTATCACATGGATTAAAAGGAATGCATTACTCACTCTGGTGTTATCTACTTCTTACCTCACTAATCAGAAGATGAAGAATTATTTCCTAACAATGAAACAATAAGGTAGTGTTCAGTATAGATGCCCATCCACTACTCACTTTCCACATGGCTTCCTGAAATTAAAGTGCAGCATTCCTTTTAAAACAGCTCATTACTCTAATACATGAGAGACTGTACCATTTACCTTGACTTCCCATCCCAGTAGTGCTTTGCCTTGGAACAGAATGGGCAGGTCTTGTTGGTGGAGGATCCCAACTTCTTGAAGATGGAGCCCTTTTCAGTAGAAGGAAACCCACCCATGGAGCCACTGCTGTGAAGATTAATTTTATGTCTGCCATCCTCTTTGTTATAAATAACATCATTCTACTTGAGTAGGGTCAACATTTGTTAAATGGTCAATTCTGGTTATTGTGTATAAATTTTTACCAAACAGGATGATGGTCATAAGCATGCTGGTTAGCCCAAAATGATAAAATTCTATCTTTACATGTCTTCAGTACAGTGCTCAGAGTTATTGAAAATCAGTTTGGATAACTGAGAAAGAACTGAAGCAGCATTATATATATGTCCCAAAAAACAAAACAACAACAACAACACACACACACACACACACAAACACACACACACACACACACACACACACACACAGAAACACACACCGGAATTTGAATGCAGAGTATCCAGTTATGGTAAGTGAAAGAAGTTATTTTAAAGATACAAGGTAATAGTCTCAACTAGTATTTAAATTAGTTTCATCTCAATAAAAGCTTTTAAAACGTGTAACGTCATAGTTAAAAATTAAAATATAAAAAGTCAAAACATGCATTACAAAAAAGTGTTATTTAACGAATGTTATCATATAATTCCTACAGTTTATTTATAAAATAATTCTTTGATCAGAATACTATACTCTATTTTAATAGTATTTAAAGTAAACATGTTGAATAATACATAATTAAAAATCACTCTTATCAATTTTAAATAGAAAATAGGCTTATCTTCCAATTCTGTAATTTGTCATGGGAAAGAAGAACTAAGAGCATCCTCATATGTGGCCCAATATGAACTGGCAAACTCTTCTCAGTATCACCTCGGTGGGAAAAACAGGAACATCCACCTTCATTCTGCACAAACCCTGCAATAACACTTTAGGAAATTTCCCGTGAAATGTCACACACCTAATTATCACAAATGGACACTAAATCTTTGAAACTGGGAAAACTGGTTAATATGAAACCAACTTTTCCTGCTACATACATATTGAAATGAATATACCTTCCTTTCATAGTCAGTAAAATAAGTAAATAGATAAATTAATTACAAGACAACTTCCCTGAAAATAGCTCATCAACATTTTTATTCATGTTTCATATTCCTCATATACAAGAAAGAAAGAAAGAAAGAAAGAAAGAAAGAAAGACCAATAAACTTGGTGAATCATTGGTTTTTAGCCTTTTCCTGAGTCAGAGACCACTTCGTGAATCTATTTAATACTATAGACATTTCCCTTATGTAGTTTCCAAATGGAAAGTTCTCTACACCAAATATAGGTACAAGATCCTCTTATCAAAATAATAATAGAGATTATTTTACACAGTACAGGGTTGCACATTCCTATACTCAAAGCTAGTATTTCAAATCCAATTCTAAATGAAGTGTGTGTCTTTGAAGTTTATATAGTTAGAGTAACTTTTATTTCAATGGGAATTTTCTAAGGTGAACTGATGTGCTTTTTTTGAGACGAAAGAAGTGTACTTTCAGAACAGATTCTTAGTAGTTCAGTAAGTATGAATCTTCCTTTTAAACCTACATAGCTTCTTGTTCCCAAAGTGTAACATACTAACATTATATCAATAGAATTGAGTTCTTCGGAGAAATATTGAAGTGACTAGAGGCAAACAGTAATGCTAAAATAGACTGAATTTAGCTTGAGGTTTAAATCCTATCCCTATAAGGTGATTAGGAGTGTTTCACACATTACATATTTCATTCATTATTATAAGTGCTATACCTCTTTAGCAATTACAAATCATATTGATCATCAGTATACATTCTCAATCTAATGAATGGTATCATTTCTTTTGCTTTGAAAGATATGAATGAAATTGAGGTGTATCTCTTCATTCAATGGTACTGTTTTCATATAAATAATGGTTTCATGCTCATATCTTTATTCTTTAATTTTTAAAAAACATTTGAGTTACTGACCATTTCTGCACTTTTTATTGAACTTATAGGAGTCAATATGATCACATAGGCTTCAGCTACAGAAGTCTATGATACCTCATTTTCATATTGTAATATATGTTTCCCTAAGTCAGATCTCCTACCATCCCTAGATTTTGAAATATTACCTAAGTGTTTTCCACCTGAGGGATGTCCTTTTCCTTCTCTTACTTCCTCCTCTTCCACTTCTCAGACTTCTTACATCACCTCTATTTCTTTATGGAAGTGGTGCCCTCTGCCCACCCCCACTTTGAAAAGATGGTTTCTTGGTGTAGTCTACTTCAATTGTTTTTCCATCCACAGACTAAAATGAGTACACATAATATGAACATTACATAACATTTAACCTGAACAAGTGAACAACTGTTAGAAACCTACTAATTATTGCAACTAAAATCAAGATCTACCTCAAATTCTTCTCCCAAACCAAGCATTTCCTTCAAAAATGATAGAGTCCTTTTCCATGGTAAGTATGAAACACTTCATTATTACCAATATTCCATTGAGGTATTCAACACAGAACCATATATGTTGGTTAATAAAAGTCCTCCAAAGACCTCTAGTAATAAGCACTAAAATGTCTCACATTCCAGGGGAAAACAGATACATTCCATTCTTGTCTTTTAATAGGCTTATTCTTGGTTTTCTGGAGAGAGAGAAAGGGAAAGGGATAGAGAGTTGGAAACATAGATAAAAGAGAAATATTTTGATCAGCGGCTTCCTTAAATGTGTCAAACTGGTGAATCAGCCAGCACCCTGGGAATTTTTCCTGACCAGGAAAAGATGATGAGACATCTTAGTTCACAATTCTATCCTCAACCATTGAGCAATACTTGCTGGGCAATGTGGATTACTTTTTAGAATGTGTCAGTTACTTCATTTTTGTTTTGACAACATCTATTTCATTTTTTCCAGTGCACCCGGCTTACATAAACTATTTTTTAAAACAAACAATCATTCATTCAAAATGATTAGGTACTTTATTCCTCCTCTACCCCCTCTCAGTTTTCTTACTTTTATTATTTATTCAGTTAAAATGACAGAAAAAAATGTCCAGTATGACTGAAAATCTGTATTTACATAGTTCTGATTTTTTCTCCATTGTATTTTTAATTGGCTTCTTGCACAATCTTTAGTATTTTTATGTTATATACTGTTTGTTAAATATGGTTCTAAGAAAACAAGCCATCTTGAAGGGGAGAGCTGCTATGACTAGGAACCCAGCCTCACCTCCACCCAGATGGGCCTCAGACATCACCTGTGATCCTAGAGCCACTCTGGCCAAAGACCTTTTACGGCAGCAGCAGGCCCACGGACACCGGGACTTCAGCCCCCCACCAACGCCACTGCCTCCTGTGAGACTTGGAGTGCACAACTGAATTGCCAATCCACTCTGTGGCCATTGGCCCCTCGCACCCTGGCACCAAAGGTTCTGCAATGATAACTAAAATGGGGAGACAAACAAACCACCCCCAAAGGAGAGAAAAGGAGGAATTGCCGAGAAGGGAAATGCAACTAAATGGAGGCATACAATATGTTCTAAAAGGAATTCAGAATAAGGGTCATACAGTTTATACATCAGATGCATGGGAAATCCACAACTTACATAAGAATCAAGGAAAATGAAAAAATTGATAATAGCTACAATAAAATATACGATGGAAGGTTTCAATAGTAGACTAGAATTAGCAAAGGATTAAATCAGCGATTTAGGAGACAAGGCAGAGTAACAACCCTGAACAACACAATCTGAACAGCAATTGGAGAGAAAAAATAAAAAGCAGGTGGATATCTTAAGGGAGACTGGGGACAACATGAAACAAAGTAACAAGTGTATAATGTGTCAGAGGGACAAGATGAGGAACAAGGATTAGGAAACCTATTAGAAGAAATAATCACAAAACCTTCCTGATCTTGGGAAGAAAAAGTCACACAAGCACAGACAGTCCCAAACAAGATGAACCCAGTAAGACCTATACCAAGACACATTGTAATTATAATGGCAAACAATAACGACACAAACGGAACCTTAAAGGCTGCAAGAGAGAGAGAGAGAGAGTCACCTACAAACGCTCTCCTGTTAGATTATCAAATGATTTTTAACAGAAACACATCAGGCCAGAAGGGAATGAAAGGAAATATACAAAGTGATGCAAAACAAGGGACTGAATCCAAGAATACTTATCCAGCAAGGCTATCATTCAAAACTATAGAGGAATTCAGTTTCTTCACAGAAAAAAAAAAAATCTAAGGGAATGTTTCACTACGAAACCATCAATGCAAGAAATGCTAAACAGAAAGTTGTAAAAAGAAGGAATAGAATAAACAGAAGAAAAACAGGCATAAAGAAAAAAGTGGCAACAAATCAGTACCTATCAAAATAACCTTAAACCTAAATGAAATAAACACTCCATTCAAAAGATATAGGATGGCTAAAATTATAATAAAACAAGACCCATATGTATGCAGTCCATGATAAACCCACGTCATAATAAGGGACTCACACGGACTGAAAGTGGAAGGAGAGAAAATATTTTTCAGGCAAACGGGGGGGGAAACTAGGGGATCAATAATTATATTTGAAAAAATAAATCTCGAGAAGCCAAGATTGTGGCGGAATAAGCAGAAGCGTCCCAGGGCTTGTCCTGGAGCAAATGGAGTGAGCAGCTGAAACTAGTAACACCCACTCCGAATTGGCGAAGTACACTCAGGTGGTGAGACAGTTTGCAGCAGGGAAGGGTCTGGCCTATAGCGGGGCTTTCAGTCCCAGCAATGACAACAAAAACAACAACAACAACAACAACAAAAAGCACAGACATTTCTGAAACCTGGGATCTTAAGCCAACCTAAGGAATGACATTTCAATTTTTCATTTTTATATTATTATTATTATTATTATTATTATTATTATTATTATTATTTGTTAGCTTTTTTCTTGCATTTTTCTTTGTTCTCCTTTTTTTTTTTGTTTATTCCTTTATTTCCTACTTCTTTTCACATTATTTTTTCAACCACGGGAGCAGCAGTCACGTGAGTGGCACGCACTTGTCCAGGAAACATCAGCCCTATGAGCAGCCTGCCTTGAGCCTAAGGGCAGCAGCCTCATGTGACCTGCCACGTCCACAGAGCAGCAGCTGTGTGAGCGGCCTGCTTCCCCTTCTGAGGAGCAGCAACCATGTGAGCAGTCTGACTTGTCCAAGGAAGAGCAGCCACTGGAGCAATCTTCCTACATCTGAGGAAAAGCAGCCCTGTGAAGCCTGCCCCCATCCGACGAGCAGCAGCTGCGCACACCCTGCAGTAGTCTGAGGAGCAGCAGCTGCACAAGCATCTTGGAATCGTCCAAGCAGCAGCAGCCACACGAGCACTCTGCCCAATCCAAGGAACAGAGGCTGTATGGGCAGCCCACCCCCATTGAAAAGCAACAGTTCTGTGAGTGGCCATGCCCCCCTTCGAGGAGCAGCAGTCCTACACAGCATGCACCGGTCCGAGGAGCAGAGCCACAACAGCCTGCACCTGTCTGACGAGCAGCAGACGGGTGAGTGGCGCATCCCCATCAGAGGAGGAGCAGCCACGCGTGCAGCTCACGCCCATCCAAAGATCAGCAGCCTTGCAAGCAGCCCATTCCTGTCTGAGGAGCAAAAGACTTGCAATCAACCTGTCCAAGTCCTAGGAGCAGTAGCCCAACAAGCAGCACACCACATCAGAGGAAAAACAGCAGCGTGCATCCAGCCCCCATCAAAGGATCAGCAGCCATGTGAGCAGTCCGCCCCAGTTCAAGGAGTAGCAGCTGCATGTGTAGCCCACCCCCATCCAAAGAACAGATACCTCGTGATCAGCACATCGTTCGTCTGAGGAACGGCAGCTGCGTGTGAAGCTTCCCCACACCAGGCAGAGGAACCACCACAGCTGTGAACAGCACCCACCAGAGGAGCGGCTGCCAACTGAGGAGCAGCTGCTACCACAACTGCTTGAGGAGCAACCACAACTCGAGGAGCCACTGCCACCCAAGGAGCAGCTCCTGAATGACTCAACATCTAGATATGTCGGTGAGATCAAACATGGGTAGACAAAGAAACCCCCAAAGGAAAGAAAAGGAGGACTCACCAGAAAAGCAGCTAACTGAAACAGAGGCATGCAGCTTGACAGACAAAGAATTCAGATTAAGGGTGCTAGAATCCATAAACCAGATGGAGGAAAAAATAAACAACTTATGCAAGAACATAGAAGAAACAGAAGAAAAAAACCATCAACTTATATAAGAATCAAAAATAAACGAATGAAAAAAATCAATAAATTATGGAAGAACCAAGAAGAAATGAAGAGTGTTATAGCTGTAATAAAAAACACCATTGAAAGTTTCTATAGTAGACTAGGAGAAGCAGAGGACTGAATTAGCGACTTAGAAGACAGGGAGGCAAAACACACCCAAACTGAACTGCAATTGGAGAAAAAAAATTCAAAGACAGGAGGAGAGCTTAAGGGAACAATGGAACAACATGAAACGAAACAACATGCGAATAATAGGGGTTCCTGAACAACAGAAAGAGGAACAAGGGTTAAAAAAACTATTGGAAGAAATAATATCCGAAAACTTCCCTCAGGTGGGGAAGAAAAAAGTCACACAAGCACAGAGTTCCAAACAATGTGAACCCAAAAAGACCCACATCAAGACTCATCATAATCGCCATGGCAAATGTTCAGGACATAGAGAGAATCTTAAAGGCTACAAGAGAGAGACTGAAAGTTACATACAAGTGATCTCCCATTAGATTATCAAATGATTTCTCAACAGAAACACATCAGGCCAGAAAAGGATGGATGGAAATTAACAAAGTGATGTAAAGCAAAGGACTGAATCCAAGAATACTATATCCAGCAAGGCTATCATTCAGAATTGAAGGGGAAATAAGAAGCTTCACAGACAAAAAAAGGCTAAGGGAGTTTATCACCACCAAGCCAGCAATGCTAAAAATGCTAAAAGGACTGGTGAAAAAAAGAAGAAAGACAAAGCTAAGAAAGAAAACAGGCACAAAAAATAGAAATGGCTACAAATAAGTACCTTTCAATAATAACTTTAAATGTACATGGACTAAATGCTCCAATCAAAAGACATCAAGTGGCTGAATGGATAAAAAACAATGACCCATATATGTGCTGTCTACAAGAGACCCTCCTCAGAAGAATGGACTCACAGAGACTGAAAGTGAAGGGATGTAAAAATATCTTTCAGGCAAACGGAAATTAAAGAAAAAAAAAAAAAACAGCTGTGGTAGCAATACTTATATCGGACAAAATAGACCTCAAAGTGAAGGCCATAACAAGAGATAAAGAAGACCACTTCATAATACTAAAGGGATCAATACAAGAGGCTATAACCCTGATAAACATATATCCACCCAATGCAGGAGTTCCCAAATACATAAAAAAAAGCTCCTGGAAGACATCAAGGGAGAGATCGACAACAATACAATCATAGTAAGGGACCTTAATACACCACTGACATCACTGGATAAATCCTCTAGACAAACAATTGGCAAAGAACCAGCAATCCTAAATGACTCACTAGATCAGATGGACTTAATTGACATCTTCAGAACATTTCACCGCAAATCCAGGGAATATATGTTCTTCTGAAGTGCTCATAGGACATTTTCAAAAATAGACCACGTATTGTGTCACAAAGTCTACCCAAATTCAAGAAGATTGAAAGCATCTTCTCAGACCACAATGGCATAATATTAGAAATAAACTACAATAAAAACCATCCAAAATACTCAAACACTGGAAGCTGAATAGCATGTTATTCAATATTGATTGGTTACCAATGAGATCAAAGAAGAAATGAAAAACATCCTGGAAACTAATGACAATGAAAACACAACAATCAAAAACCTATGGGACACAATGAAAGCAGTCCTGTGAGGGAAGTGTATAGCTCTACAGGCCTATCTCAAAAAACAAGAAAAATGGTAGTAAATCATCTAACTCTACAACTCAAAGAACTAGAAAGAGAGCAACATGAAAACCCTAGAGTGAGCAGAAGGAAGGAGATAATAAAGATTAGAGCAGAAAAAAATGACATAGAGACCAAAAAAATACAGAAAATCAATGAAACCAAGAGCTGGTTCTTTGAAAGGATAAACAAGATTGACAAACCTCTAGCCAGGCTCACCAAGAAGCAGAGAGAGAGGAGCCAAATAAACAAAATCAGAAATGATAGAGGCAAAATAACAACAGACCCCCACAGAAATATAAATGATTGTTAAAAAATACTATGGACAACTCAACTCCAACAAACTAGACAACCCGTAGGAAATCGACATGTTCCTAGAAAAATACAACATTCCAAAATTCAATCAGGAAGAATCAAATCATCTCAAAAGGCCAATAACTATGGAAGAAATTAGAACAGTCATCAAAAAGCTACCAGCAAACAAAAGCCGGGGTCAGACAGCTTCACAGGGGAGTTTTACCAAACACTCATCAAAGACCTAAAACCTATCCTGCTTACACTTCTACAAGAATCCAAGAGGAAGGAACACTTTCAAGATCATTCTATGAAGCCAGTATCACCCTAATACCAAAACCAGGTAAAGACAACACAATGAAAGAGACTTACAGGCCAATATCCCTCATGAACAAAGATGCCAGAATCCTCAACAAAATCTTAGCAAATCAGATCCAGCAGTATATCAGAAAGATCATACAACATGGCCAAGTAGGATTTTTCTTAAGGATGCAAGGATGGTACAATATCAGAAAATCAATAAACATGATACATCACATAAACAAACTAAGAGTAAAAATCCACATAGTCATATAAAGTGATGCAGAAAAAGCATTTGACAAAATCCAACCACCAATTTTGAGAAAAACTCTAAGCAAACAGGGCATAGAGGGATCATACTTCAACATAATAAAAGCCTTATTTGACAAACCTACAGACATCATACTCAATAGGAAAAAACAATTACTCTAAGAAGAGGAACAAGACAGGGATGCCCACTCTCACCATTTCTGTTCGACAGAGTACTGGTAGTGCTAGGCAATGTAGTCAGACAAGAAGAAGTCAAACAAGGCATGCTAAGTGGAAAAGAAGAAGTAAAACTGTCATAATTCGCAGATGGCATGGTATTGTCCATAGAAATACCTAAAGACTCCATCAAAAAAACTAGGAGATTTAACAAATGAATTTGGCAATGTAGCAGGGTACAAAATTAACACCCAGAATTCTATGGCTTTTTGATACACGGATAATGAACTCAGAAATAGAAACAAACAAACAAAAATGCCATTTAGCAGTGCAACAAAAATTTAAGAAACCTAGGAATAAACTTAACTAAGGGGGTAAAAAGCTGTTCTTGGAAAACTACAGGAAATTGAAAAAAAGTGATAGAGGAAGACTAAAGCAAATAGAAGAACATACCATATTCATGGATTGGTACAATCAACATTATTAAAAATGTTCATAGTACCCAAAGCAATGTACAGTTTTAAGGTATTCCCCATTAAAATATCAATGGCGTATCTCACAGACCTAGAAGAAAGTTTCCAAAAATTCCTATGGATTTAAAAAAAGACCCCAAAGAGTTAACCGCAATCTGGACAAAGAAGAACAAAGTTGGAGGGATAACCATACCAGATATCAAGCTATATTACAAAGCCACCATTCTCAGAACTGCCTGTTACTGGCACTAAAGCAGACATAAAAACCAATGGGACAGAACAGAGAACATAGAAGTCGACCCTAACCATTATACCCAATTAATATTTGACAAAGGTGGCAAAAGCATAGAATGGAGTTATACAGTGTCTTCAATAATTGGTGTTGGAACCTGGATGGCAATCAGGCCTAGGCGGGGTGGGACAGGTGAGGCCGCGAGGCAGGGTGGGGCCTGGCGGGGCTGGGCAAGGCAGGGTGGCTGTGCACTGGGCTAAGACTAGGCTATCACAGGCAGAGAGACTATTGCCCTTCCCACAAGGTCTGGGGCCTCTGGGCTGGGTCCCATGTAGGAACTTAGCCTGGACAGCTGCAGAGAGGAGGATGAGGCGCCGGGCACCAAGGGGTGGCCCACACCCCAGGCGAGGGTGCACTTACAAGTGACAAGGTTCATCATGGAGGCAGGTGTCAAGCTAGGGATGCAGTCCGTTCCCTTCGCAACCGCCTGTGCCATTTACTGTAAGTTCTTCTGCGAGATCAACGTGGACGCCTATGACCCCTACTTGGTCGCCATGTCTGCCCTTTATGTGGCTGGCAAAGTGGAAGAACAGCCCCTGCTAACCCGCGACATCATCAACGTGTCCAACAGGTACTTCCACCTGGGCAGCGAGCCCTTGGAGCTCGACTCCCGATTCTGGGTGATCCGGGACAGCATTGTGCAGTGCGAGCTCCTTGTGCTGCGGGTACTGCGCTTCCAAGTCTCCTTTCCGCACCCACACAGGTACCTGCTCCACTACCTGATTTCTCTCAAGAACTGGCTGAATCCTTACAGCTGGAAACGGACCCCCATCTCCGTCACTGCCTGGGCCCTGCTGCGGGACAGCTACCGCGGGGGGCTGTGCATCCGGTTCCAGACTCAGCACATAGCGGTGGCGGTGCTCCACCTGGCCCTGCAGGTCTATGGGGTCCAGGTGCCCGCCGAGGCTAAGGACGAGAAGCCATGGTGGCACGTATTTAGTGGAGACCTTACCAAGCCAATCATAGATAACATTGTGTCTGATCTCACTCGGTTTTATACCATGGACACGGAGATCCCCAAAGGCCCTGGCCCAGGCCTGCCCAAAGAGAAGCCTGGGATGCTCGGCTGCCAGGGGACAGCGCCACCACATCGCCCTGACCGTCTGTCCCCGGAGCACTGGCTGGGAGGACTGGTTTTGTGCTGCTGGAGACAGGCCAGAGAAGGCAATGATATGCTGCCACTTTGATTCTCAGGCTTTGACTCTCCCTGGCAGCCAAGGTCCAGATGGGGATGGGCGCTGCACCTCCCAAGGGCAGGAGCGTGCAGCGGGCGGCTCTGAGGACTCAGTGTCTGCTTTTTTCCTTTGAAAGGATGCAGACTACAGCCGAGGTTTGGGATCAGTGGAAGGAAAATCAAAGAATGGATGGGATTGTGCCCCAGGGGATTTTTTTAAAGGCAAGATTTAGAGAAAGCATGACTCAATTAACAGAGGAAATTTTATTTTGTTTCATTGAAGATATTACAAAGCCAAAATAAAAACATAATAATAATTGGTGTTGGACATATAGCATACATACATGCAAAAAAGTTAATCTAGACCACCAACTTACACCATACACAAGTATAAACTGGAAATGAATAAAAGACTTAAACATAAGTGGGTAACCATGAAAATCTTAGAAGAATCCATAGGCAGCAAAATAGCAGGCATCTGTCTCAGCAATACCTTTACTGATACAGCTCCTAGGGCAATGGAAACTGAGGAGAAAAGAAACAAATGGGATGAAGTCAAATTAAAACACTTCTGCAGAGAAGAAGAAGCCAACAAATACAAGAACAACAACAACAACAAAACAAGGAAGTCCACTGCCTGGGAGAAGATATTTTCCAATGTTATGTCTGATAAGGACCTATTCTCCAAAATTCATACTGAACTCATCCAATTAAACAAAAGGAAGATCAACATCCCAGTAAAAAAATGGGCACCACCAGCACGAAGGCCCCCTCTGACTTATGGTGGTCCAGTCCCTGTGATGATTATTACAGCCACACAAGAGATGGATATGATGGGGGCACGGCAATTACTCCAGCAGCTGATGGGACACTCCTGTAAGAGGTTCTGAGTGTGGTGCTGGCGGCGATCACAGGATACACCATGTACGCAAGAGAGAGTGATTCATACAGTACAGTAGCTCACCTGATTGGGCACTTGGGGAGCCAGGGGGGAAGCCCCTGTGACAGAAGAATTAGAGACTGAAATTAAAAATGATAAGGTACCGACAAAATTTTATTGTAAAGATTGTGGCTTCTGTTATTTAAGGTGACTAAAAGGAAATGGTAGGTTTGGGGGAGGCATCAAGAATTCTAGTTACCATTATGAAGTTTCAGGATTGGAGGCAAGTTTTGAATTATACCAGGTTGTTTCATAAGTGCTGATTTAAATTACAATATACTTAACTGTTTAAATTTTACATATTGTATTGTTAAAATATTCAGAATATAAGCACAACCAACAGACCAACAGAGGAAAGACACTGGGAGTGGGTGACGAGAACAAGTGACTAGGAATAGGGGAGGCCAGGGGGAGGTCAGTAGAAAAAAAGAAAGAGACATATATATTACTTTTTGTAAAAACTTAAACACTAACATTACAAAAAATTTTCAGAAGAAAGTGTTCTGCAAATGGGATTTCTTGTCTGATTTTATGACAAACACATAAAAGCAATCTGTTTGGATGGTGAGTTATATTCATGGCCCTAAATTTCCCAGGGTGTCTATGACCATATGTGCATAAAGTCTATGAAGTGAACTGTATACAAAATGAAGCAGTGTGTTATTTCGTCATGACATGCTGCCCTGTTTTCCAGTTAGGGAGGGTAAACAAATGAGGTATTCTCCTTGGAAAACCTAAATGGATAAAAGGATTGAAGAACCTCTGACAAGGCTGCAAAACAAGGATTCCTCCAGCTCTGTGGCCCACACTTTGCGCCTTAAGATACTGATAAGGAGCAGGCCGATCCCACTGGCCCCAGGAGGAAGAGGAGACCTTGGGGAAATAGAAGATGGTGGTGAGCAGCAATAGGGTAATGTGGTGTGGCAGCACAGCAGCCTAGGCCTCAGCATGAGGAAGATCCGCAGACACCTGTGGAAAGGAGTATAGGAAGAACATGTCATGCCAGCCCCTGTTGAGGGGCAGGTGGAAAGGCCTGAAGGTGCTGTGGGTGGCCTAGAGGGATAGTTCAGAGGAGGGGCTGAGGTAATCTGCTTTGACTCTGAGTGACAGTGGACATGCACACTCTCTCCGCCTGTCTAAGGCCCCTTGCCTGAGCTGGAATTGCACTGCCCTTGTACTGGTAGTTCCTGTCTCAGGCACACACCCTACAGCCCTGGTGTCACAGGCTGTTTCCCTCCCAGCATCGAGGTGTCCCTGTGAGAGAAAACTAATGGCCCAGGAACCTGGCAGCACACCAGGGAAGAGCCCAGGCAGCCCCTCCTCACCTGCCCTGTCCACTCTGGGGACCATCTTCCTCTCATAGTTCTCCAGGGGATTGAGCCACAGGTCCTTGCTGATGATCTGGTAGGGCAAACCGGAGACCATAGGGACCTGAATAGAATTGCAAGCAGCAGGTGGACACAGGAAGCTGCATGCTGGCATGGCTAGTGACATCCCACCTCAGCAATCCTGCCAGATCCTGCCACACTGTTGTCAGAGAACCAGTAGAAGAAGCTGGCGCTGTTGTCCTGGAGCCTGTGGCTGTAGGCTTCTCATTCACAATGCTGGTACCACTGAATCGGAGTGGCACTGGACACCCTGTATCCTGCAGGAGAGGGGTATGTGAAGCTGGGCACATGGCCTTCAATCCCTGCCCACCACCAGCTGCAGCCCATACAGGGAACCTCCTGTTACTTGTGAGAGTGATGAGATACTTCTTCACAATCACATGGTTGCGGAAGTAGGGGTTGCTGCAGAAGTACAGGCTAATGGTGCAGCAACCCCAGGGATGCCTGACTTCCCTCACCTGCAGAAGGAAAGTGGATCCAGGGAGTGAAATCGCTGCCCAGGGCTCCAGCCTGTAGCTGTTTTCAGGGACAGGCCACTTACCCACCTGCCCTCCACCACTCCCTGGAGCAGGTAGACTGACCTTCAAATTGATCATGTGACCAAGGATGTTTTCACCTTGGACCCTGATCATTGCCGACAACTCTGGGTGGTTGACAAACTGCTGTGGGTCAAGCAACCTGCACCTTGGGAGCTGGGCATGGACCAGCTAGAAAGAGCAGCCTGGCCTGGCCTCTCCTTCCCTTAAGGCCACTCCTTCTCCATCAAGGGCAGAAAGGGGCACAGCACCACTCTGTTTCCTGACAGACCCTGATGCCCACCAGACTGTGTTGTGCTGAGGTTTTGACAGGTTACACATCACACATTAATGCTTCTGACTGAGGAACTGGACATAGAGACGGCCTGTAAGGCAGCATTAGTTAGTCCCAGAACAGCCCGTGCAACACAGCCCTGTCTGTGGGCATCAGCCCCTGGTGTATGCGTGCCTCTGCGTTGGAGCTCTGCCCCTGGACACCCTGGTAATGCTTCTATGGTGCCTGTACAAGACAGAGGGTGTCTCCAGGATCCTGGGCCAGACCGGGGCGCACTGCCCCTAGCTTGTCCTCAATGTTCTTTTCTAGGGGAACCATCCCCGCTTACACGGTTCTCCTGCACTGTCCCATGTTCCTTGTGATCCTGCTCCTCTACCCTCAAGGATACAGCTGTGAGCCAGAACCCAGGGATGCACCGGATATTGAGGCTTCTCCGTTTGAAATAGGGCTTGAGCCTCTGCCGAGTCCTGCACCTGAGCCGAGAGAAGGCCCTGCTGGCTTGCTCGTTCATGGGCTCCATCTCCAATTGGAGAAACTGGAGCACCTCCAGAGGGGACCAGGTGAACTTGGCCCTGGGCCCTGACTGGGCCTCCTCCTGCTGCACTGGCTGCTCTTCTTCTGGCTTTGCTTTGGCCTTGGACTGAGGCTCCACCTCTCCCACCTGTTCCACTCCCTTCATGGTGCCCTCCACTCCCCCTGCAGGAAAAACTGCTCTACTGCAATTAATTGCTCCTCCATCCACCCCTCCTCCTGGTGGTCACTCCCTTGCGGGTCACCTGGATCCTGTGCCTCCAGCCTCAGCTCTTCACTCACCACCTCCTCCTGCCTCCCCACCTGCAGATCTGGGAAAACCTCCTCACCTGCCCACTTGGCCTGCCATGGCACCACCTGCAGAAGGCCCTCTGTCCACAGGATAAACTGAGCCTGTGCCTGGAACTCCTCCCCCAGGCCCTCCTTGTCTTCCCCTTGCTCCTCACTCTGGGTTCCCTGCTGCACCTCACTCTCCTCTCCCTGCACACACTGCTCTGCAGCCACCCAGTCCTCCCCTCTCCCGCACTCAAGATCAAGCCCAACATCCTGGCCTGTGTCCAACCTCAGCTCCAGGATCACAGCCTCCCCCACCTGCATGAAGTCCTCCCACTCCAGCCCCAAAGCTGCCCTCTGAACCTCCTGTGCCCTTGTGTCCTGGGTATCACCACTTTCCTGCACCGAGGTGAAGCTAAAAGCCTCCTGGATGATCCTGCTTGCCCTGTCCTTCCTGGTGCAAAGGCCCTGGGGAGCCCTGTGAATCCTCAGGCGCCCTGCAGCTGAAGGCCCCCTAGTGGAACTGAGAGGAAGCGCGCTGCCCCCAGGAGCCCCTCAGTCTCCCAACACAGCCTGACTCTGGATGCCCCCTGGCTCTGAGACTGGTGCTGTGAAGGAGCAGGTGGTGCACAGCCTGCTGAGTCCAGGCAAGGTGCTTGCTCACTGGTGCATGCAACCAGGCCCTGGTGTGCTGAGTGGGGGCACAGTGGGCTCATGCACAGGCGCTGGTCATGTGAGCATGTGGTACAGAAGGCACCTAGCCAGGCCCAGCCTGCTATTTCTGGGTGGGCTCCACAAAAGCCTCCTCTAATCACAGATGGGGCAGTGGGCGTCACCCTGCGAAGCCCTGCCACTTACTCAAAGCTCTGGTGTAGATAGTTGGTAGACTCAGAGGTATCCTATTATTAGCCTGAAAACCGAGATTTTGCAAGCTTAGAAACTTGACCTGATTGAAAAGAAGGAAGAAATGGTGGAACTTGAAAATGACTTCAGGTTTTCTCACTGTGCAGAATAAAGTCAAACATTGCTTCAGTTAAATATTTTAGCCATTGTTCTCCCCACATGAACTACAATAATAATGTGCTTTGTGTTGATATTTACTGCTGTGTTGCTGACAATTACCTGGAGGAGAAGTTAAGGTGATTCAATGGCTTGAAAAAAGTTTAGCTAAATCTGATTGCAGGTCTAATTAAGCAAGTTTATTCCATATATATATATATATATATATATATATATATATATATTTATATGGCTAAGTTGACTCATGCATGTGTGATACATATGAAGCTCTTACTGGCGCCAATTGCATGAGTGTGTTTCAATTTGTCATTGTCAATCTGCATTTGATTGACACTGCTATTATAGAGAAAGGGCAAATAGCAGTATTATGGTATTTCTTCTAATTAATTTCCTTTCAACATGCACGAATCCATGCACCTGGCCACTGGTATTCTAATAGTGGCAAGATATCATCCGTGAATGGTAATATTCTATTGGGCAGGACATGCCAAATTGGTCGCACATATCTATCCTATCTAATAAAAGAGAAATATGGTAATTGGCGTACGACCGCTACCCTTCCCATTGGCTAATCAGGGCGATATGCAAATTAACTGCCAGCCAAGTTGGAGGTTAACTGCCAACAAAGATGGCAGTTAATTTGCATACATAGGTGCAATGCTAGGAGGCGAAAGGGGAAGGAGGGAAGAAGCCGCCTGCCCTGACTGCAATTGGAAACCCAGTGGCAGCCAAGAGCCAGAGAACCGAGCTGCTTTTGCTCAGAGAAGCCAGGCTGCCTTTGCTGGCTTCTGTGATAGGAGGACCTGGCCACCTTTGCTGGCCCTGGGCCAGTAATCGGAGAAGCTGGGTGGGGCAGCGAAGAGGCAGATGTCTGCCTCTTCCCTGCCCAGCGTGGCTTCTCAGATCACTGATCACCAGTGATGGGAGAACACCCAGAGGCGGGGCCAGAGGCCAGGCTGCATAGCTGCCTGGGGACACCATTTGGACCCCAGGGGCGAAGCAGCCAGTCCCCAGCAAGAGACCCAGAAGGCGACCCAGGTGCTGGGGCTGCATCGCTGCTGGGTCAGAAATCCGGTGCCCAGGCTGAGGAGACCCAGGACCCAGAGCTGCGTTGCAGCTGGGGCACACGATCCGGTGCCCAGGCTGAGGAGACCCAGGGCCCGGGGCTGTGTAGCAGCTGGGGCACGCCATCCGGTTCGGGGGCGATGCAGCCAGGCCCGAGAAGGAGACCCAGAAGGAGACCCAGGGACCTCCCAAGAGGAGAGTCTCCATGGCCAGATGGCGTGGTGTCGGGGCAGGAATAAAGACCCGAGGTGACTCAGATGCCTGGCCACAGGGTTAGTCCAGCCAGCAGGGCCTTTCAGTTGGGACTGGGGTGGGGGTGGGGCAGGGAGGCAAGCTGGAAATAGAGAACTACAACTCACAGGAGGCTTAGCAGCCGGGCCTGGGTGCCTGGCTGTGAAATCCAATGGGCTGTAGTTTTGCAAGCCACTTTAAACTAGAGGCTTGCAAGGTTGGAAGTTCTGCGCCTGGAGCCAGGGAGAAATGGAGCTGGAGCAGAGAGAGGGGTCCATGGCAGCTGTGGGCTTTGAGGAGTTCTCAGCACCTCCTGGCTGGGAGCTGGCGCTTCCTCCGCTGAAGGTGGTCACATCCTGGAGAGCGAGCTTGAGACCGAAGTGGAGTTCCTGTCTGGGGGTCTGGGCAGCTCCAGCCTCCAGGAGCTAGAGGAAGAGGAGGAGGCAGCCTGAGGCTGGCAACAGCGGCGCCAAAGGGAACTTAATCGCAGGAAGTACCAGGCGCTGCAGGGAGATTGAGCAGGTGAAGGAGTGGGTCCTGAACAGGCTCCATCAGATATAGAGGATAACATGGAGACTCCAGCAGGAGAGGAGGTTCCTCATGAAGGTGCTGGACTCCTACGGTGACAACTACTGGGCCAGCCAGTTCACCATCTTACTGGAGGATGAGGGCAGCCAGGGCACAGATGCCCCCACCCCAGGCAACGCTGAGAAAGAGCCTCCAGAGAAAGAGGGGCTGTCCCCGCCCAGGAGGACGCCAGCGCCTGCAGAAGCCAGCAGCCTGGCCCCTGGCGAGGGGCCCAGGGGTTGGAAGAGGCGGCGAGTGCCACCGGAAGGGGGCCAGGCGTGAGTCCCGCTGTCTCTGGAGCTGGCCCCCATGCAGATAAAGGTGGAGGAAGACTTTGGCTTCAAAGCGGTCGAGGCTTTGGACTCAAGTTGGGTTTCTCAGGGGCCAGACAAGTAGCTGCCCTACCCGACCCTAGCCAGCTCCCCCTTTGACTGACCCCCCAATAAACAGACCCCATGCTCTCCTTGGCAAAAAAAAGCTTATAGAGGCATGCTTTTAGGATCAAATAGTATAAGTATAGATGTAACAGGACAATAAAAAGAGAACCTGGATATGATGATCACCTGAATGCTGCCTCTGTGTCATTCCTTCGTCGCCGACTCCATCCACACCTTTGGGAACCCCCGGACCTACTGAGGCAGGGCCCCAACATTCCTCTTCTTATAAGGACTTCAGTGAGATGGGCTAAGGGTCCCACTAGAACTGCCTCAATTTAATCTAATCCCCTCTTTAAAGATCTTATCTCTATATACAGGTACATTCTGAGGTTCTGGAGATTAGGATTCTAACATACATTTTGTTGATTACCCAAATCAGCCCTTAACAACCAACATGTTTCAGAAAGGAGATTCCTACAGGGTTATTTACCAAACATTCAGAAGTATTTTTAAAAGAGCTAAGTCCCTAGCCCACTGTGCGCGCCCCTCCTGGTGAAGAGGGAAGGCCTGGGTTCCAGGCGCCGGAGGAAAACTGGTGCCAGCAGCCAGGGGAAGGGGCCCTCAAGGGGCCCCAGATTGCGAGAGGGCACAGGGCGGGCTGAGGGACCCACCCGAGTGCACAAATTTTTGTGCACCGGGCCTCTAGTATATATATATATAAAAGCATAAGCGACATTATGAGTGGTTGGTACGATGCACACCGACCACCAGGACGCAGACGCTCAACACAGGAGCTTCCCCCTGGTGGTCAAGGCTCTCCCACAGCGAGAGCATCACTCAGCCAGAAGCCGGGCTAAAGGCTGGAAAGTGCAGCTGTGACAGCAAGAGCCTCTGCTGCCTATGTGACAAGGCTACGAAGCAGTGGTGGAAGGTGGAGTGGGGCTTGGATGAGCGGGAACACAGCACCTGGCTCCAGCTTGGGCTCCTGCCCGGCTGCCTGCCGTTTCGTGCACTGCTACATCCCTCAGGAGGTGTCAGACCTAACCTGGCAGTGCCACATCTCCCAAGGGGTCCCAGATTGCGTGAGGGCGCAGGCCAGGCTGTGGGACGCCACCAGCGCTTGAATTTCGTTCACCAGGCCTCTAGTCATTTTATTATTTATCACCGATTTAGCATGGTTCTCTTCTAATGCTGAATAATTTAAAGGTATAACCTGAATTTTGGTAATGATGGCCATATAGATTTTACTGCTCTTTAGCAGTATTATTTAATGGCTTATATGAAGGGCACTAATCTCCTTCAAAATATGAGAAATATTACATCTCCCACAAACAGTACTATGTTTCAGTGCTAATTCTTTCCACTAATGTCCCTAAATGAGCCTTTCACTAATTTTCTTTGCTCACTAGCTCATCCAAAATTGAAATGGGCAGGCTGCTTGTCTATATTCAAGTGCAGAGGCATATTCTTCTTAACTACACTGATGCTATCAATACTTTCAATTTTCCAACATAAATTATAGTGAGGGTCTCAGTGTTAGATTTTAAAACATCTCTTTACTAATATGAATAAGTCACTTTTACCTTATTTCTTCACAACGATGTGCATGCTCTGATTTGGAACTTGCAATGCCTAACTCTTTGAAGTGTGCCTTCCCAACCTTGTTTTCATTAAAAACAGACCATCTGAATCCACATTGGTCACTTTTCAGCCTGTTGAAATAATGTAGACATTCCTTGGGTTATGTTGGACTCAAAGTACATAGGTTCTGGATACGTCTCCATACCCCATTTATTTATTTTTTAAAAAAGTTTGATCATTTCTACGTATGTACATATATGCTTTATGTTTTTTTTATTATTATTATTCATTTACCACAAGTAAAGGTCAGGAATTGTTATCTTTCTTTTAATTTTTTTTTTTTTTTTTTTTTTTTTTTTACTGTTTCACGCCATTACTGCTGTGTATGTGTACTCCATGTGAGTGACATACGTGCTTATGTAGGTGGGTTCTGACTTACGCAAATATTGCATTACATCCCACTTCAGGAACGTGTCAACAATGTAATGCGAGGAACTACAGTAATTGCATCCTATTGATTCAGTTGTAGTTATTTGGTCTCCACATTTCCTCAATACGTATATGATTGTTGGAAGCACAAAGTATATCTTTATATATTTATTAGAGGCCCGGTGCACAAAAATTTGTGCACTCGGGGGTGGGGGGGCCCTCAGCCTGGCCTGTGCCCTCTCACAGTCTGGGACCCCTTGGGAGATAACGACCTGCTGGCTTAGGCCTGCTCCCGGGTGGCAGAGGGCAGGCCCAATCTCTCGGTGCAGCCCCTGGTTGGGCTCAGAGCAGGGCCCACTGGGATTTGGGGCACCACCCCCTGTCATGCACAGAGCAGGGCGGATTGGGAGGTTGCGATGCCACCCTCAGTCATGCTCAGAGTAGGGCCAATTGGGGGGTTGGGGCACCGTCCCCTGTCACACTCAAGGCAGGGTCGATGGGGAGGTGGTGGCACCAACCCTTGTCACGCACAGAGCAGGGCCGATCAGAGGGTTGGGGCACTGCCCCCTGTCACGCACAGAGCAGGGCCCATCAGGGGGTTGGGGAGCATCACCCTGTCACTAAAAGAGTAGGGCCGATAGGGGAGTTGGCACAACACCCCCTGTCACACACAGAGCAGGGCGGATCAGGGGATTGGGGCGCCACTCTCTATCACCCACAGAGCAGGGCTGATCAGGGGGGTTGGGGCGCCACCACTGTCACACTCAGGGCAGGGCCGATGGGGAGGTTATGACTCTACCCCATCACACACAGAGCAGGGCCCATGGTGGGGGGTTGGGGCGCTGCCCTCTATCACCCACAGAGAAGGGCAATCAGGGGGTTTGGGCGCTGCCCCCTGTCACGCTGATCCTGGTGCAGGGAGGCATATTATCCTTTTACTATATAGAATAGAGAACTGGTTCATGGGTGGGGCTGGCTGGTTTGCCCTGAAGAGTGTTCTGGATCAGGGTGGGGGTCTCCACTGGGGTGCCTGGCCAGCCTGGATGAGGGGATGTTTGCAGCTGGTCAAACACCCTTCAGGGTGGGGGTCCCCACTGGGGTGCCTGGCCAGTCTGGGTGAGGGGCTGAGGGCTGTTTTCAGGCTGGGACTGAAGCTCCCAACTGCTCCTTTTTTCTTTTTCTTTTTTTAATTCTGGGCCAGCTTTAGCTCTGAGGCTCCAGCTCTTAGGCCTCCGCTCCTGAAAGCAGGTATCTGGTTTGTTTTAGTTCTCAAAACTCTGTATCAACCCCAGCTCTGAGATCCCAGCTGGCTGAGGTTTTGTTTAGCGTCTATATTTGTTACAATGTTTAAAACTGCAGGCTCAGAGGCCTGCAGCAGCCGGCGGGGAACGTTGGAGTCCTCCGTCACTGAAGCAAGCAAGCCTCATGTTAGTTTCAAGCTGCCTGGCTGCCGGCCGCCATCTTGGCTGACAGTTAATTTGCATATTGCCCTGATTAGACAATGGGAAGGGTAGCGGTCGTACGCCAATTACCATGTTTCTCTTTTATTAGATTAGATGTGTTTCTTAGAATTATCATTCAATAAAAATAAATGCCTTGCCTTATTAAAAGATCTGGCCTTATAATTGAATGGCCTAATACATTTTAGAGTAGGGCACCATTACCAAAGTTTCTCAGAAGAACACGTGTTGAAATGAAGAGTATATCCTGCCAACCCCTACTTGAAACAAGAGCCTTAGTTGGGATCCATCATGATCCAAACAGAGACAGAAACAGTAAGAGACATGGCAGGTTTATGTTACTATATGCCTACTGAGCATGCCTCAATGCACATTTCCTGATGGTGCTATTGATCAGAATGTGCACTCACAGGACATTAGGGCCTTCATGCACAACTCCATCCTGAAACCACATGAAAAGGAGTGTATTGGACAAGAATGTTAGCAGGGACTTTACAATGCAGAGGGATTCTGAAGAAGATTGAAAAAGGTGGCAGAACCCTAGCCAATTTGGAACAGTGGACAGATCACTGGCCTTCAGACCGAAGGGCCCAGATTTGATTCAGGTCAAGGGCACTTACCTGGGAGTGGAATAAATCACCAGTCTGCGGCATGCAAGAGGGAGCTGATCAATGAATCTCTCTCATCACTGATGTTTCTAACTGTCACTCGCTCTCCGTTTCTCTCTGAGATAAATAAAAATATTTTTAAAAGAATGGTGGCAGAATAAGTGTATGCTGCAGGGACATGCTCCCAGGAACAAACTGATAGTCCAACTAAAATACGGAACAACTTCCTGAATAATCAATGGAAAACTCACAGGAGAGAACCCTGACACCCGAGGACCGAAGGTGGAGGCCACGTAGACACTGGTAGGAGGAGAGGAGGCTGGAAGGGGGCGGGCCTGACACCCACAGACAGCAACTGAAGTATCGGAGAGATATCTCAGCTGTGGAGGACTGCCACTGAGAACTCTGGGTCTAATCCCCAAGCTGCGCCTCCTAGCAGAGAGCACCAGAACTGAGGAGCGTACACATATAACCTGTGGATGTGAATAGCAGCAGGGCACTGTCTGCCAGGGATAGACAACTGGAAATTCAGGCATCCTCTTAAAGGGCCAACGCACAAACTTCCCTGTGGAGCCACACACCTGTGCCCTGGCAAAGGGAGGGTGAAGTGGACTGGAGCTGTGAGGGAAAAAGCCAGAACTGGGAGTCAAGGTTACCAGCTCAGAAGACAAACACTTCAAGTTCCTGGGAGAAGTCATTTCCTCATGCAGCAGAGAAAATCTCTCCCATGCAGACATTTGCTTTTCCTGGAGGGGACACAATTAACACACACTACTGGTAAACACCGTGCCCTGAGGGCAGTTAAGAGATTATAAATAACAATTAACCTCCAGGCAGAGGCAACTGCCCCACCTTGTTGAAACAAACTCTTGTCAAAGCTGATGACCATTGCCTTGGAGGCAAGTGAAGTTGGAATCCTATCAATCTATAGACAGAGGAGATCTCTGGAGGCTTTGAGTCTTTGCCTGACCGAATTAGTCAGGAACATACTTTAACAATGTCCTGCACTAGAGACTGAGAGGCATATAGGATCCACCTAGCTCCTCACCACAAACCCAGACAGAAAGCCAGAAAGAGGAAACAAAGAAACAACCCCCAATAACAGAACTAGAGAATTCTTCAGATATAGAGATAGATGAAGCACAGAGCAGACATTTATCTGAATCTGACTTCAGAGTTATGAGGGTAAAAGAGCTCAAGAGCATGAAAAAAGATATAGTGACTATGAAAAGAACAGTCCTAGATATAAAATGACATAACACAAATAAAGAACACATTGGAAGGAATAGGCAGATATGTTGGAAAGCTGAGGATCAATCACTGAATTAGAACAAAGTTAAAAATATCACCCAATAAAAAAAAGACAGAAAAAAATAAGATTTAAAAAAAAAAAAAAACCCAAACAAACAGGAGGACCACTTACCTAACAGTATTAGAATAGCGAGAGTGACAAAAGAGGCAGGAGGAGAGAAAGGCATAGAGGTCTTTGAAGAAACAATGGCAGAACACTTACCTAACCTGATAAAGGAAAATCCCACACAAGATCAAGAGCCAAAGAGAACCCCAAAGAAGAAGTACCCAAACAAACCTGTGCCCAGACACATCATAATTAAAATGCCAAAAATTAAAGACAAAGAGAGAATCTTCAAGGCATCAAGACAAAACTGTTAGTTATGAAGGAGTTCCCATAAGGCTGACTCCTGATCTCTCATCAGAAACTCTACAGGCCAGAAGAATATGGCATGAAGTACTCAAGTTAATGGAAAGTAAGGATCTGAGGCCAAGATTACTATATCCAGCAATTCTTTCAATCAAAATAGACGGTCAAATACAGAGCTTCCTAGACAGAAAAAGGCTGAAGGAGTACATCATCTCCAAGCCAGCTTTACAAGAAATGCTAAAGAGATTGCTGTAATGAGAAGGAGAAACAGAGTCAGAAAGTTAGCCACACAGAAACGAAATGGAAAGAAATAAATACCTATCAATAATAACCCTAAATGCAAGTGGGTCAATGCTCCAATCTAAAGGTGTAGTGGAGCAAAATGGATACAAAAACATGATGCAAGTATATGCTTTCTACAGGAACACCACCTCAAAACAAAAGACACACACAGGATGAGAGTGAAGGAATGGGAAACATTTCCATGCAAATGGAAATGAAAAAAATAAACAAGGCTGAAGTAACAATATGGGCATCAGACAAAATAGACTTTAAAATAAAGGCCATCACAAGAGACAGAAAGGTCACTGCATGATACTAAAGGGACCAACCAACAAGACAATATAACCCTAATAAACATATATTCACCCAACAGAGGAGCACCTCAATATATATATCTCAAACAAACAAACAAAAAATCAAAACTAACAAAAATTCTAGAAGACTTTTACAGAGAGTGTGACAACAGGACAGTCATAGTAAGGGACTTTTATCACCCCTCTGACTTCGCTGGATAGATCTTCCATATGGAAAAATAACAAGGATGCAGAGCCTCTAAAAGATACACGGATCCATTAGATTTAATTGACATTTTAGAATAGCGGTTCTCAACCCGTGGGTTGCGACCCCTTTGTAGGTCAAATGGCCCTTTCACCGGAGTCACCTAAGTAAAGGGTGTCCTAAAATTCACGCGTGAAGTAATTTTGATAGAAAACAAGGTTTATAATTAAAAACTGTACATTTTTATTGACTCATAAAGAAAGTAAAAGAACTGCACTTGGAAAACTACAGGCCATTGAAATGGAGATAAAGATATCAACCAATGGACTAATATACCATGTTGATGGGTTGGTAGAATTAACATCATTAACATGTCCATACTCCCGAAAGCAATCTATAGATTAATTGTAATCTCCATTAATATACCAACAAAATATATCACAGACACAGAAAAAAATCCTCCAAAAATTGAAATGGAGTAAAAATAGCCTGAGCAATCTGAGGAAGAAGAAAAAAGTTGGCGGGCACACAATACCATATATTAAGCTATAATATAAAGCCACCATTCTCAAAACTGCCTGCTACTGCCACTAGAAAAGACATATACTCCACTGTAACAGAACAGAGTACCCCGAAGTGGACCCAAGTCATTATGCTCTATTATTAATTTACAAAGGAGGCAAGACCATACAATGGAGTCAAGATATTCTCTTCAATAAATGTTAGGAAAATTAGAAAGATACATGCAGAATAATGAAACTGGACCACCAACTTACACCATTCACAAAAATAAACTCAAAGTGGATAAAGGACTTAAACATCAGATGAGAATCTATAAAAAATCTTACAAGATTGCATATGTAGCAAAATATCAGATACGTCTCCACAATATCTTTACCGATACAGCTTCAAAGGCAATGCACACAAAGGGGAAAATAAACAAATTGACTACATCAAAATAAAAATCTTCTGCACAGCAAACAAAATCCTGAACAAAACAATAAGAAAGCCCACAGCATAGGAGAACATATTTCCCAATGGTATCTCGGATAAGTGTTGAATATCCAAAGATTTCAGGGAACTCACACAAATTAACAATAGGAAGATAAACAATCCAATCAAAACAAAGGACCTAAATTAACACTTTTCAAAAGGGGGCCTACAAAAGGCCAAGAGACATACAAAAAATGCTCAAAGGCACGAACAGTCCAAGAGATGCAAATCAAAACGACAATGAGTTACCAATCCAAACCTGTCAGAATAGCTGTCAGAAAAAAATCAACAAACCACAAGTGCTGGTGAGGATGCAGAGAAAAAGCAACAATACCCACATCAGACAAAATAGATTTTAAAATAAAGGCATGCTTAATACAATAACAATAAACAACAAAGACAGATATAATAATAAAATATAATATTAAAAAATAATAAAAATATCAAAAGGTACTCTCTGAACTCAGGCTCAAGGAAAACAAGTAACCTTGTCATCTTGAACTATGTGTGCGCTTATTCAAACTGCATTATGCCTAATTCGTATTGGGGATCAAAAGTCTGTAATACCTAAGGCCCTGGATCCAAGAAAACAGCCACACAAAAAAGAATCCATGTGCACTGCTGGTGGGAATGCAGACTGATGCAAGCACTGTGGAAAACCGTGTAGAGTTTTCTCAAAAAATTAAAAATGGAGCTCCCATTTGACCCAGTATTCTCTCTTCTAGGCATATATATCCCAAGAAATGAGATAGACCAATCAGGAAAGATATATGCAACTGTATGTTCATACCAGCCCAATTTACAATAGCTAAGATTTGGAAACTGTCTCAGTGCCCATTAGCAGATGCACAGATGAATGAGCTGTGGAACATCTATACAATGGAATACTCTACTGCTATAACAAAGAATGAACTCTTATAATTTGAAACAGCATGGATGGACTTGGAGAGCATTACACTAAGCAAATTAAGCCACTCAGAGAATGATAAATATCACATTCTCACTCATTTGTGGAATATAATGAACAACATTAACTGATGAACAACAAGACATCTAGACACAAAGAAGCACTGATCACACTGTCAAACCTCAGAGTTAAGTGCTGGAGGTAAAGACCAACAGTAGTATGTGTCTGTGTGTATGTGTGTGTGTGTGTGTGTGTGTATAGATGTATATGTGTGTGTGTGTGTGTGTATATATATATATATATATATATATATATATATATATATATACCTATATATGTATATATATATACTATCTAATAATAGATAAACATGGGAATTAACCACAACTTCACTACCCTTCCCATTGGCTAATCAGCGAGATATGCAAATTAACTCCCAATCAAGATGCCTGCCTGAAGCCACACAGCTGCAGTGAACATGAGGCTTGGTTGCTCCAGTGACGGAGGAAGCCAAGTTTCCCCACCTGTGGCAGCCCTGCTCTGAGCACCAGATGCAACAATGTTGCAATTATAGAAGCTAAACAAACCCAGATACCTGCTTTCAGCCAGCCATAGCCTCAAGCTGCAGCCGGCTCTCAGCTCCAGTGACAGCAATAGAAGGTAAATAAATCCCAGAATAAAAAATAAAAAAAAGAGGCTGGGAGCTTCAGTCGCCTGCCATCCTGAAAATGGCCCTCAGCCCCTCACCCAGACTGGTCAGGAACCCCAGTGGGGACCCCTACTCTGAAGAGTGTCTGACCAGCTGCAAACAGCCATCAGCCCCTCACCCAGGCTGGCCAGGAACCACAGTGGGGACCCCACCCTGATCTGGAACACACTTCAGGGAAAACCAGCCGGCCCCCTCCCATGCACCAGGCTTCTATCCTATATAGTAAAAGAGTAATATGCAAACTGACCCTAACAGCAGAAAGACTGAGAATGACTGGTCACTATGACACACACTGACCACCAGGGGGCAGACGCTCAATGCAGGTGCTGCCCTCTGGTAGTCAGGTCGCTCTCACATGGGAGGAGCTCTGCTCAGCCACAAGCCAGGCTGATGGCTGCCATTACAGCAGTGGTGAGGGAGGCTCTCCAGACTCGTCAGCAGTGCTAAGGATGTCTGACTGCAGCTTAGGTCTTCTCCCCGCTGGCAAGTGGACATCTCCCGAGGGCTGCCAGGCTGCCAGAAGAATGTCTGATTGCCATCTTCGGCCCAATTCCCCGGGGAGCAGGCCTAAGCCAGCAGGTGGTCATCCCCTGAGGGGTCCCAGACTGCGAGAGGGCACAGGCTGGGCTGAGGGGCCCCCTCTCCCCTGAGTGCACAAATTTTAGTGCACTGGGCCTGTAAAATATATATATATATATATATATATATATATATATATATATATATATATACACACACACACACACACACACACACACACACACATATATATATATATTTATACAGGGCTAATAAACTTTGATAAACAGCAGGGCTGAAAATCCGCATTATATTACCCTGCTGTTGGCAAAATGGCTGAAGGCAATCTGCTAACCTGATAATTAAAATAACTAATCATCGGAGAGATGCAAATCAAAATAACAATGAGGTACCATCTCACACCTGTCAGACAGGCTATCTTCAACAAATCAACAAACGATAAGTGCTGGAGAGGATGTGGAGAAAAAGGAACACTCGTGCACTGCTGGTGGGAATGCAGACTGGTGCAGCCACAATGGAAGACAGTCTGGACCTTCCTCAAAAAACTAAAAATGGAACTCCCATTTGATGCTATGGTCTCACTTCTAGGAATATATCTCAAGAAACCAGAAACACCAATCAGAAAGGATATATGCACCCATATGTTCATAGCAGCACAATTCAACATAGCTAAGATCTGGAAACAGTCCAAGTGTCCATTAGTAGATGAATGGATTAGAGAACTGTGGTACATCTACATGATGGAATACTATGCTGCTGTAAAAAAGAAGGAACTCTTACCATTTGCAATGGCATGGATGGAACTGGAGAGCATTATGCTAAGTGAAATAAGCCAGTCAATGAAGGAAAAACAGCACATGATCTCACTCACTCATGGATAATAAAGACTATTATAAACTTAAAAAAAAATAAGAAGACTATTGGCTCATGAAAGAGTGCACTCATTCATTTTTTTAAAAACATACTGAGATCTTAATGTTTCCAAATAATACATATATTTATTAAAAAAGAAAGAGAACTGTGCTCGTTTCGGCACCACATGTACTAAAATTGGAACGATATAGAGAAGATTAGCATGTCCCCTGCACAAGGATGACATGCAAATTCGTGAAGCGTTCCATATTATTTTATATGAAATGCTGAAAGGTATTCTTTAAGAAGAGGAAGAAGTAAAGGTAAAGATAAAAATTATGAACAACAAATACAGGTCTATCAACAAGTGAATCTAAAAATCAAGTGAGTAAAAAATCTGATCAGAGTAAACTGGTGAATATAATAGAATTGGGCATAGACAGGGGTTGGACTGAAAATTCTTGCGGGGGGAAAGGGATGTGGGGGGTGTGGGGAGCGTGGGAGGAGACTGGACAAAAATCGTACACCTATGGATGAGGACAGTGTGGGGGTAAGGGCAGAAGGTGGGGTGGGAACTGGGTGGAGGGGAGCTATGGAGGAAAAAGAGGAATAACTGTAATAATCTGAACAATAATGATAAAAAAAAATGAATGTAGCAGCGTGTTACTTCTTCATGCCATGCTGCCCTGTTTCCAGTTAGGGAGGGTAAACAATTTACATATTTTCCTTGGAAAACCTAAATGGAAAAAAGGATTGGGGAACCTCCACCAAAGCTGCAAAACAATTCTTGACCTCCTTCCTGTGACATTTTGTATGTCCTCAACCTTGAAAGGAATAGTATAAATAGGGAAATATTGCATACGGAATGATATAAAAGTTTGAAGAAGTCTAAATGTAGGCATCCTTTTGCTTACTTAAGTGACATCAGCACTTTCTGAAGTGGTTATACTAAGATTGAAACAGAGATTACCACTTAAATGGAACCAGTTAGCTTTCCTGACTATACTTCTGAACAGAGTGAACAAAAGTGCACCTAGATTGTGACATGTATTTTATTGGAGACTATTCAGGCAGTTTCTCTGCAACTATTTGACATTTAATGTACCACAAAGGGTATGATCACTCAAACTATGAGTTATCTTGAATCCTCAGTATTTTTATTAGTGAATATAAACAAACATCATGAATGGGAAAGGTTTTTAAAAACTCACCTCTTGGACTGTTGAGTGTATAGTTATCAACAAGCCTTCCAACTTCAATTTTAAAAATTACCCCAATAATGTGTGGTTTTTTTAACATTATTTTTATTGAAATAGTGCATGTGAAATTAGTTGAAAATTTAGGAAGCTTGGACCTCAAAATTTTAAGGATTTTAAAATGTAGCCTGTCAGATTGCATGTTGTGGGGTGGAACAAACCATGAATGGCATGGCTCAGTGAGTCCATTTTTCATTGCCAGCTGGCATGCACCTGGATTGGTGAAATACTTAGTAAAGCCATTTGGATGCCAAATTTACTCAGCCTAATTTTTCCACTGTAGGTTTGTATTAATAACGTATTATGGTACAGAGAAATACAACAAGACAAACAATACAAAACGTCCCAGCATGAAATAGATCACTTTATATACAATCCCATGGGGAAGTGGACTAGAAAGGAAGATTAAAGGGGAAGAAGGAACAGCATATAAATCCTGACCATGACAAAAGGCTCTTTCTTGTATTTCTAAACGGATATTCAGGGTATCAAAACCCTAAACTATGTACATACTTTTAGATATATATATATATTTTTATTGATTTCACAGAGGAACTGAGAGGGAGAAAGAGTTAGAACCATCAATGGTGAGAGAGAATCATTTATTGGCTGCCTCCTACAAGACATCAACTGGGCTAAGAGCCCACGACATGGGCATGTCCCGGCCTGGGAATTGAACCCTGACCTCCTGATTCACAGGTCAAAACTCATCCAATGAGCCAAGCATGTCAGGCTTTGGCTCTTCTTTATTTAGAGTCTTCCCTTTGACATTCGTGTGCTACAGCTGCCCTGTATCCAGCCTGCCTGACTGCGCTGCAGATTAGTGGACTCTAGGGTACATTCTAGTAGTAAGGAACTATTATGTGTGCCTTACTCTCCCTGCTTGCTTTCTGATGCCCTAGAGACCCTTCCCATAGGGCCTTCATGTACAAGATGCCTGTGCACCAGCAGTCACCTCCTATCCAGGCCCCTTCTGTGCCCAGCTTCACAGATGTAGTCTCTATCTAAGCTTTCTCAGCCTCATTGCCTTAATACTATGCTTTTCTGAATATTTTATAGAATAATCCAGATTCCAATAAAGAATTTTGCTAGATTTCTCACTGTGGTCTCCAGAATAAATAAAGCGTCAAGTGCAGGACACTTGGTTTTAGAGGCAACATGCAGCAATGAGTTTTCTTTTGTTGTGTTTTAATATGGTGGGTTTTTAAAATTAATTCTTTAGAGAGAGGTAAATGGAGAGAGACAGACACAGAAGCATGCATTCCTGTGAGAGAGAAACAATGTTGGATGCCAGGGGACTGAACCTGCAACCTGGACATGTGCCCTGGCCAGAAATCAAATCAGTAAACTTTCTGGTGCACAGGAAAATGCCCAGACACACTGGCCAGTGTGCACTGTCTTTCATTTTCTTCCTTATCTTGCATCTGGTGGTTAATAAATACCATCAATGCTAATAACAGTGGGAAATTCCAGAGGAGGACATGCTGACAAGAGCTTTGCATAAGTTGGCCCCACAGGTGAATCTCCACACAAGGTAATGGGCATGATCTCTTTGTGCAGAGGAATTAACACCCAGACCACAGGATGTTTTGCCTATGTCCTTCCTCCCTAAGAACCTGCCCATTTGTATACTTTTCCCCAAATTCCAGAGGTTCTGATTCCCCTTATGGACACTATTTCCTGTTAAGGTGGGGATGGGAAGACAAGGTGCATGTCAGACAGAGGGACAGGGAGAGGGAGATGGAATAGGAGAGGGAGAGGAAGAGAAAGAGAGCGTTTGCTGTAAGAGATACACATTTTCTGAGCCTTGTTCTCTTATCCTCTTTTTTGGGGGAGTGGGGAGCTCACAGACTGTTACAAAGATTTCAGCATTTGCTCTTCCCACTAGAAGAAGCAGAGTGTGATGGCCAGTGTGGCTCAGTAGGCCTATGAACCAAGAGGACATGGTTCAATTATCAATTGCAGGAGGGGCCGGAGTTTATGTTTGGATCCCCAGGTGGATGTGCAGGAGAAAGCCAACCAATGATTTTGTCTCATTATTGGTGTTTTATCCATCTCTCCTTCTCCCTTCCTCTCTGAAATCAATAAAAAATGTACTTAAGAAACGGGAAAATGAGCTCCTATGCTGATGGGCCCAAGCTAGAAGACTGGAAGGTAGAAGACAAAGAAAGGAAGAGCAATAAAAAGAGAACGAAGGGCCAGGTGCTGTATGTGACAAGCTATGAACTGCTGAAACCCAGCAGAGAGCAGCAGCACATGAGTGGCTGGCACTGAATGAGGAGCAGTAGAAGTAGAAAAAGCAGGACTGACTTCCTCACAATTAGGGAGACATACAGGCAAATGGAGTCCTGCCTCTGGGCCTGGATGTGTGGCCTTCTCCCTAGGTGCTCCTCTGGCAGGCCACACAGTGAGCAAACTGAGACAGCCTAGGGCCAGAATGCAGTGGCAGGTGGGCAGGGAGCCTGTTCCTTGCTGGCCAGCTAACTGTCCATTGACTGTGGGATCCAACAGCACACTAGGACATCTCCCTTTCACTTGGTTGTATTGATCCTCAGGGTGGCCCTCCATACCCCTATCTCCCCGGTGTGACCTTCACCTGTGTCCACTTAAATGCTCTCTGGGAACTGGCTTGGGGTTGTCCACTCTTCAGACCCAGGGCCTGTCACTGGCTGAGAGTTGCTTTACCACCTCCTTGATTGATGGGAAGGAGGATCATGAGGGATAGTCTTCGAACATTAGACCATCCTCTACAAAAGGATGTCCTATTCTAGGGCGGGACACAGAACAAAGCAGAGATTTATGCCAGCTTAATATTTTTCTGAAAAGAATGTAAATGTGTTTACAGGCCACAGGAACTTGAGTTCAAGTAGGGCCTTGATCCAGGGGAATGACAGGCATGGACTGGTGAGGCCAGGGCTCTGGGTTCCTGGCAGGCTTATGTCCCTTTCAGTATTGGGGGCCTGACTTGTGTACAGGGAAGCCCTACCATGGAGCCACCACAGGCAATTGGGGAGGAGTGTTGGAGTCCAGGGCCTGGACTAGTTACCGGTGACAGCCCCAGAGAAGTTGTACCTCGTTGGTGCTCACTGGAAACCACTTGTTCCAGTCCCTATGGATGCGCCTTGTGTGTGCTGACCCAGTACAAAGAGACAGAGAGGCCCAGCTTTTCTGTAGGCTCTTCTGTACCCCCTGCATTGTGATGCCCCAACAACTCTCATATTCCAGGCAGAGGGACCACATGAGAGATTTGCACAGTGGTGTTGACCAGAAAATTCCAGACTGGCTGTTTAGGTTTCTGGAAGAGGTGCAAACTGTAATGAGTTCAGCAGTTGAGCCTAGACTTGGTATCATGGGATTTTAGCCTGAGGGTGCCACCTGGGGGCTGAGATTTTCTCTTTAACACAGACATTACATGCACCAGGCAGAAACTGGAAAATTATAGGAGCCCAAGCTCAGGCTGCCTCTATGAGATCCCAGTGTCCAGGAGATACAGGGAGGCAGGATGGACAACTTAGAATGACCTAGAAACAAAATCTGAGCCCAACATGCCTTCTTCATGAGCAAGAAACACTCCTCTATCCACGCCCCCCATGCGGAGCCAGCTTTACCCAGGGCATGTGCTATGGCACTGTGGGCAGGAGAACTTCCTGCCCAGTAATGGACAGGCCCTGCCGACTCCCAGCACCCACACATGAATTTGGGGGATGTTTTCACCACATCCTGGTCACCTGCCACCTGCTCTCATCATAGCCCTCACTTATGTACAGAACACAGTAGCCTCTGAGCCCACGAATAGGGCCGTCCTTTGCAACCTCCTCCAGTCACAAAATTCCTACTGCGATCCCAGGTCATCTGCCCTTGTGACCTTTTTTGGAAGAAAGGGGGTCCTTAGAATGTGCTCCAAGTCTGGGACCCTCTTTATGCATCCCTGGAATGTCAGTCAGCCCATCAGGAATCTCATGCTGGGGACACCCACTGATAACAGAAATCAGGAGTTCTCCCCAATTCTTCTGAGCTGTTTTGGAGAACATGACAAGCTACAGTGTACAGAAGGAAAATCAACATCCCAGCTGCCTTTCTGGATCCAAAGAGGCACCAAAGAGGCAGGACGATGCCCTTCCTGGGTTCCACAGCAAGCCCTGCCTCTATGGGCCTTCAGAGGCCCTGGGGACCAGTCCCCATGCATGGGCTTTCCCATCGTCCGCTCTCTTAACCCAGCCTTTGAGCAGACAGCCTTCCACCTGGCTTCTTTCCCTCTGCAGTCAGACCTCTTCCTACCCTGACATATTTTGTCCTCTGTGCCTTTTTCAAACTCACAAGTCTCTGCTGGCACTACCTGCCCTACCCGTGCCCAACAAGACCTGGTTCCAATGACATCTAGACCTAAACAAGGGATTGCCCCTCTTTTTTGCTCCCCAAGGAGAACATGCCTCATATCCAAGACATGCCTGGCTCTAGCCATTTAATGCCAAGGGCAGTGCTTCTAGAGGCACAAGGGAGGTGCATGAGGAAGAGCACTCACTCTGGGCTAGAGGGACAGGGCAGAAAATGGCCCAGAGAATCCCATAAGGAACCCAGAATGAGGCACAAAAGTGAAATGACAGCAGAGCATGGGCCAGTCTTGCTGAATCTGAGATCTGCATCCCTTAAATATCAGAGACATAATCTACCAGATTATGCAGACAGCGGTGGTGTTGGGGAGGGGTTGGGGTGCAGGGTTGGCCTGGCGTAGATGAAGTGCCAGTGACATTCCCAGATCCCAACCCCAAAGGCACCGAGTCATTCCAATAGAGAGTGCAGGGCAAGGTGGGGAGAATGGCACACACCGATCCTGGACACAAAGAAGAGGAGAGGTCTAGAGGGAAAGGGAGGGCCCAACCATGGCATTCAGGCCTGCAGAGGGATGCTTCTGGTGAAGATTGCACTTCTGCCTCATCAGATGGTAAGAATTATGCTTCTGACCAGAGAAGGAGAGAATGGTTCCTGCTACTGCATCCCTGTCATCCACTGACCCTAAATCTCCAACTCGAAGCCAGAGGAAGACTATTGTGGCTGAGAGGAAAATCAGATGCTATAGGCTGTACAGCCCGTTCCACTGCTGATTGTTCCCCTGAAGAGGTTCCACAAGCCTCAGGGTCACAGAAGGTCTGTATCCATACTTGACAGGAAATCCCTCTATGCCCTATGTGAAGGCTGGCAGGACACACTGGCACAGAGTGGACATCATCTCAGGGATGTCCACAGGTCAGCTGATCCTCACCTGCCAATGCCAGACACCTCTCCTCGCTCTTCAATCCTTGATTTACTCCAAAAAATTTACTGAGTGCCTAAGGGTACATCCACTGCTATTCTGGGTGATCAGCTCGGACACCTCATGAGACGTTCATGATCTTCCTCAGGGTATCTCTGAGCCATGAACCCTCACTAGATTGAGGAGACCAACAAACAAACAAAAGAAATGAAATGCAAAATGAGTAAATCACAGACTAGTCTTGCTTTGCACTGTAGAGCAACCCACACAGAATGGTACCTCTAGCTAATACCCTGCCCAGCAATCCTAATAACCATAGGAAAAGTTGTTATTTTTCAATGGCTATTACATAGTTTTGTCACAACATTAAAAAACTGTTATAAACATACCATACATGTAAATAAATAAAGTAGTAAAATCACTTGTTAGCACCCTGTGATTTTAAATATTTGAGAATTAAACACTGACATGTGCCTTTGCAAACTATTTCAAGAGTAGTTTAAACATGGCTTGCGGGTCTTCTGCTCATACAACTTTCCACACAGAGTGAGAATCTTTTCCATGCCCTGGTGAACTGTCACATTGCTTACTAGTTCTGGATAAGCTTCCAAGGTCCCATCCTTCCTGCTGCCTACGTGGGCACCCATCTCTGGGAGAGTTCCTTTAGTGTGAAGCTCTTTGGCCTCATGGCTTGCCCTGGGACCTCTCCATCCTTTTTTTGGTCACAACCATGTTGCTCATTTACACTTGTCTGATAGCTGGCCATTGTGAACCTGAAGCTGGATTCTGAGTCAAGATGATGAGTAAAAGTAATTCCTCATGTTTGGCAGAATTTAAGAAATTACAGAAGTATTCCACTTTCCAAGTCTCATTACTTCTCTCTCCAGGCAAGAGACCTTGGCAGGGGCCATCAATTGACTTCCTTCTCCATGTACAGTATCTGAGGCGTGATTCAGTTGCCTGCACTCATATCTCTGAGTGGGTCATGGGACGGTGACACAAAAACAAGGCACTGGTTCCTGATGTAAGGCTCCCATGGCCATCACCTGGGCCAGCCTTATGGGAGTGTGCCTAGAGAAGTCACTGGAGAATGGGAACATGCCACTCTATGTGTGGCAGCAGTGGACATGATCAGGGTCATGGGCAAACAGCAGGAGTGTACATTTAGGTGACAATCACTCACCGCAATCCAGGTTCTCAGCAGGTCTGTGCTCAGTCTTGGTCTATAGACCCAGCCTGTTCTTCCAGTCAGATGGGGGAGGGGAAAACATGTTGGAAGAAATAACGACAGAAAACTTCCCTGATACAGGCCAGAAAATAACTATGCAAGTCCAAGAACCACACAGAGTCAAAAATAAGATGAACCAAAAAGACCAACACCAAGCCAAATCATAACTAAACATCAATGCAAAAGTAAGAATCATAAAGGTTGCCAGAGAGAGACAGAAAGTTACCTACAAGGCATCTCCTATTAGAATATCAACAGATTTCTCAACAGAAACACACCAGGCCTGAAGGGAATGGAATGAAATATACAAAGTGATGTAAAAAAAGGGGCTGAATCCATACCCAGCAAGGCTATCATTCAAAATTGAAGAATTAATAAGGAAATTTACAGACAAAAAAGGGCTATGAGTGTTTATTACCACCAGGTCAGCAATGCAAGAAATGCTAGAGGGATGGAAGTAAAAAGAAGAAACAGAAAGGAAAGAAGAAGCACAAACATTAAGAATAAATATGACAAACAAGTACTTACAATAATAACATTAAAGGTAAATGGATTCAGTGCTCCATTCAAGACAAGAGGCAGCTGAATGGATAAGGAAACAAAACCCATATTTTGTAGTCTGCAAGAGACTCACCTCAGAGCAAAGGATTCACACAGACTGATAGTGAAAGAGGGAAAAATAAATTTTCAACAAATGGAAATGAGAAAAAAGCTGGGGTGGCAATACTTATATCTGAACAAAACAGAACTCAAATGAAGGTCATAGCAAGGGATAAGGAAGGCCACTACACAATACTAAAAGGAGCAAATCAACAAGAGGATATAACTCTGGTAAACATATATGCACCCAGTACAGGAGTACCCAAATACATAAAACAACTTCTGGAAGGTATCAAGGGATAGATAGATAGCAATAGTGTCAAAGTAGGGGACTTCAATACCTCACTGACACCACTGGGTAAATCCTCTAAACAAAAAACCTCCAAACAATCAGCAATCCTAAATAACTCTACAGTTCAGATGGACTTGACATCTCCAGAACATTTCATCCCAAAGCTACCAAATATACATTCTTCTCCATTGCACACGGGACATTTTCAAAGATAGGCCACATATTAGGACACAGGCAAAGTCTCTTCAAATTCAGAAGGATAGAAATCATAATAAGCAGCTTCTCAGGTCACAATGGCATAAAACTAGAAATCAAGTGCAATAAAAACAATGAAAAAATTCAAACACTTGGAGGCTCAATAGCATGCTATTAAACAATGGTTGGGTTACCAAAGAGATCTGAGAAGAAATGAAAAGCATCCTGGAAACAAATGACAATGAAAACACACAATCCTAAAATTTATTGGACACAATGAAAGCAGTCCTGCGAGAGAAGGTCAAACCTCTACAGGCCTACCTCAAAAACCAGAAAAAAATGGTAATAAATTAAGTAATCTTCAACTTAAATAATTAGAAAGAGTGCAACAATAAAAGCCCATATTACCAAAAAAGAAAGAGATAATAAAGACCAGAGCAGAAATAAAGGCCATAGAGACCAAAACAATACTACAAATGATCAATGAAACCAAAAGCTGGTTCTTTGAAAAAAAGAAAAAAAAAATTGATGAACCTCTAGCGAGGCTCACCAAGAAACTAAGAAAGGGGACCCAAATAAACAAAATCAGAAATGAAAGAGTCGAAGTAACAAATGACCTGGCAGATATACAAAGGATTGTAAAAATTGTAACAACTCTACTCCAAAAAATGGAAAACCTGGACAAAATGGACATATTTCGAGAAAAATACAAGCTTCCAATGCTTAATCAGGAAGAAGCAAAAAACCTGAACAGGCCTATAACTACTGATAAAATTGAAACAGTGATCAAAAAGCTTCTGAAAAACAAAAGCCCTGGACCAGATGACTTCACAGGGGAGTTTTTCCAAACATTCAAAGAAGAAATAAAGCCAATCTTTCTCACACTATTTCAAATAATTCAAGAGGATGGCACACTTCCAAGCTCTTTTCATGAAGCCAGCATTACCATAATCCCAAAACCAGAAAAAGACAACACAAAGAAAGTGACTTACAGGCCAATATTCCAGATGAACATTGATGCTGCAATCCTCACCTAAATTCTAGCAAACCGGATACAGCATTACATTAGAAAGATCATACACCATGACCAAGTGGGATTTATTCCAGGGATGCAAGGATGGTACAATATCCGCAAATCAATGAACATGAAACATCACATAAACAAATTAAGAGATAAAAACCACACAATCATATCAACTGGTGCAGAAAAAAGCATTTGACCAAGTGCAACAGCCTTTTCTGATAAAAACAGTCAGAAAAGTAGGAATATAAGGATCATCCTTCCACATAATAAAAGCATTATATGACAAACCTACAGCCAACATCATACTCAATGGGCAAAAACTAAAACCATTTCCCTCTAGAACAGGAACAAGACAGGGACACCCACTTTCACCACTCCTGTTCAACACAGTACTGGAAGTCCTAGTCACAGTGATCACACAAGAAAAGTAAATAAATGGTTCCCAAATTGGAAAAGGAGAAGTAAATTGTCATTATTTGCAATTGACATGATACTGTTCATAGAAAAACCCAAACACTCCTTCAAAAGTTTAGTAAACTTAATAAATGAACTCGGCAATGTAGCAGACTACAAAATTAACGCCAAGAAATATATGGCATTTTTAAACACCAATAGTGAACTTACAGAAAGAGAGATTGAAAAAAGAATCCCATTTATCATCCAACCAAAAAAATTAAGATACCTAGGAATAAACTTAGCTAAGGAGGTAAAAGACCTCCACTCAGAAAACTAGAAGATGTTGAAAAAAGAGGTAGAGGAAGACATAAACAGATGGAAGAACATACCTTCTTCATGGATTGGTAGAAACATCATCATTAAAATGGATATACTACCCAAAGCAATGTATAGATTCAATGCACACCGCATTAAAATACCAACAGCATATTTCACAGACCTAGAACCAACTCTCCAAAAATCCATCTGAAATAAAAAAAAAAAAGACCACGAATAGCGGCAGCAATCTTGAGAAAGAAGAACAAAGTAGGAGGGATCTCAATACCAGATATCAAGCTGTATTACAAAACTAATGTGCTCAAAACTTCCTGACACTGGCACAAGAATAGACGTATAGGCCAATGGAATTGAATAGAGAACCCAGAAACCAATTCAAACAACCAAGCTCAATTAATATTTGACAAAGGAGGCAAAAACATACAATGGAGATAAGACAGTCTCTTCAATAAATGGTGCTGGGAAATTTGGTCAGACAAATGCAAAAATGAAACTAGGCCACTAACTGACACCATAAAAGTAAGCTCAAAATGGATAAATAACTTGAACATAAAGCTGGAAACCATAAAAATAATAGAGGAATCCATAGGCAGCACAGTCTCAGATATATGCGGAAGTAATCTCTTCACAGACACAGCTCCTGGGGCAATGGAAAATAAAGTTAAAACAAATGGGACTACCTCAAAATAAAAAGCTTCTTCATAGCAAAAGAAACCATCAACAGGACAACAACAAAGCCCGCTGCATAGGAGAACATATTTGCCAATGTTCTCTCTGATAAGGGTTTCTTTCATCTACAACATTTACAGGGAACTCATACAACTTAACAAAAGGAAGATAAACAATACAATCACAAAAATGGGCAACAGAGCTAAGTAGATACTTTTCCACAGAGGACAAAAGGAAGGCCAAGAGACACATGAAAACATGCTCAGAGTCACTAATCATCTGAGAGATGCAAATCAAAAGGACAATGAGGTACCACATCACAGCTGTCAGAATGGCTATCATCATCAAATCAACAAAGGTCAAGGGCTCCTGAGGATGGGGAGAAAAAGGAATCCACCTTCACTGCTGGTGGGAATGCAGACTGGTGCAGCCTCTACGGAGAACAGTATGGAGTTTCCTCAAAAAACTAAAAACGGAACTCCCATTTGAACCACTGATCCCACTTCTAGGAATATATCCCAGGAACCTAGAATTACCAATCAGAAAGGATACATGTACCTCTATGTTCACTGCAGCACAATTTACAATAGCTAAGGTTTGGAAACAGCCTAAGTGCTGGTCAGCAGATGAGTGGGTTAAAAAGCCGTGGTACATCTACACACTGGCATAGTACACTGCTGCAAAAAAGGAAGGGGCACTGACCATTTGCATCAGCATGTATGGAGCTGCAGAGCATTATGCTAAGCAAAGCCAGTCAGTCAGTCTGAGAAAGATAAATATCACATGACCTCACTCATCTGTGGATTATAATGAACATAAACCGATGAACAAAACCAGAGAAGCATGGATCAGACCATCACTCTCAGAGGGAAGGTAGGGGAGGGTGGGGTTAAGGGGGAGAGATCAACCAAAGGGCTTGTATGCATGCCTATAAGCCTAGTCAATGGATGCAGTTACCAAGGGGTGAGCGTGAGAGCATGCATGCGTGGTGGGGGAGGGGGTGTATGGTAGTGGGGGATAAGAACACATATGTAATATCTTAATCAGTAATAAAAAAGAAAGAAAAGGAACCCAGGAACATATCATCAGGTGAGAATTCACACACACTCACGCACACTCAGGCACCCGCACACTCACACCAGGAGAGGGCTCTGCCGCTCTCAGTGGGAATCACCTCTTATGTCCCAGCCTGACCAGCGCTTTCTCACCAGCTGAACCAGAGGACAATGATGAGTGACGGGCCTGGTGCTCTGCGGAAAGCGACCTCTTCCTCCTAGACACTGCCCTCTGTCCAGCAGCCACTTTTGTGCGCCCTCTCTGTCCCACACGCCCTGAGCAGGGCTGGGCTGGCCTGAGATCCCACAGAATTGAGGGGCCAGATCCCCGGGGAGTTGGCGCCGGGGCTGTGGAGGCCCCATTGGTCAAGTGTAAACTCGGCCAGGTGAGGTCACACAATAAAGGCAGACGCAGGAGTTCCATGAATTGTTGCATGTAAGTCCCCTCAGGGAGCTCGCACTCTGGTGCAGCAGGTGGCCGGCCTCACCCCAGCGAGCCAGCTTTGGACCTCAGGCCTTCACTCCAACTATGTGGAAACTCATTTTTAGAAGGAAAACGCCAGCAGGGGAGGGGCTGCGGGATGCCAGTGACTGGAGCAAGTTCACCCCCAGAGACAGCAAGTTCACCCCTGGAGACAGCAAGAACCCAGAGTATGTGCTTACCTTTTCCACAGGCCATGCTCCTCACCATGTGGACTGCTGCACAGCAGGGAGGCTGGCAGGAAGGAAGCCCTGAGGGGCGACACCTGGCAAGCTTCCTGGGGCTGTGCCCTGGTCCCTTTGGGGGCGAAATCTCACGAGATCAAAAGATTAGGAGCATCCCAATATCAGGGGGCTGGAGGGGGGGGCATGTTTTAACTGTCCCAGAGATGGTGGGGACAGGGGCGCCTGTGCCACACCCACCAGGCTGAAAGGGGTGACAGAGGGTGGGTGGCTGTCAAGGGGACCCTGTGCTTCCAGGCATGAGGGTGGGGGCGGTCACGGATGTGGAGGGAGAAACAGGAGGCGGCGACCCCCAGCTAATTTCCCACTTGCCACCCGTGGTCTGTGTTTCTGGGAACCCCTTTCCCTCTGTGGTTGTGGCTGCCACTTACCTACCTAGTTCCCTGGGCCAGGCTTGGCGCTCCACTCCCACCCCACCACAGCCCTCTGTCTATAAAAGAGCTCCCTGCCCTGGGCTAGTCCACTGTCCCTACTGTCTGGATGGGGACATTTTAGTAACCCCCGGGGCAGAGGAGAGCTGGCCAGATGCAATTACATTGTCTCTCTCCACAGGTGCTTTCCTCAGTCATCCCTTGGGGTTTGAGTCACCAGAGCTCTTTGGCAAGCCCAGAATACAGCCTTTGCTCTTCTCACCTCCCCTAAGCCTTCAGGTGATGGCAGCCTCCCTGCCTTCCTCCCCCCTCAGGAAGGGGTTCTCCTCTCACCAACAAATCCCTTTGGCGAAGTCACACCTGGGCCTGAAAGCAGAAGAGTGGGCAGGAGGCTCCTGAGGAGGAGCAGGCCAACAAAGCTTAGGAGAGGTGGGGAGGCACCAGCCACTGCCTGGTGCTCAGGCTCTGGCAGAGCTGCCCCTTAGCTGAACCTTAACCCAGGGCTCTCCTCTCAGGTGGTGCCTCCAGGGGGCACAGGGGGCCTGGCATGCTCAGTCTGGCAGGGTTTGCTGCCTGCTTTTCCATAGTCTCTTTAGGAGACAAAAGTCAGGCTTGTGAGGAGAGAGGGAGAGGGGAAGAGCAAAGCTGAGGCCCAGCCCTGTCATCCAAGCTGGCCTGAGGCATCTCCTGGGCGTCTTTGGAAATCAGCTTCTCATAGTGGGGAAGGGCTTGTAATAAGAATAGAGCTGTACTTGTTTAATCATTACTTACAAACTGTAAATATGAGGCCCTGGGACACTGGAGGATGAAACAGGCTCTACTGAAAACATAGGCTGCCTCCATGGCCCATTACTCAGAAAAGAATTGCATTTTGGGAAGAGACCAGGCATAGGACAGGCTTTGATTTGGCAGCTGTGCCCGCACCCTGACCCCCTCCTGGGGTCTTTCTCAGGAAGGCTGACCATTCCAATCTCATCCCAGGAAGGGGCTGAGCTGTTCCTAAAGTCCTAGAAGATTAGCCACCTTGTAGGTAGCCTTTGAGCTCCTGAAGGCCAGACAGCAGGCCCTCCCCTCACCTTTGCATGTGACTCTTGCAGCTGGCAGCTACAGGTAGCTATCTTCTCTCTCAAGAGGCTGAGAGCCGAATTTCCAGGGTGAGCAACTGCTCTCCCCATAGTGACCCCATCCTGGGAGTAAACACTCATTGTGTGGTTCAACCCTGTCTCTGCTTAACTTGGCTCAAGTAGTGACAGGCAGCCTCAGACACATTGTGCTGCCTTTCTCTTCCTCACTCAGACTTGGGGAATATTCAGACTCTGCAAACTGTGAGACCTTGTCTGAGAGGGAGAGTGGGCAGAGGACACTGTGTCCCTGTCATGCAGGTGACCCTGCATCTCCTCACCATAGGCTGTGGGGAGGTCATGAGGGCGGAGCGTAACAGCAGGGTGGTAAGGCTTGCTTCTTGTGTGTCCCTACCCTGCCTTTCCTCCAGATGTTCCCCATGCCTATGAAATAGCAGAGGTTAAGGTATCCAGCTACATAGATGGAGGAATGAGGACAAATGAGGCGACTGCTCTCAGCCCCAGTGGGTCTGGGATTGTCACCTAGAGCAGAGCAGATAAAAAACAGAAACAGAAACAACTCCACTATTTCACCTGGAAAATAGAGATTCAACCTAGCCCTTCCCCCTCTCTCCTAGATGCACTTGAAAACTTTTGTCCGGGGGTGGCTGCTAATGCCATCCTCAGAGGTACACACAGTCTCTCCTCATAGAGTTTAGGATGAAAATAGAAAACACACACACACACACACACACACACACACACACACACACACACATACACACACAGCAAAACCCAACAGGACCATTGTCTACAAATGGCTGTTTGTAACTAATTTTGCCATGAAAACAAAGGTGCTGGTATGGAAAGTTACAGAGGCAGGAGACTCCTGCCTGAGGGTTGTACAAGGAGGGGCCACCAGGGGCTTGGAAGGATCCTGTTCAAGGCATGAGGACAGACTGCACAATTTCTGAGAGAGTAAAGTGCTTGGCCAATTTGAGAATGCAAGAGACACTGGGGCACAGGGGAGGTTGATAGAGTGACACAGAGGGCAATGGATGTATCCAGGGAAGGTGAAATTCAAAGGGAATCTATTTGAAGTTTGTCCACCCTTATGTTCATGATGATCTGGTTGCTTGTCAGCATTGCAGAGGTTGATGCACTAAAAAGACATGGTCTGTTATATGAAAAGCAAAATGCAGGTCACCTGACTGATTACATAATGCAACCCTATTCTTGTAAAATTAAATGTGAATGTAACACTCATTTATTCCATTGCTTCACCCATTGCCTCACAATGTTCACCATGTTCCTAGGTGACAGTAAGCCTGCATAAGGAAGAGGGACTAAAAGTTCCCGGTCCCCACTCTCCTGGGAAATCAGCAATTCATATTTATGAACCTCTTAAAGCAGTCCACATGTCCACTAAAAATGATAATGCTAGTTATTGTAAAATATCTCCCTGTATTTTTAACAAGGTTCTCTTATCACAATTGCCTCTCCTGGACTAGTGGTGAAGAGCTATTTTCATTTTAGAAAGATTAAAAGTGTCAGTCAACCAGCACTGCATTATAATGATCACCATTGTGACTTTAAAGCCCTCCAGTGATGGAACACAGGGAAGCTGGATGTTTTGAAGGAGCTGCTGTGTGTGTGTGTGTGTGTGTGTGTGTGTGTGTGTGTGTGTGTGAGTGAGTGTCTGTGCGCACACACACTACTGCACAGCAGAGAGAGGCTAAGTCTAGCCTGTCCGTTGAGGGGATGAAATAGAGGTGAGGTGAAAGGGGTACATACTTTTGTCTATAATCACCTAAAGTAAGCCTAAGGACAAATGAAGCTGCATTCTCAAGCTAAGCATGCTTGACATGGATAAAACATACAGTCCTTACTGACTAAGGAAAACTTAGCCTTTTGAGGTTGTAGTCTGACTCATGCCATGACAGTTTGAACTTTAATGCTGTCAGTTGTTTTCAGGTGAAGACACTAAGACGAGGGAGATTAAACAGGGGTCCAAAGCAGGGAGGGCAAATCAGGAAGGCATTGGGGGCTGACTTGTGCTTCCATGACACCCACTGTACAATAGGCTCCTGATTTCCTTACGGGCACCTGCAATGGCCTCTGCACTCCCAGTACACTGCAGGATTAGCCAATGTGAAAGGTCTTGGAGAGAATTCAGAGTGGCCAGAGTGCATTCGCCACAGTGTGTGTCCCGATTTCTGTGAACCACACCTTTTGTTAATTCTTTTGGCTTAGCTATCCAGGAGCCCAGAGGAAAAGACAGGAACCTTCATCCCTGGGCGGCATCCCTTCTCCCAGATTCGGGCCTCCCAGAGACTGGACTTGAAGAGGATAGAGCCCTCCCCATGTGAGTAACTGCTGGGGGAGAGGTTGGTTGTGTGGAGAGGAACACTCAGCTGAAGGCCAGCTGCTCACTGACAGACGGGGCTCTCACAGTTCCAGGGCCTTGGCCAAGCCTCAAAGCAACTTCTTGAGAAGGGGGTGTAGGCTGCTCCACCAGTCCTGGTCCAGTTCTGCCTGGACAGGGTGTTCACTTGTTGTTCCCCTCATTGCTAAGTCTCAAGCTTGGAACAAAAGACTTAGAATCCTCAGAGCTCAGGAGCAATTTGCATGGAGATCCCTCCTCACCTGCGAAACTGGCTGGAGAGGGGATGAGAGAGTCAGTGGTGAGTGTCCTTTCAAGTGTCAGAGTGTCGGGGGGCAGAGCACTGAGGGGTCTCCCCTATGGCTGGGCTCTACTCCCCTCTCTCTCCTCAAGACACAGGTGACCTTTCCCAAGGACCATTCATGTGGGTACCGCACTGATGCCTCTCCTGCCCCTCCAGGTTCACCTGAGTATCCCCCCTCTGTTTTCCCCCTCTTCTCCAGGTCCTGGGCCCAGCCAGCCTAGACCTAGCCTCTGCCCTGTCCAGCTGTGGCTCAGGAGGTATGCTGGGTGAGCTGAACTGCAGCTGCTGGAATTTATAACCCTGCCTCCTGGAAACAAGAATGTCTGGGAACCGCTCCCACACTCCTGATTGACGGTGTCACAGTGGAGGAGGGGAATCTAGCTAATAGACATCTGCTGAAGCCCTCTTGTTTACCATGTTTCATTCCAATCAGGCAAAGGCAACAATCTTCTGAAGAAGGTCTCTCTGAATCTTTTGGGCAGGAGCGGGTAGGGGTTGCCCAAAGTTTCTCTCTGACTCTTTGGCTTCTAAATAAAGAGCTGAAAATCAATATCCCAAAAGGCAGATTTAGGGTGGAAAAATTTTGGCTTCCTTTATTTATTAACTATTGGCTAAGAGGGTTCAGACTGGTGTCAGTCAGGTAGATATATATATCTACCTATATATGTGTATATATATATAATCAAACCAACAAACAAAAAACAAACAAAGAAACTTCTAGAGGACTTTTAATGGAGAGCCTGAAACCAGGACAGTCATAGTAGCAGACTTTTATCACTCCTCTGACTTCACTGGATAGGTCTTCCATGTGACAAAATACAGAGACTCTAAAGAACACACTGCGTCAGATGGATTTAATATACATTTTAGGACGTTTCACCCCAACAGAGCAGAATATACATTCTTCTCAAGTGCACATGGATCATTCCCAAAGATAGACCACATGGTAGGACACATAACAAGTCCCTACAAGTTCAAGAAAATTTAAATCATATCAAGCATCTTCTTGGATCACAGTGGAGTGAAATGAGAAATCAACTAGAGTAAAAACACCCAAAAACATTTAAACGCTAAGAGGCTAAATAGCATGCTATTAAACAATGAATTTCTTACAATGAGATCAAGAAAATATCATAGACTTTTTGGAAAAAAAAAGGAAAATGAACTAATAACAACACAGTATCTCTGCGAAACAGCAAAAGCAGTCCTGAGAGGGAAGTTCATAGCACTATAGACATATCTCAGAAAATAAAAAAAGCAGCAATAAACTATTTATCCCTACAACTTAAGAATTAGAAAGAGACCAACAAAAAGAGCCCAGAATAAGTAGAAGGAAGGAAAAATAAAGATTACAGCAGAAAATATAACAGAGACAAAAAATTCAATGAAACCAAAAGCTGGTTCTATGAAAGGATAAACAAAATTGATAAACCATTAGCCAGACTCATTAAGAAACAAACACACATGATTCCAATAAGTAAAATCAGAAACAAGAGTGGAGGAGTAAGCACTGGCACCACAGAAATTCAAAGGATTGTAAGAAAATACTATGAACAACGATATGCCAAAATGCTGGACAATGTTGATGATATAGATGAAATCAGTGAAAAATGCAAACTACCAAAATTGATTCAGAAAAAATTCAACCAGAATAGGCCCATAACAACTGATGAAATGGAAGCAGTAATCAAAACACTTCCAAGGAACAAAAGTTCAAGTCCGGACAGCTTCACAGGGGATTTCTACCAAACATTCAGAAAACTACAATCTATACTCCTCAAAATATTTCAGAAAATAAGAGGAAAGAATACCTCTAAACTCTTTGTATGAGGCCAGCATTATTCTAATTCCAACTAGTAAAGACACTACAAAGAAAGAGAATTACAGGCCAATATAGCTGATGATGACAGATACTAAAATCCTCAACCAAGTATTAGCAAATCGCATCAGCATTATATTAAAAGGACCAAATGCCATGATCAAGTGGAATATATTCCAAGGATGCAAGGCTGGTATGATATTTGCAAATCAGTAAACGTGATACAACTCATAAACAAACTGAGAGACAAAAATCTCGTGATCATATTGATAGACACAGGAAAAGAACTGGAAAAAACCCAACACCCAATTGTGATAAAAACTCTCAGCAACGTGGTAATAGAGGGAGCATACCTCAACATGATAAAGGCCATATATGAGAAACCCACAGCCAACATCATGCTCAATGGGCAAAAACTAAAACCATTTCCCCTAAAAGAACAGGGACAGTGATGCCAATTTTCACAATTCCTGTTCGACATAGTACAGGAAGTGCTCCCATAGTGTTCAGACATGAAGAAATAAAAGTCATCCCAACCTGAAAAGCACCTAATAAATGAATTTGGTCATGTATCAGGATACAAAATTAACACCCAAAAATATATGTCTTTTGATACACCAAGAATGAACTCACAAAATGAGAAACTCAGAAAAGAATCCCACTTACCATTGCAGTAAAAGAATTAAGGAAAAAACTCAAAGAAGGAAGTAAAAGAAGTGCACTTGGAAAATGACAGAACATTGAAACAGAGATAAAGATATCAACCAATGGACTAATATGCAGTGTTGATGGGTTGGTAGAACTAACATCATTAACATGTCCATACTACCCAAAGCAATTTATAGATTCAATGTAATCTCCATTAATATACCAACAGAATATTTCACAGACAAAGAACAAACACTCCAAGAATTCCTATGGAGTAAAAATAGCCTCAGGAATCCAGGGAACAAGAAAAAATATGGAAGGCTCACAATACCAGATATTAAGCTATATTATAAAGCCACCATTCTCAAAACTGCCTGCTACTGCCACTAGAAAAGACATATACACCACTGAAACAGAACAGAGAACCCAGAAGTGGACCCAAGTCAATATGCTCTATTATTAATTTACAAAGGAGGCAAGAGCATACAATGGAGTCAAGTCAGTCTCTTCAATAAATGATGAAAATCAGACAGAAATGTGCAAGAAATTGAAACTAGATCACCAACTTACACCATACACAAAAATAAACTCAAAGTGGAGAAAGGACTTGAACGTTAGTTGGGAATCTATATAAAAAAATCTTAGAAGATTGCATAGGCAGCAAAATATCACACATATATCTAGGCATATCTTTACTGACACTGTTTCGAAGGCAATGCACACAAAGGGGAAAATAATTAAATGGACTACATCAAAATAAAAATCTTCTGCATGGCAAACTAAATCCTGAACAAAACAACAAGAAAGCCCACTGCATAGGAGAACATATTTGCCAATGGTACCTCTGATAAGAGTTGAATTCCAAAGTTTACAGGGAACTCACACAAATTAACAATTGGAAGATAAACAATCCAATGAAAACATAGGCAAAGGACTTAAATGGACACTTTTTGAAAGGGGACCTACATAAGGCCAAGAGACATAGGAAAAAATGCTCAAAGGCACTAACAGTCCAAGAGATGCAAATTAAAATGAGAGAAGTACCAATCCACACCTGTCGGAATAGCTGTCAGAAAAAATAAAAAATAAAAAACCACAAGTGCTGGAGAGGATGCAGAGAAAAAGAAACCCTTGTGCACTGCTGGTGGGAATGCAGACTGCTGAAACCACTGTGGAAAACCATATAGAGTTTCTCAAAAAATTAAAAATTGAGCTCCAATTTGATTAAATAATCTCTCTTCTAGGCATATATATCCCAAGAAATGAGTAACATTAATCAGGAGAGATATATGTAACTGTATGTTCATACCAGCCCAATTTATAAGAGCTAAGATTTGGAAACAGTCTAAGTGCCCATTTGCAGATGCACGGATGAATAAACTGTGGAGCATCTATACAATGGAAAACTCAACTGCTGTAATAAAGAATGAACTGTTATAATTTGCAACAGCACAGATGGACTTGGAGAGCATTATGCTAAGCAAAATAAGCCAGTCACAGAAAGGTAAATATCACATTGTCTCATTTGTAGAATATAATGAACAACATTAACTGATGAGCAACAAGACATCCAGATACAAAGAAGCATTGATCAGACTGTCGAACCTCAGAGTAAGGTGCTGGAGACAAAGACTAACAGTAGTTAATATACATATACATACACATACACATACACATACACATACACATATACATACACGTATATGTATACATATACATAGACATACATATACATCCTTTCTAATAACAGACACACATGGTAATTAATCATACCTCCGATGCTGAGGTCCAGCCCCAGCGGGTCCAGGGGTCCCCAAAGGTGTGGATGGAGTCAGCGAAGAAGGAAGGACACGGAGACAGTGTTCAGTTGATCAGCAGCCTAGCCAGGATCTCCAGCCAGGATCTCCAGCCAAGTTCTATCTAGGATCTTCAGCGAAGTTCTGGTTAGGATCTCCAGCCAGGTTCTGTGTCCATGTTCTCTTGCTAGGTTCTCCAGGTTCTCCAGCCAGGTTCTGTAGTCAAGTTCCCTCGCTAGGTTCTCCAGCCAGGTTCTGTCCAGATTCTCCAGCCAGGTTCAGTCACCAGGTTCTGGTCAGGTTCTCTTGCCAATTTCTGTAGTCAGGTTCAGTCCAGGATCTTTTGCCATATTCTCTTGCTAGGTTCTGTCTCTAGGTTCTGAGGCCAGTTTCTGTCCAGGATCCTTTTCCATGTTCTCCCCAGCGAAGCTCTTCTGTCTCTAGAGAACATTCTGTGTAGGTTCTGTGCCTAGGTTCTGTCTCTCTTCGTTCTGTCTTCTTACATCTGTATTTATACCAGTTGATTCCAATCCTATCAATCTCTTTTACAAAGGTTAGAGCGTTTCTTATCTCCATTCCAGGGAGTAAAGATTATGTAGCTTAAGCATGATTGTTCATAGTTAAAGTGATTAATTACCCGCCCGGCACTTAGTTGAGGGGCTTTATTCCCTCCCTAACTTCAGGGGAAAATACCTATTGGGGAAACAATCTTTCTCAGAGAGGAGACCTTGGTTAAAACACATAGTGCCAAGAGGGTGAGCAAACATTTTAAGAACAGTATGCCATATATGCCAGGTCCTTTGAAACAGCAAGGATGGACCGACTCCCGGCACTCCAACATGCTTCCCATTGGGTAATCAGGGAGATATTCAAATTAACTGCCAACCAAGATGGCAGCCGGCAGCCAGGCAGCTGAAGCAAACAGGAGGCTAGCTTGCTCCAGTGAAGGAGGAAGCCAAGGTTCCCCGTCTGCCACTGCTGGGCTGTGAGCTTGCACTCTAAGCAACTATGTTGCAATTATTGATGCTAAACAAACCTCATGCTTTCAGCCAGCCAGCAGAGCTGGAGTTGAAACAGAATTTCAATAATAGAACCCAAACTAGCCCAGATACCTCCTTTCAGAAGCCGAGGCCTCAGAGCTGGAGCCGAGCCTCAGAGCTAAATCCAGCTCTCAGTTCCAGTGACAGCCATAGAAGGTAAATAAATCCCAGAATAAAATAAGAAAAAAAGGAGAGGTTGGGAGGTTCAGTCACCCGCCAGCCTGAAAACTGCCCTCAGCCCCTCACCCAGACTGGCCAGGCACCCTAGTTGAGACCCCCACCCTGAAGGGGGTGTGACCAGCTGCAAACAGCCATCATCCCCTCATCCAGGCTGGCCAGGGAACCAAGCAGGAACCCCATCTGTTGAGTAAGACTCCCTCCACGTTCTGCGTGGAGTAGGGTTCGGTATCTGAAAGAGGAGCCGCACAACAAATGAGAGAAAAAGACACGAGATAATTTTGCAATATTGGGGAACCAGGTGGCCAAGTCCCAAAGGACTTCCTCCCTGCTCAGGCCTCACCAAGCTTTTATTGATCTGTTATGCACCCATAGCATAGCCCTTAGGCAGGTGACCCCCTAGTAACAAGCAGACTAGCCCATCAGCAAGGATTTACATAATAATAAATGGGGGAGTAGTTTCATCTACCACTGTCTGGACAAACAGGCGTGGCGCCTAGCTCCGACCTTTGCTAGGGCTTCAAAGGCACCCAGCCTTTGGGGGGTTCTCTGTCTACGCTTATCAGATAGTGAAGGCAATAAACAGTTTCTCACACCCACCCTGATCCAGTACACCCTTCAGGGCAAAGCAGCAGGCCCCCACCCATGCACCAGGCCTCTGTCCTATATAGTAAGAGGGTAATATGCCTCCCAGCACCGGGATCACCAGAGCCTCTAGGCCTCCCGAACCCGTGATAAGCAGAGCCGTGAGGCTTCCTGGCACCAGGATCAGAGGAGCCTCCCAACACCGAGATCAGTGGAGCAGCGGAGCCTCACTGCCCGGGTGTCAACGGAGCCGCAAGGCCTTACAACACTGGGATCAGCAGAGCTGCGAGGCCCCCTGGCCCATGGAGCAGCGTGACAGTGGGCAGTGCCCCCCCTGCCCCAGTTCGCCCTGTGACTCTGTGTGTGACATGGTGTGGCACCACAACCCCCACATGGGCCCTGCTAGTGTGTGAGAGGGTGGAGCCACAACCTCCTTATAGGCCCTGCCCTGAGTGTGACAGGGGGTGGTGCCCCAACACCCCTATCAGCCCTACTCTATGCGTGACAGGGGGGAGATCCCCAACATCCTGAACGGCCCTGCTCTGTGTGTGACACCGTACAGAGCCCCAACCTCGCTGATGGGCACTGCTCTGTGCATGACAGCAGGTGGCGCCCCAACCTCCCCATCAACCCTGCCTTGAGTGTGACTGGGGGTGGCGCCCCAACCCCTCAATCGGCCCTACCCTGAGCTTGACTGAGGGTTGCATCACAACATCCCGATCTGCCCTGCTCTGTGCATGACAGGGGGTGGTGCCCCAACTCCCCAATTGGCCCTGCTCTCAGCCTGACCAGGAGTTGAACCTAAAGATTGGACCTGCCCTCTGCCACATGGGAGCAGGCCTAAGCCAGCAGGTCGTTATCTCCCGAGGGGTACCAGACTGTTAGAGGGCACAAGTGGGGCTGAGGGACAACCCCCCCAACCAGTGCACAAATGTATATGTATATGAATATGTATATATATCTCCCATAGAGGGCTAATGAACTTTGATATTCAGCAGGGCTGAAAATCAGCATTATTTTACCCTGCTGTTTGCAAAATGGCTGAAGGTAATCTCCTAACATGATAACCCTTTTAATGTTTAGCAAACTTGACTGCTGATATGCCTGTTTGCTTTGCTATAGGGCATATATGAGAAACCTAAAGCCAAATCAATAAAAGCTGATGGGTGCTGGGTTTCAGAGAGCTTCTCCGCTAGAAAGAAAGGTCTCTGCCTGGCTCCCCCATTTCTTCTAAATTTATATTTGTTGTCTAGTGTATTCATTTTTGTGCACCTCTTTCCCATATCCTGAATCCTTGCTGCAAAAGGTTGCAGCATTCTGGCGCCCAATGTGGGGCATCTGGAGAAGAAATTTCACCAGAGTGAAAATGGAAGACTTTCCACCAGAAAGCTGAGAAGTGCACTGAAAATGTGGAGAAAATTCTCTGTGCACAAAGCCCATGTGAGCTTTGAAAATTGTGAAACATAAAGTGGGCGGAAAATCTATCATTTCTGCCAGACTATAATGAGGAAATGTTAGAGTATAAAGGAAAATATATATATATATGTAATTGTAAACATTTACTTGTATGCTCAAGGATAAAGAAATTAAAATATCAAAAGGTACTCTCTGAAATCAGGCTCAAGGAAAAAAAGTAACCTTGTAATCTTGAACTATGTGGGCTCTTGTTCACACTGCATTATGCTTAATTCGTATTGGGGATCAAAAGTCTATAATACTTAAGCCCTGGGTCGTCCACTTCTACTGTGGAAAGGCTCAGCAGCTAGAGATAATGGGCTTAATAGTCATTTTACAAAAGGACTCCATAATGCTTTGTCTGAAAATTACCATATGACACCTTGGGACAGGCAGATTTTAGCTAAAATAACTTTAGAGGACAGCCAATGCCATGAAGAGCAGAATAGGATAAGATCTATGGAAATTACTCCGATTTATTAAAAGTTGCCTCTTTGTTATGGGAGCATTTCTGTTGATTATTATTAATCTGTCTTTGCTGTTTATTGTTAGTCTATTAAGCATGCCTTTAATTTAATTTCATTTAATTTAATTTGAAAAGAAACAGTAGATGGACAGGACATTACTAAATATCTAAAACAAAAAAGAAGAAATAAAAAATTCAGAAAAAAAAAAACAGCCACACAAATAGAAATGGCTGCAAAAAGTACCTTTCAATAATAACTTTAAAAATAAACGGACTAAATGCTCCAACCAAAAGACATCGTGTGGCTGAATATATAAAAAAATATGACCCATACGTTTGCTTTCTACAAGAGACCCACCTCGTTAGAAGGGACTCACACAGACTGAATGTGAAGGGATGGAAAAATATATTTCAGGCAAATGGAAAGGAAAAAAAGCTGGGGTAGCAATACTTATATTGGACAAAATAGAACACGGAGTGAAGGCCATAATAAGAGATAAGGAAGGTCACTTCATAATACCAAAGGGATCAATACAACAAAAAAATATAACCCAGGTAAACATATATGCACCCAATGCAGAAACATCCAAATACATAAAAAAACTCCTGGAAGATATCAAAGGAGAGATCAACAACAACACAATCATAGTAGGGGAGTTTTATACACCACTGACATCACTGGATAAATCCTCTAGACAAACAATCAGCAAAGAAACAGCAATCCTAAATGACTCACTAGATTAGATGGACTTAATTGACATGTTCAGAACACTTCACACCAAAGTCGTGGAATATACATTCTACTCAAGGGCTCATGGGACAGATTCAAAAATAGTCCACATATTCCGTACCAAACAAAGTCTCCCAAAATTCAAGAAGATTGAAATCATACCAAGCATCTTCTCAGAGCATGATGGCATAATATTAGAAATAAACTACAATAAAAACAACCCAAAATACTCTAACACTTGGAAGCTAAATAGCATGTTATTAAATATTGACTGAGTTACCAATGAGATCAAAGAAGAAATGAAAAACATCCTGGAAACAAATGACAATGAAAACACAACAATCCAAAACCTATGGGTCGCAATGAAAGCAGTCCTGAGAGGGAAGTTTATAGCTCTACAGGACTATCTCAAAAAACAAGAAAAAAATGGTAGTAAATCATCTAACTCTACAGTCATCTAAGAAATAGAAAGAGAGAAAAAGAAAAGCCCAGAGTGAGCAGAAGGAAGGATGTAATAAAGATTTGAGCAGAACGAAATGACATAGAGACGAAAAAAAAAAAATACATAAAACCAATGAAACCAAGAGCTGGTTCTTTGAAAGGATAAACAAGATTGTCAAACCTCTAGATAGGCTCACCAAGAAGCAAAGAGAGAGGACCCAAATAAACAGAATCAGAAATGATAGAGGCGAAATAACAAAAGACCCCACAGAAATACAAATGATTGTTAAAAAAATACTATGGACAGCTCTACTCCAACAAACAAGACAACCTGGAGGAAATGGACAAATTCCTAGAAAAATACAACATTCCAAAACTCAATCAGGAAGAATCTAAAAATCTCAATAGGACAATAACTACGGAAGAAATTGAAGCAGTCATCAAAAAGCTTTCAGCAAAGAAAAGTCCAGGACCAGATGGCTTCACAGGGGAGTTTTACCAAACATTCAAGGAAGAACTAAAACCTATCCTCTTCAGACTACTACAAAAAATTTAAGAGGAAGGAACACTTCCAAATTCATTCTATGAAGCCAACATCACCCTAACACCAAAAACAGGTAAAGACAACACACTGAAAGAGAATTACAGGCCAATATCCTCTATGAACATAGATGCCAAAATCCTCAACAAGATCTTAGCAAATCGGATGCAGCAGTAGGTAAGAAAGATCATACACCATGACCAAGTAGTATTTATCCCAGGGATGCAAGGATGGTACAATATCCACAAGTCAATAAACGTGATACATCACATAAACAAATTGATAGAAAAAAACCACATGGTCATATTAGTTGATGCAGAAAAAGCATTTGACAAAATCCAACACCAATTTTTTATAAAAACTCTCAGCAAGGTTGGAGTAGAACGATCATACCTCAACATAATAAAAGCCATATATGACAGGCCCACAGCCAACATCATACTCAATGGACAAAAACTAACACCATTTCCCCTAAGAACAGGAACAAGACAGGGATGCCCACTCTTACCACTCCTGTTCAACATAGTACTGAAAGTATTAGCCATTGCAATTAGACAAGAAGATATAAAAGCCATCCAAATTGGAAAAGAGGAAGTAAAACTGTCCTTATTTGAGGACGACATGTTATTATACATACAAAACCCTAGAGACTCCATCAAAAAACTACCAGACTTAATACATGAATTTGGCAATGTAGCAGGATACAAAATTAACCCTAAGAAATCTGAGGCATTTCTGTACACCAATAGTGAACTTTCAGAAAGAGAGACTAAAAAAACAATCACATTTACCATCGCACCAAAAAAATTAAACTACCTAGGAATCAACTCAACTAAAGAGGTAAAAGATCTCTACTCAGAAAACTACAGGATGTTGAAAAAAAAGATAGAGGAAGACATAAACAGATGGAAGAACATACCGTGTCCCTGGATTGGTACAATCAACATCATTAAAATGTCCATACTACCCAAAGCAATCTATAAATTCAACGCACTTCCCATTAAAATAACAACGGCATGCTTCACAGATCTAGAACGAACTCTCCAAAACTTCATCTGGAATAAAAAAAGACCCCGAATAGCTGCAGGGATCCTGGGCAAGAACAAAGTAGGTGGGATCTTAATACCATATATCAAGTTGTATTACAAAGCCACTGTTCTCAAAACTGCCTGGTACTGGCACAAAAACAGGCATATAGATCAATGGGATAGAATAGAGAGCCCAGAAATCGGCCAGAACAAATATGCTCAATTAATATGTGGCAAAGGAGGCAAGAACATTCAATGGAACCAAGGTAGTCTCTTCAATAAATGGTGTTGGGTAAATTGGACTTATATATGCAAGAAAATGAAACTAGACCACTAACTTACACCATACTCAAAAATAAACTCAAAATGCATAAAGGACTTAATGTCCAATGGGAAACCATAAAAATTGTAGAAGAATCCAAAGGCAACAAAATCTCAGACATATGCCGAAGCAATTTCTTCACTGATACAGCACTTAGGGCACTTGAAACTAAAGAGAAAATGAACAAATGGGACTACATCAAAATAAAAAGCTTGTGCACAGCAAAAGAAACCATCAATAAAACAACAAGAAAGCCCACTGCATGAGAAAACATATTTACTAACGTCATATCGGAAAAGGGCCTAATCTCCAAAATTCATAGGGAACGCATACAACTTAACAAAAAGAAGATAAACAACCCAATCAAAAAATGGGCAAAGGACCTAAATAGACACCTTTCACAAGAGGACATTCAGAAAGCCAAGAGACATATGAAAACATGCTCAAAGTCACTAATCATCTGAGAGATGAAAATCAAAATAACAATGAGGTACCATCCCAAACCTGTCAGACTGGCTATCTTCAACAAATCAACAAACGACAAGAGGTGGAGAGGTTGTGGAGACAAAGAAACACTTGTGCACTGCTGGTGGGAATGCAGACTGGTACAGCCAAGATGGAAGACAGTATGGAGTTTTCTCAAAAAACTAAAAATGGAACTCCCATTTGACCCTGTGATCCCACTTCAAGGAATATATCCCAAGAAACCAGAAACACCAATCAGAAAGGTTATATGCACCCATTTGTTCATAGCAGCACAATTCACCATAGCTAAGATCTGGAAACAGCCTAAGTGCCCATCAGTAGATGAATGGATTAGAAAACTGAGGTACATCTACACGATGGAATACCATGCTGCTGTAAAAAAGAAGGAACTCTTACCATTTGCAATGTCATGGATGGAACTGGAGAGCATTATGCTAAGTGAAATAAGCCAGTCAATGAAGGAAATATACCATTCAGGGATAATAAAGACCATTTTAAACTTATGAACAATTGTATATACAGAGGCAGAGCTCCCTCCAACTGATTGTCAAACTGCAGCAGGAAGGCCAGGGTGGGCTGGGGGGCAAAAGGGAGGAGGGTAAGAGATCAACCGAAGGACTTGTATCATGCATATAAGTATAACCAATGGACATAAGACACTGGGGGGTAGGGGGGGCCAGGGGATTGTCAAAGGCGGGGGAAAAAAGACACATATGTAATACCCTTTGTAATACTTTAAGCAATAAAAAATTTAAAAAAAAATGTTAAAAAAGTAAGTTAATAATTATCTGAAACATGTCCAACTCATTAATTACTAGTCTTTTAGTGATGCTGTAAAATGTATGCCCACTCTCGAGATTGTTATTAAAAGTATCATTTTCACCATGTTTTTATTTCCCAGTCTGTCATTTAAAATTTGGATACATGGGACATTCCTCACAATTTAAGGAATATCTCTGCATATCTTAAGAGAAGTGGTACCCCATCCAATTTTTGACTGAGCCTCTTGGACTGAGCCCCATCACTTTACAGATGCTATAGAATAAACCCAAGACTGTTTTTCTTTATAAGATGGTCAAAATGACACAAGGAAAATTGACAGGCTGTATTTAGGCAATAAGATTAGTGTTTTTCATAATAATGGGCAGTTCTTAAATAATAATGACCATATTCCAAGGTAAACATTAAAGCCAATGAAAGCCAGTAATTTATCTCTGCTGCCAAATTTGCCAAAGTAAATGACTTAGATGGTGATAATTGGTTTTGGAATCTCAAAATTGTAAAAACTGAAATAAAAAGTTGTAACTAAAATGAAGTCTTTGTGGTAAAGCTTTTCAGTAATAATTATAAATAAATATATTAATTATGAGGATCCAGTCACTGAGGAGAGGGCTGACTGCACTCTCTATTGGAGGAAAGGGCCAGTGGATCTTCTCCCTGTAAAAGCAGAGAACCTGGTAAAGCAATCTTAGATATTATCTCTTAAGGAAAAATGTGGTGGTTTTAAAATTCAAATGGCTGCAAACCTGTTCCCTTCCTCCCCTACTTCTTTGGCAACCTCATATGTCTAAGCATACCCTTTCAAAAGTAACTTAAATCTTTGGAGTTTGCTAAATAAAGTAACAAAAATTATTAAATCTCTAAATATTTTGAAGTAAAAAATATTGAAATATTAATCTGGGTTTGCTTTGTATGAAAACCTGAAAAAGAGATTTGAACCTATTAATTAAACTAGAGGCCTGGTACACATAAATTTATGCACTTGAGGGTTCTTTAGCCTGGGCTGTGCCCTCTCGCAGTCTGGGAGCCCTTGGAGGATGGCCACTTGCCAGTGGGGAGCAGGGCTAAGCTGCAGTCAGACAACATAAGTGCTGCTGAGGTGGCAGGAGAGGCTCCCACCACCACCACTGTGCTGGCAGCCATCAGCCTGCCTTGTGGCTGAGCAGAGCTTGCCCTGAGGGAGTGCACTGTCCACCAGGGGCAAGGCCTGCATTGAGCGTCTGCCCCCTGGTGGTCAGTGTGTGTCATAGTGACCAGTCATTCCCAGTCATTCTGCAGTTAGGGTCAATATGCATATTACCCTTTTATTATATAGTATAGGTCTTAAATAATTTTTTTGAAATGTATCCTTAAAAATGTGAAGGTAGTACTATCCTAAGAAATGCTAAGTATTTAACTTGCCACCTAAAATTTAATGCTTCTAAAAGTTAAAAGTTCAAATTAAATTGGGAGAAATTATATGGTTGTAATGATAAAATGCATAAACTCTAGAAATTCAATTTTAATAAAAATAATTTTTGCATTTCCTCTGGAAAAATTTAGTAGTTCTACATATATTGTATCCTTATGTGTACTATGTCTCGTAAAATTTCAAGCTAGGATATAATATATATTGGCCCAATTAAAAAGCAGGATTAGCACTATGGTCTGAACCAAATTGTTAATATAAAAACCAGTTTAAATTTAATTGATATATTTTAGAATACTTATGTGTATAACAAATGTATAATGTAATCTTTCGGCTAAACATAAATATTTTGATAGTCTTTCCATGTTAAAGTTCAAAACTTTAACCAAGAGATAGGTCTGTAACATTTCAAGGGTCTTGGAATAATTCAATAATTTTCTCTCTTTTTAAAAGAAATATTTTTAAACCAGATTAGGCTGATCTAATATACTTGAAATCTCCCGAATCTTCATCAAATAAAAATAACAGTGTTCTATTTACATACACGAATTTTAAAATGTTATAAAAGTTTCAACTCTAAGGAAGGGCAGGACAAAGTTGCTGAATACTTCTTCAGCAACATTGGATTATTCAGCAGCAGAATTTTAAGATGCGAGCCCTGACAGCCTGTTCTTTAGATAGGCCATGGGGTAGTGCAACATCTGTACTTCAGAGGTCAAATGTATAAGTTTACTTACTTTGCTTTCTCAAAAAAGATGGATACTTTATTCACGCAATAAATTAGCTTTTTACAATATAATCAAGGTCTCATATAAACTCAGTTATGTTATGGCCAGATTTCAGGATCCCCATGATACCACACCAGGGAGCCAGCCGTGTCCGATGCAAAAGCATAAGAGTCTTTATGCAAACCCGGGCGTGGCTCCCCTATCCTCCTTACTGACACAGCAGCAAGTGGCAGAGAGAGTTAGCCCTGTGGGAAGAGGGGTTTTATAGGGGGTTGGTGTAAGGGGAGGAGAAAGGACTGTGGGCCCTGCCGATTGGCCAGGCGCAAGTCGGTGTCTTGTTACACATGATGTGGTCATATCTATGGTGCGCACTTCCCTTGATTGTCATTGGTGAGTTTAAAGAAGTCTTTCATGTGGCTAGCAGAGGCTTGGGCTTTCGGGAAGAAGCCTTGCTGAGCACATGGCTGCCCGAAAATGGAGGATCCAGGGTAAGATGGAGGGCATAGCCCTTACCCTGGGTCAAAATGGAGCGCGTAGTCCTCGCACTTTCATTCCCCCCTTTTTCTTGGAACTTCTGGCTCAATCATGAGACGGACTGTATTTCTATTTCACCATTGCTAGAGGCCCGTACTGGGCACAAAGAACTATCAACTGAACTATCCCTACATGCTTAACAAATGGTCCGGTGGAAGAGAAAGCACCATTTTATCTTTAACTACTTCTATTGAAATAGGATTTTTCTTCTTAAAATTCCTCGATGGCTATCAAACAACCGAATCAAGATTAACTTATCTACTGTATTCAATTTTGCCTGATGTTTGCATAAACACAACAAGAATGGTAACCGACCACCTTTGCTGGAATCTCATGGTTGAATCTTAATGTGCCCCGTAGGGACAGGAAGCCAAGCCATCCAGCTGCCATCAGGTCTGCCTGCAGGAACTGCTGAATTAGGTGGATCCCTCACCTGTAGCAACTCCACCTGAGCCCACACTCCAGGCTTTAAGGCCCATCTCAGTAGCCCTCCTACTCGTTGCGGGCCAGAGTGAGTGGGGGTTCCGCAGGGATGCAGAGGCATCCTTATTGCTCCCCTTCTACTCTTACCAACCACCAGTGACGGTAGGGCATGGTCCTGACGCTCCAGCACCAGCCATCTTCAGGGCTCCCAATCAGGATACCAGGCTTTCCTGTGGCACTCTTATTAGCTTCAAGTCTTTATAGCTCAGACAGGTCTCTTTAAATCATGATACTCCAAAGTTTTCCGTTAATAAAACCATTATTAGGAACGAGTCTCATTGAATCTATGCAAAGAAATGTCTTGCCACGACTTATTTAGCATTGCCAATATTTCAGAGCAATTATATAAGGAGAAAAACATATTGATCTGCTCTAAGATTTTCTGACTTTCCTTGCCAATTCCTTTTCATGGATTCTTCAGAGTTATAACAAAACAGTAACTGTTGGCATTAAACCTTCTTTCTATGCATAACCATGCCTCAGACCTTACATGGGCATGGTTACACGGGCCTGCAAGACAGTATACAGGCTGCCAACCATCAACTGTCTCTCAACAGAGACCAAAACCTGATGGGCACTCTTCCCTGCCCAGTTGGGCACCTGCCCGCCTGGCAGCTAGACACCCTTTACTTTTGGGGGTCACCGCACACAGCCAACATACATTCAAACCTGCAATAGAATCAAAGGTCAATATAACATATCAATACAATGAAACATGATATTGGCATCATGGCCACTTCAGGCAGCCAAATCTTACTAAAGTCTATTCTTGACCTTCCTATAAATTGTCCTTGTCTCTTTGGAGCCATGTCCATGAAGATGCATGGATAATCTAAGTCTATTATACAGTATTGTGGGGACTCCCAGTAGCAGGAGTGATCGTGAGCAATGTTACCAGCATCAGGCAGGTCGAGCACGCTGTAGCTTGAGCTTGAGCGGGTTGTGTTGATCTCGATCGATGCTAGATTTGTTGACGTAGTCTTCCAGGATCACGGATGGGTCCGCCGACCGGACGTGAATGTGATGGACCCAGGTCGCAACACCGTCTACCTTGAGAGCGGTGTGGGTCGTCAGCACCACAGTGTAGGGACCCTTCCAATGTGCCTCGAGGGTCTCCCCGTGGTGCCTTCTGACGTAGACCCAATCTCCTGGACTATGCTGATGAGGAGGTGGGGTTGGGCTGGTCACATAGATGGTGCAGAGGCATGGCCAAATGTCCTTGTGCACCCTCTGGAGCCCTCTCAAGGAGAGAGATCTTGACTCCCTCAATGGCATGTGGGGTTGTAATCCAGATTTCCTGCCCAGGGTTTGTTTGTCAGCATCCTTGACTAAGAGCGCTGTTGCCGTGATAATTCTCAAGCATGGCGGCCAGCCGGAAGCTACAGGATCTAACTTCTTAGACAAGTCAGCCACTGGGTGGCTCCAGGGGCCTAAAGCTTGAGTCAAGACCCCTTTTCTATCCCCTTGTGTTCATCTACAAAGAGGGGAAAGGGCTTCGTGATATTTGGTAGGCCCACGGCCTGAGCACCTAGGAGGGCCTTCCTTAACTGCCTAAAGGTAGCTTCTTCTTTCTAGCAACAATCAGTCTGTCCAATATCCTTAAAATGTATTCTGGCATGGGAGAAAGTTGTTTTGCTGCACACTGGTAGCTCAACTTCTATAAAACTCAGCTTGGATCTCTGCCCAGGAAACTGCAGTCTGTAAGTTCGATATGCAGCCTCCAGTTCTCCCAAACCAACGAGGTTTTGGCCAGTCTCTGAGTCAGATTCCTCCTCTCTTGGAGGACTTCAAAGTCCCGATGGCTTCCAGGTCCAGAGAGAGTGCCCTTTTGTTAACCCTGTTTATTAGTTACAGCGCTCTGCTTTCTTGACTTTCTACCAGTTCCCTTTGTGACAGAGCAGCAACCAGGCCACTTTCAAGGGAGTGTGCTAGAAGGGAATATCACCCCTCCTTTGCTAGCAGCTATAGGTATCGAACCCTTTCAATACATTTAACCGGCTTCATTTCCAGCCATTTTTAGATTCTAGGGCCCAGTTGCCTTCCTTTAATCAGCAAGCCAAATGACACTGCCTTGTATTATTTAATTCAGCATAGCCGGGGGGGGGGGGGGCATAAAATCTCTGCCCTGAAGAACTGTGAGCCCCACCCCGAAATGTCTCAATCAGACTAGAAAACCACAAATACCTTTTAGCAAACAAACAGCCTTAGATTAGCAATACATTCATATTTTTAAGAGACATAGACAGAAATTTCATTAGTTAAACAATTTTAAACAACAAAGATTCATATTTAAGCAATAAAGACAGATCAATTTACAGAAGCAGAGACAGCATGCAATCCAGACAACAGTTTTGAGTAAACATATTATCTAGAGTCCTTGGGTAACCCAGGTTAAACTTAGGCATGTCCTGGGTCTCCAGAACACTGAGTTGACAAGTTAACTGGAGCCCTCCCACCCTGGGACAGCTTTGCTGTCCCTCCCAGGCAAAGAAGAAATGTGCCTTCTAAGAACAGTATGAAACCACAGTTTCTACCTGAAATAATAAAACTTTAGAAATTGGATTACTGCTATCAGATCCTTTTAAAGACTTTGACATAAACTTTAATTGTCCTTAGTTTAAGGAAAGCAGGATTTTCTAGATTTAAGAGATTAGCTTAAAAATAAACCCACTAGGCAAGCACACTTCCTGCCAAATCTACATTTCTGCAGCAAAACTCCACCTTAAAGCTCCACCACTGACATTCCATCCTCCTTGGTTAGACATTCCTTTCTGGCTGAATCAGAGGGAGGGGCCTCTGCTGTTTCAAGATGGCGGCCCCCAGGGGAGTGGCAAGCCATGTGGCTGACATGGTGGCTGCCAAGTCATGCAGCTCAAAATGGTGGATGTATTGCAGATAAACAGAAATCTCATTAGCGGTTTATACCTTTTATAATAATTTTAAAGAATATCAATGAAATTTAAACTGGTCCTTGCATAAAAAATCTTCAGTTGAGGTCACAAAATCAATCCTCCCTGCTCAATCAGACCAATAAGCAAAGGCATTTAGTTACCACAATTACATAATTTTTTCCCAATTTAATCCGAACCTTAAACTTTTAGCTGGCAAGTCAAATCTCCAGCATTTCTCAATCAGTAACATCTTTAAAAATAAACTTTAAAAATGAAAGACATACTTAACAAACAGATTTAATCCTTTCCTCTAGATTTCTCACGAGGCAAATAACTGTAAACTTTACTTTTTACTTTCAAGAAGCTCTGGAAAACCACATTTGAGCCTTGCAAAACAGGTTCTGGCCTACCTGGTCTTTTCAGATGTAAATTGACCACATTCTTTTAAGATTTTGCTACAGGTGGAAAGCGACAAGCCCCTTCCTTCATAGATATAGCCTTGGGAAGCCAGCCTTAACACCCTTCGTTAGCACTTAAAAACTGTTCTTTATTATGGAAATGCCAATCTTTCTGCTAGAATCTAGTTAGAATATTTTATTTTTCCTTAGGGTAAATAATCTGTCTTGGGCTCCATCCTGCACATTTGCAAAGAGACTCCAGCTCAAAACTCTATCCAAAATCGGACTATGCACTCATTAGTTTTAAGCCAGCTTTTGTCCTTACACGTGCACAGAAATCCCAGACACATTTACTTGGGGAGGGGGTGACCTGTTTTCACAGATCCTCACTCAGATGCCTGCCTGACAGAAGTTGTGGAGCCACACAAAGGAGGGGAGAGGGCAGGCCCCCTCCCTCTACACTCACACACTTTCACCAGACATTCATTCAGAGTTTAAATGATTCATCCAATTGTAACAATTTACCAATTGCTGAGGGACCTCTAAAGCTTCCCCCAATTTCCTTGAAATGATCAATCACAATATCCAAAGGAGCAGTCTGAGTCCATCCCATAATGTCTGTCCAGCAAGTCCACAAATAAGACGGGGAAAAAAAACACAAACACAGACAACTAAGGGTCCGATAGTACAGTCTTCCAACTCCGTGGAAGCAAAACCAGAAAGTAGACGATGGCCATGCGCCAACTGGCGGGAGCCCCCGCCACATGTCAGATTGAGGGGTTTCCGCATCCCTCCAGATGGGAGATCAGAGTGTCCTCCAACTCCTGCCACCAGAGGTCCTCCAGTGCATCCACCTAAACCGTTTTGGACACTACAGATTTCAGAAACGAGCTCGCACAGAACAGAACAGAGCACACATCGACACAGACACCTACCACAATCAGTCAGACTCTCTGGATCCGGTTCCCTCGATGGTCTTGGGGATCCCAGATGAGCCCCCAAATATTATGGCCAGATTTCAGGATCCCGATGATACCACACCAGGGAGCCAGCCGTGTCCGATGCAAAAGCATAAGAGTCTTTTTTCAAACCCGGGCTTGGCTCCCCTACCCTCCTTACTGATGCAGCAGCACGTGGCAGAGAGAGCTAGCCCTGTAGGAAGAGGGGTTTTATAGGGGTTGGTGTAAGGGGAGGAGAAAGGACTGTGGGCCCTGCCGATTGGCCAGGCGCAAGTCGGTGTCTTGTTACACATGATGTGGTCATATCTATGGTGTGCACTTCCCTTGATTGTCATTGGTGAGTTTAAAGAAGTCCTTGGCATGGCTAGCAGAGGCTTGGGCTTCTGGGAAGAAGCCTTGCCGAGCACATGGCTACCCCAAAATGGAGATCGAGGGTAAGATGGAGGGTGTAGACCTTACCCTGGGGCAAGATGGAGGGCATAGTACTCACCCTTTCAAGTTATATGAGAAGCAGATATTTTATTACCAATTGGTTCTAACACAGTACAGAGTAAAATTTCTGTACCTATACACATGAGCACCAGCCAAAAGAATGCTGTTTGAAAGTAAATTTTAAGCCAAGTAAAAAGGAGAAATTTTTAAATCACTTCTGCTACTATTTACAAGGTAAAAAACTTATTTTCCCTAACCGGTTCGGCTCAGTGGATAGAGCGTCGGACTGTGGACTCAAGGATACCATGTTCCATTCTGGTCAAAGGCATGTACCTTGGTTGCGGGCACATATCCAGTGGGAAGTATGCAGGAGGCAGCTGATCGATGTTTCAGTCTCATCATTGTTTCTAGCTCTCTATCCCTCTCCCTTCCTCTCTGTAAAAAATCAATAAAAAGATATTTAAAAAACACAAAATTACTCATTAAGCATTAAATCTCACCATTAATAAGACACCATAAGTAAAAAGATAGTTAGTTTTACTTAATATGTATGCATTACAGTATTAGCCAGCATACTACTCTCATTGGTATTTCTGAAAAGCAACCAACTTTGTAGTTCTATATAAAAGAAAGAAAAAGACTTTTAAAAGAAACTCCATAACTGTGGCCTAGAAATACTCTGGAAGAAAAAACAGAAAGAGATTTCCGTAAAATATGTAAAAAACTGTAATTTAAAACAAATATATTAGGCCTCAAAAAGAAAACATTTTGCATTATTTCTCCCTAAACAAAGCTTATGTCAATATACCCAAAGACTGATAGCAGAAATCCAATTAGTGTCACTTAGTGCCCCCTCCCAATGACAAAGGAAGTTAGGAAATAAGCCTTATTTTAGACTGATTTAAATTAGCAAATGAGAAATAAGATTTTATTTAACAATTTTCTGAGAAACCAAGATGATGGCATAGGTAAACACTTGAGTTTGCTGCCTCGAACAACCACTTCAAAAATACAACTAAAAGACGGAACGGACAACATCCAGAACCACAGGAAGGCTGGCTGAGTGGAAGTTCGACAACTAGGAGAAAAGAGTAAACATACCAGGACTCAGAGGAGGCGCAGTGCTGAAGTAAAATACTAAGGTGCAGAGTGCATGCAGAGCGGGCTGGTAGCTGAGGGTGTGGTTGTTGTTTTCAATCAGGAGGGATCTCAGACTCTGAGCTCCAGCTCCGGGCGAGTCTCTAGGGACCCAGACTCATACAGGAGAAGCGGGAGTGTCTGGCATCGCTCAGAATCCTAGGGCAGCTTTTTCTCCATGGTGTTTGCAGCAATTACTGGGACACTGAGAAGCAGAGCCTCTGAGGGCAAGACTGAGAGCAGCCATAATTGCTAACCCCACCCTGTTGATCTTGTGGGACCTGCCGTGTACAAGCCCTGCAGGGAGACTTTTGCTGGAAAGCCTCAGGCAAAGGCTAGATTAGCACCTCCCTAGAGATCCAGGAGCCAGGAAGCCCAGAGGTCATCCAGTTTGCAGCTCTGTGGAACCATAAAAGACACACTCAGGGGGAAGACTCAGTGAGCACCAAAGCCCCATTGAGGCAAGTCTAGCCCCAGATGGGTGTCTCCAACACAGAAGTTCTCCTACTGCAGACACAGCTGATTCTCACAGCCAATTGGCCTGGAGGTCAATTCCTCACAGTGATAACTACAACAATCAAGGCTTAATTACAACAAGACTGTGCACAAAGCCAACAAGGGGGTGCACCAAGAGTGTCTACCTCAGGTAATTGGGACACTTAGCACAGAAAGGAACTCTATCGACACAGTGAAGCATAAAAAATGCCGAGACAAAGAAACAGGAAACAAACGACCGAATGGGAGGAATGCAAACTGCTGGATATAGAGTTCAAAACCACACTTTTAAGGTCTTTAAAGAACTGACTAGAAGCCGCTGATAAACTTAATAAGGCCCTCAAAAAGACTGGTGAGACCGCTGATAAATGTAGTGAGATCCTCAAGAAATCTAATGAGACCTCGATGTCGTGATAAAGGACCAACTAGAAATTAAGGATACACTGACTGAAATAAAGAACATTATACAGACTCCCAACAACAGACCAGAGGATCGCAAGAATCAAGTCAAAGATTTGAAATATGAAGAAACAAAAAACACCCAACTGGAAAAGCAAAATGAAAAAAGAATCTGAAAATACGAAGATAGTGTAAGGAGCCTCTGGGACAGCTTCAAGTGTTCTAACATCTGAATTATAGGGGTGCCAGAAGATGAGAGAGAGCAAGATATTGAAAACCTATTTGAAGAAATAATGTCAGAAAACTTCTCTTACCTGGTCAAAGAAATAGACTTACAAGTCCAGGAAGTGCAGAGAACTCCAAACAAAAGGAATCCAAAGAGGACCACACCAAGACACATCATAATTAAAATGCCAAGAGCAAAAGACAAAGAAAGAATCCTAAAAGGAGCAAGAGAAAGAAAATCAGTTACCTACAACGGAGTACCCATACGACTGTCAGCTGATTTCTCAACAGAAACTTTGCAGGTCAGAAGGGAGTGGCAAGAAATATTCAAATTGATGAATACCAAGAACCTACAACCAAGACTACTTTATCCAGTAAAACTATCATTCAGAAGTGAAGGCCAGATAAAGAGCTTCGCAGATAAGAAAAAGCTAAAGGAGTTCATCATCACCAAACCAGAATTAATGAAATGCTGAAAGGTATTCTTTAAGAAGAGGAAGAAGAAGAAAAAGGTAAAGATACAAATTATGAACAACAAATACATATCTATTAACAAGTGAATCTAAAAATCAAGGGAATAAATAATCTGATGAACAGTATGAACTGGCGATTGTAATAGAATCAGGGACATAGAAAGGGAATCGACTACTCTTGGGACTGGGGGAAGGGGTGTGGGGTGAGGGAAGATATTGGACAATAATGGGGCACCTATGGATGAGGACAGTGGATGGGGAGTGAGGGCGTAGGGTGGGGTGGGAACTGGGTGGAGGGGAGTTATGGTGGGAAAAAAGAGTAACTAATGTAATAATGTGAACAATAAAGATTTAATTAAAAAAATAAATAAATTAGCAAATGAAAATAAAAGAATATTCAGGGGAACTTAGTTGTAATAGGCAGAAATCTATTCCTGGAGCAGTCACTGTTTTTACTGATTGTTCATCTCATGGTAAAGCTGCTTATACTGCAATGAATTCAGACCAATCATACTTCTGTGCAAAGAATCGAATTAGAAACTATCAAGGTTGACTTGCAGGATTTCCAAAAGCCTCTTCATATTATCTCTGATCTGCCTCTGCTGCCAGCCTGGTAAACACAACTGCAACTACTAAATTAAAATGGCTAGGTGACCGAATCCTTTCTATACTATTTAAACAAGTCCTGGTCTTTTAAAAAAAGGAAACGAATATGCCTATCTGTTAGTTATTTTATTAAGCAGGTCACAGAATTTCACAGGCTTTTACATCAGCCTGCGATAATATTGTACAGCAGGCAAAACAGATTATCAAGAAAGCCCTCCTTGCATGTTACATCTGCTACAACGGCCTCTAAAATCCCAACTTGAAAAACAAAAGTGGGGGAAGAGTGAAGAAATCTCCTGTAAGTAGACCACACCACGCCTTAATTACTTTAAATTTTTCCCTGGTAATGCTGATGGCAAGGCACCATGGAATTACACTGGTGTCAGAATAAGTCAAAGCAAAATGGTCTGGTTAATGGAAAGGTACCGAGTGTGGTTCATGGAAGGGTCCCTTTATTAACCTTTGGTTGAGGATATGCTTGTGTGTTTCCAGAAAACTCCTCCAAGCCTGTGTGGATTCTTGCAACATGAATCTGAGCGAGGAACTGACCAGACTACTACAACCACAGATAGCATTGGCTGCAAGCAACATGCTGAGGAGATAGAGGAGAAACAGTCCAGAGATGGGAGATGGTGAAGACGCCTTGCCATGCTGGCAGTCATGAGCTGTGCCTAGGTGCCAGTGGCTCTTGACAAAGCCAAAAGAGGTCATACCTGCATTGTCATTTCTCACCGTTCGCCCACCATCCAGAACTCGAACATCATTGCTGTCATGTCACAAGGGAACAGTGAGTGAGAAAGGGACCCATAAAGAACTTACAGCCCAAAAAGAATTCTACTATGGACTAATTCCTTAAATACCTGAAAAGGATATATAAAAGGACATGAAGGAACTCAATCCTTTTCATTGAATCTCCTACATTTGCTTTTTAGAAAAACCAATATTGTCTCTCTTTCTTGTTCTTCTATGTTTACTTCTAGTCTGAAGATATAGAATGAAAAAAATCATAAAAGGATCTAAGCCCAGCAAATGGCATACATCTTTCTAAATTAATTAAGAAAAGAGAAAGGGGGAAATGTTGGGACAAAGACCAACAGTAGTCCCACAGAAGGCGAATGGACTTTGATATTAAGCATGGCTGAAAATCAGCATATAGTTACCCTGCTGTGGGAAAAATGGCTGAAGGCAACCTCCTAACATGACAATACTTTTATTGTTTACCAAACTTTACCTTTGATATGTTTTTTTGCTTTGCTACAGGGAAAATGTGTATTCAAGTAAATAAAAGCTGTTTTGTCCTGGGTTTCCAAGAACAACTCCACTACAGAGAAAAGCAGTACACAAAAAGGAAGAGATAATAAAGATTAGAACAGAAATAAATGATGTAGGGATGAATAATATAATACAAAAGATCAATGAAACCAAGAGCTGGTTCTTTGAAAGAATAAACAACATTGATGAACCTCTAGTCAGGCTCAGCAAGAAAATAAGAGAGGACCCAAATAAACAAAAACAGAAGTGAAAGAGGTTAAGTAACAAACGACCCCACAGATATACAAAGGATTGTAAAAAATTACAATGAAGAACTCTACTACAACAAACTGGACAAGCTCAACAAAATGGACACATTCCTACAAAAAGACAAGCTTTCAAAACTCAATCAGAAAGAAGCAAAAATCCTGAACAGACCGATAAATACTGATAAAATTAAAACAGTCATAAAAAAAGCTTCCAAAAAACAAAAGCCCTGGAACAGATGGCTTCACAGGGGAGTTTTACCAAACATTCAAAGAAGGAGTAAAACCAACCTTTCTCGCACTATTTCAAATAATTCAAGAGGATGGCATACTTCCAAGCTCTTTCTATGAAGCCATCATTACCATAATTTCAAAACCAGAAAAAGGCGCCACAAAGGAAGTGACTTACAGGCCAATATTCAGATGAATATTGATGCTGCAATCCTCAACTAAATTCTAGCAAACCGAATACAGCATTACATTAGAAAGATCATACACCATGACCAAGTGGGATTTATTCCAGGGATGCAAGGATGGTACAATATCCGCAAATCAATGAACATGAAACATCACATAAACAAATTGAGAGAGAAAAAACCACACAATCATATCAACTGGTGCAGAAAAAGCATTTGACCAAGTGCAACAGCCTTTTCTAATAAAAACACTAAGCAAAGTAGGAATAGAAGGATCTTCCTTCCACAAAATAAAAGCCTTATATGACAAACCTACAGCCAACATCATACTCAGTGGGCAAAAACTAAAACCATTCCCCTCTAGAATAGGAACAAGGCAGGGACACCCACTTTCACCACTCCTGTTCAACACAGTACTGGAAGTCCTAGTCACAGTGATCACACAAGAAAAATAAATACATGGTTCCCAAATTGGGAAAGAAGAGGTAAAGTGTCATTATTTGCAGATGACATGATAGTGTACATAGAAAACCGCAAACACTCCTTCAAAAATTTGGTAAACTTATTAAATGAATTGGGCAATGTAGAAGACTACAATATTAACGCCAAGAAATATATGGTATTTTTATACACCAATAGTTAACTTAAAGAAAGAGAGATTGAAAAAAGAATCCCATTTATCATCACACCAAAAAAATTAAGATACCTAGCAACAAATTTAGCTAAGGAGGTAAAAGACCTCCAATCAGAAAAGTAGAAGATGTTGAAAAACGAGATAGAGGAAGACATAAACTGATGGAAGAACATACCATCTTCATGGATTGGTAAAAACAACATCATTAAAATGGCTATACTTCCAAAAGCAATCTATAGATTCCATGCACTCCACATTAAAATACCAACAGCATATTTCACAGACCTAGAACCAACTCTCCAAAAATTCATATGAAATAAAAAAAGACAACGAATAGCAGCAGCAATCCTGATAAAGAAGAACAAAGTAAGAGGATCTAAGTACCAGATATAATTCTATATTACAAAGCTACTATGCTCAAAACTGCAGGACACTCGCACAAGACTAGACATATAGGCCAATGGAATAGAATAGAGAACTGAGAAACCAATCCAAACCACTAATCACAATGAATATTTGACAAAGGAGGCAAAATCATACAATGGAGATAAGACAGTCTCTTCAATAAATGGTGCTGGGAAATTTGGTCAGACACATGAAAAAATGAAACTAAGCCACCAACTTACACCATGCACAAAAATAAGCTCAAAATGGCTAAATGATTTAACACATAAAGCTGGAAACTAAAAATATTAGAGGAAGCCACTGGCAGCAGAGTCTCAGATATATGCTGAAGCAATATCTTCACAGACACAGCTCCTGGGACAATGGAAAATAAAGTTAAAATAAACAAATAGGATGACACCAAAATAAAAAGCTTCTTCATAGCAAAAGAGACCATCAACAAGACAACAACAAAGCCCACTGCATGGGAGAACATATTTGCCAATGTTCTCTCTGATAAGAGTTTCATCTACAACATTTATCGGGAACTCATACAACTTAACAAAAGGAAGATAAACAAACCAATCACAAAAATGGGCAATGGACCTAAATAGATACTTTTCCAGAGAGGACAAAAGGTAGGCCAAGAGATACCTGAAAAGAGCCTCAGAGTCACTAATCATAGGAGAGATGCAAATCAAAAGGACAATGAGGTATCACCTCACAGCTGTCAGAATGGCTATTGTCAACAAATCAACAAAGGGCAAGTGCTGGTGAAGATGGGGGGAAAGAGGAACCCTCCTTCACTGCTGGTGTGAATGCAGACTGGTGCAGCCACTATGGAGAACAGTATGGAGTTTCCTCAAAAAACTATAAACGGAACTCCCATTTGACCCTGTGATCCCACTTCTAGGAATATATCCCAGGAACCTAGAATTACCAATCTGAAAGGATGCATGTACCTCTATGTTCACTGCAGCACAATTTACAATAGCTAAGGTTTGGAAACAGCCTAAGTGCTGGTCAGCAGATGAGTGGGTTAATAAGCTGTGATACATCTACACACTGGAATGCTATGCTGCCACATAAAATGAAGGAGTACTGACCAATTTGCCAACAGAAGGGTTACATAATGCTGATTTTCAGCATTGCAGAATATCAAAGTCCATTAGCCTTCTATTGGACTTCTCGCATTGATATGTTCACTACTGTTCATCTTTACCCCAGCATTTCTCCCTTTTTGTTTTATTAATTAGTTTAGAAAGGTTTATGCCATTTGTAGGGCTCAGATCCTTTTAAGACTTTTCAATCTGCATCTTCAGACTAGAATTAACCGTGGAAAAACAAGAAAGAGAGGCAATAGTGGTTATTCTGAAAAGGAAATGTACGAATATTCAATGAAAAGGATTGAGGCCTTTCATGTCCTTTTACGTATCATTGTCAGGTATTTAAGGAATTAGTTCTTTGTAGACTTCTTTCTGGGCCATCAGTTCTTTATGGGTCCCTTTCCCAGTCACTGTCCCCTTGTGACATGCAGCAGTGATGTTCAAGTTCTGGATGGTGGACAACTGTGAGAAATGGCAATGACTTTTTTGGCTTTGCCCAGGGCAACCTTTACAGATGCACACCTGATGAGTGCTACCAAGGCAAGGTGTTTTTACCATCCCCCATCTCTGGATCTTTCTCCTCTGTCAGTGTAGTGCTAGGGCCACTGCTATCTGTGGTTGGAGTATTCTGGTCAGTTCCTCGCTCAGATTCATGTTGCAAGAATCCTCACAGGCTTGGATGAGTTTTCTGGAAATACACAAGCATATCCTCGACCAAAGGTTAATAAAGGGACCTTCCATGAACCAGACTCCTTATCTTTCCATTTAACCAGACCATTTTGCTTTGGCTTATTCTTTCACCAGTGTCTTTCCATGGGTGTGTTGCCATCAGCATTGCAAGGGGCAAAAAAATTACAGTAATTAAGGCTTGGTGTAGTCTACTTACAGGAGATTTCTTCACTCTTCCCCCACTTTTGTTTTTCAAGTTGGGATTTTAGAGGCTGTTGTAGCAGATGTAACATGCAAGGGGGACATTTCTTGATAATCTGTTTTGCCTGCTGTACATTATTTTGGCAGGCTGATGTAAATAAAATCTGATGAGATTCTGTGGTCGGTTTTAATAAAATAAGTAATTGATAGGCATATGCATTTCCTTTTGTTCAAGGACCAGGACTTGTTCAAATAGAATAGATAGGCTTTGGTCACCGAAACATTTTAATTGTTTAGTTGAAGTTTTGTTTACCAGGCCGGCAGCATAGGCAGATCAGAGATAATATGAAGAGGCTTTTGGAAATCCTGCAAGTCAGCCTTGTTAGTTTCTAATTCAGTTCTTTGCACAGAAGTATGACTGGTCTGAATGACTTGGTCTGAATTCATTGCAGTATAAGCAGCTTTGCCATGAGATGCACTATCAGTAAAAACAGTGACTGTTCCAGGAATAGGTTTCTGCCTATTAGAACTAAGTTCCCCTGAATATTCTTTTATTTTCATTTGCTAATTTAAATCAGTCTAAAATAAGGCTTATTTCCTAACTTCCTTTGTCTTTGTATGTGGACACTAAACGATACTAATTGGATATCTGCTATCAGTCTTTGAGTATATTGAAATAAACTTTGTTTAGAGAGGCAAAATGCAAATTGTTTACTTTTTGAGGCTTTATAGATTTATTTTTAATTACAGTTTTCTAGATATTTGAAGGGAATTTCCTTCTGCTTTTTCTCCCAGAATTTTTCTAGGCCATATTTGTTGAGTTTCTTTTAAAAGCCTTTTTTTTTCTTTTAAACAGAGCTACAAACTTAGTTGCTTTTCAGAAATACAAATAGGAGAGAGATGCAAACAAGATGCAAGAATTTACCATGTACATAGGTGGGGAGAATTAACATCATTAAAATGTCCGTATAACCCAAAGAAATCTGTAGATCTCAGGCAATCTCTATTAAAATAACAATGCCATAAATCATAGATCCAAAACAAATACTGGAAAATGTATAAGCAACCAAAGAAGACTCTAAGTAGGTGCAGAAATCTTGAGAAAGAAAAACAAAATTGGAGGGCTCATAATACTGGAAATCAAATTATACTACAAAGCCATTGCTAACTAAAGAGTCTCCTACTGGCACAAGAACTGACATATTGACCAATGGGACAGAATAGGGACCTCAGAAATCACTCAGAGCCATTAAGCTCAATTAATATTTGACATAGGGTGAATGGGAATATAATGGAATAAAAACAGTGTCTTCAATAAATGGTGTTGCAAAAATTGGACAGGTATATGCAGAAAAATTAAGCTATATCTCTAACTTACACCTATACTATAGAATAAACCCATAAGGGGAAAAAAGTGCTTAAATATGAGTCATGATACCATAAAAATCCTAGGGGAGGACTTAGGCAGCAACATCTCACTCTTCTAGCAGAGTTGTCACAGACACTTTGCCTAGGGCTGGAGAATCAAAAAACTAAAGAGATGGGACTGCATCAAAATAGAAAGCTTTTGCACAGCAAAAGACACAAGCATTAACATGAAAAGAGAAACTACTCTATGGGAAAACGCATTTGCCCATAATGAATCTGATAACGCAGCTTTTTCCAAAATACATAAAGATCTTACACAAATTCATAAAATGAACACAAACATTTCATGCAAAATGGGCATAGGACCTGAATAGTCACTTCTCCCACGAGGATGTAAGAAGGGCCAAGGCACATATGAAAAAACGCTCAACATCACTAACCATCTGAATCTTGGAAATGAAAATGACAATGATGTACCACCTGGAACATGCCAAAACGGTCATCATAAATAAATCAATAAACAGCAAGTTTGGAGGGGATGCAGACTTTTGTAACCACTATGGAACACAGGGTGCAGATTCTTACGAATGTTAAAAATGGAACCACTGTTTTATCCTGGTACAGATGTCTAGGAATGATACCCTAAATATCCCCAAATAACATTCAGAAAGAATATATGCACCCCTGTGTTTATGGCAGCCCTCTTTACAAAAACTAAGAAGGGGAAGGATGGGTACAGTCCTAGTACCCATCAATAGAGGAGTGAATAAAAAAGCTGTGCTATGTTTCTAGGATTGGAACACTATGTAGGTATAAAAAAGAAGGATCTTTTTTCCTTTGAGACTGCAGGAATCCTGGGATCGTTATGTAGGTGAACTAAACTAGTCAGAGCAGGACAGATATCTCATTATTGCATGCACTTATATGTGAAATTCAATGACAAAATCAACTGATGGATAAAATAGAACCAGAGGCATGGAAACTTGGAAAAGACTCATGAACCTCAAAAAGAAGTGGGGTAGCTGTGTTGTGAAGAGATTAACTAAAGGACCTTTATTCATATATACATCGCACTTGGACACATGTAATAGGGTGTTGAAGGGCCAGGGTAAGGCTGGAACCTGGCAGAGTGGACTCTGGGGGCAAAATCTGGCAGGGTATCAGTAATATTTTCAATAATAATAAGGATACAAAATAAAAATACACATTGTTAAAAGTAAGCTTGTGTATGTTGCTTCACTTGAATATTTGAAAGGCAGTTTAATAAAAATTATGTTCTTTGGCTTATAACTAATTTTTTGTTATGTGTGTATTTTTAACCATTTATAGCACAATGGTGGAAGTAGATAGACCTAGGAAGCTGTTTGTAGGAGGCCTGAGTATACAGAGCAATAAAAATACACTTGAAAGAGTGTTTGGAAAATTTGATCCTTTAAGAGAAGGTATGTCTTAGAATGCCTACCTGCTCAGACTAAACATATAGCAAATAGTAACATGGACCACTTAAGTTAAGAGTACTTTGTGTTCTTCAAAGTATTATTATAACTTTATTTTTCTCTATTCTATTGTGAAAACACTTCTAGAAATGAGTTAAACAGTTTGTTATAGGGCACCCCAAAGCCAGAGATGATGTAATTGGACAGCCCTTGAATGGAAGGGAGAGCACTTCCTACCCCTCCCCCCTCAGTTCTTGGCATGTACATGAGAAGAAATTTAGCAGAGCGATAGTCAGCAGCATTTTAGTAACACAAAGAACTATGTAAAGAGCAAAGCTAGCAAATTTATTTCAAAAAGCAATGTAGTCCTAACTATGGAAATTCACCTTTGGTAAAGCACAGGTGTGCTCTTAACTAATCTGGATTGCCCAGTGGGATTCAAGGGGATTTATAAGTCTGTCATTCTATACGATTCAAGGTTCCTCTGCCCAGTATCTTGGGCACAGACTGCATTTCAAGGTCTCCTTTTAATGGCCATAGCTGTCTCAGAGTTGGTGAGAATGTCTAACAATTTTTATCTTGGCAAGTCCCAAGGCTGTTGATCCTTTGCTTAGTGAGTGAGATAAAGTCCCTTTTCCCCCTTTTTCCCAAGGCAGCAGGCTGGTTTGTTTAGTGGGCAAGACAAAACAGCCCTGTCTGTCCAACCTCCTCTATCACTCACACCTTAGAAGTTCCAGGGTGATTTTGCTATACAGTTTCTCATGTGGGAAGAGAGGTTTTAACCACTTTTTCTCAAGTGTCCTTGGCTGGGGAGGATTAAGGACTTTCTACAAGCTGTACAAACTGGCCAGGCTTGATTTTCTTGTCTCAGTTTCTCTATTCAACTTGCCCAAGAATTAGTCTACCTACTTGCAAACATGTTGCATATTAATTTGAATGTTAAATGTTAATTTGAATGTTTCTCTTTTATTATATAGGATTGGGTGTTGGATTTTGTCAAATGCTTTTTCTGCATCAATTGATATGAATATCTCTCAATTTGTTTAAAATAGAGGCCTAATGTATGAAACTCTTGCACTTGGGGGCAGGGGGTGGGTGTCCCTCAGCCAGGTCTGTGCTCTCTGACAGTTCTGGAGCCCTTTGGGAATGTCTGGCTATGGAAGTGGGCCTAAGGCATCAGTCGGATATCATTAGCGCTGCCACGGAAGCCAGAGAGGCTCCTGCCATCACTGCTATGCTTGCGGGTTGTGAATGGGCTTTTCGATGAGTGTTGTTCCCTTTTGGGAGCTAAGGGATTACCAGGGAGAAGCTCCTGCATTGAGTGTCTTCCCTCGTGTGGTCAGTGTGTGTCATAGCAACTGGTCGTTCCACTGTTCTATTAATTTGCATATTTGCCTTTTATTATATAGGATTAAGGGGCTCTGTGAGAATTTCTCAAAACCTTAGAGATATTGAAAAATTTCTAAGAGGATAAATTTTATGTGGCATGTGTCATTTAAAATTCTAAATTCCTGCCAAACCGGTTTGGCTCAGTGGATAGAGCGTCGGCCTGCGGACTGAAAGGTCCCAGGTTCGATTCCGGTCAAGGGCATGTGCCTGGGTTGTGGGCACATCCCCAGTAGGAGATGTGCAGGAGGCAGCTGATCGATGTTTCTCTCTCATCGATGTTTCTAACTCTCTATCTCTCTCCCTTCCTCTCTGTAAAAAATCAATAAAATATATTTAAAAAAATAAATAAAAATAAAATAAAATTCTAAATTCCAGAGAGTTTGATAAAGGAGGGAGCAAGAAACAAGTCCAGAGGCTCTGTTTTTATTACCTTTGAGAATCCTGAAGATGCTACAGATGCCGCCAAAGGAATGAATGGAAAAGTAAGTCTTTTAATAAAATTCTAGCACTGTGGTTCCAGTAACAGTATTTCTAGGTTTCATTCTTATTTTCAACGTTCATAATGCAATATGAGCCATGATTATTTAGCCATCACTTTTCTTTTTGTCTCAAAAGTGCTGGACTTTGGGGTTGGAAGGATGTTGAAATGTCCTTTCTGCATAGCAACATACTACATTAAACTTAGTTACTTCTGTATATGAATACACATGGAATCAGGCTTTAAGCCTTCAGAGACTTTTCTAATTTAGAACAGCCTGAATCCCTGCCCCCTGGAAAGATAATCACAGCAGAAATCAGGTCACTGTTGGTAAAAAGCTAATGCAAATGATGCAAACATTTCCATAGCATAAAAAAGTCCACAAAGACAAGTTGGAAAAGGTGACTTCCCTGTAATTTTCACAAAACGGTCTTGAAAAGTTGGTATGTGTAGTTCCTTTACCCTCAAGTTGGTATGCATTTTTTTCAAAGTATTTGTAGTGATTTCAGAGAGCAAGGGAGAGGGAGAGAGAAATAGAAACATGAATGATGAGAGAGAATCATTGATTGGCTGTCATCTCCCTATCCCCCACTGGGGATTGTGCCAGTGACTTGGGCTTGTCCCCTGACCAGGAATGGAATGGTGACCTCCAACCTCACAATTGGATGTTCAACCCTCACAGAGTCACAGCAGGTGGGCTAGGTATTTCATTCTTGAAGGCAGGAAATGATGTGAGTTAGGAGATGGGGTGTGCCATAACTAATTGACCTTCCCGTCCCTAACTTTTCTCTGGTAAATTATTTTTAAATCGTGCAACAAGACTGATTTTTGTAAAATGTATATATTCTGATTTATTTTAAAGTAGTTCCTTTTATTGGGTCTTTAATGTGCTAGTGATGGAAATAGTGGTGGGCTGATTCATGTGGTGGGCATCTATTAGGGGCTGTGCCAGTGAGGGGGAGTGGCTACAGTCAGTTGACTGGTCTGCCCTGCCCCTGATTAGGGTCAGGCGACCAATCTGGGGTGAGGGTGGGTGGACAGAGGGACTGCAGAAGGAGTGGTGTACGCAGGCCTCTCCCTATTGGGGTGGACTGAGAATAGGGTCTGGGATGATAGTGGGGGAGGGGAGAGTTAGCTGGCCTAGGCCTCCCCCAGAGTTGGCTGGTTCCTTGGCCATAGTGGGCCTCATAGGACCTGTTGTTCTGGTAGTTAGGGCATTCCAATCACTGGCTTTTTTAATAGATAGATAGATAGATAGATAGATAGATAGATAGATAGTAAAAATAACAAATATGCAATAAAAGTAAGAAAGTATAATCATGCACAAAAAAGACAAGAAGAAAAATATGGGAGGTAATTGTTTTTAGAGGTAGTATGGGCAGGGCATAGTGTTTTTATTCATAAAATTAAGGGGATCAAGGGATGTTTGCTGAATATCAAACACTGGGAAGGAAGAAGTGGTTGCCAACACTTTGGAAAATATTTTGGACCCAGAAAGCTCAAGTGATTCCATTAGGTGGCTGTTTCTAGAACTATGTCTAGTGGCTGTTTAGTTTGTGTCGCTGCCCATCAGTGCCAGACATCTTGGTGGAATATGTGACTTCAGATTTATTTCCAAAAATAGTTCCAGACATCCAAAGAGTTTTATGTGGAGCAATTACAATGACCTGAGCTATGTTTACTCAAGTTACATTGATTTGGCTAAAAGATCAACCATCATGAAGTTATTGGGAGATTGGGGAATTTTTGTATGTTAGCAAGTACTATATTTAAAGGTATATTTCTAAGAACTCATCTTTTTTATATTCTTTATTGTTTCAAGTTTTACATACAGTATTATATATGCCTCCTTCTCCCCACGTTGTTCCCTCCCTGGCCACTCCCACCCTCATCACATGCCCTCACCTCCCTAGTGTCTGTGTCCCTTGGTAATGCTTATTTGCCTGCATACAAATTCTTTAGTTGATTTCTTACCTCCCCTAGCATCCTGCCTTCCCTCTGAATTTTGACAGTCAGTCCCATACTTCGGTGTCTCTGGATCTATTTGTTTTGATCAGTTTCTGTTGTTCATTATATTCCACAAATGAGTGAGGTAATGCGATATTTTTTTCTTTCTCTGCCTAGATTATTCCACTTCCCATAATGCTGTCCATGTCCTTCCATGCTTTTTGGAAAGGGAAGAGTTCTTTCCTTTTTACAGCAGTGTAGTATTCTGTTGTGTAGATGTACCCCACCATTTTTAATCCATTTATCTGCTGATGGGCACTTAGTCTGTTTCCCAATCTTAGCTATTGTAAATTGTGCTGCAATGAACATATGGGTCCATATATGCTTTCTGATTGGTGTTTCTAATTTCTTGGGAAAGACCCCTAGTAGTGGGAGTACTGGATCAAATGGCAGTTCCTTTTTAATTTGTTGAGGAAACTCCATACTATTCTCCACAGTGGCTTTACCAGACTGCATTCCCCCGAGCAGTGCAAGAGGGTTCCTTTTACTCCACATCCTCCTCAGCCCTTGTGGTTTGTTGATTTGTTGATGATTGCCATTCTTACAAGTGTGAGATGGTATCTCATTGTCATTTTGATTTGCCCCTCTTGGAAGATTAAGGATTTTTAGCATGTTTTCATATGTCTCTTGGCCTTCTGTACGTGCACTTTTCAAAAGTATCTTTTTAAGTCCATTTTTTATTGCATTGTTTATCTTCCTTTTTTTTAGATAGATGAGTTCCCTATAAATTTTGGAGGTTAGGCCCTTATTGAACATAACATTGGCAAATATGTTCTCGCAAGCCATGGGCTTTCTCGTTTTGGTTTGTTTGTTTTTGTGTGTGTTACTGATGGTTTCTTTTTCTCTGCAGAAGATTTTTATTTTGATGTTGTCCCATTTGTTTATTTTCTCCTTATTTTCCACTACTCTAGGAGTTATATTGTTAAAGAGCTTCTTGAAATATATCTCATATTTTTCTGCCAATGGATTCCTCCAAGATTTTTATGTTTTCTTACAATTAAGTCCTTTATCCATTTTGTGTTTATTTTCCTCTATGGTGTGAGGCGGTGGTCTAGTTTCATTATTTTGCATGTATCCATCCAATTTCTCCAACATCCTGTATTGAAAAGACTGTCTTGACTCCATTGTATGCTCTTTCCTCCTTTGTCAAATATTAATTGGGCATAAAGTCTCAGGTCTATTTCTATGTTCTCAGGTGTGTTCCATTGGTCTACTAGTACACGTCTGTTCTTTAGCCAGTACCAGCGAGCTTGAGAACAGTGGCTTTGAAATATAACTTGACATCCGCAATTGTGAATGGTCAACATTGTTCTTCTTTCTCAAGATTACTGGGACTATTGTGGGTCTTTTTATTTTTTATAGTATATGAATTTCTGCAGACTTAGTTCTAGGTCTGTGAAATATGTCATTGATATTTTAATGGGGATTACAGTAAATCTGTAGAATGCTTTGGGTAGGGTGGCCATTTTAATGAGATTTATTCTACTAATACATGAACATGGTATATTCTTCATTTGTTTATGTCTTCCTCTACCTCTTTTTTCAATGTCCTGTAGTTTTCAGAGTAAAGAGGTTTTAATTATTTAGTTAAGTTTATTCCTAGGTATCTTCATTTTTTTGTTGCAATTGTAAATGGGATTTTTGTTTTTGTTTGTTTGTTTCTTTTTTTGTGAATTCTTTATTGGTGTATCAAAAAGTCATAGATTTCTGGGTGTTAATTTTGTATTCTGCTACATTACCAAATTCATTTATTAAATGAAGAACTTGTTTTATGGTATACTGAAAGAGGTCAATACATTTTGGTCCTTTTACTTTACATTTATCTTTTAGGATTTGTGGACAGCCAAGTGTTGGATTTGTCTCATGATTTTTCTTGAGTTCAGAAGTCCATTTATTTGATTTATGAAGAATAGTCGATGTTGTTTCTCTAGTGGTAAGCAGTAGAAAATATAGTTTGTGTAGATATTATTCCTAAGTGTCTTCTTTCAAGTGATATTCAGTAGCTTACACACTATGCTGCATAATGATTATGAATAAGACAAAATCCCCATTTATTGGGCAGTTATTTTCTACCAGAGGCCTAGTGCTCAAATTTGCGCATTGGTGCAGTCTGGCCGGCCCAGCCCCAAACCAGTCCTTTAGTCATCCTTCAATTTGGTCATGCCACATGCAGCCCAATTGATATGGTAGCACTTCCAATACTCACTCAAACAGGAGTGGTAACAGTGGGCATCCCCATCTTGTTCCTGTTCTTGGGTGACTTGTTTTCTGTTTTGGCCTATTGAGTATAGTGTTGGGTATATGTTTGTCATATAAGGCTTTTATTATGTTGAGGTATGATCCCTCTATTCCCAGTTTGCTGAAAGCTTTTACCAAAAAGTGTGTTGGGTTTTGTCAAATTATTTTTCTTCACCAATTTATATGATTATGTGATTTTTATCTCTCAATTTGTTTATTTTTATCTCTCAATTTGATGTATCATGTGTATTGATTTGGGGATGTTGCACTGTCATTTGATGCCCAGAATAAATCCATGTGCTCATGGTGTATGATCTTTCTGATGTAATGCTGGTTCTGATTTGCTAGGATTTTGTTGAGGATTTTAGAATCTATGTTCATCAGAGATACATTGGCTTGTAATTCTCTTTCTTTGCAGTATCTACATCTGCTTTGGGATTAGGGTCATCCTGGCTTCTAGAAATAGCTTGAAATTGTTCCTTCCTCTTGAAGTTTTTAGAAAAGTGTGAGGAGGATAGATTTTAGTTTGAATGTTTTGTAAAACCTCCTTTGGAGCTTTCTGGCCCAGGGCTTTGGTTGCTGCAAGTTTATCAATGACTGCTTCAATTACCTTCTTGTTATCAGTCTATTCGGATTTTTTTATTCTTCTTGATTGAGTTTTAGAAGGTTGTACTTTTTAGGAATACATCCACTTGTTCCAGGTTGACCAGTTTGTTGGAAGCGAGTTGATCATAGTATTTTTACAACCCTTTTTATTTCTTTGGGGTCAGTCATTATTTTGCCTCTTTTATTTGTGATTGTTTATTTGGGTCCTCTCTCTGTGCTTCCTGATGAGCCTGGAAGAAGTTCATCAATGTTATTTATCCTTTCAAAGAACCAGCTCTTGGTTGTATTGATATTTTGTAGTGATTTATTTATTATTTTTTGGTCTCCATTTTATTTAATTCTGCTTTGATTTTTACTATTTCCTTCCTTCTGCTCAGTCTGTGCTTTTCTTGTTGCTCCCTTACTAATTCTTTAAGTTGTAGAGTTAGATCATTTATTATGTTATTCCTTGTTTGTTTGTTTGTTTGTTTTGGTGTGTGGCTGTAATGCTATGAACTTCCCATTCAGAACTGCTTTCAGTGTATAACATTGAATTTGAATTGTTATGTTTGCATTGTCATTTCTTTCCAGGATGTTTTTAATTTCTTTTTGATGATTTTGATAACACAAATGTTTTATAACATACCATTTAGCCTGCAAGTATTTGAATTTTTGTTAATTTTTATTGTAGGTTATATCTAATATTAGAGTCCCAGTGCACAAAATTCTCCCATGAGGGCTGGTGGTGTCCCTTCAGACCAGCCTATACCCTCTCCAATCCGGGACTGCTGGCTCCTAATTGCTCACCTGCCTGTCTGCCTTCCTGGTCACCCCTAACCTCCTCCCCCATCCCCTCCTATAGCCTTATCGAACCTCACTGCCTCTACTTGCTGGCCTAATCATTCCTAACTGCCCCACCAGCTGGCCTGGTCTCCCCTAACTGCCCTGTGGTAGGCCAAGCCAACTCCAACTGCCCCCTACCTGCTAGCCTGGTAGTTGTCAACTGCCCCTCCACCAGCCTAGTCACCTTTCACTGCCCCCCCGCACTGCCGGCCTAATCGCCCCCAAATAATCCCTGCCAGACTGGTCATCCCTAACTCTCCCCCTGCCAGTTTGGTCACCTCTTACCGCCCCATCATCCGCTGGCCTTGGCACCTTCAACTTCTCCCCTACTAGGCTGGTTTCATTCTACCATCCCCCTTGTCTGCCTGGTTGCCCCTCATAGCACCCTCACAGGCATGGTTGCCCCACACAACTTGCTGTTCAGTTGTTTGGATGTCCCTCCCTAAGCCCCAACTGGCCTGGTCTCCCCATGCAGCTTGCTTGTTCAGTCATTTGGTTGTCCCTCACTACTAAACCCCCAGCCAGCAAGGTCATAGGCAGCCATCTTGTCAGGGCGTGAGGAATAATTTGCATATTATGTCTTTATTATACAGTAGTATGCCTTTGTAATCAGAGAAGATGCTTGATATGACTTCCATCTTGTTTAATTTGAAGAGACTTTTCTTGTGTCTCAAGTGGGTCTCCATGTCTCAAGTGGTCTATCTTTGAAAGTCTTCCATGTACACTTAAATAGAATGTATATTCTGTATCTTTGGGGTGAACTGTTCTGAAGATGTAGATTATGTCTGTCTGATCTAGTGAGTTCTTTAGGATTTTTGTCCCCTGTGATGGCCTTCATTTTAAAGTTTATTATGTCAGATACGTTTATTTCTAGTCTAGCTTTTCTTTTCTTTTCCTCTGCATGCAAAATTGTTTCCATCCCTTCACTCTCATTCTGTGTGAGTCTTTTGTTTTGAGGTGGGTCTCTTGTTGACAGCATATAGTTCAACCATATTTTTTAATCCATTCTGCAACCCTACGTCTTTTGATTGGATCATTTAGGCCATTTACATTAAGAGTTATTATTGATAGTTACTGATTTATTGCCATTTTAATTCTGTATGCCTAGGTTTCCCTCTCATTTCTTCTTCTCATTACAGCAGTCCCTTTAGGAATCTTGTAATTCTGGATTTGTGGTGTCATATTCTTTAGCCATTCCTTGTCTTGGAAGCTCTTTTTTTAACCATCTATTTTGAATGACAGCCTTACTGGATATAGTAATCTTGGTCTCAGATTCTTGCTTTCCATTACCTTAAGTACTTCATGTCATTCCATTCTGGCCTGTAGAGTTTCTGATGAGAAACCAGGTGTCAGCCCTCATTGGAACTTTATTGTAGGAAACACATTTCTTTTCTCTTGCTGCCTTGACAATTATCTCTTTTTCTTTAATTTTTGGCACTCTAATTATTATGCGTCTGGAATGGGCCTCTTTGAGTTCTTCTTGTTTGTGGTTCTCTGTGGTTCCTGCACTTGTGTGACATTTTCCTTTAAGAAGTTAGGGAAGTGTTCTGCCATTGTTTCTTCAAACACCTTCTCTATGCCTTTCTCCCTTTCTGCCTCTGGGCACACCCACTACTCTAATATTGTTACATTTCCGGTAGTCTCACGGTGCCTTTAACCTGTCCTCCTGTTTATTAATTGTTTTTTTTTTTTCTGGTTTTTCTAATTGAGTGATATTTTCTCTCTGACTAATAATTCACTGATTTGATCCTCAGCTTCCTTAATATGCTGTGTATTTCTTGCAGTGTGTTCTTTACTAGTGTTATGTCATATTTTTTATCTAGAACTTTTCTTTTTTCATACCTACTATATTTTTTTTCATGCTATTGAGCATTTTTACCATGATCACTCTGAACTCTGATTCAGATAAATTTCTTATCTCTACTTCATTTTTCTCTTCTGAGAATTCTCTAGTTCTTTCATTTTGGGGTTGTTTGTTTGTTTGCTACTTTTGGCTTTCTGTTTGAGTTTGTGATGATGAGTTATGTAGATCCTCTGTCATTGGTTCTTAGTCTTCTGGCCCTTTAAATACACTTCCTCATGTTGTGTCCCAACCATAAAATTATTTTCGTTGCTACTTCATAACTGTAATGTTGCTACTGGTATGAATCGTAATGTAAATATCTGATATGCAGATTGGTCTTAGGCGACCCCTGTGAAAGGGTCGTCCGACAACCAAAGGGCTCGCGACCCACAGGTTGAGAACCACTGCTCTACACCTCTCAGTCTGTCATGGAGGACAGTGTTAAAGGCTGTTTCTGACCAATTAGGTCAGGCAATGACTCAAAGCCTCAGGAGACCACCTCTGGCTACACACTTGTAGGCTTCTGACTTGAATTTGCCCCTCTAGGCAGTCATCCTCAGGCAATAGATTTTTTTCAACATGGTGGGGCAGTGGCTTCTACTGGAAACCAATTGTCATTCTTAATCTCTTAAGTGGCCTCAGAGCAAAGTTTTTTACAATAGGGTGTGTCAACTGTCCTATTCCCAGACAGGCAAATGTCTGTGTGGGGAAAATGTCCTTCTCTGCATGAGGGAATGACTCCTCCCAGGAGTCATGGGTGTCTATCTTCTGATCTGTATCTGCTGAGTCCCTAGTCCTGGCTTCTTCCCTCACAGCTCCAGTGCACTTCACCCTCCCTTTGCCAGAGCACAGGGAAATTTGTGTGTTGGCCCTTTAGGAGGTTGCCTGAGTAAGCATCTGTCTCTCCCTGTTCAATAGCTGGGGGCAAGAAGGGCAGCGTGTTTGGGGGTGGGAGGACAGTTGATGGTGAGAAGGCCAGTAGGCAGCGTGGTTAGTGGAGATTAGGCAGGCAGGCAGGCAGGCAGGCGAGCTGTTAGGAGGCAGTGGTGATGGATTTCAAGAGGGATATGTGACTTCTGGATTAGGCTCAATTCATAAACTGGCAGTCAGACATCCCCCAAGGGGGCCCAGATTAGAGACAGTGCAGGCCAGGTTGATTGACACACCCTCCTGTGAACAAATTTCATGCACTGGGCCACTGGCATATCCATAAAGATATATTTTGTGATTCCAAGAATCATATGCTTGTTGAGGAAATATGACAACCAAATTAACGCATCTTAATAAATGCAATATACGTATTTTGTCAACAGGCTGAAAGGTGATACATGTGGGTTCATAGGTTCTGTTTTTAATAAAAATGAGGGTGGAAAGGCACACTTGAAAGAGTCAGGCATTGCAAATTGCCAAATCATAGAGTGTACATAGTTGTGAAAAAATAAGGCAAACGCGACTCATTCATATCATTACAGGGATGTCTTAAAGTCTCACATAGAGACTCTCATTATTATGTTGGAAAGTTGAAACCATTGAGGGAATCAGTGTAGTTAAGAACAATATGCCTCTGCAGTTGAATATACACAAACAGTCTACCCATTTGAATTTTGGATGTGCTAGTAAGCAAAGAAAATTAAAGGCTAATTTGTGGACATTTGGGATAAGAATTAGCACTGAAACATGGTCATATTTATGGGAAATGTAATATTTCTAATATTTTGAGGGAGATCTGGGGCTCTTCATATGAGCTGTTAAATGCTCATAGTACAGCTAAAGGCAGTAAAATTTATATTGCCATCATTACCAAAGCTAGGCTTATACATTTAAACTAGTCAGCATTTGGAGAGAGCCGTTCTAAATTGGTGATAAATTATAAAACTACATGGGTAATGAATTTGGCATGTACTGGCCCAATAAAATATTACTATGCACAGGTGATATCTTGCCAGTATTAGAATAGATCCAAGTGCACAACTAGCACATGTGGCTTTTCCTCAGCTCAAAATGAAGTTGAAAGTGTAGCATAAATGTTCTAAGGTAAGTGAGGCAGTCAATTTTGAAATTAAATTGACATAACTTGCCTCTATATTGTGGGCAACCAGGAGCATTTAAAGTGTTTTAACTGAAATGGTAATAATTCAATACTTGCATACCGAAATAACTATTAGTTCTTAGGGGAACGTGCATGGATAAGTAAGTGTAATGGGAAGTAAGTGAGTGTAATGGGAAGATTAAGAAATTTTTAGTAATGTCGACAAGAGATTGTGAGCATGAGAGAGCAAAGTAGAGAAGGAGAAAAGTTGACAGACGCTTGTCAAGCTATAGGTAGGCACTGATAAATATGTATGTGGACATCATGGAAATTGCTTGCAGTTTGCTCAGAAGTGGACAGGTTTTTCCCACTGATGGTCATTTAAGAAATTAAGCAAGATGTACAGGGGGGACAATATGTCAGAAGATAATACATTCCAGAGTAACATATCACAGCGCATACAAGCATGAGCCTAAATAGAGTCTAAGAGTAAATTTAAACATTGTTGTGGAAAGAGGAAATAAAATGTTGTTTTGAATTATTGTTTTCCCTTAAAACATTGCTCTCCAATGTGATATCCTCATGTAAGTATTTGTCATTTACAGGAACGCTGACACATGGGAGAGAGAGTTATGCAGGCATTCCTTACAAAGAGACAATCCCTTCCAGGAGAAATTACCATATATCTCCAAGAGATGATGATTGCACTACTAATTATAGGTAATGGGCAATAAAGCATAAGACACCTAAACTTTACTATACACTGTCTGTTGTTGAGGTGAAATTCATCTATCATAACAATAAATATTTACCATTGAACAACTAAGTAGCATGTAGCATATTCAGAGTCTTATGCCACGACCATATCTGAGTAGGTCCAAAACATCTTTATTACCCATAAAAGCTCTTTAGGTAAAGCTCTTTATCATACATAAAAGCTCTGAAGGTAAAGCAGTCGCTACCATTCTCTTCCTCGGTCCAGCTTCTGTGAAAAACCAACCAGTGTTCTGTCTGTATTGATGCACCTGTTTTTCACAGATCATAGTATCAGAAAGATACATGATAGGACCTTTTGTGCCTGGCTTGTTTCCGTTACCATAAATGTGTCCAAGGGTCATCCACGTGGCAGTAATCAGTTGACCACCACTTTAATGGCTGGTTACATATTCCCTTGCAGCTCTAGTGCACACAGCTCGTTTACCACTTCAACTGATGGGGTCCTTTCCACCAGAGGACTGATGTGAGCATTCTTGGACTAGTATTTCATAGAAGTCTCCAGTTATTGTCGGTGCAAAATTTAGAGTGGAATTTCAGAGTCATATTGCAATTCAGTGTTAAATGTTTGTTGTAGGAGTTTCCATTATTTTCCACAGCAGCCACGCCTTGTCACCTTTCTGTTCCTTGTGCACAGGAATCCAGTGGCTCTATATTCCCAAACAAGCCACAGTATTTTCCTCTTCAAACATTGGGACCTACTTAGGAATAAAGTGGTGCCTCTCTTAGGTTTTGGTTGGCATTTCCCTAACTACCCATTATTTTGATCCTCTTTCTATGAGCTTGTTAGCTGTTTGTGTATCTTCTTTGGAGAAATGACTCTTGAAGCCTTCTGTCCATTTGCATTTTCCTATTTTTACAGAGGTTCATATGAGAGCCATGGTAAGTGTCCAGATATACTGTGTGTAAAAGACAGAATTGGAATTAACAGGCCATCTTGTGTTTTACTCGAATTTTACTTTTATTTGCCACAGGGAGTACTATATACAGTATGGGTTTTTTATTATCTTGGAAGTCTTATATTCTTTTCTTAGTAGCTCATTTGGAACAATCCATATCTTTCAGGAGTAAAGGATCATACTCATTTATTTTCCTTATTAAAGAAATGAAGTGCAACATTTTCTTTTTTATTGTTTCTCACTTGAGGATATATCTCTACTGGTCTTGGCAGAGTGGACGGAGGTAGTGGGGTTAGAGAGAGCTACATCAATGTGAGAGAGATACTTACATTGGTTTGCCCATGCATAATCCCCAACCAGGGCCAGGGATGGACCCTGCAAACCAGGCTCATGCCCTTAACCTCGAATCAAACCCGGGATCCTGCAGTGCCAAGACCGGTGCTTGAACCACTTAGGCACAGCAGCCAGGGGGCGTTTTATAATTTTTTAATCAGAAAGAGCATTTGACAGCGTGAAGCATAAGAATAATACGAAGGTCAGAATTCCAGCCCGTTTTCGGAAAAATGTGCCTTTATATGTATTCATAGTCAATTATTTCAGTCAAAACATTATTCTTCAGCTGTATTTTAAGTAATTGTAAGCTCCCTTGTCTACCTCAGCTTTACTGACATATTTTTAGCACAGGTGTATAATAACATAGGTTTGCCAACTATTTACGACTTTACAAGGGTCATATCATACTGACATAAAATTATTCATTAAGATGTTAAAGTATTGTTATTTGGTCACTCTACAGGATGCACAGTTGGTGCACCACCAACCCAAGGGCCCCCTCTGACTTATGGTGGAAGGAGTTGCTGGGGTGATTATTACAGCCACACACAAGATGGGTATGATGGGGGGGGGGCATAACAATTACTGAAACAGCCGATGGGACACCTCTGTATGAGGCCGAGAGCTTGATTCTGGTGGGGATCATAGGATTCACCATCTATGCAAGAGAGAGTGAATCATGCAGTGTTGTAGGTCAACTTATTGGGAATCTCAAGGGTTGCCAGGAGGGAAGTCCCTGTGACAAATGAAGTAGAAACTGAACTTAAAAATAATGCTAAGTTATGGATGACATTTTATTTGAAAAGAAATTGTCTTCTGTTATTTAAGAATGAATAGAAGCAAATGGTGAGTTTGGGGAAGAAGCAAGAATTTTAGATACCTTTGTGAAACTTCTGCATAGGATGCAAAGTTTGAATTCTTGAAGGTTATTTTATAATTGTTGATTTTAATAACAATATACTTTAATGTTTAAATTGAATATCTGATTGTTAAAATATTCAAAATAAAGTTTTCCACTAAATGGTATTTCTTGTCTGATTTTACTACAAACACATAAAAGCAATGTTTGGATGGTGAGGTGAATTCTTGGCCCTAAATTTCCCAAGGTGTCTTTGACCACATGTGCATAAAGTCTTTGAAGTGAACTGAATAAAAAATGAAGCATTGTGTTACTTCTTCATGGCATGCTGCCCTGTTTCCAGTTGTGGTGGGCGGGTGGGGTAATCAAATGACATATTCTTGGAAAACCTAACTGGAAAAAAGGATTGAGGCTCCTCCAACAAGGCTGTAAAAAAATTGTTCACCTCCTTCCTGTGGCATTTTTCATGTCCTCAATCTTTAAAGAAATAGTATAAGTAGGAAGAAAAATTATATGGAATTATATAAATGTTTGAACAAATCTAAATGTAAGCATCCTTTTGCTTATTGAAATGACATCAGCACGTTTCTGAAGTGGGAATAACAAGATTGAAACAGAATTTACCACTTAACAAGCTTTCCTGACTATACCTCTAAATTAAATAAACAAAAGTGCCCTTCGATTGATATATGTATTTTTCTATAGAACTGCTCATGCACTTCCTCTTCAACATTTTGACATTTAATATATGCTCTCCCAAAAATCGAATTATCTTGAAGCCTCAGTATTTTTATGAGTGAATGTCAACAAAAGTCCAAATGGGAAAATTTTTAAAAACTCACCTGTTGGACTGTTGAGTGTATAGTTATCAACAAGCCTTCCAAATTCAATTTTAAAGATCTCCTCCAAAATGTTTGGTTTCTTAAAGTTATTTTTACTGGAATACTGTATGGGAAATTAATTGAAAATTTTGGAAGCTGGAACCTCAACTGTTTAAGGACTTTAAAGTCTAGCCTGTTAGAATTGGGGATGATAGGGGGACAAACCCTGGTCGTTTTGGCCCAGTGAGCCCCTTTTTCATTGCCCACTGGAATGCTGCTGGATTGGTGAAATACCTAAATAAGCCATTTGGACGCCAAATTTACTCAGCTTAATTTTACCACTGTAGGTCTGTATTGATAATGTCTTATGGTGTAGAGAAATACAACAAGACAAACAATACAAAACTTCGCATCATGAAATAGATCACTTTATTTACAATCCCTTGGGGAAGTGGACTAGAAAGGAAGATTAAAGGGGAAGAAGGAACAGCATAAAAATCCTGACCATGATAAAAGGCTCCTTCTTGTATTTCTAAACGGATATTCTGGGTATCAAAACTTTAAGCTATGTACATACTATTAGACATATTTATTTTCATTGATTTCACAGAGGAAGGGAAAGGGAGAAAGAGTTAGAACCGGCAGATGGAGTAAGCAGCTGAAACTAATAACACCCACCCTGAATTGGCGAAATTACTCAGCTGGTGAGACAGTTTGCAGCTGGGAAGGGCAGAGCTCCCCTGGAAAGGTAAAAGAACCAGGGATCTGGGCAGGAAAGTTTTCCAGACCTCTGAGCCTAGAGGGTCAGAGGGAGACCGCGTGTCAGAGAGCCCTGTCTCCTGGGACAGGCACAGCCCCTGACTGGGGAAAGGAGATCCAAGGGACTCCTGGAACCTGGGGATTTGAGATCTGGGTTCTGTGATTATGGAAGACTGAGCCTAGAGGGGGAAGCCTTAAGTGCTGACCAAACCATGCGGTGCTGGTAAGAGAGGAGCTTATAGAAATTCAGCCTTCCCTGTTTCCGTGGCCTGCGTTTTTTTGTTTGTTTTCACTGAACCCTGTTCTAGGACATTTCAGATACAGACACTCACCTGTGCTGAAGAGAGGTAGAAGGTGGGGATGAGGGGAATCTGGGGAGAGGCTGAGGAGAGAGGGGGGCCAGGAGAGGTGCCAGAGAATTGAGTGCTGAGACATCCCTGGGCCAGGACTGGGGCAGCCATTCTCTCCAGAGGGTGGGACTCCTCCACCTATCCCCCAGGCAAGGAGCACAGCCACACCCAGATTCCACCCTAAATGAGATGTAGGATTAAAATAATCTGATGAGTCCCTGGGAGTTAACAGGGTCTGGCTTATAGAGGGACTTTCAGTCCCAGCTATAACACAGAGCATGGTAATGATTAAAGAACCAGCTCTGGGCAGTTGACCTCCCCAAACCAGTTTTGAGTGCAATAGAGAATATAAACCCTTCCTACTGGTTAGAGAAGCCGTATAGCCTCAGAGGCCCACCCCAAAACACTGCCACCCAGAGGCTGAGCCACACACTGACTCTTAGCTAAACACAAATTAAGGCCGTCTGGAACACAAATACAGCCTGCTTTAAAATCAGGACTGTGGAAAATATTTAGGGGAAAACCAAGATGGCAGCATAGGTTAACACTGGAGTTTGCTGCCTCGAACAACCACTTCAAAAATACAACTAAAAGACGGAATGGACATCATCCAGAACCACAGGAATGGCTGGCTGAGAGGAAATTCTACAACTAGGAGGAAAGAGAATAGCATACCGAGACTCAGAGGAGGCTCAGTGCTGAAGTCAACACTAAGGTGCGGAGTGCATGCGGAGAGGGCTGGCGGCTAGGGCACGGTTGTCTGTTTCAATTGGGAGGGAGTTTCAGACTCTGAGCTCCAGATCTGGGTGAGTCTCTAGGGACCCAGACCCAAACGGGACTGTCTGACTTCGGTAGAAACTTGAAGGCAGCTTTCTCTCTGAGGTTTGCAGCGGTTGCTGGGACTCTGAGCAGCAGAGCCCCTGGGGATGGGACTGAGAGCAGCCATAACTGCTCACTCAGCCTGTCCTGTAAATCCCCTGGGATCTGCCCTGTCCAAGCCCTGCACAGAGGCATATGCAGGATATCCTTAGGTAAAGGCTAGATTAACACCGCCCTAGAGATCCAGCACAGAAGTTCTCCCACTGCAGACACAGCTGATTCTCATAGGCATTTGGCCTGGAGGTCAAATCACCCCCAGTATTACCGACAACAATCAAGGCTTAACTACAACAAGACTGCGCACAAAGACCACAAGAGGGTGCACCAAGAAAGCGTAAAAATGCGGAGACAAAGAAACATGAGAGAAATGAAGGATATAGAGCTCAAAACTTCACTTTTAAGGTCTTTCAATAATTTTCTAGAAACTGCTGATAAACTTAATGAGATCTACAAGAAATTTAATGAGACCCTCGATGTTGTGATAAAGAACCAGCTAGAAATTAAGCATACACTGACTGAAATAAAGAATACTATACAGACACCCAACAGCAGACCAGAGGAGCGCAAGAATCAAGTCAATGATTTGAAATGCGAAGAAGCAAAAAACACCCAACCGGAAAAGCAAAATGAAAAAAGAATCCGAAAATATGAAGATAGTGTAAGGAGCCTCTGGGACAGCTTCAAGCATACCAACATCAGAATTATAGGGGTGCCAGAAGATGAGAGAGAGCAAGATATTGAAAACCTATTTGAAGAAATAATGACAGAAAACTTCCCCTACCTGGTCAAAGAAATAGACTTACAAGTCCAGGAAGCACAGAGAACCCCAAACAAAAGGAATCCAAAGAGGACCACACCAAGACAAATCATAATTAAAATGCCAGGAGCAAAAGACAAAGAGAGAATTTTAAAAGCAGCAAGAGAAAGAAACTCAGTTACCTACAAGAGAATACCCATAAGACTGTCAGCGGATTTCTCAACAGAAACTTTGCAGGCCAGAAGGGAGTGGCAAGAAATACTCAAAGTGATGAATACCAAGAACCTACAACCAAGATTACTTTATCTAGCAAAGCTATCATTCAAATTTGAAGGTCAGATAAAGAGCTTCACAGATAAGGAAAAGCTAAAGGAGTTCATCACCACCAAACCAGTATTCTATGAAATGCTGAAAGGTATCCTTTAAGAAGAGGAAGAAGATAAAGATACAAATTATGAACAACAAATATGCATCTATCATCAAGTGAATCTAAGAATCAAGTGAATAAATAGTCTGATGTACAGTATGAACTGGTGATTATAATAGAATCAGGGACATAGAAAGGGAATGGACTGACTATTCTTGGGGGGGAAGGGGTGTGGGAGATGCGGGAAGAGACTGGAAAAAAATCGTGCACCTATGGATGAGGACAGTGGGTGGGGAGTGAGGGTGGAGGGTGGGGTGGGAACTGGGAAGAGGAAAGTTATGGGGGGTAAAAAGAGGAACAAATGTAATAATCTGAATAAAGATTTAATTAAAAAAAAGTCAGGATTGTGGTTTACAACAAGGAGGAACAGTGTATCGCATGGAAACTCAACACTCTCCTGAGTACCTGGCAAGACCAAGGTGAGCCAGACTGAAGAGTAGAAGAACCCAAGGACCTTCACTACTGCAAATTTTTTTCTCTCTTTTTCACCTTTTAACTAGGAAACCATTTTTTTTCTTCTTTTTCCATCACCTGATTTTACCCTTTTAATTACTACATTTTTATGTTTAACCAGTATTATTAGTGCTACCATTTTACCATTTTTTAATGTGCCATTTTGTTTTCTCTTTATTTTATTTTGGGATTAGTGTTCTCCATTCTATTTTCGTTCCTTTAGCATCAATTTTCCCTTCCTCAATTTTACCTCTATGCTAAAACCCTCTTCCTCACTTTTCCCCTTTTGTTGTCCTGTTTCTCTTACCCTATTCCTGCTTTAGATTTTCCAGATTCCTTCTTTTTTCCCCCTGTCAAAATTTCACACTATTTATATATCCTATAGCCACTGCACTGCTCTAAATCCTTATACACCTATCCCTTATCTTTCTTCACTATCCAAAATTTTTTTACCCTTCTTTTATCTTTCTATTGTTTTTTTGCTGTTTGCTTGATTGTTGAGTATATTGTTTTGTTTTTTTTTTGTTTGTTTGTTTGTTTGTTTTCGTGTGTGTTTGTGTGGTTTAAGACAGGTTGAGGTGGTTTTGCTTTTTCTTTTTATTTTTTTCTGCTGGTTTTTCCCTCCATCCACCTCCCACTCCTCCACGGTTATTTTGTGCTTCTGTTTTCCCTTGCCTCCCTTGATATTATTGGTTATTTGTAGTTTGCATTCATTTCCAGGGATCTGTTGCTGCAATTTGTTGGGATCAGTGATGGTTCTATCGGAGTTTTCTCCTCAAGTAAATCGTCTCTTCCCCTCTTCTACTTCATTCTTTCTTTTTGCTCTTTATTTTATCCTTTTTCACCCCATCCTTTTTCCCAATTTCATTTTTTCACTCCTTTTTCTTCTTTTCTTTTCTTTTCTTTTCTTTCCTTTTCTATTTTCACTTTTATCTTCATCTCTTCTTTCTTTCTTATCCCGTAATCCTCTTAATTCAGGTGGTCACCTTTATTTGGGGTTATTAATATCGTGAATATATTTGTGTTCAGTGCCTGGTACATTGTGCCTTGTTGTGTTGTATTATGTGCCCATAAATCAACGCAGCAGATCCAAGCAACAGCAGCCTTCTGATCACCACACCCTCAGAGGAATAGAAGCTGTATGTGAAACCTCCCCCCATCAGCCCTAAGAGCCACCAAAGCTGTGAACAGCATCCACCACAGGAGCTGCTGCCAACTGAGGAGCAGCTGCTACCGCAACCAAAGCCCAAGGAGCCACTGCTACCCAGGGAGCAGCCACTGAATGACTCAACATCTAGATATGTCAGTGAGATCAAACATGGGTAGACAAAGAAACCCCCAAAGGAAAGAAAAGGAGCAATCAGCAGAAAAGCGGCTAAGTGATGCAGAGGCATGCAACATGACTAAAAATAAATTCAGAATAAGGGTCATAGAGTGCATGAACCGAATGAAGGAAAAAATCAACCTCACATACAACAAGCAAGAAGAAAGAGATGAAAAAAATGAACTACTTATGCAAGAAGCAAGAAGAAACATGAAAAAATCAACAAATTAAGTAAGACACAAGAAGAAATGAAGAGTGATATAGCTGGAATAAAAAACACCACTGGAAGTATCAACAGTAGACTAGGAGAAGCGGAGGTCCGAATTAGTGAATTAGAAGACAAAGAAGCAAAACACACCAAAACTGTACTGCAATTGGAGAAAAAAATTAAAACACAGGAGGAGAGCCTAAGGGAGCTTTGGGACAACATGAAATGAAACAACATACAAACAATATGGGTGCCAGAACAACGGAAAGAGGAACAAGGATTAGAAAACCTATTTGAAGAAATAATATCAGAAAACTTCCCTGAGGTGGAGAAGAAAAAAGTCACACAAGCAGAGAGAGTCACAATCAAGTTGAACCTGAAAAGACCAATACCAAGACCCATAATAATTACCATGGCAAATGTTCAGGACAAAGAGAGAATCATACAGGCTGCAAAAGCGAGAAGAAAAGTTACATACAAGGGATCTCCCATTAGATTATCAAATGATTTCTCAAAAGAAACACATCAGGCCAGAAAAGAATGGACGTAAATTTCAAGGTTATGCAAAGCAAAGGACTGAATCCAAGAATACTCTATTCAGCAAGGCTTTCATTCAAAATTGAAAGGGGAAATAAGAAGCTTCACAGAAAAAAAAAAGGCTAAGGGAGTTTATCACCACCAATCCAGCCATGCAAGAAATGCTAAAGGGACTGGTGTAAAAAGAATAAATAAAAAGTTCAGAAAGATAACAGCCCCACAAAAAAGAAATGGCTACAAATAAGTACCTTTCAATAATAACTTTAAACATAAACAGACTAAATGCTCCAACCAAAAAACATCGAGTGGCTGAATGGATAAAAAAACAAACAAAAACATGACCCATACATCTGCTGTTTACAAGAGACCCGCCTCATTAGAAGGGACTCACACAGACTGAAAGTGAAGGGATGGAAAAATTATCTTTCAAGCAAATGGAAAGGAAAAGAAAGCTGGGGTAGCAATATATATCGGGCAAAATAGACCTCAAAGTGAAGGCCATAACAAGAGATAAGGAAGGCCACTTCATAATACTAAATGGATCAACACAACAAGAAGATATAACCCTGGTAAACATATATGCACCCAATGCAGGAGCACCCAAATTTATAAAAAAAATCCTGGAAGATATCAAAGGAGAGATCGACAACAACACAATCATAGTAGGGGAGTTTAATACACCACTGACATCACTGGATAAATCTTCTAGACAAACAAAAAGCAAAGAAACAGCAATCCTAAATGACTCACTATGTCAGATGGACTTAATTGACATCTTCAGAACACTTCACCCCAATGCTACGGAATATATATTCTACTCAAAGACTCATGGGACAGATTCAAAAATAGATCACATATAGGCTCACAAACAAAGTCACCCCAAATTTAAGAAGATTGAAATCATACCAAGCATCTTGTCAGACCACGGTGGTATAATATTTGAATTAAACTACAATAAAAACAACCCAAAATACTCAAACACTTGGAAGCTGAATAGCATGTTATCAAATATTGAATGGGTTACCAATGAGATCAAAGAAGAAATGAAAAACATCCTGGAAAATAATGACAATGACAACACAACAATCCAAAACTTATGGGACACAATGAAAACAGTCCTGAGAGGGAAGTTTATAACTCTACAGGCCTATCTCAAAAAACAAGAAAAAATGGTAGTAAATCATGTAACTCTACAACTCAAAGAACTAGAAAGAGAGCAACAAGAAAACCCCAGAGTGAGCAGAAGGAAGGAGATAATAAAGATTAGAGCAGAAATAAATGACATAGAGACCAAAAAAAAAAAAAAAATACAGAAAATCAATGAAACCAAGAGCTGGTTCTGTGAAAGGATAAACAAGATTGACAAACCTCTAGCCAGACTCACCAAGAAGCAAAGAGAGAAGACCCAAATAAACAAAATCAGAAACGATAGAGGCGAAATAACAACAGACCCCACAGAAATACAAATGATTGTTAAAAAATAATATGGACAGCTCTATTTCAACAAAATAGACAACCTGGAGGAAATGGACAAATTCCTAGAAAAATACAACATTCCAAAACTCAATCAGAAAGAATCTAAAAATCTCAAAAGGCCAATAACTATGGAAGAAATTGAAGCAGTCATCAAAAAGCTTCCAGCAAACAAAAGCCCAGGACCAGACGGCTTCACAAGGGAGTTTTACCAAACATTCAAGGAAGAACTAAAACCTATCCTCCTCAGACAACTACAAAAAATACAAGAGGATGGAACACTTCCAAGCTCATTCTATGAAGCCAGCATCACCCTAATACTACAACCAGGTAAAGACAACACAATGAAAGAGAATTACAGGCCAATATCCATCATTGCCAAAATCCTCAACAAAATCTTAGCAAATCAGATCCAGCAGTACATCAGAATGATCGTACACCCTGACCAAGTAGGATTTATCCCAGGGATGCAAGGATGGTACAATATCCACAAATCAATAAATGTGATAAATCACATAAACAAATTGATAGAAAAGAACCACATGGTCATATCAATTGATGCAGAAAAAGCATTTGACAAAATCCAACACCCATTTTGATAAAAACTCTCAGCAAGGCGGGAGTAGAAGGATCATATCTCAGTATAATAAAAGCCATATATTACAGGCCCACAGCCAACATCATACTCAATGGACAAAAACTAACACCATTTCCCCTAAGTACAGGAACAAGACAGGGATGCACACTCTCACCACTCCTATTCGACATTGAAATTAGGCAAGAAGAAGAAATAAAAGACATCCAAATTGGAAAAGAGGAAGTAAAACTATCCTTATTTGCAGACGAGATGATATTATACATACAAAACCCTAGAGACTCCATCAAAAAGCTTCTAGACTTAATACATGAACTTGGCAATGTAGCAGGATACAAAATTAACCCCAAGAAATCTGAGGCATTTCTATACACCAATAGTGAACTTTCAGAAAGAGAGATTATAAAAACAATCCCGTTTACCATCGCACCAAAAAAATTAAGCTACCTAGGAATAAACTTAACTACAGAGGTAAAAGACCTCTACTCAGAAAACTACAGGACGTTGAAAAAAGATATAGAGGAAGAAATAAACGGATGGAAGAACATACCGTGTTCATGGATTTTTACAATCACCATCATTAAAATGCCCATACTACCCAAAACAATCTATAAATTCAACGCACTTCCCATTAAAATACCAACGGCTACTTCACAGATCTAGAATGAACTCTCCAAAAATTCATCTGGAATAAAAAAAGACCCCGAATAGCTGCAGCAATCCTGAGAAAGAACAAAGTAGGTGGGATCTCAATACCAGCAGTCAAGCTGTATTATAAAGGCACTGTTCTCAAAACTGTCTGGTACTGTCACAAGAACAGGCATATAGATCAATGGAATAGAATAGAGAGCCCAGAAATCGGCCGGAACCAATATGCTCAATTAATATTTGACAAAGGAGGCAAGAACATACAATGGAGTCAAGATAGTCTCTTCAATAAATGGTGTTGGGTAAATTGGACTGATATATGCAAGAAAATGAAACTAGACCATGAACTTGCACCATACACCAGAATAAACTCAAAATGGATAAAGTACTTAAATGTCCGACGGGAAACCATAAAAATTGTAGAAGAATCCAAAGGCAACAAAATCTCAGACATATGCTAAAGCAATTTCTTCACCAATACAGCACCTAGTGCACTTGAAACTAAAGAGAAAATGAACAAATGGGACTACATCAAAATAAAAAGCTTGTGCAGAGCAAAAGAAACCATCAACAAAACAATAAGAAAACCCACTGCGAGGGAAAACATATTTGCCAACATCATATCTGATAAGGGCCTAATCTCCAAAATTTATAGGGAACTCATACAACTTAACAAAAGGAAGATAAACAATCCAATCAAAAAATGGGCAAAGCATCTAAATAGACCCCTTGCCAAAGAAGACATTCAGAAAAACAAGAGACATTTGAAAACATGCTGAAAGTCACTACTCATATGAGAAATGCAAATCACAATAACAATGAGGTATCATCTCACCCCTGTCAGAATGGCTATCATCAACAAATCCACAAACGACAAGTGCTGGAGAGGATGTGGAGAAAAAGGAACACTTGTGCACTGCTGGTGGGAATGCAGACTGGTGCAGCCACTATGGAGTACAGTATGGAGTTTCCTCTAAAAACTAAAAATGGAACTCCCATTTGACCCTGTGATCCCTCTTCTAGGAATATATCCCAAGAAACCAGAAACACCAATCAGAAAGGATATATGCACCCATATGTTCATAACAGCACAATTCACCATAGCTAAGATCTGGAAACAGCCTAAGTGCCCATCAGTAGATGAATGGATTAGAAAACTGTGGTATATCTACACGACGTAATACTATGCTGCTTTTAAAAAGAAGGAACACTTACCATTTGCAACAGCATGGATGGAACTGGATAGCATTATGCTAAGTGAAATAAGCCAGTCAATGAAGGAAAAATACAACATGATTTCACTCATTCATGGATAAACACCATTATAAACTTGTGAACAATAATAGAGAGAGAGGCAGAGATGCCTCAAACAGATTGTCAAACTGCAGCGGGAAGGCCGAGGAGGTTTTGGGGGTAGGAGGGAGGGGGGTAAGAGATCAACTGATGGACTTGTATTCATGCATATAAGCATAAACAATGGACATAAGACACTGGGGGATATAGGAGGCAGCGGGATTGTCAAGGGCGGGGGGGGGGGGAAGGACACATATGTAATACCCTTTATAATACTTTAAGCAATGAATTTAAAAAAAAGGAAAAAAAAAAGAACCATCAATGGTGAGAGAGAATCCTTGATTTGCTGCTTCCTACAAGACACCTACTGGGCTACTAGCCCACAACAGGGACATGTCCCAGACTGGGAATTGAACCGACCTCCTGGTTCACAGGTTGAAACTCATCCACTGAGACAAGCATTCCAGCCTTTGGCTCTTCTTTATTCAGAGTCTTCCCTTTGACATTTGTGTGCTTCAGCTGCCCTCTATCCAGCCTGCTTTACTGCTGTGCAGATTGGTGGACTCTGGGGTACATTCTAGTAGTAAGGAACCTACTATGTGTGCCTTACTCTCCCCGCTTGCTTTCTGATGCCCTAGAGACCCTGCCCATAGGGCCTTCATGTACAAGATGCCTGTGCACCAGTAGTCGTCTCCTATCCAGGCCCCTTCTGTGCCCATCTTCACAGATGCGGTCACTGTCTAAGCTTTCTAAGCCTCATTGCCTTGATACTATGCTTTTCTGAATATTTTGATTGAAAGGTCCAGATTCCAATATTTTGCTAGATTTCTCAGTTGTGGTCTCCAGAACAAATAAAGCGTCAAGTGCAGGGCACTCTGTTTTAGAGGCAACATGCAGCAATGAGTTTCCTTTTGTTTTGTCTTAATATGGTTGGTTTTTAAAATTGATTCTTTAGAGAGAGGTAAATGGAGTGAGACACAGAAGTATGCATTCATGTGAGAGAGAAACAATGTTGTATGCCTGGGGACTGAACCTGCAACCTGGACATGTGCCCTGGCCAGAAATCAAATGGGTAAACTTTCTAGTGCACAGGACAATGCCCAGAAACACTGGCCAGGGTGCACTGAATTTTATTTTCTTCCTTACATTGCATGTGGTGGTTAATAAATACTATCAATGCTAATAACAGTGGGCAATTCCAGAGGAGGACATGCTGACAAGAGCTTTACATCATTTGGCCCAACAGGTGAACCTCCACACAAGGTAATGGGCAAGAGCTCTATATGTGGAGGAATTAACACCCAGACCACAGGATGTTTTGCCTATGCCCTTCCTCCCTCAGAACCTGCCAATTTTATGCTTTTCCTCAAATTCCAGAGAATCTGATTCCCATTATGGACACTATTTTCTGTGAAGGTGTGGATGGGAAGACAAGGTGCATGTCAGACAGAGGGAAAGGGAGAGGGAGATGGAATAGAAGAGAGAGAGGAAGAGAAAGAGAGAGTTTTCTGTAAGAGATACACATTTTCTGATCCTTGTTCTCTTATCCTCTTTTTTTGGGGGGGGGTGGTGGTGGGGAGTCCACCGACTGTTACAGAGACTTCAGCATTTTCTCTTCCCACTAGAAGCAGGATGCCTGGCCAGTGTGGCTCAGTAGGCCTATGAACCAAGTGGACATAGTTCAATTCTCAGTTTGAGCAGGGGCCAGAGTTTATGTTTGGATCCCCATGTGGATGTGTAGGAGAAAGCCAACCAATGATGTTGTCTCATTATTGATGTTTTATCCATCTCTCCCTCTCCCTTCCTCTCTGATATCAATAAGAAATGTACTAAGAAATGAGAAAATGAGCTCGTAGGCTGATGGGCCCAAGCTAGAAGAGTGGAAGGTAGAAGAAAAAGAAAGGAATGGCAATAAAAAGAGAACGAAGGACCAGGTGCTGTATGTGACAAGCTATGAACTGCTGACACCCAGCAGAGAGCAGCAGCACATGAGTGGCTGGCATTGAATGAGAGGCAGAAGGAGAAAAAAGCAAGACTGCCTTCCTCACAATTAGGGAGACATACAGGCAAATGGAGCCCTGCCCCTGGGCCTGAATGTGTGGGCTTCTCACTAGGTGCTCCTCTGGCAGCAGGCCACTCAGTGAGCAAACTGAGACAGCCTTTGGCCAAAATGCAGTGGCAGGTGGGCAGGGTGCCTGTTCCTTGCTGGGCAGCTAACCGTCCATTGATTGTGGGGTCCAACAGCACACTAGGACATCTCCCTTTCACTTGGTTGTATTGCCCCTCAGGGTGGCCCTCCATACCCCCATCTCCCCAGTGTGACCTTCACCTGTGTCCACTTAAATGCTCTCTGGGAACTGGCTTGGGGTTGTCCACTCTTCAGACCCGGGGCCTGTCACTGGCCCAGAGTTGCTTTACCACCTCCTGGATTGATGGGAAGGAGGATCATGAGGGGAAAGTCTTCGAACATTAGACTATCCTCTACAAAAGGATGCCCTATTCTTAGGACAGGACACAGAACAAAGCAGAGGTTTATGCCAGCTTAGTATTTTGCTGAAAAGAATGTAAATGTGTTTACAGGCCACAGGAACTTGAATTCAAGAAGGGGCTGGATCCAGGGGAATGACAGGCCTGGACTTGTGAGGCCAGTGGTATGGGTCCCTGGCAGGCTGATGTCCCTTTCAGTATTGGGGGCCTGACTTGTGCACAGGGAAGCCCTACCATGAAGCGGCCACAGGGCAGTGATGGAGGCTCACAGTGGGGAGGAGTTTTAGTCCAGAAAATGGACTAGTTACCTGTGACTGCCCCAGAGAAGTTGTACCTCAGTGGTGCTTACTGGAAGCCACTTGTTCCAGTCCCTGTGGATGTACCTTGTGTGCGCTGACCTACTGAACAGTCACAGAGGTAAGTGAGTTGGTACCAGTGCACCAGAAAGAACCACTAAACCAGAAAGGATAAATGGTGATGTGTTCTCCTGGAACCAACCTCAACCAGCCTAGTGTTTGAGCATCACGATGCTCATGCCTTCTTACTTGGCCAGTAACTGCAGGTGGGAGAGTCAGGCTAACATGTCATAGAGGATATCAGACAGTTAACATCCAGTTCTCTTTATTACTGACATTTATTCACAACCATTCAAGCAAAGGTAATCCCCGGATCTACCACCCAAGCCTCAGTCTCTCCCCCTGAGAGATTCAGGTGCATATTTCTAACTCCTTAGGACAAATCTCCCCAAAGAAACCATTGAGTCCCCTGTTAGCATTTCCCCCCACCCTGAGTAGTTGTCTGAAACTGGCTGCTGTGTTCCTGTACGGTACACTTATGTCTGGGCTTCAGTGCCCAAGTGCCCAGAGTAAAGCCTATGAGATGTGCACCCAGCTGGACACTCAAGCAACAGGATCACAGAATGGGAGCTGGGTCATGGAAGGTTCTACAGCCACAGTGAGGACAGGGCTAAGACCACAGAGCCAGACCATGCTGGGCCACCCCAACTCCTGCAGCATATGCTTCAGCACGGCATGCATCTGGGCAAGTCGGCCCAGGTTGATGGTGCCACTCGTTTCCTCATAACTCTCCAGGGGGGGCGCATAAATCATGCAATTCAGCTTCCTCAGCCCGACAATGTGGCGAAGCAGATCCTCCAGGACGGTCATGGAGATGGGGTTTTCACAGAAACTTAGGGTTGTGAGCTGGGAGTAGTGGCTCAGGGCTGGCAGGATATCCAGCAATAGGGGTCCATGATCCCACACTCATCCAAGTCCAGGTCCTGAAAAGTGGGGGAGGCTCTCTCTAACAGAAATTAGAGTGACCCAGAACTGATATTGGTTAGGTTGAGCCCACTGAAACTCAGGCCTTTCAGTGGCTGAAGTTCAGGTGCTGGGAGAGATGTCTCAAGTCTCTTTCGAAAAGCAGACAGTTAGTGATGGACAGGGTCTCCAAGGGGGTCTTCAGGCATCTGGGGAGACATAGAGCAGTTACATGTGGGGGATGGACCTGGTGGGCAGAGGCAGGTGAGGATGATGCAAGCCTTCAGGGTAAAGAGGCCCATGTCACCAAAGCCTACAGTGTTCCGGATGATGATCAAACACAGGATGTTGCACAGTGAAAAGTGACATTCAAGTCAGAGCAAATTTGAGTGGAATCTTTCTCCATCTTTATCTGCTCTGTAGTGGATTCAACTGGATGAAACCTCACACACTCCATTTACTCATCCATCAAGTGGAGCACATCATACACCCCTGGCCCAAACACACAGGTGTTGTGATCATAAAGGTGGGAGGTAAAGATGGGAGGAGCTCAGAAAGGAGCCTGACCCAGGGTCTGAAGCAGGAGGCAACCAGTGCATTTTAGTATTGGAGACATGTCCTGAAATGCCTGCAACTCGGGCTTCCTTCCAGCCACAGCCTCGACCCCTGTCACCATCATCTCTTAGCCCAATGAGGCCTCTGGCAGATGTGCAGAAAGGGCCAACCTGGGCACAGTCAGGCAACATCCAGCGAGGGCTGCCACCCTCCAAGAACTTAGATCACTGCATTGTCTCCAAACCACCTATCCCATTTTGTAATGACTCCCTCCGGAATCCTGCATTTACCATGCATTCCATTTGCGAGAGCCTATGGCAACCCTTGGCAGACAGGTGACTGAGGCAGGTTTGGAGTGAAAGCCTGCCATGGCCAAATCTCGAAGTGCAGAACTTAACCCCTGAAACCTTACCTCTGATTGGCTTTCCCCTTGTCATTGCAATCCTCACTTGATTCTATTGCATCATCTTCCCTTCGACACCACTTACAAGGATGCCCAAAGCTACCATCCCCTGGCCCGAAGCCTCCATTACGCCAATTCCTAGCAAGGAGTCCCTTTAGTAGCCTCTGTCCTAGTGCATACGTCCTACCTTTGTCTGGGGAGTTATGTTACAACATGCAAGGTGACAGAGCAGTGAACAAGACACTGACTGTGTGGCCCCTCTAGTGGCTCAGGCACTCTAGCACTGCTGAGGGATGGCACACAGGACAGCCCGTCTCTGTGCACTGAAATGGAAAGGGCTCGCTCTGGTCGGCAGGGAAAGTTCGCCACCCCTCCCTGAGGATCTCGTCCAGGCGGCCTCTGAGGATGGAGACATCATCCAAATTGAGCTCCTGGAGGTGGGGCAGGATGAGGACTGAGAGGTGACCAGGCTAACACACTGCTCCTCCTGCTCCAAGGTGGTGTGAGAAGACGTGAAGACGTGGGAGAGACGGAACCGGCGCAGATTGCCTGTCTGGCCCAGGTAAGGAGCAAACTTCCTCAGAGTGGACAGCTTCCAGGTACAGTTTACCTCCAAATCCTGGACAGAGTCCAGCTGCACCATATCCAGGATGTTAGTGTTTTGCTTCGACATCAAAAAAACCTGGAGCTTCTTACAGCAAAGGTGCAGCAAACCTCTCCCCTCACTGACTTTCTTAATCAGGTAGATGAGGGACTCATCAAGGACACCTTTCTTGAGGCAAAGGTCTGCTAACACCTCCACGGGGGACAAGGGTGGGTTTGGCCTGGCCGTTAAGCTGTGCACTTTCCCCCTATTCCTCATGGGCTGCGGGGCCTCAGGCTCCAGGAGTGAGCACACATGGGCTCTGTTGCTGGCCCACACAATCCAGAACTCCTGATGAACTTTCTTCTGTAAATTAAGCACCTGCAGTTTCCATCTCCTGTGGAGAAAATAGGAGGTATCCTGGGGTGCATTATGATAACAAGGAATAAGACCATGAGTCTAGGAATCTGGGCAGCTGGGCCAGACACCTGACAGGACTTTTGACTCAATGTCCCAGAATCAAATGCTCCTGGTGCTACTGGGATCCTTCATGGTCCCCATTTCTGGTACCTTTAGGTGGCACCAGGAAGGTGTGGGCTCATATCCCTTCGGTCACCCTCGGCATTTTCACCAGCCCTATATATCCAAACCCTGTTCCCAGAATGACCCCAGTGGTGGCTCCAAGGCCTGCCTCAGCTCTCCCTTTGGCCCTTCACACTCCCAGATCCCAGCTGTAACTGCTCAGATCCCCAGGGTGCTACCAGGCTATTGAATCCCCCGTACCTGGGTCGAGTGTCCTGGGCAAGCAGGGCATCGAGTCCCTCGAGCACAGCCTGCAAGATATTGTGGTAAGGCTGCCAATGGTTCATCAGGGCCCCAGGGGGAACGCAGGAGAAGGGCCAAGCCTGCACCATTGCCTTGAGGACTCAGCTGTGCTTCCCACCAAAGACTGCCATGAACAGAGGTGGGAAGAGCTCCATAGGAAGCCACTCCAGAGCTGCAATGGCCAAGGCTTCATCCCTCAGCAGGCTCTGACATGCCAGTTCCAGGAGTCTGCGTCGAGCTGGGAGACTCATCCCCATGAAGCTGCTATGAAAGAGACCCTGGGAGACAGCCGGGAGGAAGGCATCTTGTCAGGCTGAGCATGAGCAACCCCGGAACTTCTCCCTTCAGAGGGACCAGCTGAGGGGCAAAGGCACTGCTCCAGCAATAACTGGAGCGCGACTAATTTACCCCAACCCCGTTTTCTACTTAGGGTCGCAAAGCCACTCAGCCCTGCCTCTAATCTGCCACTGGCAGGACAAGAACCAGGCACCAAGGAGGGGTGAGATGACCACTGGACACCTCCCGCATCTACCCACTGGCTAGCTGGAATTCTGCTGTGCAGTGAGTACTGGGAAACCAGAGAGATGATCCCACCCTTTCCAGGGAAAACGTTTCTGAGGATCACTGAAGGACTGAAAACACCTGGAGTAGGGAGCAGCCCGTGGCCCAGAACTGCCTCTTGCTAAGTTCCAGGAAATAAAATAGATGTGGAAGATTAAGGGACACCCACACAATGGGTACCATTGAGGCCTTAGCCACATTTTAAATGAGGAATATAAAAGCAACACAAACGTTTTTTGAAGCATGGGGGAGCTGGAGGTGAGAAAAATAACCATTAATTCCAACATGTACATTTTACTGTGTGTTCCTTCTATGAATATTAGAATGACCACTTTATCCATGACAACAGATGGCTCACATGTCACAACTAAGGCTCCTCACAATAAGAGGCTGCAAGCCCTGGTCAGTGTTGCTCAGTGCGTTGAGCATCCTCCCGTGCCCCCCAAAGGTCACTTGAGGGCTCCATTCCTAACCCCCGTAGGGGGTGGGCAGGAGCCAGCTGATGGATGTTTCTCACATCAATGTTTCTGTCTCTCTCTCCACCCACTCCCTTCCTCTCTTTCTAAACATCAATTGGCTGTTATGAAAGACTTTCATTAAGACCTGTTTTCACACACACAGCCCGGGCGCTAAAAACTACAAAAAGGATTTTGCCCCTTTGGCCTACAATAGGCTCCTTAGCAATACTCGACTTTCAGACACAGCGAAAACTTACCCTTTGAACCTCTATGAATGGCAAACGCCAAAACAGAAATCAAAACGTTTTGGATTAAGGCACACCTGCATCCAGAGGCAAAGGCAAAGTCCGCTCATTTGTAAGGAAGAAAGGACAAATCTCTGGGTTCTTGCCCTGCAGATCCTTGGGGGCCACCTTAGGCTCCTGACACACCAGAGCAGCGTGGTGCAGGGAGCCCTGTGCTCAGAGCTGGACATTGACTCTCACGCTCTAGATTCTGTTCCCTCCTCAGCCTCCTCAGAAGCCATTATGCCCCATCTGACCACACCTTCCTTTTGAGGTCCTAGCTGAAATGGCTACTTCCACCTGAGAGCAAAACCTTAGCCCTGGATCTCCAGGCATTTAATCCTGATGGGGTTTTGCACTCTCCACACCTCCAACTGAACCCTAGGTCTATTCATGAAAGGAAAAGAAAAGGAAACCAGCCTGGAAGTAGAGTTGATGGGGGTGTTGATGCCACATAAAAATTCCCTAATGTTCCCGTTAACACACCTTTAGGGAGGCAGTGTATCATCTCAAGAGAGAAAGAATTTCAATGAAACAGCATTGAGTAACAAACAGCCCCTAAGACTTGATGTTACCTACAATTGCAAATCCCGTGCCCATTCAAAGAGGAAGAGAGGGACAGTTGGTCTTCCAGGTTTTGAGGAGCAACCCTTCCCCAGAGGAGGTCAGGCCAAAATCACATGTAGGGATTGATCAGGAGAAGGGAGAGGCTGCATATTTGGAATGGGACCAAGTGAATTACCCAGGACAAAGTGAACATTGGGGAAACTCAAAGACACTGACTGCATCAACTTGAGAACTTAAAAGGCTAGCGGTGTAGAAGGAAACTGGGTGGATCCCTTAAACCCAAGCTGACGGGGAGTATAGGCAGGAGATTCTGTCACCCTCCCTCTGTGGCGGTAAAGGGCATTTCTTCCCAGAAGAACCAGATCAGCTCAGCAAACTGGCTTTAGAATAGTAAATTTGAAAATGTGGGTTGTGGAGAGGCCAGAGGAGGGGTGTGGCAGCTGCACCTGGGATGTGACTTATCCAATTCTGAAAGCCACTGAGGGCTGAGAGTCGTGGGCTCTTTGGAATCTTGGAGGCACAGTGAAAAATAAATGTGGGCCAAAAGACCTGTGTATCCTTACCAAGGAGCTGCTACAGAGGGCATTCTCTTTAGCTCAGGCATCCTCTTCCACATCCCAACCTTTCACAGGCAGCAGGTGATTCCCAGCCAAGTTCCAGGGGCCACGGCCCTAAACATGACTGCCAAAGTCTGTATAAATGACTAATATTTGCTCAACCCCAGGGAACAATCCATGCAAATTTGGCTTCAAAAAGCTCCTTCTGGGCCCAGGCCTAAAACTCTCACTCAGATTGTGAGGGAAGATGTCCTCTCTCAGGATTAAGCAGAGTGCACAGATATACCTTCCCCTTCAGAAGATTTGAAGCTGTGCTTGGCATGTAAGGATATGCCATAGTTTGGGATATCCCCATGCTGTACTGAGTCACACACTAGATCTTTTGAAATAAAGGGAGACACAGACAGAGATAGAGCCAGAGAGTGGGGTTGGGGAGCAAAGAGAGAGAGAGAGACAGAGAGGAGCAACTTTTCTACTCTAGTCTACCCCCTGCATTGTGATGCCCAAATAACTCTCATATTCCAGGCAGAGGGACCACGTGACAGATTACCACACTGGTGTTGACCTGAAAATTCCAGGCTGGCTGGTGAGGTTTCTAGAAGAGGTTCAAACAGTAATTAGGTCAGCAGTTGAGTCTAGACTTGGTATTATGGGCTTAATGCCTGAGTTGTGACACCTGGGGGCTGAGATTTTCTCATTAACACAGATATTACATGCACCAGGCAGAAACTGGAAAATATTAGGAGCCCAAGCTCAGGCAGCCTCTCTGAGATCCCAGTGTCCAGGAGATACAAGGAGGCAGGAGGGACCACATAGAATGACCGAGAAACAAAGTGTGAGCGAACATGCCTTCTTCATGAGCAAGAAATACTCCTCTATCCACCCCCCCCCCCCATACGGAGCCTGCTTTCCCAGGGCATGTGCTATGGCACTGGGGGCAGGAGAACTTCCTGCCCAGTATTGCACAGGCCCCGCCGACTCCCAGCACCCACACATGAATTTGGGGGATGTTTTCACCACATCCTGGTCACCTGCCACCTGCTCTCATCATGGCCCTCACTTATGTACAGGACACAGTAGCCTCTCAGCCCATGAGTAGGGCCGTCCTGTGCCACCTCCTTCTCCAGTCACAAAATTCCTAGTGCGATCCCAGGTTATCTGCCCTTGTGAGCTTTTCTTGAAGGAAGGGGGTCCTTAGAATGTGCTCCAAGTCTGGGACCCTCTTTATGTATCCCTGTAATGTCAGCCAGCCCATCAGGAATCTCATGCTGGGGACACCCACTGATAACAGAAATCAGGAGTTCTCCCCAATTCTTCTGAGCTGTTTTGGAGAACGTGACAAGCTACAGTGTACAGAAGGAAAATCAACATCCCAGCTGCCTTTCTGGATCCAAAGAGGCACCAAAGAGGCAGGAGGATGCCCTTCCTGGGTTCCACAGCAAGCCCTGCCTCTGTGGGCCTTCAGAGGCCCTGGGGACCAGTCCCCATGCATGGGTTTCCCATCGTCCGCTCTCTTAACCCAGCCTTCGAGCAGACAGCCTTCCACCTGGCTTCTTTCCCTCTGCAGTCAGACCTCTTCCTACCATATTTTGTCCTCTGTGCCTTTTTCAAAGTCACAAGTTTCTGCTGGCACTACCTGCCCTGCCTGTGCCCTACAAGACCTGGTTTCACTTCAGACCCAATGACATCTAGACCTAAACAAGGGATTGCCCCTCTTTTTTGCTCCCCAAGGAGAACATGCCTCACATCCAGGACATGCCTGGGTCTAGCCATTGAATGCCAAGGACGCTGTAGGAGGGCTGGCAGGACGCAATGGCAGAGTGGACATGTTCTCAGGGATGTCGTCACGTCGGATGATCCACGCCTGCCAAAGACAGACTCCTCTCCTCTCTCTCTTCAATACATGATTTACTCAAGAACAGTCACTGAGTGCCTAAGGTGCATTCACTGCTATTCCGGGTGACCTGCAGGGACACTTCATGAGAATGTCATGGTCTTCCTCAGAGTATCTCTGAGGCATGAACCCTCACTTGTCTGAGTAGAGAAATGAAAAAACAAAACAACTGGGCAGGAAAATGTGTAAATCACATGCTGGTCTTGCTTTGCACTGTAGAGCACGCCTCACAGAATGGTACCTCCAGGTATACCCTGCCCAGCAATCCTAATAACCATAGGAAAAGTTGTTATTTTTCAATAGCCATTACAAATTTTTATCACAACATTAAAAACTCTGTTATAGCAAAACCGGTTTGGCTCACTGAATAGAGTGTCGGCCTGCGGACTCAAGGGTCCCAGGTTTGATTCCGGTCAAGTGCATGTACCTTGGTTGCGGGCACATCCCCACTGGGGGGTGTGCAGGAGGCAGCTGATCGATCTCTCTCATCGATGTTTCTAACTTTCTATCCCTCTCCCTTCTTCTCTGTAAAAAAATCAATAAAATATATTTAAAAAAAGAAAAAACAAAACAAAAAAAAAACTCTGTTATAAACATACCATACATGTAAATAAATAAAGTAGTAAAATCACTAGTTAGCACCCTGTGATTTTAAATGTTTGAGAATTAAAAACTGACATGCACCTTTGCAAACTATTTCAAGAGTAGTTTAAACATGGCTTGCGGGTCTTCTGCTTATACAACTTTCCACACAGAGTGAGAGTCTTTTCCATGCCCTGGTCAACTGTCACATTGCTTTCTAGGTTTGGATAAGCTTCCAAGGTCCCATCCTTCCTGCTGCCTATGTGGGCACCCGTCTCTGGAAGAGTTCCTTTAGTGTGAAGCTCTTTGGCCTCATGGCTTGCCCTGGGACCTCTCCATCCTTTTTTTGGTCACAACCATGTTGCTCATTTACACTTGTCTGATAGCTGGCCACAGTGAACCTGAAGCTGGGTTCTGAGTCACGATGATGAGTAGAAGTAATTCCTTATGTTTGGCAGAATTTAAGAAATTACGGAAGCATTTCACTTTCCAAGTCTCATTACTTCTCTCTCCAGACAAGAGACCTTGGCAGGGGCCATCTATTGACTTCCTTCTCCACGTGCAGTAACTGAGGCCTGAATCAGTCGCCTGCACTCGTATCTCTAAGTGGGTCATGGGACAGTGACACAAGATCAAGGCACTGGTTCCTGATGTAAGACTCCCATGGCCATCACCTGGGACAGCCTGATGGGAGTGTGCCCAGAGAAGTCACCGGAAAATGGGAACATGCCACTCTATGTGTGGCAGCGGTGGACACGATCAGGGTCATGGGCAGAGAGCAGGAGTGCCCATTTAGTTGACAATCACCCGCTACAATCCAGGTGCTTGGCAGGTCCGTGCTCAGCCATGGTGTAGGGACCCAGTCAGGTCTTCAGGAGGATGGGGGAGGTGATGGTGTGATAGTCCCAGGGAGAACTAGGAATGATCTGTAAATATGTAAATTTACAGATGAGGTGTCACCCACCAGATCTGGGTAGCAGTTATGCATGTAGGCTCCTCCCACATCTGAGGTAGAGGGAAAGAAAGGGGTGGGGAACCCAGCTCAGCGCTGGGGCCACAGGAGGCATAGCTCCAGGGTGTCTCCCTCTTGGCCTGAGCTCCGCTATGCCTCGCCGCCTCATCCTCTGCACAGGTGGATCATACTAAGGAGGGCACCTTCCGGCAGCCCAGGGCTGACAATTCTCCGAGCCCAAACTACTCTGGAGTCATGGCCTTGATCTCTCCTCTCAGGGTCCTGCGACCAGTATGTCCTTAAATAGCCACTCTCAATGTTGCTGAGACACTAGTTACACGAGGGGTTACCACCAGGTGACCTTAGTACCAGCAGCATCTGTGTGAGGCCTGATACTCCCAATGCATGAGGGCGAGGTCTCTCCATCCCCATTCTCTATCTCCCAGGCCTCCCTGACCACCTTGGGCTGTAGCCAGGGGACAGGTTGTGCACTAGTTACTTTGTTTCAAGAACCATCCCTTACCCTGAGTGGTGCAAGCTCAGGGGAAGAGACCAAAACTTACCTGGCACCAAACACCAGTTAAGTCAGTCTGTGGGCTCTCATACCAGTGGCACAGCACAATCATTCTGATCCAGTGTGTGGGCCCCACAAACACACACCCCTTGCAGACAGCTCCTGGGCCCTTCTGTGTGCTATCACTGGGCATGTGCCTTTCCAACCAAGGGTGCATGGCTCCCTCGGTAGAATCCACTGCACTGCCCCACCCCCCCATCAGGGTTTCCTAACTCTGGACAGTCTGCTGCTGAATCCTAAACTCCTTCATGATTCAGAGAGGGAAATCACTTTGGCCAGAATCCCCCTGCCTCAACCACAAACTACGAGATACCCGCCTCTGCACACTCATGGGCACTGGGCCCTCATAGTGAGTTTCAGAGTAATGCTAATCAGGCAACTGTCAAACCACACCAGGTAAAGTCACAATTTGTGAGCCGCAGACCCCACGACTCCTTAATCCCAGGCAATGGTCTTTGGGAACAAACAGTGAGTACATATCAGTGAGACTTCAGACAACCTTTTCCACAAGAGCCGGAACAATAATAACATCCAAAACACCTTGCAAAACAATTCTGGGTGTCAGTCACATTGCTAACCCGTGATAACACTTCATCCACAAATAAGACACTAACTTATTTAGACCCAACTACCTCAAGAAAACCCAAATAGCTCATGTAGGGAGCTCTACTAGATTACCAATCCCAGAAGACCTGAGAGATCACACCAGTAGAAACACCCCAAAAGAACATGCGTAGAAAAGCAGTTGAACCTAGCACACAGATACAATACAAATGTTACAACAAAACAGGGAGACGAAAAAGCAATCCCCAAAGGAATGAATAAAGTGAAATCAACAAAAAAGAAGTTAAATGGAATGGTGGCAACTAACATGTCAGACAAAGAAAGTTTAAAATGCAAGAGGAGAGCCTATGGGAGCTTTGGGACAACACCCAACAAAACAACATCTGCATCGTAGGGATACCAGAAGGAGACAAAGTGAAGCAAAAATAGAAAACATGTTGGAAGAGATAATGACAGAAAACTTCCCTGATATTGGCCAGAAAATAACTATGCAAGTGTAAGAACCACACAGCGTCCCAAACAAGATGAACCCAAAAAGACCAACACCAAGTCACATCATAACTAAACAACAATGGCAAAGTAAGAATCATAAAGGCTGTCAGAGAGAGAAAGTTACCTACAAGGGATCTCCCATTAGAATATCAACTGATTTCTCAACAGAAACACACCAGGCCAGAAGAGGACGGATTAAAATATACAAAGTGATGTGAAACAAGGGACTGAATCCATACCCAGAAAGTCTACCATTCAAAATTGAAGATGGAATCTGGACATTCACAGACAAAACAGGGCTAAGAGAGTTTATTAACACCAAGCCAGCAATGCAAGAAATGCTAAAAGGACTGCTGTAAAAAGAGGAAACAGAAAGGCAAGATGAAACAAAAATATAAGAATAAAAATGGTGACAAACAAGTACATATCAATAACAACATTAAATGTAAATGGATTAAGTGCTCCAATCAAAAGACATAAGGTAGGTGAATGGATAAGAAAACATGACCCATATATTTGCAGTCTGTAAGAGACCCACCTCAGAGCAAAGGATTCACACAGACTGATAGTGAAGAGATGGAAAATAAAAGTGTTTCAGGTACATGGGAATGAGAAAAAAGGTGGGGTGGCAATACAGATATCTGGCAACATAGAACTGAAAGTGAAGGCCATAACAAGCGATAAGGAGGACCACTGCATAATACTAAAGGGGGCAATTCAACAACAAGATATAACTCTGGTAAACATATATGCACCCAACACAGGAGGACCCAAATACATAAAATACACACTTCTGTAAGGTATTAAGGGACAGATAGCAACATAGTCATAGTTGGGGACTTTAATACCCCATTGACACCACTGGATAAACCCTCTAAACAAAAACCTCCAAAGAAATAGCAATCCTAAATGACTCTCCAGTTCAGATGGACTGAGGATTTGACATCTTCAGAACATTTCATCACAAAGCTACTGAGTATACTTCTTCTCCAGTGCACAGGGGGAATTTTCAAAGACAGACTACAGATTAGGACATGGGCAATGTCTCCTCAAATTCAAGAGCATAGAAATCATAATAAGCATCTTCTTATGTCACAATGGCAAAAAACTAGAAATCCACTGCAATAAAAACAATGAAAAAAATCGAACACTTGGAGGCTAAATAGCATGCTATAAACAATGGTTGGATTACCAAAGAGATCAAAGAATAAATAAAAAGCATCCTGGAAACAAATGACAATGAAAACACACAATCCAAAATCTATGGGACACAATGAAAGCAGTCCTGATAGGGAAGTTCATAGCTCTACAGGCTTACCTTCAAAAACAAGAAAGAAATGGTAATGAAGTATCTAACCTTGCAACTTAATCAATTAGAAAGAGAGCAACAAGAAATGCCCAAAGTCCTCAGTAAGAAGTAGATAATAAATATCAGAGCAGAAATGAACAACAAAGACTCCAAAAAAATACAAAAGATCAATGAAACCAAGAGCTGGTTCTTTCAAAGGATACACAACAATCATGAACCACTAGCCAGGCTCACCAAGAAACAAAGAGAGATGACCTAAATAAACAAAATCATAAATGAAAGAGGTGAAGTAACAAATGACCCCACAGATATACAAAGGATTGTAAAAAATTACAACAAACAACTCTACTCCAACAAACTGGACAACCTGTGTAGCTGGACATTGTAAACAAGGATCTGAAGTCCTGCCAAGAAGAAGTGAATGTTCTATCAAGAGCACAGCGAGAATTGCAAGGGAGCCACGCTGGGTCAACATTGCAAAAAATCTTGAATTTCCAGAACATTCACCTCCCTGAGAAAGGCTACGATTAAATAGTTGTAGGTGTAGAACAGAAATGGAGGGCACAGCTGCAAGTTGTCCTCAATATGCTATTGTAATAGTATAGACCAAAACAAGATTTAATTGATTAACTGCTGATGCTCTGACCTTGTACCAAACCCCAAGGGAAACAATGGTGAGAGTGCAGTTTGCTACATGACTGAGTGAGCTGTAGCCCTCTGTCCCGTATCGATCATCCTGTGTGCTCATCTTACCTCTGTGTCTTTGGTTCATTAAACATCCCTCAACACTCCGCGCCCAAACAGGGACCTTAAGGTGAGTTCGGGGAATGCACAGGACTGAAAGGGAAGAAGTCTGCAATGGTTTATGCAAACTTTTCTGCAAGCCAGGCAGCGCAATGGGGAACTCTCCAACAGCAGAGTCAATATATGACTCTGCTGCGTTGAGTGCTTAAAAGCACTGGGGTTATTGTACCTCAAGACACTTTTAGAAAATTAGCTAGAGAAATAAAAAGGCATTGTTATTGGTTTGAACTGACAGGCAGAAATCAGTTAAATCTACAGGTTTGGAAACAGATTGTTCATGCGCTACGGCACACTCATCAGAATGGAGATCCTATAGGACAGGAAGTTTGGTCCTTGTGTACTTTGATTACTATGGCTCTTAAATCTTTGCAGTCAAAATCAGATTATAAGGCTACTCCAGTTAAAGTTACTAACTCTCCTTCTCACTCTGCTTGTGAAACTGATAAAGTCAAGCCTAATAGAACATTACCTTCTTTGCCTTATGAAAATAATACTGACCCAAAGAGGAAGATTTTGAAAGGAAGTTGAAGGGATATGAAGATATAGAAGAGACTGATAAAGAGGGACATATGAAATGTCAACAAACATGGATTTGTCAGAAAGTGAAACTAGTAGCACTGATTCTAGTGGTAGCAAACGGAAGAGATTAAAAAAGAAAAGCAAAACAAAGCATGACGAACAAGAGTTATTAAAAGATTTGAAGATTTATATGAAGGCTTTAATATGTGGTATCCCATGGCCTCATGTTAAACCCACTAATAAGCTACAGGAATTAATCAAAAATGCTTTTCCAGTTCCTCCACTATCGAAGGAGCCCGGTGTAACTCCCAGGACTTCTCCTCCAGACCCACCACATTATTCCACAGGGGCACATAGGCAGTTCCAGCTGCCGTTGCCTACTGAAATAAACAAAATATTATTTGATTTAGAACCTGGAGATGATATTGTTCCTCCCACACGTAGAAGAGATGATGATTTCCTTGCATTTCCGATACAGTGGCAGCAAATGCCACAGGATCTGCAACAATATCCCTAATATCCAAATGGTTATGTTAATGTGGCTCATTGTCCTCATGAGTTTAAATTGCTCAAAATTTTAAAAGAGGCAATTAACTCTTAAGGCATGATTACTTACTGGTTATGCCTCGGAATTTTGCTAATTCCCCTAGATTGGGAAGCTTTGGCCAAAACTGTACTGGATCCAGGAATATATTTACAATTTAAAACATGGTGGAGAGGGGAAGCAGACATTATGGCTAGAGAAAATGCAGCAAAACAGCCTCCAGGAGCAAAATTTCAGGAATTAACTGGGTCTGGACAGGATGGGCGATTGCAAGCACAGGCACCTTTTCCAGATTTGCATACTACTCAGATAAAATTATGTTGTTTAAGAGCTTGGCAGAGAGTGGATACACCTGTAAAGGCATCTCCTGCTTTTACTAAAATTACCCAACAAGCGGGGGAGACTTACACTTACTTTCTGTCAAGATTAACAACAGCTATTAAAAAGGCTGTCTCTCGGGAAGAGGCACGAAGATTATTTCTTCACTATTCCTTTACAACCTCAAGACTGTGAGAAATTTGCATTCACTGTCCCCGCTTTAAATCAGGCTCACCCCACTCAATGGTATCAATAGAACGTCTTACCACAAGAAATGTTCAACAGTCCCACTATATGTCAGGCATATGTGCATCAACCTTTAGAAATAGTCAAAAAAAGATTTCCTAATACTCTAATTTATCATTATATAGATGATATTTTAATAGCTTCTGAAATTCAGTAATAATTACAGGAGATTTAACAATACCTCCTCGAAAAATTCTAAGACTATAGATTAGAAGTAGCCCCAGAAAAGAAACAATAGCAGGAGCAATGGAAAGATCTGGGGCAAAAATTAACAGATGTCTCCATTATTCCACAGAAGGTTCAAATTAGAAGAGACAGTTTAAAGACTCTAAACGATTTTCAAAAGTTATTAGGAGACATTAATTGGTTGAGAGCCAGCTTTTATATACCTACTTATCAATTGACTAATTTATTTCAAATCCTGAAAGGGCCATCTGAATTTAATAACCCAGGTGTTTTAATCCCTGCTGCAGAGAAAGAATTAACTTGGATAGAATAGCATATTCCACAAACACAATTAAATAGAATTCTTTCCATAGACAATTTTAACCCCTCCAGGGTTACGTGTTAAAGATAGTAATGTTACTGAATCGATTTTCTTACCTCATAAAACACAGCAAAAAATACAGACTTATATTCAAACAATTTGCCAAATTACTTACAAGGGAAGATTAAGATAAAGACCATTATGTGGTTTAGATCCAGAAGAAATTATAGTACCTTTTACTGTCAAAAAAATTCAAAAATTGTTTTGAATATGCGATAATTAGCAAACTGCTTGTGCTCATTTTTTAGAGAAAATACATAATCGTTATCCTACAAAAAAAAAAGTTACAATTTCTTAAGAAAACTCAATGAATATGGCCTCATCATATTATAGCTAATGAACCAATTCAAAGCCCTATTGTTTGTACCAATGCTAACAAGCTAGGAATAGCTGGTTTTCATTTTCAACAGCTAACAAAGGTAATTCAGTCTCCATATACTTCAGTACAATATTCAGAACTATTTGCCATTGTTTTATTATTACAACATTTTCCTCAAGCTGTAAATATTGTCACTGATTCTCAATATGCAGTAATTACTCACTTACTAAAAGCTTTTGCAGTAATGGAAATACCTCAAAATATTTACACTGATAATGGTTCTGCATTTCTATCTACAAAATGTCAAACATTTTTTCAATTTCATCATATCACTCACATCACTGGCATCCCTTGTAACAATACAGGACCAGCTATTATTGAAAGACAAAAACACACCTTAAAGGAAATGATCAAAAAACAAAATGGGGGAGAATCCCCTAAATGAAGACTATTAACTGCTCTATTTACTTTAATTTTTAAAAATCAAGATGAGACTGACAGTACTGCTGCTCAGCGACATTGGGTAAAGGAGTTTTCACAAGAATTGAATCAACCTGTTTTTTTTTTTTTATCATAATGAGTCCTCTCAGTCATGGGATCCTGCATAGGTCTTACGATGGGGGCGAGGTTATGCTTATATTTCCACAGGTAAAGAAAAGTTCTGGCTTCCTGAGAGGCGTCTTAAGCGGAGACATGGGAACCAAAAGGAAGTTCTACTTAAGTGACCTGACAAAGGGTTTCTCAGATATGATGTTGACGGGGCCTCTTATCCGCAAAGCTCTATGGTCAATGCAACATTCATCTGTACCAACCTGGGGTCAGGTGAAGAAGCTTACCCAAGAGGGAGAACAACTGGTTTGGCATCATGGTAAAGAAGTGACGCGTTGCCCTAACCGGTTTGGCTCAGTGGATAGAGCGTCAGCCTGCGGACCGAAGGGTCCCAGGTTTGATTCTGGTCAAGGGCATGTACCTTGGTTGCGGCCACATCCCCAGTGGGGGGTGTGCAGGAGGCAGCTGATCGATCTTTCTCTATCATCGATGTTTCTAACTCTCTTTCTCTCTTCCTCTCTGTAAAAAATCAATAAAATATATTAAAAAAAAAAAGAAGACGTAGTGATGCCATCGTCTTTATTCCTTGCTATGCTTGCACTAATAACCACTCAGGTAAATGCTGAGAATCATACATACTGGGCTTACATTCCTAATCCCCCACTGAATAGAGGTATTTCTTGGTTGGATTCAAAGTTTCGAATTTATGTTAATGATTCAAATTGTTTACCTGGACCTTATGATGATCGAGGTCCATTAAAACCAGAAGAGGAAGGTAGAGTCATAGAAAAGCATACCACTGGAACGCAGTGAGTGCCAATATGCTTAGGTCAAGAAGACCATTGTTTAACAATATAGGCACAAGCCCTGCTGAACGTTTTGAAAACACTACTACTGAAACAAAAACAGGCATTTGATTCTTCTGAGTGCCCATGGGTTTAAAATGTTAGTTGGGATTACAACAGTACACATCCATTACTTCCACCATGTCATTTCCTACATTGACGCACTTGTCCGATTGGATCGGTTGGGAATCCTGTCCAGGAGAGACATTTCGGGTTTTATCTAATACTTCCTATGGAAGCGTCATTGATTGGAGTCCTTCAGATTCTGCCCGTTCCAAAGCCAATGGACTTGATCTACGATGGCGTAGAGGAGAGATCAAGTCCATATCTGCCGGGAGCCAGTCCATCCTTGCTGTTTCAAGGGACCTGGCATATATGGCATACTGTTCTTAATATGTTTGCTCACCTTCTTGGCACTATGTGTTTTAACCAAGGTCACCTCTCTGAGAAAGGTTGTTTCCCCTGGTAGTGATTTTCCCCTGAAGTTAGGGAGGGAATAAAACCCCTTAACTAAGTGCCAGGCGGGTAATTAATCACTTTAACTATGTACAATCATGCTTAAGCTACATAATTTTTACTCCCTGGAATGGAGATAAGAAACGCCCTAACTTTTGGAATAGAGATTGATAGGATTGGAATGAACTGGTATAAATACAGATGTAACAAGACAAATAAACACAGAACCTAGACACAGAACCTAGACACAGAACCTAGAGACAGAAAAACCTCGCTGGAGAGAACATGGCAAAAGATCCTGGACAGAAACTGGAGACAGAAACTAGACACAGAACCTAGAGAGAGAACCTGGCTGAAGAACCTAGAGACAGAACCTGGCAACAGAACCTGGATAGAACATGGCAAGAGAACCTGACTAGAACCTGGTGACAGAACCTGGCTGGAGAACCTAGCGAGGGAACATGGCCACAGAACCTGGCTGTAGAACCTAGCAAGAGAACATGGACACAGAACCTGGCTGGAGATCCTGAACAGAACATCGCTGGAGATCCAGACCATAACGTGGCTGGAGATCCTGGCTAGGCTTCTGAACAACTGAACACTGTCTCCATGTCATTCCTTCATCGCCGGCTCCGCCCATACCTTTGGGGACCCCTGGACCTGCTGGGGTTGGACCCCAGCACATATCCACGCAAGCAAATGCGAATATCGTATGGCATGATGGAGGATTAGCTCCCCCAACACCTCATCAAGAAGGACATCCTGTTCAATCTGACATATGGAAACTGGGGTCTGCCTTACACACTTTGAAAGCATATATTTGCATAAAATAAGCAAATCTATAAAAATAACTCTGGGAATTACACCTTACAATTTTATGCTAAATAAACTGCCTTTGTACAAGCCTGTGTTCGATTACCATTTTTATTAATGATAGAAGATCAAATTGTAAGTCTTCAAAGACAAATGCATATGAATTATTCATCAATTTGCATTACTCCTGTACCTTAGAATGAAAGTCTGTTTCCATGGGAAAAGGTTAAAAAACATTTGTTCAATCATAAAAATATAACAAAAGAAATTCTACATTTACAATCTCATATACAAAAAATATTTCAAAAGAAATTGCATAAATTAACTGGGCAAAATGTGTTAAAAATATGGTTAAGGGATTGCAACCATTAAATCCTACCCCATTTACAAGCCACTTTAGGAGTTTCTGCTGGAATACTATTATTAATACTCTATCTCTGTATCATTTTATATTTAGTCTTCCAAGGACTCGGGAAACCAAGCAACTAATTAAGAGAAAAACAGCTGTGTTATCTCTGATGCTTCATGAAATGAAGCAAGAAAAAAAGGGGGATTTGTAGCTGGACATTTGTAAACAAGGATCTGAAGTCCTGCCAAGAAGAAGTGAATGTTCTATCAGGAGCACAGCGCGACTTGCAAGCGAGTTGCGCTGGGTCAACACTGCAAAAAATCTTGAGTTCCAGGAACATTTGCCTGCATGAGAAAGGCTAGGTTTAAATAGTCATGGGAGTAGAACAGAAAGGAAGGGCACAGCTGCAAGTTGTCCTCAATAAGCTATTGTAATAATATAGAACAAAATAAGATTTAATTGATTAACTGCTGATGCACTGACCTTGTACCAAACCCCAATAAAAACAATGGTGAGAGTGCAAAGTTTGCTACATGCCTGAGCGAACTGTAGCCCTCCGTCTGACATCAATCATCCTGTGTGCTCATCTTACCTCTGTGTCTTCAGTTCATTAAACATCCCTCAAAAATCTGGACAAAATAGACATATACCTAGAAAAATACAACCTTCCAATACTCAATCAGGAAAAAGCAAAAAACCTGAACAAGCTGAAAACTACTGATAAAATTGAAACAGTAAGAAAAATGCTTCCAGAAAACAAAAGCCCTGATATAAATGGCTTCACAGCGGATATTTATCAAACATTCAAAGAAGAAGTAAAACCAATTCTTCTCACACTCTTTTGAAAAATTCTAGAGGAAGGCACACTTCCGAGCTCTTTTTATGAATCAGCATTACCCTACTCAAAAATCCAGTAAAAGATACCACAAAGAAAGAGACTTACAAGCCAATATTCCAGTTGAACAGTGATGTTGCAATTCTCAACTAAATTCTAGCAAACTGGATCCAGCATTACATTAGAAATATCATACACCATGACTATGTGGGATTTATCCCATGGATGCAAGGTTGGTACATTCGCAAATCAATAAGCATGACACCTCACATAAACACATTGAGAGAGAAAAAACACAATCATATCAATTGGTGCAGAAAAGGAATTTGACCAAGTGCAGCAGCCTTTTCTGATTAAAACACTCAGGAAAGTGGGAATAGAAGGATCATCCCTCCCCATATAAAAATATTATATAAAAAGCCTACAGCCAACATCATACTCAATGGGCAAAAAGTAAAGCCATTTCCCTCAAGAATAGGAACAAGACAAGGATGCTCACTTTCACCACTTATGTTCAAAATGCTACTGGATCTGCTAGCCACGGTGATCACACAAGAAAAAGAAATAAATGGCTCCCAAATTGGAAAGTAAGAAGTAAATTGTCATGATTTGCAGGTGACATGATACTGTACATAGAAAACCCCAGACTCCTTCAAAAAACTAGTAAACGTAATAAATAAATTCAGCAATGTAGCAGACTAAAAAATTAATGCCAAGAAATCTATGGCATTTTCTACACCAATAGTGACCTTACAGAAAGAGAGTTTGAAAAAAGAAATCCCATTTATCATCCCACCAAAAAAATTAAGATACCTAGGAATAACCTAAGCTACGAAGGTAAAAGACCTCTACTCAGAAAACTTCAAGACTTTGAAAAAGAAATAGAGGAAGACAAAACTGATGAAAGAACATGCCATGTTGGTAGAATCAACATCATGAAAATGGCTATACTATCAAAAGTGAACTATAGATTCAATACACTCCGCATTAAAATACCAACAGCATATTTCACAGACCTAGAATGAACTCTGCAAAAATCCATCTGTAATAAAAAAAAGACCCTGAGCCTAAACAGGTTTGGCTCAGTGGATAGAGAGTCAGCCTCCGGAATTAAAGGTGCTAGGTTCTATTCCGATCAAGGGCATGTACCTTGGTTGGGGGCACATCCCCAGTAGAGGGTGTGCAGGACGCAGCTGATTCATGTTCCTGCCTCATCAATGTTTCTAACTCTCTATCCCTCTCCTTTCTTCTCTGTAAAAAATCAATAAAATAGGTGCCTGGTACGTTGTGCCTTGTTGTCTTGTATTATGTGCCCTTAAATCAATACAGCAGACCCAAAAAACAGCAGTCTCCTGATCACCACACCCTCTGAGGATCAGCAGCTGTACGTGAAGCCTCCCCTCACCAGCCAGAAGAGCCACCAAAGCTGTGAACAGCACCCAACAGAGGAGCTGCTGCCAACTGAGGAGCAGCTGCTGCCACAACCTCCTGAGGAGCAACCACAGCCCAAGGAGCCACTGCCACCCAGGGGGCAGACACTGATTGACTCAACATCTAGATATGTCAGAGAGATCAAACATGGGCAGACAAAGAAACCCCCAAAGGAAAGAAACAGAGGCCTTGCCAGAAAAGCAGCTAAGTGATACAGAGGTATGCGACATGACAGAAAAATAATTCAGAATAAGGGTCCTAGAGTGCATAAACCAGATGGAGAAAAAAATCCACAACATCCACAAGAAGTAAGAAGAAACAAGAAAAAAATAACAATGTATGCAAGAAGCAAGAAGAAACAGATAAAAAAAAATCAACAACTTAAATAAGACCCAAGAAGAAATGAAGAGTCATATAGCTGCAATAAAAAAGGCCATTGAAAGTATCAACAGTAATCTAGGAGAAGCAGAAGACTGAATTAGTGAATTAGAAGACAAGGAAGCAAAACACACCAAAACTGTACTGCAATAGGAGAAAAAAACTAAAAGACAAGAGGAGAGCCTATGGGAGCTTTGGGACAACATGAAACAAAACAACATACAAATAATAGGAGTTCCAGAAAAACAGAAAGAGGAACAAGGATTAGAAAACCTATTCGAAGAAATAATATCAGAAAACTTCCCTGAGGTGGGGAAGAAAAAAGTCACATAAGCACAGAGAGTCCCAAACAAGGTGAACCCGAAAAGACCCACACCAGGAGACATCATAATTACCATGGCAAATGTTCAGGACAAACAGAGAATATTACAGGCTGCAAAAGAGGGACCGAAAGCTACATACAAGGGATCTCCCATTAGATTTTCCATTGATTTCTCAACAGAAACACATCAGGCCAGAAAAGAATGGACGGAAATTCACAAAGTGATGTAGAGCAAAGGACTAAATCCAAGAATACTCTATCCAGCAAGGCTATCATTGAAAGTTGAAGGGGAAATAAGAAGCTTCACGGAGAGGGAAAATGGTGGAGGTATAAACGGATGTGTCTGGTGTCTTGTCCTGGAGCAGATAAGTGTGAACAGCTGAAACGGGTAACATGCAGCCCGAATAGGCAGAGGATTTTCAGCTGAGAGACAGTCTGCAGTTAGGAAAGACCAAGAACCCCCAGGAAAAAAAGGACAGTTGGAGACTGCGGCTGAAGCCTCTAGTGGTGTGCCAGCTAAGCAGCGGAGACTGCGCCATCTTGGGTGGTTGTTGCCGGCATCCAGAGACCAGCTACTAACCTGGAAACAAGGGATCTCAAGCAGCGTGACTGCGTGAACGCAGACGAGCACTGCTTCTTCTCACGGAAAGGTTGGACATCCCCTAAAGGTGCAGTTTGCAGTTCGGGTTGGAGGGAGGACCGAGCTCCCATGCGCGCGGGGCGGAATCTGCGCCCCACAGAGTCCACAGCCGTTGGGACCAGCGTGACCCGCGAGTGGGTAAGGGGCCCCACAGGGCTGCTGGAAGAAGCGAACACGAAAAATGAGCCCATAGCTGGACTGGATGTAAAGGATCAGCCTTGGACTTTGCCAATCTGCTGGCTTCTTGGTGCCAGGGGCAAGTGGACACGCGGAGACTGTGTGCGGAGACTGTGCGCAGACCTTGAAGGTGGAGGCTTGTGAATTCGCACAACTATCAGTCTCTTGTTACAGTTCCCCTTAGATCCGTGCATTTGATTATTAAACCCAGTGCATGGGATTCCCCAGTTGGGGTCATTTGCAGAGCCTGTAGGGGAAAGTTCTTTTTGGGGAGCCTGGGAAACAGTGGGCAGTGGCAAGGAACCAGCTCTGGGCAGTGGTCTTTCCCAAATCAGTTCCTAATACCATAGAGGAAAAAAAAACAACAAAAAAACCCTACTGATAGAGAGGACTTATAGCCTCGGAGGTCAATGCAGACACACTGCCACCCAGAGGCAGAGCCACAAACTGTCTCTTCTGTGATCACAAATAAAGGCAGTCTGGTAAACAAATACAACCTGCCTTAAAATCAGGTCTGTGGTTTACTGCACGAGGGACAGTGTATCGCAGGGAAGTTCAACACTCCCCTGAATGCCTGGCAGGACTAAGGCGTGCCAAAAATAAGAGTGGAAGATCTGAAGCACCTTCACTTCTGAATATTTTATATATATATATATAATATATATATATATATATATATATATATTATATATATATGTATATATATATATGTATATAATATATATATATATATATATATATTTATATATATTATATATATTTAATTCTTTTTTTACCATTTCATTAAGAACCTATTTTATTATTTTATAATTTTTTATTTTTTTCATCACTTGATTTTACCTTTTTAATTGCTACATTTTTTAACCAGTATTATTGCTATCCTTTTACCATTTTTTCAAGTGTCATTTTATTTTTATTATTTTTATTTTTCTTTATTTTATTTTGGGATTAGTGTTCTACACTCTATTTTCATCATTCCTTTAGCATCATTTCTCTCTATCTCACATTTACCCTTAAGCCAAAACTCTCTTCCTCACTTTTCCCCTTTGTTGTCCTGTTTCTCTTACCCTATTCCTGCTTTGGATTTTCCCTATTCCTTCTTTCTACCCACTGTCTAAATTTCACCCTACTTATATATCTAATTTCCAATCCCTCACTCTAAATCCATATACACCTCTCTCTTATCTTTCTTCACTATCTGATTTTTTTCCTCTCTCTGTCGTTTTGCTAGTGTTTGCTTGATTTTGAGTATATTGGGGTTTTTTATGCTTGTGTGGGAAATGTTTTGTTTTTCATTTTCATTTTTCTGTTTTGCATACTTTTTCTTTATCTGGTTATTTTTGTGCTTCTGTTTTCCCTTGCCTCGCTTGATATTGGTGGTTGTTTGTAGTTTGCATTAGTCTCCAGGGATCTGCTGCTGGAGTTCATTGAGATTGTTTGCGGTTCTCTTGGAGTTTTCTCCCCATACGAATAGCCTCTTCCCCACCTCTATTTCATTCTCTTACTTTGTTTTTTGTTTTCGTTTTTGTTTTTGTTTTTTGTTTTTGTTTTGTTTTTTTTTTGTCTTTTTGTTTTTTTCTTCTCTCCCTTTTCTCAATCTCATTTCGGCACTCCTTTTTGTTTTTTATTTTTCTCTTTAATCTTTTTCTCTTTTTTCTTCTTTATCCCCTAATTCTCTTCGCTCAGGGGGTCACCTTTATTTGGGGTTATTAATATCGTGAATGCATTTAGTTTGGTGCCTTGTACGTTGTGCCTTGTTGTGTTGTATTTTGTGCCTTTGAATCAGTGCAGCAGAGAGAGAACTACATAACCAAACACCTTGAGAAGAGAAATCATGGTGAAACGAAGAACCTACCCAAATATGAAAGAGAAACAGGCATCATCAGGAAATGAAGTAAACGAAATGGAGGCAATGGAGGCAAGCAACCTGTCAGAGAAAGAATTCAGAGAAATGGCCATAAGGTGGATGAAAAAAATGAAAGACGAATTCAACAATATGTGTAGGAACCAAGAGGAAATGAAGAGAAACCAAGAAGAAATGAAAAATGACATCACTCCCATAAAGAACTCAATAGAAAGCATCAACAGTAGACTAGAAGAAGCAGAGGACCGAATCAGCGAGCTAGAAGACAAGATAGAAAAAAATTACCCAAACAGAACAGCTTCTAGAAAAAAAAATTAAAAAGCAGGAGGAGAGCCTAAGAGAATTCTGGGACAATGCTAAACGAAACAACATCCGAATAATAGGGGTGCCAGAAGGAGAGGAAACTGAGCAAGGAATAGAAAACCTGTTGGAAAAAATAGTAACAGAAAATTTCCCTGATATAGGAAGGAAAAAACTCACACAAATCCTAGAAGCTCACAGAGTCCCAAACAAAATGAACCCAAAAAGACCGACACCAAGACACATAATAATTAAATTGGCAAACACCAATGACAGAGCAAGAATCTTAAAAGCAATCAGAGAGAGACAGAAAGTTACCTACAAAGGATCCCCCATCAGACTAGCGACCGATTTCTCAACAGAAATACATCAGGCAAGAAGGGAATGGAATGAAATATACAAAGTCATGCAAAGGAAGGGTCCAAATCCAAGAATACTATACCCAGTGAGGCTATCAATCAAAATTGAGGGTCAAATCAGGAGCTTCACAGACAAAAACGGTCTAAGGGAGTTTATTACAACCAAAACAGCAATGCAAGAAATGCTAAAGGGTCTGCTGTAAATAGAAAAAACAGGAAACAAAGAAGGAATGCAGCGGTAAAGAACAAAAATGGCGACTAACAAGTTTCTATCAATAATAACTTTAAATGTAAATGGATTAAATTCCCCAGTCAAAAGGCATAGGGTAAATGAGTGGATAAGAAAACATGATCCATATATCTGCTGTCTACAGGAAACACACCTCAGAAAAAAAGACGCACACAGACTGATGGTGAAGGGATGGAAAAAGGTTTGTTAGGCCAATGGGAGTGAAAAAAAAGCCGGGGTAGCAATACTTATATCTGACAAATTAGATCTCAAAGTGAAGGACATAAAAAGAGATCAAGAAGGCCACTTCATTATACTAAAGGGAGCAGTCCAACAAGAAGAAATAACTCTGGTAAATATATATGAACCCAATATAGGAGCACCCAAATATGTAAGAAATCTTCTGGAGGAGATCAAGGGAGAGATTGACAGCAATACAATCATAGTAGGGGACCTTAACACCCCATTATCTCCACTGGACAAATCCTCTAAACAGAAACTCAGCAAAGAAACATCAATCCTAAATGACTCACTAGATCAGATGGAATTAATTGACATCTTCAGAATATTTCACCCCAAAGCCACAGAATATACATTCTCCTCAGGTGCACATTTGTCATCTTCAAAGATAGACCATATATTGGGTCACAGACAAAGTCTCTTCAAATTCAAGAAAATTGAAATCATATCAAGCATCTTCTCAGACCACAGAGGCATAAAACTGGAAATCAACTACAACAAAAAAAAAAAAATCCAAAGAAATCAAACACATGGAGACTAAATAGCATGCTATTAAACAACGAATGGGTTACCAGTGATATCAAAGAAGAAATAAGAAACATCATGGCAACAAATGACAATGAAAACACAACAATCCAAAACCTATGGGACACAGCAAAAGCAGTCTTGAGAGGGAAGTTCATAGTTCTACAAGCCTACTGCAAGAAACAAGAAACAATGAGAATAAATGACCTAACTCTACAACTCGAAAAGTTAGAAAAAGAGCAACAAAAAAGGCCCACTGTAAGCGGAAGGAAGGAAGGAAATAACAAAGATCAGAGCGGAGATAAAAGACATAGAGACCAAAAAAGCAATACAAATGATCAGCAAAACCAAGAGCTGGTTCTTTGAAAGGATAAACAAGATTGATACACCTCTAGCCAGGCTCACCAAGAAACAAAGAGAGAGGACCCAAATAAACAAAATCAGAAATGAAAGAGGAGAAATAACAACAGACTCCATAGAAATACAAAGGATTGTTAGAAAATACTATGAACAACTCTACTCCAACACACAAGACAATCTGGAGGAAATGGACATATTCCTAGATAAATACAACCTTCCAAAACTTAACCATGACGAATCTAAAAGTCTCAATAGGCCAATAACTATGGAGGAAATCGAAGCAGTAATCAAAAAGCTTCCAGCAAACAAAATCCCGGAGCCAGATGACTTCACAGGGGAGTTTTACCAAACATTCAAGGAAGACCTAAAACCTATCCTCCTCAGACTATGTCTAAGATCCAAGAGGATGGAACACTTCCAAGCTCATTCTATGAAGCCAAAATCACCCTAATCCCAAAACCAGATAAAGACAATACAATGAAAGAGAATTTTAGGCCAATATCCCTCATGAACATAGATGCCAAAATCCTCAACAAAATCCTAGCAAATCGGATCCAGCAGTACATCAAAAAGATCATACACCATGACCAAGTAGGATTTATCCCAGGGATGCAAGGATGGTACAATATCCGCAAATCAATAAACGTGATACTTCACATAAGCAAATTGAGAGAAAAAAACCACATAGTCATATCAATTGATGCGGAAAAAGCATTTGACAGAATCCAACACCCTTTCTTGATAAAAACTCTCAGCAAGATAGGAATTGAGGGATCATACCTCAACATAATAAAAGCCATATATGACAAACCCACAGCCAACATCATAATCAATGGGCAAAAACTAAAACCATTCCCCCTAAAAACAGAAACAAGACAGGGATGCCCCCACACACCACTCCTGTTCAACATAGTACTGGAAGTACTAGCCATTGCGATCAGACACGAAGAAGAAATAAAAGGCATCCAGATTGGAAAAGAAGAAGTAAAACTGTCCTTATTTGCAGATGACATGATACTGTACATACAGAACCCTAAAGACTCCATCAAAAAATTATTAGACTTAATAAATGAATTCGGCAATGTAGCAGGATACAAAATTAATGCTAAGAAATCCATGGCATTTCTTTACAGCAATAGTGAACTTAAAGAAAGTGAAACTACAGAAGCAATCCCATTTACCATTGCACCAAAAAAATTAAAATACCTAGGAATAAACTTAACTAAGGAGGTAAAAGACTTATATGCTGAAAACTACAGGACACTAAAAAAAGAGATAGAGGAAGACATAAACAGATGGAAGAATATACCGTGTTCATGGATTGGTAGAATCAACATCATCAAAATGTCCATACTACCCAAAGCAATTTACAGATTCAATGCAATCCCCATTACATTACCAACGGCATATTTCACAAATCTAGAAAGAACGTTCCAAAAATTCATCTCGAATAAAAAAAGACCCCGAATAGCTGCAACAATCCTAAGAAAGAACAAAGTAGGTGAGATCTCAATACCAGATATCAAACTGTATTACAAAGCCACTGTTCTTAAAACAGCTTGGTACTAGCACAAGAACAGACATATAGATCAACGGAATAGAATAGAGAACCCAGAAATCGACCCAAACCACTATGCCCAATTAATATTCGACAAAGGAGGCAAGAGCATACAATGGAGTCAAGACAGTCTTTTCAATAAATGGTGTTGGGAAAATTGGACAGATACATGCAAAAGGATGAAACTAGATCACCAACTCACACCATACAAAAAAATAAACTAAAAATGGACAAAAGACTTAAACATAAGACGGGAAACCATAAAAATACTAGAGGAATCCACAGGCAGCGAAATCGCAAACATGTGCCGAAGAAATGTCTTCTCTGATAATGCTCCTAGGGCAATGGAAACTAAAGAGAAAATAAACAAATGGGACTACATCAAAATAAAAAGCTTTTGCACAGCAAAGGAAACCATCAACAAAACAACAAGAAGACCCACTACATGGGAGAAGATATTTGCCAATGATACCACCGATAAGGGTTTAATTTCCAACATTTAAAGGGATCTCATGAAACTTAACAAAAGGAAGATAAACAATCCAATAAAAAAAATGGGCAACGGACCTAGATAGACACTTTTTGAAAGAGGACATAAAGAAGGCCGTAAGACATACGAAAACCTGCTCAAAGTCACTAATTATACGAGAGATGCAAATCAAAACGACAATGCAGTATCATCTCACACCTGTCAGAATGGCTATCATCAACAAATCAACAAACAACAAGTGTTGGAGAGGATGTGGAGAAAAAGGAACCCTTCTGCACTGCTGGTGGGAATGCAGACTGGTGCAGCCACTGTGGAGAACAGTATGGAGCTACCTCAGAAGACTAAAAATGGTACTCCTATTTTACCCATTGATCCCACTACTAGGAATATATCCCAAGAAACCAGAAACACCAATCAGAAAGGATATATGCACCCCTATGTTCATAGCAGCACAATTCACCATAGCTAAGATTTGGAAACAGCCTAAGTGCCCATCAGCAGATGAGTGGATTGGAAAACTGTGGTACATATACACAATGGAATACTATGCTGTGGTAAAAAAAAAAAAAAAAAAGGAACTCTTGCCTTATGCAACAGCATGGATGGAACTGGAGAGCATTATGCTAAGTGAAATAAGCCAGTCAGCGAAAGATAAATACCACATGATCTCACTCATTTGTGGATTATAGACAACAACATAGACTGATGAAAAGGGACAGACCCAAAGACTGAGAAACAGCGATCAGGCTATCAATCCCCAGAAGGAAAGTAGGGGAGGGCAGGGGTAAGGGGAAGAGATCAACCGAAGGACTTGTATACATGTATATAAGCCAAACCAATGGACATGGAAAACAGGGGGATGGGAGCATGAGTTTGTATGTGGGGTGGGGGGAGGCTGGGGATTAATGGGGGGGATGAGGACACATTTGTAATACCTTAACTAATAATAAAAAAAGAAGAAGCTTCACAGACAAAAAAAAAAGGCTAAGGGAATTTATCACCACCAAGCCAGCAATGCAAGAAATGCTAAAGGGACTGGTGTAAAAGAGGGAACAAAAAGCTTAGAAAGAAAACAATCACACACAAAAAGAAATGGCTACACAAGCACTTTTCAATAATAAGTTTAAACATAAACGGACTAAATGCTCCAACCAAAAGACATCAAGTGTCTGAATGGATAAAAAAAATGACCCATAGATTTGCTGTCTACAAGAGACCCACCTCGTTAGAAGGAACTCGCACATACTGAAAGTGAAGGGATGGAAAAATATCTTGCAGGCAAATGGAAAGGAAAAGAAAGCTGGGGTAGCAATACTTATATCAGACAAAATAGACCACAAAGTGAAGGCCATAATAAGAGATGAGGAAGGCCACTTCATAATACTAAAGGGATCAATACAACAAGAAGATATAACCCTGGGAAACATTATGCACCCAATGCAGGAGCACCCAAATTTATAAAAAAAAAAAAAAAAAAATCCTGGAATATATCAAAGGAGAGATCGACAACAATACAATCATAGTAGGGGACTTTAATACACCACTGACAGCACAGGATAAGTCCTCTAGACAAACAATCAGCAAAGAAACAGCAATCCTAAATGACTCATTAGATCAGATGGACTTAACTGACATCTTCAGAACGCTTCACCCCAAAGTCACGGACTATACATTCTACTCAAGTGCTCATGAGACACATTCAAAAATTGATCACATAATGAGTCACAAAAAAAGTCTCCCCAAATACAAGAAGATTGAAATCATAACAAGCATCATCTCAGACCCCGACAGCATAATATCAGAAATAAACTACAATAAAAACAACCCAAAATACTCAAACACTTGGAAGCTGAATAGCATGTTATTAAATATTGACTGGGTTACCAATGAGATTAAAGAAGAAATTAAAAACATCCTGGAAAATAATGACAATGAAAACACAACAATCCAAAACCTATGGGACACAACGAAAGCAGTTATGAGAGGGAAGTTTACTGCTCTACAGGCCTATCTCAAGAAACAAGAAAAAATGGTAGTAAATCATCTAACTGTACAACTCAAAGAATTAGAAAGAGAGCAACAAGAAAACCCCAGAGTGAGCAGAAGGAAGGAGATAATAAAGATTAGAGCAGAAATAAATGACATAGAGACCAAAAAAGCAATACAGAAAATCAATGAAACCAAGAGCTGGTTCTTTGAAAGGATAAACAAGATTGACAAACCCCTAGCCAGGCTCACCAAGAAGCAAAGTGAGAGGACCCAAATAAACAAAATCAGAAACAACAGGGGCGAAATAACAACAGACCCACAGAAATACAAATTATTGTTAAAAAATGCTATGGACAACTTTACTCCAAAAAACTAGACAACCTGGAGGAAATGGACATATTCCTAGAAAAATACAACATTCCAAAACTCAATCAGGAAGAATCAAAACATCTCAAAAGGCCAAAAACTATGGAAGAAATTAAAGCAGTCATCAAAAAGCTTCCAGCAAACAGAAGCCCAGGACTGGCCAGCTTCCAGAAGAGTTTTACCAAACATTCAAGGAAGTACTAAAACCTATCCTCTTCAGACTACTACAAAAAATTCAAGACGAAGAAATACTTCCAAGCTCATTCTATGATGCCAGCATCACCCTAATACCAAAACCAGGTAAAGACAATCAATGAAAGAGAATTACAGGCCAATATCCCTCATGAACATAGATGCCAAAATCCTCAACAAAATCTTAGCAAATCGTATCCAGCAGTACATCAGAAAGATCATACACCATGACCTAGTAGGATTTATCCCAGGGATGCAAGGATGGTACAATATCGGCAAATCAATAAACGTGATACTTCACATAAACAAATAGAAAGAAAAAAACCTCATGGACATATCAATTGAGGCAGAAAAAGCATTTGACAAAATCCAACACCCATTTTTGATAAAAACTCTCAGCAAGGCGGGAGTAGAAGGATCATACCTCAACGTAATAAAAGCCATATATGACAGGCCCACAGCCAACATCATACTCAATGGACAAAAACTAACACTATTTCCCCTAAGAACAGGAACAAGACAGGGATGCCCACTATCACCACTCCTCTTTGCCATAGTACTGGAAGTATTAGCCATTGAAATTAGAAAAGAAGAAAAAATAAAAGGCATCCAAATTGGAAAAGATGAAGTAAAGTGTCCTTATTTGCAGACAACATGATATTATACATACAAAACACTAGAGACTCCATCAAAAAGCTTCTAGACTTAATACAGGAATTTGGCAATGTAGCAGGATACAAAATTAACCCCAAGTAATCTGAGGCATTTCTATACATCAATAGGAACTTTCAGAAAGTAAGATTATAAAAACAATCCCATTTACCATCGCACCAAAAAAATTAAGCTACCTAGGAATAAACTTAACTAAAGAGGTAAAAGACCTCTACTCAGAAAACTACAGGACATTTAAAAAAGAGATAGAGGAAGACATAAACAGATGGAAGAACATACCGTGTCCATGGATTGGTACAATCAACATCATTAAAATGTCCATACTACCCAAAGCAATCTATAAATTCAACGCACTTCCCATGAATATACCAATGGCATACTTCACAGATCTAGAACGAACTCTCCAAAAATTTATCTGGAATAAAAAAAAAAAACCCGAATAGCTGCAGCAATCCTGAGAAAGAACAAAGTAGGTGGGATCTCAATACCAGCTGTCAAGCTGTATAACAAAGCCACTGTTCTCAAAACTGCCTGGTACTGGCACAAGAACAGGCATATAGATCAATGGGATAGAATAGAAAGCCATGAAATCGGCCGGAACCAATATGCTCAATTAATATTTGACAAAGGAGGCAAGAACATACAATGCAGTCAAGATAGTCTCTTCAATAAATGGTGTTGGGTAAATTGGACACATATATGCAAGAAAATTAAACTAGACCACCAACTTACACCATACACAAAAATAAACTCAAAATGGGTAAAGGACTTAAAAGTACGATGGGAAACCATAAAAATTCTAGAAGTATCCAAAGGCAACAAAATCTCAGACATATGCCGAAGCAATTTCTTCACTGATACAGCACCTATTGCACTTGAAACTAAAGGGATAATGAACAAATGTGACTACATCAAAATAAAAAGCTTGTGCAGAGCAAAAGAAGCCATCAACAAAACATCCAGAAAACCCACTGTGTGGGAAAACATATTTGGCAACATCATATCTGATAAGGGCCTAATCTCCAAAATTTATAGGGAACTCATACAACTTAACAAAAGGAACATAAAAAATCCAATCAAAAAATGGGCAAAGAATCTAAATAGAAACCTTTCACAAGAGGACATTCAGAAAGCCAAGAGACATATTAAAACATGCACAAAGTTACTAATCATCCGAGAGATGCAAATCAAAACAATAATGAGGTACCATCTCATACCTGTCAGACTGGCTATCATCAACAAATCAACAAACGACAAGTGCTGGAGAGGATGTGGAGAAAAAGGAACACTTGTGCACTGCTGGTGGGAATGCAGACTGGTGCAGCCACTATGGAGTACAGTATGGAGTTTCCTCTAAATACCAAAATGGAACTGCCATTTGACCCTGTGATCCCTCTTCTAGGAATATAACCCAGGAAACCAGAAACACCAATCAGAAAGGATATATGCACCCATATGTTCATAGCAGCACAATTCACCATAGCTAAGATCTGGAAACAGCCTAAGTGCCCATCAGTAGATGAATGGATTAGAAAACTGTGGTACATCTACACGATGGAATACTATGCTGCTTTAAAAAAGAAGGAACACTTAGCATTTGAAACGGCATGGATGGAACTTGAGAGCATTATGCTAAGCGAAATAAGCCAATCAATGAAGGAAAAATACCACATGATCTCACTCAGATATGGATAATAAAGACCATTATAAACAATAATAGATAGAGAGGCAGAGCTGCCTCAAACAGATTGTCAAACTGCAGCGGGTAGTGTGAGCAGCGTTGGGGGCAGGAGGGAGGGGCGTAAAAAAGAAAAAGAAAAAAGCAGCCCTGCCCTCGCCGGTTTGGCTCAGTAGATAGAGCAGTGGCCTGGGACCTAAAGGTCCCAGGTCTGATTCTGGTCAAGGGCACAGGCATGGGTTTTGGGCACAATCCCCAGTGGGGGGCTTGCAGGAGGCAGCTGATCAATGATTTTCTTTCATCATTGGTGTTTCTATTTCTCCCTCTTCCTTCCTCTCTGAAATCAATAAAAATATATTTAAAAAGAAATAAAAAATCAATACACTATATTTATAAAACAAACAAACCCCAAATCGCTGCAGCGATCCTGAGAAAGAAGACAAAGTAGGAGGTATCTCAGTACCAGATACCAAGCTGTTTTATAAAGCCACTGTTCTCAAAACTGCCTGACACTGGATTAAGAATACATATATAGGCCAATGGGATTGAATAGAGAACCCAGAAACCAATCCAAACCACTAAACTCAATTAATATTCACAAGGAGGCAAAAACATACAATGGAGACAAAACAGTCTCTTCAATAAATGGTGCTGGGAAATTTGGTCAGATACATGCAGAAAATGAAACTAGATCACCAGCTTACACCATACACAAAAAATAGACTCAAAATGGATAAAGGACTTAAACATAAGACGGGAAACTAAAAAAGTTAGAGGAAGCCACAGGCAGCAGAGTCTCAGATATATGCTGAAGCAATATCTTCACCAACCCAGCTCCTGGGGCAATGGAAAATAAAATTAAAATAAACAAATGGGATGACATCAAAATAAAAAGCTTCTTCATAGCAAAAGAAAACATCCACAAGACAACAACAAAGCCCACTGCATGGGAGAACATATTTGCCAATGTTCTCTCTGATAAGGGTTTCATCTACAACATTTACAGGGAACTCATACAACTTAACAAAAGGAAGATAAACAACCCAATCACAAAAACGGGCAACGGACCTAAATAGATACTTTTCCAGAGAGGACAAGAGGAAGGCAAATAGACACATGAAACATTGCTCAGAGTCACTAATCATCTGAGAGATGCAAATCAAAAGGATAATGAGGTACCACCTCGCAGCTGTCAGAATGCCTATCACCAACAAATCAACAAAGGGCGAGTGCTGGTGAGGATGGCGAGAAAAAGGAACCCTCCTTCACTGCTGGTGTGAATGCAGACTGGTGCAGCCACTATGGAGAAGAGTATGGAGTTTCCTCAAAAAACTAAAAACGGAACTCCCATTTGACCCTGTGATCCCACTTCTAGGAATATATCCCAGGAACCTAGAATAACCAATCCGAAAGGATACATGTACCTCTATGTTCACTGCAGCACAATTTACAATAGCTAAGGTTTGGAAACAGCCTAAGTGCTGGTCAGCAGATGAGTGGGTTAAAAAGCCCTGGTACATCTACACACTGGCATAGTACGCTGCCACAAAAAAGGAAGGGGCACTGACCATTTGCAACAGCATGGATGGAGCTGGACAGCATTATGCTAAGCAAAGCTAGTCAGTCAGTCAGTCCGAGAAAGAGAAATATCACATGACCTCACTCATCTGTGGATTATAATGAACAACATAAACCAATGAACAAAAACAGATCCAGAGACAGAGAAGCATGGATCAGACCATCACCCTCAGAGGGAAGGTAGGGAAGGGTGGGGCTAAGGGGGAGAGATCAACCAAAGTGCTTGTATGCATGCCTAACAGCCTAGCCAATGGACACAGACACCAAGGGGTGAGCGTGAGGGCATGCTTGTGTGGTCGGTGTGGGGGTGTGGGGGTAGTGGGGAATAAGAACAGATATGTAATACCTTAATCAGTAATAAGAGAGAAAGAAAAGGAACCCAGGAACATATCATCAGGTGAGAATTCACACACTCACACTCACCCACACTTAGGCGCACGCACACTCACACCAGGAGAGGGTTCTGCTGCTCTCAGTGGGAATCACCTCTTTTCTCCCAGCCTGACCACCACTTTCTCACCAGCTGAACCAGAGGAAAATGATGAGTGATGGGCCTGGTGCTCTGCGGAAAGTGACCTCCCCCTCCAGGACACTGCCCACCGTCCAGCAGCCACTTGTCTGTCCCCTTTCTGTCCCCCACGCCCTGAGCAGGGCTGGGCTGGCCTGAGAGCCCACAGAATTGAGGGGCCAGGGGAGTTGGCACCGGGGGATGTGGGGGCCACCTTGGTCAAGTGCAAATTGGCCAGCTGAGGTCACACAATAAATGACAACGCTGGAGTTCCTTGAATTGTTGTGTGTAAGTCCCCTCAGCGAGCTCCCACTCTGGCACAGCAGGCGGCCTGCCTCGCCTCAGCGAGCCAGGTTTGGACCTCAGGCCTTCACTCCAACCAGGTGGGAACTCATTTTCAGATGGAAAAAGCCGCGGGGAGGGGCTGCGGGTTGCAGTGACTAGAGCAAGTTCACTCCTGGAGAAAGCAAGTTCACCCCCAGAGACAGCAAGAACCCAGAGTGTGCACTTACCTTTTCCATAGGACACGCTCCTCACCACATGGTCTCTGGCTCAGCAGGGAGGGGGTTAGGAAGGAAGTGGTTAGGGGCGCCACCTGGCACGCTTCCTGGGGCGGCGCCCTGGTTCCTGTGGAGTCGAAATCTCCTGAGATCAGGAGACCAGGAGCATCCCAAGATCAGGGGGCAGTGGGAGGTGTTGGGGGGGCATGTTTTAACAGGCCCAGAGAAGGTGGGGACAGATGTGCCTGTGCCACACCCACCAGGCTGCAAGGGGTTGCAGAGGGTGGGTGGCTGTCAGGGGGACCCTGTGCTTCCAGGCATGAGGGTGGGGATGGTCGCGGATGTGGAGGGAGAAACAGGAGGCCGAGACCCCCAGCTAACCTCCCACTCGCCACCCCTGGTCTGTGTTTCTGGGGACCCCTTTCCCTCTGTGGTTGTGGCTGCCACTTACCTTCCTCCTTCCCTGGGCCAGGCTTGGCGCCTCACTCCCACCCCACCGCAGCCCTCGGTCTAGAAAAGAGCTCCCTGCCCTGGGCTAGTCCACTGTCCCTACTGTCTGGATGGGGACATTTTAGTAACCCCCAGGGAAGAGGAGACCTGGCCAGATGCAATTACATTGTCTCTCTCCTCAGGTGCTCTCCTCAGCCTTCCCCTGGGGTTTGTGTCACCAGAGCTCTTTGACAAGCCTGAATCCAGCTTTTGCTCTGCTCACCTCCCCTAAGCCTTCAGGTGATGGCAGCCTCCTGGTCTTCCTCCCTGCTCATGAAGGGGTTCTCCTCTCACCAACAAATCCCTTTGGCAAAGTCACACCTGGGCCTGAAAGCAGAACAAGTGGGCAGGAGGCTCCTGAGGAGGAGCAGGCCAACAAAGCTGAGGAGATGTGGGGAGGCACCAGCCACAGCCTGGTGCTCAGGCGCTGGCAGAGCTGCCCCTTAGCTGAACCTTAACCCAGGGCTCTCCTCTCAGGTGGCACCTCCAGGGGACACAGGGGGCCTGGCATGCTCATTCTGACAGGGTTTGCTGCCTGCTTTTCCATAGTCTCTTTAGGAGACAAAAGTCAGGCTTGTGAGGAGAGAGGGAGAGGGGAAGAGCAAAGCTGAGGCCCAGCCCTGTCATCCAAGCTGGCCTGAGGCATCTCCTGGGTGTCCTTGGAAATCAGCTTCTCATAGTGAGGAAGGGCTTGTAATAAGAATAGAGCCGCAGTTGTTTAATCATTACTTACAAACTATAAATACGAGGCCCTGGGACACTGGAGGATGAAACAGGCTCTACTGAAAACAGGCTGCCTCCATGGCCCATTACTCAGAAAAGAACTGCATTTTGCAAAGAGACCAGGCACAGGATAGGCTTTGATTTGGCAGCTGTGCCCGCACCCTGACCCCCTCCTGGGGTCTTTCTCAGGAAGGCTGACCATTCCAATCTCATCCCAGGAAGGGGCTGAGCTGTTCCTAAAGTCCTAGAAGATTAGCCACCTTGTGGTCAGCCTTAGAGCTCCTGAAGGCCAGACAGCAGGCCCTCCCCTCCCTTTTGTATGTGACACTTGCAGCTGGCAGCTACAGGTACTATCGTCTCCCCAAGAGGCTGAGAGCCAAATTTCGAAGGTGATCGAATGCTCTCCCCATACTGAGGGCACCTTGAAGTAAACACTCATTGTGTGGTTCAACCCTGTCTTTGCTTAACTTGGCTCAAGTAGTGACAGGCAGCCTCAGACACATTGTGCTGCTTTTCTCCTCCTCACTCAGACTTGGGGAATATTCAGACTCTGCAAACTGTGAGACCTTATCTGAGAGGGAGAGTGGGCAGAGGACACTGTGTCCCTGTCATGCAGGTGGCCCTGCATCTCTTCATCATAGGCTGTGGGGAGGTCGTGGAGGCGGAGCGTAACAGCAGGGTGGTGAGGCTGGCTTCTGGTGTGTCCCTACCCTGCCATTCCTCCAGACGTTCCCCATGCCTATGAACTAGCAGAGTTTAAAGTTTCCAGCTACATAGATGGAGTAATGAGGACAAATGAGATGACTGCTCTCAGACCCAGTGGATCTGGGATTGGCACCTAGAGCAGAGCAGATAAAAAACAGAAACAAACAAACAAATAAGAACCAACTCTATTATTTTATATTGGAACTATAGACTCAGCCTAGCTCTCCCACCTCTCTCCTAGATGCATTTGGCAATTATTTGTCCTGGCGGGGTCTCCCCCATGGCCTGGGCTCTACTCCCCTCTCTCTCCTCAGGACACATGTGACCGTTCCCAAGGACAGTTCATGGGGGTACCTGCGCTGACGCCTCTCCCTCCCTCCAGGTTCACCTGAACCATCCTCCTCTGCATTTCCCCCTCTTCTCCAGGCCCTGGTCCCAGCCAGCCTGGACCCAGCCTCCGCCCTGTCCAGCTGTGGGCTCAGGAGGTGTGCTGGGTGAGCTGAACTGCCACCAATTCCAGCACTGGACACAGCAGCCACTGGAATTTATAACCCTGCCTCCTGTGACCAACAATGTCTGGGAGCCACTCCCACACTCCTGATTGATGGTGTCACAGGGGAGGAGGGGTATCTAGCTAATAGACATCTGCTGAAGCCCTCTTGTTTACCATGTTCCACTCCAATTAGGCAAAGGCAACAACCTTCCTAAAGAAAGTCTTTCCCTCTCTCTCTTTTGTCCAGGAAGACACTGGGTTTGCCCAAAGGTGCTCTCTAACACTTTGGCTATTTAATAAACAGCTGAAAATCAATATCACAAAAATCAGCTTCAGGGTGGCAGAATCTTGGTTTCTTTATTTCTTAACTATAGGCTAAAGGAGGGTTCAGGCAGATGTCTGTCAGCTACATAGCCAGGGTCTCATGGTTTCTTAACTTCCCTGACAGGTATGTTCTGTTCTTCCTCAACTACCTGCAAATCGCCCATTCACACTTCTGAAAAATATTATCCCTCCTTTCTTCTTTGTTCAAAATACTTAGTATATAGTCCAGTCTGCCTGGCTCAGTGGTTGTGCATCGACCTATGAGCCAGGCGTCAGGATTCATTTTCCTGTCAGGGAACATGGTAGGAAAATGATTTCACGCTGCATCCGCTGGGTGGTGCCCGTGGGGGGCAGAGGATCAATGATTATCTCTCATCGTTGATGTTGCTACCTCTCGTCCCCACTCCTTCTTCTCTGAAATCAATAAAAAACTTGTTTTAAAAACTTTAAAAATGTCATATACCCAATGTTGCCTCAGTGTGTTTGTAATTTTATGGCTTCATCAATTCTATGTGAAACCTTCTTGCACATGTACTAACCCCTGATCTTCTCCTGTTAATCTCTGTCTGTTAATTTGGCTATTCACCCAGCCTAGAAGAACCAAGCAGCCACAAAAATATTAATGAGGTATTTTACCTTCATGTTTTGCACAAATTCTTCTTAGTTTGATGTCTCTCACAGGCCATCTCACTAAGGACTGAGTGCTAAATTGTATCTTTTTAAATCAGGAATGCTGGGTCTGTATTTGCATTTCCTAACATTTGAGAAAATAGATTCATTCACACACCCAAGGTGTTCTAAACAATAACCAAAGTATATGTTACCTTGATAGATTAAGATAAAAACTCAGCTCCTCAATTGCACTGGATATATTTCAAGGGCTTAATCATCACATGAGGCTGGTAGCTACCGTACTGGACAGGGAGGCCCTGACCATCTGCTATGTGAAGCACAGCAGGTACTAAAAGGCTGAGTACCTTGTTTCCAGGGGTGGGGAGGGCTGCTGTTGGTGAAACTGGTCCCAGGGGAGATGCTGCAAGCACTGGTCACAGGGAGACACTGCAAGGGTAGATGCTGCAGCTCTGTTTGCCTGTATGGCAGCTGCAGCCACAATTAGGGACACAGCAGGGAAACTTTGTTTGGGCCCCAGTGTCCCCAACCTCAGTCCAGGGCTCACTAAGTTTTGTGCTGAGCAGAGGTCTCTGGGCTCTGCCAAACCTCCAAGTGGGGTGTGGGTGTGGGGTGTGGGGTGAGGCTCCAGGCACCCTAAAGTGCTCCTAAATTATATTAGATTTGCACCCATAGTTGAGAAAGTGAATTATGCACAAGTATCATGAATGTTTGTTTACCAGCGCTTGTCAACCTCTGGGTCACGAGCAATGGAAACACATCCTGCATATCAGATATTTACATTACAATTCATAACAGTAGCAAACTTACAGTTATGAAGTAGCAATGAAAATAATTTTATGGTTGGCTGTCATCACAACATGAGGAAATTTATTTATTTTTTTAAATATATTTTATTGATTTTTTACAGAGAAGAAGGGAGAGGGATAGAGAGCCAGAAATATTGATGAGAGAGAAACATCGATCAGCTGCCTCCTGCCCACCCCCCAGTGGGGATGTGCCTGTAACCAAGGTACATGCCCTTGACTGGAATCAAACCTGGGACCCCTCAGTCCACATGCCGATGCTCTATCCACTGAGCCAAACCAGTTCAGCATGAGGAAAATTTATTAAAGGGTCACAGCATTAGGAATGTTGAGAACACTGGTTTAGACTGTTGTGGAACTTTGGAACAAACCTTGGCTCACACTTATTGGGTCTTTTGGTCTCAGCCCTTCTCCCTTGAGTAAATCTGCTCAGTGGCCTTGTCTCCATGGGGAGCACTCCTGGATTTATTTTTAAACATATATACCAGGCACATCCTCTTGGCCAGGTCCCAAAGAGGCAAACACTCTTGATGGTACCACCTTTAGGGGTCTGAAGTGAGGGGGGACAGTGAAGACAGTCCAGGCTCAGAGATGGCCTTTGAATGAATAGGCATGAACAACTTCCCACCTCCACCCCCAACACAGGACAGCCTGCTGAGACCAATAACCCCAGGGGTAGGCTGCCCTGTACAGCTCTGGGCTCAGGAGGCACTCTGAGAGCCTCTAGCATCTCTGGGTTCCTGTGCTCCTCACCACCCTTGATCACTGCACAGGCATAGTTTGTTTCTTGGGTGACCAGTTATTTCATTGAGGCTCAACTGGAGCCATGGTCCTGGACTTGCAATCTGTCTGTGCCTTTGTCTTCATTTTCAAGTTCATGAACTCTCTCTTCATGACTCAACCTCCCTCAGCATTCAGGTCTCTGAAGCAGAAGCTCTAGAAGAGCCAGTGACACTGGGTGGGGAGGAGTGCGGGTTATAATGAGGTGGCCTACCACCAATAAGGCAAGGGCACTGCCTCTCAACTCCTGATGGATCCTGTCAGTTTGTAGCCTTCAGGGAACTCAAACAATTCCTCTGGCTACTGGTTCAGCACTCCAGCCTCAGTGATCATCTCTCAGCTCCAGCCTGGAAGGGGGCTGATGTCATTATTTTATATCCCATCTGTGGCACTTACCACAGTGCCTCAAGCAACTGGGGAAAATGAGAGCAAACATGCCTGAGCTCCCAGGATCCCTGCTCACTTAATTCCTGCTTCCCTGTGTGCAGGGACATTTATGTCTCCATGGCTGGAGTTCTCTCTGAACTCCTCTCACCTCTCAACATGGACACGAGGAACCTACTCCAGTTTGGTGGCCCCTTGAAAAAAAGCGTACCACAAAAGACACCACAGATGAGAACTTCCTTTAGGCTCTCTGTCTACTTTGACACAACAATCAGTGAATATTTCATGAGGACTGAGCTGGGGGAGAGTTGGAGGGACAAATCCTGTGCTCTGTACAGAATTGCCTTCCCCAAGGACCTACCCGCTGCCCTTGTACCACGCTTGGCACAGTGTCCTTTCCATCTTGATGAAATATTTCCAAATTGACTCCTTTGCCCCACCCATTAAAAGATAGTGTGGGGATTTGTTTGGTGAGAAACTTCCTCCTAACTGCATTCACCTAACATGCCTAGACAAAAGCATGAAGAAATTCATCCACCCACAGGTGTCATGAATGTTGAGTCTAGTGCAGACCTTCTGAACAAACCTGGGCTGTGCTTCCAGAGTTTTGTGTACCCAGCTCTTCTCTCTTCCGTATTTTCCCAAACTCAGAGTGTAGCCATCAGTCCACACTTGAGGAACCTCCTTGCCCCTCCTGGAGCAGAGCCTCAGAGGGACCAGGGAGAGCCTCTCCTCTATCAGATGGAGTCACACCCTGATCACCTGTCCTTCAATTCTGTAATGCCAGGTAGGTGCTGGGCCCGGTGCCTCCTTAGACATCAAGGAAAAAAAGGCAGAAAGTTGAGTGGTGCCAACAGATGTCACCCAGGCTCTACACGGAAAGCCTCTTCCTGCCTGTGATGGGAGGGAAGGAATTCCTTAAACAAAGAACCACGTGGGAACCAGTGTTGGAATTCATAAGTGATGTCCTAAAATGTCTTTGGTTGTAGGAGGAAAATGTCCTCTTTGGTGTATGGTAAGGCATATTTCAATGGGACGCACTAGTGAGGGCTGCAGAAGCGAGACTCTGAGCAAGGTTATACTGATGGATATTTCTAGATCTTTCCCTTGCTTTGTTTGCAGTCCTAAGCAGTGGGAACAGACTCTCAGGTTTCCATTAATATTAAAAGTATTTCAAGAAAAGGACAGCCAGGTCAATTTAAAGGCTGTTTAAAAGGAGGCTTGGGGTAGCTCTGAAGGGACAGAATGGAACTTGAAAGAACTAAGCAGAACTAAGCAGAAATGCACCCTCCTCCCTCTTCAAGGACGAAGCAGGGACATACTCTTCTCCCTCTCCTCTATCTTGTCTTGCAAGGCTGGGCCCTCAGCCCAAGCCGCCCCGCCCTCCCCCCGAGAGTGACCACAAGAATGCTGGTATTGTCCTAACTCTCCGAACCACCCACCTGAGTGGACCAATGAAGCTCCAGAAATGTAGCTACGGTCCTAATAAGGCTACAGTGGAGGACGGCTCCAACCTTCAGAATGTGATGGTCACTTCCTGACCCTTATGCTGTAAAACCCTGACCAATCTCTGTAACTCACGCCACTCCTAAAGCCCACCCCAAACAGCTAGCCCTATATAACCTTTGTTCTCCTGGGACACTCTCTCTCGCCTCACCGCTGCGCCGGATAGAGGCTGGGAGCCAATTCTAGAATTGATCAATAAAGACTCGTTGCTTTTGCATCGGAGGAGGCTCCCTGGTGGTGGATTATTGGGGACCCCGAGCTCTGGGCATAACAGCTCCTGTGTCTGAATCACCTCCATGTGCTACTGTGCAAAACATGCTGAGAACAGCCTCTCAGAGCCTTGTGTGTGTGTGTTTGTGTGTGTGTGTGTATCGCTGTGCAGGACTGGAAGGCTGGTTCTAGAGCCTGAGTAATGAGGCCACAAAGATATCCTGGTGTTAATCCCTGAGATCTGGGAATGTTAGCTAATAAGGCAAAAGGGAGGTTGCTGATGGGATGAAGACTTTAAGATGGGGACTGGGATTGTTAATTGTATACCTTGTTTTCACAGCCCACAGGACATGAGAGGAGCCCAACTGAAACATGATTTCTGGGTGTGTCTCTGAGCTAGTTTCCAGAGAAGATTAGCATTCGAAGTGGTGGACTCCTAAAAAAACATCATCCTCCCTATGTGCACAGCATCAATGCACTGAGAGCCTAACTAGAACAAAAGGAGGAACTCACCCTTATATTCATGGATCACCATAGGGCTGGGACATCACATCTCATCTCACAGGCCTCTGTCCTCACACTGCATCTTAAACCATCAGCTCCTCTGGTTCTCAGGTCCTCAGTCTCAGGCCAAATTAGACCAACAGCTTTCCAGGTGCCCCCAGCTTGCAGATCTTGGGGTTTCTCAGTCTTTGTAATCACACCAGCCAAGTCCTCATATTCTCCTGCTGCTCTGAAGAACCCTGATTTATACAGTGATTACCAATGTGCGCAGGCAGAGTTGAAGACAGAAGATGAGCAGGAGATGGGACCACAGAGCAGAGATTGGAGTCATGTAGCTACAGCTATGGAATGCTGGCGACCTAGCAACTGGAGGAGCCAGGAAACAGACTCTCCCTGGAATCTCCACATGGAACCTGCCCATCTCTCACCCTGACTTGTGCTATTCTAAGCCCCTGGGACTTCTCAATCCCACAGAGCCTTTGCTTCTTTGTGCAATATCTTTTCTCCTCACAATTTGACAAATCAGTATGTCTCACCTGGCACCATGATTCTCACCCAAACTTCCTACTCAGTGGTTTTAGGTAATGTGTCCTCAGCCTTGAGCCAAGAGCTGCCTCACAAGCAGCACCCTTGTACTCAGTCTATGGTAGAACATGCTAATCAGCCCTGAGAATAGCATCTGGACCACCTGGTGTGGGAGGCGACACCTTCCAGTTCAAGGGAAGTTGATGGAAAAACGGCAATGGGCTCACCGGGAAATTGAAGGGGTCAGGGGATCTGGTACTGAGCTGGAAGGGACAGAAGATGGGAAGGAAGTAATCTGGGAATCGCCCCTTTCTCCTCGGCTGCCTTCCCTGAGGAATGTACAGTCTTGAACCCCCAGGGGGATGTATAGTCTTAGGAACCTAGGGACAAAAGAGCCTGGATGTGGGGAAGGTACTTGCTGGGCTTTATGCTGTACTGGGATGAAGTTTGAAGTGCTGCTTCCCTGCGAGCACATGAGGTCCCCAAACTGTTGTGTCAGATACATATCTCTTAAAAGAACCGATGCATGCAAGGGCTCAGCTTCAGTATGAAACCACTGCAAAGACAGAGGATGGAACCATGCAGAGGAGCCATCCTAACTAAGGGGAATAAGATGGAGTGGAGGGCAATATGCAGTCCCAAGCTTTGCCATTCACACCCAGGAAATGCAGTGCCAGAACATTCCTCAGTCAAGCTGCCTTTACCTTTGCCCACACCACACAAAGGGGAAGTCCTGGGATAGCTCATCCAGGAGACACCAGGACTCCCCCAAGAGAAAAGGTAGGTATCCCCTGACTGGCTCCATTTCTGCATGCTGTCCTGGGCTCAGTCTGACCTTACTTATAGTATATGAAAGAGTTTGACTGTTTCAAAAGCATTTACTGATTGAATTTAGAGAGAGAGGAGAGGAGAGAGGGAAACATGGAGTTTTTGTTCTGATTACATAAGCACTCATTATGAATTCCTGTATGTGCACTGGATGGGAATAAACAGGCAACCTTGCCATAACAGGATGATACTGTGACCCACTAAGCTACCCAGCCAGGACAAGAGCTTCATTCTTGGTAAAGCTCTTCTTTCCAGGGTTGCAGGTGTATGTTGACTCCAGGTCAGTTTGGAGTGGAATGTGGTGAGGCAGGTGAAGGAAGCAGATTTGCATGGAGGCCCCTCCCTCCTCTGAGGCAGGGGAGAAGATAAGAGAAGTGTGGGGAGCCAGGCTCAGGCTTGGGGTGTCAGAAGGCAGCATTGTTGGTGTAGCTCCACCATGACCTGGCCTCTGCTCCTGCTCACCCTCCTCACTCAGGGCCCAGGTGACGCCTCCATGGAAGGGACCGTGGGTTCACCTTGGCCTGATTCTTTGCCTCCTCTTCAGGCTCACCAGGTCCCCAGCACTGCACCCACCAGTGAGTGCTTTTGCTGTTTTCAGGGTCCTGGGCCCAGTCTGCCCTGACTCAGTCTCACTCAGTGTCCAAGGCTCTGGGACAGTCAGTCTCCTCCACCTGTGCCAGATGCAGCGATGATTTTAGTGTTTATGATCATGTCTCCTGGTACAAAGAATGACAAGGCATGGCCCTATACTGCTGGTTTATAAAATCCAAAAATGGCCATCAGTGATCCCTTATTTATTCTCTTGCTAAAATGTGGAAAAACAGCTATGCTGCCCAGGCCTGGGCTGCCATTGGGAGATGGAGCTGATTAGTACTGTTGTTCATCACATGAGCCGTGGCACTATCCACAGTGGTGCTAGTTTGTGCGAAAGTGAGACCAACACCTGCCCTGGGCTCACAGGCTCCCTCCTTGCTCTTAAGATGCTTCCCCACCCCGAGCAGGGGTTCATGCAACATGGCTCTGAGGAAAATTCATCCTTTCTCTGTCAACCCTCTGCTCCCTAAGCATTGAGAGCGCAGCTTGTTTTCTTCAGATAGTGTCCTCTCTCATACACAACCCCAAAGGAAACTCTCTGTTACTGGCTTGTTATCTTTGCTTGTGTTTTGTGCATCCAGATGACCACTCATTCAAAACTTTCATTGTAACAGGTCCCTTATGTGCTTGTTGGGTAGATTTCCCACAATCCTCTGGGAAATCCTCACTTTAAATCCCTTAGCCTCTCATACCTGTGCAGACCACCTGGATTCAGTTCTCCACAATGAAGTGGGAATGAGAATAAAGGAAAAAAATTTATTTCCCTCTCTTCCTTTCTCCCCTCATTCCTATTTGATTTTCTTTCTTTTTATGTTCCCAATATTTCCCAGAACCAAGGAAGGTTTGAGGCTCAGGTTTGAGTGAAAGGTTCTGTGTCCTCTCAGAATCACCTCTGTGCTCAGGTACCTAAAGGATGCTTCTAGAAGCAGCCATGGCTGCTTGGATCTTGCAGAATCTGTGGGTGGTGGCCCCATTCCTCAGGGGTCCCCAAAGATTTCCGTGATGCTGCAACACATTTCCAGTGATAATCCCAGTTAAAGTGCATCAAACAGTACAAGTACACGTAACTATCAGGCCACGAAGTTCAGGAGTGTTAAAGGAAGCTGGGCCCATTTGCCACAAGCCCTGGTGTGTGACCTCATGATCTAAAGGCTGTAAGTCCTCTCTGACTTCCAGCCCTGCAGATGTCAGCTCTTAGAAATGACATGGATGATCACCCTACCTGGAAGTTAAGTCTTTGCTATAATTTTCTCCATTTAAGTCACTTGGTGACATTTTCCCAAGTACTGCTTTGTTTACCATCATGCTTTAATCGTCCAAGCTGCAACAGTGACTCACGTGGACCCCCTCGAGTCGTGTCACAGCTCAGTGGGAAAGGGTCTCTGCTAATGAAGACACGGAGAAGATCCTGAGTCTCAGTCCCACTCTGTGTAAAGCTGGTCAGAGGGGTGAGCCTGCCTGTAGGGTGCGTGTGTTTGTGTTTGTGTGTGTGTTTGTGGGGTGGGGGAGCAATGTCCCTGTGCTGGACACCAGTAGGGACCAGAGAGTAATGGCTCTGCTGACCCTCCACCTTGGCATTTGAGATTGTTTATGGCCCCTGACTGTAACAGCAAGGCCCATAGGTTGCATGTTATTTCGATGTTCATAGGACTGTGGGAGCCCCCATTGGCCCTTCTAGTGTTTCTCCTCAGTGGTGGACCACCTTTTCCTTTTGAGAAGGTAGTCACTATTTCATAAGAGGGACTATTACAAGGAGAACCAGGACAAGCAATTGGGTGATCAGGGTCTCTCTGATGAGACCTTGCTGGAATAAGAAGCACACTGTTCCCTGGGTATTTGGGGTCGCAGATGGTAGACATGGTCCCTGCCTTCTCAATTAACACCATTGGACACCTATTAATTTTTATCGGATGTGGAAGAAGGGTCATTTTTGATGGAAGGGATTAGAAGTGTTTTTGGTGTCACTATGGCCAATGTACCCACCACTGTTCTCCCATAAGATTCAGTCAGAGACTCAGCACCACAGGGCTTGACCTTTCATGTGTCACAGAACCTCCGTGTCAGGTGCCTCTCTCTTTATCATGTACTATTTCCAGATGTTTAATCTTCTTCCTAATTGGCATTCTGAAAGGAAATTACTGTGATTCTTTGACCTGAAAGTATGGGTTTGGGAATTGAAAGGCGCGCCACCTGCCTCTCTGGGCGGTGCGGGAGGAGGAGTCTGGCCTCTGGGCTCTGAAATCCCTCCACGCCCACTGGAGGGCCTGGCCTCCCCAGAGCGGGTCCGAGTGTCCGGACCGGCTGCGTGGTGGCCAGCGGCGAGCCGAGGGGTGGGGCCGGGCGGCGACCGACCAAGGGGGAGGTCATGGGAGCGGAAGGCCTCACTGCCTGGCTCTTTCCTCCCTTCCCCCGTGGTCGGCGCTCCCCGCTTGCCTCTGCTGGGGCTGAGGGTCCATGCGGCCCTCGGGGCCCGGTTGGGGGGACTGGGGCCTGTGTGGGCCAGCCACCGGGCCCCATGGGGGGGGGCATTGGCTCCCTGGCCCACGGCGGGAGCCCGGCGCGGGCTGCCACCCACCCGCTGCCCCCAGGACCGGGGCAGCAGCAGTGACAGCGGAGTGGGGCGTGTGCCCTAGCTCGGGGAGGCCGCCATGCTGCAGTGCACCAGCCCCATGGCCGGGCCTACTCCAAGTGGATGCCGCTCCTCCAGAGCTGGGCCACTCCACCGGCCACACCCCGTTTGCTGGGCCTGTGCCGCCCAGATGTGCTGGAGTCCCAGTCTGCCCGCAGGCCAGCTGCGGGTGCTGTGCAGGAGGGCCATCCTGCCTTGTGGCGAGTTCGAGCAGCAGCAGCAGGATCCGGGCAAGGACTGCGCCCTCCATCTTGCCTTGGGTCCTCCATCTTGTAACAGAGACATGTGCGCCCTCCATCTTGCCTTGGGTCCTCCATTTTGGGACGGTGCCATGTGCTTCCTCACGGGAAGAAGCCACTGCTAGCCACACCCAGGATTTCTCTGGACTAACCAATAATAATCAAGGGAAGTGCACGCCATCACTATGACCACATCCTGTACCGACTCGCGCCTGGCCAATCAGCGGGGCCCACAGTCCCCTCTCCTGCCCTCACTCCACCCCCCTTTAAAACCCTCTGTCCCATCAGGCCTCTCTCTCTCGGCCACTGGAGCTTACCGTTGCATCGGTGAGTGTGGCAGGGGAGCCAAACCTAGGTTTGAAATAAATGACTCTTTGCTTTTGCATTGGATTGACTGGCTCCCTGGGGGTCTTGGGAACTTTGAAATCTGGGCACTACAGGAATAAATATTAGTGTGTTTTAATGAATTTCTTTAGCTCTATTAGTTATTAACTATTGTTGCAAGTGGTCCTTTTGCCTAATCTGGCAGCCATCATGCTTAGCATGTATATGTCATGTGTTATCATGTGGGCACACGGGTAGAGGATTTTGTTTAATGAGAGTGGTTACTCCTGCAACACTGGCTCTGGGTCCCTGTGGTTCTGACAGAACAATGTGCAATGAACGAGGACAAGGTGCAACTCCATGAAGGTCAGAGGTCTGCTTCCTGCAGGAAGGATGAGGATAACTGGAATGTGCCCAGGGCTTCCCACGCTTTTCCCAGGAGATGAGGATTCAGTCTACTTGGTCCACAGGTCCAGCTGATGGGTTTCTGAACAGGTCAGGGATTAGTACCATTTCAGTGTTATCTCACACCAAAGACATTACTGTGGAAACTGACTTAATGGAGCACATACATGTTTAGGCACTGACACTGAAGCCATGGTATCACATAGAATATTGCCACTGCCTAACATATCCAATTTACACAGCTCTATCCCATCAAAGATGTCTGACCTCCCTTAGCCAAGGTATCACCACTCTTTGCTCTTCCGAATGTCTGTGCTGCGGTATGAACTCAATACAAACTTTGTGCCCTAGCTTTGTGGGAGCATCTTGATCCATAGAACTTCCAGTCATTACCTGAGTACAGTGCCATGTCACTCTGGCAAGGACCAGTCTGTTCTGACTTATCTGTTCTCCAAATCCAACTCTTTTCTGAAAAATACACTACACCAACCATCTCTCTGTGCATGAGTCAGATTTTGCCTCCAGAAGTCACATGGCTCAGAGGTAAGTATTTTCAGTGGATCCTGTAGGGAGCACAGCGAAAAACATGGTGTGTCCCAACTGACATCCTGCCACCCTCTTCGGAGAAGACCTGGGATAGGGCTCCTTGCCAAGTCACCTTCCAGAATCTCAAACTCAGGATTCCACTTCCTGTTTTCCTCTCAGTGGCAATCAATCCTACTGAGGTTTCTCTTCATCCTGGGTATTGTGACCTTCAACATTGTGGGAAGTCTTCCTTTGACCCTATTTCTTTTCATCCATTTCTCCTCCTGCAATTGATTTTACTCAACGTCTAATGTCTCCTCAAGCCAGGCAAAGAACTACCTCAGGAGCACTAACCCTCTGCCAAAACTACTTAAAAACAAGAAAAATGTTCCTAAGGGGAGGGTCTGGTCGACCTCCTGTGGCAGGTGACAGCCCATGCGAAAGGAAGTGGGATACAAAGGTAACTGGGCTCAGATGCATGTAGGAATTATAGAAGGCCAGGTACTGAGCTGGATTGGACTTGAAAGAGTAAGAGAAGAAGACAGAGCAGAGTCTGCCACCTCCCTCTCAGCTGCCTTTTCTGGTGCTCCAGTAGAATCACCTGAGGCCTCCAGAGTACGCTGCTGTCCTAATTTGGATAGGAAACTTGCTGTGGTTTACCCCTGACCGGTATGAAGTCCTCATTGGTGTTTATCAGGAGATTCCCTTGAGGCTGTGTCTGCCACAGAGGGGTATGCTCTATGTCTGATGCGTCCCAACATTTCAACTTCCCAATATTTCTACTTCTGGAAGTGGAAATGAAGGGCCCTGAGCCTCAGACACTGGGCAGATGGGACAAGGGGGCATGAGGACTCATTGCAACTGAGAGTGTCAAGGAAAAGGCTGAAAAAGAATGAGAGTCCAGATTTGCCCTTGTTTCTTGGGAAAATCTCAGCGATTGGGTGTTTTCCTAGATAACCTCAGTCACTGACCTCACCTTCCTCCTAATATCACATGAGGGAAGTCCTCAATTCCTCAGACAAGAACCACGTTGATGCCCACAGGAGGTAGGACAGGGGCATACAATGTTGGCTCCAGGGTCCAGGTCTCAGTGTGTCCTGAGTGAGAAGAAACATGTCAAACTATTCCCATTCTCTCAGGTTGGCTCGCCAGATTGTGTTCTTAGTCTTTTCAGGGTCCTGTGTCCTGTCTGCCCTCAGTGTCTGGCACACCTAGAAAGTAGGTCACCATCTCCTTGCTGGAAGCAGTGATGGCACTGCGTGTTACATTTATGCCTTCTGGTACTGTTTATGTCTCTATCATGGACCCTAACCTCCTGATTTATGGGGTCAGCTTTGGGCCCTCAGGAATCCCTGAGCACTTCTCTGGCCCCAAGTCTGGCAACACGGCCAAGCTGACCATGCCTGGGCTGCAGTCAGAGGATGAGGCTGACCCTTACTGTTGCTTACATATAAGGAGTGACACTCTTTACACCGTGGTGCCAGCTCATGGGACAGTGGGAACTAAACTGGCCCTGTGCTCACAGGCTCCCTTCATGCTCTGAAGATGCTTCCACAGCCTTCATTCACAATGGGCTGGAGAAACATTTCAGAAGCCTCTCTTACCATGGCACGCAAACCATCTCTCTAGCTTATTCTTTTGGGACAGTGACAGTTTCCTCTTTACCTATGTGTCAGAGTCCAAGAATATGCAACTCTTTCCAACTCTTCAACTGCAGTCATGGAGAGAAGAGGGCATGCATGCGTGGGGCCATTTTACCGTTCTCAGGAGAATCTCCACTTTAAGTGCTTTCATCTCTACTGCAGAGCAGAGCGTCAGAGATGGATTTTCTTCTACTATTGCCCACTTCAGTTCTGTGTGCCCAGGCTCTCTTGGCAGGATGTCCTTCCTCAGTGGGTGGTCCCTCTCTGGGCCCGTTGCTGAAAGAAGAGTGAGAAATGGTGACTGTGTTGCTGAGGGACAGAGGAGAGTTAGGTGCTATCAGACTTTTGGGATACCTCATTGTGACACCATATCCAAGGAAGCTGAACAGTGTAAGTCTGGAGTTGCAATTCTGTTTTACGGAGCACGTCCTCTTCCTTAGAGCAATGAACTCCAAATCTGGAGACAGTTCTCACAATGCCTGTCTCTCCATCACCTGGTCCAGGGGTCCTCATACTACGGCCCAGGGGTCACATGCGGCCCACTGAAAATATTTATCTGGCCCTCTGGATGTTTTTGCTGCCTCTGTGTGCATAGGAATTTGTTCATAGTTTTTTTAAAACTATACTCCGGCCCTCCAACAGTCTGAGGGACAGTGAACAGCCCCCCTTTTAAGAAGCTTGAGGACCTCTGATCCTGGCCTTTCCAAAATGGCTCCCTTTTCCCCACAAGGAAAGAGATACTGGATGGTGTGTCCTCCTTTTTTCAAGGACCCTCAAGGTGTCTGTGATATGTCGATGAGCCAATCCAATTTCTACCTGGCACATATGTATTTCTGCTGTGCATATACAATGCCAAGGACAGTTTGGACATCTCAATCAGTAGGCTTAAGCACCAGAAAAACTGCACTGTGACCAACTCTTCCCATTTTTCCAGAATTTTCCTGGTTTTAGCACTAAAAGTGCCATATTGTAGCAAGGTCCTCATTCTCTGAAGATTAATATTATGGATATCTTGAGTGGGCTACCGAGTTCCCAGATTACACATTATTTCCGGACATGTCTGTGAGGGTGTTCCTGGATGTGACCGGCATTTCACTGGCTGATTCAGTATAGAAGACACATTGCCCTTCCCATGAGATTGAGCTCAAACAACCCACTTGAGGGTCTGAGCAGAACAAAAGGCCAGGGAAGAAGGAACTCACATCCACTTTGTCTCAAGGATTGAAGGGGGGCATCTCATCTCACCTTCTCCTGCCCTCAGACTTGCATTCACATCATCCTTTCCCCTTGTTCTCAGGCCTTTGTACTGAAATTGAATGGCAACACCAGCTTTACTGTCTCTCTAGCTTATAGGGCAGCTCATGAGACTTGCCTACCTCTGTAATCAATAACCATGTGAGAGTCAATTCCTCACAAAGGCTGGGCATATATCTGGGGGGGGGGGGGCAAAAGTAGCTTTACAGTTGTTCATATGGACAAGAATACCATGATTAATAAATAATAATACAGGCATAAACTCTGTGTTTCCCATACTCACAGCTGTAAACCTGCCTGTGCCCCATCCATGTGTTTCTGACTCAGGACAGACTGAGCCCAATGACAGAGCTGAGGAAATCAAGCCTGACTTGGGGTGTCCTTACTTTCCTACTGCAGGAGTTACAGTGCTGAAGGCAGAGGAATCGTAGGACATACCCCCATTGCTGTGTGGGACAAAGGTAACAAGAACATCACAGGATGGCTGGGGTTAGGGCCATCCAATTCCTGCCCTACTTGGAGACCACAGGCAGAGGTGGAGATTGGTAATTCTCCCTCAACCCCTTCTTGATCATGCTCTGTTGGGAGATGCTTACCTGTACTTCCAGAAAAGGAATTATTCTGACACAATAAGCATTGACATATACAGTCAACATTCTTTGTGTCCCCCTTAGGAATGGCTCAGCATGCAGCTAATGAGACTCTACACAGCAAAGGATAACAACGAAAGCACCTTTCCCAACTACAGGCCCTTGCTGACCCCTTGTGGCCTTAGGTAGTGAATACCAAGCATCATGCTCTGCTCCAACTCCTGTCCTCCCTCCCCAGCTCATGACCAGGGCCCAGGCCCCTCTGATCCAATTCATGATCCTTTAAATTCCACCAGAAAGGCTTATGTTGGGCAAAGATGTGTGGCCCATGGTAAAGCCTTTCTTCTTTGAAAGCAAGGATACACCTTCGGACAGACCCCAGTCCATTTTTGAGAGGTATTGACAGCACTCTCTCCTTAATGGTTCCCCCACCTTGGTAGGAACGCCTTGGGACTTAGAAGGGATGAATCCACCTGCAATGCTCAGAGAAGACCTCTGACAGTGCATGGAACCCTTGACTCCCCACAGGTCTCTGGGTAATGAGAATCCCATGGAGCTTGGCCTAGAGGTTATCCCATGTCAGCTATCCACAAGCCAGTGAACCATGAGGATCAGGGTTGGTAACTTCTGGGTCCGGTTCCGCATCTTCTGGTTTAGCAGTGATGGCAACTTGAAAATGTCACCTGTCTTCTGTGCTGACAAGGGGAGGTGTCTGAGAAAATTGCAATGTCAGTGACTACCCAAGTAAAAGGTATTGAGAACCTATGGATCAGGAGCTAACATCAGGCCCCTGTCCTCCTGATGTGTACACAGCCCCTGTCCCCTGAAAACGGATAACATGTCCTTTTTCTTTCCATTTTTTTCATGGCAGTTATTTTTTTTTTTAATCTTTATTGTTGAAAGTATTACATATGTCTGTTTCCTTCCCCCCAGCGACCCTTCCAGGCCACTCCAGCTCCATTCCCCAGGCCCTGACCGCCCCCATTGTCTGCTTCTGTGGGTTGTGCATACATTCACCCAAGGTCCTTGGTTGGTTATCTCTCAGCCATCACCCATTCACACTCCCCTGCCTTCCCTGTGAGTTTCCAGTCTGTCCATGCTTCCAAGTCTCTGCCCCCATTTTTTAAAATCAATTTATTTTGTTCATGAGATTCCAAATAAGAGTGAGATCACGTGATCCTTGTCTACCTCTGGCTGGCTTATTCCCTTAGCATCATGTTCTATAGGTCCACCCATGCTTAGGAAATGAAAGAGTTCTTACTTTTTTTCTGCTGAGTAGTATTCCATTGTGTAAATGTACAGCAGTTTCTTTGTCTTATCCACTCACCTGCTGATAGGCACTTAGGTGCATTCCAAATCTTAGCAATTGTAAATTGTGCTGATATGAATATAGGGGAACATATATTCTTTCTGATGTGTGTTTTGGGTTTCCTAAAATTTATTCCTAGAAGTGAGATGGCAGGGTAATATGGGAGTTCTGTTTTCAGTTTTTTATGGACATCCCATTTTTTTTTTCGTTATGGCTGCACCAGTCTGCTTTCCCATCATCAGTGTGCTAGGGTTCCCTTTCCTCCACAACCTTGCCAGCACTTGTCATTTGTCAATGGTACCCATTCTGACAGGAGTGAGGTGATTTCTCATTGTCATTTTAATTTGCTCAATGTCCTTTTAGTTTCTGGGATGTTGAAGGTGCTCTTTACATATTGACCCTTATACTCTACCTTCATATTTAGGGTTTTGTAGTAGCTAATAATTAGATTTGTCTCATGATTTTTGTTGAATTCAAAGATCCATTTATTTGACTTACGAAGAATAATTGATGGTCATTCCCTTTTTGCTACTTTCTAAGCACAAGAAAATGTAATTTGTGTAGGCATTATTCCTCAATGTCTTCTTTCAGCAGATATATACACGTGTGCCTTCTGAGTGCTAATGGTTCTGAATAAGACAAACCCCATATTTTATTGAGCAATGAGTTTGTGGCAAAGATAACAGATATTCAAGGAAAAGAAAGTTAAGTAGTATTATGCACAAGAATCTTGAGAAGGAAAATATGGGTGTTAATTTATGTGGAATCAGGTGGGGCAATAGAAAACGCTTTTATTCATAAAAAATCAAGGGAACCAAGGGGTATTAGCTAAATTTTGAATGTTGGGAATGTGGCAGAGGTGCATAGATATTGAGGAAATATTTTAGTCCCAGAATATGTGAATGGCTCTATGGCTGTCATTTTGTATCAGGGTCCCTGTGTGGCAGAAATCTTTTTGGGATTTGTTTACAAAAGTAATACCAAATTTTCTTACTAAAGTTGTTTATGTGGATCAGTTACTATTCTATGAGTTATGTTTACACAGCCAATTTGACTTTGGGACATCAAGGAATTTAAGCACTTACTATAATGAAAATACTACACTTTAAAATGTTATATTCATGGACCCATTTAAGTAAAAATAGCTGAGTGATATAAACATATTATAGATTATGTAAGAATTCTATTTCAAAATAGAAAAAATGAAATCGCTCTGACTGGTTTGGCTCAGTGGATAGAGTGTCAGCCTGTGGACTCAATGGTCTCGGGTTTGATTCCAGTCAAGGGCATGTACCTCGGTTGCAGGCACATCCCCAGTGGGAGGTGTGCAGGAGGCAGCTGATCGATGTTTCTCTCTCATCGATGTTTCTAACTCTCTATCTCTCTCCTTTCCTCTCTGTAAAAAAATCAATAAAATATATTTAAAAAAAAAGATGAAATCATTTAAAACTGTAAGCAAAGACATGCAATTCATACGGAGAATTTTTACTTCTCGCATTTTAACCGGAGAAATAATACAGACTATAAGTAAAATAACCAATCACTCTGAACGAATGATTCAGTACTTTATTTCTAAACTATTGCACACTTGTAGACCACCTGGGCACACTTTAAAATAAATAAAAGTTGACAATGCAAAAAACGAAGAGAGGGCAATGCATGTAATCTCTCATCATATGGGAGACATGTAAAACTTTGCTTATTTCTAGAGGGCATTTGAATAACTTTTATTAATCAACATATTTGGCCCACACTTTTTCCTCCACCTTAGTGGTTTCCTGAGACCACACCCCACCTAATCGGCAGCTCCAACCAAGCTGTCTGTAACAGCTTTTCCATTTGCATGGCCTGGCCTGGCTTAGGCTTCAGACTTCTCTAACACCTATCGAACAAGCAGCAGCTGGCATCAGAAAAAAAATGTTAAAAACAAGCCAAGATCCAGCACTAGCAGAAATCTGCATTGCTTCATGCTGGGTCTCCCCTGGGCATTTCTAAGTCCAATACAAATAGAGGGCATCTCCAGACAACCTAGCTCCTGCAAGGTGTCCCTAGGCAGTGGCTGACTTTGCCCCTCCTGGGAGGGCGCAGGGACAGTGCACCTGCTGCACAGATTCCAAACCTACCAGCTTACATCTCTACACACCCACAAGCGACATACTCCACGGGTACATTCAGTGAGCATGAAAGCCCCACTGAAGCAAGCCCTGCTCTATAGGAGGGTCTCATGCACAGCACCTCTCCCACTGTGGTTCAGCTGGTCCTCACAGCAATTTGGCTTGCAGGTCAGGGATGCCAACAGCAATCAAGGCTCACCTACAACAAGACTGAACACACCACCCACACCGGTCCACCTGGAGGTGCCAGCTCAGGTAACTGGGCAGGCTGAGCCACTAGGCCCTATTGAACAGCAATGACACAAGGACACTCTATCTAGTCAGGAGACACAGAAAATCTACCTAGTATATAGAAACAAACCAGGGAAGCACCCAAGATGCAGAGACAAAGGAATGAAATGAAAGCAAGCCAACTACTGCATACAGAGTGCAAGACAATGGTTATAAATTTTCTCAAAGATGCTAATGAGAGCTTCAAGGACATATTGAAACAATAATCTTAATGAGAACACCAAAAACATTAAAGAACCATAAAGAAGCTGGAAAGGTGTTGCTGTCTTCGTGTTGTTGGTAGCAGGGGACTGTAATAGTATTGGGCAAAGAGATAACAAGAGGCTGTGGAAGCAGCAGAGGCAGGGCTACAGAAGAGGAGACACAAGGCCTTAGAAGGACTATGGATGTTGTTCCATTCTTTCAGGGTGTGTTTTGGGAGGAGGAGGGAAGAATGACAGACTTCTGATGAGAAGTCTTGTAATTTGGCCAGAAAATAGGGAACTTGTATACTACAGGAGTGCAGGGGCCTGACATGAGATCCTGACCCTTAGGCTCTCAACTCCCTTGGCTTGGGCATTCACTCACATAGACATGCCATGGTCAGACAGAAGATAGCTGGCCTTTTCAAAATGAGGCACTGCTCAACAGAAGCCATGGGGCCTGTCCTGAGAATATGAATGTTTACATATGTGTGTGTGTGTGTGGTGGGAAGGAGCGGGGAGCAGGGGCAGGCGGGGGTTCCCTCAGACCAGCCTACACCCTCTCCAATCCGGGACCACTGGCTCCTAATTGCTCACCTGCCTACCTGTCTGGGAACCCCTAACTGCCCCCCAAACCCTGTCAGCCTGTCAGACACTCACTGCCTCTGCATGCCAGACTAATCACTCCTAACTGCCCTTCCTGCTGTCCTGGTCACATCCACTGCCCCTCTGTTAACCTAGTCTCCCTTCACTGCACCTGCTGGCCTAGTCGCCCCCAAATATGCCCTGCCAGCCTGGTTGCCCCAACTGCACCCCGCCTTGCCACACTGGTCACTTCTAACTGTCCTGCTGCTGGACTGGTCGCCTCTTACTGCCATATCCCCCGCTGACCCGGCCACCCCCAACTGCTCCCCTGCTGGGCTGGTTGGCCCATACTGTCCCCCTTGTCTGCCTGAATGCCCCAAACCCCCTCTCCCGCCAGCCTATTCTCCCACACAACTTGCTGTTCAGTTGTTTGGTTGTCCCTCACTAAGCACAGCTGGCCTACTCTCCTCACATAGCCTGCTTGTCCAGTCGTTTGGTCATCGCTCATTAACCCCCGTACCAGTCTGGTCTCCCCATGCAGCCTGTGTGTTCAGTCGTTTGGTGGTCCCTCACTAACACCCTGCCAGTCTGGTCATAGGCAGCCATCTTGTGATGATGTGACTTTTTATTTGCATATTACATCTTTATTATGTAGGAGCGTGACATTGTGATCTGAGAAGGTACTTGATATGACTTCCATCTCCTTGAATTTGAAGAGAGCTTGCTTGTGTCTCAAGTGGTCTATCTTTGAAAAGGGCCTATGTACACTTAAGTAGAATGTATATTCTGTAGCTTTGGGGTGAAATGGTCTGAAGATGTCGATTAAGTCTGTCTGATCTAGTGAGTTGCTGAGGATTGTTGTTTCTTTCCTGATTTGCTTTTTTGCCTAGAGGATTTATCCAGTGGTGTCAATGAGGTATTAAAGCCCCCTACTATGATTTTATTGCTGTTGATCTCCCCCTGATATATTCCAGTTTTTGGGTTTTTTTATGTATTTAGTGCTTCTGCAATGGATGAATATATGTTTACCAGAGTTATATTGTCTTGTAATCTTGACCCCTTTAGTTATATGATGTGGCCTTCCTTTTCTCTTTTGACGGCCTCCACTTTGTGGTTTATTTTGTCAGGTCTAAGTTTTGTTTCCCCAGCTTTCTTTTCATTTCCCTGTTCCTAAAAACTATTTTCCATCTGTCCACTACCAGTCTGTATGAGTCCCTTGTACTGAGGTGGGTCTCTTGTAGACAGCATATATATGGGTCATGTTTCCTTCTCATTTCAGCCACTCTATGTCTTTTGAATGGAGCATTTAGTCCATTTATGTTTAAGATAATTATTGGTATGTACTTGTTTTAGCCATTTTTGTTCTTTCTCCTTATGGTCTTTCTTACCCTTTTATTTCTTCTTTTTATGACAGACCCTTATCATTTCTTCTTATAATAAACTCCCTTAGCCTTTTTGTTTGTTTGTTTGCTTTGTCTGTGAATTTCCTGAAATCCCCTTAAATTTAAATGATAGCCTGGCTGGATAGAGTAATCTTGGATTCAGTTCCTTCCTTTGCACCAATTTTTATACTTCCTCCCATTCACTTCTAGCCTGATGTGTTTCTGTTGAGGAATCATTTGATAATCTAATGGGAGATCCTTTGCAGGTAACTCTCTGACTTTGTCTTACAGCCTTAAGATTCTGTTTGTGCTATTACCTTTTGTCATTGTAATGAAAATGTGTACTCATCTTATTTGAGACTCTCTGTGCTTATGTGAGTTTTTTCTTCCCCATATCAGGGAAGTTTTCTGTCATTCATTCTTTTAATAGGTTTCCTAATTCTTGTTCCACTTCTTGTTCTTCTGACACACCTATTATACAGAAATTAGTAGCATTCATGAAGTAGCAAAGCCCCCTTAGGCTCTCCTCCTGGTTGATAATTTTTCTCCAATTGCTATTCAGATTGTATTGCTTCCTGTGTGACTCTGTCCTATCTTCTAAAGCAACAATTTGGGAGACAGAGGGGCAGCACGCTTCCTCTCAGCTCCACTAGGGAGTTTTCAACTGCAGGGCCCCTGAGGATTCAAAGTGAACCTCAGGGCCTTTGCACCAGGAAGCACAGGGCAATCAGGTTGGCCCAGGAGGATTTTAGCTTCACCTCGGTGCAGGAAAGTGGTGATACCCAGTACATAAGCGCACAGGAGGTTCAGAGCGTAGCTTTGGGGCTAAAGCCGGAGAACTTCATGCAGGTTGGAGAGGCTGACACCCTGGAGCTGAGGTTGGACACAAGCCAGCAGGCTTGGCTTTATCTTGAGTGCAGGAAGGGGAGGACTGGGTGCCTGCAGAGCAGTGTGTGCAGGGAGAGGAGAGTGAGGTGCAGCAGGGAACCCAGAGTGAGGAGCAAGGGGAAGACAAGGAGGGCCTGGGGGAGGAGTTGCACCACAGGCTCAGTTTGTCCTGTGGACTGCAGGCCTTCTGCAGGTGGTGCCATGGCAGTGCACGTGGGCAAGGAAGGAGGTTTTCCCATATCTGCAGGTGGGGAGGCAGGAGGAGGTGGTGAGTGAAGAGCTGAGGCTGGAGGCACAGGCTCCAGGTGATCCGCAAGGGAGTGACCACCAGGAGGAGAGGTGGATGGTGGAGCAATTAATTTCAGGGTAGCAGTTTGTCCTGCAAGGGGAGTGGAGGGCACCATGAAGGCAGTGGAAGAGGTGGAGCCACAGTCCAAGGCCAAAGCAAAGCCAGAA